>NC_141759.1:61873827-64273827 GCF_982258835.1 Parasteatoda tepidariorum
AGAATGGGACAAATGATAGAGTTTACTGTTTTTGGCGACAAAAGTATTGTTATTATGCCTCTTTCAAATTGAATTTTTGTGATAATTGAATTATTATGTGTTCATAGGAAGATCTACAGCTCTTCCAAATCATCTATTTGTAATATTTAAGTGTATTTTGAACTTAGAACCCAATTTTTCTTTCGACTCCCCAAAAATTTCACTGTTCGTCATAAAAATAGTGGTAGCTCGACAGGGGCAGAATTGTTTTTAATTGTGCACAAGAAACATGAGATTAAAGTAAGCATGTTTGACAGGATAAATTGAAAAAGTAATTATAAAAAAAACGTAATCAAGTTGAAATTAAAATACTTACAAAATGTAAGAAATTATGCCGACGCTCCTGAAAAAATTAAAAGGTACAGTTAAAAAAAATTTACACTCTATATATACAACAATCACTGTATTAAGGATGGAAGTATTTTAAGAACCCTCTTACCATTAAAGGGGATAGGGATTATACTTCTTTCATATTGACCAATAGAGAAATACGTGAGCACAATTTCTTTTTCTTTTTTTATCAAATCGCAAATATCTTAGAATACTTTTTGTTCCATTTTATTCAACGAAATTCGTTTCGCTTAATACTGATGTACTGTCATAATACTGAATTTTAATTTTCATGGCTTAAGTATTTTTTTCAAAAGTAATATGTCAGCCAATAAGCTTTAAAACAAGTTTTGAGCAAAAATTTATCCTATTTTTCGTAAAGTTTGCATTTAATTTAGAGCGAAATATGCATAAGAGATATTTGAAGAATATCTTTACTATAAATATACATAACAATTTACACAATTATGTATTACTTGAGCCACTATGGTAAGGCATTTTACTGCCATATTGAAGGACTGGGGTTTTATCCCCGTGACATATAAAAGCAAACATAAATTCGGATCAATGAGTGCCTGTATCCTTGGGAAACAAAAACGGTCGATGAGCATTATTGGTCAAATTGTCACCATCAAATTAATGTCGAGTCAAATGTAGAGCTTCACGAAATTGTGGAGCTTTAGCCACCATAATTCTATTGGACCACAATGTGCTGTTTCGGGAGTGCTTTACTTTTTTTTTAACTTCTTACATTGGTTCAATTTCATGTTAGTTAAATTCTAAACTCGAATGAATTTGAACTCTGATAAAAGACGTTTAGCAATGGCGCTGCTCTGTTTTCTGCATGAGTTTTAACAAATGGGTAGCGAATTCAATAGTAAAATTTGTAGAATAAGTATAACTAATCCCCACTCTTTAAAATAGTAACCAAGAGATAATTGCAATAAAGTTGCTTTTCATGTGATACTTCAAATTTCTTATATGTTTTGGTTGAAAATTACTTAAAATGAAAAAAAAAAAAATACTAAACTAACAAGTAATAAAATTTTTTTTTAAAGTCAATTCCTACTAAGGTCAACAAAGAAATTTTTATTTTAGTTATTTTATTTATTCCTAAATTTATAACCTAATAAATATCTTACATAAGAGAAATTTTTCTTTCGCCCATATGAAACTGAAATTAATTAATTAAATTTAATTGATGAATTAATGTTTGAAAAAACTGTATTAACATCAAGTGTCATCCACTGCAAGTTCAGAAAAAATGCATTTGAACTTGAGTGGATGAATAAAAAGTATTTTATTAAGGATTGAAAATTTGAGCTAGATATTCGTATATTCATATAGATAGGGAGAGTGTGAACTAATAGTAGGAATAGAAAAAATGACTTAAATTTTCTTACAACTGGAAAATACTTTTTTACAATGCTGGACAAGCGATTTTGAAAATTGTAATTAGCAATTCTGCAATTGTAACGTTTGAATTTGTGTTCATTCTTTGCAATGTTTCTAAAAATAAATTATTCTTTTCCTATGCTTTTATTACAAATCTCACAGCAGTGTGGAGTAGTGTAAAATAAAGAGAAGCTTAAATGAGTTAAACATAGCACTGATTTAATAAAAGTTAAATACCCACCACATGTCGCATGCAAGAGAAACAGGCTGCTTGTTGGCGATTTCTGGAGCAACGAATTCCGGATGTCCATATTCTTGAATGAATTCTCTACCATGATGCAATCGAGTTGCCAAACTGAAATCCCCAATTTTGATGTTGTCACAGTTCAATCGAGTCAGCAGGATATCGCCAATCTAAGGTACAGTAAAAATTATCCGTTTTTGAAATCAATCTGAGATTAGTAGTAAAAATGGATCGTTTACCTATTGACTTATCGTTACCTACTGATCGTTTACCTACTGATGGATTGTTTACCTACTGATACTATCAAACTAATCACTCATAGCTGCCAAGTTATTTAAGACTGAATTTTTATGTTTAAATTGGTACCAAAGCATTCATAATTGATTTTTAGTTTAAAAAACAGTATTTAAAACAATTTTTACCACCATTACCATTAAATAAATTGACATAAAAATATATCGCCAACAATAATTATTGCTTTTGACTATGGGGATTTCCTCCAATTTCTTGCCAAGTTTAGGACTTTAACTATGACCTATAATTATATGTCTATCCAGTAAAGCTGAATCGGTCAGTGGCGCTAGATTGTACAGATATCCAGCTGTATTATTGCTTTGATAATTTTCGGAATAACGTAAAGAGATTATTTCAAATCTATCGCATGATTTAAGTTCATCTTCTACTTGTTTCTTTAACCTCTTCGAGACGGGCGAGTCATATATGCATTTCTAGGGTGTCGATAATCAAGGTAAAAAAAGATAAAACGGGTAGCCAAACTATTTTTATAGCAGTTTATTTGTGGGCGGGGTAATAATAGTTTGCTTGAATTAATTCACCACTGCTTAGTTCGAATTAAAAATTGTACAGTTACACTTTTAACACACAAGGATTGGATGTGTTTGATTTAAAGTGAAAGCAAAAATAAGTCTGTCAAATTAGCTATGCCCAAACTTAAGCTACCCCTTTTTATTTTTTACTATCCTTATTCTGATTTCGTACGAATACATTTATGACTTGCCCGTCCCGAAAAGGTTAATATAAACTATCTAAGATTCACAGTATCTGTAGAGAATTAATAATTTATTATTTCTTAATCCTTTGCAATCCGAATACTTTTTAATGCTGTTTGAACTGATGTAAGCACTATATCAGGGGTTTCCAACTGGCGGCCCGGGGGCCGCATCCGGCCCGCGAAGCCCTTTTTTGTGGCCCGCGAACAAAATTATATTAGTTGTCATTTTTTGGCGGTTAATTTTCGTAAAACTATATGGTAAAAACTCCACTTTTCTCGTTAATAAAAACCTAATTTCTTCGTTTCTGTGAAATTTAACATACCGACGGGGCAAAAAAATTTATTTCCCAGGTTTTGCACCAAAGAAAATATTTATTCAAATACAAAAATAATCGTGTATGTTGCTCTTTTTTACTTTATTTTTTTGTATTTTGTGAATATAATTTAGCATACGCGTATCAGAAATTTTCTCGAAGAAATTTTCCGATTTAACTTCTTGGAACCACTCATTTTGGACGAAAATATTTACACACACATTTTTAAATTTTTAATTTAAAATGTAAATATCTATTCTCTGGTAGTTGCAGCAGACAAACCTCAATTTCTTCATTGAATATTTTGTGTGCTACTATGTAAATTTTATTACCAACCTTTCTAAAGTTTTATATCTTAACAATTAGATATCTGTTGCACATTAATTGTTTAATACATAGGTGCACATTAAAGTTATTGTAGCCCGAAATTTTATTATTTATTTAATACTTTTAAAAATATTATTAATAACAATTAAATATTTTTTAAAAATCTACTTCTTATTTTAATTTGCAATTCAATACTTTTGTTTTGTTCAACTTGGTAAAAATTTGCCATTAATATTTAATGTTCCTTCAAACATAAAGGAGTCCTTCATAAAATTAAGATAAAGTGTCGGCCCGCCATTTGATTTGTGTTTTTAATTTTAGAGTGGTGACTCACCACTCTAAAATTTAAGATTTTTTATACTCTTATAATTAGTAACTAAATAAAGTATAGCTTAATTAAATTAAACTATAACTTATTTAGTTAACTTATTTAGTTTAATTAAATTAAATTATAACTTATTTAGTTAACCCTTTGCACTTCGATATTGCCTCTGCGACATCAGCAGTCACCACTCTAAAATTTAAGATTTTTATGCTTTTATAATTAGTAATCAACTTATTTAAAAATTATGTAGAATTACTGAATCATGTATTTTAAATGATATAGTGAATCCTATGAAAATTAAATTAATTTTCATAGGACAGTGCGTCCACTGGTATTTAGTAAAGAGTTGAACTTACATTTTACATTATTTATATAATGTCGCTAAAAAGTGGAGCTCATTTAAAGGGGAAAAATGGTTCTACATTTTAAATTAATTTTTATATTCTTATAAGTGGTTTCAAACTTAGAGTATTGTAACGAAAAAATTTTATAATAATAATAGCGTGCCTAAATAAATAAAAAATGACACTGCGCGTATTTACTTTGATTTAAATGAAAAACAACAATATCATTGGAAAATTCCTATTGCATAATAATATTTAAAAATTTGAAATAGAATTTATTAAAAAACTGGAATAAAAACTAGTTATGTTAAGGATTAACAATATTAAAAGTTTGGTCTATCAGTGACCTATTTTAAAAGTTCTGTTCTTACTTACATTTAATCCTAAGTGAGCAATGTCTTTCTCATGCATGTGTTTTAGTCCTTCGAGTATTTGTTTGATGTAATGAGCCACAATACTCTCTGTAAGATTCCCGTGATGGATAATACTTGGTAAAAGTTCACCACCACCACATCTAAACGCCATTATTAAGATATCTAACTTTGCAGAAAATTGTGAGTGAAATATTAAAATTAGGTATTGACTTACCATCACGAGAAAAATTCCCAGTGGGAGCATTTACTGGAGATAAAGAAAAATAAACTGAACTAAAAGTTTATTTTTCAGTTTGTTTTCAGGAAAAGTAAAATACAAATAACTGCTATGATTTATTAAAATTATATATATTTTCAAGTGAAATCTATTACAGCTATGAATTTTTTAGGCTAAAATTATAAGGCTTTAAAATAAGCCTCACCGCAACAGCCTGTGTGAGAACCAGAGTGGTTATGAAGGTTACAGATCCACAGTTTCGTGACAAACGGCATGTTGATGGAAATGTGGCCAGCATTGTGCACCGGCCACCATTACTTCATGGAAAATTTGGTACCCTTCGATCTGAAGCTATGTGAACTACAAGTTGCCATCAAGAGTCAAAATTTAGCGCTTCACTATAAGGTTTTTTAATTTCCCTAATTATAATCTATTCACTCCTATTGACTTTTTCCAGGCAGGAAAGGGTCCTGTATATATTTTTATAAAGACTTGTAAGTTGGGGTAGTTACGGATAATTTCACGGATTCGGGTAGTTGGGTCACGGATCACAAGCTAGAAATGATATTGTTATACTGCCAGTTGTTCTTTACCCACGTGTAAGCTCCTTGCGAGAGTTTTTCTCGTGATGGTCAATCAGTAATATTACTAAATCAAACAAAATAGTAATTAAACACCAAACAAGGATTTTTGGACTCCATTGCGAATGAGAATGGATAAAATTAAGAGAAAGGATACATGTCAAGGGCCAAAGTTAAGGAGGACTTCGTTTCGTGAGCGTTCCATAGTCGGACCAATCTTGGATGGTTTAGCTGGCTCATAATGTCCATTTCAGCCGTCATGAAGTCCATCAGTTTTCCTGTTCCGTGCATTACTTTAGCAGCCAAACTTTTTCCACTCTTACGTTCGACAACGTGATAGGTTATTCCTTGAGTTCCCCTAAATTTGAAAAAAAATTTAAATCTTTAAGAAATTCTAAGTAAATTTAATGAATTATCATATTTTACTTATCTATCTATTTAGATTCATATTATGCTTCCATCTTTTCGATTGGTATTTGAGACGAGAAACACAATTTTTGTATTTTATTTTGTCAATCTTGTCAGAATTATTGAAAGAAATCACTTTACAACAAAGCTAGATATTTAGAAATAAATTTAACAGATTTGTAAACTTTAATTTTAAAAGGAAACATTTTCTAAAATTTTTATTTTGAAGATCCCGTATCTTCTTTGTGATAAGCAAAAATGAAATAAAAAGAAGGCTTAAGGTTTTGAAAAATATTTTATATATCTTATGTATGAAATATTAAAAAAAAATCAATTGCTTAATTTTGATATTATGTTCAATTGATCTGAAATTTGGCATGGTGTTTTATTTATAGAGCTAACACAAGATTGGTAGTATTTAACGTTAAGAAATAGTTAAAAACTGTTTATTTTAAAAGTTTAACCCTTTTAAAGGCCGTGGTAAGTATACTTACCACCACGTTTTACCACTTTTAATTTAGGTTTCCACTTTTCAATAATTTCAGCTTTCTTGAAGTGAGTTTGAATAAAATTGGTAACCATTTGTCACTTTTAAAGAACGTGTAAAAGTTATAAAATTCACAATTCCTTTTGAAGTTTGTAGCATTTAAGGAATTTATTTTATAAATAAAGAAAAATAAAAGTCAGTAAGTTCCTAATAGGTCATGTTAAATATATTTACCACCAAAAAAATGGCATTTTTATAAACTAAATGAGTTTCTTTTTTATATCAATTACTGTTCTTAAAAGAATTTCAATTCCAAAAATACTTTAATTTACCTTTACTAGAAATAAAAGGCCCATTAAAAGTTTAAATAAATTTAATTCAAATGTTTCAATTAATATTTTAGATTTCAGAAATATTTTTATCAACCTAGGCTCGTGTTAAAGATCCTTTTTGTTTGCGCGCAGAGAACTAAGAAAATGGATTTCGATTTGGGAGTTAAATGCCATCAGAAAATATAAGAATTTACTGTAAGTCTATAAATTAAGTCTATAAATATTTTTCACTTCATTAGCTGATACAGTCAGTACAATAGCACTTCAGTGCAATTTTAATATATTTTACAAAAGTCATTAAAACAATAGAGAGAGTCATACCGTCCAAGTTCGTCGCCGATATCATAGAAATCTTCAAACGGTCGATCACTGGGTTTTACAATGTGTGGTCGTTGATATGTAAGAAGATGATATTCATTTTCGCATTCTAAATAAATATTAATACAATTTAGAAGATGATTAAAAAATGAAGTCAGCTAATGGAATACATTTTGTAAATTATTTTACTCATAGTATAGGAATATAAACCTAACTTCTCCGGCTTCAGGCCAGGGGTAAAAGCGAGACGGAAAAGAGGAAAGGCTGGTAGTAAAACCATTTCAGTTATAACCAGTTTTCGGGAGGAGTTAACTTATTCTTAACTATTTAACAATATCTACTTTATCCTTAGAAAATAAGCAGTTTTATATATAGACTAAAATTATAAAAGAAATCTTGATAGTTACAGATATTTTATTTTTCTAAAAAAAATTGCTAGAATGAAATGTCTTTCGTACCAGTTTTTGCACTTTTCCGTCTTGCTATATAAGTGCTTTCAGGAATGCTTCAGGCCGGTGATTTTTTAGAAATTAAATTATAACAAATTATGAAATTCAACATTTGAATTAAAATGATTCTACGATGCATGAAAGACACGATGTAATTGCTTTGGTACGTTTTAGGTGCAGGCAAAATTCGAAGCATATTTTCATACCTAATTGTAATTTTAATTCCGCTATAAATGTTGCGGAGTGCTATAACTTACAGTTTGGCAGTTTTGTGATAAAGTGGAAGGGGAATTTTTTCTGATGAAATATATCAGCTTAACTGATAACGTTAACGTTTTTCTTCTAAAGACTTTTTCTAGAGGTAGCAAATACTATGTTTCAAAATTTGAATATTAGTTAATAAAAGATACAATACAAAACTGTTGCTTAAAAAGTTCTAGCAGTTAAAGGACCATTTGTCTAAAAAAGAAAATCTTCAGTTTATATGTAGGCTTGTAAAAAATTACCAACTCTTTTAACACGTTGAATGCCACGCTAATTTCACATGGCTTGCCCATCTGGTCAAACGGTAAATAACTACAAACTAAATTTGCAAATATTAGACAGATATTGATAGTTTTTAAGAGGTTTAGCATGTCATGTCTGATTAAAGTGGTGAATTATATAAGCCTACTAATTGTTCAGAAATAGTAGTGAATAAAAATCTACTAAATTAAATTAATTGAGCTAAGAATCACGATTTATAAACTACCACTTGAAAACATTTATTAGCTGTCTGGAGCAAGTTGGCATCTCTGTGCATACAAATAAAACTATTTTTGCGAGTTCTATATTGCATTAATTTCTTCAAACCATTTTAGTAACGATAATAATATGAAAAATTTTAAAATTTACTCTAATTATGTGTTTATGTTAATTTTGGCTTCGCCCGTCACCGATGACCCCCATGGAGCTACGAACAAACTCTGTGCCGGCCACCGGTGACCCCCATAGCATTCAACGTGTTAAATATTCCAAGAAAAAAATCGAATCTAATACCATTTCAAAATAGTTCATTTAAAATAGTTCTCATCTTGGTCTCTCAGAGAACGAGATCTAAAACACATAACCATGATAGGATTAGAGAAATATAAAGTACCTTTTCGAATCTTCGTTGAAACCGTTTTAAGTTGGGTAATTTATATGAAAAATATTTTACTAAAAAAAGAAAAACTCTCTCTACTATGTGAATGGGGACGAACTGTCTAAAAATAGTTTTATACACTGATGTCCTGCTAGAACAACTTCAAAATCAACTAAAAATTTTTTGTTTCGTTTTAAAAGTATCATATTATGTTAGCAGGAGTTGTTCAAATACTGCGGAAGAACCTAATGGGTTTTAAAATTCGCTTATTTTTATTGATAACGGAAGAGGGGAATTAGACCTTTTATCAGAAATGTTCATACTTCTCTCACCTTATATGAATTGCAAAAACAGTTGAATTCTGATATAAAAACTTTTGGAAGCAAAGAGGGTTGTGTTTGCTATTTGCTTTCTCTTGCGAAAATAAAATGTGCTTAGGTAATATTTGTTCTGTTTATTATCTAACATACGATAACTCTCTAAAGAGTGACACTTAACACTAGGCTTACGGGACGCGTCATTTTGACGCATTTCGAATTCTATAAGGAAAATTACAAAACCAGTTTGCATTTTTATTTTATCTCTTGTAATGAATTTTATCCATTGATCCAGGTAAATATATATTGAAGTCTATTTTCTTGAAAAGAGTTGAAATATTGAAATTCTCTTTGTGGTATATCAATCTCGACGGATATGCGTCAATTTGACGCAATCATAATTTAGACAAAATTATGAGTAAACATGCAAACATCAATCAATAATAAATAGGAATGTACCAACAATACTCCGATCCGTTATCTCAAGTGAAACAAGCGATAAACAACTGTTGCCGATAAGCAATAATAGAAAGAACAAACACAGAATGTCAATTGATATCAGATTTTGAAGGATTCAGTTGCTTAGTTCGAGTATTGAAAAATAAAATACTAGAATATTTCATAAATATATATCTCATATTTTTCCTTGTAGTATATAATTTCTTAGTGCAAAGATACCAACTGCTCCGGACAAGCCAAAATAATTAAAAAGAACGTCAAGTAGCTAGTAAGAAAATTTTGCAATTATATTGTGGTGAATTACATAAGTCTACGAATTATTTAGAAATAGTGGTGGATAAAAATCTACTAAATTGAATTTATTAAATCAAGAATCGCAATTGATAAACTACCACTACGATTGGCTGTTGAGGGAATATGAATAGTATTTGAAACATTTCCGATGGTTAGTTTCCAATATCGCTATCGAAGAGTGTTATTTTTAGTCAACAAATGCGATTGAATTCTTTGTTACATCTTATATATATTCTTTTTTCTTTCTTCTTAAAATTATCTTCAGAGTGTAACAATTCGAAATGCATAATATACTTACGCATTAGATATGATTTGGTATTATTCCAAATTCGAGCACCTTTTCTAGATCTCACAGGTTTTTTAATGCCTCCATTATTCAAATAACACTGTGGTGCTTTTGAGTTTTGCAATTTTTTCCAAATTCGAAATGATTTATTCAGTATTCTAATGATTACATAAATGCAGGTGTGAATTGACTCTAATAATTATGAACAACATAGTAATTATTTTCTTCTAATCTAAATTTTATTGTAAAACGTGAGTCTCGCATTGGACACCTTTCCCCTATTTGCCTGAAAAACGATCAACACAATGAATATTGCTCAACAATTCTTCATTTACCTTCTACACTAAGCATCGCTGATGTTGTAGAGGTTCCAGCAACATTTGTGGCTGTGCACGTGTATAGACCACCATCTTTTAAAATAGCATCACTGAGGGTTAAAATGCAGGTGTCTGGTTCTTCCCATTTAATGTGTATTCTGCTGGACTCACTGAGGGGGTGCCAGTCTTTGAACCATTTAATTTTAGGATATGGCACGCCGATGGCCTTGCACCGGAATTCTCCACCTTTGCGAATCATTATAGTGGTTGGGTCTAACCTCTTGGTGAAAATAGGATGTTCTTAAATAAAGAAAACAAGAATTAGTTAAGTTATATTGTATTTAGTTTCAAATTTTATTGATTAAAAATTATTAATTTATCTTGAATTGTTCAAAAAATTAGTGAAAAAATAGCATTAAAATGTAAACTTCCAAAAAATTGTGCTGGGAAAATGATGGAAGGTTCTCTTGAATATAAAAATTAACATTAGAATTACACACATTAATTTTCTTTTATGTTACAGCGTTGAAAAACTCTTTATGAAATCCAGCTGAATCATCACCTGCTACGTCAAAAAGCCTTCACACGGTCTTTTGTAAGTAATCCGAGGAGAATATTTAAACAGTGAACCAGTTGTGCGCATAACCTTCTATAAAAGTAATTGAGAGAAATTCATCATATTGTCACGTAGAATAAATAGGACTTAGTCTATAAAGTACGAGAGCTTTATTCAACACCTACAAAGTAACGTGAACAAAGTAACTGGGGCCTCGGCTTGAGACACTCAGTCTTTTATAGGAATAATAACAGGAAGTGATAGGAACAGGAAATGATATGCTAGAACATTCTAGAAACTTCTAGAAGAAACATAAATAATAAATAAAAGCTTATTTTGGAGTTTTATATTTTCTTACAGTTCTGCGGATCGAACCCTGAATCTCAGTCTTTCCAGGACGACGACTCTGACCTCTCGGCCACACTGACACGTCATAGCATCCTCCTTGGAAAAAAAACAGCGTCCACGCTGTTTCACTCGTTGACTGTTCTGGCACGTGATCGGGTGGTTGGTCCTCGATACTCCAACTTACTCTCGTTCTTAGATTGTTTCTTTGTTTTGTAACTTCTCTGTCTTTCGGCATTTTCGGTTTCACATGGTTCTAATTGAAACGATGGGTCATAGTAAGGCTTCATGCGCACCAAATTGACGGTGTCTGTAGTTTTGCGCCTTGTAGATGGAGTGACGTCTTCGACCTCGTAAGTAACATCAGATAACTTTCGCTTTATTTTGTAAGGTCCAAAATACTTCTTTAATAGTTTTTCGGACAACCCAACTTTTCGAATTGGTCTAAAAATCCAAACAAGTTCACCTGGTTCATAAGACATTGGTCGGTGTTTTGCATCGTATCGTTTCTTGTCTTTTTCTTGCGCATCAATGGTACGAAGGCGAGCAAGTTGTCTAGCTTCTTCTGCTTTGCAGACAAGATGCGCAGCATAATCAGTTTCAAATCCTGGTTGGTTAGGAAACATTGTGTCCAAAGTTGTTTCAGCTTCATAGCCGTGAAGAAGATAAAATGGTGTGAAGCCAGTAGTTTCTTGTTTAGCTGTGTTATAGGCGAAAGTGACGAAGGGTAAAATAGCATCCCAATCTTTCTGTTCAACGTCAACATACATAGACAGCATATCAGCTAACGTATTGTTAAATTTTTCCGTGAGGCCATTAGTCTGAGGATGGTAGGCTGTTGTAGTGCGATGATCCACGTCACAGAGTTTCAATAGCTCCGATACAACCCTCGAGAGAAACACAGATCCACGATCCGAGATGAGAACTCTTGGAGAACCATGTTTTAACAGAATGTCTTCAAGCAGGAATTTTGCTACCTCGGGAGCTTCGGCGTTGGGTAGAGCTTTCGTAGTGGCAAATCTAGTTAAATAGTCTGTACACACTACAATCCATTTATTTCCTAAAAGTGACTTAGGGAAGCGTCCCAACAAATCAATACCTATTCTATGAAAAGGGGCTTCCGCAGGAGGGATCGGCATCAAGCTTCCAGGCGGCCTTTGCGGCAGACGTTTACGTCGTTGACATTCCTTACAATGAGAAACGTACCGTCTAACACTTCGGTACAGTCTAGGCCAATAAAAGCGCTTTCTTATTCTATCCAATGTTTTGGCAAATCCCAAATGACCTGCTGTTGGCGCGTCGTGGAAGTGATGAAGAATTTCTAGGCGTAACTTAAAAGGAATAATCGGTAACCACTGTCTTCCGACAGATTCATAATTCCGCTTACAGAGTATACCATCCATAATTTTATAATTTGAATCATTACTTCGCTGCCTTATATTCGTCTTCAAAGTTGTTATCTCCTGGTCTCTGTCCTGCTCTTCCGCTAGATTTGTGATGGTAGTTATGCTCTTTTCAGGATCATTTTCAGTAGCTGGTAGTGGATGTCGTGATAGGCAATCAGCATCTTTATGTCTACGACCGGACTTATAAACAATAGTTACATCGAATTCCTGTAGTCTGAGAGCCCACCGAGCTAACCTACCAGAAGGATCTTTCAAACCTGCAAGCCAGCATAAAGAATGATGATCTGTTATAATGGTGAACGGTCTTCCAAAAAGATAAGGACGAAATTTACTGATGGACCAGATAGCAGCAAGACATTCACGTTCCGTTGTCGTGTAATTTGTTTCAGCCTTGGTCAGTACTCTAGAGGCATATGCAATTACAGTCTCTTTTCCCTTCTGAGTTTGAACTAACACTGATCCAATGCCATAGCCACTGGAATCAGTGTGTAACTCTGTGGGGGCATCATGATCGAATATACCCAATACTGGTTCGGTGGTTAGAGCGGCCTTCAAAATTTCAAACGAGTAGCGCTGTTCTTCTGACCACATGAACTTCTCATCGTTTTTTAACAGTTTCTGCAGAGGATACGCTTTGGTACAAAAGTCTTTTATAAACCTACGATAGTAGGAACAAAGTCCGAGGAAACTTTTGATGTCTGAAATTGAAGTAGGTACAGGATAATTAGCAATAGCCATGACTTTATCTGGATCTGGCTCTACTCCTTCTGTACTAACGACATGACCAAGTACCTTGAGTTTCCTTGAGCCAAATAGACATTTCTTCGCATTGAGTTGTAATCCTGCTGTATCAAGACAATTTAAAACAATCTTCAGACGTCGCACGTGTTCGGCAAAAGTATCTGAGAATACTACAATGTCGTCAAGATAACACAGACAAACTTTCCACTTCAAATGCCGTAATAAATTATCCATCATTCTTTCAAAGGTGGCGGGAGCATTACAAAGTCCAAACGGCATGACCTTAAATTCATATAGGCCGTCAGAGGTTACAAAAGCAGTTTTTTCCCGATCAGCTTCATCGACTTCTACTTGCCAATATCCAGAAAATAAATCCATAGACGAGAAGTAATTTGCGTTCTTTAAGCAATCCAGAATATCGTCTACCCTGGGTAACGGGTATACATCCTTTTTGGTCACTTTATTCAATCTCCGGTAGTCGATACAGAAACGCCAACTTCCATCTTTTTTCTTGACAAGAACTACAGGAGAAGACCATGGACTTTGAGATTCCTGAATTATGTCTCGAGTAAGCATTTTGTCTACCTCGTCTTGTATAATACGCCGCTCAGCAACTGAAACTCTATATGGTCTTTGGCTCATAGGCTGATGATCTCCTGTATTTATGCGATGTTTCACGACATTTTCGGATCGATTTTTCTTCGGTAGAAAAACGTTATTGAATTCCATTAACACATTATTCAAGCTAGTTCTTTGTTCAGTTGATAGGCCTGGGGCGAGCATACTATTGAAATTTACTTCAGGTCGTAATCCTTTGTCTGTTGATTCAGCTTCATTTTCGGAGTCAAAACTGCAAAGATTGTGTTCTTCAATTTCTTCAGCATGTCCAATGCATATATCCTTGGGAAGACAAGTAGAATGATTAGAGAAATTAGAAACCCATACGTGGAGTCCATCTTTATCCTTCTGTATAATAGACGATGGGAACACTATATTTCGTTGCAGTGTTAGAAATCTACCGCATTGAACCAATAAACCTTTGCTTTCTTTGCACCCACTTGTTGTTTCCACTTTAATTCTTTTTATGGTCATAGGAGGAATATCACAATCCTCTACAACACAAAGTCGGCTTTGTTGGAGTTCCTTATGTGCTATTTCGTCCCAAGTATCTTCCAGCACCAGTTCCTTGCGGCCACAGTCAATTATAGCCTGTGAGGCGTGTAAGAAGTCCCAACCCAAAATTACATCATGGCTACATTTTTCCAGTACAATGAATTCATACGGCTGCGTTCGGTTGCTGACTGTCAATCTTATGGTACAACGTCCAATCGGGTTAACGTATTTTCCATCGGCTACTTTTATGAATAAACTAGACTTATCGGTCAGCATGGTTTTTCTTAATACAGTTTTTCGAAAATTGTCAGAAATGACAGAAAAAGATGCTCCAGAATCAATAAGAGCTGTCACTGGTTTATTTTCCATAATTATTTCGAGTTTATTGTCCTTCATCTGGGCCACTGTTGGAGGTTTTTCTTCCATAGCGACCTTACCTCCGAAGAAGGGCGCTTCTTCTAGTTTTCCATTGAACGCCTAGATGGGGAGCGACTAGAACGCCTGTATGGAGAGGGTGATCTATTTCTACGCCTATATGGGGATGGTGATCGTCTTCGTTCTTCAAATTGTGGCGACGAACTCCTAAGTTGACTACTGGGACCAGCACCTTCGTCTGAAATGATCGTCTCTCTTTGTCGTGGGTTATAGTCTTGAAATGTCTGCTTTTCACGGCAGTGTCGGTACACATGACCTGGACGACCACAGTGATAACACACTGGCCTGTTATCCTCTGTTCTCCAGATATCGGTTTTGCGACGGTTTAATTGAGGACGGCGTGGCTCATAAGTTTGCCGAGAAGGAGCAACTGGAGTTCTAGATGGCTGGCGGCGTAGTGTTTCTGTCCAATGCATATTGGACAGAAACAGGTATCGTTGGCGTTTCTGTGTATGAAACAGGTATCGTTGGTTTAAAACTATTCAAATCTTTGTTTCGGTTGGAGTTTGTTTCGGTCAAGGGTGCTAAGGTCTTCACAACTTCATGTCGTATAACTTCTTCTAAACTGTCAATTGTTGGTTCAGGAGTTGGAACAGTAACAGGAAATAGTCGGGCGATTTCTTCTTGAACCACTTGGTGTATCATTGACAATAGGTCAAAATTGTCGTCGAGAGATGCAACGGAAACGGCATTTGGTAATCTTTCAAATTTCCTTCGATTAATGCGTCGCTGTTGCCACGAGTCGACATGTTGACAGCATTCGATGAAAGCTGTAGTCGTGGTTACTCCTTTTGTCAGTAGAACTTGATAAACATTTTCCGCGATGCCCTTCATAAGATGAGAAACCTTGTCTGCTTCACTCATGCTAGGGTTGATACGATGGCATAATCCCAGTACTGCTTGTATGTATGAAAGACTTGTTTCTCCTGGTAGTTGAGCTCTGGTTTTCAATTCTTCTTCTGCACGATGTACTGATTGCAGACTATCAGAGAATGTTCCTTTCAAGCTAGTTTGAAATACTTCCCATGATGTTAAGCTGCCTTCATTATTTTCAAACCACTGTTTGGCTGTTCCACTTAGAAAAAAGTACGCATTTGCAAGACATGTTCCGTCGTCCCAATTGTTATATTTAGCGACACGATCATATTCTTTTAACCAAGCTCCAGGATCTTGGTTGGATTCTCCGGAGAACGAAGATGGATTACGAATGTGCTGAATAATCGGAGTAGTGACAGGTGTTTCGGCCATTTTTGGATATTCTGGCTCCAATCCTCTTAAGCGGCGACTCCTTCTCAAATCACCGGCCAGAGCTGCTTCGAGTACCCGGCGCCTCCACCAAATGTCACGTAGAATAAATAGGACTTAGTCTATAAAGTACGAGAGCTTTATTCAACACCTACAAAGTAACGTGAACAAAGTAACTGGGGCCTCGGCTTGAGACACTCAGTCTTTTATAGGAATAATAACAGGAAGTGATAGGAACAGGAAATGATATGCTAGAACATTCTAGAAACTTCTAGAAGAAACATAAATAATAAATAAAAGCTTATTTTGGAGTTTTATATTTTCTTACAGTTCTGCGGATCGAACCCTGAATCTCAGTCTTTCCAGGACGACGACTCTGACCTCTCGGCCACACTGACACGTCAATATATATTTGAGAATTGAATCTGTAGTGGTTGACAAGTGAATAAGGCAAACCAATAATATTCATAAATAAAACAAACATACCTGCCAACTCTTCCGGATTTTCCGGAAGATTTTATTTTCATATTTAAAGTGGTAGTAATTATATACTATTTTTTCTTTTATAATCTTAGTTTTTAGATGATATTGATCACCACTATTCTTACAAAAATTAAGCACATATATTATTATGCGTTACTATCATGGTAGTCAACTTAAGTTTTCACAAATACAACGTATTTGTTTGCTTAAAATTGAAGTTTTAATTCCATTTTAATACCACTGGGAAAAATGATAATGGAAAGGATTAAAAGTTGGCAGGTATGAACAAATATTTAGTCATATATTTGTTACCACTTTCTTATTTTAACTAGATTTTGTATTAAGTGACTCGTTCGGAAAGTGGATATCCTTCACAGTGGTCTGATCGGACTACCTATAAAAAACCGTGTGGAGGCTTTCAGTTATACGAAGCGTTGGCTGAATGCGATCGGACCATGTCAGTTCATAACGTTTTTAGTCTTATTTATGAGCAGTGAGTTCTCCGGTCTATGAGCTTTTACACTAGTTTATGTGACCTGTCATACACCGTTCGTAACGCTGAATTGGTTAACCCCTTAAAGCACAGATTTTTTGAAAAAGAAACCGGCAAAAAAAAAAAATTCAATTTTTTTTAATGTAAAAAAAAACACACTTTAGAACACTGTTTTTTCTTTTGGTGGACAATTTTGATACACTGTTTTTCCTGTTTAGAGCTCTCGAATTAACTCGAGCGCACAAGTTAAGGGGTTAAATTCATGAAAGTAAGCAGCGGAAAAAAGTTAGTAATAACGTGTAAGTTTGGTGCTGTATAATAGCCTCTAATTATTGAGCAGTTAAAATTTACGTATAAACCAATCAAAAATAATGAATGGGAAAAAACTAATTTATATAAATTTGGGACTTCCTCTTTTTTGCAGAGGTTACACAGTGATGATGAATTCAGTAAAAAAATGTCCCATCTTTAATATTTATAGACAGTAAAAGTCAGTATGATTGATATAATTGTTTGTTTACCTGCGATCATGAGTTGTATTTTTCTTTGTGCTTCTCCGTGTTCATTTTCTGCTTTGCAAGTATATGTTCCAATATCATCATCTCCCATTCTCGTGATGAAAAGAATAACTTGACCATTTCGGTCTTCAAGAAAATCATATTTTCCAGATTCGACCTGAAAACAGATTTAAAAGAAATATTTTCGCAAAAAGTACACAAGTACATGCATCATGATTAAAATAAAATAGATTTAAATTCTATGGAAAAAAGCAGATGCACAATTACTCTACATTTTACGATTTTACAATTACTCTTTATTAACGATAGTGAAGCTTCTTTTTAATAGAAAGTAAACTTGAATTGATTTTAAGATCTATCCTTTTTGTGAAAAAGACAGAACGTGAATAAATCACAAAAACAGGCATGCTATAGTTTCGGTTCAATTCCTCAGTGACGAAACACAGAATAACAGAAGAAAACACACGACAAACAAGTTACAACAAGAAAGAAGGAATTCAATCCTTTGCGAGGCAAAAATATTTGAACCAAATTTAAGTCAAGAATAGCCAAAAGAATAGTTTTCCTCGCATGAGTGCACCAAAGGATGAGATCTGCTTTAGCTTTGTATTTTTCACAATTTAAATTGATTGGTTAAACACCACATAGATTACGGGATAAACACTATTAAATTCTTTCTGAAATTCTTGTATCATTCATATGAATGGCAATTAACTTATTCATGACAACAGTTTCTTACCTCATCTCTGCAAGGTACGGAAATGTATCAAGTCCCGAATTCGCCACCGTGATTTTTTCTTGTTTTTCATCTTTTTTTCTTTTCAACTCTTTTTGTTGGTAAAGTTGCATTTTCTTTTTTCAAATGTGCTTTGTGTTCAACATTCCCGCGTTAACGGGACTTGATAATGGACGCCTGTTTCATACGCTCAATACATGTCGAATTATGAAATAATTATGAAACTAATCAAGCTTTCCATTGGCAAATTTATCTTTCCGTTTAATTTTTTTCTTAATGCTAATTTCCTACTCTGTGTTTTTACATGCGAGCCGAGGTTGCCCAGTGATTAGAGAATTGTTGCATTAGTTTCTTGACGGATTTTAGATATTTTCTCGTCGCTGATTTTATACAATTCAATAATATATTTTACACCAGAATTTTTTAAAATTAACTTGAGTGAATAGTAAATGTCACCACTTCTCTGTTGCGTAAGTGATAGGTAGAATGCGATAATGCATTTCAGTTTGAGATGCAATACGCTAATGTCACATATTTTTTTGTCTTGAGCGACTTTTTCAAAGTAGTAGACAAGTGTATATAGATTTATATAAACCTATACGTCCATTATAAACGTGAACAAATAAAAAAATAAACTAAACTAAAAATATCTTTTTGATATCTTTCCTCACAAAACTAATTTAAGATTTGAAATCCCTACACCTAAATAAGGTTAGATATCTGCTTGTATATATGCAACAAGAAATTTAATACTCCAGTGTTATTGCTTCAAATATGGATCTATACTTACTGGAGCATTGTTGAAATACCACGTGATTTTCGGTTGTGGACAACCGTAGACCCAAAATTCTATTCTAGCTGGGTGACCACGAACAGCATAAGTAGAATCCTCTTCAGTTCGTAAAAATCTTGGTGCAGCAGCTGAAAATGAAAGTTTGGAACATTAGGTACTGTAATATCTTAAAAACAGATGAGATGATGTGAAAAGTGTAATTAAAAGAGAAAAAGGTTGGATCTTGTGCTTAAAATAAATGGATATTCTCCGGTATTAGTTACACTTCCATCTCAGATTTTCAAAAATTCGCATTCACATGTTGTTTTTTTAATGAAAAATAAAGATATTTATGTTATTAACCATTTGGACACCAATGTAACTTAATTATTTTATTCATAGCACGTATTTTTCAAAATTCAAAATTTCAAATGAATTTTTCATAATTCGGCAAAATTGTTTTTTTCTGATGCTCTAATTACAAGCAAAAATGCATTTTGGTATTTTTTAATTACAAAAAAAAAAACAGTCTATAAATTACTAAAGAAAACTGTTAGATGCTCTCAACTGCATTTGTTCTGAAATATCAAATCCCAAAAAAAAGTATTTTGAAAATTTTTTTTGTTTTCCTTCATATTCAAAAACTTTGCAAATCAAAACTTTTCAAAACCTTGAACTTTCGCTAACCATTCAAAAACTTTTGCAAATTAAAGAAACTTTAAAGATGAATAACCGTTTCTCTTAGATCTCTAAGTTAATCCAAAATGATGAAAAAAACATGAAATATATGTTTAATAAAAATTTTGCTCAAAGGGTTAATGATCTTGTTTCTATACCATATTTTTTAATTATTTAGAAATCATTAATTATTTTTACTTCCTACTGTAAATTAAGTATTATTATTATTATCATAATTTAGCATTATTACCTATAATAATTTAGTATTATTACCTAGAGGTAATAATAACTTAGTACCAAAACGCATATAGTTCTTTTATTAATTTATAATTTGCGCTATTTCAGTGTTGTTTTTAATTTAATTAAATTTTATCATAAGGGATTACTCTCGTTATTTTATGAGATATTGTTTAGTTTCGAATATTTAAACGTTTCGAAACTAAACAATCAAATAGGAAGACATTTACATTTTTAACTTAACCCTTTATGGGGCAAGATTTTTATGAGAATTTAAAACTTAAAATATTTTGGTATTAAGATTTATCGCTTAAGTTTTGGTATTTCATTTTATATTATAACCGTCGTTGAAAAACCGATCCAATTTTTCAGTTAAAGACTGCCAATGTTCAACTTCGTAGCCTTGTAAATTCTAACCCTATCCGGAAGAAAAGGGAACGCCTGGGAGCGTATTGGGAGAAATTTTGTCTTCGTGGAGGAATTTTTGAGGGAATTAACCCATCACCTCCTACATCAAGAAGCCTCCACACGGTCTTTTATAAGTAGTTCGCGCAGACTGTTTAAAAAGTGAACCAGTAGTGCGCATGAACCCAAAACCTTTTATAAAAGTAATTGAGAGAATTTTATCATATACATACCCTCCAACTTATGAGGATTTTGAAAATAATTCTTTCTAGTGGTAGCGAACCAAAGTAGAAATTTTTAAAGCAAATGGATCTCTCATAAAACTTTTATCAGAACTTAAGAATCTAGCCATATGGCCTGCACTTTTATAAGTAATAGTGGACAAGTTACGCTAAAATTATTTTTTTTTAAATATTAAGACATTAATTTTGCTACCGTCTAAAAAGAAGATTTCTGAAACTACGGAAATTCCGATGCAGTTGGAGGGTATGTATATATATTTGAGAATTGAATCTGTAGTGGTTGACAAGTGAATAAGGCAAACCAATAATATTCATAAATAAAACAAATTTTTAGTCATATATGTGCTACCACTTTCTTATTTTAACTAGATTTTGTATTAAATGACTCGTTCGGAAATTGGATATCTATCACAGTGGTCTGTTCGGACTACCTATAAAAAACCGTGTGGAGGCTTTCAGTTATGGGAAGCGTTGATTAACCCCCATCTGCATTACATCGATAGCGTCTACCACGGAAGGCTTCCGCGTTTAGCCTCACGACAAAGGAACTCTAACCCATGATGCGTCTACCACTGAAGATAGTTTACGTTCAGTACTGTGTCGGTGCGAGCCGGGTGTGGAACTCGTATCGACCAGTTATCGCTGAGATTCTAACAAGTTATTTAACCCCTTGGGGACGGGTGATTCAGAAAAGCATTCAAATCAGAATCAAGTTGTAATTAAATAAAAAACGGTAATTTAAATGTAGTCGTTTCTAATTTGACAGACTTACTTTGCTTTTACTTTAATTATTATTAGTTTAATCATATATATAATCAATGTTAATTCAAAGTACAGGGTCTTTATAATTAAAGTTCCACTTTCAAATGGCTATAAAAATAAAACTACCCGACCAAATGTCATCAAACTTGGTAAATGTCTATAAAAGGTCATGGGATTTTAGTTGCCACAAAAAAAAAAAAAAAAAATTCACCACCAGCGGAGAATGGCGCTTTATGCAATAGTGTTAAACAAATGTGAAATATGCAAATTTGTTTTACACGTAATGTGACTTTGCAGTTATAAAAGTGAGGCGCCTTGTCTGAGCTGTCAGTGTTCTGAGTCGACAATGTCTGTTACCGTGCAAGACCGTGCTTTGCTCGTGAAATGTTACTATGAATGCGACAGCAATGAACGGAGGGCATTACAAAAGTTCCGTACTGTAAGAGGAAAACGCCGAGGTCCAATGACACCGCAAGGTTTACGGCAAATTAACGGTAAAAGTCGTGTAAAACAAATTTCATAATTCACATTTGTTTAACACAATTGCATACAGCGCCATTCTCCGCTGGTGGTGAATTTTTGAACTTTTTTTTTGTTGCGGGAACTAAAATCTCATGACTTCTTATAGACATTTACCAAGTTTGATGACATTTGGTCGGGTAGTTTTATTTTTATAGCCATTTCAAAGTGGAACTTTAATTATAAAGACCCTGTTAACTAAATAGTTTTATTTTGAACAAAGTAATGGTGAATTAAATAAATCAAACAAATATATCTCCGCCCACAAATTAACTGCTAAAGAATTACTTTGATTACCAGTTTTATCTTTTTATCCTGATTGATACGGTTTTATGCTGGCATGCATATATGACAGTCGGCGCGAAAGGGTTAAATAATATAACCTTTTAGGTACAGTTTTAACGCCCTTTTTTGTTAGGAAGTATATTTCCTATGGTTCATGAGGTACAATTCTTACAAAAGTAAGGAGCTTACTCAGGGATGCTACAGGCGACCATTTATGCAAAAAGTGGTAGAAACTCAACTCACTTTTATTTATTTACTTATTATGTCTTAAATTATTTAATCGTATCTACCACTTTGATTTTCTTTAGTGATAGACGGATCAAGGGTTAGAGTACCTTTGCCGTCAGGCTAACCGTGGGAGGTTCTCGTGGTCTTCCTCTCCACGTTACGCAAATGCGGGTTAGTTCCATCAATACTGAAAGAAAACACAAATAATTAAGATCAAAAGGATAAAACTTCTTTGAAAAAAACGCGCTAAGAAGCAGCAGAAATTTCAGAAAAAAGTATCAATACAAAACAAATGAAATAAAATAAAAATATGACCACCGAAGCCGACGTCTTCAGGGGGTACCGGCCCCGGTAGCCATTAAAAACAAAACCATTTCTATTTGAGGGAGAAGCAAAAGCTTAAAATATCTCCCTCAGTACCCCGATGGTTTTGCATAGAGGTCCAGGAAAAACAAGATACATTCAAAAGAATAAACAAATTACGAAAAGAAAATCAATAAAAATCATCAGAAAATTAAAAACTCACAGTCACAGGTCAAGAATCAACTTCAAAAGCGGAGGAAAAGAAAACACTAAAAACTGAAAAACAACGCCCCCTATAATAATGCGCAGTAAAAGTTTAAAAATGATATGAAAAGGTCAGGAGAAGGAGATACGTAGATAAATTAATAGATAAATTAATAGCCGGTATCCCCTGAAGACGTCGGCTTCGGTGGTCATATTTTTATTTTATTTCATTTGTTTTGTATTAGTTCCATCAAAAAGTCCTCAACGAAGGCAAAATTTCTCCCAATACTTGATCCAGGAGTTTCCTTGTCTTCTGGATTAGGTTCAAAATTACAAGGCTATGCAGTTGAGCATTAGTAGTTGTAAACCCAAAACTTGGGACGGCTATTCAACGACGGTTATAATGAAAACCACTTTGATTTACATTGCATATTATTCATATACTAATATGCTTTTGCATTCACTTTTAATAGTAAACTAAAAAAAATATGCTAGAAAAAGTCGCGAATTTTAATTTCTTTTAATAAAATTTTCAATTTTATTAGTCACCATTTTTTGTATTTTTAGTTGCCCGTGGCAACCATGCTTACTGACTTTTATTTATTTTTATTTATAACATAATTTTATCAATAGTCATACAAATTTCAAATGCATATATTAACTTTTTATGCATTTTCTAAAACTAGCACATGGTCACCAATTTCATTCCTAGTATATTCATTCCAACGTATTTTCTTATGGAAAGCCAAATTAGAAGTGATAAAACAGTTTATCACAGACTTTAAAAATTGGTGATAAGTTTACTTAGTACTGCTTTTATAAAGGGTTAAGCAAAGAAATAAATGAAAATTATATTTTTCCTTACCATATTTGTCGAGCTTCAGATGATCAAGATCATAATCCTTTGGTGCAAAATCAGTTGGTGTTATTGGCCTGTGAAGACGTGATCTGTGAGCGGTAACATATGGTGATGGTTCACTTGCACCATATCGATTTTCGACTCTCACTCTAAACATATAATCTGTTCCTGGCAACAAATCTCGAATGTCACAAGATGTGTCTTTTATTCCTGGGGGATGAAAAGAGAACAATTACTGAAATAAATTTTTCGGTTTGAATCAACACTTCCTTATATTCTCTTGAAATATATTGTCTATTATACTGAACGATATTTAGTAATATTTAACACTTGAAAAACAACACTTTAAGATTTTTCTTGTGTTTGTACGCTTTTAGAAAAATATTGTCAGTGTATAAATATAATTGCATTTATCCAATACTTCCTAGAAGAGAGAAGGCCTCCACACGGTTTCTTATAAGTAGTCTGCAACTATTTAAAAAGTGAACCAGTGGTGCGCAAGAAGCCAAATTCTATTTTTAAAGTAATTAAGAGAACTTTATCATATACATTTGAGAATTGAATCTGTAGTGGTTGACAAGTAAATACGACAAACTAATTATACTCATAAATTAAACAAATTTACAGACATATATTTGCTACCACTTTCTTATTTTTACTAGAGTTTTTATTAGATGGCTCTTTCATAAATTGATTTGCCTTCATAGTGGCCTGATCGGACTGAATATAAGAAACTGTGAGGAGGCTTTCAATTATAGGAGGCGTTGCCGCAGCACGGGTAACCATAAACACGAAATTTTATCCGTTAGTAGTCCAAACGTAATGAAAACGTATTTTCTCTACTACGTAGCTTAGTAACCCGAAAGTAGTGATATCTATTTTAGCCACCACTGCGCAGTTTATGTTCATTACTTCGGACAACTAAATTGATTCGTGTTGAGGCCTTCTCTCTTCAAGGATGTGTTGATTTATTTACGTTGGAATAAACTTTTAATTAAAATGAAAAGTTATAAATTCAAGTAACTTTTTGAACAGTTTTATGGCAAATAAATATCTATTTATTTCAGTTTAATGAATTTTGTTTCATGACTAAAACGGGAAGAACCACACAATAAAAATATCCCTTTAAGACGTAGACTGTGTGGGTTTGACATTAACCCAATCTGCACATAGTGGTAATATATTTATTTCAAAAAGTTTAAACTAAATAAAAATTTTCTTCTCTAAAAGCTACAATTTTAATATTAAAAATATCCATTACAAATTTAGTATTATATTCTAGTGTGATTCGATTATCTTTAATTTCTTAGAATAATGTTCATAAAATAACTCTCCTTGCACTTTTTACGTTTTGAGTTTTTTATACAAGAAAAAAATAAGTCCTTTCAAATTGCAATAGGTCATAAAGGGACGTGCAAAAAAAGTTTCAAATTAAAATTTATTATTTTTCATGGAATAATTTAAAATAATTAGAAAAAGTTAATTAAGTTTAATGAATTAAATTGTTTTAAAAAATAATTTATCCGATTTATGAATTTACTTTCTTTTAAGTTGCACATTTTCTAAGCATCATAAAAAAATATAATATCAAGCCCATGACAAGTTAAAATAGCTCTAACAAGTGCACAATCAGCTATTGAGATCGATTTTAATGTAGTATCTCAATTTATGGCAATCTCCAGATGTTTTTATTACACAACTATATAAAAATAAAATGTTTAAGTTATTTTTTTTTTACCGGATTTGTATGTTGTCCAGGCGCTATCAGGTATTTTGCACATTTCCAATCTGTACGTGTAAGGAACTTGTGGGAATTGGGGTATAGAAGGTCTCCAACCTAAAGATGCGCAGTTGTCCGTCATTTTAAATATATATGGGGCATGAGGTAGTGGTGAAGGTGGACCTACAATGAAACGTAAAAATAGTATCCATTATCTCAATAACAACAGTAAAAATAAAACTTTGAACAGAGGATAAAAAAATTACCTGGCAAGCTTTGCTTTTGAGTTTCTTTTTTCTGTACATCAGCTTTAAGCTTGTCTTCTCCTGAAAAACATACATTAAAAATTAAATGAAAGTTACTACAGCCGCACTGGTTAAGGGGGGTCAGGACCCTTAAAACTCTCAAAAAATCGATTTTTCAAGAATCATTTTTTTTTATTCCTTGCATTATTCTGCGCATTTTCATATCTTACATTTCGAAATCTTTCAATTGGTTCAAAAGTTATAAGGGTTAGAAGACAAGTCACTCACCAACAATTGCTTTAGTGGGCGTGGTCGCGAATTGCTTCATTTCGGGCTTATCTTATAGTTTCTAATAATAATCTGAGATTTAAAGTGTCTACAACTCAACTCTGCTCCAACCCTTTGCAGATTTTATTTGTTTATATTCGAATTGCATGCGTTTTTTAATCTTAGATTAATATTTGTACATTCGTCTATTAGCTTTCATTTTAGTCAAAAATCTAGTTTCGGTTTGATTTATTTATTATAAATAATCATGAATAATCCTCGTAGATCTGGTCAGAGACCAAAAAAGAGAAGATTTCGTGGAAATCAATTTCGGCAAAGTGTAAATGTGGGCAGTTGCAATGTTTTTATTGAAAAAGAGGATTTTAAAAGTGCTTCTAAGAAAAAGCTTTCGATGTCATGTTCCAGTTTCAAGGATATCGAAACTGAAACTAAAGAGACTTTTGATGGTTATCGCCTTATTGATGTTGCTTCCTTGATAAGTTTTTTCAATAATGTAGCTGCTTGTGGAATTTGTCATGCTTCCTTGAAAATGACTGAGAAATCCCAGTGTGGATTGTTGTCTTCTTTTGAAATAACATGTCAAGCATGTCAGAAAAGGGATGTTTTTAAAAGCTGCAAACTGATAGGAGTGAATAAGAACATTCCAGAAGTAAACAGAAGATCTGTTTTTGCAATGCGGTGCATTGGTGGTGGACTTTCAAGTCTGCAGACATTTTGTTCTGTGATGTGCTTGCCCAAGCCCATAACTCAGAAATCTTATGATAAAATTAATTCTAAAATATTGGAAGTATCAAAAGAAGTTGCTTTGTCATCCATGGAACAGGCAGTTAACGAGGAAAAGTGTCTATCAGATAATCCAAACAGTCTAACCGTCAGTGGAGACGGCACCTGGAAAACCAGAGGTCATACGTCTTTAATAGGCGTATGTACCCTGGTAGGCGGCGAGACAGGAAAAGCTGTTGACATAGAAGTAATGTCGACATTCTGCAAAGGTTGTGCTTCGTACAAGGGTCCAAAGTTTGGCTTGAGATATCATAAGTGGCTATCTTCTCATAAAACAGTGTGCCAGAAAAATCATGCCGGCTCTTCTGGAAAAATGGAGGTTGACGGCATGAAGAGGATTTTCCAAAGATCTGAAGAAAAATATGACGTCAAGTATGAAACATACATTGGCGATGGTGATTGTAAAACTTTCCAGGCTATTTGTGAGGCAAAGCCATATGGAAAAGATGTTTCGATAACCAAAGTGGAGTGTGTGGGACACATACAGAAGAGAATGGGCACTCGTTTGCGAAAACTCAAAACTTCATATGGCAAAAAAAGGCTTTCAGATGGTAAGACGATAGGTGGTCGGGGAAGACTGACAGACGTAACAATAAATAGAATTACAAGTTATTATGGCAATGCAATTCGCCAAAACAGCAATAACTCAGTCAACATGCGAACAGCGATTTGGGCCATATGGGCTCATACTTGCAGCACGGATAAAGAGCCGATGCACTGGTTTTGTCCGAAAGGCGAAAATAGTTGGTGCAGCTATAATAAAGCTGTGCATAACAACAAAGTGCATGAGTATAAGCACCCAATGCTGGTTGCTAAAGTTGTTATGGAGGCAATAAAGCCAATATTTAAGGATCTGTCTCATCCGTCTCTTTTGAAAAGATGTTTGGGGGGTAAGACCCAAAACCCAAATGAGTCGTTGAACTCACTCATATGGAAGTTTTGCCCTAAATTTGCTAGTGCTGGCAAAAATGTTGCCGAAATAGCTGCATGTATGGGTGTTTGTGTTTTTAACGATGGAAAAAAGTCTTTGATGTCTATTATGAAACTGTTGGAGCTACAAATCAACAAAAAAGCAAAGCAAAACTTTCATGCTCAAGATAAACTCCGCGTAACAAAAGCTGAAAAGCGAGCTAGTGAACAGTCTATTGTAGCTCGTAGAGTGAAACGACAAAAAAAGATTTGTGAAAATGAGAGAATGAAAAAAAGTGAAGGGGGGGATATGTATATTTCTGGTGGCTTTTAATTTTTAAATGTTTTTTTTTATATTGATTTTATTATAAAATAATAAAATGTAAGAAATTTATTCCTTTATATCTATGTCTTTGAGGTTACTTAGGATTTCTAGATAAACATAAAAATGGATATTGTTATAATAATCAAAATTTTAACTTTGTGGTCATTTTTATAAACAATTTTTTAAAAGTTACTAATTTGAAAATCTTTTGTTTGCTTTTGAAAATTTATTTTAAAACATCATCTTTTAGATTTTTATAAATCTCAAAAATCTATCATTTAGGTTGGTTTGGTTTTTGTATCAATCATTTCTAATGTTTGAAAAGTTGATTACTATTTGACTCGATGCTCGTTATGTGACAAGTCGTTGTGAAATGTTACTTTATTTTGTTTATAAGTCAAATTTAGTTAATGTATTACTGTTTAAGTTGTATGTAGGTATTGTAAAATGATTTATTTTATTTATTTAGGCATTTTTAGAAAAATATATTGAGTGGTATTCGAAAAAAACAAATTTTTAACTTTAAAGTCATTTTTCTCAAAATGTGATATGTTGAACTTGTGCGCACTGCGTACAAAGAACTAATTGATAGAATTGTACGAAACTTTAGGAAAAGTTTTATGATATGGTTTGCTACAACTGGTACCTACTATAAAAACCATTACTCTCTTAAAATTTTTTTAAATAATTGTGTAATGTGCCAAAAATATAGAAATTTGAAAAACTTAAACTTTTTTAATTTTTAGAAAATTAAAATATATGTATATCAAAATAATATTAGGTAACACAGGTTTAGGGTAATTATAACTTTAATTTAAAATTGGTTTGACATTATTTTGATGATATTTGACTCGTACGCTTTGCGCGCAATGAAACTCACTTTTTCGAAAATAAAAAAATTTCACTATATTAAAAAAAGTCTGTATTTTTTTTATGAATGATTTTTTTTGAATTTAGCTATTTAATTATATTGATAATAGTGCTAGTAAATGATAAAAAAAATTTCATAGCTTTAGGATAAATTCAAAGATAGTTACAGTGTGTCGAAAATATGGTATTTCATTGTATCGTTTAAGGCGTTAAAGGGTCCTGACCCCCCTTAAGGCACCGAACCGCAATTGTGAAGAACTGAGTTTGATTCCCATCTTCGGCCTTGAAGCCTACCCCGCTTCAGATAGATGGGAACCAGCCTGTCTGGGAAGTAGAAGGGGTAATGAAAATACCATGCCAATACTAACCCCAATGCCATAGTCATATGTTATTGATAGTGGAAGTGTAGAGCCTTAACCTCCATGACCCCCATGGCCTACAATAGGCTGTCGCTGGAAATGTTTGACTTTGCAGAGCATTTCGCACGAAACCATGATGTGGCACTATGAGCAAACACTCATTGTTAATTTTGCCTGACAATGTGGATTGATTAGTAGTATTATATTGTAACACTTCCGCAGTTTGCATGAAAAATGTGAGATGATCCGCAGTTTATATGAAAAATGTGAGATTGATCCGCAGTTTTTATGAATAAACTGGAGATGATCAGCAGTGTTTGTATGAAAAATGTGAGATGATCCTTAGTTTGCATGAAAAATGTGAGATGATCCGCAGTGTTTGTATGAAAAATGTGAGATGATCCGCAGTTTGCATGAAAAATGTGAGATGATCCGCAGTTTGCCGCAGTGTTTGTATGAAAAATGTGAGATGATCCGCAGTTTGCAAGAAAAATGTGAGATGATCCGCAGTTTGCATGAAAAATGTGAGGTGATCCGCAGTTTGCATGAAAAATGTGAGATGATCCGCAGTTTGCATGAAAAATGTGAGATGATCCGCAGCTTGTATGAAAAATTTGAGATGATCCGCAGTTTGCATGAAAAATGTGAGATGATCCGCAGTTTGCATGAAAAATTTGAGATGATCCGCAGTTTGTATGAAAAATGTGAGATGATCCGCAGTTTGTATGAAAAATGCGAGATGATCTTCAGTTTGCATGAAAAATGTGAACTGATATTGATAAGTTTTTCTCACCCATGGTATAATAATGAATAAACATCATGAAGAGCATCAGTATGCATGGTTGCTTTTACCTCCTAATGTTAGATCGTTTTACACCTTCTTTTGCTCTATCTTACTTAGATCTGGTGCGTTAGGTTTCTAGACCTTATTTTTTAAAGTTTTTGGAAGCTTTATTTTATTTATTTACCTTGCAATTCACCCAACCACACGTTTTGCAAATTCATTTGCTTATCATGTTAAATCTAAATAATATTATTAATGGAGTCCGATATGAATGATGTTAGCGTGAAATGATAGCAAAATGTTAGCTTGACTATTTTTTTGGTTCACTAAATTCAATTTAAAAATATTTTTAAATCACACAACGGAACAAAAAATACGTGGTGGTCATTGCCAGAGCTGGAAAAATCATAACATCTTTGAATACTTAACTTGTATTTCACTACGTTTTTAAATATTGTGTGGATTTTTAATGCATGATGTATAACATGATAACTTTACATGATAACATAATACTAAGAGAATAAAATATAGCATAAAAGAAAATATACCTTCGATTCCGAGAACAGCTGTACACGTATCGCTTCCAAATTTGTTTTCAATGGAGACCCTATATGTTCCCATATCCGCTTTTTGTGCACTTCTAATTATGAGACGAATAACACCATTTGGATCTGCTTCTAATACCAATCTCGGATTTTCAGAGAGCTGATTTCCATCCTTGAACCTAACAAAATTTGTTATTTTCATACTTTTAATCATAATAGTTTCCAACATAAAGGCTTTTTGCGGAAGATTTTTTCCAATCATAATAAAATAGCAAATCAAATTATCATTTTCTTTAATTCTTGTGATTCAACACATTACTGACCACCAATACGCTACCTATAACCATAATACACTACATATTATCAAATAATTAACACTTTCATTTAACGCTTAGACTAATATAAAACGACGATAAATTTAAAGCATTCGTAATTATTGGAAAATCCTTTAACAATTTTAAGGGAAAATATCTAGAAAAAATTTAATCAATTTAAAAGGGCATAATGTAGAGAAGTATTTTTAATTCTTTTCTTCATTTTATTATCAGTTTATTTATTTAATGCTGTAGTTAATTACGTGTACTTGCATTCCATAACTCAGATTTATCTCACAGTACACCGTAAAATTCTTTTACATGAGAACTTACTGTAGATCGTTTATCAGGAGATTCGTAACAAGAAACAAAAGCTGAAGGTGGACAATTTCTGTAAATGGACAGAAAGAGATGAAGTAATTCAAAAAAAAAAAAAAAAAAATAGAGTCAGTGAAACTCTGTAAATTACTTCCCAGTTCTTAGACATTAAGTCTTTTAAAGTTCTGAAAACATGGAGGGCATAATATTAGGTTGGAATTAGAATCACTTAGACACGATTTGCAAAAACACAAATGGATCAGAAACCATATTTTCAGCAAGGGGAGTTGATGCCCGTCCGAAGATATATTCAGTCATAAAGACTAAAAGACTCAACCAACTACAATAATAAGGCCCGTGAATTAAATAACAATGCGTTGAAATATCTTCAAAAGAGTTCTTTTAGAAAGATGGAACAGGGAAAAATAGGTATCTTCCTTAACTATGAACGAGAAATTTGGTTATATGGATTTCATCAAATGCTTACATAACTTAACAGAGATTATTGATTTCTCTCTGTATTTTTAGAGGTTTTCACAGTTTAGTGGAATGCTACGCTAAAGGAGATAAAAGCAGTAAAAAACTTAGTTTTAAAAAAGAAAGTAATAAAAAAGTAATTTAAAATGGAAATTATACCATTTAACTTCAGGTTTTGGAGTACCACAAATACACGCAGTCAGTTTTGCAGTCATTCCATTAAGAACAGAAGTGTCTTTCAACTTCTTCAGGAACATTGCAGGTTCACCTTCAGAGGCAGCTGAGCTGTGAATGAATTTAAAATTTTAATAACAAGAAAATTTATTTTACTTATAAAAATTATATCGATTTAATAATTTATGAGAAGAGTTAAGTAATGGTTCAACAAAATAGTTTCAGTAGAAAAATTAATTTTTGAGAAGGATTCTGGCTGCAGTGAACAGTAACGGTATATGGAGGCACACATACAATAATGACATTTGCAGGTTGCATAGAATACATGTTGTACTGTAGGCAAAAAATTGGACCACCTTGAACAGCTTTTGATCTAATGATCAGATCTTCACGTTTCAGGACTCAATTTTAATGGTTTGAGGTGAGGACCTTAAATGTGCTAATTAAACAGACAATATTTTAAGTTACGAAATCAGGCACAAAAGCGTACTTTCTCTGAATAAACATTCCTTTTTTTTAAATTCAGATTTGGATTGTTAAAATAATAAATATTCTAAAAATAATAAATATTTACTAAAAGTTATTTTTTGCATGGAATTATAATTATAATTGTGCAAAATTTTTTGCAATTTTTTTTTAAACTAGGAGGTTTCGCCCCCTGCTCGCTGGCGCTCGCCAACCCCGAAATTGCTTTCTCAGTTCATTTCGGATTGCTTCGCAATCCGATGCTCGCTCATTGGATACGTTCTTAACGTCTAGCTTTTTTATACCTTTTTGAGCACTGAAGTTCCGAAAACTTTTCACTGTAGAAAATTCTAAACCTGTGCATTTCAATATTAACAGAGATACCAACTGCTCCGGACACGCCAAAATAATTAAAAAAGCGGTAATAAACTACAAAGTAAGTTTTGCAAATATTTGACTATTTTTGCTTGCTTTTTAAAAAATATAGCATGACATAAGCTTACTTTACTTTATTAATCCAAAATTGGGTGCCTGGGCCGCGCAGCGGCCCCTAACCCATCCATCATGAAGTATTTACAAGTTGAATTAAAAACATTTTGAATTATGCAGCATTAAGGTAGCAGAACAGAAGATCAAGCAAATTTGCTTGATAAATTAAAGATGAATTGATATTTAATATGAGTCATGATTTATAAAATAATCAGAAATTTTCATGAATATAAAAAGCACAATTGATATTGAAGTATTGAATGGGATTAAATTTGATGCAATCATAAGTTGTGTTTTAAAAGTGAATTAATTTAAAATATAAACAAGTACAATTGAAATTTTAGCATTGAATGGAGTTTAAATTTGATGCAGTCATAAGTTGTGATATAGATATGAATAGAATCAAGATATATACAAATACAATTGACATTTTAGCATTGAATTGAGTTAGAATTACGTGATTTGTAAGACAAATGTGAAATGAAACAAAATCATGAAGTTTTAGCATAAGTTTTGCATTTTCTTAGTGGTTTCCTTATCTAGTTAGTTTCCTTATCTAACGTGGCAATAAGCAGTATTAAATTTAGTGTTGAATTTACCAGTTCATAAGTTCAGTAGAATAGAGTTCTATGTTGAGTGAAAACAAGTCAGAGGGAGACATTGTTCAGAAGTGGACATGATTGTTTGCAGTAGTTGGAAAACTTCTCTGTCTTTTAATAGTTCTTGTAGTTCTTTTAAAATTGAGACCAGTCTATGAGCTTTGCCTGCTTTTGAAGTGGGAACTATAGCTGGAGTGACACGATGGCCCCTCCTAGGGGGACGGAAGCTGCATCCCGTGTAGTTAGCAGTGTGTGCTTCCCCACAGTTACAGCATTTTGGAGGTATGTTGATGTCCTTATGGCACAAATAGGATCGGTGACCCGCGGCACATTTAACACATCTGGGAGGAGAACAGCAATTTCTTTGAGTGTGACCAAAGTTTTGGCATTTGAAACATTGAGTTGGACTGTTCCCTCCACGGAACCTTTCTATTTTCACCGGGACATCGCATATGCTGGTGATTGAGTAGATTTGTCGGTTATTTTCGGATTCTATGAGTATTATGAGAAAAAGTGGGAGGAGCCGATAGGCCTCGCCCACTTTTCTCTTGAACTGGATAACTTTCTGTGATTTAATGCCTTTCTTGTCCAAATCAAGGTAAATATTATCTGTAGGGAAACCCTCTGGAAGTCCACGTGCCAGAACTTTTATGTGCGTGACTGTTTGAACGGTTTCTGAAGATGTGGGCAGAGCTCCGTCTTCAATCGCATCCTCTATGGGTGGAGCTATGTAGGAGTTGACTGTTGCATCTGGTAGTGGCAAGGAGATGGCGGCATCTATTGGTGAAGAAGAGGTACTTTCTGTAATCATGATTTGCGTATCCTCAATATTTTTGGCTTTGTTTTGCTTTTTCTTCTTCCTTTTTCGCTTTTTCGTAGGGGGCTCTGCATTATTTTTAGCTGTATTTTCTGTATCGGTTGTCATTTCGCTCTTCTGTTCTAACATTTGGCCTGCATCTTGAGTTTCCATAAGTTGAGTTTTGAGTTGCGAGCAATCCTGGAGCACTTTCGCTGTTGTTTCAATTTCTTCGTTGGTCACCCTTATCATTTCCATCCATTCTTCATATAACTTTCGTTCACCTGGACTCAAGCTTTCCACATTTACCGTTGGTTCTCGCGAAGTCTTTTCGGTTTGCCATTTTCCGCCACGTGGATGATTTTGATATGTAGCCATATTGCGTGATTTGATTTTGTTGTCGAATTCTGTGGATTCCTCATCCGTCGTAGAGTCACTGTGGTTTTGACGCCCGGTAGGCGTGCTTGTCTTTCCACCACGTCCGCAACGTCGAAGACTCATTTTGCAGTACTTTAAAAATTGAATTGAATAAACTTAATTTTTGTACTTTACATTAAACTGCGAGCTTCAAACTTTGCCACGTCCAGACATAATTTCGAGAGAATTATTAAGAACTACTCACCAAAAGGATTAAACATCAATAACTCAAAACATCAAAATTTTTCCTCGTCAGGAACATCAAATGGGCGACATCCGTTTGGCAAGTTAAGATTCCAAAGTGACTACCTTGACTCGCATGACATAAGCTCTATAAGATTGTGAATTATATAAGCCTATGAAATATTTAGAAATAGTGGTGGATAAAAATCGACTAAATTGAATTTATTTAACAAAGAATCACAATTGATAAACTACCACTTTAAAAAATATATTTGCTGTCCGGAGCAAGTTGGCATCTCTGTATTAATTTAAAATTGAAAACAGTTCGCATATTTTTCTTAATCACACTATTCTAAATTTCAGTAGTTGAGAAAAGTAACTGTTGTAAGTTTTGTTTTAAAGTCTTTCCCACCAGAGGGCTAAAACCATGTGTTGTAAAACAATATGAAATAGTACTGAAAGCCGGATGTAAAGCATCGGCTTCGATGAAGATATTTTTGTGAGAATTCTTTTGATAATTCGGTGAGAATTCACCCGATTAGACATATGATGCTCACTACGTGCTCTTGCGCGCCGAAGCCTATAAATTAAAACGTATTATCGTTTTATATAATATAGATTAGCCATATGATGCTCACTACGTGTTCTTGCGCGCCGAATCCTATCAATTAAAAATGAAAACTGTTGCCAACGCGAGAAAAGAAATATCATCGGTTTTATTGATACATACGTATTAGCGTTTTATATAATATAGATTTACCTAAAAATTGTCGAGTTATAGCGAAATACTCAAAATGTAAAATTAACATTAAGGGGTCCAAACGTATGACCTGATCAAACTATTGGCACCATATTTCCCAGATCGCGGATACCCCTATATTTACAGAGATGCCAACTTGCTCCGCTTTGTAAAATAGTATTTTCTAGTGGTAGCAAAATTTAAGTTACTTTTAGTTTAGTATTTTTCATTTTAAGTAATTTTCGCACCACTAAATATCAGAAATTATAAGTATCATCTGAAATGCAACTTTAAAGCATCCCTCTACTGATTACTCTATTTGTAAAGTCGGCGTAACTATACTTCTTTAATGAATTTTACTATATAATTTGCTACCACTTTATTAAAACTATTCCGGAGAGCGGAGCAGTTGGTATCCCTGTATTTATTCTTATATCGCATTTTATTCTTTCGTTCTAACTCAAAATGTGCTTGTAGATATACACCGATGACAAAAATGAATTTTCCAAGAAATATCTTTATTAGTAATACAGTAATGGTTATAAATCATGCGGAAATGCAGCGATAGACCAACTATAAAGAAAAATACTTAACACTTTACCGACCGGTAGCGGTTCGAACATACTATGCCCTTTCACCGCCCGTTCAGCTGCAGATCGTCCGTAGTATTTTATTTAATTTAGTATTTTTCAGTTTAAGTCATTTTTTCACCACTAAATATCAAAAATTATAAGTATCATGTGAAATGCAACGTTGCAGCAATATTCTGCTGGATACTATATTAATAAGTGGGCGTAACTATCCTTCTCTTACGAACTCTACTATATAATTTGCTACCACTTTATTAAAACTTTTCCAGAAAGCGGAGCAGTTGGCATCCCTGCATGCTGAATTGGTGGAAAACGTAGTCACCACAGATCGGTCAAAAGTCGATTAATCGACGACCGGTCGGTAAGCGCTGGGGAGCAAACGCTGAATAATCTACGGCCGGTCGGTATACGATGAGAACAAAACGTCGATTAATCGACGGCCGGTCGGTATGCGCTGAGAACAAAACGTCGATTAATCGACGGCCGGTCGGTAAAGTGTTAACAGTTCTTTTTTTCCCAATCTCAATAGTGGTTGGGAAGTGAGCTGGGTGTAAATCAGTTTTATGAAAGAATATCCGTAGCCGTTGTCCGTCAAATTGTTAAACAGGGTTCTCGAGAAGCCGGTTTACATTATGTATGTGGAAGCTAGCCTTCTTTCTCCGTGTATATTTCGTGTTATAACTTTTTGTAAAGTGAAAGAGCACATTACACGAACTAGATGACATCACAAAGACGAATTACAGGTTATGACGGGATTTAATCCCGTTACCTTCCTTACAGGGCACTTGACGGACCGAAGAGACCGTTTGGCCAGAATGGTCTTACAGTGGTCGATAAAAAATAGTGCCGTTACTAGATAAAAACTACTATAATTTTAATGGTTTATTGACACAAGAAATAGAGACAGTTTTTATCTCGTCGTTCCTAAAAAGTTTAATAGGTTAACAAAAACTAAACCGTTAAATAAAAACTTTTAGAACTTATTGAGCATAACTACCTGACTCCAACATTTGATTTGCACGAATCTTTTCCTACCAGATTTTTGGCACGGCATTCATAGATACCGGAATCGTTGATACGGGGATGTGGCAATGTAAGAATACACTTATCTCCTTCCTTGAGGATTGAATACTTGACCCCAGAGGTCAGTTTATCCCTGTTGAAGTACCATTCAACATCAGGTTCGGGAATGCCTTCTACGCGGCAGGTCAATTTCATTGGTTCGTTCGTTGTGCACTAAAATGGAAAAACGGAAACAGTCATTCTCACACAGTCAATTCAGAGCCGTTTTTATTTATTTTTAAACTACTTACTTGTGTATCGCACAGTCGTTCGATGAAGTGAGGGGCCATATAAGCTGTAACTTTAACTTTTGCTCTGGAGCTTGCATCTCCTAAAATGTTTGAGACTTTGCATTCGTACACTCCTTCATGCCGAGGATTGCATCTATACACCGTTAATGCCGCCTGTAACAGAAAATTGATAAAAATGGTAGAATTTTTTATTTTTTTATTTTGAGAAAAGTTCTCTATAATCGATACAATAATTCAAGTGACATTTTTATTGAAACACAACATTATCAGAAAATTTGGTTCATATCTTTAGTATATTTTTTTAAATAAAAAAAAACATAGTTAAAATTTGGCAAAGAAAAGAATTAAAAGCACCATAAAGGCAACAGAGAGGGTAAGTGTACATTATTCTTTTAGCATTTATTAAATAATATTTTATTCTGGCGTCAGTAAGCGATAAACGTCGATACCCTCTTTGTAGGTATACTTTTACGTTAGCTATTCTGAATCAAATTAGCGTAAGATAAATGAAATATTGAGTAGTTAAATTTCAAAACATTGAAAAAGCATAGAATAATATTGGCTCATAACTTTTAATTTTTATAAGAAGTGTATTTGTCAAGTCATAAGTCATGGACTATATCAAAAATGATCAAGATCAATTATCAAGAGATAAAAATTACAGTTAGAGCTGATTTTAAGAATAACTTTTTAAAAGTACAGTGGTACCATTAAAAATAAAATTGCATATAGAGTCATTAACTGAATTTAAAATTACGGCTCATATAAAGTTAGGAATCACTATAAAATTCCAGCATTACATCATTAAAGTGCTGCATCAACTTTTGGATCAAAATTCATAAGTTGGATGATCGATGCAAATCTAATCAAAGGAAAGTAATTAAAAATCAGAATAACAAAATTCAAAATTCATCTAAGTATTGACTGCTGCACATTAATTAAGAATACATTGAAAATTGTCAAAAATCGAGCATAAAAAAAGTTTTAACCGGACGTGCTAAAGACCGATAAGTAACTATTCTTTGCTGCCTAAACTTTTTTTTTAAATTTATTTTATTTCTTCAGAAAATGGGTAAATTTACCCCAGTGGGTAAAGTAATTCCTGATGGATCATGTAAGAAGCTCTCCTCTTTTTTTTCTCTACAAAAGTGACTTGAGGAGTTATACAACTTTTAACTTAGAATGAGTACGGAAATTAACAGTTTGTTGGAGTGAGAACTTTTATTTTTTCATTTTCTACTAGTTTGAACTATAATTTTACTGTTGGTACTAGTAAGAGAAAGTTAAATAAATTTATTTTTTGAGTATCAATGAACATTTAAACATTTATAACGAACAATTCCCTTCATTTAATTTATTCCGTTAACTGGAATAAATCTCATTAACTCAATTTTTTCCAGATTAATTTTATTACATTCTTTCAAGGAATCCATAAAATATTTTTTCAACTTTTAAGTATTAAAAGACAGTAAATTTTACTACCTTTTTTACTTCAAAGGACTAATAAAATAGCGCAGAGTTTGGTTAACTATTTTAAAAATAAAATAAGCAGTGGTTTACATTGTGGTGATCCATAATTACTTTCACTTTTCTTTATTTGTCAATCACAATTTTCACGAAGTGAAACTTTTGAATTGAAACTGAAACCCAGAATTGGGAACTCAAACTTAAATCTGTCTATCAAAATTCTAATCCAATAATCTAATTTCTCAAATTAAATCTAGCCAATCACTACACGTTAATGGTGTGGCTAATTTATTTCTCTGGTGAGATCCGAACGGAACACGAACAGAACTTTCTCTGCTAAAACTCATTGCAAAAGGACGTGCAATCCTAACTCTCTATTAATCTTATTATTTTGCATGTAGCGTATATATATATTTGTGATGTGGTTAATAAGCGCTTAATATTTAACCTGAAAACTTTCTGATACTTCAAGTGTGCGTACACACTCAATCCCATAACATAGTGGGTACGCAAATATGACCCACTGCGTTCTGTAACTAAGCCGACAACCCAAAGAAGTAGTGGTTTTTAGTGTTTACCTACAGCTGACTGAATAAATAATTTGAACCCAAGATTGTATGGAAAGTAATTTAGTTTGAGTTACCTTTTTTCCGTCGAAAGATGGTAAAATGGTGTCAGAGCATGAAATAGGCTGGCCATCTAAAAACCAATGGACGTCAGGAAGAGGGTTTCCAGATGTAGTCGCCTCCAGTTTGAAATTGTCTCCTTCTTGCACCTTCAGGTCAGTGAGTGGAGTTACAAAAGCGGGAGCTTTCTTTGACTCTCCCTCAATTTCTCTGTCTAAGAAAAAAAAATAATTAACATAATTCCAAGCAAATGATAAATTTGTAATGAAATAAAATGCTCAACATGAATGGAAGGGATTAAATACAAAATGATTTATCTGCCACAAATTTCACGCCTCGCATTGTGCCATATTTTATACATACTATTAAGAGTCCCCAAAAATTGCCTGACGATTTGAAATATTACTTAAAAAAGCGGAAGGAGACAAAAGTACGATTGGCTTCTTACTCAGGAAACGAGACATTCATCCCAACCAAGCTTCAGAATTTGTTACAAATTTCTTCAACACATATTTTCAAATTACTATCTCTAGTAGTTCGAGTACAAAGTTAACAGACACTCGTATAAACATTTCAGTTTAAAAGGTCTAACAATTAGCAAAAGAAAAAAAACACACCGATTTATTGATTTTTAGCCAATCGGGCAAACTATTGATAATTTTGCAATTAAATTTAAAGTTTAGAGAAAATAAGTACAGTCGAACCTCGCTAACTCGAGCCTCGATTTCACGAATTTTTCGATGTATCGAAGAAAAAAAAATTCCCTTCAAATTTCCTATGCACTCTATGTTTAAAAAAACTTGATTTTTCGAATTTTTTTTTTCTAATCCCTCGATAACTTGAATATTTTTTCATAAATAGTGTAGATTTCTTTTCTGAAAATAAAAAAAATATTCCAGAAAAAAAATTAAGAATAGAAAAACGATTTTTATAATCATAACCAATTCTCAAATAAGCACTTTCGGCAGTGGACACTGTAAGGAGATTTATTGAGAGGCAGCTGAATATGTCAGAGAAGACATTTAAAGTTATAGTCAACTTAGAAAGTGTTATAGACAAACTTTCTTACACATCTCTAAAGCAAACAACAATTGAATCTTTTTAAGTGTTTTTTGAATAAATATGGAATAGTAAATAAGGTATGTAAAGAGCATTTTTCTTTATTTTACCATCGGCAACATGCGATTTTCGATAATTCGAATTTTTGGTATCTCGAATTTTTTCTCCTCTCCCTTCAAGTTCGAGATATCGAGGTTTGACTGTATCTGTTTCCTGAACTAGGACAGAAAAGCGGTTCAAATTTGAACCCTTTAATGGGCCATTTATTTCTTGTAAAGGTAAATTAAAGTACTTTTGGAATTGAAATTGATCTAAGAATAGTAATTGATATAAGAAAAAAAATTCATTTAGGTTATAAAAAATTAATCTAAATTTTAATGCCCTTTTTTTGGTGGTAAGTATATTCACCACGACCTATTAGAAACTTATTGACTTTTACTTTTCGATATTTATAAAATAAGTTTTATAAAGGTAACAAACTTCAAAAGGAATTATGTATTTTATAACTTTTATACGTTTTTTTAAACTAACAAATGGTTACTAATTTTATTCAAACGCACATAAAGAAAGCTGAAGTTATAAACAAATGGAAACCTAAATTAAAAGTGGTGAACTTTAAAAAGTGGTGGTAAGTATATTTACAACGGCCTTATAAAGAGTTAATGTAAATTTTTCTTTTTGCGTATTTCGTTTTATCTTGAGATCGAGAATTTTTTTTTAAAGCGAATTTAAATACTTTTGCACACAATTATAAAATTCGTTTATCCAAAGATAAATCCGTGCGAAAAATAACTTTAAGGAGAATTATTATTAATAATTAATTGATAAATAATAAATATTTTTAAAAATAAATATTAATAATAATAATATAATGAAAAAGAATATAATATTCCTAAAATAACTTTTAAGTATACTTATTGTTTTTCATTATTTTATTTAATAAAAATCAAAAAAATTTTGAATTGTAAGGTATGAATTTTTTTACATCATTTTAATTAAAGCAATTTTACGTAGCAAAATTTTACATGGCAATTTTACATGGCAAATACAAAATTTGTACAAAATCAGTCGAATAGTTCCTAAGAAATCGAATATTAAAAATACGACCTCTTACTTATAGATACGATTCATTATTATCAAGTTTTTCTTCAAATAATCTGAAAAATTATATTAGGAAAAAAAAAATTGCTTACTGATTATAGTTAGAGGAGCTTCTGAAGTTTTTTCGCCATGTTTATTAACAGCCGTGCAAGCATATTTTCCTGCGTGGTCTGGACTAGTTTTGTCAAATATTAGAGCAACTTCTCCATTTGGAAGATGATGTTTTCGGATGCTTGGTTCATCATCAGTAACTTCGTTTCCGTCTTTGGTCCTGATATAAAACATTCTTTTAGCATTTGAGAAATATTATAGATATAGAGAAGAAAATTGTAATGGTAAAAAAAATTTCGAACTATTTTAACAGAAACTGATTCAACACTTTTAAATCTTTAAAAAAAGTGAGAATTCAAAATAGTTTTATGACATTGTGATCAGTAAAAGATTTTATAAAAAACGCAATATGGATTTATTTTTAAGTTTAATTTAGTTAAGATAAGCAGACTCAAATCAAGAAGAAAAAATGTACAAATATTGCACTAACCACTTAATTTCAGGCATTGGTTCACCAGTAACTTTGCATTCAAGTTTGGCTGGGCAATCTACAACTCCCGTTACTGAATTCAATGGTTTAATAAAAAGAGGTGGTTCTGAAAAAAAGGTCAAACTAATTTATAACAAATATTAGAACATGGCATTAAAATAGCATTTCATTTCGCAATAAATGTATTATAATGAGTCGTGGTGGCTCAGGGGATAGGGCGTTCGTCTTCAAATGAGGTAAACCGGATTCGAATCTCAGGTATGACTGGTTGATACGAATTCCGCATCTGGGTCGCACTGACCACAGTGCTGACGGATCATGTGTTAGAGTCTCCATGCCATCAGGCAAACTGTGGATGGTTTTCCTCTTTGTGTAAGGCAAATGCGGATTAGTTCCATCACAAAGCCCTCCATGAAGGAAAATTTCTTCTAATACTTGATCCAGGAGTTCCCTTTTCTTCTGGATTGGGTTCAAAATTACAAGGCTACGGAGTTGAATATTAATAGTTGTAAACCCAAAATAGGACCGGCTGTTCAACAACGGTTATAAAACAAAACTTTAAACTAAATGCCCATTAGCCCGTCTAGTACATATAGTTTGATAAAAAAAATCATCAGTTGTGATGCATTGCTTTGATCAACCCTTGTATATTTAGCCGTGGTAGCTTAGGGAATAAAGCTCTCGCCTCCCAGTGAGGGGATCCAGGTTCAAATCCAAAGGATGTCTGATTTTTGCTAATTCTGCTCCCGGCTCGCACTGACCACAGTGCTGACTGAAAATAACCTCAGTGGTAAACGTATCTTGGGTTAGAATCCCCTTGTCACCGGGACAACCTTGGAAAGTTTTTGTGATTTTCCTCTCTCTGTAACGCATAGTTACAGAGAGAGGAAAAAAAGTTTTCCACGAAGGCAAATTTCTTCCAATACTTGATCCATGAGTTCCCTTGTCTTCTAGATCGTGTTCAAAGTTACAAGGCTACGGAAGTTGAGCATTAGTAGTTGTAAACCCAAAATTGGGTCGGTCGCAAAATATAATGAAGGTATTATTATATCATTGTATGTTGAATTGACTTAAATATTATAGAGATTTCAAAACTGCCATTTCTGTAAATATGCATTAAAATGTTGCAAAATAGTGACTAACTGGTATCTGTACCTTTACTTGTGCTTTATTCACGTTGTTTTGCTTTATTCATACTATGCACAAACTATACCCTATCTTCATTTAAAAAGGTTTGTTTGATACCAAAATTCTACTTTATATAATTTCCTTGTTAGATCTGGTGAGATTTAATTGAACATACGGAAAAACTGAGCATTATCGGTTGAATTATTTTTAAATTTCAATTTTTGAGCCAGTTATTTTTCTTAGTTTGTCTGTTATTATGACTTTTTTACTACCCACATAACAGTGGTATCCAGAAAGTAACTTTCAAATGGTGGTTTAAAAAAAAATAAACAAGGTGATTCAATACATCGGATATGAACTCGTTAGGGAAGTAGGGTAAATTATAAAGAATGAGAATTGCATAACAACCAACCAAAGAATAGAAGTTTCATCGTATGGAGCTTTTCCAAATTATTAACTTATCATTCGTGTACCTTTCAATAGGTACTTTTAATTACCTTAATTATCTAAATTGTTTGCTTTCTTATAATTTTTGTTTAAAAATGTATTCAAATATCTTCCGAAATCACTGCTAAAAAGTCATTATCGAAATAGTAATTTAATGATTTGGCTGTTAATTTGACTAGCTTGGAGGCTTCCACGAAGTATTTAACTATTCCTTTTACCAAATACAAAAATAAGAAGTATTAGAACTAGCTTAAAGTTTGTGTTACAGTATACTATGTGGTAGAACACAAATTAGAATGCAAATCTTTGTAAACAATACTTAAAAATAAAAATAATATACTTACGAATCACTTCAACTTTAGCAGAACTTCTTGTTTCACCACCTATGTTTGAAACCAGAAGAGTGTATTTTCCCTCATCTTCAGGTTTTATATTCAAAATCTCAAGTGACACAGTTCCATCAGGTTCTTGGTGCATTAGAATCCTGTCACTTGGTTCGAGTGGAGATCCGTCTTTCAACCTAAGAGCACATAATAAAATTTAGTTTAGATATTTCTTAAAATTTACTTTTTCAGTTCATTATAGAGTGACTGCTTACGAATTATATTTCAAAATGAAGAATTATCAATTCAAGAATTATCTTTTAAAATCAAGGATTTACCATGAACAGTGAAACTGATTAGAAAAAATAATTAAGAGTGAGTTAGGAGAATTTCTTTTCTATAGAAGAGTTTATTGCAAAATAATGATAAGTAATAATTTTTTTTCCGTTTTCTTTGAAAAAAAAATCATTGACAAAAAGTTCATTTTTTACGAAGTACAAATTTAAAAATTTACAGAGGAAATATATAATTTATGTTCAATATTTTTTCATGTAATATTTTAAATCAAAATAATATATTAAATGGGAAATTGCACAGATGTTTGTATAAAATGAAAAATTGGTTAACATTTTCTTTTATTTTTATGTCTTATCATCCTTCGCACAATAATTATTGATCTAGAAAAATAAATACTAAGTTGTTGACTGACTATGCGAAGTGAAGAAGGAGATTAAAACGAAAAAAAATAAATTTATATATTTTTAAATAATAAATATTAATAAAGTGATTGAGTGAATTATTCTAGTAAAAATATTACGCCTTATTTTTCATGGCAGTAGTCCCTCTAAATGATTTAAAAACTACACAACACAGGATAAAAAATGTGCTCTCTGAGTATTAACTTACCATTTTACTTCCGGTTTGGGTTCTCCATCAATTTTAGCAGTTAATTTTCCAGACTCTCCTTGAGTAAAAGAGGCAGGTTTTAAGGAATCAACAATTTCTGGCAATCTGAATCCATCTCCTATCATCCAAAATAAAACGATTGGAATTAAAAACGATTGCTTAGTTCATAATATACAGGAATTTTTAAAAAATATAGTTTTCTTCTTGCTTCAATAGACTTAAAAATCAAACATGTTACGAACTTTATTTTGGCAAGGAGAAATAAAACTTCAGCACATCACTAAACTATTATTTTTATTACATCATCTTTATGAATATTTTTATTACATCATCCTATTCGTCAAATTAATATTTAAGCTATTCTTGTAAATTAGTCGAAAGGCTTATCAGCGTGCAGGGAAAATGACTTTACCTCTCGAATTTAAGAAAAAACAATTTCTGCTCTAGGATTTTAAATCAGAAATGAAAAATAATGAATATCCTTGATATATCTGAATATCCTTGTAGAATTTTACTATCTCAATTTTTTATTATAATGAGTCAACTATATACAAGAGAAGACAACTGTTCAATAAATTGATAGCGAACTAAATAGTACAACTTGTGGGATAAGAATAATTACGCTCACTATTTCAAAGAGTGGCCACGAGATAAATGAGGTCAGGCAGTTATAAGGATTTTATTTTCGTTCCTCAGGCCGATGAGATCCTTTAATCATTCATCGTGAAATCCGGGAAAGTGAGATTAAAAACTTTGAGGGGAACTGAGATTGGGGAGAAGTGAGCACATTGCTCATTAAAGTCCAGAGGACGAAACAGGAGAACTGGAAAGCACAAGATCTTCATAGGAATAGGAGTTGTGAGTCGTCAACAATCATGAAGTCTGCTGTACCTAGCTTGAAGAAAACATCTAGCTGTTTAGATTATTACTTTTCTCAGTGAGGCAGTTAATATCACTAGACGTCGTTACAAACTTGAACCTATCCACTGTCAGCAAAACTTTAGTGACCCCTACTTGCAATAGCTACTACGAACAAACAGGATCTAAAATGACCGCAAACAGTTTGATAGCAAGCCTTACCGATCACGGCCACAGAAATTACGTTCTTTGAACTTTCCGCAACATCCATGCTTTACTGCTAGCTTGCAAAGCGTGTTCACTTTGCCCTGGACGGAAAACATTTTGAATTTCTGTCATAAAAACGTCGATCAGTTTACGATTCGCAGATGCTCTCCATTCCGCAATCCTTGCTTCCTAAACACAATAAAGAGGAAGAAATCATAACGGTAAGAGGCTCGACTGGTATACAGAACATCATCTATGGGAAGGTGGGAGTACCCGGAACACATCCTCCATCATCAGCGAGAAGGTGGAAGAACCCGGAATACATCCTCCATCATCAGCGGGAAAGTGAAAGTATCCGGAACACATCCTCCATCATCAGCGAGAAGGTGGAAGTACCCGGAACACATTCTCCATCATCAGCGGGAAGGTGGAAGTACTCGGAATACATCCTCCATCATCAGCGGAAAGGTGTCAGTACGAGGAACAAATCATTCATCATTGGCAGGTGGGTGGCTCGAGTACCCGGCTGGGCCTCACGACAGATGTAATGAAGTTGCATTTCATATGATACTTTGAATTTTTGTTATGTAGTGGTGGAAAAATTACTTAAAATTAAAAATACTAGACTGAAAATAACTCAAATTTCTTTACCATTAGAAAATACTTTTTTACAAAGCGTAGAAACTTGTCATCTCTGATATATATGTCGCAGGTGATTGAAAAATCCAACAATACACTGCTATGTTTGAGGCTAATTGCAGAGGTACCACATGCACCTACATCTGTAAGAAGTGTCTAGATACGGAATTCGTATCGACCAGCCATGGCTGGTATTCGAACTCGGTTCCCCTCATTGAAATGCGGACGCTCTATCCTCTGAGCCCTCGTGGCTCATTTACTTGTAATTTACCGTATTCAGCGTTGCACCCTATTTTAGAAAATAAATTGTAAGTATCAGGCTTTCAAAGAAGAAACTACTTTTGAGAGTATCGCCTACGCATCGTCATAAAGTATGAAAGTAAAGCCATGTCCGTTATTGTCAATAGACGTAACTCAAAAACGTTAGGAATTTATTTCAAAAATTGCTTTTGGTTCATTTTTTAACCCTTTAATGGGCCATTTATTTCTAGTAAAGGTAAATTAAAGTATTTTTGGAATTGAAATTGATATAAAGAATAGTAGTTGATGCAAGAAAAAAAGTTCATTTAGCTTAAAAAAATTAAACTAAATTTTAATGCCATTTTTTTGGTGGTAAGTATATTTATCACGACCTTTTAGGAACTTATTGACTTTTATTTTTCGATATTTACTAAATAAATTTTATAAAGGCTACAAACTTCAAAATGAATTATGTATTTTATAACTTTTATACGTTTTTTTAAACTAACAAATGGCCACTAATTTTATTCAAACACACTTAAAGAAAGCTGAAGTTATTAACAAATGGAAACCTAAATTAAAAGTGGTAAAAAAGTTCCCCATGGACTTTAAAAAAGTGGTGGTAAGTATACTTTCCTCGGCCTTAGAAAGGGTTAAAACAAGGTGCATCGCTTAATCGGTTACAAATCTACCACTTTTTTATTAGATTCCATTGCAAAAAAAAAAATGAAAATTATTTGCAAGTATTTAATTACCTACAACAGCCACCATTGCGGAACTTCTAGTTTTTCCTTCATCGTTAGTTGCGATGACAACATATTTACCAGAATCTTCTGGAGTTGCACCCTCAATGATGAGAGCAACTGCACCATTTGGCTGTTCCAATATCTGTATTCGGTCTCCCTTTAGTACGTCGTCACCATCTTTCATCCTTACAATTTGGAACAAAACGTTTATAAGCATATAATACAGTTCTAGCACACAAAAGCAATCTATCTATATTATATAAAACGCTAATACGTATGTATCAATAAAACCGATGATATTTCTTTTCTCGCGTTGGCAACAGTTTTCATCTTTTAATTGATAGGCTTCGGTGCGCAAGAGCACGTAGTGAGCATCATATGGCTAATATATCTATATATATATTACTCTTACACGGCGATAAAAAAAAAGCCTCATTACAACTCTCCGAATGGCAACGCTAGAAAATCAACCAATAATTGCCGCTAAAAATGTCACATGCCAAATCTAGGTTGGGTGGCTCAGCATATAGCGCTTCTAAAAACGGAAACTGAAATAACCAAAGTGTAAAATATTATGTGCTTATGCGCATCGTATTTTTTGTTAAATAATTTATTTATCATATATCAGTTTATAGATGGTAACGAGAAGAGTTTTGTGGTTGCTATGGTGACTAATTAGAAGGTAAATTGTTTTTTTGAGTGAGTGTGAGATTTATTTTTTGGAACTGCAATGCTGTAATTTTATTGTTTAGTTAATAAATCTTCCCTTTATATTAAACGTGATAGTAGTTTCCTTAATTATTTGATTCGAAGTCCTTGGAGTTTTATTTGAGGTCAGTTTATTTTGTATTTTTTGACAAGAGAGAGCATTCTCACCAAACGAGATTTCTTCCGAAATTCAATGTTTTGTTTATGCAGGGTTTTTCCATTGCAATTTCTCTTATTTAAATTTTTAATAGACTTAATTATAGCCAAAATTTTAACCTTTTTAAAGAGATATCAGTTTTAAAAATTTATATCTTAAGATTTTATACTATAGCACATTTCTAATAGGTTTAACGAATTACATGTCATTTATTTGAATTCAAATTTATTTTAATGACTTAGTATTTACTAAAAAGATGTAATTTTTTTTAAAAAAAAAAGTTGTTATATGGATTTGAATGATTGTTTTGAATTCTTAAAATTTTGTGCATTTGCAATGTACCTAAGTTAGTAGCGAGTGAAGCGAGCTTGGTTTGCGAAGCAAACCATATAAGATTGCGTAGCAATTTTCGGCGGTTGGCGAGCGTTAGCGAGCAGGGGGCACAGCCCACTAGTATTATATAAAACGCTAATACGTTTTAATTGATAGGCTTCGGCGCGCAAGAGCACGTAGTGAGCATATCATATGTCTAATCGGGTGAATTCTCACCGAATTATCAAAACAATTCTCACAAAATTATCTTCATCGAAGCCGATGCTTTACATCCGGCGTTCAGTACTATTTCATATTGTTTTACAACACATGGTTTTAGCCCTCTGGTGGGAAAGACTTTAAAACAAAACTTACAACAGTTACTTTTCTCAACAACTGAAATTTAGAATAGTGTGATTAAGAAAAATATGTGAACTGTTTGCAATTTCAAATTAATATTGAAATGCACAGGTTTAGAATTTTCCACAGTGAAAAGTTTTCGGAACTTCAGTGTTAAAAAAAGTATACAAAAGCTAGACCTGAAGAACGTATCCAATGAGCGAGCAAAGCGAGCATCGGATTACGAAGGAATCCGAAATGAACTGCCAAAGCAGTTCCGGGGGTTGGCGAGCGCCAGCGAGCAGGGGGCAAAGCCTCCTAGTATCTATCTATTCTATTTCCATGTAAGAAAATTAGCAATAAATTTAAAGTTCTTGTGTAGTAATTGAATGACTGCACACGTCTTTTATTTTTTCATTAACACTTGAACGTTCATGTCCATTTTGAATTATGGATAAGCTCATTTGAATGTATTGCTTTTCAATAATATTTCTTTTTAAAAGAAAGTTGTATTTGTCTGCAATAGCTCTATATCTTACGTCACGGGGTAATATAGTCCTTCATAGTATATCTACTATTGTCAAAAACTATGAGTAAAAAGAGTCTAAAGTTGCACTTAACCCTTTCGCGAAGACTGTCACAAATACGCGCCAGCATAAAACCGTATCAATCAGGGTAAATAGATAAAACTGGTAACCAAAGTAGTTCTTTAGCAATTTATTTGTGGGTGGGGTTATAATTGTTTGATTTATTTAACACGTTCACGCCGGGGTGACCCACCGGTGGGTCACGCTAGATTTTCTCATCTTGGCGGCTCACCGGAGTAAAATCTGGTAACAAATAAATTTCATTTTTTAGTTTTTTTCCGGGAATAATAAAAATCCATAACTACCAATTGCTTTTAACGGATGCAATTTTTATATTGAATTTCTTCTTCGCCGTGATAGATTTCCTTACAGTGAATTGTTATTGTTGAGAATAGATTAACTCTATACCGAATATTATCTAATATTGAAATAGTTCTTCTACCAGCATTTTCTCTTTTCCCGTACCAGTATTTTCACTTTTCCTGGTTTGAATGTGTTAATTCGCCATTACTTAGTTCAAAATAAAATTATTTAGTTATACTTTGAACTAACATTGATTATATCTATGATTAAACTAACACTAATTAAAGTAAAGGCATAGTAAGCCTGTCAAATTAACAACGCCTGCATTTAAGTTACCGTTTTGTATTTATTTGCATCCTGATTCTGATTTTGTACGAGTGCTTTTATGAATCACCCGTCCCCAAAGGGTTAAAGTAAAAATTGAGAAGTTACTTTTCCACCATAAAAACTTTTTTTTAAACTTTACTGCTTAACAATTTTGCTTCGTCTTGTAATAATGAATGTGTAACAGAGCAATGCCATTTTATCGAAATTTTCAGGGAATTTTTTTGAGGGATAAATAAAAAAAAATATTTTATCCTTTTACTCTAACCCCTTCCCTCTAATCTATATTATAATCGCATTCTTCTGTTGGTTATATAAGCGTTTTAAGAAAAAAGTTATGTTATTTTTGTATAAATTATAAAAGCATAAGCTTTCGAAAAAGTATTGATGCTGTCTTAGGTGCTAATGAAACTTAAAAAAAGATTTCTGCTAACAATTATCGATAAAATTGCTAATTTATGACCTCACAGTGACCTTCCAAAATACTCTAAAATTAATGGAAAATATGAATTCTTAATCACAGAGAAACCCTTTAGCATCACTGAAAATAAACGATTAATTCTTGCTGACCGTTTTTTGAAGGGTAGACATTCTACAATCCATATTTAAGTGTTTCTGTCATTGTTTTGTTTACACCTCATGTTTATTCATTAAATTTTGTTTACACCTCGATTAATTCATGATGAAGGTTTTTGAGGGGTAGACAATCCATATTTTAGTGTTTCTGTCATAGTTTTGTTTACACCTCATGTTTATTCATTACATTTTGTTTACACCTCGATTAATTCATGATGACGGTTTTTGAAGGGTAGACAATCCATATTTTAGTGTTTCTGTCATAGTTTTGTTTACACCTCATGTTTATTCATTACATTTTGTTTACACCTCGATTAATTCATGATGACGGTTTTTGAGGGGTAGACAATCCATATTTTAGTGTTTCTGTCATAGTTTTGTTTACACCCATTGTTTATTCATTACATTTTGTTTACACCTCGATTAATTCATGATGACGGTTTTTGAAGGGTAGATAATCCATATTTTAGTGTTTCTGTCATAGTTTTGTTTACACCTCATGTTTATTCATTACATTTTGTTTACACCTCGATTAATTCATGATGACGGTTTTTGAAGGGTAGATAATCCATATTTTAGTGTTTCTGTCATAGTTTTGTTTACACCTCATGTTTATTCATTACATTTTGTTTACACCTCGATTAATTCATGATGACGGTTTTTGAAGGGTAGACAATCCATATTTTAGTGTTTCTGTCATAGTTTTGTTTACACCTCATGTTTATTCATTACATTTTGTTTACACCTCGATTAATTCATGATGACGGTTTTTGAAGGGTAGATAATCCATATTTTAGTGTTTCTGTCATAGTTTTGTTTACACCTCATGTTTATTCATTACATTTTGTTTACACCTCGATTAATTCATGATGACGGTTTTTGAAGGGTAGACAATCCATATTTTAGTGTTTCTGTCATAGTTTTGTTTACACCTCATGTTTATTCATTACATTTTGTTTACACCTCGATTAATTCATGATGACGGTTTTTGAAGTGTAGATAATCCATATTTTAGTGTTTCTGTCATAGTTTTGTTTACACCTCATGTTTATTCATTACATTTTGTTTACACCTCGATTAATTCATGATGACGGTTTTTGAAGGGTAGACAATCCATATTTTAGTGTTTCTGTCATAGTTTTGTTTACACCTCATGTTTATTCATTACATTTTGTTTACACCTCGATTAATTCATGATGACGGTTTTTGAAGGGTAGATAATCCATATTTTAGTGTTTCTGTCATAGTTTTGTTTACACCTCATGTTTATTCATTACATTTTGTTTACACCTCGATTAATTCATGATGACGGTTTTTGAAGGGTAGACAATCCATATTTTAGTGTTTCTGTCATAGTTTTGTTTACACCTCATGTTTATTCATTACATTTTGTTTACACCTCGATTAATTCATGATGACGGTTTTTGAAGGGTAGATAATCTATATTTTAGTGTTTCTGTCATAGTTTTGTTTACACCTCATGTTTATTCATTACATTTTGTTTACACCTCGATTAATTCATGATGACGGTTTTTGAAGGGTAGACAATCCATATTTTAGTGTTTCTGTCATAGTTTTGTTTACACCTCATGTTTATTCATTACATTTTGTTTACACCTCGATTAATTCATGATGACGGTTTTTGAAGGGTAGACAATCCATATTTTAGTGTTTCTGTCATAGTTTTGTTTACACCTCATGTTTATTCATTACATTTTGTTTACACCTCGATTAATTCATGATGACGGTTTTTGAAGGGTCGACAATCCATATTTTAGTGTTTCTGTCATAGTTTTGTTTACACCTCATGTTTATTCATTACATTTTGTTTACACCTCGATTAATTCATGATGACGGTTTTTGAAGGGTAGACAATCCATATTTTAGTGTTTCTGTCATAGTTTTGTTTACACCTCATGTTTATTCATTACATTTTGTTTACACCTCGATTAATTCATGATGACGGTTTTTGAAGTGTAGATAATCCATATTTTAGTGTTTCTGTCATAGTTTTGTTTACACCTCATGTTTATTCATTACATTTTGTTTACACCTCGATTAATTCATGATGACGGTTTTTGAAGGGTAGACAATCCATATTTTAGTGTTTCTGTCATAGTTTTGTTTACACCTCATGTTTATTCATTACATTTTGTTTACACCTCGATTAATTCATGATGACGGTTTTTGAAGGGTAGACAATCCATATTTTAGTGTTTCTGTCATAGTTTTGTTTACACCTCATGTTTATTCATTACATTTTGTTTACACCTCGATTAATTCATGATGACGGTTTTTGAAGGGTAGACAATCCATATTTTAGTGTTTCTGTCATAGTTTTGTTTACACCTCATGTTTATTCATTACATTTTGTTTACACCTCGATTAATTCATGATGAAGGTTTTTGAAGGGTAGACATTCTACAATCCACATTTTAGTGTTTCTGTTTGTTTACACCTGTTTATTTTCGAACAATGTCTCATGAGTTTTAAATTTTGACTATGTCTTGAGTATGTACTTATATATAGTGTGTTACTGTCTCAAAATAAGCCAGACAAATAGTATAAAAACCAAACAAGTTTTGATTTTCACTTTTTGATGTTTATATGATTAAAATAGATAATACGGCAATGATTTAATTTCCATCGTATTTTAGTTCACTTCTGTGTAATTACTATCAATATTTCGTGATTTTTAAATTTATTTTGACTATATCCAGAGCATGTTCTAATTTACGGTTTATCATTGTCTCAAAATAAAATAAGGCACACAAATAGTATAAAAAAACCTAACAAGTTGTAATTTTTGTTTTTCAAGTTTATATGATAAAAATTAGCTTAAATGGCAACAATTTAATGTCTATGTCCCATTTTCGTTCACTTCACCTTTCTTCCGATCGTGAATGCTTCGTGATTTTTAAATTTAGTTTGAGTATATCTGGAGTATGCTTTTATTTACGGTTTATCATTGTCTTAAAATAAAATAAGGCATACAATTAGTATAAAAAATCCTAACAAGTTTCAATTTTTGTTTTTCAAGTTTATATGATAAAAAAAGCTTAAATGGCAACAATTTAATGTCTATGTCCCATTTTCATTCACTTCAGTTTTCTTCTGATCAGTTTTCTTCGTGATTTTTAAATTTATTTTGACTATATCCAGAGTATTGTCTAGTTTACGGTTTATCATTGTCTCAAAATAAAATAAGGCACACAATTAGTATAAAAAACCTAACAAGTTGTAATTTTTGTTTTTCAAGTTTATATGATTAAAATAGCCTAAATGGCAACAATTTAACGTTTATGTCCCATTTTCGTTCACTTCAGCTTTCTTCCGATCGTAAATGCTTCGTGATTTTTAAATTTATTTTGAGTATATCTTGAGCATGCTTTTATTTACGGTTTATTACTGTTTCAATATAAGCCGGACAAGTATCAGACGAAACTAGTCGTGTTTTTTAATTTTTTTAAACAAGTTTATGTGGTTAGAACAGGTTACACGGCTATAATTTTATATCAAATGCGTTTCGAATGCTATGAGTTAAGTATTAACAATCAATATTTATGGTCTTAAACGAAACACTATGACCTATTACTTCTCTTGGAGCAAATGAATTCTAGTAAAAAAAGTTAAAGATTATAAATATAACAATACCATTTAATAGCACATCCAGAATTTGGAGGCAGTTCCGCCTTCAGGTGTATTGTATGTCCTTCAGATACTTTTAAAGGTTCCAAACCTTTGACGAAATATGGTTTGTTTCCAGACAAACCTGGCATACCAGGCATCACTAGAAAAGTAATTAAATATCATTACATTGTTAATATGAATAAAAGTGTATTTAATTGCAAGTGCTCCTCAAACAAACCCTATATACCAGGCATCACTAGAAAAATAATTAATTCTCATTGTTCCTCAAACAAACCCGGTAAACGGTTGGGGCACATGGCAAGATACTGTCAAGTTGATGAAAACTGCTCTAGTTGTAGTGGCACAGGGAACTATACGAATGAATGCGAAAAGAAAATGTGTTTCAACTGCCATGAAACAAACATTAAGTTTGGCTCATTGCTGAGAACTGACCATAGCGTCCTGGGTTAGACCTGTGTCTCCAATTAACGGGCGGTTATAAGATATATATGCATACCTGCCAACTTTCACTCTTTCCGAGAATGGATTTTCAGAGTGGTTGTAAAACAATAAACGAAAAACAATCTGACTCAAAAATATATTTATATTTAGTTCCCGTTGAAATTCGCTTGAGCAAGGATTATTATGCTTTGATATATTTATTGTAATTATTTATATGTAGTGGTGGTCAAACTCATTTATAATTATCATTATAATTCAAAAAGTTGATTGGAATAAGGTGAGTACTGCTACCACTTTAAATATGAAAATAAAATCTTCCGGAAAATCCTGAAGAGTTGTCAGGTATGCATATATACCTTATAACAACCCGTTAGATATGTATATAATATATAGATATTATATATATATCCAACGAAGAACCAGATATTGGGACTAAAAACTGTCCGACCTTCCAGTACATTGTAAGCCATTACAGTACCTTTCAATCTACCGTAAACATAACTTTTTTTGCCTCATGGCAATTTAATTTGTTGCTCCAACTTGTTCTTCTACCTTAACTATTGCAAACGAAATTTGTTCTATTGTTTGCAATTGTTGGTTCAAAGGTCTACCAGCTGGAGGGCTGCTCTCGGATCTTGGGGTGTATGCTGTCTCTCTTCTGTGCAGGGAAGTTGGCGTGCAAGTGTACAGGTAAGTTGGCACTGTCACGCTGTGGGATTTGTATTGAAGCTATTTACGTCCTCCTCTGTTCTCGACGCGCCTTGTGTTGCTTTTTGTCGCGTGTGACTCGGGCCTTGTGCATTTGGTCCAATTATTGCGTGGTCTCTTGTGCTGCGTGGTGTTGCTTCTCGGCGGAGGGACAACAAAACCTCGGCGTATTGGCCCCATGGGCCTGGGTCGCTTTAATTATTAAACTTACAGCTAGTTTCAGCGAAATAATTGAATGTAAGAAATGAATCTGATTGGTTATATGTTCTATTAAAAATGAGAGCTAGCAAGAATTTCACACATGCGTTATCTGTGAATTTCTGTGATACAAACTACGAATTTCTTTACTTATTTTTGTAAAAAATGCTCGCTAACGTGTTAATCGTCAAAGTGTCGTTGATGGTTCTGCAACAAAGGCATTTTGATGTGTGCTTTTCAGTGAAAGATTAAAAAGTGGAGGTTCACAAAACACTTGCTGTTTCCTCTATTTATCTACACAATTTGAAGAGTTTTTAGTTTTAATCATGATTGCTCAATGACTTTACTTACTGTTCACCACCGCTTCACTTTTTATTTCGACGTTACCGTCCGAAACAACTACAGCGTATCTCCCCCTGTCTGATGGAGTCATGTTAGCAATGCACAGTTTAAGTGATCCTGAGGAATCTTGTCCGATTTCTATTCTCTCTGAAGGTGGAATTTCTTTACCATCTTTTAACCTGAAGCAAGAAATTCTTTTTTTTTATACAATACATTCAAGAAAAAAAAAGTCGCCATACTTTTATTGACTCACAGCTGATAACTAAGAAAATATGTAAATGTAATTTAAAGAAAAAACGGTCCTAAAAAGAGCAAATGTTGGTAGTTACGGTACTAAACTTCCTCTATTTAGTTGATAGCAGTCAATTTTTATGAATGATAAATTTAAGTACGAAAAAGATAAATAATTACTCCCTCCGTCAAGCATTAGTTGCACAGTTGAATATTTTTGTACTGATTATGGATACTAATGATTTTATGATTTCATTTAAACATTTTTCGGAGGTTTCAGGGTGCTATGCTATCAATCAGCAACATTTATTACCAAGCATTCCCATCTTGAATCAGAACCAAAGTAGACCAAATACACTATTGGTGATTAAAATTGCTACACCATGAAGGAATGCAAATAACAAAATGAAATTTATTGGGCACATACATTATAGTTGGAAGAACAAGTGATTAAATTTCCAGGATATATCCTGAGGAATCAGTACTCAGAGCATTCTCCCCTGGCAGCAATAACAGCAGTTATTCTCCTGGGTATCGGGTCGAACAGAGATTGGATAGCAAGGACGGGTACAGCATTCCATGCAGTTCAACATTATGCCACAATTCATTGACCATAGTGACTGACGAGTGGTGGCGTGCCAGTCATTCGGCTACCATTGACCAGACGTTTCCAATTGGTGACCGATCAGAAGAACGAGCTGGTCAGCGCAACAGGCGAACATGTTCTGTGTCAAGGAAGGTCAGGACAATGCGGGCAACATGCGGTCGTGCATTGTCCTGCTGAAAACTAGCGTTATGGAGGCCTCAAAGATAAGGCAGAGCAACTGGCCCTAACACATCAGAAATGTAACGGCTACTGTTCAAAGTGCCGGCAATGCGAACAAGAGGTGATCGTCTTTCGTGATCGATTGCAAGACAAGAGGTGACTTGTCTTGCAAATGACCCCATCTGTTGACTCAGGGTTCGTGACGTAGCTGTACGATCCCTTAAGGCCATGTGGATAACATATCTGTCTTCTCGGCTGTTAGTGATGGAGGGCCGCTGAGATCCTGCTCTGCGTTCAATATGACCGTCATAAACCCATCGATTTCATATTCTGCCAACATTCATGGGATCTCGACCAACGCGAGCAGCAATACTTCGGTATGATAAACCGCAATCTCGGTAGGCCACAATTCGACCTTGATCAAATTCAGACACGTGCTGGTGGGCATTTCTTATTCTTATACGAGAAATAACAAAAACTTTTTTACCCAAGAACAACACTCAAATTCAATTTCTGTATGGGAAACTTGCTATCAAATCTCTTCTTTTATACACATTGTAGGTTTCGCTACCGCCACCTGCTTTGCATAAATTCGCTGATAAGCTAATCATTTGTATACCACAACATGCCTTATCCGTTCAGCAAATTTCACGTTCGTGGTGTGTAACCTTCCTGGTGTAGCAATTCTAATGGCCAGTAGTGTATATCCAAATCAGTACAAAGCATTTGGTTACAAAAATCTAGAACTCGCATGCTCGATCTTGTAAGCACTATTTTGTAAGGAATCTTCCACCAGTAATTGTATAAAATTATCTTCTTATTAAAGAATCGTGAATACAATAGTAACATAATCTTAATGGTGTCGATCTATTGAACTCTATCGGGAGTTACTCATGATTCCTCCTACTCGAAATGTAGCAACAAATTTGGAGCAATTTCAAGGACATAACAAGCCCTTATTAATCAATGCCTCAAAAAGCAATGCTTATTAAAAAACACCTAGAAGAAAAAAGTGGTAGTATATATTTGTTTTTATAACCAAGTGGATAATTAAAACAAATGTATACCATGTCTGATAGTATATGTTGTTATGGTGTAATGTACGTATTGTAATGGTAATGGCTATAAATGGTAGTATATATTTGTTTTTATAACCAAGCGGGTTATTAAAATAAATATATACTACTTATCATTATATTACTGTTACCTATCACTAGCTTTAAAAAAGTACTGCAAGCTTGTACGATTGTGCGGGTTAGATATTAACCCAATGTGTGCGTATAGTTATAATATATTAATTTTAAATCAAGTTTAGACTGAGTAAAAATATTCTACTCCTAGCTACCATATTAATATTAAAGATATATTAGCTCCTTCATCCCAAATAATTCGATCTTAAATTTAATAATGTATTCTAGTGCGCATGTAATATGTTTAATTTCATATATTAACGCTCACAATAAAATAGCTTTCTTAGCACTGTTTACGTTTTGAGTGATTTATAATAGAAAAATAAATGCTTCTAAACTGTATCAGGTTTTAAAGTTAATAAAATCGCTTAATATTTCCAAATATATTATATAAACCACGATACAGCCACCCCATAGACTGCTGAACTCAAACTGTCTCTTATTTTAACTTTTTATACTATTTCATGATGTATGGGATATGGGCCGGGTGCCCAATTTTTTATAAATAAAGAAAAGAAAGAAATAAACCACGATAGATTACAATATCGTGGATACGATACTATAATACGTGGATAGGATATAATACGATCCAAGATTATCCATATATCAAATAAATTATAAAATCCTAGTATATTTATGATAAATACGCTTAATGTTTCCAAATAAATAATCACTGGTTTTGTATTTTTAGTTTTAAAGTGAAAGCTAAATAAAATGAAATTCGTAAACATTTGGCAACACTTTTTAAATTTTTTAAGGACCGGACGATTCTTTTTAATCGGTTAAATTTGTAATTTATAAGGTGACATTCCGATAAATCCAAAATGTTAACAAATATTATTTTTTTAACTTTTTCTGTCATTGATCTTTATTTCTACTCTTAGATCATTGACAGAAGAAAAAAAATTAATTCTATTTCTTACCATTTAACTGATATAGGTTTAGGATCAGTAGTAACTTTTGCCTCTAAAGTACATGGTTTTCCTTCCGGTGCTAATTGAGGCATTAAATTTTGAAGAAATTCAAATATTTTCGTCGGCTTCTTGTCTTTGTCTGCATCACTTTTTGTTGTTGGAGCAACTGTTAAGTAAAAATAGGATAAAATTAATCTCTACGTATAAAAAATGGGAACTATATCTGCCTGTTTGCCTATATATATATATATATATATATATATATATATATATATATATATATATATATATATATATATATAGATAGATAGATAGATAGATAGATAGATAGATAGATAGATAGATAGATAGATAGATAGATAGATAGATAGATAGATAGATATGCAGGTACGCCAATTTGCTCCGAACTACGGATTAATAATATTTTCATGTGGTAGTCTTTTAACACATTCCTGACCGGTCACGAGTTAACTCGTGTTTTCGTGACCAAACGTTGGTGACCGGTCACGAGTTAACTCGTGTTTTCGTTAGAAGTGATCTCGAAGTGACTATTTTAAAAAGTGGGAGTAATTTTCCTTACTTTTCAGGTTTTACTATTTAATTCTATACCAATTTATTACAACTTTACGAAACCAGATATATTTGCAAAACTTGTGGTGTACCATTACACATAGGTGATTGTTAACTTTTTGTCAGACGGCATTAAAAATTAAAGTTTATTTATATTGTTTTACTTCCACACTCGCTTTTTCAAAACAATTGCCGGGCAAATGGAGCAATTTTCAGAAAAGTTGCCGGTCAGCAATGTGTTAATGTATGATTCTAGGTTTAAAAAATTCAATTTATAGGGTTTTTACTAACCCCTATTTCTAAATAATTCAAAGATTTTTATGACGCGCCAATTTGTTAAAATTAAGTACAGATGCCAATTTGCTCCGTAGCAAAAAAAAAATTATTGTTTTCTTGTTGCAACGAAATTTAATTTGTAGTTTAATATTTTTCATTTTAAGTGGTTTTTTCACCAGTAAAATCCAAAATTCAAAGCATCATATATAAATCAAATTCATTGTATTAATATCATAGTGACTCTTTTAAAAGGTAAGCGTAATTATCCTTATTCTACAAGTTTTACTATTTAATTCGCTACCAATTTATTTAAACTTTTGCGGAAAGAGAAGCATCTCTGTATATATATAAACACTTGGCGTCTCTGTACACACACAGTTATTAGTACAGTAAATTAATAAATGATTAATGAAAAGTTCACACGCTGTGCAATAAAAATAGGTATGACAATTTCTTTGCATTCCATGTAGTTCAATTCGTTGCCCATCCTCTCATTTATTACCTTTCCATTTTGAAATTGAAACCATAAAGAGGAACAATATGCACTTAAAGTATATTCCCTCGTAGCTATTAAGACTGTGCAATTACAATTATGCTAGATAAAATATTGTGAATCATTTTAGTTTTGATACTACTTTTAAAAAATATAAACACCATACAAAACCTACTACAATCCTTTTAATGAATGTCTAAAATTCTATCAAGGGAGAAAATTTTATCTATAATATTTAATGAATAATAATTAATGAATATCTAAAATTCCATCAAGGTATAAAATTCTATTTATAATATTTAATGAATAATATTTAATGAATATCTAAAATTCTATCAAGGTATAAAATTCTCTCTATAATATTTAATGAATAATATTTAATGAATATCTAAAATTCTATCAAGGTATAAAATTCTATTTATAATATTTAATGAATAATATTTAATGAATATCTAAAATTCTATCAAGGTATAAAATTCTATCTATAATATTTAATGAATAATATTTAATGAATATCTAAAATTCTATCAAGGTATAAAATTTTATCTATAATATTTAATGAATAATATTTAATGAATATCTAAAATTTGAAAAAGAGATTTCTCAAATTTGAATTATATTGACATATCTATCTTTAAATATTTAATTAAATGTTGCTGAAAGTTAAGTACAATTTCAGGATAAATTTTAAAATTTAGACAGAAAATATCCAATATTTATCTATGATTTAAAATGTCTTACCAATTACAGGTGCTTCGGTGCTAGCTTTTCCCAATTTGTTGGAAACAATTGCTGTGTACATTCCTCCATCTTCTAATTTCACGTTTTGTATTGTCAATGTTGCCACGCCTTTATCATCTAAAGTGGCAGTGCAGTGCTGTCCTTCGAGAACATTTCTTCCATTATGCATCCTAGAAAATCAGAGCTTAATGGTCATTGAAAGAAAAAATAATCGAAAACAATATGGAAAATTTAGCTGCGAAATAACTATAACTGTCTGGAACACTCTTAACTGTATCTTAAAGATCAAACGCCGCTAGCATCTTTCTTATTGCTCCATTGTCCCTGAATCACCTATTTAAAGATTTGCTGATGCGTTAGTTGCACTTCACATCTTCTCTGAAGAGATTTTCAATTAGTATCGCTTTCGGGTTTGTTGATTTTATTGCTTTACTTATTATTTTTTTCCCTTTCGACAGACATGAAATGAAATGCTTACTAAATAACGAATAAGGTTTTTTTTTTTATCTTCGAATATTTTTATCAATCTAAATTTTAAGATCCCCCCCCCAAAAAAAAAACTTAATTCAAAAAAATTATAGCAACAGAAAAATCATTGTTATTAATTTTTTATTTGAGATCGAAATTTGTGTCTTAAAATTTTGTGCTGTAAGAAAAAAAGAATATAGAAAGAATCTCGTAAAAATCTCGTTTCTACTCAGTTTTTTTAGTGTCTTTTTCAGGTATTTAACCCCTTGGGGACGGGTGATTCAGAAAAGCATTCGCACAAAATCAGGATCAGGACGCAATTAAATTAAAAACGGTAACTTAAATGTAGTCGTTTCTAATTTGACAGACTTACTTTGCTTTTACTTTAATTATTGTTAGTTTAATCATATATATAATCAATGTTAATTCAAAGTATAACTAAATAGTTTTATTTTGAACAAAGTAATGGTGAATTAAATATATCAAACAATTATAACTCCTCCCACAAATAAACTTCTAAAGAATTATTTTGATTACCAGTTTTATCTTTTTACCCTGATTGATACGGTTTTATGCTGGCATGCATATATGACAGTCGGCGCGAAAGGGTTAACAAAAGACTATAGAAAGGAGAAGAATAGCTCTTCGAATACGTAGCTAATGTGGGGAACTGCTCGATGCGGGGAGCTTTACCAGAAAAGCAACTTACAAAGTGGGCAACATACTCAGATTTAGCAGAACATTATATGCACTAAGATCCAGCGCATGCGCATAAAAACCAAAATGACAGTCAGAAAATACGTCACCTGTGAACCGGTCGTTGGAAAACTATGTATGGTTCAGTAGGCTGGCTCCAACCCACCCACTCTTTTCCTTCTTTCTATGTCAAAATGTGTTAGCAGATTTAATCAACATGGATGATATAAATGTATTCTTGAAAATATATTAATTTATTGTTTAATACTGTTTATCAATTGTGTAGGAGTGCAGAAGAAGAGATAAGAAGAAACACTAAATAAGAAGAGAAAACTTTTCCTCTCCTAGCCGTCCCAATAGTGGTTGCGAGGAGAGGAGGGTGCAAACCCTTTTCAAGTATCTGATTCCCTAAATGTTCTTTTTATCTTAGTACAGAGGGACCGCACCGAACTTTGGCGTAATGGTTTACATTGTGTATGTGGAACCTAACCTTCTTCCCCAATGCATATTATTTGGCTTAATATCCCAGACATTGGAGAATATTGCTGAAACGCATTATTACGAAAGCAAGTCCTTATTGAGCATATATCTGCGTATTAGCAGAAAGTAGAATGTCCTGCCTGACTAACATTTTCAATTGAAATTTGCTCTTCTCTGAAAGGTTAAGTCTTTCTGATGCAGTGTGTCCTAACAACTAGTTTTAAAAACTTTGCAAACAACTAAAAATATATAACTATTTGCTTCCAAACACTCACCTCTTTTTTAGCAACCGCTATTTTTTTTTTAATAACATAGTGTATCTTTATTTAGATTTCAGGATCCATAGTCGCACGTGCTGTCTATCTACAATTTTCAGTCAAAGTTCGATGCGCCGAAAGAATTAAAATCATTCCACTTTTCTGCTAAGTTTTTCTAATTCCAGGGCTTGTTTTTCCAAGTGCTCAATGGGATGAAAATTAAACTAATATTGCAGACAATTTTTTTGTTAAATCTCGAATTCTCCACCAATTTATAATTATGCATTTATTTATATGTTTCATTTATATGTAGAGGCGATTACTCTTTTCATATCAAATATTATTTAACATAGAATTTTCATATCGAATATAATTTAATGGCGAATATCATTTAACATTAAATTTATATATTAAATGTATGAAATATGAATTACAGATTTCATATTTTCAGTGTTCCTGGATCAATTATTGGGCTTCTAATCCACGATCCGTCTATATTTTACGAAGATATTTTACGTCAGCACTGTGGTCGGATTGAGCCGGGTGCGAAAATCATATCGACCATGGAATTCGAACTCGGTTCATCTCATTGGAAGACTAACTCTCTATCCCCTGAGTTACCATGGTTCAAGAATAGATTTTGTTACCACTTTAAATATAAAATAGAAATCTTATGCAACTATGATTTTGAAAGAAGTTTCGTGAAATAACTTGAATATAATTAGTAAATGGCTTGACGTAATGATAATTAATTTCGATAAAAAATATTCTAGCTTTTTAAATGAATTCTAAATTTTTTTCATCTGTACAAGAAGTTCCAAAACGAACGTTTTTAATATGTTTTTCAGAACTCTTGTCAACTATGACGTTAAAAATAAGTGAAGAAAAATTGACAGAATGAAAAATATCAAAACTAGTTAGATTGCCTGGGGAGATGTTTTTAAAAATCGCCTTTTATCTTCCCTTTGTTCTTCCGGCAATCTAACATGATTTTACTTTAAGTGGTGCCTTCTAGAGTTGTGATCTGCTAGATAACCATTTTTATAAGTTATAACGCTTTATCTATGTATACCGTCGGATACATATTATAATATAGTATAGTAAAGACAAAAAGGAAAAACAAAAAGAGAGAATAGGGAAGAAAATTAAGAAAAATAATAAGCTTTATTTGCTGCACATAAGCTGCAAGTATATAAAACTCATCGATTAAATTAAAAATATAGAGAAAATATGGAAAAAAAATATAATACAGATTCATGAATAGAAGAAAAAACATTAAAAAATAAAATAATTTAAAAAAAAGTATTTAAGAATCTTATTTTATAAAAAATTAAAAAGTCGAAAAACAAAATAATGAAAAGATATAATCTTGTCATCAGCACAACGATTATTTTCGCAAAGAATAGTGCTCATTAATATTGTATTATTATAGGCAACGCGAAAAAGCACTGAAGTACTAATGTTTAGGCCAATCCAAGGTAACTAGAAAATCAAACGAGCTTCAGTAAGAACGAGCCTTAAAATATTCCGACTATCCTCTACTTACGCTTCTATTTTCATACTTAATAATCTAGCAATCTTGTTACTAAAATATTTCAATTCATTTTTAAAAGATAATGGTATGTCTAAGTTTATTTGAATTTGCTAATCCGCTTTATATTTTACTTTTTGTATTTTATTCTGTATTTTGTTTCTTTTTTACTTTTTATTTTCCATTTTTCGCTTAATATGTTTTAGTTTGTAGTTTTTACCTAATATGTTCTATTTTCGTTTAAATTTCTCTTGGGTGCTCTTCACACTATTTTATTGATATATTTTTCTTTGGCTATACTAATACAATGTTAGAAAGCACTCTTTTTTGCAGATATAACAGTGAGGACTGATGACGAGATTATATCTTTTCCTTATTTTGTTTTCCGAATTTGTATTTTTATTTTTTTAAATAAAATTTTGAGATAGTTTTTGTAATATTTTATTATTATAATGTTTCTTCTTCTCATTTCATAAATCTTTATGTATATATATATATATATATATATATGTTACCGTTAAAGTATGAAATCCGTTATTTTATAGAATACCTAGTTATTCCATGAAATAACTGATCGTGTCAGTTAAAGTGTAAAACTCTCTTGTATTTCATGGTTTAACTAGTTATTTCACAGACTAGTTATTTCACCTGCAGCCCGTTAAAGTGTAAAATAATCTATATCATATATCTCGCATGACAAATAGATTTACCTTCCACCCCTACTGCATTTATCTATTTTAGCTATCATCATAAAAATAACCGAAGAAGGATTTTTCCAATTGGGCTCAAGAAACGGTCGCATATAACAATTATATTCCCGATCCCAGTTCAGTGTCTGAGAACAAAAATTAATTAAAATCGAAGAAGCACCGGATGTAGAAATATCGCTCCGGTCGGTTGCTACAGCCTAAAGTTTAGGTACTAGTCAGGGATTTAAAAAATTTTCGTGTAAAACCCAGTGTGTCAGCAAGAAATCTTTTTGTTTTAGAAATAATGTTCTTTGTAATTCCAAGTGTCATTTTAGTAATCCTTGTTGTTACAAATGATTTTATGGTACGTTTCCACAAATACCATTTATACGCTGCATAAATTAGATAAATTGCTTCTTTTTCATTTTAATTGTCTATCATTAGTTTATTTATAGAATACCTAGTCATTTCATTTTAGATATATTGTTTATTTTACACTTTAACTGTCTCTCATTAGTTAATTTATAGAATACCTAGTTATTTCATAGAATAACTAGTTAAAGTGTCAAATTAATAACATATTACACACTTTAACGGACACGATCAGTTATTTCATGGAATAACTAGGTATTCTATGAAATAACTGCATTGTATACTTTAACGGTAACACATATATATATATATATATATATATATATATATATATATATATATATATATATATATATATATGCGCACACTTTAAGAATTTCAATCTTCTATACATACCAAGCTACTGTTGGCATTGGGTATCCTGCCAGGACAAACTGTAATTTACCCTCGTCTCCTTCCAGAAGTTTAGTTGCTTTTAATTCTTTTACAATTGATGGTTTCTTTCCTGGAACTATAAAAAAAAGTTCGAATTCAAACAATAATAATTTAAATCAAAGTAGGCATATGCTTTAAATTTAGTTCCACTCTATTTATAAATCAACGGCTTTATTGTCCATAGCTATAATTTTGAGCCTTTACACCATGGCGAAAAAAAACTTCTATTTAATGTTTTCATTTTCGTCTTTCAGGACACAATAATCTCATAGATGCCAACTCACTCACTGTTTTCATTGGTTAAAGTTTTTTTAGGGCTAGAAATATTTATGTTTTATTTAGAACGGTCAACTTTTTACGTTTTTCGGGAAAATTTCTTCTTGTGGTAGCAAATTTTACGTTTTAATGTGTGCTTCGTTCTTCAGTGATTTAAAAAAAATTTTCCTACACCAATAAATGTGAATGATTCAAAAGTTTACACAAAAGTCCTCTTTAGTTTTTCATAGTAAAACTAATAAGACTTAGCGATAAAAGTCTTAGAAAATTTATACTTGCATTAAAAATATCTGGATTAGTTCTCTACCGCTGGCAACTCAGACATTGGAGGGTAAGATATTACACAAAAAAAGAGGAAGAATATAAAGCATTAAAATTTTGTATGTAATAAAATGAGCTCATGGCTTGTTTGAGACACGTTTTCAAGTTGTGTTTTTAGTGATCAAACTATATCAGCTTGAATCCCAGTCTTCGTGTCCTACATCAACTGCTTCTAGAGTGGCTAGAAACTGCTGCACCTCCTGAATTGAACTGTATAAAACATCTGGGTACCTGAGGCCGCTCGCGACCTTTTCCCCATTCATCTTTAGATTGATCTTTGTGGTGCTTCGATGAGGTTGTGGAATGCAAATGAAGTAATTCTGCACCTCCTTTTACTCACTCATACTTGTATGTGGTGGTTATCTTAGCATCGGCCCCGCTAGGTGCTCTAACTAATTCATCTGAGTGGGAATAAATAATAAATCGCCGAAGCGCAACTGGAAGGTGAAAGTTGGAGTTCAGTAACATTAACTGAGAGAAAATTTAAATTAAGTAGCGGGATTAAACAAATTTAAGAGAGAGAAGAGGTTTTTGCGGCAGACTGCCTCGCCTCACACCGCGGTATTACCTCCGAGCTTCTCAGGTGCACAGTAGTCACCTAGCCTCAGAGAAATATGAAAAATACATGATAATAAATGCGCAAAAATATGTACAAGTATTTACAAAATTTACGGGAAAAAACTCTATCGGATAGGAAGAAGGCGGTTGCCGGGCTATATTTTATGTTGTCTTTGATGAGCTCAAAGTCAAAGTTTTTAAAGTAGTTGCACGTATGAGAAGAGAGTGCATCTCTGAAGAAACTTGCACATAGTTCAGCTATGTGTTTCTCTATTTTGATTGATTTTTAAATCTCTTCTTAGATCTTTCATTCTCATGGATCTGGGGGCTCCAGTGATGTGTGCACCTCCTTTTGAAACTGAATGTCTGTTATACTTCCGGAAACGTTAAAAGAAACTGGTGCTGCGTTTTATTCAGGGGAAATAAACTATTCGTAGCTGCCACTATTTTTAACAGTTATAATTCCTAGAGAAAAATTTCATTCGGTACACACCATTCGACTTAGTTGTTGCGGGTGTTACCTCTACTCAAGGTAAAACAGTTAGATATTTGCTAGCAAGGAAAACTTGATTACCAATTTTTAATTATTTTTGGATCAGTAGTTGCAATGAAATGTAATTTAATTTTTTTTGAATATCTCGTCACACACTGCCCTTGAACAGACGTGACTTTTTAAATGAAAAAAAAAGCCGCAATAATGAACTTAAGTTAGATTTAAGACTACCCTTATAAGTAAGCGTTGCAAGGAAATTAAAGTGGTAGCAATTACAAGCCTCAATTCTTTTTTTTGGAAAACAAAATTGACGATTTTTGCTTTTTTTTCTCGACGATTAGATATCAGTGAATCAGACATTTAATATAACTTCTTTTTATATTTTAAACTATTTTATAACCGTCGTTTAACAACTGAAACAATTTTGAGTTTACGACTGCCAATGTACAATTCCGTAGCATTGTAATTTTGAATCCGATTCAAAAGACAAGAAAACACCTGGATCAAGTATTGGGAAAATATTTTTCCTTGGTGCAGAATTTTTGATGAAACTAATCCCCACTTGCGTTACATGGAAAGAAAAAAAACGGAAACTTTCTGCGGTTAGGCTGAGAGCAAGGAGACTCTTTACCCATGCGCACTGAAAATATTTTACGTCAGCTCTGTGGTTGGTGAGAGAAGGGTGAGGAATTCGTATCGACCAGTAATCACTAGAGCCTGAGTCACCTTGTTGGGAGACGCGGGCTCTATCCCCTTAGTCGCATATAGTCACTTTAACGCATATAGTTTTTTTTTTATTAAAATATTATAATTTGTGATATTTAAATGTTATTTTTTACTTAATTAAATTTTATCATAAAGGATTATACTCTCGTTATTTTATGAGAAATAGTTTAGTTTCGAAATGTTTAACACGCTGAGCGCAGCGTCAGCCATCGGTGGTAGACACTGGACTTTCCCTTTAGGCCGCGACAACCACCGGTGGCTGACACTGAAATTACATTTAGGCCGCGACAACCACCGGTGACTGACACTGAAATTACATTCAGACTGCGTCAACCACCGGTGGCTGACACTGAAATTACATTCAGACTGCGTCAACCACCGGTGGCAGACACTGAAATTACATTTAGGCCGCGTCAACCACCGGTGGCTGACACTGAAATTACATTCAGACTGCGTCAGCCACCGGTGGCAGACACTGAAATTACATTCAGACTGCGTCAACCACCGGTGGCAGACACTGAAATTACATTTAGGCCGCGTCAACCACCGGTGGCTGACACTGAAATTACATTCAGACTGCGTCAGCCACCGGTGGCAGACACTGAAATTACATTTAGACCGCGTCAACCACCGGTGGCTGACACTGACCTTTCACGTAGGCCGTGAAAAACAGCTGGCTGACAGCGTATAACATGATATGGAACTATAAAATTTACACTCTCTTATGGAATTGCAGAAAATTTATTCAAAATTTACTTAAGTATTGTGACTCTTGGTTTAATAAATTTAATTTAGTAGATTTCTATCCACCACTATTTTTAAACAATTGATAAGTATATATAATTCACCACTTTTTTGAAATATGTCATGCTAAACCTTTTATAAACTAACAAAATCTGTCTATATTTGCAAATCTAGTTTGTAGTTATTTACCGTGTGGCCAGACGAGCAAATCATGTAAAATTAGCGTGGCATTCAGCGTGTTATATATTTCGAAACTAAGCAATCGAATAGGAAGGCATTTACATTTTTAACTTAACCCTTTATGAGTAGCAAGATTTTTATGCGAATTTTAAATTAAAATATTTTGGTATTAAGATTTATTGTTTAAGTTTTGGTATTTCATTTTATTTTATAACTGTCGCCGAATAGCCGACCCAATTTTTGGGTTCATGGTTAAACTGCATAGCCTTGTAATTTTGTGTCCAACCCAGAAGACAAGGGAACTCCTGGATCAAGTATTGGGAGAAATTCACCTTCGTGGAGGACTTTTCGATGGAGCCAACCCACATTTGCGTTACATGGCGAGGATAACCACGAGAACCTCCCACGGTTAGCCAGACGGCAAGTTGACTCTAACCCATGATTTGTCCACCACTGAGAATATTTTACATCAGCACTGTTGTCGTTGCAAGCCGGATGCGGAATTTGTATCAACCAGCCATGGCTGAAATTCTACCCCGCTTCACCTGACTGGAAGACGAACGCTCTATCTTCTGAGCCACCGAGGATTACATTTGATATTGAAATGAAACATCTTTGTTTAAAGTATTTAACCACAAACTGATTCAGTGTTGAACACTAACTGATTCGCATTTGAATATGCTAAATTCTGTGGGGATCACACAGGTGAAACATAGGTTTAACTTTTTGAAGTGAAACTTCTACTGCGACTTCCAACAAGGTTGCGTTAAACGTTTAACACTACCATGGAGGGGGCATGAAAGCACTGTTGCGTTCTCGTTACCTGAAGCTGAAACATTATTAACCTTCCTTAAAGAAAAATTTGGATTGGAAATGATAAATGGTACGAATGATCCAATAACCAAAGGGGGAACACCATTGATGCAGTTTTTGCAAGAAATATTGAAAAAATAGAACTCAAACATTTCGTATCTTACTTTAGTTATAAAAATCCCATTGTAAATGTTATAGATTTGGATATTTCTCCACTCGAAAATGATAATTAAAAGATGCTATCAATTGTGAATTGTAAGCAAAGTTAATAAAGTTTGTCTTAAAGAGACAATATGATTTTACTAAAAATTAATTTCTACCCCTTACTATTTTCATTTCCACATTACAAAGTTTCACTTCTTCCCCACGGAGGGACTCCACGCATTATTTATTTTTTTTAAATTTTACTTTTAAAATATTTAAGAATTTTTATTCATAAATAGTTAAACAAAAAAAAACGACAGCGGAGAATATTTTTCTTTTTTGGCCATAATTTTATAGATAAAATTGAAAGTGATTGTTTGCACTTCTGGTTAAGTTAAGTTCTATTAGTTATTAAGTTCTACTAAAGAAAAATAGCCTTGCATCAAATATTAGCATTGATTCTTCTAGCTAATGATAAAATTTATTAAAATACGTTGGAAGGTGTAAGTTTAAACCTTTTCTAAGTTTCCCAAATTATAAACCAATAATTACTTGAAACTGTAACTGCAGCCGTGGAACTGTCTTCTCCTTGGTCATTGGAAACAACTATTTTATATTCTGCAGAATCTTCCAGTTTTCCTTCGTCAATGGTCAGCAAGGCCTTACTATCTTTCTCTGTTAATTTAATGCGGGAATCACTTTCCAGTTTTTTGTCGTCTTTGAACCTAAAAGAATCCAAAATAATATTAAGCATTGCTTAATTAACTCCGCACGCATTTAGCGAAAAAGATTCCTGAGAATTGAACTGAACGCACCACAATATAAATTACGTTGATTTGAAACCTTGCTTATATCAAAAATTTTGAGGAAAGCTACTCTAAAAATATGAAACAGGGTAGGTGGGTGGGAATTAGAGAGAAGAGGTTTAATTGGGAAAAATTACTTGAATAAATTTTGAATGGTTAGTCAGATTTTCATTCTGTGAAGCGCTTTAGTACCTGTGACAGAATATGTTCATTTTATCCAAAAACGAGCTTATATTCAGAGAAAGTACTTTTTTTTTGTATCCGATTTCGTAGCTAGAACAGAATTTGCAGTAATTTATTGGCATATTTGAGGTCACCCCTGAGAACCATTAAGAATGAGTGCTAGTAACTGAAAAAAATTCCAATCATTGCATCAAAAGTAAACCTTGTACTTTTCACACAAATAGTTTTTGCGCAAAAAAAATGAAATGTTATGTTACGTTGAATATTCAAAACAGGGAAGGTTTATATGATTTTAAAGGTAGAGAAAATTATTCAGTTTTTTAAATATTAAAAGTACCACTTTTATTTTTGACTATAAATATATATAGTTTTCTGTTGCGCTTTCAGTCATTGTTTTCATAATAACTTAACTGCAACAGTAATCTTTTAGATTAATTGGTAGCTGTGGCGCGTTTTATTCAGATTTCAACTGCCCTGGACACGCCAAAATAATTAAAAAAGAGGTAAATAACTACTAAGTAAATTTTGCAACAATTTGACTATTTTTGCTTGCTTTTTAACAAGTATAGCATGACATAAGTGTTAAAAGTGGAGAATTATATAAGCCTACAAATCATTTAGAAACAGTGGCGAATAAAAATCTACTAAATTGAATTTATTAAACCAAGAATCACAATTGATAAGCTACCACTTTAAAAAATGTATTTGCTGTCCAGAGCAAGTTGGCATCTCTGCAATGTTGGCAATTATAGCGTGACATTTCATTTTTATAATATATGTATATTTCAACAGTAAACACTGGTAACTCAAAAATTTAAATTTGAAGAGCTATTTCGGTCAGCCAGTAAATTCAAGTCCATCAAACTCTATTATCGTTAATATTTAGTCTCATCTGTTTCAGATTAAACATTATGCGCTCGACATGCACTGCCATTTTATACCATTATTTTTATATGTTAATAAATAATAATTTCAGGATAAAAAAAATTTAAAATGGGAAGAAAAGGTGAGGAAATAAAACCACGAAATTATGTAACTAAGTCTTTCGTTTCAATAAAAAATGTTAAATATAAGGCAACAATCGGATTTCTAGACCAGAAAACCACCTTAAGCTTCATAAATTGTTTTTAATTGGCCAATTCTTTAGCCGCGATTATAGTATTCTCTGCTTAACAACTCCGAAACTAATGGAGTGATTAACCCGTTTTGTCCCGAATTTATATATGGAAATGATACAAAAAGTGGTTTAATATATTATCGAAATTAATTGGTTTTTCCACTGTTATGGCATTCAAAAAGTCTTTGATAGATCAAAAAGTACTTGTTCCTTATAATTCTTGATCTAATCAGAAATAATTAAATCATTGTGGTATCTGAGAATCTTTTAATTCACCCAGATAAATGAAAATGCTGAAAAAAGTTTCCCACCACAATGAATGTCTTTGAAAAAAGGGACTGTCCTAAATATAGGACGCTGGGCGTTAACCGGTTAAGATATGACACAAATATGACTTTGAAACTTTTTATTAAATTTCTAACAAAAGCATACTATTAGTTTCTTTTTAAAAAGCGATAAATTATTATTATTGCATTTTTCATCTACAAAAACAAAACAAAATTCGTTCACAATAAAAGTGATAAGCAAATAATTCAAATAATACCGGTTAAATTTGTATTCGATATTATAAGTTAAAAGAATACTAATTGATGTAAGAGTTGTTTAGAAAAATATTTGCTCACTCCATTGTTATAAATTCTTAAAAAACAACATATTTTTACTACGTTGCACATTACTATAATTGGCTCTTGGCATTTCCGGAAAAATTAAATTCCTAGTGCACTTTAGCATCCAAATAGAGTCTCGGTGCTGCCATCTATTGTGGCAGAAACTGAACGTCCAAATTAACATGGCCAGCGGTATCTCACCCATTGTGGTGGTCCTGAAAGAGTGGATACCACTTCTCGAGAACGCACTAGGTCTGCTCATCGGGAAGACTGATTGTGCAGCTCATAGGAAATGAAACATTACTATAATTTAAAAAACGAGAAATACAATACCACTCTATTTTTGGTGCTGGGTTTCCAGCTACTTTGGTCTCCAATATAATTGGTTTTCCTACAATGGCATCAAGTGGATGTAGTTGTCCAACAAATGGCTTAGAACTTTTTTCTTTGACTAAAAGCACACAAAAAATAATAAATAACTAAACTGATTAGGGTAAAGAAAAGAAAATTGATTTGTATCAATAACACATGATTTGATTCATAACTGTTTTCTCACTTTATCAAAAAATCATAAGCAACGCCGCTGTCTTTTTGGGTATTCGTTCCATTTTGTTTAGGTTCACAAAATACTTAAAAGCTTGAAATTACGAGCTGTGTAGAAATATGTATAAGGAATCCGATAATTAGTTCATAAGTTATTAATTGTTAAACAAGTAGTAAAAAATATCATGCAGCACGCAGGAATGGAACTACAGACTTGACATTTAACGTGCTGAAAGGGTCAGTTTTATTTATTAACTTATAAAAAGTTTCTTTTTGTTTTTAAAATTCCAACTTATTTTAAAGTTATTGAAATTAAGTGCTTTTTCGAGGACCTTTTTACTACTAATACCAAGTTTTTATCCATTATTGTTTTAACTTTATTTATATGTTTCAAGATCTGTTGTTGTTTCTAATGCCACTTGGCGAAACCAACGGATTTAAGGCAAATGGCACGTTTCTTGTTTTTCAGTGGCCAAAAATATTACTTCACTCACACACACATGTCACAATCCGTTGTAAAGGGTGAACACATTCATAAATCCATTCATTCATCCTCAGATCATAATTTTGCCCTGAATCAGTGAACGATCAATCACCAATTCAGAAATTTCTCCAGAGGTATGATTTGTTGTAAGAACTTGAAGGACTTTACGACTCGACTGATTTAACGTGCACCAGTCTCTATCTGCTACACGGGATTTCGAGATATTCATTTTAAAAACTTCGTGACGTCAAAAATAACAACAGCAGAAAATAAATAAAAGAGAAAAAAAACAAAGATAAAGAGCAAAACCAAATGCTTAGAGGCATAAATCAAATAATTTTTAAAAACATAAAACACTAAATTCAAGAGAAAAAGATAAATTTGAATTTTTGAACTCTTATAAATCATAATGATTATAGATCATCGCTATGTATTTTGTTAACGAGTAAAATTACTTTTTTTTTATTTCTTATGTGCCACACATTCTGCATTCCTAAGCATAACTTTTTTCCCAGTACAACTGATTAGTTTTCAAATCCAGGTAATCGTGCAAAAATAATTGCCAGATATTCCGGGTAACTAACATGCTAACATTTTTTTTAATATTTAAAATTATAATAAATATAAACTTCACAAATAAAACCATCTTTTTTTAAAAAAAAAAAAAAACGTCCGAATTTTTAACGAAGCGGAAAGAAAAAAAACAATGATGGAGAAGAAACAATTAAGGAGATAGAGCCTCATAGTTATTTTTAAAAAATTACAATTGAAATATAATTATCAGCTGCATATATAGTCTATTTCCATATTTCTGTCTTTTGCTTTTATTGCATTTATTTTTCTTAGCAAGTTTTTTTTAAAAAAAATCTAATAACGTCTTCTAATTAAATTTTTTAAATCATTAAATTTTTTTATTATAAGTATTATGTGTTAACATATGTAATTTGAATGAGTAAAATGTTTTTTTTCTTTTCAATTCATTTCAGAATTTGAATGTTTAAACTTCGGTCTTTTTTAAAATATAGTACATAGTTTTTATTTTCGTTTCTAAGTGTTAAGGTTATTAGAGGTACACACTATGTTATGAATGAAGCGAAGTAGTGCAAATAAGGCACAAATAATGGCCCAAAAAGGGACATGCTCTAGTTCGGTTCCGTAACCAAGAACACTCCTTAGTGTCGACACACATAATGCCAGGAAAAAAGCTGGAGACAAACAGGTTACAACAATTAAAAATGTGGCTAAACCAATAAAAGAACAAGAACTATCTTGTGCAAAATAATAAAAGAAAGGAAATAAGAAACGTGTGTGGAGATAATCCCAAATGTGCAAGATGCAAAAATTGAATTAAAATATTGTAAATTTCTAAATATTAGGAAAGAATCAGAAGCTATAAAGATCATAAACTAAATTATTTAAATTTGTCTTAATATGGAGTGACCTTCATATCTGGGAATCATATTTTGTAGTTTTGTACTATACACATACATGTGGTTCATTGGTTATAACCGTCGTTCAACAACCGACCCAATTTTGAGAAAACCACGAAACCTTCCCCTTGTTAGCCTGACGGCAAATGAAATCTAACCCATAATCCACCTACCACTGAGCATATTTTTCTTCAGCACTGTGGTCCGTGCGACCCGGGTGCAGAATTCGTATCAACCAGTCATCGCAGGGATTCGAAACCGGGTGACCTAATTGAGAGGCGAGCACTCTATCCCCTGAGCCACCACAGTTCTGTATTATAATATAAATTTTTTTTCCAATTAATTCAATATCACAAAATAATTTCTGAACCACTACGGCTCTAGTTGATTGGTTGGTTGATTCTTAGAGGATTTTAGGTTCAATCATCTACACTTGGTGAGCCCTGAATCGTTTGCAAGCATCACTGGCCAAGTGAACAGACAACTACATCTATACTGAATTAGCGCTCAATTTCAACTTCCAGAGGAGGCATCTCTGTTCTTCTTAAGTATATTTAACTTAAATTTTAAGGATCAAAAGCAAGTTTTTAACGCAAGGGACATTTATAAAGTAAATTATGTAACCGTTTTTACACAATTAAAATTCGTGACAATTTTGGTGTTTTTAATCAAAATTTCGAAATTTCAGGCAGTACTTAAAAAAATGCATATCTGTTATGTCCATATGGTTTTACGAGAAAGAGGTTGAAAGCAAAGCGCCGTCTGGACCACCTAGTAACAAACGCTCACGCTCTATTCTTCGTGTGAAAATGAGTGGAGCTCGCATACTTTGTTAAAGTTAGATTTTATTTTAAATTTTAAACATAATTTTGTGAATGACGCCAATATGACGTCAGCATATAATTTCTCCGAATTCCTATTGTTTTCCTCTTTGTATATCATTTTTTGTTTTGTTTCACGACTAAACACATATGCTACTTTACTGCAGCATTTCTTGTCAATCAAAATAGTAATTTTCTGCTTTTCCGCTCTTTACAGCTCCAAGCTTAATTCTCTTTTGGTACCGAGTGTAAATCATCTCACGACTTCAAAAGTTTTTCTTTTTTGGACACTTTAAATTTATTGCAATAAAAAGCTCAAAATTCCAAAAACGCACTGTTTTACTTTTTACGCCTGAAAGCAGAACAAAATAGCTTAATTCTGTGTAAAACGAATAAAATGAATCTTAGTGCTCATATAAATTTCAATAATAAAATAAATACATTTTTTCCGATAGTCCATAGTGCATTAGTGTCTCACTTTCAGCCATATTTCCGAAAAATGAAATATTCTAACACTTGTTTTTAATATAATACTAATTAAAAATGATAACAATCAAAAAGTATTTTCCAATTCTTAAAGCGTTACTTACATGCAACTCCTACATTGCATTCAGATGCTGTTTGACCTTTATCATTAGTAGCCACAATTTTATAATTCCCTGCATCATCATGAGTCATATCTGGAATGCTAAGTTCTGCAATACCATCTGGTGATTGGGACATAATGATTTTACTACTAGGTCTAATGGGCTTACCATCTTTTACCCTAGAATTAATGATGGGATTATTAAAGATATTCTAAGCAATACCAATATAATAAAATAATAATAGCTATTTAATGAAGCAAATAAATACCATTTAATTTCAGGAACTGGTTTACCAGTAATCTTGGCTTGTAATTTTAGTGGTTCTCCTTCAGTTAAATCAATAGAAGAAGGCAATTTGTCAATTACTTTTGGGCCAAAGTCTGCAATACAAGGAAAAGAAAACGGCAAATATTCATTATTTACAGGCATTAATATCACTTTTAATGATTTAAACAAGCTTCTTAATCTTTCATTCTGACGTAATTTTTTCTTGAAATTATTTAAATCCCACTCATATAATATGCTAGTTTTTTCATTTGCTTACTGAAATATATATATGTCTTTCCACTTGCCAAGCAACACATACATTTTTTAGTGATCATTTGCTCCAAAATTGCATAATATACTGTAAATTAATTAAGATTTAAGATATCTAATATTATTTCGCTTCAATGCCTTACTGAAATTTTTTATCGCCTACGCAAGAGGGTGAAATCAGCATGTAAGGTGTGCTTCAATTTTGGATCTCTTACATTTGATATTTATTCTCTGAATTTCGGCAAAATTTTTCATTGTTTGATAAGAAAACTCTTTGCAATTAAATTACTCATTAAATTTGGTTATACTTGAAAATAAATACACATAGCAAGGTGTGATATAATCATAGTAAAATATACCTGATATTTTTAGAGTAGCTTGCCTAGAATCTTCACCAGCTGAATTGCTAGCCTTGCATTTGAAAACTCCACCATCGTCAGCAGATTTTATGCTGCCTTCAAGTGTGTACGTATCACCCTTCTTAGATGTTACTAATCCTGAATTACTTTCAATGAGTTTGTTATTGTTGTACCTAAAATAAGTTAACGATGTTATGAAAATAAAGTCCAAATAAGTATAGAAATATACAAGATGAAAAACATTAGAACAACACTGTTATAGAAAATAGAGCTTTCTTAATAAATTACATATCATGATTATTTTTTTGAGTACTTAAGTTTTAAATTATAATTAAGATTTAGAACATGGTCATCGTACGTTTTGTTTTCGTATTGTAACGACGTGTATCCAGGAGAGATGATGTGAGATATAATGTGGAACGTAATATAATAAGAGTTTAGTTATTAAAAAAACGTGTATCCAGGAGAGATGATGTGAGATATAATACGGAACGTAATGTAATAAGAGTTTAGTTATTGAAAAAACGTGTATCCAGGAGAGATGATGTGAGATATAATGCGGAACGTAATGTAATAAGAGTTTAGTTATTAAAAAAACCTGTATCCAGGAGAGATGATGAGAGATATAATGCGGAACGTAATGTAATAAGAGTTTAGTTATTAAAAAAACCTGTATCCAAGAGAGATGATGTGAGATATAATGCGGAACGTAATGTAATAAGAGTTTAGTTATTAAAAAAACCTGTATCCAGGAGAGATGATGAGAAATATAATGCGGAACGTAATGTAATAAGATTTTAGTTACTAAAAAAACGTGTATCCAGGAGAGATGATGTGAGATATAATGCGGAACGTAATGTAATAAAAGTTTAGTTATTGAGAAAACGGTGAGGAAAATAGTTTCAAAAATTTCTTGAAACTGAGGTTGTTTTCGTGAAAAGTTTTTAAGAGGAAGAGTTAGTTGTCATTAAATGAATATATTATTTTGATTAAATAAAAGGTTGTTCTTTTACTTGAGATTACTGTTAGAATGCTATAGTATCTTTTTAATATAAAATCTCACCTAAAATAGAATTAATGAACGCATATTTTCAAATGCTTTTTTTTTCTAGTTTTGCAATAAGACCAGAGCATTTAAATGACATCGGAACTTCTTCTGTAAGTTATGAAAGTTGAAACTCTTATGATTTAGTAAGAGCCTGGTATTAAAAATTCAAAGGTAAAGATTTTGGTATTGGTAGGTTCTAATGCGAAGTTTATTGCAATGAAAATTAATTAGACAACAGTATGTATTTACGTGTTATGATGGAAATTGATATTGCTGCACTTCATCACTAAATGAAAGATTTCATACTTGAGTTATCCCTGTTTACATGAGCAATGATGGATTGGTTGAGTGCCCCACCATGCAACTCAAAAATGTCCCTTTTTTAATTTTTTTTAATAAAAATTATTCTTAAATAAACAGAAGAGAACTCTCCTGAGCTCTAGATCACCCGACTTTATTTAGAATGGTGTCTAGACATTGGTAAAAGATTGTGGAATAAGGCGGAGAAAAGTTGTAGAACTAGATGGGGATTGAAATGTAGATACTAAAAAAAAAAAGTATCTACATTTAGTAGGTATCTACATTAGTACAAAAGTATCTACATTTCTAGTAGGGTAAACATTGCGCTAAGGGTAAATAAATCATAAATAAAGCACAAATAATGGCTCCAAAATGGGTTTACTTTGATGTCGTGTGAATAAAAATGGGCATTACATGGGGATTCTATTTACACTAATTGAAATGGCTTTGGACAAAAAAGAAATAATGCAAACATCTGGACTGGAGAGGAGCATTTTATTCAGTCTGATATTTGTTCTATATTATTTTTTTAAATATTTTATCATTTTTAAAAAAAATTACCATGAAATATCTGGACTTGGATAGCCATGAACTTCTGCTCGGAATTTAAAATCATCTCCGATGTCTAAAGTTTGATCAAATAAATCTTTGACAAACACTGGAGCTTGTGCTAAAAGTGAAATAATTTTTTTTTTAGAAAATAGTTAATTGTCATAAACAAGTATTTTTATATAACATATAAATCAACGATATTTTGAACAAAAAGACACAAAGTTTATTAAAAAATAAATTGCTGAAATATAACACTCATAAATTAAGCTACAGTATAAAGATAGATTCTTTGAAATTAGAAAACATTTTAAAAATTAACAAGTGAAGAATAAAATAATTACCACTCTTTATGTTTTGAAAAAAATACATGTTCCCGAACACTGGCACTTAATGGATTAAAAAGCTATATAACCTACTGTAAAGCGACAGCCAGACATTAGTTGCGCTGATTCATTGTTTTATTTCTCGCTAAATTAGATTTGTAATTAATAAGTTCATTCATTTAAAAAAATATGCAAATAATGAAGATCGTAGCGTACTATAAATAAAAATCTGTGTCTGCCAAGTTAGGTTAAAAGCTAATAAAATGTTTAAAGTTTTAGCTTCCATTTTATTAAAAAATGTCACAGTTGTCTCATTTTACAATTTTATTATTCATTTATTATGAATACCATGGCATAATGTCATGAAATTCGCACAACTTTTGTTCAAATTTTGAATTTCACGCTGCGTTGTATGCAACTCAATAAGCAAAGAAAACAAAAACAAGACTCTGGTCAGTGCTAATAGCTAGAATAATCATCAATTTCATAACTTATATTCGAAATAAATTTTTTTTCCATCAGCATTTTCTTTTGCGGTTGGAAGGAAAAAAACCAGACAGTGTATTTATTATTATTATTTCATAATTTCAATTTTTCATGCTATGTCAATTTCTAAACTTCCTGTAAATGTTTTTGCTTAATGTCACATTGTTCATAAACTGTACACAATATAAAAACAAAATTGCGTGACGCTTTATGAGAGAGTTTTGTTACTTTAATAAAAGTTTATTATTTGAATAAACCTTTGTTACTTTAATAAAAGTTTATTATTTGAATAAACGTTTGTTACTTTAATAAAAGTTTATTATTTGAATAAACGACGTGAAAATAAAGTTTCTTTAGTAAATTGTATCCACAACTCAAAAGCACATCTTTTTGTCAAGCCATTAAACCGTGCATAACTTTCCTAGTGAATAATAACAAGCTCACGTGATCTAGCACATTTTTAGAATGCTAAGGTGAACATTGCATTTCAAAGATCTAGAGAGGCAAATATTGCACTGATTAAAGTTTTTATGCGTAAATATATAAGTAGGATGATTTGAGAAGGGCAAGTGATGATCAATAAGTGCATGACTGAAAGCCCTTACATAGCAAGACGGAAAAGTGCAAAAACTGCTCCGAAAGACATTTCATTTTAGCATTTTTTGGAGAAAAATAAAATATCTGCAACTATCAAGATTTCTCTTTTAATTTTAGTCTACATGTAAAAATACTTATTTTCCAAGGATAAAGCAGATATTGTTGAATAGTTTTAGAAGGAATAACCTAACTCCTCCCGAAAACTAGTTATAACTGAAATGGTTTTACTAACAGCCTTTCCTCTTTTCCGTCTCGCGTTCACCCCTGAGTAAGTGCGATGCAATTTCTTTATTCCTTCACTTTTAAAAATAAACAATACATTTAGGCTTTCTCAGTGTGTGCTTACCTTTGATAGAGAGTGTACAGTCACATTTTGCTTCACCAGCTTGATTGGAAGCCACGCAGGTGTAAAGTCCGACTTCATCACTTTTTACGCTTTTGATGGAGACAGCATATTTCTTGGCTTCTGCATCAGCAATCACCTCAAAACCTTCCAAACTTTTAACAGGGGTATCGTCTTTTAGCCTAGAAGTTCATATTCATAATAAGCCAAGCTAATATTTTCTATAATCGGAGAATAAAAATAATAAAGAAAACATAAAAACAAATGGAACTAAATAGTGGTTGTACGATACGTCATTAAATGTAATAATTAAATTTTAAATGCAGTAATAACTATATGAGCAGTGTGCGAAATTTTAAAAAAATACTGTCATTTCAGAATAATTTTCAGATTTCTATACATAATTATGTATTTTGTTCTGGTTTACTGTATTTGGGGGGAGAATCGAAAAACTTTTCTTTTGCTTCAAAATTGTCATCCTAAAAATGCGCAAAGAATGCTATATAGGTTCAACGAAAATGGTATTGCTAAACCTCCTTTAACGACCATCTCCAAACAACGGAAACGGCTATATCTTTACAAGTCGAATCTTTTCCATTGATGTACAACCTCTGAAAAGTGATTTCTGAACAACAGCTACCCATTCATAGCGGCATGAATTTTCTTTTAGGGTATATTTTAGTTAACTTTTTTCACTTTTTCTTCGCCGCTAGCTTACAATAATTTCAACAATTGGCGTTCAATAAAACTTTTTTTCCGGAACGGTCATCCTATTTCATTCATTGTAAAAAAAAATTTAATCATTCATACATAAGTCAATCATACATACGATTTGACTGTTCAATGTCACTTACTGCAGATATCCTGCATCTTTCATAGGTTTCCTACGTGAATTATATGAATCTAGCATCAACAAGTTTCAATACTCACAAGGGGTGGTGATTCCTTCATCAATATTTTTTCTTTGTGCAATTCGGAAAAATTACTTCTGCATGCGTGAAAAAAATTCTCCGTGCATTCGGCCAATATTTGTTAACCAATTTCACTTTTTCCTAACTTAAATTCTACTCGTTGGTTGGTAGAGAGGCATGAAAAAGAAGTTTAATAAATGAAGAATAATAGAAATATAAGTGACAAGAAAATATTCCTTAATTCCTCAATATTCCTTAGTTTCTTAATTAAATTTATAGCGAAAAGTTAAAAAAAAAGATACAACATGACTGAGGAAAAACGCAAATTAATGACATTTGAAACAAAAAGGGAATCAGTATTTTAGTGGATTAAATCTACTGTTAGTGTTTTTTGTTCTTTTTTTTTTGCACAATCAATTCGTTGCTTACTCTGAATAGCAGCCACCACACTGGCCACGAAGGCTCAGTTATGCGAAGGACTGTTGTTACGGTCTAAGAGTTTTCATTGTATTTTTAATATCGTAAAATTCTTCCCATAATTGTATTTCATTTAAATACTAAAAGTCTGAAAACATATCTTTTTATTAAAGGGATCATTTTACATCATGTCAAAAGAGGAAAAAAAAACTGTTGACACAATTTTAAAGATTATGATGCTTGAAGCTTTTAGAAATAGTGTCCTTTTTACCCATGCAAAATTTGAATCGACCGAAGTGATCATAGGAAGATAAATTGCATTCCTTTTTCAATAGCACTGTAATTAAAGTAACATTCTTGCATTTCAAAGAAGGATTTCAAAATTGCTAGGGTTAAAGTTCCAGCACTCATTTTGGTCAATCCGAACTTTGTATGGGTAAAAATGACATCATTTCTAGAAACTTGAAGAAGGATCTTTCAAGTTGTACTTACAGGTAAAATTTTGCAAAACAGTTATAGATAAAGGTTTAATTTATTATTTATTGAGTTTTTTCCTTGAAAATTCTTCAAAACAGCAGCTTTGCGAGAGTTAAAAAATGAAAATGTAATATCCATTTCCCACTTGTACTAGTTATTGCATTAGTTTTGTCGCATGCTATAGTGATTTCATTTGATTTAATAAACATGATTTCAAATTATTTTGTCCACCATGACATACATCTAAGCAAATTCTCTATTAATTATTTAATGGTGTTAAGTGAACGTCTCTGCGCCCGGAATGAATAATTTTTTCCCGAAAAGCATAAGAGCTTATAACTATGCTAATGTTTTAAACATCAAAGCAAATTAGAAATATGTTTTAATAATGCTTACCACTTAACATCAGGCTTTGGAAATCCAGTTATTTTAGCTTTGATTCTTGCAGGCATGCTATATGGAACTGTAATATCTTGCATTTCTTCAATCTGTGGAGCAACAGGTTCTGCAACAAAGATTATATTCTTTTCACAGCAAGGGATAATTAAGTAAATAAAGAGCGAATTGTAAAATAATGCTAAGCCACGAAATGATATAGTGATATGCTACCCTAAAATGTAAATGAATTGGGCCTTGTTTTAAATGTTCAAGTTCACAATGAATCCACTAAAGAAGACCGTCCACTGCCTTCGCTCTCAAATAGCTGAAGTAATAGTTTTAAAAGTTTTGTTTAGATATTGTAAAAAAAGTATTGCGTTTCAAAATGAGACTCCTCAAAGCGCTAGTGGCAGAAAACTGCTAAGTTTTCAATTCCAATCCAAAACTGGTTAGAAATCTAACTCAAAAAGGCATAGGAAAAAAGCGAATTACAGGGTTGTACTAAATCAATTTAGTACATAATTGAAATTCATTAATTTATTATATCCATGGTGCTATTTGCTAACGACATGATGTTTTCTTTACAACTTAGTCTCGGTGTATGAGGACGACGAATGTATGTTGTTTTATGTATCAACTTATTTAGGTAATTGTTTTATTTGCATTAATTAAAGTTTATTTCTTTTACGTTGCTTTTCTAAATTTGGTTGGCTGTATGGAATCAGAGATGCCAACTTGCTCCGGACAGCAAATTGATATTTTAAAGTGGTAGTTTATTAATTGTGATTCTTGATTTAATAAATTAAATTTAGTATATTTTTATCCACTACTATTTCTAAATAAACCGTAGGCTTATATAATTCACCACTTTGTCGTACTTGATTCGTGCTATACCTTTTAAAAAGCAAACATAAATAGTCAAATATTTGCAACATTTAGTTTGTGGTTATTTACCGTTTTTTTAATTATTATCGCTTGTTCGGAGCAGTTGGCATCTCTGTGGAATGTTTAGAGATATGTCATAAATAGTTTTGTCACGGTAAATAGCAACAAACTTGGCCTGCATTTGAGTGCTGTGAAAATACCTTATAATGGAGCAACCTTCCTCTGCTTTTATAAAAGGAAAAAAAAAGGAAAATGGGTGTTTTGTTTCTCCAAAAACACTTACTTTTGATGCAACCATCTACTGATATTTGGAGCTAGTGAAAATACCCAAATATGGTAAAACTGAGCTCCATTTTATGTAACCACAAAATGAATACCAATTTTTGGTGCAGGAATTTTTGGCTCGGAATTTCCAACAGTAATAATTAACGGTAATAGCTTTAATAATTGCCATTTAGGAATTTTAAACGTTAATAGCTTTAATAATTGCCTTTTGGAATTTTTAACCGCAATAGCTCTAATAATTGCCATTTAGAAATTTTTAACGGCAATAGCTTTAATAAGTGCCATAATATCCGTTTGAGTATTCGTTTAAACAATTATAATAATCTAAATAAATAATTTTTATATGACTAGAATCTTTTTTTTTTCAACAGGACCTAAGTATCAGAATCGGAGTCGAGCAATTATTTTCGATTTTGCAGCTCGACTTAAAATCATTGTTTAAAAAATGGCAGCAGTTGTTTTGTTGCTCTTGAGAATTATAGCTGAGAATGAAATTACTTAATGCTTAAAAATCTAGTAAAACACGGTAGTATTTCTTCTAGCTATTAGGTTGAATCTTAGAACACAAAAATATGATAAGTTGATAGAAACTTATTTTTTATGCTCACTCTACATGTTTATACTAAAAAGAGTTCTTTCTGCTGTCTGCCACTATAGCTTCGAAAAAGTGTTGTTTCAGATCGCCCTGAATATAAAGTATTAAATTAAAGTACTTTTGCCCCACTTTTTTATTATTTGAAGAAGAAAAAACTACTGAGGGCATGTAGCTCAAGCAATTTTCGTAAATAATTAGAATTATAACTAATTTTATAATAAAAATACATTATAAATGTACTAATAATTATACCTTTAACGGTAATTTGAGCTACTTCTTTGGCTTCTCCATATTTGTTCACAGCTTTGCATGTGTATTTAGCAGTGTCTTTGACTTGGAGATCTTTCAAAGTTAGTGTATAAGTGTTATCTTCAGGATCGGTTTTTATGATAATTTTTTCGTTTCCTTCTAACAGTTCATCATCTTTATACCTAAATCGTGAACAAGAAAATTAGAAATTGTAATAACAGGTTTGGAAAAATATTAGTAGTCTCCCCATGGTACTTAGTTACTTAAGAGCAATTTTTTGAATATCTTCTTTAGAAGTAGCTCAGAAGGGAAAAGCAAATTGTTTAAATATATTTCAGTTTTAACTAGTTACGTTCTCCTTAAACACAGGGATGCCAACTTGCTCCGCTTTGTAAAATAGTATTTTCCAGTGGTAGCAAAGTTCAAGTTACTTTTAGTTTTATATTTTTTCTATTAAGTAATTTTTCCACCATTAAATTTCAAAAATTACAAATATCATAATTAAAAGTAAGCGTAACCTTCCTTCTCTAACGAATTTTACTGTATAAATTGCTACTACTTTATTAATACTATTCCAGAAAGCGGAGCTGTTGGCATCCCTGTAAACATATTTTTCAAGATGCGAGTTACAAAATTTAGTAGTGCAAAGACGATTGCTAAGTTATCAAATATTCGACTTTAAGTCTAATTTTTGGCATATAAAAATTGGTGGAAAAGTTTTCCCTGTATAAAAACTATACTGAAATAAGTACTTAAAAATATTTTAGCTGTGTTCGGTCAACTGCTGCTTTAACCTAAAACCTAATTTCTGAAAATAAATGTTAGCAGTGGTGAAAAAAACACGAGATTTGATTTAAATAGTTAAGTGCAAATTTTGCATCTATCTAACTTTTTGTGCAAAAAGCTAAACACAAAAATTTGCACAAATGCCTATCTTTAATAAATAAACTGCACATTGTACAAAAAAACCAATTCTGTTTATTACTTTGGATTTAAGGAAAATATTTAGACGTACTTGCATAGACCACGGATCAACAATCTATAGTCTAACTAAACAGATAGGGGTTTATTCAGAAAGAGTAAATTTTTGTATCTGGTTTTGTTAATTAAAATATCGCCAGCTCAAATTATTTTGCATACCTAAGTTTAAATCCGCGAACCATAAAGTTTGAGTCCGGGTTCATAAAAATACAATTAATTCAATCAATAGTTATTAAAAGTGTTCATATTTTTGTACATTTTTTAACTACAATATTTTTCCTTTACATTAATTATTTTAGAAATAAACTGAGAACTTATAGCCCGATTGGTTTTCAAAATGTGAAGAGATGTATATTCTATCCAGATATCAGGACAAAATTAAAACCAAAAGCTTTAAGAAATATCTTTGTTCAAAATAATTAACTTTTTGATTCCTAACGAGCTAAACAGATTTCAGTAGTTTCCATGCACAAAACGAAAAATGAAATTATTTTGATATAAATATTAAAGTTTTTCTACTAACATAGAAAGCGGAAATAAATGGTAATAATAAATATTTTTCGCTACGTTGCTTTTGAGCTTTAAAAATCAATGACATAGAATTTTTTTATAAATCCAACGTCGCAGATAAGAAAAAAACAGAGTAATGATTTCTAAAAATATTAAAAATGTTTCAGTTCAATTAGAAAGCATCTGCAGCTTTATGTTTTGTTAATCCGATTTTTTTTATTAAAATTTGTTTGTTTATAAAAAAAGATTATGTAATGCAAAAAGTTAAAGGATTTTAGAGATTTAGTTTCATAAATGATCACTTCATCACTAGTAATTGGGCACAAGTTTATGAAATTTGAAATGTATTATGAGATACTAACCATGAGACATCAGGACTTGGTTTTCCTGTGATTTTTACCTCTAATCTTCCGGCGTCATCGACAACAATAACTTGATCATAAAGATGGGTAATGAACATTGGTGCTTGAGTGTCCTTTTTGGCTAAAATGGTAAGAAGAAAGAGTAAATTAAAAGGTAAGGCGATCCATTTATGTTACTCAATCTGAAATAGGATATTCATACTTTTTGGCTTAGGTGACAATGGTCTTTAAAAAGTTAACAATATTGTTAATGATTTTATATTCACTTGAATTTAATTTCTCCAACGTGCGCAGCAGGATATATCAATATAAATGCTATTTTTTTTCCTTAATCTGAAATCAGATATATGTTATTTTTCTTTAAGAAATTAGGTTTTAGATAATTAGGTTTCGATAGATGATAACCCATTAGTTCCAAGCAGCCTTTTAAAAGAGAGGTTCCTTTCTTCAATTTTTTTTTTATAAAAAGTGGGATCACACGTCTATTACTGTTGAGAAATATTTCGCAGAAAAAAAATAGTTAAATCAAAGCAGCGTCTTCAGAAAACTACACAACGGGAAGAAAAATTTCTAAATTAACATTCAAAAGCTCATCTCTTCACCTTTTTTTAATTATTAAAAAATTCATTTTATTTGAGAATCACTGCGAGGGATTTCTGTTCTCGAAACATTAAGCTGTCAGGATAAAGTAGTTAGTATTCAAATATCGGTACGGATATTGTACTATCAATGTTTTAAATATTTATTTAAATTTTTTTTTTTTTTTTGAAACCGGTCGCCTTCGTTATATCTACTATAGTATGCTAACAAAATTTTTTTTTATGCAGGGCTGCCAACCACTAAGTTTTTTGAAAAACATTTTATTGAGTAACAAGTTAAGGCAGTTAGTTTTCGAATATCCGTATCGAAATTTTACAATCACTTTTTTAGTAATTACTATACTACATAGTAATTACATATATTAAAACATAAACTTAGTTATCATTAGAAGGTATTTTCCCAAAAAGCGTAGAAAGCTGTCAGCCTTCTACTAGGATCTGAGATCAAAACACAATGCTTTTTTAAGGCTTTAGTAGTAAGAAATGCTATCAATTTTTTAAATTTTTTGTAAAATTTTATTCTAGTAGCTAAATTAATAAAGTTATAAGCTATGTTCCACACCACTACATATAAATGATTTAAGATTTCAATTGCAATGCCACTTAGTTACATCACCAGAGATGCCAACTTCCATCGGACAGCAAATATATATTTTAAAGTGGTAGCTTATCAATTGCGATTCTTGGTTTAATAAATTCAATTTAGTAGATTTTTATCCACCACCATTTCTAAATAATTCACCACTTTATAGGAAATATGTCATGCAATACCTTTTATAAAGCAAGTATAAATGGTCAAATATTTGCAAAATTTAATTTGTAGTTATTTACCGTTTCTGTATTTATTTTGGCGTGTCCAGAGCAGTTGGCATCTCTGCATCACTTTCGTGGCAAAGCTTTTAAAATGTTTACAAAATTAACAAAAATTCTGAAAGCCTATTTTTAAAACGCCTTCTATTCTTAAAAATATTTTACCAAAACAGTAGTAGTTAGCATGCCTTAGTACGTAACAGAAAGAAATCTCTACTTGGTATAAACAAATATGTTCTACCCCTTTTTCCATACATGAATCACTTTTGCACAGGTGTTTTAACCCCAGAAAAGAGAAAAAGTTGGTAGTTAAACATTTTCATATTTACCATGCTTTCATGAAAAAGAAATGAGCTTAACTGCTAATGGTTACTAAAAGGTATAATGTAAGCACAAGACTCTTTTTAATATCTGAAAATAATTATAAGTCGTAGTAATCACGAACATTTACTACTTGCGGAAGCAATCTATAAAAAGATTTTACTACCAATTCTCTCTTTAGTCTTGTGTATAGCCCTGCTTTTTGTCGTCTAGAAGTAAAGTGTAAAGTTTATAAGATGCATTACATGAAGTAATTGCTGTTTCTGAGAAATATGTTCTTATAAAACCCAAATGAAAGAAATATAACCCTAGTACAAATTTCTTAAATCTCTTATTTAGCGTAAAAAATTCAACTAAGCATATAGATTGCTTACATTTGATAGTAACAACAGCTTTTTCAGACGCTTCACCAATTTCGTTCTTAGCTTTGCAAATGTAAGTACCACAGTCTTCTACTGAAGATTCCTCAATAGTTAGACTGTGGTTAGATCCATCGCTAACTATTTTGCATTCTTCTGGATCCATTTCCGTTTTTCCCAAATACCTGGAACAGCAAAATTATTTGAATTAAAAGGTCATACAAAAGGTGACCAGATTTCCAAACCATGATTTTAGGTCAAATCAGCGAAACGTTCTCAAAAAGTTTAACGTTTCGAGCTTTTTCTAAAAAAAATAAATTAGTAACTAATATCAGATACAGAACCATAGCAAAATTATTTTAATTAAATGGTCATATAAAAGGTGACCAGAATTCCAAACCATGATTTGAGGTCAAATCAGCGAAACGTTCTCAAAAAGTTTAACGTTTCGATTTCTTTTTTGAAGGCACCCATATATTTATAGAAAATATTAATTTATATGGGCAACGAAGCACGTTTTTTTTCAACAAAAAAAAAAAAATAATAAATTAGTAACTAATATCAAATGCAGAACCATTTTCAGTAAACTTGATATCTTTGCTAAGCAGATTTGATATATCTTATGATTTTCTTCATTTATTTAACACTTGTAAAATGAAGGAGTTCATGATCAAAAGTTATTTTTCGTTATTTTGAAATTATTTTCTGACGAGTATGTAGTTTCAATAAGTTACTTTTAGCATGATATTTTTTTTTTCGGTAGTATTCTCCGTAAGACTAAATTGTAATCTTGTTTAATAAAGCATGTGCATTTCTGATTTTCTTTATTTCTCTGATTATAAAAGACGAGGAGATGGTATCGGACAATTCGAGAACGTTTAAGGACAAATATCGAGATTTGAACACTTTTTCCGTACTCTAGGAGTTTGAAACTTTGAGATAACAACTATTGAAATTCGAGGACAGTCCTCAAGATGGAAAGCCTGGTCACCTTAAGTTATACATATTAATTAAAATATGTTGTAAAACATTGAGTATTGGAGTCAGTGTTTCCATTGGAGTTGGGAAACTATTGGTTCTACTGACCCAGGATATAAAAATTTTTTAGTCCGCTTTTACTATAAGCGGGCGACTATTTAAAGTAATATAAATCTCCTATTTATTTTCGTCAGTGGCAGAACTCTGACATAATGTTCTTTATTGACATCAGTCTGAACTGAAATCTCTATAATTGTTTTAAATTTGTTCTCATTTATTCTGTTTCTTGCATTAGTATTTAATTTTTGTTTGTTTATGCTTATTTCGAGTAGCAAAAATTATTATTTATTAATTTTTCTTTCGTTTCAAAGTTTAATTTTGATTACTTATATCTGCTGGCATCTTAATTTTCTACAATTTTTACGTGTCCCAGAGAACGCATTATAATTTAGTTTCAAGTCCCCTCAAAGATTTTCGGCGAATTTGATGCTCTAAAACGAGAAAGTGGAATCACTAGTGGTGTTCTAAGGGTGATCGTCTCCTTTGATATATTTAAGTAGAACCATTTGTAAATGTTAAAATTTAATGTAATACATGAATTTTAAAGATAATATGAAATGTATTTACCATTTAACAGTTGGAAGAGGATTGCCTTCTACAGAAGTTTCCAGTTTAAGAGCGTCTCCTTCGACTAGTGTTAGATCCGAGAGTTGTTTCAGGAACTTAGGCTTTTCTAAGTGAAAAAGTATCTTATTTATTTCACGGTCCCATAAACATTTATCATAAATGAAACGAAAAGAAGTTGTGACTAATAAATTTAAAAATGAGAGCACTCTTCTTTTATAACACAGCATTGAAAGAAGTGAGAGTTTATATTAATTTATGATACTATAGAAATGTTTTCATGTGCTAAGTCCCTAAAAGTAGCTTAAAAAAACTTAAATTTCCAGTTAGTTTTAAGTAAGGTTGCAAGTTTTCCTTGGAGCGAATTATTTGTGTCTTCTTTTTTCTAAATTCCTATAATTTTCGGTAAAGCAACAGTTTGTAAGAGTACCATTTAAAATGAGGGATTTTTTGGCTTACATAATTTTTTTTTTTGCACAAATTTTGGTATTTTTTCCAATTATTTAAAAAGTGTTTTTGCACAACATTTTTGAACATCTATTTTCAGCTTTTTTTGTTTTTTACCAAACTCATCCCTGTAGTATGAATCATTATAGAGCTCTATGAAAATTGAGCATTTTAAAAAAAGTTCGTGATTTTCAAACAAATTTTGCCAAAATATGGTGGTGATGAAAGGGTTGAAACTAGTTATGCAGGCAGAAAGTTTTTTAAGAGTGCTCGCGGAAAGTTCTTCATGTTATCTATATCTGTTGATATATAGGTTTAAGAGTAAATCTTTTACCATTTTTTACTATAGCGGTACCTTTTCAGTATTGTTATCATAGGGTGCCATTACAGATTAAATAAATTTTTTCGGCAGAAATTATATTTAGTAGAAAAGTGTAGTAGTTGGCAGACCTACAAAAATCCAAGTAAGTTTGTCATAGTTTGGCTCAGCGACTATAAGATTGGAGGTCATCAAAGGGTATTGCCTCTTATTGATATAAGTCTAATGTCTTACTCTAATTCTCGCTTAAAAGTAATAATATAATGTCTTTAAGTGATCATATGAAAATTAAGTCTTCTTATAAATAGTTTGAAAGTGTCTAAGTGTAGAGAAAAAAATTATAATTTAGTAAACTACAACTGAATAGTATTTATAAATAAAATTTAGTAAACTATAACTGACAGTATAACAGAAAACCTCAACACGGTTTCTTATAAGTAGTCTGATCTGACCACTATGAAGGTAAACCAGTTTACGAAAGAGCCCTTTAATAGAAAATCTAGTAAAAATAAGAAAGTGGAAGCAAATATATGTCTAAAAATTTGTTTAATCTACGAATATGATTGGTTTGTCTTATTCACTTGTCAGCCACTACAGATTCAATTCTCAAATATATATGATAAATATCTCTCAAGTACTTTTAAAATAGAATTTGGGTTCATGCGCACAACTGGTTCACTTCATAAATAGTCTGCGCAGACTACTTATAAAAAAACCGTGTGGAGGCTTCCTGATGTAGGAGGTGATGACTCAGGTGCCCAGATGATTAATACAGTTCAGTTTTATATTCTATTCAGTTAAAGGAACAGATAGTTCTTTGATCTAGGTATTCCGATTACAATGTTTAAATCGGTTATATATATTCATTATATTATTCATTAAATTATCTTTGCATTTATTTTCAATAGTAAATTAATAAAAATATGCTAGAAAAAACTGCTAATTTCTATATTTTTTAATAAAATATTAGTCACCACTTCTTCCACTTATATTTGCCTTTGACAACCCTGGAACTTAAGTGGACAGAACTATCCGATTGGTCTAATATAATTCTCCGTAGATTAACATGGTGAAAATAGTTTGTAGAGAATCTTAGCATGTTGAGCGCCGCGTCAGCCATCGGTAGCTGGCACTGAAATTACATTTAGGCTGCGTCAACCACCGGTGGCTGACACTGACCTTTCACTTAGGCCGCGAAAAACAGCTGACTGATAGCGTATAACATGATATAGAACTATAAAATCTACATTCTTTTGCAGAAAATTTACTTAATTATTGTGATTCTTGGTTTAATAAATTTAATTTACTAGGTTTTTATCCACCACTATTTCTAAACAATTCGTAGGCTTATATAATTCACCACATTTTTCAGATATGCAACACTAGATGGCGTCACTAAGGCTTAGCAAAATTTATGTAGAATCTTCATGAATTTGAATCCCGATTTTCTGTATATATGCTATCATCAATTTTTAATGCTCAATTCCAAATTTTTACTGCAATTGATGTAAATATCACAGATTAAGCATGTATTTCATGTTTTTGAATCATGACTTTGTGTATATATGCTATCATCAATTTTTAATGCTCAATTTCAAATTTCTACTGCAATTAATGTAAATATCACAGATTAAGCTCGTATTTCATGTGTATCCATCTAATCATGGCTGTATTCATTTTTCAATGGCAATTAATGTAAATCTCCTATCAAGTTTGTACATGCTTCTAATCATGGTTACTTTATTATAATGTTACCACATTGTTTTGTCAAAATGTTTTATTCACTGTATATAATTTTCATGATGAATGGGGTAGGGGACGCTGCGCGGCCTAGGCACCCAGTTTTGTTTGAATAAATAAAGAAAGACAGATATGCATCCTCCTCCCTGAGTCACAGAACTAGTGTTCCACTGCCTACTAGTCATCTTCTCATATGACTTCCACAGCTTTTGGCTGTGGCGAACTTTTACATATATTTCTTCTTGAAATTTATGCCTAATCAACTTAGAACTTTTTAGTTTCGATGAATCAGTTAGCGGCGCTTCGCGCCGAATACTGAGATACCAAACATTTCCAACATTCAGATATGCATGCTAAACCTTTTAAAAACTAGCAAAATCTGTCTAATATTTGCAAATTTAGTTTGTAGTTATTTACCGTTGTGGCCTGACGAGCAAGACATGTAAAATTAGCGTGGCGCTCAACGCGTTAATTGCCATTTTTTTCGAAATTGAATTATGATCAAATTTGGAGTTATCAAGCAAGTATTTACTTCTTTCAAACTGACTGGCATTGACAGAATCAAAGAGTTAGTACTGATTAGTTTAGGAATTAGGAGCATAAAAAAAGAATACGATTTATATTTTTTAATTTAAAATAAAAAATATCTATGTTTGTCTTTTAAAAAAACACTGGTTTGTATAGAAAAGTTCATCAATTAAGATATTAAAAAAATATGTCTTACTTAACAACATAAGTTTTCCTTTGCTTTCTGCCTTTCCAGATGAATTTTTTATTTCAAATTTCACTTCTCCAACAGTTTCAGAATTCACTTTTTTAATAATCAGTTTATAAATTCCTTTTGATTCATCTGCTGTCATAGTGAAGTGGTCACTTTGAACAATTTCTTTGTCATTCAGATACCTTCAAAAGCAAAAAAAAAAAAAACGAAATTGCTTTAAAATATAAGCTGTACATCTTAATAGGTAAAACAATGAAGTACACCACTATCTATACCCTTACAGGTATAGGGTATATAGTTATACATCAATGGAACAGAACTTATTCTAATTTTGCAACCCTGAGTAAATAAGAATTTTTTTTAATTCTTACATAGTAGTTGTGCTATGACAGATCACTAAATAATAAATTGCATCATTTTTAAAATAGATATAGGGTAAACCAACCAGTGAAGGAACACTACCCAGTGAAGGAACATTTCATATATATTGATTAAAAATAAGAATTTGAAAGTTTTTTTTTAGATTGATTGGTAACAATAGCTTACTGTCAAACAATAGGAAGTCATCTAGCAATGTTTTGGATTATCTGGTTAAATAGACTTCTCTGGAAAAATTTTTGAATTTGTCATTATCTCTGCAACACCTTGTTTCTTTGAAAAAATTATAATGTGAGTGTTTGTATTTATATGTTTGAAGTGGAATTAATTGCATGTAATAGTTTTATTTTTCTCACTGTGAAAAAGAGAATTCAAAACATACTTATTGAAGTTACGTTTCATTTTTTAAAGCATTATATCATAATAAAGTACTGAGATAAGGGGTGTTTATTCACTGGATCACCAAACGATGAAAAACCAGTGAAGGAACAAGAGTTCCTTTACTGGTTTTTTTCAAAGTTAATGATAATAAAAGATAAACTTTAATTTTCTTATACCTTTAGTGATGTTCCGCACCAAAAGTATGTTAAAAATACGAAGAATAACTTCTAACCAGTGAGGGAATAGGCATGTTCCTTTACTGGGCATAGATTTCCCAGTGAATAAACAGTATGTGTTAATATGTTGACACTTTAATTTTCAATTCATGATTACAAAAAAAAGTTATCATTTTCCAAGTATTTATATGTTATAATTTCAACAATAGGCTTGTTTTTAAATATTTGTATGGCTTCTAAATTCAAAAAGGCATTAAAAAATAACCAAAATTAAGTGTTCCTTTACTGGGTATTCATTCACTGGTAAGAGCTGTTCCTTTACTTGGTCTTCTTACTACTTGTCATTTGAACCTCCAAAACTTTAAAACAATATTATGTAAGTTCTCTACAATTTTTTTTACATAATTTGCAATTATTAACAAATATGTTGACATTGTCATTTAACTAAAATTACGAATTTTAAAATTAATATGATTTTTAAAAAGGCAAGCGTAGCCTAAGTGTTCCTTCACTGGTTAGTTTACCCTAACTCTTGTAAAAAGTATCATCTGTATTTAAGGAAAGGAAACTTTAAAAGCTTGCTAAAAAGAAATCTATTCATTAAATAATCGTTTCATTCCAAATAGCAACTTATATTCGATTTTGAAGAATAAGATAAAGAAAATTCTCGGGTTTTTTTAATGTGCATAAAAGATAGCTTACTTAATTCTAAAGATAAATACAGTCAAAAATCCTTGAGTTAAAAAATCCGTATACGAATAAAAAAAACAACACGCTATGAAAAAGCAATATAAAAATTTCTTAACTTCGTTTATACTGTTGACATAAATTTTCAAATCAGAGAAATTAAATTACTTCTGAAAGCTTTGTTAATAATTTTTCAAACAATTTTATTAGTTCTGCTTTAAATTTTAATACGTAAAATTTTAATGTCGGACTCATTTTCTGGGTGTTAAAAATCTTAATATTGTTAAGGCAAATAATTTGACACATTTACTGAATACACAAACTTTTGACATATTGCACAATCCCAGTACATAGATTTCAAATACGCCGACCAGCTGGCCGAGTAGTTAGCGTGCCTGACCACGGACTGATGCTTGCGGGTTCGAATCCTGCTCAGGGCATGGATGTGTCTTTCTCTCTGTGTTCTATGTCCTTTCTCCTTTGCGTGATTGTGTGAATGTGACCCGCCCTGTAAACGGGTTTGTGGTTGTGTGACGTGGGCGACGCTGCTCCACCACCGAGGCTTCGCCACAGGTGCCCTCTGGGTAACGAGAAGAGAGTAGCAGTTCTGGCATTAAGAGGCCAATGGGACAATACATCCCAAGTGCCCACAATTAAAAAAATAAAAAATAGATTGATTTCAAATAATGTTGACAGGTAGAAAATTTTTTTTTAATCTTATAAATAATTTTTTTTATTTTGTAAATGTTGCGAAAGGTGTGAATTTTTTTTATACGACCGTTACAAGTTATCAAATATAACAATATAATAATTATGTGTAAAAGCTCTATTTTTTAAAATTAGTATATTAATATTAAAAATACTAATTTAGTTATTTGCTCAAAAATATGCAATCTCAAAATATAAACAATTATAAAAGTTTTTTTATTTTCAATGAGCTGCACAAGTGCGCACACGTGAGCAGACCTAATGCGTTCTCCAGAAGTGGTATCCACTCTTTCAGGACCACCACAATGGGTGAGATACCGTTGGCCATGTTAATTTGGGCGTCTAGTTTCTGCCACACTTGATGGCAGCACCGAAACTCTTATTTGGATGCTAAAGCGCACTAGGAATTTAATTTTGCCGGAAATGCCAAGAGCCAATAAGGCATTCCAGGGATCTTTTACACGCTGCTTAATCATCCGACATGGCCGCTGAGAATTTTCTGCATCCCGAAAATCCGGTGTCTGGGCTGCGGATCGAACCAGCAGACTTGGGCTCAGAAGACCGACGACAAACCAACTGCGCCACCCAGTCACACAATTATAAAAGTAAATAAATGCATTTTAGTTAATTTATAATTACCATTTAACTTCAGGAGTTGGAGTGGCTGTAGCTTCAACGATCAATTCAACGTTAGCTTCATCTTCAATAACCTTTCTGTCTTCTAAGCCTTTCTTTATTACAGGCTTACCTAAATTAATTAGTGCGAATTACTTTTCTGAAGTACTTGTAGTAGTATAAAATGTACACTTTTCGTTATAATTTCATTTAACGACTTAAATTTTGCTGGTATTTTGACAAGCTTCATACGCACATGGTAATATATTTCAGTACATTTAAGTAAATATAACTAGATTCGCAAATTATAGTTTTGATTTTTTATTTCTAAAGTGAAAGCTAATAATAAATAATGCTTAGAATATGCATCAAAATTGTTAGTACTTTTCAAACTTGACCTGAGCCCTGTTTGAACAAAAAAATTAATTTTCTGTCAAAATCTCATAGTCAACCGTAGAGACTGGGTTTTATATTAAGTGACAGATATCAACGATTAAGATTAAAAAGTGTTGAAAAAGTATGAAAATTCAAAAGCAAATACTTTCACAGTTCAAATTATATTCCTATTATAATTTTTCATAAAAAAAATCAGTCATTCTAGTTTAAGTACACTGCATACATTTGTATGGTAATAATTTGTTAAAAGTACTTCGAATTATATATGAAATTATTTAATATTCAGCCATGTTCCTTCCAGTTTTTTCTTAAAGGGACAAAAAATAAACAAAACGCTTCGAGAAATACATAACAAAGATCACAGATCACAAAAAACCCCACTCAAAAACAAATTAAAAGGTTTTTGAGTGAAGAATGATGCTAAAAAAAATTCGAATCAGAGCATATCTAATCAGACCTTTAATTAGAGTAGAGAGCCATATACCCTTATATAAAGGAGCTAACTATGTTACTTCTCTTTTTTTATATTACATAATTATATTTCAAAATATATAATCAAAACAATAAAGAGATTAAGCTTTTAAAAAAGTTGACAATTTAAAAACAATGTTAAATTGACATAAAAAGTTATTCAACTATTTTCTTAAACTATAAAACAGTATTAGTCAATAAAATATAAATAACATACCGGTTACAGATACGGTTCCAGCAGTAGAAGCAGTTCCTTGAGGATTTTTGATTTCACAGGAATATTTTCCGGCATCTTCTTTTTTGACTTTATTTATAACCAACGTCAAAGATTCGTCATTTTCCAATGCAGTTTTCACATGCTTTCCATCTATCGCCAAAGGCTGACCATCCTTCATCCTAATTAAATACACAATATTAAAACAGCTACGAGCGGATGGGAAACATTTTAGATTTTTCGCCAGATTCACTTATAAATATAATATGACGTAAAAAATTTCTGAACAAGTATTGTTAGAAGCAATAAAGCAGTTACGATGTTGCATTATAGCGTCACAGTGTCCACCGTTTAATGTGATTGTATCGGTAAAGTATTGATTCCAATTAACGGCTGGATCAACGGATCGAATATCTGCATTGCACTAAAAATGAGAAAATATCTCAATTTTTTAGAGGATTATAAGTATGGGCATACAATAGGACTCATTGAAGAAAAAAATTACATAATTTTAAAAAGTTTAATTTTTAAATAGAAATCCTAATTAAACTAAGGGAAATTATTTTAATTCCAGATTTTATTTTATTATGATTAAAGTTACTCAAAATCACTTCTCTTCATTGATGCCTTTAAATGATAGAAAAATGAAAGAAAACTTTAGATGTTTACCAGAAAACTAAAAGATCAAGCAAGTTTTGTTTTGTTAGGAAGAAAATAACTCCTTCCCTCAAAGACCTGCACCAGACGTTTCCCCATTTTAACAACTCTCACATTAAATTTCTCTAAAAGAGGAATGAAAAATAATTAACAATTTCAGTGAACGAGAAAAAGAATTTTTTTTTCCAATGCCCACCAGCATATTGAAGTTTGTCATTTTGGGTATCAGAAGGGCAGATTTGTTACCCACGCTCTCAGGGGTACCTTATTAGGTAGGCCAAAGTTGCCCCCACAGTTAAAAGGATAGTACAGAGAAGTAAAGAACATTCATGCCATATCTGGAATTCGAATCCGGGACCTTTCGGTCAGCTCCCTGACCACCATACACACGATTGGCAGAAAACGAATCTGGAATTGTTACATGGCACTTAGAAAAGGACGATTTTTAAGAAAACTGGTGCGAACCATTGCCTCTGGGCATTTCTGACCCTTCCAACTCAAACGCTGTATTGCAGTTATGGTAAATTTCAATGAGTTATAACTTGGTAGTTTTTATTCCAATATCCATGTTTAGAGACTGTAGAAATGGTATTGTTATCACATATAAGTGATTAAATTTTTGGAAATTTGTTAACACTAGGTTTACGGGACTCGTCATTTTGACGTATTTCGAGTTTTGTAAGGAAAATTATAAAACCCATTTGAATTTTTATTTTAACTCTTGTAATGACTTTTATCCATTGATCGTAGTAAATATATATCGAAGGCTATTTTCTTCAAAAGCGTTGAAATATTGAAATTCTCTATGTGGTATACCTATCTCTAAGGATATGCGTCAATTTGACGCGATCATAATTTAGACAAAATTTTGAGTAAACAAGCAATTATCACATCAATAATAAATAAGAATGTACCGACAATACTTCGATTCGTTATCTCAATTAAAACAAGCTATAAACAACTGTTGCCGATAAGCAATAATAGAAAGAACAAGCACAGAATGTCAATTGATGTCAGATTTTGAAGGTTTCAGTTGCTTAGTTCGAGTATTGAAACATAAAATACTAGATTATTCAAAAATATATATCTCATATCTTCATTTTTTTCTTGTAGTATAAAATTACATTGGTTTCTAAGTGCAGAGATGCCAACTGCTCCGGACATGCCAAAATTATTATAAAAATGGTAAATAACAACTAAGTAAATTTTGAAAATATGAAGTGGTTAATTATATAAGCCTACGAATTATTCTGAAATATTGGTGAATAAAAATCTACTAAATTGAATTTATTAAATTAAGAATCACAATTATATGTATTCTTTCATACGTCAAATTGACGCGTGTTGGTATAGATGGGTATATAAGAAACGTCCGTAAACCTAGTGATGTATTGGGTTCATGCGTCAAATTGACGTGTGTTCGCAGAGATAGGTATATAAGAAACATCCGTAAACCTAGTGTTAAAAATAAGCTGCTTGTGACTAACATTCCTTAACCAGTGAGTTTATAATCTGACGGTCACCGTATCGATAAAATATTGTGTGTTTATAGTATAGTTAACTTAAATCAAAATTTTCATACAGTGTATTTCTTAAATCATTTGAAATCATTGGTTCGTTGATGCGACCATAATTTCATCTTAAAAAATAATAATAATTACAAATTCATTCACTCATAAGAATAGTACCGGTAAAATGTATAAAGAAATAAGAATTTTTTTAAATTCATTAACAAAAATTGTCTGCTTAATCTAAGTTAGCTACAGTAGCTTGAAGGATATGACATTGAAAGGACAGTGACATTTATTATTTTTATTGTAAACTAGCGATTTCCAGGGAACGATTAGACTGCATTTTTAGGTATGTAAAATCCTAAGCATCTCGAAGTTTGAAAAATATTTTGCTCAGAAAATAATCCTCAAAAGTACACAATATTTTAAATATACCTTTTCTAAAGCTGGAAGTCAAGTTGAAAAAGAGTACTTTTTATTATTAAAAGAGTTTTAATATTTTCAAGAAACATTACAGGGTGTAAAAAAGTTAAAGATCGCCATTGAGAAACAAAAATATAACTTAAAAGTTTAAAAAAAATTCTATTTTTATGAAAAAAAGTTTCTGATTTCTTTTTAAGATATTTTACTGTGCACATTTGAAGATTAAATTTAAAAAGAATAAAATTTGGAGTAATACTGCTGTAGAAAAGACATAAAAACTATATTGCTACAGCAACTATGTATATTAGTATGTTAGATATCCATTATCACAGTACCTTTTAACTATTAATATAACTGATTAATCGCAACTGTCATCAATAATAGTTCGGTTATTTTTTAAGGCCCCGAAATAGAATAATACTTAAAATTTAAATAGTCTTAAATACCATGTAGAGATAGGGTCAGGTTGACCCTCAAATTTAACATTCAGGCGAAGAGCAGCACCTTCTTCCGCTTCCACATCTTCAAGAGTCTTTGTAAAGAGTGGGCCAGCTGAAAGTTGTTAAACGAAATATAAATACATAGGAAGTTTTAAATACCTAAATATTTTAAATAGCCTGATTGACAGGACGTTGGACTTGTGTTCCCGTGAACGGGATTTCGAATCCCGCATCCGAAAAAGTCCTGCGTATTAACCCTTTCGAAGGCCGTGTTAAGTATACTTACCACCAATTTTTGAAGCCCATGGTGAACTTTTTTACCACTTTTAATTTAGGTTTCCATTTGTTTATAAATTCAGCTTTCTTGACGTGCGTTTGAATAAAATTTGTAGTTTAAGAAAACGTATAAAAGTATAAGTTTGTAGCATTTATAAAATTTATTTCATAAATAACGAAAAATAAAAGTCAATAAGTTCCTAATAGGCCGTGGTAAATATAGTTACCACCAAAAAAATGGCATTAAAATTTGGATTTTTTTTAATAAACTAAGTGAGTTTTTTTCCTTATATCAATTACTATTCTTATATCAATTTCAATTCCCAAAATACTTTAATTTACATTTAGTAGAAATAAGTGGCCCATTAAAGGGTTAAATGGTGATTGGTGCACGTTACATTTGTCAGGTTACTAAATTCTCCACGTTTCCATAACAAATCAATGTCCTGGGATTACTCAATTGGAGATTGATCATTCTCTGGTGTAGGTCGAAATTACGATCTGTGGATGAATGAATGGATCCACCCTGCAAAATGGGCTGTGACGTGCGTGTGTCTGAAATTGTATTCTTGGCCATAGATGGCGCGACTGAAAACAAGAAACGTAGCATCTGCCTTTATTTTGCTTGATTTCCCTAGCAGGCTTTCTGATATTGACAAGTAGGCAATAGAAGCAGCAACATATTTTAAATATTCGTAGTAATGAAGTATTATTAAAGGTTATGAAAAAATTTATTTAATTAGTCAAACTTAAAAACCACATAATCATCTTATGAATGACTTACTTATCGAAAGTTTTAACTGATGATGCTCATGATACATTGATGATTGATTTGATGATAATTCTTCATTGATTTTACTCACTTTTTAAAAAAAAAATTCGAAATCTTCTGTAATTTAGTTAACATGGTTTTTCGAAGATATGTCGCCAAGGAAAATAAAAAAGGCGCAGTTTAAGTGTCTTACATTCGAAGCAAAGCGATAATTTTGAACTTTAAATATCATCTTGCCGTGAAGAATTATATGTACTTTAGAACGGACAAATAAACTTAATATTTCAAGGTTCCCGCTGTCCTTGAAAAGTTTTAGCAGTGGCAGTAAATTTAGTTTAATGCTAGAAGATATTTCTTATTTTAATATGCCACTTTAGCTTTAAGTGGCACAGAAAGGGAAATTTTCATGTATATGGACTTTATTTGGATAAGAATTTTTAGTTGTAGTTACACAGAAATTAAAATATCAACATTCTTTTCCGCATTTTAAAATTTTCAAGGCCTTTGAAAAGTTATTAAACTTTTTTTTAAAAAAATTGCCAATTTGGGGCTATTTAGTATTTCCTGAAAAATCGAATTTTAAGTATACGACTATTTCAAAACGTAAAGATCTGAACATTAGATCAAAAGTTATTCAGGTGGTCCATTTATTTTTTTACGCACTGCACACCAAAGTGAGGAAAATACTTTTTTACTTACAGCATACTTTTAGCTTTCCACTGCTAGACTGTGAGCCTGAAGGGTTTGAGATAGTACAGGCATATTTTCCAGAATCATCTTTGGTGACATCATGAATAATTAAAGTAAGGGATGCTCCGTCTTCTTCGACTTTTAATTCAGTATGGGTGTTGTCTATTGTTAGTTCGGCATTATCAAATGCCCTGTAACAAAAAATATCAATCCATAAAAGGTAGGAAAATAAGTCACAAGAAAGGCTTGCAAGAAATACTAATTAATAAATTTAGCATACTATGTTAGAGATAAGATAAAATTTATGACAACAATCCTGTTATTTTATTTAATTTGTCAATAGAAATTGATAATTATTTGAAATACACGAATTTAAAACAAAAGCATCTTGTCAAACGCAGCATATAAAATAAACAAGTGCTTCTTTTTTTTTTCTCGTTAAAAATGAAACTTTACAGAATGTAACATTGTTCATCACAATTTCTCTCCCTCTACCTCTTTTGTTTTACCCATTACTCACTTCAGCATTTTTATTTTGTTAACATCTATTTTAATTCCTAAAGTTTATCTCACTGTGTAAGCTATAAGATAAGTAATTTATCTAGATATCTTCGAATTTATGCTTTAAATGCTTCCACAATTTTCTAGATGTGAACGGACCGAAATGTTCGTAATAAAGGAATGTTCCAGTAAATTATTAAATTCTTATCTTTAAATAAAAGAGGGGTTTATCTTTGAGATATAGAGAAATAGTTATAAGAATAGATTATAACTGTCATGCACTAGTTATTTGCGAATGAAGCTATAAAGGATATACACTATCTGGCCATTAATGACCGGACACCCCTTGAACGGATGGTAGACTCGTCCTGGCGGAATAAATACGGAACCTGGGGAGGGGGAAAGACCACTCGCAAGCAGGCGACGGCCGTACGAGCGTTAACAGTGAAAATGAGTGGACGACGAGAGCTGAATGAGGCGGAAAGGGGCATGATCATAGGCTCCCACCGATTTGGTCATTCCATACGTACCATCTCCGACAAGTTTCAGGTACCACAGTCAACAGTTGGTGACGTCGTGTTGAAATGGGAACGAGAGGGAGTGATAAAACCGCAGTCCCGACCCGGCAAGCCCAAAATAATGTCCGACAGGGATCGACGATCTCTTCTACGTGTAGTGAAGGCAAACCGACAAATGTCGTTGGACACTGTCACTACCAACTTCCGGGCTGCATCTGGCAGTGTTGCCAGTGCACGTACCATTCGTCGGGAGCTGATTGCACAAGGATTCCATGGACGAGCAGCAGCACATAAGCCAAACATCTCTCCATCAAACGCCCGCCACCGATTTCAGTGGTGCAGAGCACGTTGCCAGTGGACAGTAGAGCAATGGAAAAGCGATATGTGGAGTGATGAGTCACGCTACATGTTGTGGCACTCTGATGGACGAGTGTGGACCTGACGAATGCCCGGAAAATGGTGCCTATCGGAGTGCATTGTCCCCATTGTGAAGTTCAGCGGTGGAGGAATTATGGTTTGGTCCTGTTTCTCATGGTTTGGCCTTGGAGCCTTGGTGTTAGTGCGTGGAACCCTGAACGCAGAAGGGTATAGAGACATCCTGGTCAATTCGGCGCTTCCCACCCTGTTGCAACAGTTCGGTAATGGCCCGTTTGTGTTTCAACACGATAACGCTGCCATTCATAAAGCACATGCCATCACGGACTGGTTTGATGAAATGGAGGTGCAAGAGCTTGACTGGCCATCCGAAAGTCCCGACATCAATCCAATTGAGCATCTCTGGGATGAGTTGAAGTGCCGGTTCAGGGCCAGACCACAATGCCCCAAAACCACCACTCAACTCTTCGCCATGTTACAGGAGGAATAGCGGGCAATACCTGCCGCCGTGTACCAACACCTAGTGGATAGCCTTCCTAGAAGGGTTAAAGCTGTGATTTGGGCGCGTGGCGGCACTACGCCCAATTGACTTGATACTAGCACCTCATGTATCCGAAATGAGGGGTATCCGGTCATTAATGGCCAGATAGTGTATATAGTTCAATAAACACAAAAAGGATTTTTAAAAAAATGAGAGAAAAGCGAAGAAAATTAATAGGTTTTTTTTAACTGCGCATAAGCTGCAAGTATATAGAACTCATAAAATAAGTTTAAATATTGAGAAAACATGGAAAATAATAAAGATTAAAGAAAAGAGAAAATTTATTAAAATAAAACTATTAAAAATAAATTTATAAATTTTTTTTGAAAAATATTTTTTGACTGCTCCTTACATTATTGTATTGATATATTTTGCTTCGGCTATATTGATTCAATATTAGAAAGCACTCTTTTTTGCGGATGTAATCGTGTGAGCTGATGAAGAGATTATATCTTGTTTTTCATTATTTCGTTTTTTTCAGATATGTAAATACATTTTTATACGTTTTTTTAATAGTTTCATTTTAATAATTTTTCTTCTTCTCTTATCTTTAATCTTTATTATTTTCCATGTTTTCTCAGTATTTAAACTCAATATTTAAACTCCCAATATTTAAAGAGGCAGAGTGCTGTCTTCTACATAAAGAGTTAAATATATTTATAGCGTTAAAGGATAATATAAAAATATAAATTATAGAAGTTTTTTTATAACTTACAGAGTTGCCTATCAAATCAATAAAATTATTTGTACCTACAATTGTTTTTCAATTATCTTTTTCATGCCTTTTGGAATTAAAATTGATTAAAAGTTCGCAGTTCTGTAATTATTTTCCATTTGCCTCCAATCTCATATTCAAGCAAGCAAAAGGCAATACAAATGGCCTTCTCTTAAAGTTACACGTATTACATTAACGTTTTATTTTAATTATAAATAAAATTTAACTTCATTAATCAAAATGATCTGTCTAACGATTAAATAGTATATAAAATGTTCCAAATCCTATCTGAAGAAAAATAAGTATTTTTAATCAAACAGTTATGTGACTGATAAGGTAGAAACATATCGTTTTCATTTTGAAAATTATTTTTCTTCTTATTCAGCCATAAAATTGCTGATTTATGAAAGCCAGAGCTTGTTTAACAATAACTAATCATCATTGAAAGTTCAATATTAAATAATTAGTATTATGTAACGAATTAAATTAAAATCGTTTGTATAATACTAATTTATGAAAGTTTTACTCTAAAGTTTTACTCTCATTTTTACGTATTTCACATTTAAAAATTTTATACACCGTTACCACGATATGTAAATGATTCAAAAGTTCATAAAAATACTCTAGTTTATACTTTGCTCTAGATAATTCGCGGTGTATCTTTCAAAATTTTTGCAAAATTTCCGAAAACTCTGAAAACTTTAGTGTTTCATTCTACCAATCAATAAAATATTTTCAAAAACGTACGATTGGTCAAACCTGAATTTGTTACATTTAATGTTTGATTGACAAAATTTGTTGCTTTTAACGAAACTTTTCTGAAAGTATAAATTATAACGGACTTTTAATTCAACTGCTAAATTTGAACTCACCATTTTGCAGTGGGGCATGGTTTTCCAGTGAACTTAACAGTGAATTCTGCTGTACCTCCTTCTTTAACATCGATATCTTTAAGTTTTTGTGTAAACTCTGGAGATGAAGTAGATTCTAGAACACAAAAATTGGTTTTCATGATATAACCGCATTTCTCAGTTCAATGAATCGTAGATCATGTCATGAAGTTTCAGTTCTAAGGATACTAGACAAAAAATTTTGCACGAAAAACAGGAAAAATTCTTAAAATGGTGGCAGACAAACACAGCTACAAAACCAGCTTTTTTTTTGTTACAACACAGTAACAAAAACAGCTTTTTGGTGTCCGAAAGCATTGACGAATATGAACACGGAAAAATGGAGAGACATTTATTGCAAAGTTATAATAATATTGATTTAAAATAACATTTGAACGTTTTCCTGGATTCAATAGCTGCGCATCCTATTAAAAGTCATTAAAATAAGAAAAACATTAGAATTACCATCTGGCGATTGCTGCAATTTCGTCAATCATGATTATGATTCGTAGATCATGCAATTTGCAGCCCTAAATGCAACTCTCTGTAACTCTCATACTTTGTTATTTACAAATCAATCTCTGTTACTCGCCACCCCTAAATTTTCGGTAGCCAATGGCGAGTGGAAATTTCGCGTCCCGACGTATATAATGCAAAACATTAACACGTTCACGCCGGGAAAAGTGGAACCGGTGCGCTGCCAAGATGAGACAATCTAGCGTGACCCACCGGTGGGTCATCCCGGCATGAACGTGCTATTCAAACATATTTAAAAGATTAAGCTATGGTAATAAAAAATTTTAATAATAAATAATTGACATCCCCAAATATGCCATTTTATTCATATATTTTTTTAATGAAGCTTTTGTTGAATTTGAAATCTAAAGCTCAACGGAAACTTTTTAAATTTAAACTTTTTTAGGGGTTAATAAGTGCTATTCTCTAAAAATATTTTTACCTTGTATAACAGCATGCACTCTTTTAATAGAACTTACAGCAAACGTTCAAAGCTTGTTCAGAAGAAAAAAACGTGTTAACTTTCGTCCTGATAACACTGTGTAAATTTAAAAAAGTTACAATAAATGTTTGCAGGCATGCATATCCTACAATTAAAATGGAATATCTGTGATATCAGAAAATAATTTTCCTAGTGGAAACACTGGTAATGCTCCTAGTGGAAGTATTTAAAGAAAATAGAAATGAAAGAATTTTGACCATGGTTGCATAAAACCTATGGCTAGATTCTTAAGTTTTGATGAAATTTTCTTAAAAATTCTAACTGTCTTAAAAATTTCTAAATTAGTTTATAACATTCGAAATTATCTTATATGTATCCTATATATTTAGCAAAAATAAATAAAATATATAGTTTGTTCATTTTGTAAGCACCTTATTGTCTAATTTTTTAGTTTTTGCAAAAGCTAGACATAATAAAATATTTTGAGTATTTTTTTTTCAAAAACGTTTCAAAAACATTGCTTTGCGTCATACCATTCTTTCACAATTTAATTCTTCAATTTTTGTATGTAATGAAGTTCAAAATTACCTGACACAGTCAGTTTGCTCGATGTTGTATCCGATCCTTCGGAGTTGGTGATGACACAAGTGTATTTTCCAGTATCATCCAACTTCGCATCTTTAATGATAATTGTAAGAGAATCTTCTGCTTCTTCTAATGATTGAATATGTTGACCATCAATCACCAACTCAGCATCATCTTTGGTCCTGTAATAAAAAAATCAGTACATTTCTATTTATTTTATTTATCTTACATAATTATTATTGCATTATTTCTTAGTTACAAGTATTATATTTATCTTACATAGTTAAAATAATGTAACACCTATTAAAATACCATAAATAATAAAAATATATATGCACTTTGCATCACTCTTATACTATCAAACGATATTTAAATCTTGTACTATCAGATGATTCCATACTGTAAAAACAACCAATACTAATATTTGCTAAACGGCAATAAGGCTAATAATGCAGATTAAATTTCGTTTTCGAGACGAATTTAACATAGTTTTAATGGAATTAAAAAAAATAGCTATAATGCAATATAATGTATACCTTTCCAAGTAATTTTAAAATACTAAAATCCTAATATAAGTTTTAGTTTGTACTTGCATAGCTGCCAACCTGTACAATTATTTAATGAAAAATTTCTTTGCGGTTCGATTGCTGAGTAACTCAAACAAGCGTGAACAGGAGATATTAGTATGCTTTTAAGTTTTAGTGTTGTATCTTTATGTAAAGACAATTATTTCAACTTCAGTTATTATTTCACTGTTATTTTCTACAATCTTTCTAAAAAACCACAGTCACAATTAAACTGCAGAAATACATCAACAGAATTACCATTTGGCTGTTGGCTTGGGCTTCCCAGAAATCTTTACGTTAAATTTCACAGTTTGTTCTTCCTTAACATTTTGGTCTTTCAAGCCTTTTACAAATTTCGCTGCACTAGTTGTTTCTGTAACACACAGACTTCAGTTAATTGATTTGAATTGATGAATCAATGAATCAATTTTGATTGATATTTTAAGCAATACCTTACCTTTAACGGTAACCTCAGAAGTAGTAGTTTCTGAACCAGCAGAGTTGGTAATTGTGCAAGAATATTTTCCTCCATCTTCCTTGGAGACATCGTTTATGGTAAGAGTTTCGGTGTTATCCTCAGTAGAAATTTCATAATGATCATTGTCAATTGTGATTTCCTTATCATCTTTCTTCCTAAACACAAACTTATGTTATTAAAAAAAATCATCAATCTATTCTTGTTGTTATTAGTCTGTCTTGCCTAAAGCGGGTGAGGGGATTTTAAATCTGCAATTGGTTTTTCTTTTAAAGCTATACATTTTTAATAACATTTTTAGTCCTCTTTTTAATGAAATGTGGAAGTTCCAAAACGATATACACAACAGGGGGTCGCGTAAGTGTTGCAAGAAACTTGTAATGAATTTATGGTACATCATCAGGATTAAAATTGCATAGAAATGCGTGCTCGAAAAGCCCCTTCGTATTATGACCTATTTGAAAGCACACGAAGAAACAGTCCATAATATTAAAGCACCCCTAGCGGTGTACGATGACATTTCCATTCATGGGTTCTTATGTAATTTAATTCCTGATAATGTGCCTTAACTTCCCTACAAATTCGTTCCAACATTTGTGTGATCCCCTGTTACGTATAACCTTTTTCATTTTTAAACATTTTGACAAAAAATCGGGGGGAAAATGTCATTTATACCAAAACTGTAACTTGGAGAGAAGAACCAATACCAGATTTAAAATCAGCGATACGAAAGTAACTAAACCTTTATAAAAAATCTCATGTAAAAGATATCAGATAAAGAAAAATTCCAATTTAATATATTATGAGCGGCATTTTTGGCAGAATTTTTTTTTTAATTTATTTTATTTTTAGTAATAGTAATAATAATAATAAAGTAAAATAGATATAAAGTAAAGCAACTACCATATAATTGTAGGTTTAGGCACTCCATCATATTCCACAGTCAAATCTACAGTCTCTTCCTCTACGGTGCTTAGGTTTCTTAACTTCTTAATAAATGTTGGAGATTTTGCTGTTTCTGTGAATACAAAAATAATTACTCAACGACTGATAAAATCAATGTTTATATAACCTGCTGTTTATAAAATCTTTTTTCGTCTTTTCATAAAATTAACTTCTTATAGTTGCGATTGCTAACGTGATGTTAAACTTCTAAAATTTCCCGTGAAGGTAAGTGCTAAGTTAAAACGTGTAGTGTAAATCTCTTTCCATAAAACATATTTTTACAGTCGCAATTGCTAATGTCATGTTTGATTTTAAACTTCATCTATAATTTCCTGTAAAGGTAAGGGTTAACTTAAAACATAAGAAAAATTAGTAGGTGGGCACTTACCGACGACCTCTAATTTACTGGTTGTTTTTTCTGACCCAACTGAATTAGAAATCTTGCAGGTATATGATCCTTCATCATCTTTAGTGGCATTGTTGAGAACCAATGTAAGGGAATCTTCAGCTTCTTCATAGCGAAGGACTAAATGTTTGTTATCTATAGTTAACTCGGCATCATCTTTTACCCTAAGTAAAATTACATCAAGAACCGCATTAATAATAATATAAAATTATGAAACGCAAGGCATGATACTTTAAATCGAATAATAACAGAAACGTTTACAGGATTTAAAATTAGAAAAATGGTAATAATTATAACATTGGGGAACACATTTATTTATTTTTAATTTTTTTTTCCAATTTTTTATTCTTCTGTGACATGATATTTTTGAACGAATCTTAGATATTTTAGAGCAGCGGATTTCAAATCTGCAATCGGTTTATCCCTACAGACTACAGTTTTTATGCAATTTAAAAGCATATTTCCAGCATAGATTTTTTTAAAATTCCTTCCAGGAAATACTGTGTGTTCCTACTTCTCTGCTACGTAAAGAGTGGTAGAAAAAAAGGCAACAATACTTTTCAGTTAATGATGTGATACGTTAAAGCAGGGAAGTCACTGGTGACTAAAAATGAAAGATGGTAGAAATTTAATTCACTTTTTTTTATAACCACCATGATTTACATTGCAAATTATTCATATTTAAAGCGTTGTTCTTTGCAACTATCATTAAATAGTAAACTGAGAAAATATGCTATAAAAAATTGCCAATTTTAATCTCGTTTAATAAATTTATGCTTTTTATTAGTCACCACTTTTTTGTAAACTCAGCCGCACGTGGCATCCCTGGTTACGGTCATATGTTTTTTCATCTAATATAGTATTTTCGAAGAAGCAGACAAGTGTATATGTATGCATATAAACTTATACGTTCGTTAAAAACTTGTGCATGCAGGCAAAAAAAACTAAGCTAAAAATACTATTTTGTAAAACATATGCAGCTTTCTGAGCCAAACTAATTTCAGATTTGAAATACACACACCTGAATTAGATAAGATCTAGTACTAGTATAAATGCCACAAAAAATTTGTTTCCTAGTGTAATATAGTGAGTAAAGCAATCTGTTTTTATAATTAGAGCATTGTATACAATTTTCTTTAGTTAAAATAATATTAACCAAACCGTATTAAGCATCAAATGTAAATTTAAAAAAAAAAAAACACACTTACCATTTAGCTGTTGGTTTTGGTTTTCCCGAAAATTTAACTGTGAAATTAACTGTTTCTCCTTCTTTAACTGACTGATCTTTGAGACCTTTCTGAAAAGATGGGGCTTTTTCTTCGGCTGAAACATTATAACATCATAAATATTTGTAAACAGCATGTGGAACACACTTGAAACTTTTTGTTTGACTATTCATTTAAAAAATGCTAAAGCCAAAATAATCACTTATTTCGAATAGTTAATCAATATTTAAATATAGTAATAATAGTATGTGGATTGTAAATTTAGTCATACATAATTTGAGCGAAATTGATTGAATAATTAACGAAAAATCTAATTTTAAATGCCTGAACTTTTAAAATTCGATAACTACTCCACTGAGCCATTCGATTCATCATTCTCCGTAACTACTTGATCGATTTCGTTCTCATTTTGTATTTTGTCACGTAAAATTACACTCTTTAGAATGATATAAAAATTTTGTACCCTACATCTCAAAATTGTTTCGACTATTATTAAAAAAATATTAAAATTAAAAATACTTATTAAAAGTTATTTATTGCATGGAATTACCTTTGGAGAAACAAATTTTATGATTGTGAGTAAAACTTTTACAATGTGCTCAAAAATTTTATTACAAGCAGTTTAAATGTGTATTTACAAATGGAATGTGAAATAGAGACATGGGAATGTTTAACATTAGAACATATATAAATTCGACATCCATGCCACAAAGTATAAATTCTGTTTTTAAATATCGAAAGAATACAAAACTATACATAAACACAACAAATAAACTTACAAGATTGAATAATTAAACTTACCAGAAACACTGAGATTGCTGCTAGTTGCCGCAGTTCCCACTGCGTTAGAGATATTGCAAGTGTATTTCCCACTGTCACCTGGTTTTGCATTGTTAAGGACCAAAGTAAGAGAGTCTTCAGCTTCCTCCTTCTTGTATTCAAAGTGTTTATTATCTATTTTCAGCTCAACATCATCTTTTGACCTAAAATTAAATCTTGTTTGAATGTATATTATTTTTTTATTCGAGTACATTCTTCTTCTTCCGGAAATATTAAATTCTTATGTATTTTTGTGGTGAAAGGATTTAGTGTACAAGGAAATCTATCCTAAGAGGCACAACTACATTATTTTATTATGAATGATGTTATTTTAAAAAATGAAAGTAAAAAAAAAGGTAGAATCTTAAGACTATGCCAAGTAAATATTTTCTGGTGACATGGTTAGCTCACAGTAGATGCCGACGGGAAGGTCTTGGGGCATTGCGACCTCTACGCAAGCGCAGAATTGATTTCTGACATTTATGCTTTTGAAAGAGCACGAAAAGTTAGGAGTAATCCCGAAATTCAAGTAAGTTTATATCATTATTCAAAGAATTATAACCTTCTAAAGTTAATCTTCTATCAAAATGGCAACTTCTATCGTTCTAGTGTTCAATAATTTTCCCGTTTTTTTCTACAATGGCACCGGGGAGATTAACTATTACGTTGGAAACTTTTGACTTTCAAAAATTAACTCAAACTGGTCGAGTCCTGTTTTTTACATAAAAACCGCCATCTATTGATTGAAATTTGAAAGAAAACTTAGTCAAATTTCATTTTTTGACAGTTCATAAATCGTAAGTACTAAGTTTCATTGACATCCAAAACTGGAGAAGATTCTAAGCTAGTTTCAGCAGAGAAACATTAATTTTTTCCACACTCTACACAAAAATGAAACCTACTTTTCTTTATATAACTTTAATATCTTCCTTTTACCCATAATACACTTTTCCCATGATTGCCTTATGAAAAATTGACTGGTTTATGACTTAAACTAAGGCCGCAAACTTTATACATTTAGTCAGATATTACTCCACTACCACTAAAAAAAAGTCGTAAAAGCGCTTGAAGCCATGGTGAAAGAAATAGTTCTACCTGAGTAACAAGCCCCGAAAATTAAAAGGAAAAAAAAGGAGTATGAAATAAAGAAGAAAGGGAAAAAATTTTTTGAAAAAAGAATGTAAAAAAATTATAATGAAAAAAATAATGAAAATTTTTAAAATTTTAAAAAAAAGTAATTAAACTATTAATGCAGAAAAAACAACGATAATATACAATCTTGTCTTCAGCTCATACGATTATATGAATAAAAGAGTGCTTTCTAATATTCTATAAATATAACCAAAGCAAAATACATCAATACAATAGTGTGGCCTCGTTTGGGCAAAAGCAAAAAATACCAATACAATTGTGTAACTAATGTATTTATGTATTTTGCTTTGGTTGCATTAATACAGCATTAGAAAGCACTGTTTTGCGGATATAATCGTGTGAGCTGAAGTCAAGATTATATTTTTTCGTTGTTTTATTTTCTGGATTCTTTTAAAAGTTTTAACAATATCTTTTACGCAAGAAGTAGTTGTGCCTCTCCGGAGGAGAGATATCGAAATCAGTTTACCAAAAGCAACATAATTGGTTGAGTACTTACCAGATAACTTTCGTCTTTTTGCCGGAAAATTTGACTGAAAACTCTACAGTTTCCCCTTCGGTTACAGATATATCCTCCAACTTCTTTGTAATGGTAGGAGCAGTTTCTTCTTCTGAAAATGAAATAACTATTTTTCAAATTTTAGTTTTTGAAAAGGTAAAATAAAAATCATGAAATCAGATCATCTTAAATTTTTAACAATAATGTTATTTCAGTATACAATATGTTATTATCACGAGAAAACACAATACTTTCTGTAAAAAATAGTTGGATGATAATGTGCATTTTTCTTCCACTTGATGTGTTTTATTGATACAAACTGTAGGGAAGAATTTAATCAAATACGATATCACGTGATTGTAGGAAAGAGTTCAGTCAAGAGCGGTGTCACGTGATTATAGGGAAGAATTTAGTCAAGAGCGATATCACGTGATTGGAGGTAAGAATTTACTCAAGAGCGATACCACGTGATTGTAAGAAGAATTTATTCAAGGAGGGTATCGCGTGATTGTAAGAAAGAATTTACTGAAGAGGGGTATCACATGATCGGCAACGAAAGTATTAAAAAAAGCTTAGGTAAACAAATGTATTATTAATATTCAAATCATTTTTTAATTTAAAAGTTTGCTACATGACTGCCTTTTCAGATATTTTAATGCAACACGGAAAAAAAACTGGTTAAACTTAGACACTGTTATTAATTGTCTTGTCTTTCAAGGTAAGGGGACAAATACAATTGTAGTAACAGTATTATGCAATATATTCCCTAATAGTCATAACTTATGTATATTTTTACAATTCTAGTCAAATTAAAGTCAGTGGCACGACAGCTCATGCGGGCTAATGTCTACTGTGCCCATCCCTGTATTCTTAACCTTAGGCTCCGAGGTGCAGACGCTGATGCTCCGGTTGAGTGGTGAGCCGTAGGTGGAACCTCTAGTGTTTTGCAACCCCAAGCACGTTTGGTACTCATTTTATCGATCCACTGCGGGGATGAAAGGCTGAGTTAACCCTACCAGTTCGAGGATAAAACCCCGAACTTGTGGCATAGAATCGAGAAGCACTACCATTCAGTCACGGGGTGTCAAAAGTCAAATTCCATTCTAGTCAAAGTTTTAGTCAAAAACTATACACATTGGAAAGTAGTTTTCAGACAGGAAAACAAAAACAACAAAGCTGCCTAATGTACCGTAAGTAGAATTAAGTAAAAACAATAAAATCAATTTAATCTCCATTTGAGAGTGTTTTGTATATCTTTCAGAGATGCTAACTTGATCCTGAAAGCTAATGTATGTTTTCGAGTGATAGTCTTTTAATGTATGATTCTTGGTTAAGTAAATACGCCTTATAGGGTATTTACTCGCCACTACTTCTAAATAATTCAACGGCTTATATAATACGCCACTTTGGTACCTTAACCCTTTCGCGCCGACTGTCACAAATACGTGCCAACATAAAACCGTATCAATAAGGGTAAAAAGATAAAACTGGTAACCAAAGTAGTTCTTTAGCAGTTTATTTGTGGGTGGGGTTAGAATTGTTTGATTTATTTAATTCACCATTACTTTGTTCAAAATAAAACTATTTAGTTATACTTTGAATTAGCATTGATTATATAAATGATTAAACTAGCAATAATTAAAGTAAAAGCAAAGTAAGTCTGTCAAATTAGAACCGACTATATTTAAGTTACCGTTTTTTATTTAATTACGTCCTGATCCTGATTTTGTACGAATGCTTTTCTGTATCACCCCTCCCCAAGGGGTTAAAGGTGATGAGTCTCTAAAAAAGTTGCCAAATTAAAAAAACAATTTGCACATTTAGGTTAAGTTCTTCACCGTTTTTTTTCAATATTTTGTCGAATGTGGAGCAGTTGGCGTCTTTGATGTCTCCCTGACTTAATTTCTTGAATCTAAGATGTCATTTACTAAAACGAAAAACTCTTTACTAAGCCTTTTCCGAATCTACTCATTCATTTTTTTTGATTTGTTTAAAATTATATCTTTTCCTGTTTTTATAAATTATCTTTGTCAAAAAAAAGGCATTGAAAGTAGTTCAGAACTACTTATCTTTTCGCATTTTTCTTTATCTATCGACTTAATTTTATTCCACGATGCATGCGTGGTTCCACAACAAAAATAATAGCACATTCGCTTTAAACTAATTGATTGCTATTTCCTACAACATTAATTTCATAAAAGTCGCTTTGAACATATACCAGCCAACTACTACTAAATTTTCGTATCAGCAGAGAATACTTTTCCTTGTGGTAGCAATTGTATTCTATTAATAATTTAAATAAAAAGGAATAAATTTTTTTTCCCTACTTACACATAAATAAAACAAAAGAACAAATATTTTTCGGTTTTACAAACAAATATTTTTGAACGGTTCTATATTTTGAATTTTAGATAAAATTATGTCATTACAAAAGTAAGCTGCCATCGGCCTGAGGTTTATGTCTTCTCTTAAGTTTTTAAAAGTAAAAATTTCGTTGAATCCTGCGGTGTCACAATTAATGGTTTTTTCAAAAAATCTGAAATTTAGCTTTGCAATGTGATGATCTAAAGAATCTATGTTGAGGTCGCGATGTATTTTTTTATTGCGGATAAACCATCTTGCTTTTGTTATTTTCCTGAGGATTTTGTTCTGGCATGTTTTGAGTTTTTTAAGGAGTGATGTGGAAATGATCTACTTTATCTTAGAAAAGAAGCAGTTTTTTATTTATGCTGAAATTATAAAAGAAATCTCGATAGTTACAAACATTTTATTCTTCTCGGAAAAAATTATAGAATGAAATGTCTTACGTACCAGTAGATGCTCTTTTCCGTCTTGCTATATAAGAGCTTTCAACCATGCTACTGGCTACATTTTAATAAATGCGCATGCGCCGTATCTTAGAACATATGATGCTCAGCTAAACCTGAGAAAGTATGTTGTTTTTCTGGTTTAGCACACCACACCGAGCAGTTCTACGTATTCGAAGAGCAGGATTTCTCATTTTTACATTTTTTGCCACAGTGTTTAACGTGGTAGCAGAATAACACTTAGAATAAGGTCAATTTGCATAATTTATCAGGAATTAAAAATTTGATTACTCTCTCAGAAATAAAACACTTTTGACGATTTAGCAATCTTTGAGCTGTTTTTCATTAATTTGGAGAATTATTTCGTCACGTAATTTGTGACAAAACGCAAATTCTCAAATGTATGACTAAAATGTTTGCTCGACTCGTAATCTCATCACAGGGCATTGTGGAAGATTAATAACTTGAATGATTAACAATAGTTTGTCCCCCAGGCAATCGTCTGAACTTGTGGTGGTGACTATGGTAACGAGGTATGACTATTTCAAGTAGGGGTGCTAGGTCACTGTTTTGGAGTGGTTTCGGCTCGGGTCGGGTCGGCTAGAGAAAGGGAATCTCTTTCTTCGGTCGATTGTGTTAGTCCTAGAGTGAAGCTACCCTCCCTAAAATGCGCCATTCTTGTTTCCATAGCACCACCCTACCTCAGACTTTGTGGCGGGAGGAGTTCTTAGGTTAGACAAACTATAAATTGAAGACTAGAGGATCGAAAATAAAGTCATGACTTAAGACGACCGTGTGTATGGTGGTCATGAAGTTTGTCTCTAATAAGGAAGAATTCGGGTTCAAATCCGCTTGGGACATATGTGTTATATCTCTCTTCTATCTGTTCTTGTGTTGTTTGGGTGATATTGATCCATCTATTTGGTGTCCACGATAAATTGATTATAAAGGTTATATGCATTAGGCATGGCGAGTTTCTTTTTCGGAAAAAGAAATAGAAGTTGTAAGTCTTAGAGGTAACTTTTTTTCGATGACTTCTCAGAGACTTTCGACGACTTCATCAAGTGCAACTTTCTTTTTTTCTCGTGACACTTGACAAATTTTGACTTATTATTTACAGAATTTTTCACGAACTATAGTAATTATATTTATTTTAATTATTTTAAATCATTCGAATGATATCTTTTTAAATTTAATGATAAATAAAGTACTTAAATTCCGAAAAAAAGTCATATTGCTATGAAAATATGTTAAACGCATGTTTACCTTTAACAACTACTTCACTGGTGGTAGTTTCAGATCCTTCTGTATTAGTTACAGTGCATGAATACGTCCCGGAATCTTCAGTTGTAGTTTTTCGAATAATTACAGTTTCTGTGTCTTCTGATTCTTCTTTTTTCACTTGCACGTGTTTTCCATCTATTTTTAATTCATTGCCGTCCTTTGACCTGCAAAGAGAAGTTTTATAAATTATCTATCAAATTTAAGTCAAATAAATGTAATAAAAAGTAAAAATTTCTTAACTTTGATAAAATTAATGATTTTTTTATGAAACAATGTGCAATAATAGCGCAAATCTAACATAATTCTAATTGTCACAAAATATATTCATAATGTGTCGTATATGTCATAACGTTTGTTTTTTTATGTGAGGACAAATATTTTGTCTTTATTAATGTTCATATATATTCACTATTTTACACTGTTTTCAATTTATCTTTCTATATGTGAGAGCATTTTTTTAATTCAAAATTCAAGAAATCTTCCTTCAATACTATTAATATGTTTCTAACATTAAGTAGTTAATATATTTTCTTTGAAAAGCACTTAGTCTTTCACATACCTGACATTTTTATTCAATTCCTTTTATCAAAGCTTGAGATATAATTTTTTTAATAAATAAGTGAGAAGAATTGCATTGCTTATAACTAAATGGATGTTTTTGGTAAACCCGTGACTAAATACAAACATATAAAAGCCCATTTAACGCTTATAGATTCATTAAAATTTTGAGTTCCGATATTTGATGCTACAGTTGAGAAATTTTGATTCACATCTCCCCTTCCATTTATAAAGAGCTTAGTGAAAGAACCAGGTAAGTGACATTTTCAGAAATATTTATCAATTAGGATCGCAATTATATAGATATGTTTAATGTAACAAAATTCTTTTTGCTCTCACTTTTATTTAAACATAACTCATAATTTATCCACATTCACTTTGAGTATGCTTACATGATTTTTATTTCAATTAAAGTAAGTAGGATTTTTTATTTCAATTAAATTAGATTTCCCTTTTCGTTATACTGTAGATGCATTAATTTTAGTGAAACTATAGGCATCAGATCTCCCCGTAAATAAAATAAGGCGAATAATTATTATCCCCGCCTTCTAATAAATCTATACTAATATATATATATATATATATATATATATATATATATATATATATATATATATATATATATATTCTATATATATATTCTATATATATATATATATATATATATATATATATATATATATATATATATATATATATATATATATATATATATATATATATATATATATATATATATACACACATCTGCACTCACTTTCAAATTAATATTTAAAAGTCAGTGCAGAAGAGCAATAAGTTTATTTGAATTATTAAAAATGCATTGAAATAAAATAAGTTTACCATTTTAATGTTGGTTTTGGAGAACCATCCACAGTAACTTCCAGTTTGATATCCTCATTTTCTGTCACCTCAATATCTTTCAAACCTTTTTTGAAACTTGGCTTAGCTGAAATGGATAAAAAAAAATAATAAATAAAACCTGCTTTGAAAAAAATCCAACAAATAAAAGTTCTTTAAAAAAAACATCCCTATTGTTTTTATTTTTGTAATTTAATTTATTATTCTCATTTATTTATAAAAAATCCTCAAACCATTAATCTTGAATTTTTGTACCGAAAGAATCCCACAGTTAGGTTAAAAATTATTCAGAAAGTACCATTTATGTTTGGTGAAGTCTTAAGGTATGCTTGCAGTGTTTACTTATCAAGTAAAGTAAAAAGTCAAAAGCAGAGAGGTTTCAAGCAATATAGCTGAGAACTCTAAAATTCTGAGAAATAACATCGTCGGCTCTATCTGTGAACCCATCTAAAGATTACAGGTAATAATAGAAATATAGTTATAGAAATATAAGTTTAACTTACTATTAGATCTAACTATGTAATTTACTTTCTTGATTTTTTTTATATTGGTTACCAACAAAGGAAACAATCAGCCACTTTTTCTATTGATGCTAACCAATTTTAGGATATAATTCCAAACCTTCCAATTACTACGGAATTTCCGTAGTTTCAGAAAAAAATATCTCATAGTGGAAGTAACATGGAGAACATATGTGTTGCATTTATGCAAGTACATGGTTTATCTAATGAGATGTTGGGATTTGAAATTAGTTTCGTTCGAAAATCTACAGAATTTATTTAAAGTTGTCCATATACATAAATATACGCCTTCCTGCTTCTTTACAAATAACACTTGAGGCAACAACAAAAAAAATGACCATAACGTTTTGCATCATTAACTGAAATGTATTATCGTCTTTTCCTACCACTCCCAACGTAGCATAGAAGTGAGGACACTTACTCGAGTGAATTTTTGAAAAAAATCTCTATTAGGAATATATTATTAATTTGCATAAAAAATGTGGCTTGAAGAGAAATATCTATTACACATATGAAATAAGTGATTAAAATATATTAAAATGTCACGCAACGGAAAAAAAAATATTCTCCAGTGTTTTGCATAAGTAATACATTTGAATTATAAGAATTTTGTCCAAATTAAAACAGATATATAGTTTATTATACATTTAAGTCCTAGCAGAAGCTTAAGAATTTCCTCTCTTGTTTTAAAATTTCCAGTTTACTACTACTGAGAGATTTATTTCACAGAAACCTCAAATGTAACTGTCAAAAACTGTCATTGTTGTTTCTACCACTTGTCAATTCCAGCAAGCCTGCTTGGTGAAACCAAGCGAATTTAAGACAGAGGGTGTGTTTCTTGTTTTTCAGTTGCGCCATCTATGGCCAAGAATACGACTTTAGCCACAAACACGTCACAACGCGTTTATACGGTGGACTATTCATACTTCCACAGATCGTAATTTTGTCCAGAATCAGAGAACGATCACTCTCCATTTCAGTACCCCCAGATGTATTAATTTGTTCTGGAACAGAGGAGGATGTTGTGACCCGACAGATTTAACGTGCTCCAGACACCATATACTATAACTTCAGCTGGCAGGGATTGAATTCACGATCTCTTGGACAACGGCTCAAACCAGGTTACCAACCAGGCTATCCCGGCCCATGTGTATAAAACTAAACAACGTAAATAAAGTATAAATAATGTCTCAGAAACAGACATACAATAGTTTCTGTTCCATGAAAAAGAGCCTTCCTCACACAAAATTTTACATTCACGTGTGCAGTTTTTTGTGCTTGATTCACATTATTTTGCTTTTTTCATATGCAGCGCAAATTCTAACCTCTTGAATTAAATTTTAGAAAACTAAGCTGCACTGAAAAGTTGTTAAAGTAATCGTAAAAAAATAAGAAATATTATCGAAAGCGTTTTCGAATTTCTAAATATAAAAATGTACTATAAAATCAAGTGGGATATTATGGACATCTCTAACTCTTCCAAACATAGAAATTTGCGTTTTCTAAATAACATTTTAGTTCCTTCTATTATATTCACTTTGACTTACTTGATTTTTCTTTCACTGTTAAATTGCTTTTCGTTGTGTCTTTGCCATGTTCGTTACTAATTTCGCACACATATTCACCAGAATCTTCAGTTTTGGTTTTTTTAATAGTAAGAGTGTAAGTAGAATCATTTTCTTTCTTTTCTGTAATGCGAGTTTCGATATCTTTCCCATCTTTTTTCCTAAATATTAAGATAATAAATTCTTTTGCAAAGTTAAACAAGTATCAATAATTGCTTAACAATAAAATGAACTAAAATCATGAGGTCTTATCTATCAAATGCAATAACGTCGAATCTCTTTATAGGTGCAATACTATATATGCAAGGAGAAAATAGAGAGAAAAAATTTAAATTTTTACCTCTCTAACAATCAAAAAAACAGTAATTTCAGCGACAATTAATTTGAAACTATTTTTTTTTTATTTTGGTTCTTATTAACCATTTATCAGTTTAGTTTTAAAACTTCAAGAAAAAAAATTTATTGTTTTTTATGAATAGAATAATTTTGAAGGACCATATTCTCCTCTCCAAAGTTTATCAGATGATTATATTCTAGATGCATTCTAAAGATATATTCTAAAAATATATTCTAAAGATTTGTATGAGTATTCATTAGATTGAATTCCAATGTCCATTACTTCTCATTTATTTCTTCGTTGTGAATCTCACAATCTCTAATCCCTAGGTTTTTTTTTTCAAGTACAGATGATTATTTTCCAAATATAAATAACAATCTATTCCATTACGGTTAACACAATAATGAAATCCTCTTACATAAAGATACAATAAATGAATATTTAAAAACCAAAAATTTTTGTCTTTTGGTGGGAAATATTGACGTTTAAGTAGAAATGATCAATGATAAATGGTAATCAGTTACGGAGATTGGCGAACGGAGCGAGCAGAAAATGGTGCCTTTTAGCATGTTAAAAAATCGTAAGCGAAGCTACCGTCGCTAACGCTGTTGTAGGTATTTAATTTCACGTTATAGTTTGCTTAGCCGTGCAATCACTATTAAACTTAGAAAAGGTCATTTATGAAATTATATAGAAAAATGTACAGACAATACAGAAGGAATAAAAAATTGGCATTTGTTAATTATTTGCAGAACTATTGACTATTAAACTTGTTGTAAAAAATGCCTTACAGACAGACGCCTGCAGAAATGCAACTACAGATTTGAAATTTCACGTACTAAAAGGAGAATTTTTATTTTACAAACTAAACTCGAGTTTTTGCCCTGAATTCAATTTTAAGTGCTTTTTCGTTAAATTTTCCTCCCTTTTTATCCATGAAATAATACTTTTCTCTCACATAATACTTAAAACAAAAACTAATGTTTTCTCTCATTTTTTTACTTAAATAATTTCTAGGAAATTTGATTTTTCTTGATCGATGTCTTTGTTTTTTAAGCTCGATCTTGAACTGATGTTAGAGGTAACCAAAAAAAAAACAAAAACAGTCCAAAGATTAAATCATCCATTTTATTATGATTAATATACTAGCATAATGTTCGTCCATAAAATTAAAATAATAATGTTTTTATTAACAAAATTATATTAGTTTATTTTTGAAAAACATAAACATTTAAGGAGAGAAATAAAAACAATGAGGAATAAGAAGTAAACACGGGGGTTGAAAATCGAAGAAAACAGGTGTGGGCATGCAATATTCATAAGGTGTCTTCTTTAAATCCAATTTTATCGAAATCTTATAATATTGTGTGTAAAATTAAATATCTTTATAGCCATGTTTGGAAAATCTTACCATTTGACAACTGGACTTGGATCTCCTGAAATAGCAACTGATAACTTGGCATCTTCTCCAGCGTTGATGGTGATGTCATTCAATCCTTTAATAAATTTGGCAGGGGCTGACAAAATTAAATAGAACGTTTTATAATTCATAAACATTATCTGATATAATTTATAGATAAGAAATGATGAAAACAACATTAATATTGTACAATGCACCAAAAAAATAGCGGACCAGGATTCGAATTAATAACCCCCAAAATATAGGGGGTGGTCGCAATCTAGGAAATATGTCTCAATAGTTTACTCAGGAGAGTGGTCCAAAGTTGAGGCGCCTTAATGTTATTTTTACTTTTTTCGTATTTCTCCTTATCTCGAGAACTTTTAAAGCGAATTGATAAATTTTTGTACACAATTATAAAATTCGTTTATCCAAAGATAATACATCTAATAAATTTTGGGAAATATTTATTATTTTATCAAATAATTATCAAAAGAATTTTCAATTGTAAAGTATACAATTTTTACATCATTTTAAAGAATGTAATTTCACATGGCAGAATACAAAATTTGAACGAAATGGGTTTAATAGTTCCTGAGAAAGTCCTACATTTAGAGTACACATTAATTTATAATTATAGTACTCATTAATTTAATATGAATTCTAAATTTAAGAAAAAAGAAACGATATTTTTTTTTCATTTATCAGATTTACATTGTTTGCAAGTTTTTTTAATTTAGCATTCTGTGAATGCTATGGTAATGTGTGTGTGTCATTCCTTTGCAGTTCAATGTGCCTTCTGAGTGGACATCAAAAATTATCATTCTTAAATTTAAAATTTTTATATTTAAGAGACTACCACTCGAAAATATATATCCGCAGTCCGGAGCAAGTTGACATCTCGCATAATCAAATTCACATTGGCGTTGACATTAATTTTATGAATTTTTAAAAAAATATTTTACTATATAGTTTAGATGATTTAGTGCTTACATTAGTTCAAACAACATGTTAACTAACTTCTTCAGACCTGATATGTTTTGACCAAGCTCGGCTTATAAATTGTTTTATAGATGTAGCTAAATTTTGAAGAAGAAAAAAATACTTTGAAGTATTCGTATCTGATAAAAAATATTTTCCTTTCATTTAGCGTGATGTGAAAACTTCGAAACTTATTTTTAAAAATTAATTGGCAATTAGCTTTATGAAATTTTAAGCAGTCTTGCGAAAAATTCGTTTCCGCTTTTTATTTTATTCCGGGTTGTGGGTATCCTGCATTTGGTGGGGTATCCTAATGAATGTCTCGGCTCTGAAGAGGTTAAAGTACTCGGAGTGCAAAAGGTTAAATTGCAGCTACAAAAAGAGTGCAAATTCATTGCTGCTCATGCAACATTTTTTACTTTTGTTACTTCTTGAAATTTAATCTGTGTTTCATATGGCTTTATTAGGAATTTAATCCAGAAAATTTGACAGCTCACTGCATCACAAAGAAGCAGAAAAATAACAACAACATTTCAACAATATAAAATTTTAAACATTAACATGAAAAAGGTAAAGTTAGTGACAATTCGTGAGAGTTCTTGCGTCCCAATAAAATTTTGTGACATTCCCACTTTTCTGGGAGTTCCTATCTAGTCCCTTGCACAATAAGAGGTGATCGGAGTTTAATACACCTGTGTCACAAATTGGTCATGCTTTGCTTTGAAGAATTTTTATGTTACATAAATGTTCTGAAGAGCAATCGTGGCCTGTTTTAAACATAAAATGGGTTACTGCTTCCTTATGGGGTTGGTAGCAGAGAAATTTCCAATTGTCTTGAATATTTTCCCATATTTTGCCTTTTGATTTTAAAGTTAAAGCATAATTATTTATTTTGTTGAGTTTTTTCATAACGTATTTTTTAAAAGTATTAGGTGTGACGGTTGTTATTTATCAGTATTAATAATTAGTATAATTTAACCTAATTATTATGATTATAGATTGAAATTCGCAGTTTGATATAACTAACACATCACGAACAATAAGCATATTTTTGAGTCTCCAAGGGAAAAAAAGAATTTAATAATTGTGCCATTAGTTTTTATTTTTCGAAAAAGATTTACTCATAAGCTTTTTTTAGTTTGGCGACCGCTGGGTTAGCCAACTTGGGAATAGCCAACTGGGATTGAAAACCGCCAATTTAGATTGCCCCTCGTCGTTTTAGAAGTTACATATAACTTCGTAGGTTTAGGAGTTTTGTGGGGAAAATTTAATACAATTGATCTATGTTTTTGTTTTATATCAATGGTTTCGTTATACTTACAGTTTACTTTGCAAGCTCCATAGCTCCCTTGGCTACCATTTTCGTTTTTGATGATGCAGGAATAATTACCAGAATCCTCGACTTTGGCTTTTTTAATAACTAGTTTCTGAACTTTATCCTCCGATGTAATTATAATTCTTTCAGATGGAACTAAAGCCTGACCATCCTTGCACCTGAAATAAACATAAAATATGGGATGTAATTGGATCTTAAAGATACCTTGTAGTTGTTTCATTTGGCCTATAACATATTTGTTTTTAAAGCTACTGAATTGAAATTCTGAATTTGAAAAAAATCAACATGTTTATAATTTGATTTCTGCCTGAATTGACGAAATGTCAACACAGGTGGGCATTGGAAATAAAAAAAAGAATAATTTGACTTCTAAATTTTTCGAGAACTAAAATAGTCAGTTATAAAGGGGTTTTTGACTCTGATAGGTACATGCTATGTCCACACCTAATGTGATAAGCATACAATAAGGGTGATAAGCATACGATGAGGACTATTGCGGACATCTGGGAATATTCTAAAATCTGTCAGTCAAAATGTCTCATAAGAGTTTATCAGAATCACAAAATTAATTTTCATTTTCGTTTGAGGTTGCAGGACGAGAAAATTTATCGTTAAGTAGTTAATTATAAAGAAAAGGTTTTCATGGTGGTAAAATGAATTCTAAATTTGTTTAAAGAATTCTTATTCGTTTTTTTATGTAAATAATTGGAAATATTATGTTATTCATAAATATGTTAATTTAATATTTCAATAGTGAGTTTTTATTTGCATATTTTACTTAAAAATCAATAATCTTTAAAGAACAAATAACTTCATCCGGGTAGTGCGTCTCATAATTAGGTGTGTTGTTAATACAAAGCATAAATAATATAAAGCAGTTTTTTAAAAACAGGTGTTTTAGAGTTATCCAATTTTAGCCTATACGCATGATATATTCTAGCATTTTAATTTATTTTATAATCGTCTTTGAACAGCCAACCCAATTTTTGGGTTTACGACTACTAATTTTCAACTCCGTATCCTTGTAATTTTAAACCTAATCTAGAAGACAAGGGAACTCCTTTATCGAATATTGGGAGAAATTTGCCTTCACGGAGGACTTTTTGCTATATTTAACCTGCAATTGCATTGCATGGAGAGAGAAACTACAGAACCCACCAATGTTAAGCCTGACGGCAAAGGGACTCTAACCCATGATTTGTCTACCACTGTAGATATTTTACGTCAACACTGTGATCCGGGAGCGGGATTCGTATCAAACAGTCATCGCTGAGATTCGAACCCGAGTCACCTAATTAGGAGGTGAGTATTCTATCCCCATAGCCACCAGGGCTCATATTACACTATTTGAAAAAAGAACTTTACAGATCTTGATGACCTTTAGAATTCAACGCTTGAGAATTCAATCGTTAATAACTTAGTAACCAATTAATGTGCAGCCACAAAAAGTGGTTATATATGAAAAATACATATGTGAAAAAAAGTTGTAGTGTATATTTATCTACAAATGGATATTTCTTTCCATAAGCTACCACTTTAGCTTAAGAAAAGCACTATGTAATGACATTAGATGCAAATGCAAATATTATATAAATAATATATTAAAGTAAACAAAAATATATATTAAAGTAGACTTCCTTTATAATATATAAAAGTAGTCTACGTTACTATACTACTTTACTTAAAGTTGCGGAGTTTACTTTAATAATATATTAAAGTAGACTTCCGCAAAACAAATCCTAAAAGGGAGACAATTGAGCTACCCCTTTTTTCTTTTTGTAAAAAGGAAGTTTGATTTAAAAAGACGTAGGGTAAAATGGGTTAAGTGTATTACCATGAAACAGTTGGTTCCGGAGAGCCATCAACTTCTACACAAAATTCAATATCCTCATCAAGCATAACTTCGGTTCCTTCCATTTGCTTGAGAATTTTCGGAGGACCTAAAACATTAATTATTTCTTATGAAATAGTGATAAATTAAACTTGTTTAAGTCGAATTTTCAGGAAAAAAAGTGGATACTTTTGTTACACAAGAATGAATATAATCTCTCTTTTATAAAAAAAAATTAATAATCCTTTAAATTTATTATGTAATTTAATAACGTAAATTTAATCTCTTCAGCTATCACTTCCATTTTCAAAAAATATTTTTATGAAAATTAAAAACACAAGTTTATTTATATGTTTTGCAATAAATGAGTTTTGCAATTTCTAAAAAAATCTGGCAAAAAATGAAATACTTTCTGTACAATATTATTTCTCTGCTACGAATCTTGAAAAGTTAAATAATATTTGGTATGATGTTACCTATGTTCTCAGCACTATGGACCTATCTACATCGAGAAACGATAAATATCGTTTTTTGGACAGTTAAAAATTTACTCTAGCTTTCTGTAATAGTAGTAAAAATTTAAAAGATGTATTAAAACTATTTCATTTTAATTTTCTTTTTCAAAGAAATAACTCATTCATTTATTACTACTAATATATATTATTTTATATCCGTCGTTGAAATGTCGACCCAATTTTAACTTTATACTACCAACTCATTAGTCTTGTAATTTTGAGCCCAATCTAAAATTTGTGGGGACTTTTGATAGCCTTCTCGGAGGACTTTTTGATAAAACTAACCCTCAATTTTGTTACATGGTGTGGAAAATCACGGAAACCTTACATGGTAAGCTTTCAAAGGAACTCTGACCCACGATCCGTCTTCTACTGAGGATATTTTTTGTCAGCATGTTGGTCGGTGAGAGCTGGGGACGGATTTTGTATTGACCAGTCATCGCTGGGATTCGAACCCGAGAATAATGAATAGTGCTCTATTCCAGGAGCCACCACGGCTCTTCCAGTAATTTGAAAAATTCAGAAGATACGCATGCAGTATTGCAATAACTCAGTAAAAAAACCTGGCTGAGCAATCTCGTTATCTCGCTAAATGCCTGCGGCATGTTGTTATCCTTCTACAGTCAACGTCGCACACAATTCTTCGTGAGATTAGTATAAAAAAAATTTTCCAATTCAATCTTCCTAGACAGCCAAAAGATTCACCTGATTCGATTGTGTTCTTTGTGAGAGAAAGAAATTTTAGTCCCTATCAGATGAAAACAAAACGCTTCATTTAATGTTGAAAATGAGTGACGTAAATATATGCGGTTTGGTTATTGGGTCAGTAAACAGTTAACTTTGCTACATCGTGTAAAAAGTCACGTGTCGCCTCTTAAACAAATGAGAACATAGCAAGTTTAAATTTCAAACTCGAGTAATCTACTTATGTAGTGTTCTGTAATCTTTGTTAATAGTTTCCTATTCTTCGGAATTTTTTTAATTGTTTAAAAAAAGTGTTTGGGTGATTAAAAACCTTCAATTTTTTTTCATCATTGAAAATGCAAGTAGTGAAAGACTAATATTGATATTTTCTAAAAAACTTAAGTTAGAATTTTTCCGTTGTGGACGAACATTATTTTTAGAATTAATTGATGACTCCAAAAATAATATTTTAATGAACAAATATGGATAAAAATAATAATTAAAAAAAGTATACAGGCAGCCAACTTTCTACTCTTTTTGTAAAAATTTCTTCGAGTGTTTACGTTTTAACCCTTTAACGGGCCCTTTATTTCCAGTAAATATAAATTAAAGTATTTTTGGAATTGAAATTATTTTAAGAACAGTAATTGATATAAAAAAAACTCATTTAGTTTATAAAAATGCCATTTTTTTGGTGGTAAATATATTTAACATGACCTATTAGTAACTTACTGACTTTTATTTTTCTTTATTTATAAAATAAATTCCTTAAATGCTACAACTTCAAAAGGAATTATGTATTTTAAAACTTTTATACGTTTTTTAAAAGTGACAAATGGTTACCAATTTTATTCAAACTCACTTCAAGAAAACTGAAGTTATTGAAAAATGGAAACCTAAATTAAAAGTGGTAAAACGTGGTGGTAAGTATACTTACCACGGCCTTCAAAAGGGTTAATGTAAGATTCTTTTTTTATTTCAATTTATTTTTCGCACCACTACACGCAAATGATTCTTCAAATCAAACGTTCTAGCCTTCTCGTGGCGAGGCTGTTAAAATTTTGATAATATTACTAAAAATTCTGAAAGGTTTGATGATTCTCTATCAAAGATATATTTCAAAAAGCGTAGTAGTTGGCAGGCCTGAGTATTAGAAACCTAAAAAAAATTCGTGAATTTATCGCAGCAATTTTATCTTTATAATTATGAAAGGCAAGTAATATTCTACCAATTTTTGCCTAAATCATTTTTTTAAAGTGTGGCACTCTATGGTGCTTCGGGGTGAAATTAAGAGCGTAGTGAGCAGTCTATGACTTTAAGTCTTATAGTAACTATTTTACAGTTAGTGTTAATAGTTTTATAGTTATTTAAAAGGAAAAAAAAATTTCTGCGTTTAAGTTGGGCAGAGTTGATAACGTTTTGGATATCTGTGGGCAATGAGTTGAGTATCTTGACTTACGTAAAAAGTTATAAGCGTTCTTATTCTCTTTACTATGTCATACTTTTCTTTTTAGAACAATAACTATGTGCTTACAATAGTTATTGTTCTAAAATGTAAACATCGCTTAAAAATAAAGATTGCTAAAAAAATTACAAATATGTGGATCAAGATTTTTCCCTGATTTGAAAAGTTATGTGCCTCAAATGGCTCCAAGTGCTAAGTTGAAAGATCAGGAATGTGAGCAGCAAACTCACTCATCGCACTTAACAAATTCGCAATTCCTTTGAGCGTGGCTGGCAATTTCCTTTTTTTATTAATAAAGCCTATAAAATCAAATATTCTTCTTAATACCCTCGTATGAATCAAAATTAAACTAGTTTTGGCAATTATAAGCATGAACATCATTATGTATGTTATTATACCGCCTGTCACATATGAAATATATATTGATTGTAAATATATATTATATAGCAGGTAAATATTATATTATTGGGGTGTTGTATGAGAATTTTAATACTTGTAAGGATACCAGAAACAATTTTTCGATTCAGCTGTGTTCGACGACCCGCTCCCTTGTTTAGCATTTTCATTAATAAAATATAAAAAAAACTTGATTCATGATTTTATTTTAGTTCAGATAGCAAATTTTAAAAGAATTGAAATTATTTGCATTATAATTGTAACCTGGTCTAAGCAACTGAATTGAATATACTTCTATCTCCTCCCATAAAATTGATATTACCTCCTTTTAAATGAAATATGATATGTTCGTAAGTGGTTCATAAAATGTCTTTCAACAAGAGGGGTTTGTTTTTGTATATGGGGCAAATTTTTAACCCCAACATATCTTTTTCATCCAAATGAATTTAAAAGATTCAAAATAAAATTTAAAATTAACGTTTTTTATAAGGAAAATTTTTATTGCAACTATAGCATATTTTAAACGTTTAAAAATACTCGCATGGTTAATGTAAAGTAAACTCTAAATATTGCTGGAAGCGTATGTGAGAAATAAAATACATTTCATGTTTGAAGAAAAAGCATGGATGATATATTACTTGTGACTTTGAGATCATAAGTAATGTCGTCTTTGCCCATATCATTAATGGCTTCTGCACAGTATTTCCCAGTGTCATCTTGAGTAAGATTCTTTATTGCCATTGTAAAGGATTCGTCGTCCTCTTGGAGCATTACGTACTTGTCTCCCATCTTCAACTCTTCTCCATCTTTGGTCCTATTAGCCAATAAATGGTTTTAATAGTAAATAATGAATGATAAAATAAGAATATCGTGGGTTACCCAATAATCAATTTTTTTCCAACCTTTCAGATAGTTGTAGCTGAATTGACTTTCATAAACCTAACAACGTTTCATTTCATGGTTTGCAAAATCTGCATCCATTGTTGTTTGTACTCTTGCCGTACAATAAGCTGGATTGACGTTTCCATAAATGTTTCTTAAGAAATCACGTAATTTTCCTAGCTCTTCTTCACTATTCATATTTACATTAAAATCGCTAGCAAAATACACTAATTACAGAATAATTAAATTAAGAGGAACGTTAGAATACTTTTAATTAATATTATGGGAGAACTTTCAAAATGCGCGATGGTGAAAATAAAAAGAAAGAAAGCTTGGCTCAATTATTAACAAGCGTTGCTTCCTTATATTTTTCTTGTAATCCTTTCTATATAAATGGTTTCTTGCAAGTGACGTCATCGTAGATAAATCGTAGCATTTGTCAATCTAGAAACCAATCAGGTTCAAAAAACAAACGTGACGTGGCTTACGGGTATCCAATTAAATCGGATGTAAATCGTATGGTTAGGTATAATCATTTCTTCTTGAGTTGAAAGTACCCTATTCTTTCTTTATTATTTTCTTCTTTAAATGACTAGTAGAAGATGGTAAAAGAATAATGAATTTTATCACTATTTCATTATGCTTTGTATTGGTGTTCGTTTAAGTAAATGCAAGCATACGCATACCCTCCAACTTATGAAGATTTTGAAAATAATTCTTTCTAGTGGCAGCGAACCAAATTAGAAATTTTTAAAGCAAATGGATCTCTCATGAAACTTTTATCAGAACTTAAGAATCTAGCCATTTTATAAGTAATAGTGGACAAGTTACGCTGAAATTAATTTTTTTTAAATATTAAGACATTAATTTTGCTACCGTCTGAAAAGAAGATTTCTGAAACTACGGAAATTCCGTAGCAGTTGGAGGGGATGCATACGTTCTAGAGTAAAATTTTTCATTTTTATAGTGTAAAACTTTTCATTTTTATAGTCATAAGCTTTTTTTTTTGTCTATTTCATTCTTAGTACTTTACAGTTCTAAAGACTAACTAAATTCTACCGATGCACAATGAATAGTTGTTAAATTTGCTACGGATAGTGACTTAAGCAAAATTTATTCTCACAAATAAATTTACACTTCATGCGTCAAAGAAAAAAAAAAACAGGTTTTCCGTGAATGGTGATAAATGTAAGTAGAGTATATCGATTGATATTTGACAATTATTTAGTAAAAATTTTATATTCTAGTTCAGTATATTCTAATTAATTTATTTCTAATTAATCCTTTCGAATTAAATTCTTTTTATCGAAATTCCTTCTAGGTTTAAAAAGTCGCCGAATTTGGCGATAAAAAGCGTAATTTGCAAAACCACTTGAAAATGATGTCAACAGACTACCGTTTCTTTGGCAATGCTTAAAAGTTAGTCTTGCTGCTAGTATAGTTGAATAATGTGTGGGCTAGGAAGTTCCTGGTAGAACAACCATTTGAGCAATGTTAACTGATTTAAAACTTCATTTACTTCAGAAATAAACAAATAAGAAATAACAGTCAACGTGCTTCAAGCGCCTCAAAAATAGGAGCCCATTTTCAAAATTTGCCAGGCGTGAATATCTGACAAAATAAGCCGTGAAAAATAGCCGTCTATATTTGATGCGCTTGGAACATGTCGACTGTTATTTCGTATTTGTTTATTTCAGAGATGAATGAAGTTTTCAATCTTACGGTAATATTTAACCGCTTCATTTTCTTTGGGATTATTTATTTAAAATTTGATCAATGATTAACAAATTTCAATATTTTGGCTTTCGCTTATTTTTTAGCTGCATTACTATAAAAAAAAAGCGAAATCCAAATTTCAATATTTTGGATTTCTCTTATTTTTTAGCTGCATTTAGAAGCATTGCTACTATTGTAATTTGTACGCTATTTCGGGTGCATTTTTCTTCACGGCAACGGAAACTATCATTTGAGACTTGATTCTTTTTGATTTTTAGAGTAGGCTGTTCCAAAAAGATGATAAAAAATATTATAATTTCTAAAGGCATATGACTTTTTTAATTAGTGAGGTAATGCGAGAAAAAATCCTCCAAAAAGGCATAAAAACTTTCCTTAGAACTTTCAAATAAGCTATTATTATACTTATTATGCATTTTTCTATAGCACATATATTTTAATTACTGTTGTTAAAATGTTTAACTTCTTACCATGTTATGACAGGCTTAGGAAACCCTGTAGCCGTCATTTCAAGTAATGCCGAAGAACCTTCTTTTGCATCCACTTTCTTGATCGCTGAAGACAACTTTGGAGCTTCAGGGTCACGAAGAAGACCACCTGCATCAAATATTAAAATTAAATATTAACAATTCTGCACAGTGGTTACATTATTATTTATCTTCAAACAAATTTAATTAGTCTTAATATTAATTTATAAAAAATGTACAATAGAAGTCTATAATCTAGCTCAGAAGTTTCAAGCCTTTCTTCAAGATCAAATTGTCATTATTATCTTAAATAAAGTCAAATTTTGGATTTGAAAAATCCTTTGCAAAAATTTGTGAAGGTGTTTTTGAGGTTTATTTTGAGGTGACACGGTTGTTTTAAGGTTTATTTGAAGATTACTTCAAATACAACCTTAAAAGATAAACCCCTCAAGGTGTATAATCAAGATGTATGAAGTTGTATTAATCATAAAGGTTATTTTGAGCTTGTTGGAAATCTACATAAGAGCAACCAACTTAGAGTGGTTATTTTTGAGGTGTACAGGCTATTTTTTCTACACCTCAAACTAATAAGTATTTTTGAGGTATAAATAATTTCACCCGATTTCAACTAAAAGTATTGCTGAGTTATTTATGACGATGATTTTATGCGGTGTAATTGAGATTGAAACTCAAGTTCATTGATGAGGTTATTTTTGGTGCAAAACATAACCCCATTTTCTACCTCAGGTTTTTTTTTACATCTGTTAACCTCAAAAACACCTTACTTTTTCGAAAGGTATGAGATGAAACGACGAATAAATATTTTTTATAGGAGGGTTATTTATGAAATAGAATTATGGGAAAAATAATAGGAATCAACTGAGATAGGTTTTAAAATAAACTAACTATTTGTTTTTCTGTAAACTTTGTGGACAAATCCTCTAAGATCTTTTTTTCGGCAGTTGAATTGTAATTCATAGGCTAAAAGCTTCTGGTCTGGATTACTTCAAATAATTAATCAAATTACTTTAAGTAAGCACTATCTAGTTTTCAATCGTTAATGTTATGTCTAAAGTAAGCTGACCAGCCTCCTCAAGAAACTAAAAAACTAGTGGTGAATGTTATGTAAGCGAAAGTTATGTAAGGATATTTTAAGATCTCATTGCTTTACCTTTCCAATTTAATATTCTGAGAACAGAAATCCCTTACGAAGATTTGCTAGCAGAAATATTATTGAAAAATATAACTGAAACGGTAAGTAGGTGAGGTTTTCGATTGCCCATTTAGAAAGTTTAATATCAGTCTTTTGAGGACTCTAGTCAGCTTAGTCTAAAAGAGAAATTCTTAGGTGAAATTCTGATACGGATAAGTACTGCAGTATTACTGAAGTTGAAACTATATATAGTATTTTAATATTAATGGGAGAGCTATTATTTCCATAAATTTGGACGAATTATATATTGCAATATGTCTATTACGGTCTAAATTTTTGTTAAACTTTGATATTCTTTTGAGACTTTTGTTTTCTGAATTTATTTCTTGAAAATAAGTTATAATTTATTCACTTTTCTTCGGTTATTTTATACCTTTCTTTATTTAGAATTTTGCAAAATTTAGATTTAATTTGCATTTTTTAAATATGTGTAATAGTTTTTACAAGATCTTTTATACCCTTATTTTTAGAATTGTATGTAATCATTGCATATTTCATTGAATTTGAAATGCTCGCCGTTTCAATTTGATACTTTTATTCGGTTAGTTTAAAATCCACTATTCAAACAAGTTGCTATTCAAAACAGTCCTGTTTTACAACATTTAAAGCAGCACTACAAACTAAGCTGTAAAATACTGTCATGCAGATTGAAATAAAATCTAAGAATAGCAGTTAAGCATCTACAACGTCCAATCCACTAATTTACTCTCGACTGAAACAATAAATATTCAAACGTGAGATATTTCTAAACAACTCGGATAACAATAATAATCTGAAAATCGCTATAATTTTCAAATTAATACTTAATTTCAATTTTATTTTCAATAGTACATGAGTAAAGATATATTACAACATTTTATTTTTCTTAACTTTTTACACTATACATTTCTGTAAATGCAAAAGTACCCAAGATAACGCTACGTTTTCCTAATAAATAATTTGGTCTAATAAATCATAAAATTTTTAGAATAAGAATTGGAAGCTAATGTTTGAAGAAGCGTTTTCATTTGCATGCCTCCCAGTGGTTCGCCAAAAAATGTAGCAGCAGCAAAATTCATGTAAAAGAAAAGAGTTTTTCTATTTAAAATTATATTTTAGGTTTACCGGAAAATTCTGTCCGCGAAAGTACAAGTCTCCTTTTGCAGTAATGCAGAAAGCTCTTTTATAAAAGAAAGTGGTAGGGTATTTATACTTTAATTCAACGGAAATGCTCTTGCTTAAACAGATACAGCATATATATTGTGCAGAATGATATACAGGTATATATAATCGGTAGCTCTCTACCGATTTAAATTATTTTGTCCTATCCGGAGTAGCAGGATACTGGATGCTGAATATGTAGGGTACCTCGGTATTTGGCACGTAGCGCCACCAACCGATTCATCTTTTGCTGGTTTGTTCTATGCTCAAAAGTCATGAAGGAATAAGCTCATACGGGCACGGAGTAGCAGGCATCTCTGAAAATCTGTCATCTTTAAAAAGATTTGAATTTGAAAGGTAGCTAAAAAAATAAAGCACACGCGTCCTTTGAAAATTAGCTTACAACCGCTTAAAAATTTTTAGCAAATTATCTGGACCTGCTTTTTACCACTATAGCGTTACGAAGGAACTATGTCCGGTCACTTAAACTAGTGCAAAAGTGCCTCGATCGGAAGTTTAATCTGAAACCGGACTGAAAGCTTTATGAAAGGAAGTGGTTCCATCATAGGTGGTGCTCATAAGAGTTAGTTTTTTCGTTGGCAAGCTGCCACTTTTAATTCATTTTCCGAAAAAAAGAGTTCCGTGCTGATTTAATATAAACAAAGAGTATCCATTAGTCAAACAGATCTGGGTAAGCGGTGATGGTTCAGGCGATAGAGAGCTCGCCTCCCATTGAGATGACCGGGGTTCGATCCCACAATGACTGGTCTATACGAATTCCGCATCCGGCTCGTACCGACCAAATAGCTGAAGGAAATTATTCTCTGTGGTAGACGGATCATGAGTTAGAGTCCCCTTTCCGTCCAGCTAACCGTGAGATGTTTTGTGGTTTTCCTCTCTATGTAATACAATCGCAAGTTAGTTCCATCAAAAAGTCCTCCACGAAAGCAAATTTCTCCCAATACTCGTTCCAGGAATTCCCTTGTCTTCTGGATTGGGTTCAAAATTGCAAGACTATGAAGTTGCACAATAGTAGTCATAAACCCGAAAATTGGGTCAGCTGTTCAACTACGGTTATAAAATAAAATAAAAATATAGCTGAATATCTAAGCCAAAACACGAACTTTGTTCATACAATAAATTTTATATTTTCTCTTCCTTTATATATTTTTTTAGTTGTATCAGTCACGGGTACAATGATTCTCTCATCAGAAGACAATTTATGCTATGACTTAGTCATCACTTTTTATCATAAGAAAGCGCTTTCCTGATTAAACAGGATAGTCACAATCCTTACTTTACCTATAATAGGGTTAATATATCATGCATAAGCTAATAGTTTAAGCATAGTGGGTTAGCTATACAATAGATAATGCACGAACAGTGGTATAAATAATTCAGCCTACCTTGAACTGTGAGCTCTGCACTACATGAAATTTTACCACTGCTTGTACTAGCCACGCAAGTATACAAACCAGCATCATCTGGAGTTACGTGTTGGAACACCAGAGACACCGTATCTTCTGACTCGTCGATCGAAACTTTAAATCTTTCACTTGACTCCACTTCCACTTCTTTGCCATCTTTGGACCTGTAAAGATTTTTTTTGTTGATAAAATACTGTTTCTAAGATATGCATAGCATGCAATGTTCAAATAAAAACCGAACCACCCGGAATAAATTTTGATTGAATGACCGAATCTTAACTTCCAAGGACTCTTAATGGTTCTAGAGGGTGACCTCAAATATGCTAATTATTTAGTGCAAACGGTATTTTAAGTTACTGGATGAGTCAAGAAACTGGAGTATTTTGAGGTGCTCGTAAGACAGCGCAAACGGTTATAAAATGTTTATTATATTTATTTAAATTAAAGGTAATGGTACCGGAGCTTCGGGGGCCCTATCCTTAGCAAATTTAAAAAATAGCAGAAACAATTAAGAAAATACAATGTATTTCAATACAGTTTGTATTGCTTAAAGTAAATAAACTTAATATTTTGCCATTATGTTATATCCAAGTAAAGTATACACTTAGAAGCAAAATAGCTTGGGCCCTCATTGGACCAATATTCACGTATCTTGGTTCAATAAGGGTTCAAAGGGCCGATATTTTACACCCACTTTACAATCAATATCGGCCCTATGTAGAAAAGTCCGATTCACCCGATATTTTACAACCAATGTCGGCCCTACATAGAATCGTCCGAGTCACCCGATAATTATTTATCACCGATAGATATTCAGCCATTAAAGGACTTATATTGCCCCGATGTCGGAGCAATATTAAAATCTCTAGACATTTCAATATTGGTCCCTCGGTGCATGTTCTTATGGGACCTATATTGAGCCAATTTTGGACCCCAACTGGGACCAGGGTAAAATTGTTGATCAGGTATCCTCCATCATCATCATCATCATCTTGGATTGTACGAGGCCTTTAGGCCCTGAAAGGGCCTTTTACCTCTCCATCTGAAGCTTGGGATCTGAGTTGACTGCATCTGGAATTAGGTATCCTCCAATTACTGCGGAATGCTCGTCGTTTAAGATATTATCTTTTTCTAGTGGTAGTAAAGTTGTACTAATATTTTAATAAATTAAAACCTTAAAAAATATTGTCCACTACTACGAATAAATAATTTAACCTTTTCCAGTGTAAAGTAGCTAGTCTCACAACACTGATTCAAATGTTACTAACGACTCGAAATGTAAAATTACTTTTTTAAACGTTTAGCAACCACTATTGTTTAAAGAACAAAAAGTAATAGTATATTGTTTAGTGGCAGCGTAGTTTATGTTTTTTTGAAAGATTCTTTAATTTGAAAATTTGATTTAAAGTTTCTTTGTCAGACACCTACATGTGAATGATGAAAAAATTTATATGAAACATCATTTTGTTCCGGCTCTCTCGTGATATGACATTTAGAATGTTTGCAAAATTATAAAAAGTACTGAAAGCTTTTAATTTTATCAGTCTATCATTCTATAACATATATTGCAAAAAACGTAGCAGTTTGCAGCCGTGCGTTAAAAGTATAGTACATTTGCACTTTCTGGGAAAAAAATTTCTATGGGTAGCTGAGTTTACGTTTTATGCATTATAATCTTATAAATTTTATTCATAGGTTTGAGATTCAGCCAAAAGATGCTGGATGATATAAGGTTCCGAAGCCAAAACAAATGGGAACGGCTGCCTTAAGCAAAACGTTTAAATTACTAATAAAAAAATTATTCCACACTCAGTAATTCTTAATAATTAATAAAACTTGCGTTAATTAAGTAAGAAAAAATAATATCTACAACTTTTTTGGAAACAAAGTATAGTAAAGAAACTTTTACTTTTTACTGGAAAATCTTTAGCCGGAAGTAGTAAGAAGTAGTATTTAATATTTGATCCTTGGTTTACTAAATTAGATTTTAAATATTATAACCTCCACGACACGGATGTTGCATATAAAAAATATTACAGTTTTTCTTCGTGTCGAAATAATTATTGAAGTGATATTGTAGACAATAAGTTAATTCTTTTTCCATCATCAATAATAATACAATAAATTAACCAGGTGGTGATCTGTATGTATGTTTAATCTATTTAAATGTAATGGTAATTAAAATTATATCAAATCAAATTTTCTAAAACAGGAATCAAGCATAAAAGCAGGGATGCTAAGTGCTCCGCTTTCTGCAAAAAATAAATTGGCAGAAAAGGTATAAAACTTGTAGAATAAGGATAATACACTCTTTAAAAGTGTCACCACAACACGAGGATGAAAGCGAGACGGAAAAGAGAAAACACTGGTAGTAAAACCATTTCAGTATTAACTAGTTATAAGGAGGAGCAAATAATTTCTCTTATTTTAATTATTCATCAATATCTAGGTTTTCTTGAGAAAAAAAGCAGTTCTATATAATTGCTATAATTCTAAAAAATATGCTGGAATGAAGTGTCTTTCCTACCAGTTTCAGCCTCCACACGGACTTTTATAAGTAATCTGCGCAGACTATTTATAAAGTGAACCTACATACCAGCCAAATTTTACGCATTTGGCATAAAATTTTATTTTTATATTTAAAGTGGTAGTAAATATATACTATTTTTTTCACTGGGAAGAATCACAATGGAAGGGATTAAAAGTTGGCAGGTATGGAACCAGCGGTGCGCATGAAACCAAATTCTATTTTAAAAGTTTAGAGAAAAAGTTATCATATATATTTGAGAATTGAATCCTTGGTGGTAAACAAGTCAAACCAACTGTCTTCATAAATTTTAAAAAAAATTAGACGTATATTTGCTATCACTTTCTCATTTTTATTAGATTTTTTATTAAATGGCTCTTTCTTAAACTAATTTACATTCATAGTGGTCTGATCGGACTACCTTTAAAATACCGTGCATTGGCTTTCAGTTATAGGAAGCTTCGTTTCAGCCCTGCCACAAGATAACTGCAATAAAGTTGCATTTCAAATGATACTTTGCATTTCCGAATTTGTAGTGGTGGAAAAAGTACTTAAAATGAAAAATACTGAACTAAAAATAACTTAACTTTCGTTACCACTAGAAATTATTTTTTACAAATACTTTTTTCTAAAACCATATTCGAATCATTTTCTTGGAATAATCTACCATAGTCGATCAAATGTCTACACCATATACTCTCTTAAGTATCAAAATTAGTGATGTGCGAAAAACGAACGAATCGATATTTCAATCAACTCTTTTTTGTGAATCGATTCATCAAGTTCGTTTTTGAAAAAGAATCGATTCTTTTTTTTTTTTTTGACAATATTTTGCACTCTACACTTTATAAGCTTATTCAGAGTTAGTACTTATACTTACTAAACATCCGCATATGCATTTGATACAGCATTTCGTTTATACAATTGGAGCTTGATAAAATCCTATCTCAGTCGAATAGACACAGGTCCATTCTCACTCGAGTATCATGAGAATGACAATCTGATTGGTTGAAAATATTTACATGCGAACAACTAGCCAATAAGGTACTCGTATGTGTGAGAGTTTACGCAAGCGGAAAAATCGCATCCAATGAGAATGACCCCGATGTCAACGCTAGCGCACAACCGGTTTCCGGAGGTGATTAATAAAATGGACTCACTTGAAGGATGAAGGGAATTGAAAATGCTATTAATGCAATACGTACTGTATGCATCACTCTCTCTTTTTTTCTTTTCATCTACGAAATTAATAAATTCTATTGATAAACAACAATTTAAAAATGGCAACAACAACTGAAAAGCTGTCTTCTCCAGTTTCGGTTCTTCCTTTCAAATAAAAAAGATATTAATGCTGTAAAGCTCAGATATTACTTTTCAGTCCTCTAATATTAAAGAGCGAATTTTTTCATTCATTTGATTAATTTTTGATTTATAAATTTTAGTAAATATGAAGTAAAGCAGAGTTTTATGTTATCGTTTATTCTATGCCAAGGAGCGAGAGCCATAGAAAATGAAACCGTTGCGCTGATTGGGTAATGAACGTCTGAATGCAAATGTCTGATTGGTTGAAAATGAACTGAAATAAGAGAAAAAGAGTCGAGAATCGAATGAACGATCCTCTGATTGGTTGAAAATAAGTTGAGTCGAATAAAAGACTCAATGAACTGTTTGCCTATCTCTTAGCATTAAAAGAATCATAAAGCCAAATAAATCGATTCTTTTGAACTGTTTCCTATCCATTAACAATGAAATCGGCTCAAAGAGTTGAATTGAACTTCTAAACGATTCATTTGAGTCGTTTCGTATCTCTTAACATTGATATCGGCTCAAGGAGTTGATTTGGATTTCCAATCAGTTCTTTTGAGTTGTTTTCCTATACTTTAAATTGCATTCGATTCACTGAACTGTTTAAATGATTCATTTGAGCGGTTTTATATCTTTTAACATTAAAAGAACTGTTTTGAGAAACGAATCGATTCTTTTCGCTATTATCTTTTTTTCTAAAATTAAAAGATACCTTCAGAGGGATGGGGGTTATGAAAAGGGGCAAGTAACTAAAAATTTTCAGAAAAAATAACAGGTTTTTTTTTTTTCTTTTTTTTTTTTTTTTTTTTTAAGAAAAGATTAAAAAAAAAATATTTATTTTTTTAATGATTGAAAAACTGTTTATTGCGAAAAATGCGAGTATTTAGAATAAATATTCTTTTACTGCTGGGGGGAGGGATATTTTTAATTATTTTATTTATTTTCTTTTTTTTCCCCCTTTTCTTTTTTTTGTTGTTAGGAATACTTTTAGACAAACTTATTGAATATCAATTCATATCCTCTCACTTTTTCAAGTTTTAATTTTTTAAGTTTTAAAACGCAATTTAACTATTTTTTTATTTTGTTTCACGTTATACAATTTGAATTTTTTTCATTATTATAAGTGAATTTACCGTTTTATTTTTTTACGAATATCTTTATTATTCATTATTGGTCTTTATATTAACAATTTTTTTTTAAAAATAATTATTTTTTAATAAAATTGATAAATCAAACAAATATTTAAAAAAAAATAAAAATATTAAAATTCTAAAAAAATTATTAGCATTGCCTAGATTAGCAGTTCCTAAATGATGTTTCGCGGAACCCTTGGGTTCCGTTTAGAATTACAGGGGTTCCACTAGTTAGTACTTTTTATAGCCACATTCAACTGAACCACCCAAGTGGAACATTCTGCTTTTGAACCCTAGAGCCCAAGATCTAGATTAATGGTTCCCAATTGGTGTTCCGGGTAGCCCTATGGTTCCGTGGAAAAGTTACAGCGGTTACACGAGATAGTACTTTTATAGCCACCCAAGTAGAACATTCAACTTCTGACCCCTAGAGTATAGGATCTAAAAGAGTGGTTCCCAAATGGTGTTCCATGGAACCCTAGAGTTCCGCCAAGAATTGCAAGGGTTTCGCTAATTGGTACTTTTTTTAGCCACATTCGGTTGACCACTTAACTGGAATATTCTGCTTCTGCACCCTAGAGCCCAAGATTTAAATTGATGGTCCCCAATTGGTGTTCCGGAAAGTTCAATGGTTCCGTGGAAAAGTTACAGCGGTTACACGAGATAGTACTTTTATAGCCACCCAAGTAGAACATTCAACTTCTGACCCCTAGAGTATAGGATCTAAAAGAGTAGTTCCCAGATGGTGTTCCATGGAACTCTAGAGTTCCGTCAAGAACTGCAAGGGCTCCGCTAGTTGGCACTTTTTTTAGCCATATTCGGCTGATCACTTAACTGGAATATTCTGCTTCTGCACCCTAGAGCCTAAGATCTAAATTAATAGTCCCCAATTGGTGTTCCGTAAAGCCCTATGGTTCCGTGGAAAGGTTACAGCGGCTACACGAGATAGTACTTTTATCAGGTGTTCCGCCGAAAGAACGTTAATTGTTTAGAGTTCCATGGCAGAAAAATATTGAGAGCCCCTGACCTAGATCAACTAATTCAAATACTAAAACAGTCTAAACTAATTTGTACGACCACCTTTTATAAAGACTCTTCCATTATAATGACCATTAAAAAAAGAATCAAAGAATCGATTCATATAACCGTTCATTTTAGTGAATTGATTCTAAAGAATCGATTCATTTAAATGAATCGATTGGCTCATCACTAATCAAAATTATTAAATATTTATATTTTTTACACAGCAAAACCTTTTGCTCAATAGCATTAAAAATTATGAAAAAAATTACCAATGCATATTATCTTCAATATTTTCTGGTGTTGCAGTCCTATCAGGATCTTCATGAATTTCAACAAATACCTTTGAACCTGTGTAGGACAAGAGTTTTTGCAAAATCAACATGCAAACGAACAAATAAAACAGGAACTGCCAGGTCCTGGTTATAAAGCAGAAAAAAGCTACTGAAATAACAATTGCAAGACATTTAATGACAATAAATTTTTTAATTATTATAAAAAGGTTTATACTTGATTTTATTATTTCAGCTTTGAATATGTAGATTATTTGGCATAAAAGATTTAAGCAAACTAATTATTGGCCGTAAAATAATATTTTAATTAACTTTGACACGCCGTAATACCTGAAAAGAATAATGCTACTGAATTTTATTACTTGTACATGCAACAGAAGAACTTTAAGTTCTATTTATACCCAGTTTTTTATGTGTTGCTTTAATTATTTACACCTTTTTTATGTAAAGTTTCCGATAATTCCATGTTTTTTGTGTGTGTTTTTTGTGTGCTTTGTCCTATTTTTTCTTGGTAAATTCATGAGAATAAAGTGCTTTTAACTCGTACTGATATTTTCTTTTTTTTCTCCGGCAGAATTTGTAGAGAAATTAAACTAAATCTAAAGGGGACAGAAGGCCCCAGCTATCCAGAGGGGTTTATATTTAACCCTGAGAAGGACACTAAAATTTTAAGTTCATTACTATGCTCTAATTATGAAATTAATTTTTTTTAAACTGAAAACTCATTTCATGCCAAATTTTGTAATTAGTAATTGGCATACCTTTACAGGGTTCCATAAAAATGCTTTTTAGTACATGGAAAACTGAGCATTAAATAAAAATTTATTTAATAATGGCCCTAATAATAGGAAAAAGCTTTTTACAGTCAAGCATGATGAAACACATTACGTGAAGAAATGAAAAGTGCTTGATTTAAGGTAATTCTATTTGTATTTAAATAATTTTTTTATGCCAATAAAAAATTACATTTTCTTATTATAATATTTAACTGATAAAATTTTCAGTTATGTCAAATTTAGAAAACATTTGAGTAACTTTTGAACTTAATTTATTCCAAAAATCCTCTATGTCTTTTAATTTATTCCAAAAATCCTTTTTGTCTTGCAATTGTAAGTTTAAAGAAATAATGCAATCTATGAGCATGATCTATGTATCAAACAGGGCATGCTTTGCAAGCAACACACCATTCGAAATATATTAACTGAAATTTTAATGAACAATTTTGGTTGCATCTAAAAACTATTGTTTACCATCAATAAACGTGTACAGCTAATCTCATGAGAAAAAAAAACGATTTTTTTAAGACTAAAAATATTCATTAATGTATTATCTGTTCTTTGAGAATATTTAATAAAAAAAAGTCACAATCATTAACTGACATCAATATAAATTCGAATAATTTTAAATGATTAGCACATCAATTATTTCACAAATAATTAATAAGCCTGTTTTGTAATACATTCGTTAAGTTAAATGTTTTTTATATTTAAAGAAACTAAGATGTTGTTTTAATATTTTCATTAATACAATATTGCTTCCTTTTGTTTTGAGAAGTGAGGGATTCCCTTAAATGTATAACGTCAAAAACAATTTAGTGATTTTAAGCAATAAAATGAACAATCGTTTTTGATTTTTATTGTTAAAAAATGTATTTTGATTCCTTGTATCTCACTGTTGAAATCTAATTACTAATTCTTTTGTCTCACTAAGACTTTGCATAAGGTATATAAAATAATTCTACAGAATTTCTTACTCGTTACGCCAATGTCACAGGCGGATACATTTTGTCCAGCTGAACTCTTGGTAACGCATGAGTACTTTCCTGAATCTTCTTTCTTCACTTTATCTATGATGAGTTCGTAGCATTCGTCATTTTCTTTGTTATAACGAACTCGTCCAGTGCTACTGATTTCTTCATCACCTTTATAACTGCATAAAAAAATTTATTCATCATTCATTATTTAAACTGAAACCGATTTATTAGTTTTAATTATTCTAATTTACTTTCAAAACACATAAATAATTGAAACGAAACCACTTTGAAGTCTGAAAAGCTTACCACTTTAGAAATGTATAAGTCATAGGTAGAACTATATCACTGTTATCATTCAATCAATCGTCGTAATATTGTAGCCATTAATGGCAACCAATTGTTTCCCCTATTTTACATTGAAACGTGTTCAAATTGGTTGCAACTAGAAAATGTTTGATTATTGATAAATTTTCAGTAAGCAACTGAGTTAAGTGACGTCAGCTTAGATATTTCTAAAGTAGTATTTTTTTTATATAAAATTGGTTAAAAAATAACTAAATAAACGAATTTGTATATTTTTAAAATAAATAAAATAATTAATAGACTCAAAAGCCATTTTATTTTATAACCGTCGAGGAACAACCGACCCAATTTTGAATTTACGACTACTAATGTTTACCTCCATAGCTTTATAATTTTGAACACAATTCAGAAGACAAGGGAACTCCTGCAACAAGTATTAAGAGAAATTTGAATTCGTGGAGGACATTTTGATGGAACTAACCGACATTTGCATTTCATGGAGAGGAAAAACCACGAAATCCTTAAACAGTTAGCCTGACGGCAACGTGGCTCTAACACATGATCCGTCTACCACTGAATATATTTTTCGTCAGCGCTGTGGGTGACGCGAACCGGATGCGGATTTCATATGTGCCAGCCATTGCTGCGATACGAATCCTGGTCACGTAATAGGGGCGAACGCTCTATCTTCTGAACCATCAACAGCCATTTGAAGATGGTTGGTATAATGTATATATCATAGATTAATTTAATAAGGATACTAATATCATGACATTCCTTCCTAACACTACCTAAGTTTACGCTCCGACTTCCAACAAAATTTGTTCCCCAAACCGTTTTTTCTTCGAAAGATAATTGGAAAAAGGGTTTATATTTTTTACGGAATATACATATGGATGACAAAATAATACGAATACTTCTATGCTAACCCTATGTAAACAATCTTTCCTTTAGCAGCAAATTTTTTGGAAGATTTTACAATACAAAACTGTTGGCACAATTTGAAAGATTATGCTTGAAATTTTTTGAATTGGTCTACTCTTTACCCATGCAAAATTTGCATCACCAAACTAAGTGTAGAGATTTTAATGCTTCTATCCTTTTTAACACCATAGAATTTTAAAACTATTCTCGTGTAAATATCACAGTCCTGTACAATATCAAAGACCTATACAATCCTATATAATGAGTCAATGTTCTATACAATAAATGTTGCTGATATTAAAGCTAGAAAGCAGTTTGTAACTTTCTTTCCTCATTTTGGTGAATCCAACTTTTGAGTGGATAAAAATGACAGCATTTCTAAAAGCATCAAGCATGAGGTCTCAAGTTGTATCAACAGTTTTTCATGTAAAATCTTCCGAAACATTTGCTGCTAAAAGATAGATAGTTTATATAGAGTTAGAGTAGAATATTTCGTATTTATTTTTTTCCCATCTGTATTATCCATCTGTTAGAGTAGAATATTTCGTATTTATTTTTTTAACCATCTGTATTTTATTTGCTTCAAATTCTAAGCTCAAATCCCATCCTTTTAGTTGATTTTACTTGTGAGATTGAAGTATTTTTTGTATCGTGAAACCATTTGCTCACAAACGCATCTTTTATAATATTAAAACGTCATTATTCTTTTTTGACTTAAGTAAATAAAACATTATGTGAATTACTTTTTTACTATATATATATATATATATATATATATATATATATATATATATATATATATATATATATATATATATATATATATATATATATATATATATATATATTATTATTATTATTATTATTATTATTATTATTATTATTATTATTATGTTAAAGATATTTATATTAATGAAAAATAATTACGAACAAAATATTTGACACTTCTTATTTGAAAATTCAAATTTTCATTTCAAATTTTGAAATTTTATGAATTACAGACCGTAACTTACAATTTTACACTGGGTTTTGGTTCCCCTTCAATTATAACACACACTCTAAAGTCAGTTCCCTCCTGTAATTCAGTATCTCGTAGCTTTTCACGAAATATAGGACCATAAGACATTACACTGCCATCTGGTGTAGTTGGTGGCAAAGATGCTGGAGCTTTTTAAAAAAAATTATATTTAGATACAATCTAATAAGCAAGAATGTAATTTAAAACATTTTTCCCAGTGATAGTGAAATGGAAAGATACTTTTAGGCAGAACAGTACGATTTATTTTAAAAAAACTCTTAAGCAGACAACCATGATAGTATCACATATTGTTATATATGATTAATTTTTATTAAGAATAGTGATGGTCTAAATCACTAAGAATTAAATTTATAAAAGTAAGGTTAGCATACATTTACTACTACTGTAAATATAAAAATAAAGTTTTCCTCTAAATGCGTGAGAGTAACTAGCAAGTTTACATATAACTTATAATGAGTATCACACATTGTTATATATGTTTATTTTTTAAAAAGTAGTGGTGGTTGAAATCATTATAAATTAAATTTATATTTGCAAGTAATAAATGGCAAATATACATTTTACTATCGCTTTAAACGTAAAAATAAAATTTTGCGCAAAATGTGTAAAAATTGGCAGGTGCGATTATTGGTGGTTTAGTATACTCCGAAAATACAGGATTTATTCAGTTGTCGATTGTTTGTTGCAATTGGAACCTTCTTTCGATCCGAGAATACTCTAAGACATTTTATTAAAATTGCAGAAATTTAAGAACTTGATCCAGTTAATTAACGTTGTTGAGTAAAATAAGACTAAAAATACATTTTTTTACGATAAATCTCAATTTAATAAAAAAAGTGAGAGAAAGAAAGAAAACGTTACTTAAAATAATTTTTACTAAGTTTTAAATGTTAAACACTATTCTTAGCATACTTGCAAACTAATTTTGTAATTCATTAAAGAAAATTAATTTCCTTATTTAAAGATGTAAAACTGTAATTCAACAGATATTATATTTTAATTACTGTATTTGTAATATTTGTTGCTATTACACTCACTTGTGAATTTTTTTTAAATTACATGTATTTAGCTTAGGTATGCATCATTATTATTCAAATTCAGTTTTTAAATTTTAGAATCTAAAAAACAAATTGTACCTGAGTTTACGGTGAGAGGAGCACTACACGATGTTGTACCATGGATGTTCGATGCAATAATTGTGTACAAACCAGAATCAGCGCACTCGGCTTTTTTTATTAATAGGCGGTGTTTTCCACCATCTGCTTCTAACATAGCTTTCCTGGAAGTAGCAAGAGGTGAATTGTCCTTTAGCCATGCAACATTTACTTCCGGATTAGCACAAACTTCACATTCTAAGACAGCTTCCATTCCCTCTGAAAAGCATAAATAAAAATTAATATAAATTCATGACAACAGGATTATACAAATACAAATCGTCATGGAGTTCAAAAAATTGTAACTGGCACCTGAATTTTTAACATTAATTGTTACTTTCTTTCCTTCCATATTAAATCAGCTTCGGAGAAAATTATTCTGGTGCCTTGTAATTGCAAATTATGGTCTACTTGTACAGCATAAGTAATTCGAATGAACTTAAAATAAAAAAGCGGACAGAAATAACGCCAAGTGAAAATGAATCCTGAAACAAAAATGGTAAACAGGAAATATGAAGGAAATCTATTTAAAACTCGTAAGATACTTTCCTAGAGGATTCATCAAGTGCGTTTTGCAATAATTAAAACAAACTAATAATTATTAATGAACTTTTTAAAAAATAACAATTGTGTTTTTCGAGAAAAGTATTTTTGTGTCTTGTAATTGCAAATTATTATCTACCTGAGATACTGCAATGCTTTCCATCGAGTGAAAATGAATCTAAAAACAAAAATGGCAAACAGAAAATATGAAGGAAATCTATTTAAAACTCGTAAGACACTTTCCTAGAAAATTCATCAAGTGCGCCTTACAATAACTAAAACAAACCAATAATTGTGAAGGAGCTTCCCCGAAAATAAGAATTGTGGATTTTGGGAAAATTATTCTGGTGCCCTGTAATTGCAACTTATGGACTTCTTGTGGTGCCTGATAAATAATTCCAATGAATTATAAATAAAAAGAGAACAAAATTAACATCAGGTAAAAATGAATCTAGAATAAATAAAAAAAAGGCAGAGCATGCCAAATAGAAAATATCAAGGAAATCTATTGAAAACTCGTAAGACAATTTCCTAGAAGATTCATCAAATGTGTCTTGCAAGAACTAAAACAATCTAATAATTGTGAAGGAATAATTTGACTTGGCGTTAGAATTCATATCTTTGTTTACTAAAATATAAATTTTTAAAAAAAGCATTTTTGGAAAAAAGGTAATTTTTTACCCTTTTTTTTTAATTTTAGTCAAGATAAAAAAAAAATCTCTTGAAAACGGTTTTAATGATCACTTTGGGGAATTTCTTAAGACTCTAGAAAAAAAATTTCTTGATAGCAAGCTTTCGGTCGAAACAAAACATCATAATTACGTTTGAAATTTTTTTTCCAATCTATACTTGTGCAAAAAGCAGCAATAAAATTAATATTTATTAAATTTCCCTTTATTTCTATTAGTGTAAAGCAGATTAGTGAGTTAAGCTACAGCCTGAAACCATACCTGAAATTCATCATACCAAACATTTTCCTTAAGTTATATTATTATATGTCCCGTATATGGGATTATATAATTCTTATAAGACTCGCCAATACATACCTGCACATGTTTGAGCTTTTAGTGGAACTGTAAATCTTGGCTGACCAGGACCTCCAGACTCGAGATCCGAGACAGTGTGACAAAGCGATGGCTCGTCGTCCAGAGCAGAGTGAAAATCTACAAGTCACAGAGGGATGAGGGCAATCAATACATGCAAGTCAGTCTCAAAGCAGCTTGATTAATTTATATGATATAGTTATTAGTGTTTAGTGCTGAGCTAGTAATGTTAATAGAGGCATTAAAACTTGTTACTTATTATACGTAATCAATCAGTAATTGAAGTAGCATGATGAGTTTAATTTCTCAGTTCATAGATATCAAATAATATAAAGATATCATTTCTGTATAATGTCTTAAATATTGAATATTCTTTTAATTTCACAGATGATGAGTTTATAAATTGGAATGATTATTTCTGCAGATACTTAATCTTTCAAAATTTCAAATATTATTTTGACTTAGCACGTTCATGCCGGGTGTTGCTCCTGAAAGCTGGACGGAAAAGAGAAAGTACTGGTAGAAAAACTATTTCAATATAAGATAATATTCGGGAGGAGTTAATCCATTCTCAACAATAACAATTCACTGTAAGGAAATTAATCACGGCGAAGAAGCAATTCAATATAAAAATTGCATCCGTTAAAAACAATTGGTAGTTATAGATTTTTATTATTCCCGGGAAAGAACAAAAAAATGAAATTTATTTGTTACCAGTTTTTACTCCGGTGCGCCGCCCGATGAGACAATCTAGCGGGACCCACGGCGTGAACGTGTTAAAAAAATTAAATTCTTTTTTATAAAGCAATTGCTAATACAATGGCTCTTTTGCAATAAAAGGTATTGATTTTGAAAGAAATGCTAAACTCTTTTTATATACACTTAATTACTTTTATATTCTAACTTAAATTTAACTGTTAATATTTGGATTCAAGTAGAGTAACTCACATTGTTTTGAATGGGTTTTCTGCATAGCGTAAGTTACATTTCGTATAGTAATAACATAACTTTAATTCTGTCTGTACAAATATTTGATCTATTTCAAACAGGTAAGAGTACAAGAATAATATCTAAGAAATGAGTATATAATACTTGTACAATTAATGCTTCTAAATGCTATTAACTACACATAAAAATGTTGATTTAGACTTTTGTATATAGAAAAATATGTATACACAAATAAATTCAGTTCAGCTTTTAAAGCCTAAAACCATAACATAAATTCTTACTATAGATAATATTCAACATGTATATAGAGCATATTGTAAATGGAATATATGTTTAAACATTTCTTACCGTGTAATAATAAAACATTTCATATACCATGTAATATTGAAAATATTAATCAATTTAAAAAGTGCACTTGTGTGAAATTGAACGCATACAGAAGAACTGCAATAAACACATACATGGTCGCACATGTATAAAATCCTTGCCGAAATATCTAATTGTACTAATAGAACATCCAGTTAAAAACGGTCTTAAAATTATAAGCATGTGAAAAACAAATTTCTTCCACCCTCCTTAATTAGTTAAATATGTAAATTCTTAAGCTCTTTATTTGATGATTTCGGTTTGCTTTATGCAGTGCTTTGACAATTTTTTTTCAAATATTATTTTTTTTCGTTAAAATGATTATTTAGGAACAGAACATTTAAGATCCAAATGACATACGACAAGGATCTGACAATTCGCGATCGCAACGCTCGAGTACGCCGTCTAGCGGGAGCCTGTAAATACCGGACATTAATTTATCACGTTTTCATTTAGTTCCATCAAAGTCATTGACTGAATCAGACGCCATTTTTTAGCAGCAAATAAGAAACAAAATTTCCCTAAGGAAAAGGCCGAAGAATTTGAAAAAAATCTCCAGAATATTAGTAAATCTTTCAGGAACAGAACACGCCAAACATTTGAAGAATAATTCCTCAATAATTTTTAATTTCTATTATCAACAAACTTGCAACTGATGACTTCCGATTTCGGATACTGTTACAGATGTGTGTATTAAGGTAAAATGCATTTCTTCTGTCTTCAATTCATTACGAATTAAAGTGAAGTCAACATTGCTTTCGTCATTCCAGTGAATAAATATGAATTCAGAACATACAGAATTGTAATAGTTATAGCATATTCTTCGTTATAGAATAGTATATATTTCTGTATCCATATAATTCGGAAAACAACAATAAAAAATTATCCAAGTTACTTGAAATAGTGCCATTTGTGCTGATTTTTAATTAATTTAAATCGTTTTCTTGGTAAGTTTTTTTTTAATTTTGAAAGAATAAGTTCAACTAGAATTCAGCTATTCTGTTTTTAGCTACATATTCAAATTCATATCAATTATAAAATTTTGCTGTGTAGTATGTTATCTAAAAGTAATGAAGGTATAAACTATGTATCTATTATTTGAGAATAAAGTTTTCAAACAAGGAACTTATCATTTTGGAATTCTCCGGGAATCATAAATCAGGTAAGTGCAATGATTTTTACAATAAAAAATTTGCTTGTAAATATTTTTTTTTCATTTGATGATGGTTCTCTACAGAATGGTTTCTTACGTCTGATTAAGAACTATAAGAACAATAAAAAAAGAAACAATATGAAAGTTTTTATTTCAATGTTAATAATTCTTAAAATCGTTTTTTTTATCCTAAGAATTCTTTATTTTCCGTTTTTTAGTTTATAATTTTTTGATAAAAACTGTTCTCAAAATACTTTTGAAAAATTAAATGGTATAACATTATGTGTTTATGTATACTTCTTGTATATTCCAATGTTTGAAATAATATGATTCAGAAAAGTATGGAATAAAAATTCGGTACTTACGACGTATTAACGCCACAGCCGCTACAGATTTGGCGGTTTTTAAGTGCCGCCAATCTACACTTAAAATTTTTGCGACAGTTCATAAAATAAAACACTTTATTTAAAATCAAAATAGTTAATTGGATTTCGGTGGAAAATGAGCCGATATAGAGTTTAGCATAGATTCAAAACAATCATATCGCCATATGAACTCTGATGAATAAGATTCCAAATGAAATAACATTTCCAAAACGTACGTTTGCCAAGATAAAGTTTTATGTTGTGGGAATTGGTACATTTTCGTTTTTTCGGTAAAATATTTCCCTCCTGAAAAAATAAAATTGCATCTTGTTTTGTTTTTGGCAAATCCCAAAGACGAATATTCGTAGCACTAAAAATGGCGACAAAAAAGAATTGTTTTTTTTTTTGTTTTTGTTTCGTCAGCATTCTTTATTTTACGTTTCTTAGTTTCTAAATAATGATTTTTATTGAAACTTGAAATTTTTTGATAAAAATTGTTGTCAAAAAACGTTGTTTACAAAATTAAATTTCATAAAATTATGAGGCTTATGTATACTTTTTGTTCATTTTAATTTTTGAACTAATATGATTCTTAAAACTATAGAATGTAAAGTTTAAATGGGCCTTTCATGTTATATCATTACATTTAGTAATACTATTTCTCGGGCATTAGGTTTTAACTCTTATAAGAATATACATATTTTTTTCTGTTAATGTACAAATATTTTTCCGATGTGTTTTGGATATTCCTTCTCTAATAAAAAGAGATACCATTTTGTTTTCGGTTGTACAAGAAAGAAGATCAAGCATTTTTCTTTTTTAAATTTAATAAGCCACATTAAAGAAGGAACGTTGCAATGCTACACGCTACATTAACGACGTCTCCAGAGTAACTGAATGACGGTTCATATGGAAATCGCAGGTAAGCGTCTCATACAACAACGCCCCCTATAGTTCGTTGCGATCGCGAATGCTTGTCCATGGTGTCAATTTTAAGAATTGTCTGTAAATATAAATTTGTCTCGAAATTACTCTCTTAAAATTCCTTACCTTCTAGTGAAGTTAAGGATCCTGAGCGTACACTTTCTGTCACCACCGTGTGCATTTCTTCATAGGCTTCAAAATCATCTATCACTTCAACTTTCACTTCATGCTTCTCATACAGTTCTTCTACCTTTGCAGCCTGGTCTTCAACCACATCAAATTCATCGTCTCCCAGATCTTCAACTGAAATTGAGAAATGTTTAACCCTTTCGCGCCGACTGTCACAAATACGTGACAGCAAAAAACCGTATCAATCAGGGTAAGAAGATAAAACTGGTAATCAAAGTATTTCTTTAGCAGTTTATTTGTGGGCGGAGTTATAATTTTTTGATTTATTTAATTCACCATTACTTTGTTCAAAATAAAACTATTTAGTTATACTTTGAACTAACATTGATTATATATATGATTAAACTAACAATAATTAAAATAAAAGCAAAGTAAGTCTGTAAAATTAGTAACGACTACATTTAAGTTACCATTTTTTATTTAATTGCAACTTGGTTCTGATTTTGTACGAATGCTTTTCTGAATCACCCGTCCCCAAGGGGTTAAGTTATTAATATAAATATTGAAATTTATTACTTAACTGCTTAGTTTACAAATTAACTTCTTCTTAAATCTTGATATTAAAAAGAATCTTTCGAAAATAATCTTTGACATAGTTTTTTATTTTGTGATTCCTTTATCAAAGTTCTTGAGAAATTACTAAAAGAGATCAACAAAAATAGCGAAAAGTATGTAACAGAACAGTTCAGCCTGTAAGCTAAATTTAGAACTAAAGTAAAGTAAGTGATAAATTAATTTGTAACACTATCATTGTCTATGTGTGTTTATTTCTGTATAATTTAATAAATCAATTAATATTAACCTTTTGCACTCATATTAGTTTAAAATGTTGTTTGAACTAACGTGTCCACTAAATCATTTAAAATATTTTTGTTGATCTCTTCCATATTTTCTTTTAAATATTTTGCCGAATCCGGAGCAGTTTGCATCTATGCTTTAATTCAGAATTTTATTTTATTTTCTTTATTTAGAACTAGCCGCCAAAGGCGCCCAGCTGTTCGCCAAGCTAAAGGTTTTCACAAATAAAGTTTTTTAAAACATAGCCGGAAATCTGAAGATTAGTGGACAATTAAAGTGTTCCTGTCCAGCAATTTTGTCTTCATATCCAGTTCTGCTGCAGATGTGTTATAGCTCTTGAGGATGTTTGAAATTATATAGCTACAACGCTTAAGAAAAAAAAACTAAAATGCTAAATACATGAAAAGAACACGAAAACGAATAAATTTTTTATGGTATCAATTTCTATTTCTATATAATTTTTTATAGTATCAAATTCTATTTCTATATCTGTTACGTCAAGCACTCAGGTATTATAATTTGATCTAGTTGTGCTTGTATAATTTTGATCTAGTTGCGCTTTCTACGTCATTTTGTTAACATCGTTTGGTTTGTTATTTAACATCGTTTGGTTTGTTATTTCTAAGTTAACTTTCAAAAAATTGGCTGGCATCAGCATTTTTATTCTTTAAGTTGTTTATTTTTTCTTTTGGAATTCGTTCCTTTTTAGCGAAATGTTTTTCAACCTAATCGAATTCTTTGCCGACTGTTCTCTGTATATATAAAGAAAATAAAGTAAATATTTTTAAAGTGTTGTGAAAAGAATTTTTAGTTGTACAAAGTACTACAATATCGCTATAAAAATTATCGTCTTCGCTTAAGAAAAAAAAAAATAGAGCGTGGAAAGAAGAAGAAAAACTTATTATAACAATTATGAGCAGCGACAAATATATCAAAGCGAAGCGTTCTATTTACGTATCGAATATGTTGCCACATTTTTAATACAGAAGTTAAACTTTTCTCCACTTTAATAAATGTAAACTAATGCGAACTTTACAATTAAATTATTAATTCCTTCGTATATTATTGGTTTAAGTTGTCGAAAATTAATATTTCAATTGTGAGGTTCGCATTAGCATACATTTATAAGAGTGGGGAAAAGTATATGCATTTTTAATAGTTTTTTGAATATGGCTCTTTGAAGACGAAAAAGCAGACGAAAAGCATAGACGTACAAAATGACTGATAACTAAATAACTAATCAAAATTTTTGAAAAAGAAAAAAAGTACTTCTTCATTATGTCAAAACACAATTATGTGCCGAGTTTCGTGCCTGGGCGAAGCTTCTGGGGCGATATATTGTGATTACAGACAGACAGACACACACACAGCCGCATTTATTATTATGTATAGATTATTATCTACTCAATATCTTACCGTGCGGTGCAGACGATTGTTGTATGGCACCTAACCAATCATCCTTTTGCTCTATTGTTTTGCTCTTAATTGTCAAAGGAAGTCCTGATGTGCCGCTCTTCAGACTTTGAAATCTGAGCTTCAGATCGTCGTCATCCGCACAATCTACAATCTCTACTTCTGGAAGCTGAATAAAAACACGTAATTTAAATTGATATTCATGCAAAAAAAAATTAAAAACGGTAAAACGGTTAAAATTTATGGATAACTAGACAAGGCACGTATGAACTCATTCAATGTGACACAGGTAATGCCTATCATCATTTCTATAGCCGTTGCATTTTGACGTTGCTTTTTCTAGTGCAGTGTGAAATATTTTAGTGTTGAAGTAAACTGAAATTTTTACAGCTTATGTAGTCAAATTTTTTACTTACTGTTTCACTGCTATAGTTTTATTTATTTACTTACTCATTTTTTGTTTATTTGTTTACTGACAAGACATTTTCATAAGAATTCTAATCAATTCATATCAAATTACATACCTGCCAACTTTTAATCCCTTCCATTATTATTTTCCCTAGTGGTATTAAAATGGAATTAAAACTTCAATTTTAAGCAAACAAATACGTTGTATTTGAGAAAACTTAAGTTGACAACCATGATAGTAACGCATACTAATATACATGCTTAATTTTTGTAAGAATAGTGGTGATCAATATCATTTAAAAATTAAGATTATAAAAGAAAAAATTGTATATAATTATTACCACTTTAAATATGAAAATAAAATCTTACGGAAAATCCGGAAGAGTTGGCAGGTATGAAATTATACGACGAGCACATTTTTAATAATATTTGCACTAATTCTTTAAGATATTTGTTATTTTGTCATTTTTTTATAATTTTTTCTACAACATTTTACATTTTTAGTCGCCTGTGGCATCCCTAAATATGAGAAGTTGATTTTAGAAATAAAAATTTTATACAAGTAGAATTACAATACAAATCAATCTTATAATTTTAAATTTCTTAACTAAACTATGGTGAAAGTTAAATTTAGTAAAAACTCCAAAATATCCATAAACATTCTTTGACTTACTTAACACGTTCACGCCGGGAAAAGCGGAAATACTGGTAAGGGAAGAGAGAAAATACTTGTAGAAGAACTAATTCAATATTAGATAATATTCGGGAGGAGTTAATCTATTCTCAATAATAACAATTCATTGTAAGGAAATTTATCACGGCGAAGAAGCAATTCAATATAAAAATTGCATCCGTTAAAAACAATTGGTAGTTATGGATTTTTATTATTCCCGGAAAAAAACTAAAAAATGAAATTTATTGTTATCAGTTTTTACTCCGGTGCGCTGCCAAGATGAGGCAATTTAGCGTGACCCACCGGTGGGTCACCCCGGCGTGAACGTGTTAAAATCGATAAGTATCCACACATCAGTTTCCTTAGAAGTACCGAAACTAAAACTCAAATTGCATCTAGTGTAATTCTATAATTGTTATTCATTATTCTCATTCTGTTGTACAAAATTGGTTAAGACAAAGGCATTTAAAAGGATTAAAAAAAGCAAAAAAATTCCACTCTTTTCTTAGAATTTTACGGCATTGTAATCTTAAGATCGGCATGTAGCCAAGACAAATATTTCTTAGCTAGAAAATATTTAGGTGAAAAAAAAATAGTTCCCCCTGTTAAAATAACATTGTTGAACGTTAAATAGCTCGTAATAGTAAAAAATAGAATATTTTGAGTACGCTAAAATGTTAAAAAGTGCCCAATATCAACAATGTAACTTTTTATTATGACATGTGTGCAAAGTGTTTGTCTAGTTTTATTTTAATGCAGAATAACAATTTTATTGATCTTCCATTTGGCTTATCGAAAATATTACTTTACTCTGAGACGGGGTTGAGATTAAAATATCGTTAAAAAAAAAAAAAACAATTCTGTGTGAAATTGCAAGCATATAAAGAAGAAATGATTATTTTTCTCCATACTGACCCAATCGTATATGTTGATAGTAAAAAAAAAGTATTACAAATTTCTTAAGAGGATGTCATATTATGGGAGAAGTCCTTCATGGCAAATTTTCTTTTGCCATAAGCAATTTAAAATTTAAATTAACGAGAAAATTTAATTCGGGAAATTATAGAGCTAGCCAATAAGTTTCAAATGCTAAGAGAGTTTATGAAAATTATGACAGGATTACGAAGTAGGGAAGTAATCCTGCCATAATTTATTTGCCTTTATCAGAGTAGGCCATTAATTTTCAAATGGAGAAATTTTTTTTTAATTATGACAGGATTACGTGCTAGGGAAGTAATTCTTCCACAATTTATTTTTCATTATCATAGAGTAAACCATTAAGTTTCAAATGCTGAAAAAAAATTTAAATGATGGCAGGATTACGAAGTAGGGAAGTAATCCTGTCATAATTTATTTGCCTTTATCATAGCGCAAACCATTAAGTTTCAAATGTTGAAAATGTTTTTTTTAAATATACGAGGGTTATGCAGTAGAAAAGTAATCCTCCATAATTTATTTGCCTTTATCATCAGGTAAACCAGTAAGCTTCAAATGCTGAAAATGTTTTTCAAAACTATGACAGGATCACGTATTAAAGTTGTCCTGCCATAATTTATTTGCCTTCTCATATTTTGAAAGCATTTAATCAGCATTGAAAAACTTCATGGTTTTTTCTTTCTAGGTTTACATGAACTTTATTTTCTGAATTTTCTCTAATCTTCAAATTTCAAGTAGGGGTGAAAGCAAATTTGCCATTAAAAGTTCCTCCCGCGTTACAGCGTTTTCTTAAGTAATACAATATTTATACTGCAATAAAAAAAAATGATTTTTACCTTGATAACATTTTTGACTAGATAAATTGAGCGTGTTGCTCCAACTCTTTTGTGGTCTGTAACAAATATTCTTCCTTTGAACAAAAACAAAAATCTTTCTCTTCTTAAGTTGTGACTGTCAGTAACTTCAAACCAGTCCTACAAAAATAATGATAAATTTTAAAAATTTGAGCTATGCACATCTACATATGATACGAATTGCTTACTTTTTTACAAAAAGTCTCGATTAAAGTGCAACTAAAAGAACTTTGAATATTTAGATATTTATAAGTACATCCAACATAACACTATAGAAAACACGAAAGTTGAAATATTCCATTAAAATCCTAAGGTACATGTTTATTTTAAGTTTTTCTACAAATTTTCAAACTGGTGTAACACTAAAATACAGTAGAAGAAACGAAAAATGCACAAAGAAATTTATGCAAATAAGTGTTGCCATCTCCATAGAGATACTGAATAAAAGAAAAATACACAATCGATTCAAGTGCAACAAAAAGTTAATGCCAAGGAAGAAAAAAACCACTGTCAAAACCGAATAAGTTTAAAATGGTTAAGTTTGAAATAAGACAGGAGGGGCAATATGGTATAAGAAATAAAAATGTGTAATAAACAGAAGATAGATATATTTTCAAATGTTTTGAAAATAATTTAAGCTGAAAAAGTGACTAATTATTTAAGTTAGATTAAGGTACAGAAGAACAGTAGAGTATTAGCTCAATATTCTAGAGTTTCAAGAGAACAGACAAGTAGCAATATTGAACTATTTCAGCGGAAAAAAATGTAGAAGTTGAACTACCAGTGCAAATTCATCTTTCCTATAGTAATCAATAATTACAAAAATGTCGATAACATGATGACTAATCCGATTTGTTTTATCCAAATGTTGAAACTTGACAATTGTAACAAAACTGCTGTCTTTTTTTTATTTAACAGAAATGTTAAGTTTCCCAAAATAACACTCACATGTTTAAGAATCCTTCCAAGTTTGTGCAGATTTCCTTTATATCCTTGAATGGAATTGATATATTGCAAATCTGCAATTCGTTGTGGAATGGCTTGCATGAAATCGTGAGCCTTTTCAAGGTCTGCAGTACTTTCTTTCAGTCTTGCAGTGTACTTGATGAGTTCCTACAAAATAAAACCATTTACAAATAAGTATTTTAAAACGGAAAAAATAAAAATAAACAAATATTCAAACAGTACGAGTTGATATATTATTTTAGAAATTTTAAAATGTGTAATCTATGTAATAGCTGCAAATAATAATGTCAGATATTTCTCTTTTATAATGTTGATGCGTAATATATTTTAAGACATAAATTAGAAGAATAAATATAATATTATTTTCAAATTTATTAAAAGTTCTAAATCAGTAAAATTTTAATACTACACGATTTTCATGACAAAAAATTCATCACCTTATCGAAAATATGACTTCAAGAATAGTAAAAGCATGCGTTCACCATACAATTTTTGTTTGTTCAACTGTTTCATTAGTTTATTTACACAAAATAAACCAAAATGTATCATAAGTTTATTTACAAATTTATGAAGAAAATTGAGCATTTTTGTTTGTACATAGAGGAGAGGGGCAAGTGTAGACAGACGGAATATTTCTGCTATTTATCACTCGAAATTCATTTGTAAATTTTACCAATTGGCAAAACTGTGTCACACAGTCAGATTAAATTGCTTGACAAAACTATTAATTGTTATTTAGCAAATAAAAAAAACAAGATTTTTATCGTGGAAAATAAATTCTTAATTTGTTTTTTATTTTTCACTAAGACAACTTTTATTAATCGTTTTTAAGAATGGGTATTATTATAGTGTGAATAAATATGCTTATTACTCATTTTACTATACGCGTTCGCTTTGCCTTTTTTCAATTAACTAATAAGGAATTTAAATGAACTACTGACTCCACAGGGGATGGAGTAGATACATGGGTATCGGGTATGCAGACATATAATTTTTTGTGAACTATTAATGGGCCGTAGTTTATTTCTTCAACACAAAACATTAAGGCTATCATAGTCTTTAAATTCAAGTTTTGAGAAATCTAGGTCTAATGAAAAGTCCATAAAAATAGTTCTAATGAAAGTCTAGTTCTAATGAAAAGTCCATATGCAGATATTTACGTATTTAAAAACACCATAACTCAGCAATTATAAGGAATCAGATTTTTTTTTTCCCTTTAAAACTAACAATCTATAGATTGCGATTATACAAAAAAAATGACAAAATGCATTAGTTTCTGGTCTCTTTCAAATACTCATAGTGTCTCTAACTTATAACTTTTACCTCTTTTCTATAAGAACATTTTTCAAATATTATTAACTACTAATGAATTTCAGCATGTGTTAATAACAAGAAATTCAATCAGTTTTAAATTCTGTAAGCATAAAATCATTGAGGGGAGTTATTTTTGCTCAAACTTTTTCTTTTCCTTAATTCATATTAATTTTATGAAAAACTGTGAATCAGTTAAATTCTTTTTATTAAAAAAATAGATTTGTTGCGCTACATGCATTTTAATATATTTGTTCAGCTAAAAAACATTGGTGCTCTAATAATTTTTAAATCTAACTTTGGAAAAATCCAGTTTTTCTGAAAAGTTTATCATTTACAAAGTACGCCATAACTTACTACAATAATTTGTAGATTATGGATGCGCAAAAATATAATTTTTTTGTCATTCTGTCCAAATGTCTATTATGTTTAATGACCACAGACCTTTTAAATTAAAACATTTATTTTAGTATTATATTTATTCATTTTCTAAATACTACTATTTATCAACAAATTAAAAAAATTGAAAGCCAAATTTTTTTAAAATTAGATTTTTTTGTTTCAATATTTAATTTAAATTACAAGAATATTACATAGATTTTTAAATTTAGGAACATTTTCTAGACTAAAGGATGTTACGTAGGGAAGCTCAACAGTTCAGCCTGTAGTGAGACGGTATATATTATTTTAATACATTAGATCTGCCTTATCATAAATAAACAAAAAAATAACTTACCTTAAGAAGCAGTTGATAATCGTTAATTCTTTGAATCGGTGATTTTAAATGTTCGGATAGTGTCTTTTCGTCTTCTAACTTCTTACTGAATTCCTAAAAGTAAATTAATTTCTTTATTTTACACAGTTTAATGAGAGTTTACAACTCTTATGTATTTGTTTCGGAGACTTTAGATTGCTAATTCGTATATTTTTGACAAAATATTCCATAAAAATACATCCATTTCGTATCGAATATCATTAAATAACAAAATTAACTTTTTTTAAAAATTGGTAGTCACCAAAATTTTTTGTAGTAGTTTTTTCCCTAATGAAAGAGAGACATATAGATCTAAATTCCTTTCTCACTTATTTTTCATTTGTCACTATTTTCATATTCTTTTATTTTATTATATATCAATTAACATATAACGTAACTGATCCCTACTGTTCCCCCATTCAATTGAGCTTCGGCTATTTTTATATTATTCTCACACAGACTAATAAGTTAGAGATCCTAGCGAGGCTGATATTTAGGGTTCTATCTCACATAGGATTAATTCCCATTAATTAAAAAACAATCGCATTTTTCTAAGACCAAAATTTCAGTTTTCTAATTTTTTGCTTTAATCAATGAAATTAATATGTAATATAATAAAAAGTGGTAACGAAAATAAAACTAATGTCTATTTTTGTGTCACCACCACTAAAAATTGTTTTCCAAAGAATGTATATATGCATAAAAATTCCAGCTTGCTATACCAGTTAACAATAAAGTAGTATATTAACCCTTTAATGGGCCCTTTATTTCTAGTAAAGGTAAATTAAAGTATTTTTACAATTGAAATTGTTTTAAGAACAGTAATTGTAAAAAAAAACTCATTTAGTTTATAAAAATGCCATTTTTGGTGGTAAACATATTTAACATGACCTATTAGGAACTTACTGACTTTTATTTTTCTTTATTTATAAAATAAATTCCTTAAATGCTACAAACTTCAAAAGGAATTATGTATTTTATAACTTTCATACGTTTTTTAAAATTGACAAATGGTTACCAATTTTATTTAAACTCACTTCAAGAAAGCTGAAGTTATTGAAAAATGGAAACCTAAATTAAAAGTGGTAAAACGTGGTGGTAAGTGTATTTACCACGGCCTTCAAAATAGTTAAAATAAGAAATATATCCTAGCATTAACCTAAATGTACTACAACTACTAAAATTTTTCAAAGACCGCGGGAACAATGCATAAGGACTTTTTTTAAATATTTAATTAGAGATATGAAGATTTTTAATTGTTTTATTAGAAATAATCTAAAAATATGCTTTATGTACGACAGTTTAATTGGCAGTCCTTGTGCTGCATCTGATTTATTATTAATTTGTTTTTGGAGTATATACATAAGCTGAAAATGAGTAAAGTGAGACGAATTATGGTTTACTTCGGACAAAATGAAAACTTAAAAAAGCTGCTATTAACGTTGATAATGGGAAACATCTTTCTAAGAATGGGAAACGTATTTCTAACAATGAGAAACATATTAAACTAAGGGAAACGTATTTCGTTATTGAAGATATTAAATGTTTTATTTTGATTTGAAAAGCGTAAATAGAAAAACTAATGCAATATTTTATAAATGTTGTTCTTTTCATAATTTGTTCAATATATTGTTATTCGAAATATTATATTTTCTTTTAAGCGATATCATTTTTATTTCTTTGACATTTCACGTGAAATAATGTCATAAAAGCAACTGAAAGATTAAATAAAATACGATTTATATGTTGGATCAAAATATAATCTGAGATTTCAAACTCATCACTGGTTATAATAAGTACTAACTCGCGGAACTCTTTTAACTCTTCCACGGAGCCATGGGGTTACGCGGAACTCGATTTGGAAACCTCTGATGTAAATAATCAATATTAAGATTGCGATGCATATTCTTATTTCGGATAAACCATCTTACTCGCGTTATTTTTCGAAGGATTTTATTATGACATCTTTTGCGTTTCTGTCGAAGAAATGGATAGATGCATCACCCGGCTTGTATGGTAATGCGTACGTTAAAATAGTACGAAACTTTGATACGTAGAGTAATTGTTTAAGTCTGAGTTCCATTTTAGAGTTTTGAAAGAGAATTTGTAGTTCCTGACAGGCTGCTTGTGCTTTGTTGATGATTGATTTGACAAGATCCTTCCAATTGAATTTTCTGTTTATAACCAGGCCAAAATCTTTGCACGTTTAACACTGGGGAAAATTTCGTTAAAGAGAACAACTTTGTTTCTCGGGAGGATGTTTTTTTTTTAATGTTTAATTTGAAATTGTGATTTTTGTCCATTAGCTTTAAACTTCAAGTCTAGGCACCTGGTTCCTATTTCATTCAGCTTTTATGAAAGGTTCTGTAGGTCTATGTATGAATTAATGACTTTAACAACGATTCCAGTATCATCTGGACAAAATGCAGTGATGCTGCCGAAGTACTGTATGTTCACAGGAAGGTCATAAGTAAATACAATAAATTGTATTGGAGCAACGCTACTTCCTTGGGACACACCAGCTGTTATTTTTTTCCTGTTTGTTGACTTTATATTTTTAAAATTAATAACTTGAAAGGTTCTGTCATATAAGTAGGCCAGTAATTATCTTTCATCAAGGAAATAGTCTTACATATACATTATAGCTTTTTAAAAAGTCTTTGCAAATAGGATCCTTCAATCTAGTAATGAAATGTTTTATTATCAGTTTTTTCCCTTTTCAAGCCATATTTATTATCAGCTTTTTCACAAACAGCCTTGCAGTCACGGTTAGTTTACACTCTACCCTCAAAAAAAAGGGTAAAAATACAATTTTTTTCCTTCCAGCTCTTCTTATCCGAACAAGTAGTAACATTCCCTTATCAACAGGCAACAATGTGTGAAAATTGTAATAATAGTAAAAAATAAAAGTTATTTAACATTTTCTGGAAATTATTTAAAGAGAATTATTTATACACTTATAAGTTGCAAATTGGAAAAATCGAGTAAACACTTACATCAAAATACTCTTTCAGTTCACCGGATTGTAACAGCTGTTGCGCTTCTGGTTCATCTCTGCAATAAGAGACGTGCATGTCGAAATCTCGCTCCTGAAATCATAATTTATTTTAGGTACTTTAAAATTACATAATATCCATTTAAGAAAGTTGCAAAATATGTAATAAAATATTTTTTAAGGAAAACTGGAAAAAATTTCGATAACTGCACCATCAATAACTAGATATATTCAAGAACCACGCAGAGATGCCAACTGCTCTGGGTATGACAAAATATTTTACAAAGCTGTAGAGAACTACCGAATAAAATTTGCAGATTTTTGGTTAATTTCGCCAACTTTTTAAAGAACTAAACCAACGCCTCCACACGGTTTCTTGTAGGTAGTCCGATCAGACCACTATGAAGGCAAACCAATTTACGAAAGAGCCATCCAATAAAAACTCTAGTAAAAATAAGAAAGTGGTAGCAAATATAAGTCTATAAATTTGTTTAATTTATGAGTATAATTGGTTTGTCGTATTTACTTGTCAACCACTACATATTCAATTCTCAAATGTATATGATAAAATTCTCTTAATTAATTTAAAAATAGAATTTGGTTTCTTGCGCACCATTGGTTCACTTTTTAAATAGTCTGCGCAGACTACTTATAAGAAACCGTGTAGAGGCTTTCTAATGTAAGAGGTGATGGCTAAACTCGACTGAACTGTAGCGAAGTGGGGTATCACATTAGTCTTAGTATCATCTTAGTATCACACTAGTCTTAGTATCATATATGGGGTATCACATTAGATTTATTTAAAAGTAGTGGTGAGTAGACACTGTAAAAAGCGTATTCCAAGTCAGGAATCATAACATTAAAAGAATACCACTCGAAATTGTGCTTTGAATGTGCTGTCCGAAGCAAGTTGGCATCTCTGACGACGTTCAATAAATAGATTCAAGAACTGCACTTGACTGATTTTATAACTGAAGGATTATAAATTACATATTTCAATAAAATAAAATTTTTCCACAGATAACTCTGGGAAACAATTGTTTTTCCCGTTGCATGAAATTTCTGAACGGATCTCAAACATTTTCAAGTCACTCAATCCAAATCTGCAATTTTTTTCCCTCAACACGTAACAGTTGTTATGCAATTTAAAACGATATTTCTGTTGTTGTTGTTGCTTATCGCTTTGGTCTAGAGCCCTAGACCAAGTCCAGAAGATCATGTCGCATCAGCAAGTCAACGATATTTCTAACCAAGATTTTTATAAAAAAATCCACTCGAGTGAATACTAATAGTCCCTACTTCTCTCTTACGTAAGTAGTGGTCTGAAGAATGCGATAATACATTTCAGTTTATGATGCGATAAGTTAAGGTTACATGTTTTTGTCTTATAGTGCATTCATTATGTCTTACAGTGCTGTCTTATATTTATATATCTTACACTGTTATTTTATCTTATAGAGTGTAAGGAGCAGACAAAGCAGATGCATGTATAATAAGCTCACACGTTCTTTTTAAACTTGAATATTAAGACAGGAAACAAAATAAACTAAAAATATCACTTTGAAGGAAAAAAATCTCTAGCTATCCGACTGAAACTAATTTCATATTTGAATTTCCCACACCCGAATTGGGTAAGTACTTTTTTTTAATAACCGTCGTTGAACAGCCGATTCAATTTTATGGGTTTACTAATGTTCAACTCCGTAGCCTTGTAATTTTGAACCCAATCCGGAAGACAAGGGAACTCCTGGATCGAGTATTGGTAGAAATTTGCTTTCGTGGAGGACTTTTTGATGGATCTAACCCACATTTCCGTTACATGGAGAGGAAGACCACGAGAACCTCCCACGGTTAGCCTGACAACAAGGGGACTCTAATCCATGATCCGTCTACCGATGAGGATATTTCACGTTAGCACTGTGGTCGGTGCAAGCCGGATGTAGAATTCGTATCGACTGGGATTCGAACCCGGTTCGCCTCATTAGAAGGCGAACACTCTATACCCTGAGCCATCGCTGCTCAAGATCAAGTACTTTTTTTTTTATGACCGCCGTTGAGCAGTCGACCCAATTTTTGGGTTTACGACTACAAATGTTCAACGCCGTAGCCTTGTAATTTTGAACCAATCCACAAGACAAGGAAAGTCCTGGATCGGTACCCCCAGAGGTATTGATTTGTTATGGGAACATGGAGGACTTTGAGACTCGACATATTTAACGTGCACCAGTCACCATTTACTACACGGGGAGTCTTCGACCAGCGGGTACCGAACCCACGAACTCTTGGACATGGGTCCAGCACCCCACTGACCAGGCTATCCCGGCCTAGAAGATCAAGTACTTGTATGAATGCTGCAAAAAATGTGTTCCCCAGTTTAATTATTTTAATTACATATTAAGTTTTATATTTTATAAGCGTGGCTGAACAGCCAACCCAATTTTGAGTATGAGACTACTAATGGAGGACTTTTTGACGGAACTAATTCGCGTTTGCATTACATGAAGAGAAAAACCACGAAAACCCTCTACTGTTAGCCTAACGTAAAAGGTACTCTAACCGATGATCCGTCCACCACTGGGGATATTTTACGTCAGCACTGTGGTCGGTACGAGCCGGGAGAAGAAATCGTACAAACCATAGTGAATTTCTATTCTCTATTAATATAAACTTTACTTACAATGAAAAAATACCATAACCATTGAATATCTTGATTTGATATCATGAATTTCGATTTCACTACTTAGTCTTCAATTACACCAGAATAAATCAAAATGCACAAAACTCAAATATAAAATTATTGTCTACAACCAATATCATACTCACATTTTTACAATTTAACATCCAAAATAGGTGTCTTACTTTAATAATAAGGACGAACTAGAATAAAAATTTAAAAGATTATTATATTTTACTTACCAGTCTTAAGAAAGTCTTTCCTAGCCGGGCAGGATCATCAGCGTAATACTGAATGCCTTTCATAAGGACGCTGAAAACAAAAATAATAGTTATGATTATTTTTATAGTTCAATTTGTAACACTCCTCACAACACATAATTTACTAAAAGATTTCATTCCATTACCATTGATACATTTAATATTATTATTATTATTATTATTATATATATATATATAAACTGTAGTTGTTATTCATTTTATTGGGCTGTCTAAAATATTAATTTAGGTAGATTAGCTATACGTTAATTATTTATTTAAATTCATTTTGCATTTTTATCAAAATGGAAACTTAATAACGAAGTAATTATTTAGATTTATCTTTTGGATCCTGACTGTAGAATTTCAAGCATAAACTATGCTATGGGGCCGCATACTCTCATACCAATTGTTGTCTCTTCGTGCAATAATATATACATATATGTTATACGATACTTAAGTTATAGCCCAAGAAGTGTGTATGGAAGTAGTACAGAACGTAATGAGCCTCCACACGGTTTTTTGAAGGAAGGTAGTCCGAACAGACCACTATGAAGGTAAACAAGTTTACGAAAGAAGCATTTAATAAAAAATCTAGTAAAAATAAGATAGTGGAAAAAAATATATGTCTAAAAATTTGATTAATTTTTTAATACAATTGGTTTGTTTTATTTACTTATCAACCAGTACAGATACAATTCTCAAATATATATGATAAATTTCTCTCAATGACTTTTTTTTACAAATTTGGATTCATGCGCACAACTGGTTCACTTTTTAGATAGTCTGTGCAGACTACTTATAAAAATCGTGCGAAAGCTTTCTGATGTAGGAGGTAATGAATGAGAAGTAGGATGAGTTTTCTATTACATCTCACTAAAGAGGTGAAAGCAATTTTAATATTTCTGCTGCCTACAATCCTGCAATGTCCCAAATTACGGTGGTTTACATGATTTGGCTGAGGAACAAATTTTAAAATGCTACTAAAATTCAATAGATAAGTATCTTTGACAATATCGCAGAGATCTCTTAAAATTAGTTAACACGTTGAATGCCACGCTAATTTTTCATGGTTTGCCCGTCTGGCCAAATGGTAAATAACTACAAACTTAATTTGCAAATATTAGACAGATTTTACTAGTTTTTTATAAAGTTTCGCATGACATATCTGAAAGAAGACTACGAATTGCTAAGAAATAGTGGTGGATAAAAATCTACTAAATTGAATTTATTAATACAAGAATCGCAATTAATAAACTACCACTTGAAAATATTTATTCGCTGTCGGGATCAAGTTGGCATCTCTGTCTATAGAAATAAAACTATTTTAGTGTGTTCTATACTGCATTAATTTCTTCAAACCATTTCAGCAACGATAATAATAGAAAAAAATTAAAATTTACTCGAATTATGTGTTTCTAATAATCTTGGCTTCGCCTGTCACCGGTGAACCCCGCGGCTCAATGAACAAACTCAGTACCGGTTACCGGTGACCCTCGTGGCATTCAACGTGTTAAACATGAAATCAAAGTATATCTGTGAAGGCAAAGCCACAGAAAATATATAATCTAACCAGTAGGATATACAATTTCTCTTCCCTATTAAGTGTTATATTACAGCCTTAGTTAACCAAAAAAAAAACTTTCTTTTTAAAAGTCATAACACAATTAGAACTTGCTTACTTATTGTGGAATTCAGAGATAGCTTTAAAATTTGTGAAAAGCACATCTTTTTGGTCTCTAAGTTCTTTTGGCATGGTCTTCGATTCCATTTCTTTGATGTAGTTATTAACAACATACTGCATGTCTCTTGAAAAGGCTTCTTCTGATTCCACTAATTGCTTCAATACTTGGCTGTAAGTCATTGGAATTTAATTTGATCAAGAATCTTTATAGTTGTAAATATTTTATTAGAATTAAATGTAAATCATAATAACAATTCTAAAATGTAGTAATAAATGAAATGTGTTTAATTACTTGGCTCGAAATTCTTTACTAGTATTTAGCATTTTCTAAGTATTATAGGTTCTATAAATATTGTCATAAATAAAAGTCTCCATTATTTATGTATGCATTCAAAATTCATAAAAACTCAATAATTCCCTATTTCTATAGATTAAACAAATTTCAGAAGATTATATATACTGCTTATTAACATTGAACTTATATTTTATAGTTCCGGTTTCTGAAAAATTGCAAAATTATCCTCGATACCAGATTCGGAATTCTCGTTTATGGAAATTAGGTTAAATCTCTACATTACCATTATCTTAAATCCTTGAAATAATTTATTATGTAATAAAAGATACGCAATATGGAAAATGCTTTGAGACAACATATTTATTTGTTTTTGAAGTCTTTTTAAATTTCACAAATATACTTTCAGAACAAACAATATTTTATGCATTATTGCTAGATTCCAAAAAGTGGTTTATATATGAAAAGCATCAATATGAAAACATTGGTAGCTCATATCTGTATACACCAAGCAGATGTTTCGTTCTGCTACTTACTTTAGCTTTTTTGAAAAGAGCTATGCCATAACCATATGGATCTAAATATAATTACAGTGAAACCTCTCTGGTAGGTAAGTATGTACTTCATTTACGTTGCACTAGAGCTGCCCAATGGGCTATTGGCGATGGTCATGGAAACATCCAGGAGAATGATCCGAAGACATGCCATCACAATTTTGATCTTCTGTAGAGGGATTGGCTCCCCTGCTTTGGAAACTGGACGACCTGCTCGCGAAGTTGAGCACTTAACGATAGAACACTTTAACGAAAACGGATACCGCACACCCTCGGTCCTTACGCTGGCTGATCAAAGTAATAACCCACCCGCATACTGATCTCAGCCAGTGATGCTTGACTTTGGTGTTCTACAGGGAACCGTGTCTTTGCGATCTGAACACTGCGAAACTGAAACCTCCCTAGAGCGACCATTCTATGTCCCACAGTAAAATGGTCGTTGATGAAGGTTGGTCGTTCTTAAAGGTTACATCCATTGACTTCAAAATGTTATCGAAGGTGCACTATTTTTCGCAAATGATTTTAATTTTAATCGGTGTCATTTTCTTGGCGCAAAAATGCCCCTTGTGTTGGCGTTATGAAATCCGGATCGATGAATAGAACTTAGTGTCAATAGAAATAATCCATACTTATATAATTATAAATAAGAACAAATTTACCAATTATAAATGATAGAAATATTTTAAATAAATAAATAATTGTGTTTTTTTTCTTTTTAAATCATAAAAATTAATTAGCTTTAAAATATGAGAAGAGGTTTGTTTGAGATGCTTAGTTTTTCTTCCTAATTTAACTTTCAACTCTAAAAATAAATCATTGATAGCCTCATCTTTAATTCACTTTGACTGCAACATGAGGTTATAGATCTCTTTCAGAGATCGTCAAAAAGAGCTGTCTAAATAAAGGCCTCACATGAATATTTTGAACACATTTTAATCTACTTATCTGTTTGAAAATATTTCTTATTTTCATACTTTTTCGTGTAAAATATTTTCGTTGGAGCAGAGGGTTCGCCCGGTCACTGGAAGAGGTTTTAATAGTCCCTCCTAAAGGTTTTCTTCATCGTGTCATCGTGTATGGGAAAAATAACGCGCCCTCCCAAAAGTGGTCGTAAGTAGAGGGTATATAGAGATGGTCTTTCCTGAGGGTTAATTGTAGTTGCATAACTGAGATATTGCGGTAGACGGAATTGCTAGAATCGGGCAAAATTAATATAATTAATGAAACACGTCAGCACAATTTTTCCTCTTTTATAAAAAGGAATCATCTCAACAAGAGGATTCTGGGCACAACTGGCTAAAGTTTTAACAAGAAAAACAACCATAATGTGAAATTTTGAAGATACACTTCAATGGATTCACTTCTTACATTTTTCCAACTTTTTTTCGGTTGTTAAATAAAATTGTTATCAATGTATTATCGTAGCATTGTGACGAATCGTATTGGTATAATTTAATACGAAAAAAAAAGTAATAAAGAATCTAAAATACCTCATTTAAAAAAGTGTAATGTGGTGATGGCTTTCGATTTTAAATGTTTTCAAAGAGACAGCCGGATAGAGTAAGTATCCACTGACAGTTTATTTGAGAAAATGAAAAAGAAAGGATTAAACATATATTCAGAATTCTCCCCCCCCCATCTCCAGCCCCCCGACAATTCATTTCTGTCAGGTGGAAAAGGGCCTCATAGAGTAGCAAAACATGCAAGGTGTCAATCTTAAAATTTATGTAATATTGAAATCATATAATTGCCGCGATGATCTAGAGGCAAAGGCACTGGCCGGACATTCATGGTTCAAAGTAAGACTGTTTCATTTATAGCTAGTTTTCATGAAGAATAAATTAAGCTCTAACTATTTTTAATTACACAGTATATACTTTTTTTTGGAAAGGAAATTTTAATCTTCTCGCCAAAAAAGCTATGATGAATTGACTTTCTTACCAGTTTTGGTTTTTTTTCGCCTTTATATAAATAAACTTTCAGCCCTGCTGACGCTGGGTGAGAAAAGAACATAACAAAGTTACTTCCAGGGTTATGCCGGGTATCGAACCACTCAACAAAGTGCTCGGCAGAACTGCAAGAACACTCGATACAAAATACCGGCACTACCTCAGTGAAAAACTACGTAGTTTAGGAGTTGAAAACTATTAAAATTTTTGTAGTTTTAGGTTTAGAGGTTTAATCTTGAGAAAAAGTTTAAAAAGTACTTACTCCCTTCTTGCTCTTGCTGCTTGGGCTTTGGGATCTAATTGAGGAGATTCTGGCGGAGTGACTATGCTCTTTTTTTCCAAATAACATGAAGGGACTGTGCCTTCCTGACCGTCCTTCCTTCGACGTACTCTCCACCTTTTTTTTAAAGAAAGGAAAGAAAAAGAAATTGGTTATAAACACATAGTTTAAGAGGAAAGAATAATAATCGGTTTTACGAGTAGTTATTTCCGATTTTGATGAGTCAAATTTTAATACAAGTCATGCTTAATTTAAAGTTAAAATAAATTTTTTTAATCGTAGAAATTTAATTTTCAAATTCTTAGAGTTGTTCAAATGTATAGTTACAAAACAAAACACTCCCATATGTCAACTTTTCCCGTTTGAGTTTTATATTTAAGGTTGAAAAAATTTTATGATTTACAATTCTGTACCCTGCAAACTTCTATTCTTTTAAAAAAGTTTTTTTTCTAGTGGTAATAAATGCCATTTCAATTGAGACTATAAGATGATGTTTCAATAAAATTTAGTCAACACATAAGAACTCTTTCGGAGAGTATATATATATATATATATATATATATATATATATATATATATATATATATATATATATAGATGGAAATTTTCCTCACTAGCTCCCTCCCCTTTACTGCCGAAAAATCATAGTTTGGTAATTTTAGTATTTAAGTTCTTGTTTACATAAAACTGCACTTTGAATTCGCAAAATCTTTACAAAACAAAATAATATTTTAAATATATTTTAACCATTATTATTTCAAATAAAGTTGCTTCCATAATTATTATTTTTATGTTTTATTAAAGCTGCTTTTAGTTTTTTGAGAACGACTAAACACTTGCATTGATTAGATTAAAAGTTTTTATTGAAGCATTTAAATACAAAGAAAACCGCCAATATAAGAAGCCTAGATTTTTCTGTGCAGTTCTTTTAAAATTAACAAAAATTTTAATGTTTAATGCTTTCCCAGCATCAAAATGAGCTAAAAATCTTTGCACTCCGAGCACTTTAAATTGTTGTTTGAACTAATGTAAGTATTAAATCATCAATCATAGAAAATACAATATTTTTATATAACTTTTATAATTCTTTAAAAAATGTGGTTGCTAATCAAAAGCTATAAAAAAAATTTAATTTTAGTTGCTGACTGTTGATGGCGCGTCAGAGGTCGCATTAGAAATCAAAGGGTTGAGAATAAAATATAGGGGAATAACTCCAGTAAAGATGAGTTATTTTCAATTTTATGCTATTAACTTACGGACTGTTAACTTATTAACTCTTTGCATTTGTTTCATCTTTTCAACAGTTAAAGTTCGCAAGATTTTATTCTATAATTCAGGATTCGTACGACATTGAGAAAATACAGTAAATGATGCTGATATTCTAATAAAGATATTACAAATTACTTTTAATCAGCTTTCCCTTTAAAATTATAAATTCTTTACCCTAGATTTTGAGACGCATTGTGTTTATTTTTGAATATTAAGAACACTGGTGAAAACAAGCTTATTAGAAAGTATTTTTTTTTAAAATTTTTGCTACCTTTTTTTAAATTTTTTAGGACTTTATGAACTGGCCATAAAATACCTGGGAGCTAAAATAAATAAAGCAGTAATTAACCATTTAGGTGTAATTAATCTTTTTAATAAAACGTTAAGAACAATTGTTATATTATGGGTAAGAGTGGAAAGTGAGAAGGCAAAGTGTAAGTGTAATGTACTTTGCACCACTTAAATGCAAAGAATCAACTTATAATAATGGGAAGTCTAGATTTTTAATGTTTATGCTAACTGGGTTTCAATAATGGACCAATAAAATTTACAATGTAGGAACCTTATAGACTTATAATATTGGGTAAACATTGGGATGTACAGAGTTTTCAATATTGTTCCTAAAATGGCTCTCAATAATGAACTACAATTCATTTCTGTCTAGGTTTTTTATAAGCTTATTATGTTTGGTAAATATTGGAAAGCTTACATTTTGTAATATTGCTCCTAGATAAGAAACGAATCTTTGTCTATTACCGAAAACCATTCTAGGACCAATATTAAGAAATCTAAACACCCCAATATTGGTCCCTTGGTGCTTGTTCTTATAGGGCCCATATTGAGCCACTGTTTGAGCTCAACTGGAGCCAATGTAAAATTGTTGATAGGGTATAAACATATTCTTTGAACAATAAACTTACTTATGTGCACGACTTGAGTCGATAACTTCAACTTCTTGCCCTTCTGTTACTTCAATACCTTCGCTGTCCCCAGATCGTGGTGAGTAATCCATTACAACTACGTACACAGATGGCTGTAAGAGGAAAAAATATCCTTAGTTTACGATTTACATGATTCTTCTAAAGTTCCCTTTTAACGAAAAGCAATGATGGTGGATATTAAGGTGATTGAATGTCTTTAGTCTTTATAGAATTGCATCGTAATTGAAACTATTTAAAATAATGAAACATCGTTTTGTTTACTTCTTTTAGTTGAATTTAGTTTTAGAATCAACATAATTACTTAATAATGTTTAAAATGTTGTAAATTATTCGAACTAAAAAATATATTTCTGATATTTCTGTTCTAATATATTTCTGAACTAAAAAATATATTTCTGTTGTTTCAAAATATATTTCTGATAAATATGATATGCTAGTCGAAAATTTGAAACGGTTTTGCAGCTTTTGATATTTTGAATTCAGCAAGAAAAAATGTATTGCACTATTTATAGCTTAATGTAGATGAAAACAAAATTTAAAAAAATATCTCGTGACAAAAAATATCCTTACTCCTCTCTCTATATATACATAGATTTAGATAAAACGATACTGATCCTGTATCAAATTTCATTTCAATCTATTAAGTAGCATTGTGAAAAGATAAAGAATATGAACCGTAAGGAAAATTATTTCTATTTTGTAAAAACAGCAAAGAAGTTTACATTACTTCTAATGTTTAATGAACTATCACCCTTTTTGATAATTATTTATAATTCCAAAAATCAAAACCTAACAAACTATATACCAAAAAAGTCAGGAAAACGTTCACTATCAAATTAGGTTTTTTTAAGTTCTGTCAATTTCTTTCATCTGATACCTTTAATAAGTGCAATTAACTCAAACAAATATTATATATTAATATATAACTAGAAAATTTAAATAAAATAAACAACAAACTAATAGACAAAGTTGTTAAACCTTTCCAGATATGGAAAATATTTTATATGACTAAGAACCAGAAAGCAAATATAAAACAAAACAAAGATCAAGGTTTGACTTCACTGAATTTGCCTTTAAAAGGTAAATTCAGGTTTCAAGATCAGTCAATGTAGAATTCGAATATGTATACAAAATGACCAAGTAATAAATAAAATTCAGAAACTTTTTAGAAAATTTAAAAAAAATTACTTGATGATAAATTAAATTTATCTTTTTCAAAAATAAGATACGGGCATAAAACTGCTTATAATTTGTCTTCTATAAGAAATAAGCAAATCATATTTTGTACATCATTTTTAAAGTATGCAGTTTAATGGATGAGTTCGAAAACTGGTAATCTGCAGTAGATTTCTTATCAAAATTACTTATTTTCATATTTATTTATTCAATTTGACTCCATATCCAATTTTTACATTCAGGCTAATTATAAAATACCATAGTAACAGATTATAATTCGATTTTGTTCTAATTTTAACCTTGCTATCTTGATTTTAAACTAGTTTAAACTTACTTGATTTGATTTTAATAAAGTTGCTCGAATTTTAATTTAGTCATTCTGCTTTTTACCAGGTTTTAGGCGCGGTATATTAAAAATATATCTTTTGCGTCGAAAATTTATATCAATCAATCAAACCAAATCCAATTAAGAAATTTCAAATAAAAAATTATTCATAGGTGGAGCATAAACAAAATACCACGCTAGTATATAAAATTCAAAATTTTCTTTACAAAAATGGCAAAAAATATTTACCTGATTAAGAGTTAAAACAATCCTTAAAATAATTTTTCAAAACATGGCGAAAACTATTTACCTGATTTAAAACTAAAATAAACCTTCGAATAACTTTTTAAAAAATGGCAGAAATTATTTACCTGATTAGAAACTATAATAATCCTTTTGAAATTTTAGATGAAGGAAGGATATTATTCGCCTTCACACAGTCACTTAATAAAAATACACAAATCAGATTTTTTTTAATCACTTTTAAAAATAAAGATAAAATTACATGTTTAATTTAAATTTCAAAGTAGCACACTTTGAACACCACCCGGCATAGATCCTTATTGCTTTGCCTTGAATTAACCGAATCAAATTTAGCAAACGTTTCTCTAAACCTAGGTTAAGATTCCTCGAGCCGCTTTCATTGAAACAGACGGAGACAGAATTGTTTTTAGAAAAAAGCCTCATCAGTTAAAACAAAGGATGGTTTTAGATCCATTCAAATCATTTCGAAGAATCAGTTGAGATTTTTAGAGATCTACACCTGAGTTACTCGCAGCCCTAACTAGTTCAGTTCATGCACCTCATCTGAGGATATCGTTGGCCATGTGGATAGTTTCAAAAATAAAGAGATCACGTCAGTAGTTATCAATATGATGGCTTTCTTAAAAAAAAAGTTTTACAAAACATAGGAGAACATTCATTCTATGATAAATCTATTTTTAAGTTTTCGCTTTACATTTCGGCCCCATTAAAATCATGGTTTGTTGTCCTCACTTAAAAAAAATGGTCGTAAACATTTACGCGCATTTAATAATTACATTTTTATAATTTATTATGCATGACAAATTTCAAAGATGTGGAAAACGTTTTTTCGTATGATTTAAAATGAGAACTTACATAAATGAATGTAAATACATGGTTACAATTGAAAGGAAGTTTTTATTTAAAAAAAAAAAAGTCAAAACTCTTCATGTGTTTTCTTTGATTTTTAAGAAACCTTAAATTTAAAATTGTACGATATATTTTTAAAATTTAAAGTCGACTTTTCATTTTAGAAATAAATAAAAAATTCGAGTCAAAAATAGTGGACTAAAAGAATTTCAACTCACAAGGGAAACTAGGGAAGTGTGACTCGTCAATTTTGAAATAAACTAGTGGGATGTATGCCTTATGAAGAATAATTTTAGGGGGCAACATTCGTTTCGGCCCATAGAGGGTCCTATGAGAGATAAAAAATAATTAAGTATGTAGAAAAATCGGTATTTCATTACTTCAATGCAGACTATTAGTTATTGTAATTATCTCATACTACAATTAATTTTGTGCTACTTTCACGTACTATATAACGCATATTTATTGCCAAAATTGATTCCAAAAATTTTATAAATCTGCAGTTTTTCAGAAAAAAAAAATTTAAAAAAATTTGCATTATAAAAAAAAAAAAATTTGGCATCAAATTTTTTAAATTTGTTTTTTTTTCAAAAAATTTTTCAATATTAAAACTTGTAAACAGTATTAAATTTCACTTATATAAAAGTCGAAATATAATACGCATTTTCCCAAACTGATGGAATTTTTTCATATTTAATGTGTATCCAAAAATGTGATTTATAAAAAAACTTTTTTTTCTTCATATTGTTAGATCTTGCAAAAAAATCTGAAATAATTTATGTGATTGCATAAAATTAAATTGCATTTATAAAAATGTTTTCAAATTTGTTTGGCGGGAAATTTGAACTTAAAAAATGTTTAATATTTGAAATCGATTTTTTTCATAAAAGATCAACTGTACTGTATACACAAAATTTGAAGTGATATGTCACTTTAAGTGGAAAATCCGTTGATATCTATGTCCTGTGAATTGTTCAATATTTTGTCAAAACATTGCTATTTTTATAATATTATTTTTATATCTGATATCCTAGCTAATTTTTGAAATATTTAACTTTAAAAGTTTGCATTAGCTAGGATATCGGGTATAAAGATAATTGCATGAATAATATTTCAAAAATAGCAATGTTTTGACAAAATATTGAACAATTCACAGGACAAATTTTTTTAATAATATTTAAATTTTTTGGCAAAAAATTTAAATTTTTTTGAAGCTTATTTTTTTTTCATTTTTTACCAGTTGTGCAATAAAGAAAATTAAGAAAAAAAATGTGTCTATTAAAGCGACAAATACTTACAAATTTTGTTTATATACTACGGTTGACCTTTCAAGAAAAAAAGAAAATCATTGAAAACTGAAATGTTTTTTTAAGTTCAAATTTCCCGCCAAACAAATTTGAAAACATTTTTATAAATGCAATTTAATTTTATGCAATCACATAAATTATTTCAGATTTTTTTGCAAGATCTAACAATATGAAATTTTTTTTTATATAAATCACATTTTTGGATACACATTAAATATGAAAAAATTTCATCAGTTTGGGAAAATGCGTATTATATTTCGACTCTCATATAAATGAAACTTATTACTGTTTTAATATTGGAAAATTTAAAAAAAAAATTTTAAAAATTTCATGCCAATTATTTTTTTTTTTTTTTTTTTTTTTTTTAAATGCCAATTTTTTTTAATTTTTTTTTCTGAAAAACTACAGATATATAAAATTTTCGAAATCAATTTTGACAATAAATATGCATTATATAGTACGTGAAAGTACCATAAAATTAATTGGAGTATAAGATAATTACAATAACTAATAGTCTGCATTGAAGTAATGAAATACCGATTTTTCTACATACTTAATTATTTTTTATCTCTCATAGGACCCTCTATTGGCCGAAACGAATGTTGCCCCCTAAAATTATTCCTCATAAGGCATACATCCCACTAGTTTATTTCAAAATTGGCGAGTCACACTTCCCTAGTTTCCCTTGTCAGTGCGAACTATTTTAATTTTCCGTTATTGTTTTTAATATACAATAAGTCAATATCCAACATTTCAGTGATTAAGTTTTATGACTGCGAAAATATAAAATCTAGTTTTTGTCATGTTTTAAAAATAATTTTTGAAGTTGTAAAAAACAGTTTTTTCGTTACTACAAAAAAATATAAATAGAATCAGATAAGTATAAAATTACAATCATTAAAAATATTTTAGTATTAGATTATTGATTTTTAAATAAAAAGGTTAAAATCGTTTATGCGTTTTAATAGATAATTTTGATGACGTATGCTCCATTACGCATGAAAATGTTTGAAAATGAAATCTACAGTTCTTGCTATAAATAAATAAATAAATAAAAAAAATAGTTATAAATTTTTTAAAAAAAAAACTCTTTTTCTCAACAATTTCAATAACATTTTATTATTCTGTTTCTTTATCCAAAAATTATGTTTACGATTGATTATGTTATTTGATTATTTCAAAATATAAAAAAGATTCATAAAGATTTAAAATTTCCTTTTTACAACAATTTAAATAACATTTTGTTTTTGTACTTTATTATCCAAATCGAATGTTTATACAACAACGACATGTTTATGATTAATCATACACTTTGATATTTTCAAGAAAAAAAAATTTAAAAAATACTTATAAAAAAATTTAAACAATTTTATTCTCAACAATTTTAATAGAATTTTCTTTTTGTGTTTTATTATCCAAATCGTATGTTTATAACTGGTCGTATTTTTGGTTCATAACATATTTGAATAAATATTTTAAAATACAGAGTCTCTTAAAACTTTCTGCGATGCATTTTTATATTCTTTGTTGAAAATTAATAGCTGATCTGCAAATTGAAAATTAATAGCAAAATCTATAACTAAGAAAATAACCAATTCTCACGTTTAAGCTCTAAACTAATTTCGAAATAATCTTGAAACTTTAATGCTATATCCAACAACCATATTCATCTCTTCTTATAATTAATAACAATTAATAAGACTGTTTATCGGCTTCCTTAAATAAAAAAAGGAGTCCAAATGATTGTACTCTTAAGTTCGTAAATAAAGCACTATTCAGTTATTTCAAGAAATCTTCCCAACTAAGAATCTAAACTGTCTGCTGCTATGGAAACAGGATTAAGCTAATTTTAATAAGGGAAAATTGAAGTAAAGGTATAACTCTCCTAATATAAACTAATGCGATACGATTAATTCAAGACTTTAATTTGAAGTGTTTTGTTTTCGTAACAACAGTAACCACCAACACGTTTTTTAAGGAATTCTCGTGATAGCAAAACAGCATTGAGAGTTTGATACTGAGTTGTTTTTCATATTATTTTATTAACTTTATCATTTGAAAATTCTGTCATATTTATTGCAAAGACAATTTTTCATTTTTAAAATATGAATTTAAGACAATGTTTTTAAGTTAATTTGCATATCCAGCATTTTAAAATTCATTAAGCTTCTTTTATCCCGGAACACATTTGCAAATTTTTCTTTTGCAATAGGTCAAACTAATAAACCATTTCTTTATCATGGGCCATGATAATGAATTATTAACCACGGGTCACATTAATGAATTATTCCCATACAGAGGAATAAAGTAACAATTTATTCCTATGGATGTATAACCGTATGAAGCTAAGCACGCACAGTTGGCCCTAGAGGTTGTCAATAGTATCCCTTCTGGCACCTTGGTCATCTACACTGACGGTAGCAAGTTGGAAGACAGTAGAGCCGGGAGTGGTGTTTTTGTCAACAGCGTCAGGATCAGTATCCGAAACCCTGACAATTGCTCAGTCTTTAGATCTGAGATCATAGCTATTGGAACTGCCCTTAATTATGCCCAGACAACTGATAATAATTGCATTTGGATGTTGACCAATAGTAGGAGTGCTATACAGTATTTCAAGAACTGGCTGGAAATATTTGATATTCCTGACCAGGAGATTATGAAGCTTCTCTCTGATATAGGCTTGAAGACACCAATAAGCCTCCAATTGAACCCATCGCATGTCGGGGTACATGGCAATGAGACAGCCGATGTACTCGCTAAGAATGCTGGTGATCTTCCTATGGCTTGTTTGAACCGTCTTACTTCCACTGAGATCCCCTCCCTGGGAAAGCATCGTTAGCTTCCAGTGTGGGGCCGTACTCCATCCCAACAGTGGTATGACGGCAATCGCCCTGGCCTATCATTAACCTGCTGCGGTCCCCGGCCTTCTCAATCGGCCACGAATGGCCAGATTTCGTAGTGGCCATCTTAAGTGTTTAAGGTTTCAAAATGGGGAGAAGACTTTCCAACCTTGTTCCTGCTCACAACCTGCTAGTCCTGGTCACCTTCTTTTTTGCCTTGGCGCTTCTTTTAAGCAGCTGCTGGTTAATCGGGACTTTCTGCATATATATGGGAAACTGACGCGACGGGGCCTTCTGGACCTGGTCTAGGCTTTCCTTCTGTAGAGGGATGTGTAACAACAAACAGCTAAGCACAAGTGGAGCTAGGGAATTCGTCATAAGACTCCCGGGCTACTTTTCCGCCTTGAATAAGCATGCTATCAAATAGTATTAAACTTGTGGTGTTAACAATATAGCACGTTCTCTCAATTTTACTGTCAACGAAACAAACAACAAACGAATTTGGAACATTTCGCAAGCAATGATGCTAACAAACAAAAAATAAATAAATAACAAATGGTGATTTTTAACACAAATTTAGCCAAGCAAGCGATAACACTCGAAATATGTCAAACCTTACGCTTTATTTATGTTGTGATATTAGCTTCCTCAAATTTATTTACGGTTCAAGACCTTTTAGAATTCATAAATTACGAAAAATTATTATAAATAGCAAAATAATGCTTGATTTTAAACACAAATTACAATAATAAAACTACCTAGAATATTAAGAGTGTTAACACATCACCTCGTAAACATAGTATAAGCATGAGCGAAGGGATTCACCGGAAGTTGTCCATGTTTCTTCCCGTTTTAGGAAGCTTGTTATTGTTTACATTTAGTCACCCATTCATAAAACAGATAACTATAAAAAATTATCTCGATAGTGCTGATCACTTTTGGATACGGATATATGTTGGATTACGAGAGTCACAAAAAAACAGTTCAAAGCCATTTCTTTTCCATTCAAACTAATAATATACAACAAAACTACAACTCCATGCAAAATTCCTTTAATTTTCAGTAAAATAAAATCCCTGGTTAGCATTTTTCCTTTTAGAACTTTAAATGTTACTGTTCTGCTCCAGTTATTACAATATCTGGTCACGCAGTTCCCAATTGATGCAGATAGTTTTATTTTCTTTAAAAAAATTTTAAAAAAGTGGAAAAGATTAAATAATGGCTTATATCACATGACCTTGGCCCTGGATTATTGAATCAAGTGCAAAAATACAATTTGATTCGTAACTAACGAAATTAATTTTCAATAAAATTTCAATTTATTGATTAGCTATGGAGTTACGATTTTTATCTAGAGTTAATTAACTAAGAAAACTGTTGAATGTTAGTGCTCAAACAAAAATAAAAACAAAGCAGCATTTCATTCAAACTTACAGAGCAGAGCCGTTAGGGGCTCAGGCGATAAGCCATCCGCCTTCCAATAAGGCAAACCGGGTTCGAATCCCAGAGATGGCTGGTCCATACGAATTCCGCACTCAGCTCGCAATGGCCACTGTGCTGATGTAAAATACCCTCAGTGGTGGACGGATCATGTGTTAGAGTCCTTTTACCGTCAAGCTAACAGTGAGAGGTTTTCGTGTTTTCCTCTCCATGTAATGCATTTGCGGGTTAGTTCCATCAAAAAGTCCTCCACGAACTCCACGAAGTGAAATTTCTCCGAATACTTGATCCAGGAATTCCCTTGTCATCTGGGTTGGGTTCAAAATTTATGAAATAAAATAAAAACTTGCAGAGCGTATAAAACCTTTTGATGCTTTTTAAATTACGTAATCGTTCGTCTAAAAATAATAAATAACAATTGTTTTTTTTAACTCAAAAGGAAGAAATATGCTATTTAAACTAATGTACACTAATTGATATAATCTACATCTTATATTTTTATATGATTTCTAAAATTCATAAAATAATGAGGTTACTAATTATTAACATATAAAGAGTTTAAGTTTCAGAGTGGTGACTTTCCTTTGATAGATGACAGCGACAGCGAATGGTTAAATTTCTTCCATGCACGTTTGGTAATTATCTTTTTCGTATAAAAACAACAATGGCAAGTCACTGAAAAATCAAAAAAAAATTTGAAAAAAAAAGTAATTTAAAGAGTTGATAATTTCGTGAGTAAGTCTAATGTCATGTCAAGAAAAACTTATGCTTAGTTAGTACATTTTTTTCATTGTAATTGTGCATATCATAATCATGTTATGAGTTTTTACTCCCTTTGATTTAGTTAATGTGAAATTTTAAATGAGTTTACCAGAAAAATTAGTTTATTTCAAAATGTTTTTAAAATAAATAAAAAATGCAGTCTTAAAATAACAAACTTCAAAGACTCAATAATTTTACCTTGCACTATTTGGATTCGGAGTTTTTGAGCCCAAGGCCAAAGCAGGAAAAAAACGTAACATTAAAGTGATGGATATCATATACCAACTTCTTACCTGAAGCTCTTGGCTTTTATCCTGGGAATTTACCATGAGACGAAAAAAAGAGGAAGTCGCGGAACCTTCTCTACAGCTAATTAACGAAGAAAACTGCGGAAGTGTTCAAGTTCGAGAGAAAAGAAGAAGAAAAAACTATGTCAATAGTAACACCATGAAGACATTTCATTCAAACTCACGGTAGATTAAAAATTCTAAACATACATAAAATTGTGTGATTGTTCATTTAGAGAAAAAAAAACATACATAAAAATCGAATGTTAAAACTTACTTTGAATCACGAGAGAGATCTCAAAATCTTATATAAATAACTTTAAAACAATTTTATAATTAAACACCGATACAGCTCGTTTTAGTATATCTAAAAGTCTTGAGGACACCAGGGGGAAAATACCTTTTAACGATTCAAATCGAATAAACATAAACCTTTAGAGTATTTATTACGTCAAGCATTCTCATTTTCATGGATATGTTACCATTAAGGCGTATAATTCAGTTATTTCATAAAATAACTAGGTATTTCATGAAATAACTATACAAGTCAGTTAAAGTATATAATAGATGAGAAATTTCATACTTTACCTAGTTATTCTATGAAATAACTAATGATAGATCGTTAAAGTGAAAAATAAACAATTTCAAAGTCATTTCATAAATTAATTTATCATAAATAGCTAAAATCTCTCGAAAAATGAATTTATCCCGATTGCGGATGATTATTTGTTAAATAATAAGGTAAAGCAGATAATATTATTTAATATAAATTATGTAATATATAAATATATTATCAAAATTTTACGTCTAAAGGCAACAGAATGAAGCGTACACACACGTCAGTGCTAAGCTAGAACCGTATTTCATACTTAAACGATTAAGTAATCTTTATTCTATAGAATACCTAGTTAAATCCTCGAATTCAATAATTTTATATACTTCAAATAACTTGTCTGGTTATTTCGCGAAATATCTAGTTATAGCCCTAGTTATTCTATGAAAGATAAATTTAAGCATCTTTCAGTAGTCTTAAAAACTACCACTTATTTATTTTTTCCAGGTCGTGGAAACCCTATTTATTTTTGTTTTAATAAATTAGAATTGAAAGAATTTTGTCATCTATTTAAGAAGTAATTTAAGCATATATATAAAGCCTTGTCGACAAAAGCCTAAGTTCTAATAAATTTTAAAAAAATATCTGTTTGTTTAAAAAAAATTCTGCTTTAGTTAACTATCACTGAAAAGAATAATTCGAAACTTCAAAGAATCTCCAACTAGCCAATATGTTCAATACTCATTTTACAACTTTTAACCCTTTGCTCTCCGAGTACTTTAAAATGCTCTTTGTACTTATATAAGCACTAAATCATTTAAAATACTTAATACAGTATTTTTATAAATTTTTTAAAATTCTTAACCTAATGTGGTAACTAATTATTAAGATATAAAAAAATTAATTTTATAGGAGGTGACTGTTAAAAAGCGCCTCACATTGGCGTGCGTAGGGTTAAATTTACACCTTGCGTAACCAATATGAGTTGCATGAAATACTTAAAAGTATAGTCAAATTTATTTTTTCTGTTCTAAAAGTAATAAGACATTTTAATTGCAAAAAAAGTTGCAGATGGAATGAAATAGATGTAAAAACAATTAAGATTCTTGTTAAATGTCACGTTGATTCTCTTACTTGTTTATTGTATGACTTACAGATGGATGGCAGATTTACAGCTATTTAGAAAACCTCTATTGTTACTCCAATTTACATTAAAGGTCAGATAAATGAATTGTCAGACTATAGACCAATTTCAGTTCTACCCTCTATATCTAAAACATTTGAGATGATACGAGAAATTATTTTTTTACTTGAAACGCATAAACTTCATATCTAAATATAAATACAGATTTCTTAGCGACTTCCATCTCACTAAAAGAAATAATCTCAATATAATTTGTCACTCAAATACTTGAGTAAAAGAACTAAACTGCTGAATGAAGAAAATAGAATCCATGACCATGATAAACTACTTGCGTATGTACAGTGAGAAAATAAAAACGAAAAAATAAAGAAATCGGACTACTTAGAATAACACATTTTCTCTGAATAAACGTATTTCCTCTGAATTTTCTCTGAATGAAATTTTTTTCTTGATGGATTCGAATTTCTGAGCCCCAAAATACTAGTAATATAGAAGACACAATTTGGGAATAATTTGATCTGAAGAGCGATTGAAAGTTTGGACACGTTAATGTTAATTTAACTTTTGTATATTTTACCATATTTTGAAAACTTTTTAAGAGAGCAAAAGACTTCCAGACATTTTTAAAATTCGTTTATCCAAAAATCACTCCATGCAACAACAAAAAAAATTATAGTAAAAGTAAATATTTGAAAAAATATTGTGACCATATTTCCCGGATTGCGGCGGCCACCCTATATTTTGATGTCAGAAATCCGAATCCACCGAAAAAATATGTTTATTAAGAGAGAGCACGTTTTTGTGTCTGATTTCGTAACTTAAAATATCCATTGAGTGTTAGAACGTGGAGATCCGATCATTAGATCAAAAGTTATTCAGAGTGATCTGTTTATTTTTCTGCACATTGTACAGTGCACACAAAAAAACGGATCATCATAAATAACTTTTGAACTAATAATCGGATTTTCAAGTTCTACGTCTCATTCTTAATGGCTTGAAGGGGTAACCTCAAATATGCTAATTAGTAAGTTCAGACGATATTTAAAGTTACGAAATCAGACACAAAAAAGTACTTTCTCTGAATAAACATACCTTTTTTTATTGATGGACTCAGATTTCTGACCCCCAAAATATCGGGGGCAGGCTCAATCAGGGAAATATGATCCCAATAGTATAGTCAGGAGAGCCCTCCAAAGTTTTGACCCCTTAACGTTAATTTTACTTTATGCGCATTTCGCTATATCTCGAGAACTTTTTACGCAAATTGAAAAATATATACACACAATTATAAAATTCATTTATCCAAAGATATGTTCATGCAAAAAGTATCTTTTAGTAAATATTTGTTATTTTTTTATAATTTTATTTAATAATGGTCGAAAAAAATTTTGAAGTTTAAGGTATAAAATTGTTTGCATATTTTTAAAGCATATAATTTTACTTGGCAAAATACAAAATTTCAGCAAAATCGGTTGAAAATGCTCCTGAGAAATTGAATTTCAAAAACGTCAAATATTTAAAATTTCATTTCTCTAGAACTACCCATTTCACTCAAACTTTCTATTTTGCCATGTAAAATTATATTCTTCAAAATGATGATTATGCTTCAAATTGATGCAAATGACCTTACAATTCAAAAAATGTTCATCCACTATTAAAAAAATAATAATAAAATAAATATTTACTAAAAATTGTTTTTTTCATGGCATTATCTTTGCACACAATTATAAAATTCGCTTATCTTTGGAAAAACGAATTTTACTATTGAGTGCAAAAAAATTTTTCTTCGCTTAAAAAGTTGTCGAGATATTGCAAAATACGCACAAAGCAAAATTAACATTCAAAACTTTGATGATGGTTCAAAATTTTTACTCTTGACCAAACTACAGGGACCATATTTCCCAGGTTGCGCCTACGCCCTATATTTTGGGGCTCAGAAATCCGAATCTGTCGAAAAAAAGTAGGTTTATTCAGAAAAAGTACATTTTTTTGTCTGATTTCGCAACTTAAAATATCTTCTGCTCTAATTAATTAGTATATCTGAGGTCAACCTACAAATCCAGTGAGTAAAAAGTGGTAATATACAGGCTTTGGACAAAATTAAGGAAATACTTCCATACTAACTCTATGAAAACAAAATTACTCCCAGAAACAAAAGCTTTGGAAAATTTTACATGTCTAAATTGTTAGCACAATTTGAAAGATGAAGCTTTTAGCAATGGTGTCATTTTTACCTATATTCGCATCGGCCAAAATGTGGAGAGAAAGTTAATATCTTCTTTCCAGCTTTAATTAAAACTATTTTGAAATCTTTTTAGAGTATTGCATTGCTTTGAAAAAATGCTAGTATGTTTTTATTTCTGTAGTAGTATTGAAAAAAAAGAAACTTGCTACGCTCATTTTGGTCGAAGCAAATTTTAAGAGATCGCCATTTCCAGAAGCTCTTTTAAACAGGAAAACTTTGTCTTCCATAACATATTTGGATAGCTTGGTGGATGATACAGGTAAGTGACATTTTCAGGGGTATTTATCAATCAGGAAATATAACATAAAGTGGGCTCGTCAATATAGATGTCACATAAATATTTTGCTTTCACTTTAAATTTGACATAACTAATTCACATTAGTTTTCAGTATGAACTTTTTTCCAATTGGGTAGTGGTAAAAAAATAAGTATTAGCCCCCACTTTCATACAAATCAATGTATGATTAAATTATTCATGTACCACTTTCTTTCTCTCTTTAGATGTTTCGAATATCTTTCATGTTTTTCTCTTTTTTTTTCTTATGTTAAACACTTGAACGCTAGTTTTCTTTTCTTTAAACACTTATTATTTGCTTTATAATTTTTGATTGAGAGCTTGGTTTACTTTTAACTGCGTAAATATATTCTTATGTACCGTTAATTTTTACCAACAATTCTTCCTTCTTTTCTACTTGACGTGTAGCCAAATCGCTTTCTTTTTTTACAATGTGACGCTCTATACCAATGTGTCATCAAAATTTTACCACTTTCTTTAAATGTCAACTGTCAACTTTATTTGATACATTTTTAACACTGCAGGATAGATACATTATCATGACACTAAAACGTGTAACACTAATTTCGCGACTCACTTAAATGCATTATCTCCGGTATAAATTACACATTTTATCTTCAAAATCATCTTTTTGTAATGAAGCTTATGAATTCGCTTTTCAATTGCAGCTTATGATATAGAATGGTACCGTTAAAATCTAAATTTAAGTTTTATAAGAGTATTTATATACCGTGGATTATTTCTATTGTTAGTTTTGTGATGTATGCAGAGCTAGCGTCAACAAAATGACAGTCCATACATTTTTCCGAAGGTAACATTTGTACAGTGCGCAAAATAAAAAACAGAGCACCCTGAATAACTTCTGATCTAATGATAGGATCTTCACACTCTAGGACTCAAACTTAATGGTTCGAGGGGGTGACCTCAAATATTCTAATTAATTAGTGCATTCAATATTTTACTTTACGAAATCAGACACAAAACCATACTTTTTCTGAATAAACATATCTATTTTTTCGACTGACTATTTTGCGTGACAAAATGACTTATTCGAGCGAAACCGGTGGAATAGTTTCTGAAAAATCGAATTTTAAAAATACAACTTTTTTAAAATTCGATCTCTTAGTTTAGGAACTATTCGGCCGATTTAAGTCAAATTTGGTAATTTGCCATATAAAATGTTGTAAAGAAATGTACCCCTTACATTTAATTTTTTTTTCACGTTTTTTGAATAAATTAATAAAAACTAATGAATATTTACTAAAAGTTATATTAGACATAGAATTAACTTAGGATAAACAAATTTTATATTTGTGTGCAAAAATTTTTCAATTCGCTTGAAAAGTTTTCAAGATATGGCGAAATACACAAAAAGTAAAATTAACCTTAAGGGGATCTAACTGTTTACTTCTGATTAAACTATCGGGGCAATATTTCCCAGATTGTAGCTTAACCTATGTTTTGAGGGTCAGAAATCTTAATCTACTGGGGGGGGGGGGAACTATGTTCATTCTGAAAAAATACGTTTTATGTCTTATTTCATACCTTCAAATAATGTTTACACTAAGTGATTAGCACATTTGTGGTCACCCTCTCTAACCTTTAAGATTGAGTTCGAGAGCTTGAAGATCCGATCATTAAATCAAAAGTTATTTAGAGTGGTCCTTTTATTTACTTTTTTTCCTACACTTAAAAAACTTCATTACTTTTATTACTTCAAAATTTTCCGAAATTTTCCACTCGGTAAATGTATAATTCACAGAAACATCTGGGTGCCTATATGTAAACCGTTTTTCTGAAAAAGTTGAAAATTTGGCTCATTACTCAAAATCCATCACATAATTTAAAAAAAACAGTGAGAAAGCAATGAAATACTACTGTTTTGTCCAGTTCTTTACAGTATAAATAAAAACAGATACAACGATATTGCTCTTTATTGATAATTATGTGTCTTTATCGTCACCACAAAGGGTGATTTAAAAATAGGAATATCCACTACTGTTCCATTTATTAAGAGAAATGGAGCAAAAATATGACATTTCTCTTTTACACGCAGTGACTCCAACTGCAAAAGATTCTCCGTAGTTTTAGAAAGAAAATTTGCCTAGTGGTAGGAAGGGTTAATTATTTATATTTTAATAAATTAGACTTAAAATTATTTTTATTCACCACTAATACGCAAGTAGTTTAAACTGATACATATAGAATCATGCAGACAAATACCAGTTAAATTCTAACATTTTCTAAAAAGTATCTGTTTGCGTAAAAAATAATCTGTTTAACTACCACTAAAAAAATTATTTCGAAACTATAGATAATATGTAAATCTCATTCTAATTAAATTCAGAAAAACGGTAGCTATCATCATACCTGATCTGAGCTGACAACTAAGGGATCGACGGATTAGATGCGGTGATGTCACTTTAAGGAAGAGTTTTTCGAAATGATGCCATGCGAAAACGCTGCCGATAACTGATGCTGATCATGCTCTACTGACGTTCTCTTCTCCCTTGCGATGCCGGTTATGCTGAATTGATGCTGATTATCCTGAACGTTACGAGGTGAGTGATATAGATTTTGATCTCGTCAGGTTCCTGAGTCGGGAGAGACAATACTGACAACTGGCCATTTTGATGTCTGGATTTTGAGCCCGCCATTTTGTTTTTTCAAGTCATGCCGTATCATAAAACAGCTCGTGGTGGAAAGGTCTCACTCTCCATTCGTAATTCACCGTCGCATTGCAAAGAATCCACGTCATTAGAAGAAATCATTGCTACCTGTGGTATATCAAAAAAATACTTTCCACCAGTTGAACACGAACATATTGACGATCTCGTAGAGTTTTACACTCAGTTTGATACAGAGGAGCTGATTGGTTTAGATAAATTACTTAGCAAACTGCTCATTCAAATAAGATCAAGTTACTCTGGAGACTATGAATACTCCTACTTCCTAAAACTGACAAATGCAGCTTATCACGTCAGGTGGAAGAGGAAAAACTTTCAAGCGGAAGAAAACAAGGAGATGAATAAAAACTCCATTCAACTCGAATCAATAATGACTGAAATTAATCCAAGCACTGAAGACATAACCATGGAAAATAAAGATGAAAACCTGAATACAACACCGAATACAGAAACAGACACGGACATCATTATTAACAATAGCACAGAACCACCTGCAAAGAAAAGAAAAAAGAAGAAGAAAAAGCAAAATGCAATCAAAACAATTGAAGATAATTCTACACTCATATCTGCAAACAGCTGTCCTTCTTCTAGCCAACATAATTCAACAGATGACGTCACTATCTTGCCGATAACAAAACCTAAGGAGGATACCGACAAAGTACGGGATCCGCCCAGCAAACCTGAAATAACACTGTAAGCCAGATATATTAAGGTTTTGGTCCGGGGCCTGCCTGTGGACTTTGATACAGATGCCATCAATACAGAATTACAGAAAAACAGTATTGAAACCTTTAAAATTGTGCAGTTTAAGAAAAGAATGGGAGAGGCCTGTCGGCTCCTTCCACTTTTTCTCATAATCCTAACATCAACGGCGAATCACCAAAGAATATTCGAAGTCAACAACATACAGCAGATCCCGATCAAAATCGAACGATTTCGAGGAGGTCGAGGACCTATACAATGTTACAACTGCCAAAATTATGGACATACACAAAGCCACTGCAATGCACCTGCAAGGTGTGTAAAATGTGCTGAAAACCACAGGTCACATGAATGCAACAAAGACAGAACTACACCTCCAAAATGCTGTAATTGTTACAAAAGCCACACAGCCAACTATACTGGGTGCGAGACCCGTCCCAGCAGAAGGAGCCCTCGAACAACATCATATTCGACGCCTAAACTTGCTCATCGATTAGTGTCATTAATCAAAGAATTACAGGAATTGCTCAAAAATGAAGAAGTGCTCCGTCTTCTGCGGGGGATCATCGGGGAAACATCTCAATCCCAGTGAGTTCTACTTTTATTTTCAAGACTCTCAAGTTAAATTCACTGAACTTTTCACATCAGACTTTTACTTCAGTTAAATTAAATTACATTAAGAATTATTTTCTGATAATATAACCAATTTATGCATACATATATATCAACTTACGCATGTTAAATTCTTTTGAAAATTCTATTGTATTTAATGAGCAATACTTCTCTGATAAAATATATTCACTGCATTTTCTCCAAATATGTTATTTCATCATGTATCAAGGTATGATTTATCTATATTCATCAATTATGCCTTTCATTTTTCAAAAATCAATTACTGTACATATCAAATCATGTTTTATCTTTATTTTTAATTTAAGTCTACAATCAATATTTCTAGTGTTAAGTCAATTTGTCATATTAAATTTCATTGTTTTATTATTTCACAAGCAAACGGCTTAATTTTTTTATGGTTACCACAATGTATTCGAATGAACTTCAATGTATGTCACAATTAAATATGTGCTAGTTAAAATATAGAAATTTAATTAGTGAAATATGTATCAATTTATGTTATTATTTATTTATGTCAACTTATGTATATATATATATGTCAAATTATGTTTATATTTATATATATCAACTTAGATTCGATGAATCAGATATTCAAATGTTATATTTACTCAAGCAAAGTGCTTGTTTTTCTATTAGCTACCACATCGACTGCTAAATTCAAAATGTTATTACTATAAATTTTCTGTAAATTTCTAGATGTATGGGATAGGGGCCGCTAAGTGGCCCAGGTGCCCAATTTTTGTAAATAAAGTAAGTAAGTAATTAAATTCAATATAGGTTACAAGTCCATCAACCGAAGTAACTACTATATAGAGTAAGACTATAAACAAAGACTTCAAATCCTCCAGTTCTGTTAACAATACTAGTGACTAATTCATACCCCCCAACAACTGGAATTTTCGTAATCAGAAAATATTCTTCCTATGGTAACAAAGATTATGCATTGATTGCCATGGGACAAATTTTTTATTGCATTTATACAAGTACTTGATTTTACGTAATTCGGGTGCGGGGATTTAAAATCGGAAATTTTTTTATGTCCAAAAAGCTATAGATTTTTTTTTCAAAAATGGTCTTTTTAGTTTAGTTTATTTTTTGACTGAATGTACAAGTTTAAAAAGAACGCATAAATTTATAAACATACATATACACTTGTCTGCTCTTTTGAAAATAGCACTTAAAACAGAAAATATATGACTTTAACGAAACACATCATAAACTGAACTGTATAATCGCCTTTTTTTTACCGCTACCCACTTAGCAAAGAAGTGTGGATACTTAGTATTCATTTGAGTGAAATTTTAAAAAATATTGGTTAGGAATGTATTACTAAATTGCATGTAAACTGTAGCTTACAGAAACAGCAGATTTAAAATAATCGACGTAAAAATACCAGTAATAAAGATACAGGTGATACTTTAAATTTTTAATATGTAGTGTGGAAAAATTACTTACACTGAAAAATACTAAACTAAATATAACTTAAATTTTGTTACCACAAGAAAATATTTCTTTAAAAAAAACGGAGCAAGTTGGCACCTATGCTTTTGCCGCATGATGCCTACACCATCCAATTTCAGGACTAGGATGGCCATGCTCTTAAGCTTTGAAAAGAACAGAACTGCGTAAAACTTTTAATTCTTTAAAAACATTCTACTTTATTCCAGAAACACTGGAAAAATACATCGCTTACATATTAAATGTTAGAGCAGTAGTTACCAACTGACGACCCGCGGGCCGTATGCGGCCCGCGAAGCCTTTTTTGTGGCCCGCGAACTATAATGTATTAGTTTTCATTTTTTTCGCAAACAATTTTCGTAAAAAAATCTATATATGGGTTTAAAATACTTTTCTCTCGTTAAAAATATATATAAAAGAAACTAATTTCTTCGTTTCTGTGAAATTTAACATACCAACGGTGCAAAACAATTTATTTCTTAGGTTTTGCATCCAAGAAAATATTTATTCTAGAAAATATTTATTATTATTTGCAATTCAATACTTTTGTTTTGAACAACTTGATAAAAATCTGATGGTAATATTTAATGATCCTTAAACATAAAAGAGTCCTCTATAAAATTTTTGACAAAGATGGGGCCCGCCATTTGACTGGTCTTTTTAATTGTGCCCCCGGCCTCATGTAAGTTGGAAACCCCTGTGTTAGAAGGTATAAAGTGTGTAATATACAATACTGAACGTAAGGGATGTCAAAGGTTCCAAACAAAAATTTCTATAAGTTGATCTGTTACATACCACTTCTTTTTAGAAATTAATTATAATTTGAAAATGTCTGCTTCTAAAATGGATCTGTAAGTCAGATCACCTCTGTTAGTCACTTAAATCTCATATTTATCTATAATCATATTTATGTAGTTCATATATATCTTCCCAAATTAATGATAACACTATTTGATCAGTTAAATACTGTAGCTATCCAGCCGTCATTCTTTCCTGCTAATGTATGCCGGAAGTACCAGTTACCGAAAGGTTATCAGATGAAGAAGTTATATACTTCAAAACTGGTGGCGGTACTTCACAAAACCTCCTGTCAAGTAATGATTCTGTACTCTAAATAATTAGCCTTAAAATTCATCATATTTGGTATAAAGGTCTTGAAAATTTATTTGACCGGTAGCCACCCTAAAAGCAGCAAACCTTATGTCTTGACTTTCTGAAATCGTTTATTATTTTTGCGTACCCTAGAGAGATTCACTCTCGTGTTGTGCTAGTGAAAACTCATACTCATATGTGTTGGTTATCTTAGCATCAGCCCAGCTAGGGGCTCCAACTAATTCATCTGAGTGGAAATAAATAATAAATCGCCGAAGCGCAACTGAAAGGTGAAAGTTGGGGTTCAGTATCTTTTACTGAGAGAAAATTAAAATGAAGTAGTGAGATTGAACAAACAAGTTTGAGAGAGAGCTAGTGAAAAAGATCAAACAGTCGAACCCATATAAAATTTATTCATAAATTTTAAAGTGGTACATGCATTAAACAATTATCAAATAAGAATAAATATCACACTCGAAGAATGTCATCCAAGCCTCCTTTGTACCCCAAATCGAATCTTCTCTTGTGGAATCTTTAGCTCTGCGTGATGCTGAGAGTCTGGACAGAAAGAATATTATCAAAATTAACTCACTTTAAAATAATTTTGGGAAATGGGATTGGCAGGGGATAAAAAGGAGGCGTGGTCGAAATTCTTCGGGTTGATAAGTTCAAGACCAGGATTGGTTACTTGGTGTTTCATTCTGTGGATGAGAATAGGACGTCATAGGTGTATTAAAAAAAAGAGAAAAAAAAACAAGCACAGGCAAAAGAAAGAATTCAAGTTGATAGAGAAAGTTATGTTAAAATACTATACCTGCTATCCAACAGCTCTGGGTATGATTTAACCCTTTGCACTCGAAGGGTGTCTCTAAAGCACCAGCTACCTACAATTACCTACTACTCTAAATGTTAAAATGTTTGCATCTTAATGTTAATTTATTACTTTCTATAGTAGTTTTTAGGTATTATATGGTCATGCTTGCCAACTACCTATCTTTTTAAAAAATATTTTATGGAGTGATAGACAATAAAAAAAACCAAAGCTTTCAGAATTTTCGGTAATTTTGCCAACGTTTCAAAAGCTTCACCACGAGAGCTGGATTCATTGGTTCAACATACATTTGCAGGTCTGTGTGCTCAATTTAGGCTTATAAACCTTTGTCAAACAGAAGGACAGATAGCATAGCACAAAGATACATCCAGAATAACAGCGGGATTCGAACCCGCTACCTCCACGCTTTGCACAGCGTTTGGCGGGAGATACCGCTCGGCCAGGGCGGCCCCGAGAGAGCTGGACGACGATCAACGGACTGTTATTGGCAAGATACATGTCCGCGTAAGCGTGCGCTAGACACTTAATCTGCGATTTGCCCTAAGGCAACTGGTACTGTAAGCATAGATAAATTGGAAGGAAATCAAGGCAGTTGGCCGCTGAATAGCGTGCTGCAATATGCTGATCAAATCATGATTAGCCGAGAAAGCTGGAACACTGTGGCATTGCAAATGAACTTTCAAATCATTTATATGTAGTGGTGTGGAAAATAAGTTTAAATGAATAAAAAAAATAATGCATTAAAACATAAACTTAGCTACCACTAGAATAAATTTTTACAAGAAGCGTAAAAGTCAGTAGCCTTGAAATGGTAGGTATCAATTTGCTTACACATTCGAACTATTTGATATTTAAACCTAATGTTAAGCTCAACACCCCCCTTCCTTCCCTTCCTCCAATTTTAATTCTACTGAGATGAAAGAGCAGATATCCTGAATTGAATAGAAGCTCTGTAACATTTTGATTAGTTAGTAAATGGTAGGTGTGCAGACAATAAGTTTCATCTTGAAAAATTTTAGTGGTTGCGTACCTTTCATTAGTCATTGAAAATACCCCAAGAACAAAGGGTGAAAACTTTGGTTTATACCGAAATTTATTCTTCAGTTGATACCAAACTCTAAAACTTTCGAACAATATTTTTTACTATACAAATGTTATTCTATTACGTGGTAGAGGATCTCAGAGAATTTATTACTTTTAACACGTAAATTTACTTTTTTCCATTGTCCCTCTTACTCATATGTGGTAGTTATTCTAGCATCATAGGAGATTTTCAGTTTCCTATTAAAAGTGTATGAAAAGATTTATTGGATTTACATACATTTGCACTTTTGTCATAACAGAACGCTAGCACGAAGAAAAATCCAGGGTAACAGTGGGATTCGAACCTGCTACCACTACGTTATGCGTAGTGTTTAGCGGGCGATACCACACGGCCATATATGGTAAGTTATTTTTTATTTAAATACTAATAATTTGAAATATAAGTCATAGTCGTAGTAACAATTAAATAATTAAAAGGATAATAAATAAAAAAAGATAAATTAAATATCTACCACTTTTTAAATTTTTTGTCGCCCGTGACATGCCTATAAGATTTGCACCGTAAAAGTATTTTCCACTGTTACTCACTAAGATAAGCCATGTAGGTATGCATTTTTAATTGAATTTTTAATACCTTGTGTTAGGTTTATACGCATTGTTATTTTTTCTTGGCACTCTTAATAAATAGCACTATTTGGTGTGCTACGATCTCGAAATTTTTTAAAGGGGTTACTAAATAGAAGAAAATTATAAATTTTTGAAATTCTTATATGCCAAAAAAAAATATTCAATTTAAGAGGAATTTAAAAACCTTTGAAATGTTTTTGTAATTCTAAGCAAAAAGTTAATTTAAATATTTTTAATAGCCTTAAAATGTCGGATAACAGAGGAAGGTAGAATAACCTTGAGCTACCAAAATTTAGCGTTTAAAAATAATAAAAAAATTGCGTTAATCAATAATGATATTGAATCTGACAGCAACTAACTATAAATACGAAATTATTGTCGATTAAAAGTTTACTATTGTTGCGGAGTATTTAAAAAATCGATCATTTTAAACCTAACAACAATTAAACAACGTTGCTATCAATAAATTTACTTCACATTCTCAAAAATTGCATCCTTTTTTAAATATTGATATACTATAAAAGTTATAGCATATGGCATCAACTAAAGATATAGTTTAATTTTAGTTTATAAAATTAAAATTATTTTAAACACCACTACACAAATATAATTTAAATTATTAAGATATAACTTTTAATGTAGATTTCAATTTCTACAATGAAGGTTTTCGCAACGTTAAAAAGATTGCTCTTTAAATAGAACAATGGTTAAGAAGTGTTAGAAAATATACAAAAAGTGCGTTAAAGCAAGCTTAGTCTTAAGCATGAAGTTTCAAATACTGAAAAAAATATTATCGAAGTTCTCTTCCTATAATGTGTTGCCATTTTTATATTTTGAATCTTTTTTAAAGTAGCATTTGAAACTTCATGGCTTACTCTAGGCTTGAACTCACTTTTTCTATACTTTAACACGTTCACGCTGGGGTGACCCACCGGTGGGTCCCGCTAGATTGTCTCATCGGGCGGCGCACCGGAGTAAAAACTGGTAACAATAAATTTCATTTTTTAGTTTTTTTCCGGGAATAATAAAAATCCATAACTACCAATTGTTTTTAACGGATGCAATTTTCATATTGAATTGCTTCTTCGCCGTGATAAATTTCCTTACAGTGAATTGTTATTGCTGAGAATAGATTAATTCCTCCCGAATATTATCTAATATTGAAAAAGTTCTTCTACCAGTATTTTCTCTTTTCCCGTACCAGTATTTTCACTTTTCCCGGCGTGAACGTGTTAAATTATACTAGAATGCAAAGTTTCTTGACAATGACGTCACGGCTGGCGGAGGAAGAAGGAGAAATAAGTTCAGTCGTTATATAGAAGAAATATAACTAAATAAAGATACCATTCCGCGATGCGCCGCTCTTAAATTTGAAAATAATAAAATTTTAAGAAAATTATAGCAAATTAACGCTATATATGTGTGGGTTAAGATAACTTATCATATTTCTATTGTGAAATGCGTAATTTACCTCGAAATACAGACATCGCGCCGGGAACTATTTTCTTCGTTTGCCCTCAGCATATTTCTCCATTGTCAAGAAACATTGCAGTTTAGTATAGTGATAGTAGCAAATGATAATTTTAGGCCAAAATCTTCTCCCGTATGGCATCCTCTTAAGATGTGGAAATATTTGTTTTTTTTTTTTAACTTTTTTTAAATAATAATGATTGACATAAAAATCAATTTAAAAATCATGGAAAAAAAATTTTGACTTAAAAATCGAGCTCCAATTTTAATTCTTACCAATATTAAACTGACAAAGCCCGGTCACAAGAAAATGCGTTTTATATATGAAAAACATTAAAATTAAAAAATGATCTTGCATATTTTTTACATATTTATGTACACTAAGTGGAACTTCTAGTGTCGCTTAATAATGCTAAAAATTTTACAAAGTTTATAATATTTTTAAAATTACAATTCTAGACGGCATACAATTCTCAGAGAACAAAAGGTTTATCTGCATCTGTAAAATATTCCTCCGGTTTTCCCAGAAGATACTATTTTTATATTTAAAGTGGTGGCAAAACTTATAGAATCACATTTTATTCTTCATTAAATAAATATGGTTTAAAAAATAATTTTGACAACCATTACAATTGAAAAATTTAAACATGAATATATGTTAAGCTCCCTGATAGTGTTTTTAATTGTTAGTTGAATTTTTACAAAACGCCAACATACAATCAAAATTTCATTTGCTTTACCCTACCATTAGGAAAAAACTTATTTGAAAAGCGTAAAAGTTGGCAGGTATGTACATTGTATATTAAATTAGACAAGAAAATCGTTGTTGCGATAAACCTTCTAATGGTATAATGCTGATAAATAGGTGATTTTCTTTTTAACCACTGTTTATAAGAATAAGAGACAGTTCGGAGTGTGAAAAAAAAAGAAACTTTTTTCAGGAGTTTTTTTTTGTAGATCTTTAAGGATACATTTTATTCCCGCTGCTAAAAATAGAAACTCACAGGTTCAAATTACTGTTTTCTGCTTGCAAATGGTTCATTGCTATCAACAGTGAAGAAGAAGAATTGTACCGAGAATTGTCTTGGCGTCTATTATTTTTCTAACACTTAACGGTGAACATTTTTTCGCTTTAGTTTTTATGCCAAATATTCCTGTTTTAAGAAAGACTGATAAATAACGCTTCTGTCTTAAATAGAGACCTATATTTTATACTTCAGTAGTATTAACTACATTTCATAATTTGAGTTATGCACATATAATTTAATCAAATTAAATAATGAGAACAGGTCTTTATTATCACGCGACCCAACGGGGCCTAGGATCATGCCACAGTGTTTGAAGAGGCACTAAGAGTCTTATAATTTATCTTAACAGTATTATCAATATTTGATGTGCTGATTTCTACGTTTTGTATGACATCATTAGTTTAATTTATTTTTAAATAAATTATGGAACAAAAACTATTCATCTCTTATGCTTATACTATATTTATATGAGTAATATAATCAGAAATAAACCGTTCTTGCCCATTTTCAAAAAACACGATTAGTATTCTGTACAAGATTCATAATTTAGAATTTCTTTATTTCTAAAAGACGTGAGATTTTAAAAAATTTATAGAGATTTTTGTAACATTTTTGATTTTTTTTAAATGAAAGAAATTAAAATCGGTACATTTGTAAGGGAAGTACTGAAACAAGATTTAAGCACTAGGCCCACGTTCAGCATAACAAGGGACCTGAGAACAACTACAATTTACTGCTGAAAACAAATGAAAGCCTTAGTGGTAGTTACGATATTTAATTATGAAAGAGATAATAAATAAATAAAAGAAAATTGAGTTCCTACCACTTTTTACATTTTTCATCGCCTATGGCATCCTAGTTTTTGCTTAGTTTAGTTCATTAATTATTCCATAAACGAAGGTATATATTTCGTGGTATATATATATATATAGTGTCAATTATATATTAAAATTGCATGCAAAATTCTAGCCCAGGAAAAGCTGTAGGTTAACGTTTAAACCAGTTTCACAGAAATTAATTAGGATAGAAAGGTTGCATGCTATCTCATATGGGGAAAAACAACATAAATGCATAGCAATATTTAAAAGCGGGTCTAAAACAAAAGCAATTAAAACTATTGAAAGAAAAAATAACTAAGAAATAACAAAAATAACTAAGACATGCTATATTCAAGCGAGTTATATTCTACAACGTGAATATCAATTACTAAATGAAGAGCTTAGTGGAAGATCAGGTAAATGACGGTTTCATGTGTATTTTTAAATCAAGGAAAATAACATAAAGTGGTTGCATCAATACGGGTATGTTAAATATAAAAATAAAAATAAAATTCATTTTAATTTTGTCATAGCAAATCCACATTTGTTTTGAGTATTCTTCTGTGTTTTTTATTTCAAATAACGTAGGGATACATAAAATAAGGCATATAGGTTATTAATCTTCCAATAAATCTATGATAAAATAGTTCGGTTACTTCTTTTTTTTCCCTCTTTCCCTGATTATAACTTCTCTGAAAACATCAGTTAACTGGTTAATCCAGTAAGCTCATCGCCATTTTGTGTTTCAAAGATTTAAATAATATTCTGGGTACGAAAACTTTTCTTAATATTATGTAATTTCAAATCAGTTCTGTTTGCTGTTGTAAGATATTGCTAATTATATATAGTTTTTCGAATACTTTTACTATGGATTTATTTATTTATATTTCCCTCTTTTTTTTCTTTTTGTTAAGTATAATATGTTTTGTAATTTTCAGGATGTGAGATTTAAAATGTGTAAAAAGAATTTCACAGTAACTTAAGCCAGAAATAAATAATTGTAATAATAGGCACCTAAGCTCTTATAGTGCAAATAGCGCTTTTTTTTATTGAGAAGTCATTATCAAGAGTAATTCGGTTACTAATTACTGATATTTTAAATAGCCTGGCAACGTAAGAGTACTTTTAACTCAACAAGACAAACGAACTAATTACTCAGATCTGTGTCTTAGCTGCATTTTCAAACTTTATAAATTAAAATTTAAGTGAACTAACTCACTTTTTCTTCGCTGATTTCTGAGGAAATGGATTCTGATTTGGCAATAGACTTCTTCTCCGAGCTTATCTCGCTCTTGGAGACGCTTACTTCTTCTTTTGTGGAAGACATGGAGATGCTGGACTCCTGAACATCAAGAGAAGATGACATCTCCAGTTTTTTAGAAGAGAAACTATCTTCACTTTGCATAAGAGAAGAACTCTTCTCCATTGACGACATTTTTAAACCTGAAATTAAGATTTCAATGCAATATTCATTTGACTATTTACATAATTGGAACTACATAAATTTAGGAAAACAAAGATTCCCTTTTAGACCTAACCTACACGATCGGGCGGGTTGTTTATAAAGCCAATTTGTACATAATAATAAGATATTCATTTTAAAGTAAATTTAAACTGAGGAAAAATGCTCTGCACTCATAGCTACCATGTTATTGTTGCTGTTTCAAATGGCACTTGAACAAGTGAAGCTCGCCAAGCATTACCGAATTAAGTCAGGAAGGTGAGATTTTCGCTTGCCAAGAGAGCACCGCATGGGTGAAAGTACATTTTATGTCAGAACCCCATGGATGAATGGCAGCAATTCTCGTTCGTGAGGTCACTTCCTCAAGATCCACATAGATCGGAAGGGATAGGAAATTTTCTCCCGATTCTTGTGCCCATGGTACTGCTCAGTGATAGACCACAGGACTTTCAATTGTGCAGATTTCACGAGCACGTCTATTGCATGTATGGCACGTCTATCGCATAGGTGGAGTCGAGGATCGATCTCCAGCCCCTCCGGACCGGAGTGCGATTCTCTAACCACTGGGTTACCACAGCCCATAGCTACCATTACAAGCATAAAATTAGAGTTTAAATTTTATAATGCATTCTAGAGCGCAAGGATTATTTTTAAATTATTAGATTCATAACAGAATTACTTTCCTAGAACATATGTTTTGAGCAAATAAATATACACGAAGAATAAGTGCTTTCAAATTGTATTGAGTCTTAAAGAGTTACCGTTAAAAAAAAAAAGACTTAAGTTGATAGAAAATGAAAATTGATGTCTTGTTTTTGTAACTAAACGCTCCTTAAATGATGTAAAATGTTAAGATTTGCTTTGGCGTGAAATTTCACTTATTCTTGTGTAAAGATGTTTTACTAATGAAAGGGTAAAAAAATATTCTTTTCTCATATTTTCTAGAATGCATAATTAAAAACAATAGAATGTATAAAAAAAATCTTGATTTTATTTTTTATTGATGATTTTTTTTATAAAACCATTCATTTATTGGCAAACAAGTATTTAGTCAATATTTTTTTTTCTACGAAATAAGAAACAAAACTAAGGAATTGAGCTGAAAAAAGAAAATTATTCCCAGTTCACACGAGATTGTGTGTTGAATATTTCACTTAAATTGTTCCATTAATTTCCTAAGTATCATGTTAGTCCGTTTTTTAAAATGTCGGTTCGAGATATTCCTTTTAAAATTATAACAGAGTATTATTTTATAAATATATCAATGACAATCAACATAATAGTTCTGTGTTAGTATTGCAATTTTAAAGAAATTTTTAATTTTGAACAAATATTCTTAAAAATTTGGAGTGAATTTTTTAAAAAAATATATTAAATAATACTATATGTACTTAGTAATTAAAATGTCTTTTTTAATAGCTATAAAGATTGGTCACTCAATTATTTCATTCTTAAAATTTATCTTAAAGACTTATCTTTTCGTGTACCATGTACATTTATTTATTTGAATGATACTGGTACATCAAAATTTTATTTTTGTTCTGTTTTCTCTTGAATGAGATTTTTGTACGGAGCACAGTTATTTCCGCATCTCTGATTTCTAACCTGTAATTGGTTTAACACTGAAAGCAACAGTTTTTGTGTAATTTAATGATACACTAACAAGGATTTTTGGAAATCACTCGCGTGAATACTAAGTGTCCCGACTTCTCTGTTACGTAAGAAGTGGTAGAAAGAAGGAGAATATGAACTTTTGTTTATAATGGGGTACATAAAGTCATATTTTCTTCTTTTTTTGTTGTCTGTTATTGTTATTTTCAAAGTAACAGTAGTAATGTATATATATATAAAACTATACGTTTTTTTTTTAAATTGTACTTTCAGACAAGAAACAAATGAGCCAAACTAAAAATTCTAAAAATAACATTTTGAAAGAAATTTGTACCTTTCCGAGCAAAACTATTTTCAAATTTGAAATCTCCGCACTCGAATTAGGTAAGGTAAAGGCAGCAAAAATTTGCTCCTTAAACGCGTTTATTTAAACAATGCTAAATGTTGATAATATGTATTTTAAAATAGTTCAGATTATTTTTAATAGCCATTACCATAGCTTTCAACTTCAAACAGTAGATTTTAATGATGGTGAGCTGAAGCAAAACTATGTAATGTAATCTAAGTCTACTATTATCATAGTAAATTATGATTTGTATAAATCATTGATGAACATAAATAGCACTATTTCCAAAAGCTTTGTTTACTCTTTCACCAAATTTCTTAAGGGCTTTGACCCAATTCTTCATGAAGTTCTGATTAGATCTATGTTTCCCATGGTTTCATTAAAAAAATATTTGATTTAATAACTATCAACTCAATAAAAAAAGTACCTGATGAAGTGTCTCGTGCGTCGTCCATAATAGCTAAATCAAAATCAATCTTTCAGTGAAAATAATCAATGAAGTTACCAAATCAGTGAAGATATTTCTAAGTTATGTAATGTAATCTAAGTCTATTATTATTATAGTATATTGTGAATTGTATAAACCATTGATGAATACAAATCTCATCATTTCCAAATGCTTTTATTGTTCTTACACCGAATTTATTAAAGGCTTTGACCTAAGGTTTCTCAGAGCTCTGATTTGATTTATATTTCCCATAGTTTCATAAAAAAAAGATTTCTTTAATTTAATAACTTTCAGCACATTAATAAAAGTACCTGATGAAGTGTCTCGTGCGTTGTCCATAATAGCTAAATCAAAATCAATCTTGCAGTGAAGATAATCAATGAAGTTACCAAATCAGTGAAGATATTTCTAAGTTATGTAATGTAATCTAAATCTATTATTATTATAGTATATTGTGATTTGTATAAGCCATTGATGAACACAAATCTCATAATTTCCAAATGCTGTTATTGTTCTTATACCGAATTTATTAAAGGCTTTGACCTAAGGTTGCCTAGAGCTCTGATTTGATTCCTGTTTCCCATGACTTCCTTTAAAAAGTGTATTTAATAACTTTCAACACAGTAATAAAAGTACCTGATAAACTGTCTCGTGCGTCGTCCATGATAGCTAAATCAGAATCAATCTTGCTAACCAGCGAAGATATTCCGGAGTCGGTTCCACCGATCGAAGATGAGGTGATGCTGCTGCTTTTAATCGAAGATTCCATTTTGCTGCTAACAGAGCTGGAAGAGATGCTCGTCTTGCTATAGGATTCTTCGACGGACATCTCTGAAAATATAACAGATATAACTATGTTGATGTAGGATAACCTGTTAACATTTCCGAGCTTACTAAACCATAATATCATTCAATTCTCCTGTAATTTCAATATGGTGTAAAGCTGAACCAGAATATTGTGTTTCTTAAACTTGATTACTCTTCTCCTACATGAAATGAAACACGGTTTAATTTAACAGCTTATTTAGGTTGTACTAAACTTGAACGATGTTATTGTTCAATTTTGCAACGTTGCAATTGTACAACGATATTGTGGTTCAATGCTGAACCGATCTTTCTCAAAATGTAATCTGCGCAAAGTATTCAGAAAGCATCTGTAGTATCTGATAGACACTCTATTACCTTATTAAAATATACACATGTATAATACATTCTGTATACAATAACCATACCATTTAATTACCATTTGTATTTAAAACTTCAGCTTATAACAAAACTATTACTCTTGGATCAAATGTTTAATTATTTTCATTTTATTCATTATTTTTTATCATAGCTATCGAAATTAGTATATATTTTCTAAAACTAGCATGTGTTTTCCAGAAATTGTGCTTACTGAGATTTTTTTGCGAGAGGGACTATTAATATCACACTAACAATGCATTCAGGAAAATGTTCATGCAAGAAATACAGGAAAACGGTCCTTAAGCTAATAAATTTCATAATCTACTCGTATATTTTTTAATCTATTATTTATATTAACCAGATTAACAAGGACAAAACCTGGCTAGAATGTGTAATTCATTAGTAGATTAACCCTTGTTTGGTATTTCTTCGTTACTAAGGTTCAGTATTTACAGCTAAACTCTACCCGGATGTTTTTTTCTTTCATTTTAATATTGAAGTTCATTGTTCTGTATTTCATAAACTGCATTCTTATATTTTAAAACTAAAGTGATAGCCAACGCTAGAGAATTTTATATGAGTCTAAACATATGTCTTACCGGCTTTCCAAAACTGTGATGTTTACGACAAAACTGAAAGTTGCATTTTCACAGCAGTAGTCTTAAATGGATTAAGCGATTGAAACATATTTATTTGTCGCATAATTTAATTGCATTAGAATAGGTGTCAATTTTCAACTTGGTTAGTAATAAAGGATAAAAATAGGCGTACTGAAAGGTAGTCTTGTTTCATTAAATTCTTTAATTGCAAAGGCATTAGGGTCTCAATGAATTTTTATTCTTCCACGTAAAAAGTTTAGTGTTTATTACACTTGCAAATTAAGCAATTTTTAAGTAATAAAGGTAACTAACCAATGTTAAGTAATTAAGCAATCTTGAATTAATAAAAGGTGAACTAGGTGTACTGAAAGGTAGTCTTGTTTCATTAAAAACAACTTAAATAAGTTAATTTGTTTTAATTTTATTTTTTCATGAGAAGAATATTATCTATCTATGATTTGTAAAAAGGCTGCCAATTTTCTTAATGTAACGAAATTCCAATAAAAAGTTTACATTAAATATTTGTTATAATTGTATTTTAAAATTTAAAAAAAATATCATTTGGTATTCCCATTTATTCAAAATTGACAAACCTAAAAATATATTTTAAAAAAATAATACTTATCTAAATAGTTCTGAACTTTTTTTTATTTAATTCAAGATTTAGTTATCTTCTTTTATGTTTTTGATTCTCCCAATTTCAGATTTTGACATCACTTGGATTAAAAAAAAATTTTAAATAATACATTTCTCGAGCATGTCATGTTTTTGTGTCAAGTGTGCAATTTACGTACTTCAGAATTTCTTTCAAAACTGTGCCAGGAGTTTAAGTGCCATTTATTTTAAGAAATAATTACATTTAAATAATTATTCAACTACGTCATTTCTAAACACGTTGTAGTCTTGTTCTGAAAATTCCAGACAGTTGAAATCCCATTACACCTAAGCGCCAGGTAGTCAGAATGATCGGGAGAAACCGTTTTGAGATCGCTATGCTAAATAAAGCTTGACTCGCGATGCCATTCGACAAAAAAAAATTTCCTAAAAAATTACTGGCAAGTCTCTGTGTTAGCAAAGAAAGAAGAGACTCGTAGAGAACGCGACGCCTGATACGGTTCAAGCTATATTTAGACTATTAGCTGTCCCTTGAACGAAGTATGCATGTGTGTTTACCAAGTGAATCATTATCAATTTCTATTTTTCATACATCAAATTTCCTACGACTTAAAGTACAAAGCATTGCGAGCAATCAGCATCAAAACTTTCGTTAATTAAAACATTTGAAATAAGGGATTTGAAAAGATTTATAATTACATCAATAAATCCTTAATTTGTAATGATCTGTAATTCTTTCAAATTTCAACCTTTCACTGAACAATCAAATAAGTTTACAGACTTATGTATATTTATTTGAAACAAGAGATTTGAAAAGATTTATAATTAGATCAATAAATCCTTAATTTGCAATGATCTGTAATTCTTTCAAATTTCAACCTTTCACTGAACGTTCATTAATCAAATAAGTTTACAGACTTATGTATATTTATCATGAGATTTATTGAGATAGTAATCTATAAAGAAAAAAATAGTAGTTGATATAATTAATCTATATAAGAATCGATAATGAAGAAAATAATGACAATCTATCAGAATTTTATGGATTGTAGATTTTACTCAAGTTTGAAAAAACTATCGATTCTTCCAGAAATTTTAATTTAATTTTTAAAGTGACCGTGAAACTTATGCTTTTTTTATTGTATTCTGGAATTTAAAAATTTAATTTTGAATAATTTTAACCATTGATACATGTGAATAAGTTAAGCGTTATATACAATTACATGATATAGTACGATGCAGGGTTGCCAACTTTATACATTTTGGGGGGAATTTCTTCGAATGATTACCAAATTTATGTATGATACCTTGTTTTGTAAATTTTATTTAAAGTCTTTTTTTTCTGCACCACTACATGTAAATGATTCAAAAGTTCATAGGAAAATCCCCTTTATTCCTAATTCCCGCGGGGAGAAGCTTATAAAATGGCAAAATTACCTAAAATTCTGAAAGCTATAGTTTTTAATTGTCCACCACTCTATAAATATTTTGCAGTTAGCTTGTAGTTCTGATGTAACGGAGAAAAGAGAACACTGGTAGTAAAACAATTTCAATAATAGATAATTTTCGGGAGGAGTAAATCTATTCTTAACAATAAACAATTCATTACTATTAATTTATTCTTGGGGAAGAAGCAATTCAATATCTAAATTGCGTCCGTTAAAAAAAATTGGGTAGTTATGGATACTTTATTATTCACAAAAAAAAGCGAAAAATGAAACTTATTTGGTACCAGTTTTTACTCTTTACCGTCTTGATATATATTAACTTTCAGCGTTGTTCCGAATATGGTAAACTCAAGTCTTCTACTCACGGGGAGCTCCCCATCCCAAAGATGATTTTCACTTCAAAACTAAACATTTGCTTCTTTAAGGACTTGATTTGTTGTTACAACTTCAGAGATATTTAGGACCTCCTAGAACAAGGATGGCGAACCAGTGGCCCGCGTGCCACTTATGGCACGTGACACAATATTTTGGGCGCGCCACCGATTACAAAGTTTACTTATATTAACAATTCAATTAAAATTCACAAAAAAAGAACAATTAATGCCAAAAAAGCAATTAATAACCACAAAAAAAAACAAGCGAGCAATAAATAACTAGCAAAGAAATTAACAGTTCTGCTTAAACTAACATCTTATAACCCTAATATAAGTTATTTGTCATTTAATCTGAAACAACAGAAGTCACACTGAGGTTACTTAAAGTTGAATTACGCGTATAACTGGGACATTGTAAAAGTTGAGAATTGCATTTTTTCGTTGTAAATAGAGTTTTGTGTTGATAAAATTTAGTATTATTATTTACCCAATAATTACGAAGTCAAAACTATTTGTCGGCACGTCTATGACCTCATTGAAATATATTTTAGAAAAAATGGCAGGTTGGTGCATGAAGGTTCACCACCCCTGTCCTAGAATACGACAAAACAGAATCGGTTAGTGGCGCTTAGCGCCAAACGCCGAGATAACCCCGATATCCAGCATCCAGTTCCGAATATGGTGTTTACAAGTACTGCCTAAACTTTAAAAAATTTAAACTGCCTTTTCAATTTTGATATCACTATCACTTAAAAAAATTTAGCAAGTATGAGTTTTAAGAGCAGAGAAGGGCAAATCTTCACTAATTAAAAAGTGTTTTGAAAAGACTTAAAATTCGATCTATCAATTCTTTATTTATCGTGATTTGTCAGTTTTACAAATTTAAATCTTTCACTAAACGCTCATATATCAAGTTTAATAGACTTATATATATTTATCATGATTTATTTTAACATAGTACATCTGAAGTAATCGATAATGAAAGAAAATAATGATAATATTTATCAGTATTATTTGTAGATTTTAATCAGGTTTAAAAGGCTGCCGATTCTATCAAAGATTCCGAATTATTTATATTTAATTTTTTTAACTTATTTCAAATCGTATATTTCCTTTTTTTTCATTCTGGGATTTATAGATTTAATTTAACCGGTTAACGCCCAGCGTCATATATATAGGACAGTTCCTTTTTTCAAAGACATTCATTGTGTTGAGAAACTTTTTTCAGCATTTTCATTTATCTGGGTGAATTAAAAGATTCTCAGATACCACAATGATTTAGTTATTTTTTATTAGATCTAGAATTATAAGGAGCAAGTACTTTTTGATCTATCAATGACTTTTTGAATGTCCTAACAGTAGAAAAACAATTAATTTCGATAATATATTATACCACTTTTTCCATAAAACCACTTTTTGTATCATTTCAATAAATAAATTCGGGACAAAACGGGTTAAAATAATTTTAACCACAGAGATACATGACATTGCTAATCGGAAAACAAAATTACATGATATTGTACGATGCAAGACTGCCAACTTTCAACTCTTTATAGGAAAATTTCTTCTAGTGGTAGCCAAGTTTATATTTTAATGTATGGTTCTTTGTTTATAAATTTGATTTAAAGTTATTTTTCGCACTACTACTGTTTAACAAGTTTGAAAAGATGCAATTTTTTTTATTTGAAAGACAGCCACCTCTTCAGTCTATAGTTATGAATGCAATACTTTTTATTGTTTATTCTGTTTTATATTTCCATTTAATAAATGCGAGGATAATGTTTCATTTTGAATTATTATGATTAATATGGAGCTTACTCAGATTATGATATAATTGTTATTGCTGCAAAAAATGTCTGATGCAAAAGTAAGAAGGTAATCAAGAACAGGAAACAAAACCAAAAAGGGGGGTAGTTTCTCTGGTTCAGGAATCTGTAGTTAGCTTTACAAGACAAGCTTATTTAATGCATATTTTAGAGAAATGAAGGCTTTAATATAACTCCTTACATGAATCATTAATTAATTGAAATTTATAGAATAAAATAAAATGCTCTTCTCGACATTTGACATAGTTTAGAGAAAACGAGAATCGATCATATGCAGCCAAATTTGAAAAAAGCATCTAGGGATTGAGCTCTTTCCTTGGACTACAACTAAAAAGACAAAGTAGTTGAGACAAATATTGAAACAACTTCATTGAGTTAAAAAAAAATACTTGAACAAAATTAATCCACTTATAATTAAACAGTGAGGGAAAAAATCCGGAAACTTCCCTTGGTCAGACTGATTCCAGTAGAACACTATCCTTTGAAACATTAAAGTGGTTTTATTAACATGGTGGGGAAAAAATTTCATCGAGTCATTTATGGCACCCACTAAAAAATTGCTCATTTTTCGCTAAAGAATTCGAACTGTTGGTTATATAATCACAAATCTAGATTCATTTTATAGAAATTGTTTTTAATTTATTATTTTGTAATTAAAACTTCATTGTAATATGAATAGATCCAAAGATGCAAGGGCTTTTTGATAATTCTTCCAGCAAAAATTAATTTTTTGACTATTGGTTAAAAGTCTGTGTAACTTTCGTTTCTTATGACCACCCTAGAGATATGACCACCATTTAATACTTTAAATATTTTATGTCAGCACCATAATCAGTTAAGAGCCCCACCGAGTCGATCACCATCAAAATCGGAAACGACAATTTTGGGTCGCATTACAGGGTTTTCATTTAGTTTAGCAAATATATAAAAATAACGTATCGTGATGGTTACAATTGTAATAATAATATATGGTTTGTCTCCATTTTGTTACCATAATTGCCTTTTCTGTACCAAAAATGAGCCTCAGTAGGAAAACTTAACACTAGGTTTACGGACTTTTCTTATATACCTATCTCTACGGACACACGTCAATTTGACGTATAAAAGAATTGTGATTCTTATATTTAATAAATTCAATTTAGTAGATTTTTATCCACCACTATTTCTAAATAATTCGCAGGCTTATATAATTCACCACTTTTCATTTGCAAAATTTACTTAGTAGTTATTTACCGATTTTTTTAATTATTTTCGCGTGTCCGGAGCAGTTGGCATCTCTGCACTTAGAAACCAATGTATATGTATACTATAAGAAAAAAAATGAAGATATATATTTATGAAATATTCTAGTATTTTATGTTTCAATACTCGAACTAAGCAACTGAAACCTTCAAAATCTGACACTCTGACATCAATTCACATTCTACGTTTGTTCTTTTCATTATTGCTTATCGGCATACCCTCCAACTGCTACGGAATTTCCGTAGTTTCAGAAATCTTCTTTTCAGACGGTAGCAAAATTAATGTCTTAATATTTAAAAAAAATTAATTTTAGTGTAACTTGTCCACTATTACTTATAAAAGTGCAGGCCATATGGCTAGATTCTTAAGTTCTGATAAAAGTTTTATGAGAGATCCATTTGCTTTAAAAATTTCTACTTTGGTTCGCTACCACTAGAAAGAATTATTTTCAAAATCCTCATAAGTTGGAGGGTACGCTTATCGGCAACAGTTGTTTATCACTTGTTTTATTTGAGATAACGAATCGAAGTATTGTCGGTACATTCCTATTTATTATTGATGTGATAATTGCTTGTTTACTTAAACTTTAGTCTAAATTATGATCGCGTCAAATTGACGCATATCCGTAGAAATAGGTATACCACATAGAGAATTTCAATATTTCAACGCTTTTGAGGTAAATAGCATTTAATATATATTTACTTCGATCAATGGTTAAAAGTCATTACAAGAGATAAAATAAAAATTCAAACGGGTTTTATAATTTTCCTTACAAAAGTCGAAATCCGTCAAAATGACGTGTCCCGTAAGCCTAGTGTTAAGTTACTATAAAACTTTAACCTCAAGATTTTAAAAATTTTAACTTAAATATTACGAAATTTATGCTACTGAAATAAACATTTAAGTTTAAAACAAAAGTTTGTAAAATGAAAATTTATGATTGTACTGAATAACAAGTGAAAAAATGTATGTCTTTAAACCAAATAATAAATTACTCACTAGCTAAAATTTTTACTCAAACTGGAACCGTTGAATATATACATTCTAACCAACAATTTCAGTTTTCCTCACTTAGGTTCTATTTATAAATTTAAAAGAAAGTTATTTTTGAGTGCCAGCTTTACCTATTTCTTGGAATTTTTATTTTAGTTAATGATTTCAAGTAGTTAACCTACTTCTAAAAATAAATAATAAAAAAATAGTTTATCGGAACATCTACTCCTGTAACAGAATGTTCCCGCACAGTTTCTTAACTCGTTAATGCCAACTTTCCCGCTGTTTTTCATTTTTTTTCCAAACGATAAGGATTGGTAACTAAATTATTTCATTCCTGAAATATATCTCGGATTTATAAGACATTCGTATTTTGTATATATGAGACAGAATTGTATTGTTATAATTGTATGAATTTTTATTTATAAGAATGTATCTCTGATGTTTTGAAACTGACTTGGAAATACAGCTGTTGGGCAAAATTATGGAAACATTTCTATACTTACACTATGTAAACAATTTTTGTTTTAGCGCCAAAAGTTTTTGGAAGATTTTACTTGGCAAAACTGTTGGCACATTTTGAAAGATCATGCTTGAAGCATTTAGAATTGGTGTCATTTTTACCTTTGCAAAATTCGGATCGATCAATATGAGGAGAGGAATCTAATAACTACTTTTTAACTTTAATACCAGCTATTTTGAAATCATTTTATAGCTTTGGATATAAAAATTCTTGTTTAATTATAGTGGTACTGAAAAAGAAAAGAAGCTTTTAACTTTCTACGCTCATTTCAGTGAATGCAAATTTCGCATAGGTAAAGAGAACACTATTTTCAAAACCTACTAGCATGATCTTTCAACTTGCGCTAACAGTTTTGTCATGAAAAATCTTCCAAAACACATGCTGCTAAAATAATAGAATAAGTGTATCCATATTTTTGTCCAACCAGCAGACATAACCTCCTACACATGAGAACTTCAAGGAAATATTATGTCCTGTGGTAGCGTACGAAAAAAGAAAGATATTTTTAAGGGAAATTTAGACGAAATACCTTTCATTTTAATTTACTACAATATTAAAACCTCTTCTGAAAATCGAAAAATTCCGTAAAAGTTGAACTGTCAATAATTTTTTTCCTATTATTTACTATTCTTATTATATTACGGAAATTGAAAATCATTAGTTTAATATTTAGCTTTTAATAATTAAAATAAAAGTGTTTATTGTAAAAAAAACTATACATTTTAAAAGGCAAAAATTAGTATGTTTATAGTTGGAACATTAATCTGTATAGTAATATCGAACGAAGCACAAACAGACTTTTTAAAGCAAATATATAAATGATAGTCCTTATTTGGTTTAAATAATTATTTAATTAGATACGTTTTAATTAATTTATAAGCAATAATTAAAAATTGCTTAATTTGAAAATGTAATAAACACTAAACTTTTTACATAGAAGAATTAAAATGCATTGAGACCCTAATGTCGTTGCAATTAAAGAATTTAAAATAAAATCTTTAGCGTTCTGTTGATATTGTTTTGTTAGAATGTGGTTTTATTGTTTGAATTTTTAAAATATTACACAATTTATCAAAAATTACCGTTTTGCAATTATTACACAATTTTTGTAAGCTTTAATGAATATTATTCAAATCAATAAATATGTAGTTTTATTTGTCAAATATTACACATACTTATAAATACTTTCCAAATAATTTAATAAATATTTAGTACTATTTAATTGTTATTACATAATTTAATAAATGTACAATTAAGAAAATATAACTCAAATATTACTCAATTAAATAAATATTACACAACTTAACGGATGTTACTTAATTCCATTAATACTACTCAATTTAATAAATATCACTCAATTCAATATATTGGAATTTTTAAAGTCACTGAACATTTCGCTATGACATGAGTCACCCTGCATTACAAGCATCGTACTATGAAATAGTGGAACAATTGCCATATTAGAACAATAGCAGCGCAGTTGCCAACAAACTATTTTTAAAAAAGTATTTTAATTTCTTGAAACCAAACAATACGTTACAGTTTAAATCACATACTAAGAACAATAAACGTTTAAATGGGATTTAAAACTTTCTGTGGAACCTGTTAGCGTTCAACGTCATCATTTAAAGACGGGTCTCTTTTTTTTTTATTCGTTGAACGTGACATTTACCACTTTGTTTGCCATTTTACACTAAACGCTTACAATAAACGATTTCAAAATGAAAAAAAAGCGAAGTTTTCAAATTTATTAGTTAATTATACGCATTAGTTTGTTCGAAAAGTAATTTCGTTTTTTCCCAACAGAAGATATTATCATATTTTTGCTCAACCAACTTCATATTTAAGACGCATAATCATTATACAGGGTGTCCCAAAACGAACGCAGAAACTCTGCACAGCTGGATTCCTCGTTGGGAGAACATAAAAACTGCCCAAAGAAGCGTTCCTGTACGATCCATAGTTTACGAGAAAAATACGAGAAACGAAGTATGACGTCACTGTCGGTGCAAGAGAAAACACTTTATTGAACATATCAACAGCAGTATACTATGCACAATTTAAAGCAGAATATGTGCGGCGAACGTTTAAACATTATCGTCTCGAAAGATATGCAACTCCTACCACAAATAAACTGTTAAATAATTACTTTGATTACCAGTTTTATCTTTTTACCCTGGTTGATACGGTTTTATGCTGGCACGTTTTTGTGACAGTCTGCGCGAAAGGGTTAATTTTTAGTTTTGATTTAACAATTTGTTTTATCTTCTAAAAAGAGAAATGCTTTAGGAAAAATCGTGACAATTGGAGAGAGAAAAGTCCTACTATTATTATATAATTCAAATATCTAAACCGCTTTTTTTTTACTTACTACCCAGCCAACTAATACGCCTTTCTCAAAATATTTTAAATATTATTAGACAATTAAAAACTAAAGCTTTCGGAATTGTTGGTAATTTTGTCAAAATTTTTAAAGCCTCACCACGAAAGAGCGACGAGTTTTTGACTCAGTTACATATAATGATGTGGAAAATAACTTTTAATCAAATTTACAAAACAGAGAACCATACATTAAAATGTAAACCTAACTACCATTAGAAAAAATTTTCCTCAGGAGCGTAAAAAGTTGGCAGATCTGTATTTTATGGTCTCATGCATTTCTGCACTACGCTTTACCTATTCGTTTGTATCAGAGGTTAAAATTATCCTAGAAAAAATTTATAAATCCCAATATGTGATAACAAGAATACATTTGCACACCTGCCAACATTCACTCTTTTCGAGAATGGATTTTCCAAGTGATAGTAAGGCAATTACCGAAAAACTATCTTCCTCAAAAATATATTTATATTTTAATCAGGCTGAAATTCGCTATCGTAAGGACTAATATGCTTTTATATATTGGTTGCAATTATTTATATGTAGTGGTGGTCAAACTGATTTAAAATTATTATTATAATTCAAAAAGTTTAGTGAAATAACATGAATTTCGCTAGCACTTTAAATATGAAAATAAAATCTTCCGGGGAAAACCGGAAGAGTTGGCAGCTATGCATTTGGCTGTCATTATAAAAAATAAATAAAAATCCTCCGCGACTTTTGGAAAAATCGGCAACTTAGTTAGATTGTAAAATTGAGTTTTAAGAACCATTAATAAATATATATTTTTTATTTAGGTAAAAAGGTGATAGTTATCAATTTAAATTAAATTTATTACAAAAATTTAAATACGAAAACGAAAAATCGGACATAAAGCGAAAAGAAAAAATTTATGAAATCTTGGGAATTTAATTGCAAAGATTCGTCTTTTGCTTCCTTCCCTAACAAGACCTTCATAAACTATAGGCAATAAATTGTTATTTAATTACTGTATTTTAAATGATTTAGTGCTTATATTAGTGAAAACAGCATATTAAAGTACTCGAAGTGCAAAGGGTTAATGGTTATCTCGTCTTCTTATTGAGATAAAAGCATAATTTTTTATGTAAAATGTATAAAACAAAATTGTTTTAAAATAATAAAAAAATTAAAAATTATTAAAATACATTTTTAAGATTCTTTGTATTCTGATCTCCCATTAATAAAAAATCATTTCAAAGAAGGTGATCTTTTATTTTCTTGACTGTTATCAAAATTGCGAATTTATGATTTTCTATTAAAACAAAGAAACTAATCATTTTTAATATTTTATGCTCGTTATTTTTGTCCTGAAATAAACATCAATTAACATTATTATTTCGGAATTACGTTTAAAACACTATTAATTCAATCGTCTATATAAACTATTAACTAACTATTAATATTTAGATAAACTGTTTTTTTTTGCCTTTACAGATACAGCCCATCACAGGTACAGTCTCGATATCCAATTAATTAAAATTTAAAAACAAAGTTATGAATCAAATTAATTTAATTTAATTAATTATTAACAACAAATTAACTATTAACAAAAAATTAATTATTAACAAAATTAATTATTAACAAAATAATTATTATCAAATTAGTTATTAACAAAAAAAAGCTTACCTTTGCTGAGAGACATAGATTTAGATGTAATAGACATGTTTCTAAGCAGTATATAGTATTCCCGGTATTAAATGGCCCTAAAAGGTAAATGCAGACATTTAATAACAATAAATATATTTAAAAAATTTTTAAGTATGAAGATCACGCTTGTCTTCCTTCTTAAATGAGATGTATTGCTCATATAAATTTCTAAGAATGAAAATCAAATTTAACATAGCGCGATATCTAGTTCCCCCATCTTAAAGTTCTTTTTTTCGCAAGGACAGTTTGGTCTTGATAGATGACATTTCCGCGGAAGTTTTGGCTCTGCACCTCGACATTTTACTAAACAGACGCATGGAAACTGATAAGCAATTCGCCAGTCTTTAAATTTAGAAGATTTACACGACTTTCTTAAGGTTATGTTAATTTATTTCCGAAATGCTTTTTAGAGACCTGAATCAGAGGAAACCAACCACTACATGAAGAAAAAAAATGAACCAACTGAAAAGAATTTATACAAATCCTAAGAATCTATGGTTAAAAGCATTAGGTGATTAACACTTAAAAGAAGGAGATGCATGCATCGTTCTTCTTTACTTTTGTTATTCAGTTATTCCAAAAATAACTCTGAAGAACATTTTTTCTTCTGTTACATGAGATTTTTTAAAAGATATTATATACTTTCGTACTGCTGGTTTGAAATCTGCATTTGGTTCCTCTCACCAAGCTGCAGTTTCTTTAAATGATATTTTAAGTCCATTTTTTGACGAAATGCTATTGAAACGCTGCATGTAAAAAGAGGAAGCGCCCCTAGAAGCGTATGACGACATTTACAGACTTGAGTTCCTGCGCAATTTTCCTAGAAATTTGTTGCAACAATTATGTGGCCTCCTGTTATGTATAAAGTTTTAAAACGTTTTTGTGTTTTTAATGATAAAAAAAACTGCAACTTGGAGAGAAGAGTGTGATACGAAAATATTTATCAACTGTTTAAAAACTAAATCAATCTTTCAATTGTTATAAAACTAAATTATAACATCAAACATATCAGCTGCGAATGAGTCAATTTTATATTAAAAACTCAACTAAAAGAGGAAACATCATCCTGAAAATTGTACCTTGAAATTACAGGGTTTGGACATAGACATGGAAACATTTCTACACTAACTCTTTGTTAACAATATTTCTTTTAACAGTAAATATTGTGAAAAATTTTACATGACAAAACTGTTAAACAGTTTGCTTAACACGTTCACGCAGGGAAAAGTGAAAATACTGGTAGAAGAACTATTTCAATATTAGATAATATTCGGGAGGAATTAATCTATTCTCAACAATAACAATTCACTGTAAGGAAATTTATCACGGCGAAGAAGCAATTCGATATAAAAATAGCATCCGTTAAAAACAATTGGTAGTTATGGATTTTTATTATTCCCGGAAAAAAACTAAAATATGACATTTATTTGTTACCAGTTTTTACACCGATGTGCCGCCCGATGAGACAATCTAGCGTGACCCACCGATGGGTCACCCCGGCGTGAACGTGTTAAAGGTTTTAGAAATGATGTATTTTTTAGATATGCCAACTACACCAGATTCAACAAAATAATTTTAAAAAAACAGTAGAGAACTACGAACTAAAAATTTTCGAAATTTTCGGTTAATTTTGCAAACATTATACAGGACTCCACCATCACCTCCTATATCAGAAAGCCTCCACATGGTTTTTTATAAGTAGTCTGCACTGACTATTTAACACGTTCACGCCGGGAAAAAGTGAAAATACTGGTACGGGAAAAGAGAAAATACTGGTAGAAGAACTATTTCAATGTTAGATAATATTCGGGAGGAGTTAATCTATTCTCAACAATAACAATTCACTGTAAGGAAATTTATCACGGTGAAGAAGCAATTCAATATAAAAAATTGCATCCGTTAAAAACAATTGGTAGTTATGGATTTTTATTATTCCCGGAAAAAAACTAAAAAATGAAATTTATTGTTACCAGTTTTTATTTACTCCGGTGCGCTGCCAAGATGAGACAATCTAGCGTGACCCACCGGTAGATCACCCAGCCGTGAACGTGTTAAAAAGTGAACCAGTTCTGCGCATGAACCCAAATTCTTTTTTTAAAAGTAACAGGGAGAAATTTGTCATATATATTTGAGAATTCAATTTGTGGTGGTTGACAAGTAAATAGGGCAAACCAATTGTGCTCATAAATTAAAAAAATTTTGGAGATGCTACCACTTCCTTAATTTTCCTAGATTTTCTTTTAAATGGCTCTTTTGTTCACTGGTTAATTTCCATAATGGTCTAAACGGACTATCTATAAAAAAACACTGTGGAGGCTCAACACGGCCTAATTGTTACACAGTGTTATATGACATAAGCCTTTGAATCATTAGAAAAAGAGATGAGTTTAAAAACCATATAAATCGAATTCACTAAAACTAAAAACATACATTAGCACGTTGAATGCTACGCTAATTTTACATGACTTGCCCGTCTGGCCAAATGATAAATAACTACAAACTAAATTTGCAAATATTAGACAGATTTTGCAAGTTTTTTAAAAGGTTTAGCATGATATATCTGTTAAAAGTGGTGAATTATATAAGTTTCGAATTGTTTAGAAATAGTGGTGGATAAAAATCTACTAAATTGAAACCAAGAATCACAATTAATAAACTACCACTTGAAAATATTCATTCACTGTCCGGAGCAAGTTGGCATCTCTGTGTATATAAATAAAACTATTTTTGTGTGTTCTATATTGCATTAATTCCTTCAAACCATTTTAATAACGATAATAATATTAAAAATTTGCTCGAATTATGTGTTTCTAATAATCGTGACTTCGCCGGTCACCGGTGACCCCCGTGGCGCTACGAACAAACTCAGTGCCGGTCACCGGTGATCCCCTTGGCATTCAACGTGTTAAAAGACCACTACTCGAAAATATTTATCCGCTGTCCCGAGCAAGTTGACATCTCTGCTTTTTATCCATGCAAAATTTACCTGATGAGCGTAGGATGTAAAAAGTTGCTTTCCTTTTCCAATGCCACTATAGTTAAATAAGCATTTTTAAATAAATGTTTAAATAATATGCAATAATCTAAAAACTGCTGGTGTTCAAGTTGGAAAAAATTTACTAAATTTCATTTCATATTTTGATCGATTCAAATTATGCTAACTAACAAATTCGGCCTTTCAAATTACGCTAACAACTTAGCCTTGTAATATCTTTCAAAACCTTTAAAGGCAAATTATAATTGCTTACATAAAATTAGTATAGAAATGTTTCCATATTTTCATGGTAGTGTAAAAGGAATCAAACATACCTAATGCCTGTAATGTGGTAAATGAGTTTCAAAAGAACCGTTGTGTAATAATTCTAATGAAAATTGTAAAAAAAATTAAAGCAAATCAGGTTCATAACGTAAGTTTTCAGTTTCATAACTGAATTCGAGTATTTCGGTTTATTTTTTATAATCTATAATTATTATCATTTACAAAGCGCAGAAATCCCATTAATTGAACGACGAAAGCTTTGAAAACGTCATAATGTTCCATTTAATCATAATTTTTTGCTAACCGTGGTGTAATAATTCTTATGAAAACTGTAAAAAAACTAAAGCAAATCAGGCTTATAACGTAAGTTTTCAGTTTCATAACTGAATTCGAGTATTTCGGTTTATTTTTTATAATCTATAATTATTATCATTTACAAAGCGTAAAAATCCAATTAATTGAACGACGAAAGCTTTGAAAACGTCATAATGTTCCATTTAATCATAATTTTTTGTGTACCTTAATAATTAGTAACCACATTAACTGATTTACTACCCTCTTCAGAAATAAACAAAAATAAAATAACATTCAGCCCATGTATCAAGCCCTTCAAAAACAAGTCCCCATTTTCAAGACTTGCCAGGTGTAAATGTAACGAAACAAAAATGATTTGAAATTAAAAAAAACATATAGCTGCCAACGAAAAATAATGGTGATAAACAGAACTAGAAAATCCACTGAAGCCGAGAGAGAAAAAATAAAAGCAGAACAAGAAAAATCATAGTGGCTGAGAGGCAAATCGAGACAAAATGCATGCCCACATCAGTGTTCATGTTTTATCTACGTGTCCATATTTTTGAAGAGCTTGAAACATGTCGACTGTTATTTCATTTCTGTTTATTTCAGAAGCGAATGAAGTTTTCATCCAGGTAATATCTAACCACTTCAGTTTAATTATTTATTATTTCAGTTAATTATTTAGTAGCTATTTAAGAGATTAATTATTTATTATTAAGAGATTAATTATTTATTATTAAGAGATTATTATTTTAATTATTAAATAATTATTTTAAAAATTTAAAAAAAATTAAATTACTGTATTGTACTGCAGTGCTTATATTAGTTCTAAGAGCACTATAAAGTACAAAGGATTAAGTAGTAGAAATAAAAATACCATGCTCCTGCAAACAGGTAATCCTTATAATGAACCACCGTGCTACCATATTTTTTCTTCCTTTTCTTTAAATAAGAAGAACTGTGCTTTTAAAAGGACGCACAAGTGATTTGCATGCGCAAAACCACGTAAAGCAATTTTACGAGCAGTAAAAGTATTGATTTTCATTTGTGCCAATACTTACTGACGTTTTAAATGTATATTTAATTTTTTAACGCAATTAAAAGCATGTTCCCAAAATAATATCTTCAAATTTGCACAATTTAATTTATTTGAATTTTTTTAAAAAAAATATTAGATTATTTTCAGTGGTACGGTGTTTATAAAAAATTATTACGATATAATGTTTTTGATTTAATTTCTAGACTGAATGTAATTCGGAACATCTTCATGATCCAAATAATCGAAACAATCAACAAGAAAAAAAAAGAATAACTTTTGGACGGTAGGTCGGATTTTCATTCTATCAGGTGTTTTGGCGATATCTCAAAGAATTATCTTAGAATTTATGCAACAGTTAAACGAGGCGGAATGTGCTTATTTTGAACAAAAAGCGTACTTTTTTTTGATGAAACATGAAAATTTTTAATGAATTTGATTTAACGCTCAAATGTGTCTACAGAAACGAAATTTTATAATATCCTGACAATTAAGGCTGTCTCTTAAGATAAATAAACATGTTACATAAAAAAATTGAATATTTTCTAATTTTTTTGCACTGGCAAAAGCATCACTCCGGATTCGTGCTGCTTTTAAGTTCATTGTGTAAATTGTGTATTGTTTCTTTCATTGTGTATTGTTTTTTTTTCCTTTCCCTCTTGCCATATAGGCGCTTTCGAATTTTAATAGACTTTTTTTACTAACTTTATTGAGAACTGGATAAATATATTCCATTAGAAAAATTCATTTGACTTCAAAAAATATTAAAAATAGGATGCAAAATAAGTGCTTATTCTCAAAATTTAAAAGACGTGAATTGGGAAAACGAAAGTGATTTGAAACATTAAACTTAAGGCAGCCAACGAAAAATGGAAAATAAGAAACAAAACTTAAAAGAAAAAACGAGAGTTGAATAGAAAATAAAAAACAAGTAAGTAAATAAATAGAATAAAATAAATAAAAATAAATGGAATAAAATACATAAAAATAAAATAAAATAATAATAATGATAACGAAAATAATAAATAAATAATCACGAAACAAGAAAAACAGCTGTGGCTGAAAGAGACAAATCAGGGTAAAATGCATTCCCACGCGCTATGGTGAGAAACTAATGTCATTAACAAGAGAATCAGCACATTCATATGAATAAAACAAGATTCAAGGGCATCAAAATGAGCTGATGCGTCTGGAGTGGAAATAATTTTGTCATTGTCGAAATTGAATTTATGCCCAAAATTCCAATTATGTATTATTAAATTATGTAAAATTTAATTATGCATAAATTGTTGTTATTAATAATTTTTCGCATTTTTGAAAACAAACGTATCTATCATATTCCTTAAATCTAATTTATAAGGCACCTCTGATTTATCCGATGTAAAGGTTGCTCTATCAAAGGTACATTATGGTTAGTGCCCCAGCAATCATTCCTAGTGATAGCATCTTTGTGACTTAAGTTTAATTTAGTTAAAAGTGATTTAAATTTAATTATGTTAACAGCCCTGAAAATGACATTAAAGCCAAACCGGGAGTGGATATGAGCAATTTGTTGAAAATTAGGGAGAAACACGACAAAGTAACAAGTTCGCTGTAAGAATTCAAAGAAGAGGAGCTTCTAGATCTAGAATTTAGCGAGAGCTGAATTAACTATCGAAGGGTAAAATCCACGGTTAGCAGCGACAGAGGAGGAAGTTAAATTCAGAGTTTAAAGAAGAAGAGTTAGGGTAAATGTTAAGTGAGAAGAAAAAGAAAATGTGAAATGTAGAAATTTTCTAGCAATTAGAGTGATTAGAATTAACATGTTCATCCTAAAATATCTAAAAAGTGATAAGAGAAAAATAAATTTCCATGTCTGTAGTAAATTGAACATTGCGGTCAGATAAGTTGACAACAGAATGTAACTCAAGAAAATCAATGCTATAATATAGTGGTTACCAACAGGAGGCCCGCATCTGGCCCGCCAAGCCTTTCTTTTGTGGCCCGCGTACTAAAATATATTAGTTGTCGTTTTTCTGCGGAGATTTTTTGTAAAAAAAATCTATATGAGTTTAAAATACTTTTCTTTCGTTTAAAAAAAACTAATTTCTTCGTTTCTGTAAAACATATCAACGGTGCAAAAAAAAAAAAAAAATTCTCAGGTTTTGCATCCAAGAAAATATTTATTTAAATACAAAAATAATCGTGTATGTTGCTCTCTTATTAATTTTTTTTTTTTTTTTGTATTTTATGACTATAATTTAGCATGTGTGCATCAGAAATTTTCTCAAAGAAATTCTCCCATTTAACTTTTTGAAACCACTCATTTTTGACGAAATTATTTTCATTTGAATTTCATTAGAGGGAATGAATATCATGTTTTATTTAAAACCCTTGAATTGAATATCGCATGAGCGGAAAAGAAGAAAAAAAAATTTATTTCAGATGCTTGAGAATTTTTTTATTGCTTTAATTCCTAATAAAACGAAAAAAAATTTTATTTTTCACAGAATTAAATTTAAAAAAAAAAAAAAATTCACTAAGTTTCTGATTAAGAGAAGATTTAAAATGATACGTAACAAGCATTATTTGTAATGCTTGTTATTTTACTTTTTAATATTAAAAAAACTTTGATAAAAATCTGACAGTAATATATAATGTTCCTTCAAACATAAAAGAGTCCTATATAAAATTTTGATAAAGTTGTGACCCGCCATTTGACTGGTGTTTTTAATTGCGGCCCCTGGCCATATGTAAGTTGGAAACCCCTGCTATAATAAATCTATAGTTGATTCAGCTCTTGCTAAACTTACAGGACAAAAACTCCCCTTTCTTTCTAATTTTTACAATGAACTTGTTACTTTTCCGTTTTTCTCACCATTTCACAGCAAAATTGCTTATATCCTACCCCGTTTTGCCTTTAAATTCATTTTTAGGCCATTTAACAAAATTAAATTTAATCCACTTAAAGATCCTGACAGAATGAATAATTGCTGGGGCATGTGCCATATATCTTCCCAGTGCGACCTTGACTACGTCGGGCAAACCAGGTACGCTTTAAAATTTCAACTTAATGCTCATAATAGATACATAGATACGATTTTGGACATAAGTTCACTTTCGACAACGTCAAAATTATTTCCACTCCTTTCACAACAGCTCATCTTGATGGCCGGGAATCTTGCTTCATTCGTATGAATGCCGAATCCCTTGATAACGACAATTCCTCTCCACCTCTTCATAACACGTGATATGCATTTTTTCCTGATTTGTCTCTGTCGGCCACAGCGGATTATCTTCTTATGTCTTTATTAATTAACTATAGCCACCTAAGGCGTCCAGCTGTCCGCCACGCTAAAGGTTTTCACAAATAAAGTTTTTTAAAACGTAGCAGAAAATCTGAAGATTAGAGGACAATTAAAGTGTTCCTGTCCTGCAATTTTGTCTTCATATCCAATTCTGCTGCAGACATAAGTTAAACTTTTCTCCACTTTGATAAATGTAAACTAATGCGAACCTTACAATTAAATTATTAATTCCTTCGTATATTATTGGTTTAAGTTGTCGAAAATTAATATTTCAATTGTAAGGTTCGCATTAGCATACATTTGTAAGAGTGGAGAAAAGTATATGCATTTTTTAATAGTTTTTCGAATATGGCTCTTTGAAGACGAAAAAGCATAGATTTTCTTACAAAATGACTGATAACTAAAAAACTAATCCACATTTTTGAAAAAGAAAAAAAATGCTTCTTCATTTTGTCAAAACACAATTATGTGCCGAGTTTCGTGCTTGGGCGAGGCTTCTGGGGCGATATATAGTGATTACAGACACACAGCCGCGTTTATTATTATGTATAGATTTTATTTATTTAATTTTTCCTTTTTTTTATTTATTTCATTTTATTTATTTATCTTTCTTATTATTTTTTTTTTATTTCTCTCTCGGCTTCGAACCGCAGTTTCCGTAGTTCTATTTTTTTTGTCACCTTTATTTTCCATTTACGTTTGGTACTTATAGTTAAGTTTTATGTTTCATATCACTATTGTTTTTCTGATTCACTTCTGGCAAGTCTTGAGTATGGGGCCGATTTTAGAGCTCTCGAAACACGTCGACTTTTTCTTCTGAAGCCACATAAAGTTTTTTTTCATGCACATTTTTCCGCTTCTGTTTCTTGGGATTATTCTTCCGATTCATCCGAAAAATAATTTAATAATGAATCAAGACTTTCTATATATAGAAATATGAATATGAATTTTAATCTATGAAAATGAATCTTTCACAGAAATATGAATCATAGAAACGTAAATCTTTCACTTTATTTACAAGAAAAAAATTATTATATTTTAAAATTTCTTATCTTATCTCACAATTGGCTTCTATGTTTACGCAAAATGTCCTAAAAGGCACGACATTCTTGTATATGCAGTGCCCTAGCAAATTCAGAAATAATCGATTTAATCTTAATCTTAAATCATATTTATTAAAACCAAATTTATCGCAAGCAGCCATCTTTCAACCTTTTGGAGAAAATTTCTTGAAGTGGTAACTTTGATGTGTGATTCTTTGTTTTGTAAAATTTGATTTAAAGTCATTTTCCACACCATTATATAGATGGCTACATGGCCTGATAACTTTTGGTGGAAGAATAATTTTAATGTAGCGAATCCAGATATAAAGAGAAATGTGACACATTAAAGAAACAATTTTTTGAACCGTTACAGCGGTAAAACGATAAGAGCAAGTCTCTCAAAACTTTGTGTACCACCGGGTGATAAATCTGAATTTTGTGAAAAAGAAAGGTATGTTTCTTCAGAAAAAGCGAATTTTTTGATCAAAATAGATATATTTCACCACGGTTACAGTCAACTGTAATATACTGTTAACTGAAATATCTGTATGTTAACTGTACATATTTCAAAAGATTTCTTTCAGATATTGCCAAAGCACCTTCCACAATGGATAATCTGACTAACCATTCAAAAGTTTTAAAAATAATCCGTTAATTTTTTCCATACATCGCATAGTTTTTTTCCCTATCCTTTTTATGTATGCAACTTGTAGTTAAATATTTTAACTAGATGCTTTTATTAGCATAATTAGTTAGAAAATCACAACATTTAATATGGATTTCCAACTTTAGGACCCTACATTAGAGGTCCCAGAAAGTGCCTGCTGCAACAAACTGGAGTACCGAGAGGTAAGGTGATGGGTACCACGGGGTGTCAAAAACTTAAAGTCTTATATTAATCCTTTAACCCCTTGGGGACGGGTGATTCAGAAAAGCATTCGTACAAAATCAGAATCAGGATGTAATTAAATAAAAAACGGTAACTTTAATGTAGTCGTTTCTAATTTGACAGACTTACTTTGCTTTTATTTTAATTATTGTTAGTTTAATCATATATATAATCAATGTTAATTCAAAGTACAACTAAATAGTTTAATTTTGAACAAAGTAATGGTGAATAAAATAAATCAAACAATTATAACTCCGCCCACAAATAAACTGCTAAAGAAATACTTTGATTACCAGTTTTATCTTTTTACCTGATTGATACGGCTTTATACTGGCACGTATTTGTGACAGTCGGCTAGAAAGGGTTAACCCTTTCTAGCCGACTGTCACAAATACGTGCCATTGGAAATCCATATCCATATACGTGCCATTGGAAATCCAATACGTGCCATTGGAAATCCATATGTTCTGATTTCGTACGAATGCTTTTCTGAATCACCCGTCCCCAAGGGGCTATAAAAAAAATTTAACTAGATGCTTTTATTAGCATAATTAGTTAGAAAAATCACAACATTCAATATGGATTTCCAACTTTAGGTCCCAGAAAGTGGAGTGCCCTGCAGCAACCTGGAGTGCCGGGAGGTAAGGTGATGGGGAGCACGGGGTGTCAAAAACTTAAAGTCTGATATTAATCTTTTAAAAGTTATCTGCTGCTTTTCAAAAGAAAAAATATTTAATAAGTAGTAAATAGATTTTAGAATGTATACAGATATAAGTATCTTGTCCTAAGCGAAAAGTTATAAAGGTTATGCCCTACATTAAAAGTTTTTTTTAGCTACTTCATACATTTGCAAAGTTAAATTTTAAAAGTTTCAATTTTAAAGTGCAAATACAGCTCGAAAAAATTTTTTCAAAAAAAGTGTGAGGAGCTAGCTATATTAAGCTCCATTCTACGATTTAAAAAGTTATGTAACGAACAACGAGTTCCTCTATCACAATAACTTCCGATTTTATTTACCTTTTCCCTTTATTTTTAATTTCGCTTATTTACTTATACTATATATTATTATTAATTCCACCTTATAGCCTACAATTCAAGTATGAGTTCTCTTATCTAAGTTTAAATTCTTATCAGTTACATAGTTTTTTTTTTTTTCTTTGTCTTCCGGGCTGTTAACTACAACGCTTTTTGCAAAATAGTTTAGAGAGCGGTAGACAATAAATGACTAAAACATTCAGAAATTTTGCCAACATTTCAAAAGCTACACGGTGAGGAAACTAGAAAAAATGTTGTTTTATATATACTTTAACCCCTTGGGGACGGTTGATTCAGAAAAGCATTCATACAAAATCAGAATCAAGTTGTAATTAAATAAAAAACGGTAACTTAAATGTAGTCGTTGCTAATTTGACAGACTTACTTTGCTTTAACTTTAATTATTGTTAGTTTAATCATATATATAATCAATGTTAATTCAAAGTATAACTAAATAGTTTTATTTTGAACAAAGTAATGGTGAATTAAATAAATCAAACAATTATAACTCCACCCACAAATAAACTGCTATAGAACTACTTTGATTACCAGTTTTATCTTTTTGTCCTGATTGATACAGTTTTATGCTGTCACGTATTTGTGACAGTCGGCCCGAAAGGGTTAAAACCATTTACAAGTTGCGGTGTAGAAAATAACTTTAAATCAAATTTACAAAGCAAAGTACAATTTATTAAAACATAAACTTGGCTACCACTAGAAGAATTTTTTCCAAAAGGTGATGAAAGCAAGCAGCCCGGACTTCTACACATATGAAAAGAACAATGTCATACCTGCAACCTTTACTCCTTTCGTGAAGGACTTATCACAGTCGTAGTAAAATGGAATTTAAACTACCATTTTTGGCAGAAACTTACGAGATATTTTAATAGCGCTAATTAATAATTATATATATGCTTAATTTTTTTGAAAATAGTGGTGGTCAAAAAAATTATAAATTAAGCTTATAAATGCAAGGAATACATAGAAAGCATATATTTTACTACCATTTTAAATATAGGAATACAATTTTGAGCCAAATGCGCAAAAGTTGGCAGGTATGCAATGTATTCATATGTTATAAACATTATGCTTAACATAAATAAACATATGCATACATTATACCACAGACATTAAAGAACTGAGGAGACGAAAGTTTGGAAATTTTAAACCCTACACTTTGAAAGCAAAATCTGTTTTTTTTTTTTTCTTTACATATATGACACATTTCTAAAGAGATTTTGTATGCTCTGTAATTATAAGAGTGTCATGATTGATATGTCATTTTAGGTGATCTGGAGCTTGTGACATGCATGCTTTTATAATCAAACTAAAAATCTGTTATTTTTATGGGTGGTTGTGGGTTTCATATGTTTTCTCAATCTATTATTAGCGTCTTATTGTTATTGATATTTAATTGTTTGATTTATCGCTTTCTCGAACAAAAAATAAGAAAGAATAAAAAAAATTATAAAAATGCAAATAGAAAAAAACAAGAATACTAATTTTCAAATTTACAAAAAAAAAATTCTAAAATGAAAGAAAAAAATTGCACAAGCAATGTATTTAAGATACTTAACTGAGTTTTTAATTAATGACAGCTATTTTCACAGAAAAAAAGTAAACTCAATTATTTTCAAAGGGTGAAATTATTTTGTGTGAAAAAAATTCCAATAATAAAAGAAAATAATAATTTACTCAAGTAATCACTTCAAATGTTGGGATGTGAAGCAATTAGTTATATTTTTTTCTATTTATACATTTTTGTAAAAAATGAATGAAGGAAGAAGATTTTTATCCGTAAGTTTAATTTGCCTTATCTGATTTGAATGTTTAGTTGCGTTTAGCTGAGAAGTGCTATATGTAGTAAGTTAAGACAGTTTTTTTCAAAGAGTGTTCAGCGGAACCCCAGGGTTCCGTGAAAAAGGGTCAAAGGAATTCCATCAGTTTGGACTTTTTTTTCTCTAAACCAGTAATGATTTTTGAAAGTTGTAATAGCATTGCATCGAACCAATAAATAATTATTTATTGACTATTTAGCTTATTTTTGTGAAATTATTTCAAAAAAATTTTAATAAAAAAATAAAAAAATAAATAGTAAATTTTTAAAACAAATTTTTTTCAATAGCAATATTTTGAATAAATTCCTAAAAGAAGATAACATAAAACATTTATATCAGTATTTCTCATCGAATTTTAAAATTCAAAATTAAGTAACCAAATTCAAGAGTAAAGAATTATTTATCACTGATAACCCTTCTTGCCACTTATAAGATTTTGTAGCATAAGAATTCAGATTATTTTATTCAATTTTATCCAATCATACTCTAAAAAACTACAAGACTAAACACCACAGCTTATTTGAGAATTCAATTGTCAAATAGAAATTTCAAGACTTAATTTTAAGAAACAATTAAAAAATTTCACTATTCTCATTTTTTTATTTTATTTTATAACCGTCGTTGAACAGCCGACCCAATTTCATGGGTTTACGACTACTTACGTTCAACTCCGTAGCCTTGTAATTTTGAACCAATCCAGAAGACAAGGAAACTCCTGGATCAGTACCCCCAGAGGTATTGATTTGTTGTGGGAACATGGAGGACTTTGAGACTCGACAGATTTAACGTGCATCAGTCACCATTTACTAGACGGGGAGTCTTCGGCCGGCGAGGATCGAACCCACGACCTCTTGGATATGGGCCCAGCCGCCTACCGACCAGGCTATCCCGGCCACTATTCTCATTAAATGTTTAGATTTAATGTATAGTTTTTTTCTAGTTAGCATATTTGCACCCGTTAATGGGCTTTTTCTTTAAAGTTAGGGTTCGCCAAAAAAAGTTTGATGTTTAGGGCTCCATAGTTGACAAAATTGAGAACATCTGAGCAAAGATATAAGGTACGCTGAAAAATATTACAAAACTTATAATGTTACATAATTCTTAATAAATTTCTTAAGCACATTAACAAGTTATTATCAATATACGGCAATTTTTCTTACGTCTAATTTTTAATGTTATTAGATTTCGAAATAATCCTAACAAATTTACAATTTATACTGTATAATACTTAGAAAAGTTAGAAAACAGTAATGTAAAACTTGAATTCATTTACTACCGAAACTCTGTTTTCTCTCTTCAACTCATTTTGAAAAAAGATTCCAAATAAGTTATTAAATTTGTTTTTATACTTGAAAAACATTAAGAAAAACAATACTAAAATTCCTGCAAAACTGTCCTTTTTTTTCAAAAAAATATGGACAATTTATATTTTTCTCAGGGAATTCAAAATCAGTAAGTCAACAAAATAAATATACTATCAAATTAATGATTAAAGATTAAAATAAAAATAACGTTTTAATTTTAATATATTAATATTTGTTCCAGTTTTACTAACGTAAAAAAATATATTGACTTTAATTATATATTTTATTAATTAGCTATTATTTTGACTTCTTTTATTTATTTGTTGCATATTCTCCAACATTTAAGTTTTGAACTAAATATTTTTGGTAGTAGTGAATTAAAGCATATATTGTGAAACAAACAGAATATTTTTTAAAAGATGTTTAGCGGAGCTTCTAAACGTAAAAAATGGCCAAAATTTCTTTAAATCTAATTAATTGAAAATTTAGTTCAGTACCTTATCTCTCATCAGGAAATATGTTTCCTAAAAATACTGATATTTCGCAGTTGTGGAAGTAAGTTATTGTAATATGATGACAAACAAAATTAAAATTATATCAGTTGAAAATCAGAACAAATTCGTGGGATCTAGATGTTTTTTGTTTGTTTTTTTTTTTTATTTCTTTTCAGGTTTGAAAGTATAAGAATTAAAATCAAAAATGATTATTGTGATCTTGATGTTTTTTGTTTCTTTTTTTTTTAACTTTTTTTCAGGTTTGAAAGTATAACAATTAAAATCAGAACTGATTATTGTAATCTTGACGTTTCTTGTTTACTTTGTACTTTTTTTCAGGTTTGAAAGTATAAGAATTAAAATCAGAACTGATTATTGTGATCTAGACGGGGGTTGTTTTTTTTCTTCAGATTTGAAAACATAAGAATTAAAATCAGAACTGTTTCGTGTGAATTGGATGTTTATTTTTTCCTTCATTTCTTATCAGATTTGAAAATATGAGATAATCAAATAAGTGAATGAAGGGAACAAGGAAAACAAAAACCCAACTTACCAAGAGGAAATAATCCTTATTCGATGTGTGTTCTCTGGAAACTCCTCGACTCTAAAAACAGTCCTTTTTTGCGATGGGACCTAGAAATCTTCTCTTTCGATGAGTCAAATGTATGCCGGAAATGACGACAAAGAAAGAAATAGCGAAGGTTCCTCTTCTCGAAGGTAGCGACAGTTGCCTCAAACCTTCTTTTTCATCTTCCTGCTCTGTTTCTAATTCCAATCTTCATCTTCCAGTTCACTATCTTTTTGCACCCTCGCAGCTATTTACACTTTCTGACATCAGCCTTCAGGTTGTACAATCGTTGCTTTGTGTCCGGCGTTGTGTTTTCAAACCTAAATAGTTCAACTAATACTATTGCTGATGGTACTATTTAAGGAATAGAAACAATGGATGAATAACTATTTTTCGCTCAGAAAGCAGCAATGTTCTAAAAAATTTAATTCACTTGACATTTTTATTCCTGTTATCTTACAGTTAGGAATTCAATTATTACTATTTCAACACCATTCACCAAAGTATGATAGATGTAATAAACATATAATTTACAAAAACGAAAAAAAAGAAGAAAAAAAACTTTAACCAAATTAAAATTAGTGCCCCGCCTTCTCATGGTGAAGCTTTTAAAATATTGGCAAAATTAACATAACTTCTGAAAGCTTTAATTTTTAATTTTCTGCGACTCTATAAAACATTTTGCAAAAAACGCAGCAGTTGGTATCATTTTTTTGAAAATTATAAAAATCGCGGAGAACTGACAAATATATTCCATCTTCAAAAGAATAATAATAATAAATAGATAAATACACAAATAAATAAACAAAAAAAATTAACCAACCTAAAATCTTTATTCTTTTGTTGAAAGTTTTAACTATTCATTTTTTCTTCCTTGTGGTTTTTAGACCAAAAGCCTATATTATTCATCCTTATGAAAGTATTTGCCTCTTAATAAAAATATCAAATGTCTTTATGCTAGGTTAGAACATTGCTAGGTTTTTAATAGGTTAGGTTTTAGGTTTTTGCATCCTTACAAGTTCCTAAAAACAGAAAATTTTCGAATCAATAATATTTTTCTCCAACTTGTCATGATCTCATTAAATGATGGTAGGTGTGTATGTGCTTAAAAAACAAATGATTAGTTGATAAGGGTTAACGATATCCAAATTTAGACCCACAAAAAACATAAATTTTAATTCTGATAATTCTTTTTATTCCAACAAATTTACAAAATTTATCCGGTTTACGGCATTCAATACTGCACAAAGAAAGCATAAATTTCATTCGAAATAATTCTTTTTAGTTTAACAAATTAGCCCTAGATGACAAATCATGCTCAGTTTACAGCATTCTATACTTCATTACCGCAAAAAAAAACTTTTAAAAATTAAAAAAAACATACATTTTATTAGAAGAAATTCTTTTTAGTTTAACAAATCAATCCTAGAGGGCGAAGCCTATCCTAAATACGGCATTCAATACCGCACAAAGAAAACATAAATTTTATAAGAAGAAATTCCTCTTAGTTTGAGAAATTAACCCTAGATGACAAAGCATATCCGGTTTACGATATTCAAATTACACAGAACACCCAGTTCATAGAACACAGGAACCATTGATTTTAATATTCATAGTTCTTTTTTTATCCTGACAAGTTAATATTGTACAGCAAAATTGATCTGGTTTATATAGTATTCAAAGAGCATACACGAAAACATAGGTTTTACTACTGAAATTAATTTTATTTATTTGAGCTCATTATAAGCAAACTGTAAGTCAAAGCTGTGCCTATTGACACTAAGATAGTGCTTCGTTCGAAATATATAATTTTACAACCAGACAGAGATATATCTGGCTTTTCAACTGTAGCTTTATCAAACGAATCAGTCAAACCAAGCAGCATTCGGCGGTTTATTTGTCTGCAGACTGAAAACTGAAAGTTTTTCAGTTCGATTTTGACCTGACTTGCTGACCATATTGCTGCAAAAGATGAGACACATAATATTGTAATTTGGACAGTCCACTGCAGAAGAAATATGATGTCTATTTTCTTGACATCAATGACAGCAAAAACACACAAAACGCTGAAGCTATAACAAAAGTGCGCAGAACAAACAAGAAATATTGGAAGAGAAAACAAGCGTTCGGTGTGGTACAAGAAATTGAGTAATCTTTCTTTTTCCTTTAGTATCGTCAACTGTTTTTTCTTTGAAAATTCCTCTGGATGACTTAAATCAGCTACCATAGTCAGTTTTTTAATTCTTGTCGAGTAAAACATACACAGTCTAGAATAAAATATACCAATTATACTTGTTGAAAAAGGATGCAAATAAAATTGAAAGAATAATTTTACGTAAATGATTATATTCAAAACAGTTTCGTTGAATTTATAACCTCGCGTTAATGACATCTGAATCGCAACTGTACCATCAGATTTAATTAAAATAACAAGAAGAGGATATGTAAAAAGGGCAACATATAACAAAAGTACATAATATGTATTTTTCCATGTACAATTGTTTTTGTACTCCGATGTTAGAATTTTAAGAAATCGAAATATTTCCTTTATTCTTATTAGTGTAACAACCCAAAACACCAAACTTATGCTAGGAGATAAAAGAATAGTTAGAGTTATTTGCCAAAACGTAGAAGAATAATGTCTAATGACAACTGCTATCGCCAAATCGATGTAAATAACAAGGGAACTCAATAAAAATATCCAAGAAAATAATATCTTCCATAAGTCTGTTCCTCTAGACTTGAAGTCAAGACTACAAAAGAGAACTTTGAGAAAGCACAAATTCCCACAATTATTTCTGAAAATTTTGACTGCCATTTCTCAAAATTTTTCGCTCCTTTTATTTATATTCCTCCTTTAAATTACATTTTAGAGAGACTTAAGGATAAAAAAAATACTGAAAAGTCAGTCAGTTCTGTCAGTTTCGCAGTCAGTTCTGAAACTTTTTACAGTGGCTTTTCTGAGAAAGCATATAAATTTCCACAATTATTTCTGCAAAGTTTTTCAAATTGCTTTAAGTCTTTCATCTGTATTTCAATTCAAACAATATTTGTTGAGGATTTTTAGGAAAGCAGAAATTCGTTTAGTGGCTAAAAATTTACGCCATTCTTTTTTTTTTTTATTTATTTATACTTTAAACAATATTAAATGTTTTTGGCAAAACATAAATTTCTTCCGACATTTTTGAAAAGTTTTGCAGCTATTTTTAATACAATTTTATTCGCACGCTTTTAGATAAAATTTATTAAAAATGTGTCGATACTCAAAGGTTATAAAGAGGTTTTAGGGCAGCACTAAATTTTCCCCTTTCTTTTCTCTGAATCTCTTCAGCTATTTCTCAAAATACTGCTCGTCTATTGGCGTAATTCATTCTTTAAAAATTTTCACGTCCAATTCTAAAAAGTGGAACAGTCTTACAGTTCTCATCTAAATTCTTCAGATCTTTTAGATTAGCTATATTTAACATCAATCACAAATTTCCACATACATTTCTAAAAAGTTTTGCGGTCATTTTAAAAATCCTCTCTTATACTTCTAACTTAATGATATCTAACATTTGTTTAAGCTTTAATAAATAAACATTTACACGATCATAAAAAAAAAGGTTCTGCAGACTTTTTCAAAATTTTCGCACATACACCGACGTGTTCAGCTATATTTTGAGCATTGGTAAACAAATTCAAGAGCGCACAAACTTTCGCAGCCTTACACCTGAAAATTCATTCATTTTCAAAATTATTTCTCTTTTAATTGTTCCACTTTACCAATTCATGCGTCAATGACTGTGCAATCGTTATAAAAGTAAACGGTATTAAAACATCAACAGAAAACCGTATGTAAGAATATGGTTAATATTTATTGGTCCATTATCACGTAAATGTTTTTTTAGTCACGATAATGTAAAGAATAAACAATTGCATATTCAAATTAAGAAAAAGTAAACACCAGAGCGTGTCAAGTGATGACTCACGATCAATTTCGTCGCAAACCTTCACTGCCTTACTATACGTTCTTCCTTAGAAGAAAAAGTTTAAAGTAGGCTTAACTTTATTAAAACGGCAAACCTTTTAAAAAAATCAATATAAGGGTTTTCTCCTGAATAAATATAAAATGAATTTATGTACAACAATGCAAATAGATGTACGAAAAAGAACTTCTTAATGGTATTGATTTATTGCTTCTTGTTTGACTATGTTTACATTATTTGTGAGGATGAAAAGATGTCATGAACGGAAGAGTTAAAATATATTTGTTTTACAAAAATTTCGAAGCGTATTCTTGTCAATATTTGTTGTTTTCCAAGCTTTCGATAAATGAATATAATCCATCTAATAGAAAGTAAACACTGTCAAATTTTGAGTTATTTTACCTTACTAACATTAACTAATATTAAACCATGAATATAATTGTCCTATCACTGAGCTTTTTTTTTCTTTTTTTTTAAGTCTCCGAATGTCTTTTTGTTACCAAATTTAAATCTGGGTATTATTTTTTAGATTATGGGACGAGGCTTCAAAAGAGGCTTAGAAATGAAAGTTCAAAGCGTACTCCTGTTAATATTTTTCAAATTTTTGGTAAATGAATATAAGCCATCAAATAGAAAGTAAACACTGTCAATTTTCGAATTATTTTACCTTACTAACAATACTTAATATTGTACAATAAATACAATATTAACCTTTCGCTGTGCTTGTTTTTGAGTCTCTGAATGTCTTTTTGTTTGAAAATTTAAATCTGCTTATTATTATTCTTTTTAGATTATGGGACGAGGCTTTAAAAGAGGCTTCGAAATGAAAGTTCAAAGCGTACTCCTGTTAATATTTGTTATTTTTCAAATTTTTGGTAAATGAATGTAAGCCATCAAATAGAAAGTAAACACTGTCAATTTTCGAATTATTTTACCTTACTGGTAATACTTAATATAGTACAATAAATACAATATTAACCTTTCGCTGGGCTTGTTTTTGAGTCTCTGAATGTCTTTTTGTTTGAAAATTTAGATCTGTTCATTATTATTTTTTTTTTAGAATATGGGACGAGGCTTCAAAATAGGTTTAGAAATGAAAGTTCAAAGCGTATTTCTGTTCATATTTGTTATTTTTCAAATTTTAGGTGAATGAATATAAGCTATCAAATAGAAAGTAAACACTGCACTGCCAAATTTGAGTTATTTTACCTTATCAACATTTACTAATATTGAACAATAAATTTAATATTGTCCTATCACTGGGCTTGGTCTTGGGTCTATGAATGTCCTTTTGTTTGAAAATTTAAATCTGTGTTTTACTTATTTCTTTTAGACGAAGAAACGAGGCTTCAAAAGATGCTCATAAATGATATTCCGTTTGCCATAGTTAGTGATAAAATAATTTTGTTAAATCAATCTAATAATAGTATATTAATGAAAATTACAATGTTTCAGTATTGAAAGTTGCACATAGTTTAAAATATTATAAATGAATTCAGAACAATATCCTTTAGCCGTTTTGCAATTATTCTTAAGATCGTAAGAAAATAGCCTTTAAAAAAATACAAAAAAAGTTCAATCACTATATGACGCTTTAATAATTAATCTTTATCAAAATAAAAAAAAATCTAAAGAATACAGTAATAATTTAAAAATTGTGGTTCTATATTATGTCTTAAAAATCAATAACACAATAAGTTTAGTTATAACTTTATTTTTAGTATCTTATTTGCAAATAAAGGCACTACTGCATTCTTAAATTTTTTACAGGATTGAGAAGGCGAATGTGAATTGATATTGTATAAAACAAAAATTTATAAAACAGATTCAAAAAGCAAGAAATGTAAAATAAAATGTTTTACATCATTATTTAATTGTTGAACAAAAATTTAACAAAATATATATTACTTTTTAAACTCATTTTAATATGTATACAAATACCTACTTTCTCTAAATAAAAAATACCTCTTTTAGTAAAGTTATTCTTTCTTTATAAATTTGCTACTTTTATTAATTTATAAAAAAAAATAAAAACAGAAAAATATAAACCTATTTTACCGAATCAATGAGAAAGAGACAAATTTGGAAAGAAAAATGTTAACAACGTAAATATTCATTGAAACTATTTCGTTTCGAGGGTCTGTGAAAATCCTTTTACCGCAGTACCAACATTACTTTAGTACATTAAGATTAAGTATCTATAATCGCAATATCAGTTTCTTACCTTTAATCACTAGGCCGAGATAGACTGGTTGGCCAGGTGCTGGACTTATGGCTATATCACACGAGAGAAAATATGTGCAACTGCAAGTGTAACTGCAAGTGTAAGTGCAACTGTAAGTGAAATTTCTCCAAAAATTGCTCGTGTGATATAGAAATCACGGTTGCAAATATCTGCAAATAAATATCTATCTGCAATAAATATCTGCAACCGTTCAGGCAATTTCTTTCATGAACCAATCAGATCGTTTGCTTTTATGACGTTTCAATTTTATATGATGACGTATACAAATGTAAATAAAAATGGCGGCGGCGTTGGTGAAGAGGATGATCGGATGAAATTTTTTTATAGACGAAACGGAACAGTTTTTTAGTTTAATAATAACATTTTCTTTAAAATAAAAGCATTAAAAATACTTTCACACGATGAAATAACCGTCTCAATGCAGTTGATGTACTACCATAACAGGAACCTGCACATCATTTTAGTATCGGTGAGTATAGTACACTATTTTCTAAATAAATTTTCTTTTAAAATATTTATTTATTTTAAGCTAATAAAATTAAAACTTATTATAATTTGTTCCGATCAAAGTTTTAATTACTTTAAATAGAAATAATTTCTATTTTTATATATGTAAAGATTTATACTGGCGAAAAGCTTTACTTTGAAATATTCGCCAAGCAACTCGCCAAACTTTGTTACATTATTATAACATAAAATATAATAATGATTATATTTCTTTATTTTCAAATTTTAAATTTTATTACTGTTGATTGTAAAAGCATGTGTCCGATTATTTGAAATTTTTTTATTATTATAATTATTTGTGAATTAATTATTTTATTCTTCCCTAAGAATTCTTTTAATTTTTGAAAATCTGAAATGCAAATTTCCAATCTCCTTGTCTGTTTCTACATTCATCCCCTCAATTCCTTTTTTTTTTTTGTGTGTGATGATTTACTAATGATACTTTACTTTTCATTTATACTTCACATTTATATTTTGATACTTAGCTTTTCTACAATGACAGTAAGTATGTAAGTGTACCTTACTAATTTTTCAATATACATAAATTTTTAATAGTCTTCGATCATAAATACAATCTATTTTTCTTAAAACAAATTTCAATCCAAACATAAGAACTACAAAACCAAATATACCTGCCATCTTTCATTAGTGTATAGAATAATCTTAGAACTCTAATCAAAATATCTGTCAAACTTAAAATAAGTTTAAAGGGGATACCTAAGGACTTAAATGATTTCAAATTAATGGTATTTAATCTCTCTTAATGGTATTTAATCTCTAATAATGTGTTGGTAAAATTTTATCATGAAAGTGATTTCTTTCTTTTATTTCAGATATTTCGTATAATCCTGTAAGGTTTGTCTGGTGAAGAAGGAAAGAGATGCAATACTGTTTTTATGAAAGAAATTAAAAAATAAGAAATGAAAATGAATAATGTTCTAAATGTTTCACTTGACAATGAATGTTTTGTTTTTTAAATTGATTCTTGCATTATTTAAAATGCAAAACAAAACATGTAAAAGTCTGTAACAAAATAATATGATACATAAAAAGTATGTTCTTAATAAAATATTGTTTTTTTTTTCATAGTTATAAATAAATTTTAATTTATATACTGTATATTACAATAAATTTGTCCTAAAATAAATCCTATAATTTTTAATTAAATTATCTCATATCAATAAAGAATGTTTTAAATTTTACAATAATAAATTGTAAGTATGACATTGAAAATCCTCTTATATTTAAAAAACAATTTTACTAAGAAATTGGAAAAAATAATTTTCATAAAAGAGATACTCCTGATATGCAATGTGTAAATGAATAAAATTGATGATCCCTTAAAAACTAAACTAAACTCAGCGGTTCAGCCCACAGAGGGCCAAGGCCTTCTGTGCCCGTCTCACTTTTCTTGACCTTTGGGCTCTGGGATGCAGGAGCATTTGTTCCGGTTAGGTAGTCAGCCATACGTGAAACCCCCAGTGTTTAGCTCCCAAGTATGCTTGGTACTCATTTATCGACCCACTGAAGAAATGAAAGGCTTAGTCAACCTTGCTCGGCCCGACGATCGAACCAGGGACCTGTGGCACGACAGCGCGAAGAGCTACCGCTCAGCCACCGGGCGTGATGATTCCTTAATGCAATGTAAATTAATTTGATGACAATAAAATTCTGACACATTGTAGTATAGACATTAGTAGTATAGACAATATTTATTATGTATTTTTTAGACTAAATTAAAAAATAGAATTGATTTGATAGAACTAATAGTTTTGATGTTATAAATATTTTATGAGCAAAAGGAAAGTCAAAAATTGTATATTTCATACATTAAACCCTCATTTCTTCTAAAGAATTATTTCAAAGGACTATGTTTTTGAATTAAGCTTAAAAAATAAATTTGAAGAAATGCCTTACTTGATTAGAAGCAATGTCAGTTGCATAAAGTGGTATAAGTCATAAAATTGTCCTTTAAACACATTAAACTTTTTATAAATTTTCGAGTAGCTAAACTATTAAATCAGACAGCTTGTTTTTATTCTGATTCGATTTAGCGTATACATAGATAACGATACCGCACTTGCCTAGCTAGCATGTTAGATAGTAAATATATATAAATAAACTATGCTTTTACAGGGTGCGGAGCCAAATTCAACAAAAAATAAGCAACTTTTAAGAACATTTTAGGCACTCAAACTATATAAATTGACAAAATGCAAAATAAATCTTAGACTTCACATGATCATGATAAAATAACTAGAATTTGACAAAGAACTCTTTTCTTGATTATATTAGCCATTAAAAAATGATCAAGAGATTTTTCGGTTCGATTTCAGAGGGTGAAAAATAAAGCCTGAAATTGAGAATATCTTGCAAAATACAGCAGAGTTGCACATGAGAAAGCAAGGATCTCACCGAACCCAGCTCACTAGACGCACATGCGGACTCGCAAGTACTTCACCAAACCTGTAAAATGATTGGCGCTTTCATACGCTATGGACTGACGGTACGCTGAAATTGATCGTGGTTGAATGAATTCTGAAAGCGTGAAATAGAAAAATGTGAAAAACGCGTTTTTACATAATACGTGGTGAAAATCGACATTCCCTTTCATAAATTTCATTTTCGAAAAGGGAAAATAAAGCACCTTTTAAAAACACCCATTAAGAAAAGCACCTTTAAGGGCCTTTAAAAAATGAAAATCGAAAATAAGCACTTTTCAAAAACGCTACGCACCATGTTTTATACCTTAGTCACTCAAATCAAGATAAAAAAAAATTTCAAAATTCTAGATAGTATTTAAGTCCATCCCCCTTTCACCCCCTTATCCTTTTAGAGACGCAGCATGTATTTAAGTCCATCTCCCTTTCACCCCCTTATCCTTTCAGGGACGCAGCATGAAATTCAATGATATCTTAATATCATCTCATATTATGAGGTAGAAATCATAATCCTTTTTATACTATGCTACTTCACTATTGGGGAAATAAAGTTTTTTAGAATTTTAATTTGCTGCTGAAAAAAAGACATAACACAAAAAGAAATGTAAAAAATTAAATCAAAATCAATCAATATTCTACAGCGTCTGTGATTTCTTTTTCCTCCCTTTACGAACATCGTTCAGAAACTATGATATAATAAAATATGATAAAATAAAATATGAGCCAAAAGTAAAGATAAATAACAAAATATGGTAACCCAATTACATGCAACCGTTCAGGCAATTAAGCAACCCTTTCGGCAACTCCGAACGGAGGAATTGCGCTTAGAGTTTCACTTACACTTGCAGTTGCACATATTTTTCTCTCGTGTGATAGAGGCATTACATCCGGGAGAACGAGAGTTCGAATGCAGCTGGCCGAAGACTCCCCGTGTAGTAAATGATGACTGATGCACGTTAAATCAGTCTGGTTACAAAGTCCTCCATGTTCCCATAACAAATCAATACCTCTGGGTATACTTACTTTGAGATTGGTCGCTCTCTAGTGCAGGTCAAAATTACGATTTGTGGATGAGTTCGATGTATGATTTGGTCCGCCCTATAAACGGGTGCGACGTATGGGTGTGGCAGAAGTTGACTTTTTGGCCAACGATGGCGCCTCTAGAAAACAAGCACAATCGCACCCCTTACCTTAATTGCCTACCACAACAACAACAACAACCTTTAATCACTATTAATTAAGCATCATTGGCATTAATAATAATTTAGTGACTTTCTTATGGCTCTCCAAAATGGAAAAATACCTTTTCATTATGAAGTACAAATGTTTTTATGCGAAAATATGCCTATTGTGCATAACTGCAATACTAGAAATGTGTTAAACCAAGTGCTCAGTTTTTTTATTATTAGAATATATTTTTCCTACTTTTATACAGTTATTCATAAATACAGTGTTTTTTCTCCAAGGAATGAAAATACTTCTCAGTAAATTTAGTGTTTTGAAAAAAGATTTTAAAAAATATTCGAGATAAATAATTTATTACTAAACGATTTTTAACTAAACATATTTTTTAACAAAAAGAAAGAAAGAAAAGTAAGGGGAAAAAAATTAAAAACTAAGGTACAGACTTTGGACCGCTCTCTTGATCAAACTACCCCCTATATTTTGAGGGTCAGAAATCCATACCCATAAGAAAAAAAGCATTTTTATTCACAGAAAGTATGTTTTGGTGTCTGATTTCGTAACTTAACATATCATCTGCACTATTTAGTTACCGTAATTCAACTCACCCCCTCGAGTCTTCAAGATTGAGTCCTAAAACATAAAGATCCAATCATTAAATCAAAAGTTTATTTATATTGGCCAATTTATTTATTTATTTTTCTGCACACTGCACATATAACTAACATAAAATTAGCATATAAATGCTAATTACTTATATTAAGAACTTAATTGAAATATAACGTATCCACCATCAACGTTTTTCATTGACTTAAATGTTACAGAAAAACAAATCAAATCTTGTACTGAATGTGAAATACTATTTCAACCCTGTTATAACCTGAACTATTGCTAAAATCCTAACGGATAAAACGAAATATTTTTAATCATCGCATAATGCATTACCAAATTTTTGTTACATTTGTTTTCAGTTTGATTACACCGGGGAACAAATTTCTTGTTACATTCACAGAAGTACTTGATCTTACCTAATTCGAATAAAGGGATTCTGAAATTAGTTTTGTTCGGGGAGATATACACCGAAGAGCCATTACATTATGACCACCTTCCATCTATAACAATGGGCTCACCCAGGTTTTCATAGTTTCTCGCCCAGGAACAATGTTTTCATGGGGCACATTAGGACCCATAATCCTCATAGAACAATCCCTGACGTCTGTAAGCTACTTGAACATAGTTGCAGACCAGGTTCACCCATTCATGGCAACAGTTTTTCCTGCGGGGGATGGTGTTTACCAACAGGATAATGCACCATGTCATAAGGGTAGAATCGTCGAGGAACATTCCAGTGACTTTCAAGTCATGTCTTGGCCCCCAAATTCACCTGACCTTAGAGCATTTGTGGTCTTACTTGGAAAACCAAATTCGTGCTGCCACGCCACCCCCTCGAAATATGAGGGGGTGAGCGCTTGGTACCAGATACCTTAGCTAACTATCAGCACCTTGTGGAATCAATGGCACGGCGGGTGCTAGCACTTTTGAGGGCTAAAGGTGATCCTACATGTTATTAACAGGGTGGTCATAATGTAATGACTCTTCAGTGTATATATTTCAGTACTAACTGCAGGAAACATATGTTAAAAAATTTTAGTAATGTCAATTTCCTCACTTTTTTTTAGCGCACTGGGTTAGATTAGATCTTGCGTACCCGAATATACGATAAGTGTATGTACGGATAGCCGCGTAAAAGGCAAACTTTTCCTAAACATCGCTCGCTATATAGTTAACTTTCTGCTATATAATTACTGAATATCATGCGGCACACAGTTTCCAATCACAGGAAAAGTCTTTTCGCATACTCTCAAATTTTGATCTGAAAACATTTTTTCAGGTGATAGTGAGCAAAAGTGTAAATTTTTAAAATAAATAGAAGAGAAGCAAAAATTTCCGTTCTAGAATTTTTTTTTTCACGAATAGTTACGTTTAGTGCGTTAATGAAATTTAATCTCCTCCCGCTTTTTTTTATAAGTTATCTATGAAATGTATTTTCGTAGCAGTTACTGACAAAGAATAAGTTAAAGATTTTATTATTTACTCACATTCCAGACAAAACTGAAATTTTCAAGTCCTTGAATGTAATTTTAGGTGGAAACCTGAGCCGCGAAGCGCCCCCTTCCCCATCCATCATGAAATATTGCATTGTTTGAGGTTGATGATCGCTGAAATTTTCCAATGACAATCATCTCAGATCTTACAATTGGGTATACTATAGCCTACGTCACAGGTTGTGTTATTCCTACTAAATTTAACCCATGAACGGCATTTTCTGCGAGCCTAACTTCAAGCCACAAATAAACAAACGAAGTGTTTGATCGTTTAAATAGCTGCTCGCCAGATTTTATTGCATTATAAAGAAAAGTAATTGATATTCGATTTTTGATTAATAATTGATTTATGTGGATAGTGGCATAGAATTTAGCATTGCGTCATGGTAAATGTTATTCCTACTAAGTGGAAGTAGTTGTGTTTTTTTTATATTATACCCAATTATTTTATGAAATTTCCTAGTGGAAATATTTTTAAAGGAATCAAAGTTTAATCAAAATCGGTCAGGAATTTTTTTTAAAGTGGTAGCAAAAGTGAGATAAATATAGATGTCTTAAGCTACAATTTGTAATTCATAACTGAAAGATGAATTTAAGCATTTTTCAGTAGTCTTTAAGAATTTTAGCTACCACTCATTTATGTTTTCCAGTTTGTGGGAACCATGGAATTCATCCGTCATATAATTTTAGTAATGTTAATGCTTTCACTTTTTTTCACAAAAATAAGTTGTTATTATTAGTTAAATTTCCTTTAACTAGCCGGGCCCATAACCTATCATTAATCTAAAGGGCGTGACCTTCTTGTGTAAGGTTGTGCCCATGCTTTAATAACAATAATTGAACTAGAATCTGCAAACAATTATTAGCTTAAAATTACGAAAACTGAATCAGAGCGGTTGTACCTCAAGGGATGCAGCGTTTACCTTCCTGAAGTAAACCGGATTCGAAACCCATAGATGTCTAGTCGATACGAATTCCGCACCGACCACAATGCTGACGTAAAATATCCTTAGTGAGAGATGGATCATGGGTTAGAGTCCCCTTGCTGTGAGGCTAATTGCGGGAAGTTTTCGTGGTTTTCCTTTCTATCTAAAGCAAATGTGAGGTATTTTTATCAAAAAGTCATCCACGAATTCAAATTTCTCCCAATACTTGATCCAAGAGTTCCTTTGTTTTCTGGATTGGGTTCAAAATTTCGAGGCTGCGGAGTTGAACATTAGTTGTCGGAAAAAAATTGGGTCGGCTGTTAAACGACGGTTATAAAATAAAATAATATACGAAACCAAGTACACTTGGATGACACCTCACAAATATACGGGTAACCCTGTGATCGGCAATGCGTCCCTCAGTTTGCTGATCACTGGAAAAGTCTGTTGAGGGACGGTCGTTAGCATACCATCCAACTTCAGAAATTTTTTTAATAAATACCAGAGAAATAAGAAGAGAAATACTCGAACTATATATGAAACCTACACAAACAGTAACAGAAATGAGAGTAAACCCTAAAAGAGCTCATATAGTAGTGAGGAAAAAAAAGTTTTCGCTGTCAGAAAATGCGACTGATTTAGTCGAGTGGAAAGTTTTTCAAAAAAAGCGAGCTTCGTCTATCCTTCCCAGGTTTAAAATGGGCGACTAATAATGCAAAATGTGGTGACAATTAAAATTAAATTTTTTTTCTAAAAGAGAACAAAATTTTCTACTTTTTATAGCATATTTTCTTTTCAGTTTATTGCTGAAAGTGAATACAGGTCTGGTCTAGCTGGGCTCCTGAGGTCAAAAAAGGCCCTTTTCCCATTCATCTTGATTTGAGTATCTGTAATAAAAAAAAATCAAATTACATATCAGCAACAATAATCAAATTGCATATCAGCACAATATAAGAAACAAATGCAACGTATGATTAAGTTTTGAATATGAATAATTTAAAATGTAAGTCATAGTGGTCAATTTAAGTCATCAATTTAAAATTGAAAAATTGCCATTAAACAAGTTAGTTTTTGATTTTCTTTATTTCTATTTAATAATTTATCATTTATTTTACTACAGTCACAACTACATTATTTTCAATAGTGCATTTTTAGCCTACCATTTCTAAAAATTTATTATTTAAATAAAAGGAATGTCTGCTCAATAGAAAACAATAATCCAATTTACTGAATTTTAAACAAGCACTGATGGGGAGAAAAATAATAACAGTACTACTGTGGTCAAGTTTTTTTAAGACCTGATATTTACCCAAATATACACCGAAGAGCCATTACATTATGACCACCCTCCATCTATAACAATGGACTCGCCCAGGTTTTCATGGTTTCTACCCCAGGAACAATGTTTTCATGGGACACATTAGGACCCATAATCCTCATAGAATAATCCCTGACGTCTGTAAACTACTTGAACATAGTTGTAGACCAGGTACACCCATTCATGGCAACAGTTTTTCGTGCGGGGGATGGAGTTTACCAACAGGATAATGCACCATGTCATAAGGGTCGAATCGTCATGGATTGGTTCGAGGAACATTCCAGTGACTTTCAAGTCATGTCTTGGCCCCCAAATTCACCTGACCTTAATCCAATAGAGCATTTGTGGTCCTACTTGGAAAACCAAATTCGTGCTGCCACGCTACCCCCTCGCAATGTGAGGGAATTGCAGGACCAGTTGGTGAGCGCTGGGTACCAGATACCTCAGAGTACCTATCAGCACCTTGTGGAATCAATGCCACAGTGGATGCTAGCAGTTTTGAGGGCTAAAGGTGGTCCTACACGTTATTAGCAGGGTGGTCATAATGTAATGGCTCTTCGGTGTAAGTACTGCTAGTGTAGACAGTATTTTGTTGTGTTTCTGTTAATATAACTTTCTGTTAATAATGCATATAACTAATTAAATATTTATTTTTATTATTAAAATTGTTCAAAATAAAAGTTCTCTTTATAATTCACTGAATTTTTTAATAATTTCTTTTAGAGTCAGTCATAAAAATAAAATTTGATACTGACATTACTTAAATATTTAAAAGAATAAAACAAGTCCAAATCAGACGGGCCTTAATCCTTAACACCTTAAATCCTTAGACCTTAAACACCCGTACCACTCGATGAATGGTAAAAGGGCCCATGGGTGATTTTAACAGCCAACTCAAATTAATGATTATTTCACTTCAAATAATCTTGCATAAATAACACTAAGCTTAATATTAATATCCAATAATTGAATAAATGTCTAATCATAATTAATGTCTAATAATTAAATAATCAGTTGCCAATTTTTTTTTAAAATGTTACCTTTCTGATAGTATATATTTGCTAAATACAACTTTGTTCTTTACCTCGGTTTGTAATCAGGAAAAGGATAGGTGTAATTTTAAAATTTCGCCTCAGTCGAGTTCTTGTCGGAAGTAACGCCTACTTTTTGCTACGAGTTGGGCAAAACTTCTACTTTTCGATCACTGTCACTTCTCCTGTGTTTTAAAAGCAGCAGTCAATAGCAAAAAATTTATTATATCAATGAAAATTTATTATCGATATAAAATAATTTAAATCAGTAAAATTAACAAACTTTTGATATTATTAAACTTTTTTAATGATATAATAAATTTTTATTGTAATTCATCATTTTAATTAACTAATTTAATTAATTGTTATACTAAATATTTATTGTGACAAAAATTCAGTCCAATATTTAGCCATATTTAATTCTTGGTATACGTTAAAATAACAGAAGATTTTTTTTCAGGTATTAAGTGAAACTAGTGGACTGCGCCCCCTGCTCGCTAACGCTCGCAAACCTGCGAAAATTGCTACGCAATTTTATATGGTTTGCTTCGCAAACCAAGCTCGCTTCGCTCGCTACTAACTTAGGTGCATTGCAAATGCACAAAATTCTAAGAATTCAAAACAATCATTCAAATCAATATAACAACTTTTTTTTAAAAAAAAAATTACATCTTTTTAGTAAATACTAAGTCAATAAAATAAATTTGAATTCAAATAAATGACATGTAATTCGTTAAACCTATTAGAAATGTGCTATAGTATAATTCGTGATGTAAATCAAAAATCGTCAAATAAATTCGTAATATATAAATTCGTGAAAAAAAAAAGCGCTTTCGACAATATACGAAAATAGAGATCTATCGACAAAGACTACTCACTTCTGCCTAGCTTAATAGTATGAGATTGCCGCAGCTGATGCTTTCTCAGGTTATTTCAGTTTCCGTTTTTAAAAGCGCTATATGTTGAGTCACCTCAGCTAGATTTGGCATGTGACATTTTTAGCGGCAATCATTGGTCGATTTTCTAGCGTTGCCATTCGGGGAGTTGTAATGAGGCTTTTTTTGTCGCCGTGTAAGAGAAATATATATATAGATTAAACCTTAGAATTAATTAAAACTTTTACCGTGTAACGAATGAGTTGGCAGGTATGGACTTTTGTGTACCTTTCCTAAAATTTCCGTAAAGCTATATACCACCAATAAAAAATTGCATAAAACTTAGAATTACAGCTGGCTCTTGACATCACTAATTACTAAATGTTAACTCTGCAAAAAATAGCAAATACGTAATCGTAAATTTTCATGACTAGCTTTGTTTTTAAATAAAATATTTGAAATTTTCTCTTGCTGCAAGATATTTCGCATAAGAACGCGTACCCCCACTAAACTGTTCCCGTACCTGGGGATACGCGCACCACACTTTGGGAAACACTGATATATCAGATAACAGAATTTATATTTCAATGTTCATTTCTAAGAGCACTTTATAAAAATACATTACAAAGAAAACGAACTTTTTCTTCTCGTTCTTATGACATAACGCCTCAGTGCTTTTAATTCCAATACTATATACTTTAATTACGTATAAGTTCTTATAAAATCTCTTTATTTTAGCTTTTATGAAAGGGGAAGATCCATCTTTATTGTCTCAAAAAGGAGGATTGATGTGATTTCTAGCATAGCATTTTTATGTAACTTAGGTAATTTTTTTCTTGAAATCGGACGAGGCTCCGTTGATTTTTCTTCACCACGTGTTAATAGATACGTTTACCTACGAGATGGTACGGTTAGTTTTTTTGAGCGATGATGAACGTTTTGAGATAAGCTAAATAAAATAAAAAGTTAGATTTTTTTTTTTTAAAGTCTGAATGGCTATACCCAGAGATGCCAACTGCTCCGGACACGCCGAAATGATTAAAAAAACGGTAAGTAACTACAAAGAAAATTTTGAAAATATTTGACTATTTTTGCTTGCTTTTTAAAAGGTATAGCGTGACATAAGTAATTTTGATATAAAGTTTGATGAAGTACCTGCCCGCGTAGGCGGGCATCTCACTTCTTCATCTAGTATAAGAAATTTAGCCCTAGGGCAACTGTGACTAATGGCATGTGATAGTAAAAGTTCCGCAGATGAAAATCATCTGGTATCATCAGTGGTTTCTTCTCCTTGCTTAAGTCTTGGAGGGTTGGAGAAGGGAGTGGATCAGGGAAACTAATTCCTTGTCTTTTAAGAGATCCTGTAGTTCTCTCACGATGTGAGCAAATCTGGTAGCTGAGCTGGTGGGACTCCGATGATGTTTCCTCTTTGGTGTGTACTTTCTCTTGGGCCTAGCTGGACAGGCTGGGTGTTCTTCTTTGCACTTCACACATTTCGGAGGTTCACACTGAGGCTTGATGCAGGTGTATGTGAAATGCGCGCCAGCACACTTCATGCATGCCGGGGTATCAGTACAGTTCCTCTGGGCGTGGCCAAATCCTTGGCACCTACAGCACTGGATTTCGTGGCGGCCGCCACGAAATCGTTCCATACGGACAGATGTGTCTAGTAGTCGCTCGACTTTGAAGATATCCCGGTGTTTGGGGTCGTCGATCAGGATCACTATGTAGAGGGGGAGGAGTTTAAGTTCCTGACCCCGCCTCTTCTTCATCTGCTCGATTTTGAATGGCCGTAGACCAATATCTAAAAGGTCTCTTTCGAGATGGTGAATCTCGATATCGGCCTTGAGTCCTCGGATGAATACTTTTAACTTTCTGCTGGTGGGCTGCAGAGTTTCTATCTGTTCAGGAATTTCAGCTGGTGTCTCGGCGGCTGCCGGGGCTTCAGCAGTGGTCTGATCTAGGGTGGTTTTCTCCGTCTCTGGTTCGGGAGCTATCTTTTTCTCCGGGTGGAGTGGTTCACTTTCGGGTTCGAAATCGGGGCTTTTTAGTGTCTCCGGGTTGACACTATCCTTCTTCCTTTTCTTGCTTTGATTTCCTACAGATGTAGCAATTTCTGGGTTCTCATTCGAGATCGGTTTATCAATCTCTGTAGGGTACTCAACTGGAGCTGGTTCTTCCATATCCATACAGATTTCAACTGGTGTTTCAGTCTGTTCTACTGCTGAACGGGATTTTATCATCTCTTTAAATTCAGTATAGCTTGTGGGCTGAATTTCTTTCAGGGCTTCAGCTATGTAGAAACTTTCATATTTAAGTCCTGGTAATTCAGGATTTGTAGATCCTCTTTCTATCCAACTTGTGTAGTCATCTGCATATAATTGGTATCTCTCTAGGGCCTCATCAAACTCCATATCAGGGTTAACAAACATATTATATGCCATGCTATATCCTTTAGTACGCATGCGTTCCTTCAGGACAGTGTCGTCGTTGTTCATATCGCGAGAGGGACAGAAAGCCTTCCCTCCGCGGTTAAAATCGGTAAGAAGTCATCGTAGCGCAGAGCTCGGTTATAACACAACCTTACTCCTCAGAGTCTGGAACGAGAAGGTGGGTGAGCAGACATGCCAACTTGCTCCGGACGGTAAATAAATATTTTCAAGTGGTAGTTTATCCATTGTGATTCTTGGTTTAATAAATTCAATTTAGTAGATTTTTATCCACCACTATTTCTAAATATTTTGTAGGCTTATATACTTCACTACTCTGTAATAGTTAATTCATGCTATACCTTTTAAAAAGCAAGCAAAAATAGTCAAATATTTGCAAAATTTAGTTTGTAGTTATTTACCATTTCTTTAATTATTGTGGCGTGTCCGGAGCATCTCTGGGTGAGGTGACATGAGTAATGAAAAGTGGTGAGTTATATAAGCCAACGAATTATTTAGAAATAGTGGTGGATGAAAATCTACTAAATTGAATTTATTAAACCAAGAATCACAATTGATAAACTACCACTTTAAAATATATATTTGCTGTCTGGAGCAAGTTGGCATCTCTGTATACCCACTAAAAGTCTAAATATCCCAGGAAAGTGTTGGGTCATCGAGCGTGTCTTAATTGTGAACTTTGATATTCAGTAAGGAAATTATTGGGGTGTAGTGGTTTAACCAAGATTTTCAGGACATAAAAAAAGGCAAAAAACTGAATTTTTCACTAACCTTGACAGAGCGTAACTCTGAAAAGCAACGATGACACATGGAAACGAGTGAATGTTCATAACTCATACTCATATGTGATGGTTATCTTAGCATCAGCCCCGCTAGGGGCTCTAACTAATTCATCTGAGTGGAAATAAATAATAAATCGGCGAAGCGCAATGAAAGGTGAAAATGTCCATAACTAGACAGCGATATACTAATAATATAGCAAAACAACGGTGGTGTTGCTTTATTCAGAAAAACCCTTTAAAACAGGGGTCTCCAACCTTTTTGTACCTTAGAGCAAATACTAGAATATCGGTCGAATGGCGGGCACCATTTATTTTTTCAAGATAAATTTATAGTTGATAGACATAGGGAATAATACACACTACGTATAATGCACAAAAAATTTAATTGAAAAAATTAAACTTAGCATATGAATATAATTAGTATTGATATTCTTGTGTAAAATAAATGATTACTAAATTGCTTTCAAAACATGCGAAGTGTAAAAATTATTTATAAAACACAGTCAATGTGGTCTTTGGCATTGCATTTCGCTGGCCACCGCTTCATAATTGGGAGAATATGATGAAATTCCTGCTCGCAAGCAATCGTCAAGGTGTTCATCTGTAAGTAGGGGTCAATATTTTATTCGTTATATTCATTGTCAAAAGCAGTGATTCGCACAAGTATGTGGAACCAAGAAACGACTTCATTTTATGTGCTGCTCTTTTTAAGAATGGAATTTATTCCTTCAACTATATTCCAGAATTTATCATCTGATATAATAGTTTTGAAGATAATGTCATTCTGAAGATCCACAATTTCTATCTCCACTTCTTCTCGCCTTACTTGAAGAAATTCTGAAATGCATGTTGCTATTACGGTTACGTTTATTTGGTTGTTAAAATGATTAACAAAAAATTTTATCAAAGGCTCGATGATATTAAATTTTTGAGAGCACTTTTCAAATTGATCTTAAAGAATTGGAGGAGGATGACAAATGTCGAGAAGTTAATTTCACTGTCACCTATCATTTTTTTCATGTTTGGAAAATGCACAAGAGACTTCATTTTCAAATGTGATATCCACAAAACTAGCTTAACTCTGAACGAGTTTATAGCCTCTATCATTTTTGCTATATGTTTGGTCGTTCCCTGCAGCTCCAAGTTTAAATTATTTAGTTTTTCCATTATGTCCGTTATGAAAGACTAATCTGATAGCCAAAGAGAATCTCTTTGTTCTAAAAATGTTTGATTTTTGGCTCCAAGATAATTTTTTATTTCTTCAATTAAATGTAGAAATCTATCAAGTACTTTACCTTTACTGAGCCAACGTACTTCAGTATGTATTTGCATAGCATTTAATGGAGAAATGGAAAACTGAAATATTTTATCGTTGGGCACAAGCAGCGGGCACACCTAGACCGATCGACGGGGGCCATGGTGCCCGCGGGCATAGGGTTGGGGACCCCTGCGTTTAAAACATAATTACATTTAATTCTTAGGGAAATAACCTTAAACGACCTAGAATTTTAAAATTTTCTGCAGGGAAGGAAAAAAAATGTCTAGGAATGAGAATCCGGTATTTATTTTTTAAAATCTACTTTAATACAAAAAAAATCGAGTCAATCAAAATATACCACTGTCACACATTATCTGAAGTTCAAAATAATGGCTTTTAAAAACGAACCAAATTCTAGAATCCATTAATAGAAAAAATATAACTACCACTAATTTTTTTATAAAATATTTTACTTGATTAAAATTAAAATTAGTATTGCACACATATTTTATTTATCGAAATTTAAAGCTCTTGTTTCTGTCGTTACCGAACTATTCTGGTCGACAGTGGAGCAATGAGCATGCAATGCAATAACAATTTCCTATAAAGCAAGCTTAACACTCTTAAATCAGTTCTAAATTATTTTCACACTCTTGGAGCCATGCCCCATTTTGAAAGAACTTTTCCTGAAATCGCTTACAACTCTTTTTTGCCTAATGAATCTTATTATACATTAAAATATTATATTTATAATGTAAAATAATTTTAATCGGAAGTTTATTATGACTTCCCCTACTTGAAATACAGCAACTAATTTAAGACAATATTTTCGACCTAAACGTAGCAACTAATTTGGGACGAAAAAGGTATAAAAATTATTGAAAAAAAGCAAATTTTAGTAAATAATTTATCTTTGATACCGGAAACGTTCAGACTTAGGACTAGATATTCATTCTAAATATTTTTTCGTTAATTGAGAATATGCTATACTGAGCAAAAAAAAAAAAAAACTGAAAATAAGTAATTTTACAGCTACTCATTTCCTTTTTGGGGGCAGGTCTCACACTGTATCTTGTTAAAAACAAAACTCTAGCGAAAAACAAGAGGATTTTTTATAAAAACGTTATAACAATGTATAATAAATAAAATTAAATTATACATACCACTTTATAAAACAAATTTAAGTTCGTTAAGTTTTCTTCGAAATAATGAGTATAAATATGTCAACAGAGATGCCAACTGCTCCGGACACGCCAAAATAATTTAAAAAACGGTAAATAACTGCAAAGTAAGTTTTGAAAATATATTACTTTTCTTGCTTTCTTTTTAAAAGGTATAGTATGACATGAGTACTACATACCCTCCAACTGCTATGGAATTTCCGTAGTTTCAGAAATCTTCTTTTTAGACGGTAGCAAAATTAATGTCTTAATATTTAAAAAAAATTAATTTTAGCATAACTTGTTCACTATTACTTATAAAAGTACAGACCATATGGCTAGATTCTTAAGTTCTGATAAAAGTTTTATGAGAGATCCATTTGCTTTAAAAATTTCTACTTTGGTTCTCTACCACTAGAAAGAATTATTTTCACAATCTTCATAAGTTGGAGGGTATGGTACTAGTCCTAGTCCTAGTGTTTAGATTTTACTGGGCACCTGGGCCGCGAAGCGGTCCCTATCCCATTCATCTGGAATTTTTTAACAGTTTTGGTTGAGCAATGAGGTAAGCAGGCAATGGAGTTGCTTTTACCCGGCTATCGTTTTGAAAGCCGATGTGGAAGTATAGCAATATAAATACATTTTAAAAAGTTTTAATGCTTTTTTATGATGAAAAGTATAACAATCAGTTACATGTAATCGGAGGGTATGGTACTATAAAGTGGTGAATGATATAAGCCTACGAATTATTTTGAAATAGTGGTGGATAAAAATCTACTAAAGTGAATTTATTAAACTAAGAATCACAATTGATAACTACCACTTTAAAATAAATATTTGTTGTCCGGAGCAAGTTGGCATCTCTGTGTCAATAACCAGTGGGACATAATAACAAGCAAAGGAATCACCATACTTTTAAGGGAAGGTCGAAGATTCAGTGTCATTATCAAGATCCGTTTAGAGGCAATTTTGATGTTCATATAATTTTCCTTGCTGTAGTGATGACATCGGAGACAACATCTAACGCTGAATAGTTGAGCGTGGATACCTGGCACTGTTAATACCTTGATCACCAAGAAGGCTCCCGATTGTTCAAGTTCGTTCATCAGCTCTATGTGGATAGCATTCCCCTCGGAACGAGAAGGACGTGACGCAAGACGACTCTCAATCCTCTATCAAGGTCGGAGTGAGGCAATACCTCCTAGAGGAATAAAGCCTCTCAACGGGTTACTATAGGCGATGATGACGTAGTAGAGTTAGGCCCAGAGGAAAACCAGTCAGGGTAGCTATTTTTTCGAAAAAATCCGAATCTGATCAAACGAGCCATTGGCGATATTCTGAAGTATTGTAACCTGTGTACGCATTCAGCCAATTGGCGAATATTTTTGATTAGAATTTGTAAACAACCGTCGGTGTTCTGATGTACACGTTCTTCGTAAAATTTATATTTATTCTACAAATGTTATAAACAGCATTAATTTAATTCTTAGTGTTATGAATAATGGTATTTAAATGCTGTGTACCAAACTGTAGAGGAAATTACAAAGTTGATGGTACAAAAGTATCTGTTTTCGGATTTCCCAAAGATGAAGAATTACGTAAGAAATGGCTTGCCGCCATACCAAGAGATTTTGAAGTTACAAAGAATTCTAAAGTGAGTAATATTTGTTTTTATTTTTAAAAATGTAATTATGATTCTTTATTATATTTTTACTTAGAGTAAATTATTTTAAATTGTGGATAAATTAATCGTAATAATTAAGTTGTTCTTATCAATCATATCGAAACTATTGTAATAAATTTTGTGTATAATGACAAAATAACTATATAGCTATTTTTATATATATATATAGTTATTTTTATAGAGTTTTATTTTATAAAAATATTAATAATTTTAGTATTTTATAAAATTTTTGCTCAAACTTTAAAACATTTTTGTTTGACCGTAATATAATGTAACTGCTTAAAGCAAATTTTTTTTTATTTGATTTTGAAATTTAAATCTCTTAATTTTTCTACAAAAATCTATTAATTTTTCATGCATGAATATACTATATAATATTTATTTTAAATGCACATATAAATAATGTATTCATTTTGTTATAGGTATGTGAGATGCATTTCAAGGAAAATGACATTAGGAAAGCTGTGGAATTTGTTTGTGAAAAAACTGGAAAGAAAACAGTTGTGCCCTATGAACAACCAAGGTTAACAAAGGAGGCTATTCCATCTATATTTCCTGGATGTCCAGAATATATGACCAAAAATGAGCCAATTCGAGAAGAGCCAGAGGCAAAGAGAAAAAGAATAGAAATGTGCCAGTTGGAAAGCGTCCTTGCTGAAAGTTTAGAACTTTATGAACAGCATAATGTAAAATTTAAAGTAGATACTCTAATTGAACTGATAGAAAAATCTAGTTTAGTGGATTTAAATGGTCTTTTTAATCCGGTAAGTATTGAAAATAGTTTTTCTTTTGTGAAAATCAAATTTGTTGATCATGTTCCCACATATATTACTGTAATAGTTGATCAAAATCTATCTTTAAGTGTTTTTATTGATAATGTAAAGATTAAGAAACTTCATGATTTAACATTTCCTCTAATCATCAGTAATGTTCAGCAAATTTCAAATGTTTTATGTTATTTAAATAAGTCTAATGATCTAAAGTTTGATAATATTCCAAATCTTATTAACTCTATAACTGTCCAACTTACAGAATTAGAAAACTTAAGCTCAGATAATCAAAAATTAGGTATTAACTTTCTAAAAGAGCAGCTATCTTTACTTTTTACTCAAAAAAATCAAAACCGATACTCTACAGACTTTCTCATTTTTTCTTCATTGTTTTTATCTATATCTCCTCATGCATATAATTTTTTGAGAAGCAGTGGTTATGTTATTCTACCGCATCATTCAACTATAAAAAAATTGATTATGTCATATAATATTAGTCCTAAAAATGAATCCACTGAGGAAAACTTCTTATCTTACATTAAACAGAAATTTGATTATTTAACTGATGCAGATAAAACCGTTACTGTTATGATAGATGAAGTCCATTTAAAACCTTTTTTTGACTTTAAGGGTGGCGATATATTAGGAGCATCATATAATTCTATTGAGGCTGCTAACTCTGCCTTTGTTTATATGGTGCAGAGTGTGGAATCAAGTTTCAAAGATGTTGTCGCAATAATGCCAGTAAAAACCGTGAATGCTGATGCACTCTATGAGTTTATTAAAAAGACATTAATTGGTCTTGAAACTATAGGTTTTCATACATTTTGTGTCATAAGTGACAATAATTCTATAAACCGCAAGGCAATGTCCAAATTTTCAACACCTCCTAAAGTTCAGGTTGAATATCCACACCCATTTGATAGCAGTAGAAAATTATTTTTTATTATTGATAGTGTTCATATAATTAAGTGTGTTAGGAACAATTGGCTAAATCAAAAAAATTATAATTCTTGTATGTTTTATCCAGAATTTCAGGTAGATGTTACTAATGATATTGACACTAATGATAATGTAAAAAATGTACCATTAAAAACTGCTTCATTTCAAGCTTTACGTAAGTTACACGAATTTGAAAGGTCTAATTTGGTTAAGTATGCACCCACATTGATTACAAAATCTCTTTTTCCTTCTAACATTGAAAGACAAAACGTAAAACTTGCTTTAAATATATTCAATAGACAGTTAATAGGAGCTATAAATTCACTTAAGGAAAAATGTAATATTTTAGATCTAATATCAACAGCAGAATATATAGAAATTTTTGTAAATTGGTGGGATATTATGAATGTTAGAACAGTAACTAAAGGATTTCATAAAAGGAATGAATATCAAAAGCCCTTGAGATTAAACGATTTTTCTTATAGATATTTAAGCGCATTTCTTGAATGGTTATCATTATGGGGCAAAGCTATTTCTGATACTGGTAGATTAACCTCTGAAACTCACTTAGCCTTATCTTTAACAACACAAGGCATACAAAAAATTTGTCGCTATTGCACTGAAGAGTTAGGTTTAAAATTTATACTGGCAGGTAAATTTCAAACTGATAGTTTAGAAGCAAGATTCGGTAAATATAGACAATTATCTGGCGGCTAGTATGATATATCAATAACTCAATTATATGAATCAGAAATGAAGCTGAGGCTTCAATCTACTTTGCCATTGATTTTAAAATCAAATGTTTTTGGCTATGTTAAAATAGATTTAAACAATATTGAGAACGAATCTGAATTTCTTAACAGTAATTTACAATGCAATAACAAATTTGAAATAAATGTAACAGAAGAGGATTTGCTACAATCTAATAGAATTATGCCTGTTATTGTTTACCTTGCTGGTTATGCCGTTCATTCAACATTAAAATTCCTTAAAAATTGCCCTTTTTGTAAGTTATTGTTAACAAGAGATGAAGAAATTCTTTATCATGAAAATAACATTTTGATTCACCATCAAGATCGTGGTGGACTAAAGTACCCTGTGGAGGAAGTTATAACTATTGGTTTGTACTCTTATGTAATTATTTCAAAACTATTAACTGAATTTGAAGAAAATTTTTTAAAAGTTCATAATCAGAGAATTATTTCTTTAAACATAATCAAAGCTGTATTGAATGATGAAGAGAAACACTTAAATTTTGATTATTGCGATAATGAACATTCTTCAGATGTTGTCATTCATTGTATTGTAAAGAAATTTGTAAACATCTTATTAAATAACTATTGTAAATTGAAAAATGATAGCATTTGTTACGCCTCCCATTCAAAAGCTAAAGAAAGAAAATTAAAAACACTTATGAAATCCACTAAAAATCTAAGTTGATAGGTAAAAATTATACTTTTTTAAATGTTACTCAAAGTTTAACATATTTCAGTAAAATTTGTGTTTACATTTTATTTATCATTTTTTGAATTTGTTATGTATGGTTGTGATGGGTAAAAATTATTCTTTTTTAAATGTTACTCAAAGTTTAACATATTTCAGTAAAATTTGTGTTTACATTTTATTTATCATTTTTTGAATTTGCTACTTAATAAAATATTTGTTATCTAAGGTTGTAATGGGTAAAAATTATACTTTTTTAAATGTTACTCAAAGTTTAACATATTTCAGTAAAATTTGTGTTTACATTTTATTTATCATTTTTTGAATTTGCTACTTAATAAAATATTTGTTATCTAAGGTTGTAATGGGTAAAAATTATACTTTTTTAAATGTTACTATAAGTTTAACATATTTCAGTAAAATTTGTGTTTACATTTTATTAATCATTTTTTGAATTTGCTACTTAATAAAATATTTGTCAAAGGTTGCTTACTTTATTTTAATTTATTAGTGTGATGGGTAAAAATTATACTTTTTTAAATGTTACACAAAGTTTAACATATTTCAGTAAAATTTGTGTTTACATTTTATTTATCATTTTTTGAATTTGTTATGTAAGGTTGTGATGGGTAAAAATTATTCTTTTTTAAATGTTACTCTAAGTTTAACATATTTCGGTAAAATTTGTGTTTACATTTTATTAATCATTTTTTGAATTTGCTACTTAATAAAATATTTGTTATCTAAGGTTGTGATGGGTAAAAATTATACTTTTTTAAATGTTACTATAAGTTTAACATATTTCAGTAAAATTTGTGTTTACATTTTATTAATCATTTTTTGAATTTGCTACTTAATAAAATATTTGTCAAAGGTTGCTTACTTTATTTTAATTTATTAGTGTGATGGGTAAAAATTATACTTTTTTAAATGTTACTCAAAGTTTAACATATTTCAGTAAAATTTGTGTTTACATTTTATTTATCATTTTTTGAATTTGTTATGTAAGGTTGTGATGGGTAAAAATTATTCTTTTTTAAATGTTACTCTAAGTTTAACATATTTCGGTAAAATTTGTGTTTACATTTTATTAATCATTTTTTGAATTTGCTACTTAATAAAATATTTGTTATCTAAGGTTGTGATGGGTAAAAATTATACTTTTTTAAATGTTACTCAAAGTTTAACATATTTCAGTAAAATTTGTGTTTACATTTTTTTTATCATTTTTTGAATTTGCTACTTAATAAAATATTTGTTATCTAAGGTTGTGATGGGTAAAAATTATACTTTTTTAAATGTAACTATAAGTTTAACATATTTCAGTAAAATTTGTGTTTACATTTTATTAATCATTTTTTGAATTTGCTACTTAATAAAATATTTGTTATCTAAGGTTGTGATGGGTAAAAATTATACTTTTTTAAATGTTACTATAAGTTTAACATATTTCAGTAAAATTTGTGTTTACATTTTTATTTATGGTTTTTGAATTTGATACTTAATGAAATATTTGTTATCTAAGGTTGCTTACTTTATTTTAATTTATCACTTCTAACAATCACACTTCCACAGGAAAAAAATACAAATTATAATCATGCTTTTGATATGTTTTTTTTTCTCTATCTAAACCTTGTTTGAAGACTGCATTTGATTTTCTAAATTTTCCTAAGCTCATTTTATGTCATTGTTTAGATACAATTTCTAGTTCTAATAACATGCAAAACATAATCATTAAAATCCGAAATAATCATCTACTAAAAATTTAAGTATCGTATTATAAAAATTAGATCCCTTCTTAGTTTTATGTCAAAACTATAATAATAATAAATGTGCAAAATCCCTTGAAAAATATATTTCTTTGTTTTTAATCCATACATTTTAAAACAAAAAGCTAGATAAAATTTTCCAATTTATAAAATAAAACTGGTATTTAATGCTTAAAAATATATTTTTTTCATTCACACATCAGTTATTTTTGTTAGAGTTGCTTTATTTTTATTGTTAATCATTTCTCAAAACAAATAAATTAAGCATTTTTACACAATTTAAGAACATTTAATCTAGACAAAAAAAAATATATAATAATTTGTTGCAAGTAAAAATTAGTAGAAGAGTAACGAAAAAGTGTCGAGAAACGGAAGAAAAAAAAACCCGTCATCGTCAGAAGTGATCAGCGAATCTGGGCCTAACTGTATGAGTCATCGTTTTACGTCCTTCGGCTTTCTCCCATCTAGGAGGTATTGAGTGAGGTCCCCGTAGAAGAATACTGAAGCACGTGGATAACTTTTCTAGACTAACTATGAGTGAACTAAATTCTGATATTGTGGAAAATCCTGTGTTTAAAAGGGATAACTCTCCAGATCATTCATGTATAAACAAACCCCGATTTGTTTGGGAAGATATTCCCAATAAATTATCCCGTGGTGAAGATATCCTCAATGAGGCAAACAGCCTCAATAAACTGGAATTCACTAAGTGTGCTAGTGAAGTAAAAGGGTTAAAGGACGAGAGAATAAAGAGTATCTCGAGACAACGCGGATATCTCCAGTCCGTATCGCACAATAATGACAAGTTCATGATTGAGCAATCTAAATATCTGCTCAAAAGCCTTACTGACACCCTACCCAGCTTAGAAGGTAAGTGCAATTTATATGATTATTTGCTGAACCACTGGCCTAAGAAGCGTAAAGCTACTAAAACTAAACTTCCTAACTCTCCTTCCTCTTCCCTTAATAATGATGTATCTCATGTTGTTTTAAATAATGTTTTATCTTGTGATATTAATGATAATTTTTCTAATAAAACCTCCCATGATGATAGAATGGAGGCACTACCTAGTGTTAGTTATAATAATGACGAACATAACTCCCATGATGATAGAATGGAGACCCTACCCTCTTGCAGTAACAAGAGAACACGCGAATTTACTGATACTGACGAAGATAGTGTTATTGATAATAGTATAAAAGTCAGGAGAACTAAATCAAACGAATTTTTTGACCCCGATATTGATTTTTATAACGATGTTTTGGATGATAGTAACGATAGCACTCCCCCTATTAACGTTAAAAACATGGAGCCTAAGAATCTTGTGTGTACCCTAAGTACTGAAATTGATAAAAAAAACTATATAGATTGAAATTCGCCAGTAATGAGACTATTCTTGTCTTCCCAAAAAATTCTGAGGTCCACAGACACATAACTAAAATTTTAGACCAGATTAAAATTGATTATTGGGTACTCCCCAATAAAAGTGAGAAGCCAGCCAAGGTCGCCATTAAAGGAATTCACCCCCACACACCCGTTGAGGAAGTGAAACAAGATCTCCTGGACCTTGGCTACAGCGTAATTGATGTTAAGCAACTTAAAAGAACTGGAGACAAAAGTCCTTTACCTATATTTCTTATTTACTTCACTCAAATGAGTGATTACAGAACTATTTATGAGCTTAATGAATTTCAATACGTTGAGGTCAAGGTTGAGAGCTTCAAACCCAGGAAAAACCCTTTACAGTGTTTTAATTGTCAATCCTGGGGGCATGGAGCGTCCAACTGTCGCTGTGCACCCCGGTGTGTTAAATGCGCTTGGGATCACCAGTCAAGGGATTGTACCAAATCACGTGACGTCCCTGCCACTTGTGTGCTATGCGGTGGTGACCACACAGCCAGTTACAGAAAATGTACTAAAGCCCCTCAGTCCAGAATGAACAGATTTATAAACAATAGAAATGACAGACCAAATTACAGAAATAATTACAATCAATTCACCCATCAATTTAACTACACACAGCAGAGGTACACCCGTCCTCTGGGTCAACCGACTTATGCCCAAGTAACCAGCAGAGATGTTGATCTACCCCCCGATGACATAGATTTCCTAAACGCCGATAAACGTGTAGATAACACTTTTCAAAAAGTTGCTCGATTTATCGAAATTTTAGAGAATAAATTCGGCAATATCATTGAACTGGTTGATAAATTAGAAAATGCTGATAGCACAGCAGATCTAATCAAAGTTCTTTTTTCAAAATCAGTCCTCTCAATGAACAATAAATGAACAACTCCTTTTTCAGTAAATTTAAAAACCTTCTTGTTATATCATGGAATGCCAATGGCCTCCGTGGCAAAATTAACGAACTTAAGCATTTTATCAAACAATACTCCCCTGACATATTACTAATACAGGAAACCAAACTTGTCACTGCTCACTTTTTTAAAATACCAAATTATCTAATTTATCACACCAAGTCACATCGATGGCATACACAAGCCTCTGGTGGAACTGCCATTATAATCAAAAGGAATATTAATCACAAGCTTCTTGATTACCTCAACTTCAATATTTGGAAGCTACGACCCTTGAGCTATTTTTCTCCCCATCCCAATCTATTGTCATTTCTAGTGTCTATGTCCCCCAACGTCCCGGTTGCCTTTATCAGCGACCTTGAAAATCTAATTTCCTATGATTTGATTATCTTTCTGGCTGGCGACTTTAACGCTAAACACAGTACATGGAACAACAACGATAGCAACCGCCTGGGCACCTCTCTATTCAATTTCATCAACTTAGCTAAATTAAATGTTCACTACCCCCCAACCAATACCAGGATCTCGAACTTATCAGCTAATACGATCGATTTCTCCCTTTCTAGGAATTTAAATTACCTCATCAATACTAGTACCTTAAATGAACTCTGTTCTGATCATTCACCTGTTAAGTTTAGCATCAATATTAATGTCCCCAATAATCTTAATAATAAAATAAATAAAATCAACTGGGAAAAATTTAATTGCATTTTAGTTAATTCTCCCCTAGTTAACTATCCAGTCGACACCCCAACCCAACTAGATCAATTTGTTAACAGCTTCACTAACTCTATTAACAAAGCTAAAGAAGAGGCTTCCTTTTTTGTAGAGGCTAATAATTACTGCGATGCACCCCCTCATATCAGAAATCTGATCAGAGATAGAAACAATATCAGGAGGATGTGGCAACAGTCTCGTGACCCAAATGACAAAGCTCGAATGAATCAGATCAACGCTAAAATTAGGAGAGATTTTCGAGCACACAAGCAATCATCCTACACCAGGTATATCAAAGACCTATCTGTCCAAGATAACTCAATTTGGAAAGCAGTCAACAAATTTAAGGCTAAATCTTCAAGCATCACACCACTGAAACATAATAATTCTGTCATCTTCGATGACAATTTGAAAGCCAACATCATTGCTGACAGTCTTGAATTGCAGTTTACCAACGACCTTGTCGGAAATGATACTACTAACCTAGAGGTTAGAGGAGGTATTAATAATTTTCTTTCTTGCAGCTCTGACCCTGACACCCACATCCCGATTCCTCTTTGTGATGTAATTAACTCTATTAAGAAACTTAAGAATAATAAGGGACCCGGTAAAGATAACATTAATAATAGACCTATCAAAGCACTCCCCCTTAACTACATTCACTATTTAACATGCATTATTGACTCAGCTCTACGCTTATCATACTTCCCCACTGATTGGAAGTTAGCAGTCATTAAACCTATCCTAAAGCCAGGAAAAGACCCAACAAAACCAGACAGCTATCGACCAATCAGTTTACTCTCCTCTCTGAGCAAAATTGCTGAGGACATCATCTTGTGCAGAATGAGAGACTTCTGCGATGATAACCACATTATTATCGATGAGCAATTTGGCTTTCACCCTAAACATTCCACACAACACCAACTCATCAGGCTCATTGAATACATACATGAAGGATGGCTACACAACAAACACACAGGTGCCGTCTTTCTCGATTTGGCTAAAGCCTTCGACAAGGTATGGATCGATGCACTTATCTATAAATTAATTAAATACAATTTCCCTAGACCACTTATTCTAATTATACGATCCTACCTAACACACAGAAAGTTCATGGTCAACTGCAACACTTTTTTCTCAACCTTAAGACCCATTAATAGCGGTGTTCCCCAGGGGAGCAAGCTAGGACCCCTCCTATTTTTAATTTTTATTAATGATATCCCTAGAGATCCTGGTATTCTGACTGCACTGTACGCTGACGATACAGCCATTGCCACACAAAGCAAGTATATCAGCGATATCCTCACCATCATTGACTACTTCCAAAATTGGAAACTTGCCCTCAATATCGACAAAACTCAAGCGGTGCTATTCACCAGAAAAAGGACCTACAAGAAGGATGTTATCATTGATAACAGCTTTTCTTTCAAATGGGAAACGAAGGCCACGTACTTAAGTGTCATTATGGATAAAACCCTGACATTCAAATATCATTTTAAAAACATTAAGAGTAAATTCATAGCTGCAAAATGTGCACTTTATCCTATTCTAAAAAAGAACTCTCCCCTCAGCACTAATAACAGGATTCTAATTTTTAAAATGCTTCTCACCCCCCTATTAACATATGCAGCACCCGCCTTCGGGGGGGCTGCAAAGACAAATCTTAAATTCTTACAGAGTGCTTAAAACAAAACCCTCCGCAATATCACAAATTCACCCTGGTATTTCAGGAATAAAAATATCCGTAGTGACACCTGTACGCCTAGCCTTCTTGACTTATACAAAAATAGTTCTCTTAAGTATTTTCTTAAGAGCACTGGACACTTCAACCCCCTTATTTGGTCTTCCTCTAACTACGATCCAGACGACCCTAAATGCAGGAGACGACCTAAGGCAATTCTCCACTACTATAATAATCTCCAAGACATCGTTTGAGTCGTATTGCTGATTTTTCTATCCCCCGGACTGGCTTCTCATCTCCTCTATCATCATTACCCTTTTCCACCTTCTTGGGTTGGCCCAATCCGTCGCGGAATTACTGCGGCTCATTCTGATTCAAATTACTAATTCAACCACTAACTATGCTAATCACTCACTGCTTATTTGTAAATAATTATAAATAAAAAATTGATAATAATTAATAATAAATAATAATAATTTTTTTTCTTTCATTGTTTATGTTATTACCTGTCTGTGTTATCCCTGTTCTATCTTCTTTTCCACAATATTATTTAACTACTAACATTAAGTTTATTAACCCAAATAATTTTAATATCAATGGCCTTTGATTCAGTTTGTAATCATATAATTTACGGAGGTGGCCTTTTTGGCCAGGTACTCCGGTGCAACAATGACTAGTTTCCGCAGTTCAATTTGTATTTCTATATTCATTTGTATTAAATATCAGCAGAGACCCCAGCAGAAGTTCCGACCACAACATCAGATGATAGTACCACAGTCACAGATAAGTCAGGCGCTATCACCACCCCTGAGCCTGCTATCCAACAACATACATCGAATGAGAAAGAACAGTGTCAACATGGCGACACTAAAACAAAACTTTGAGACAGACGGTGAAACAACCCGCCCAGAGAAAGAGGCTCTACCGGCACCACCAATGGAGCAAGCGGTTGCACCCGTAGCCCAGGCAACGGAGGAGGCTACTGCTACAAAAGCAAAAGACTCACCAGATAAAACCCTACAACCCACCAGTAGGAGTTCAAAAATTCTCATCTGGGGATTAGACAGAGGCTTCCAAATCCTTGACTTGGAAAAATTTCTCCCGGATAGCGGTTTCCCACCACAAAAAGTCATACTGCTGCGGAAGAGATCCGGCCAGGAGCTTAGGCTCCTCCCCCTTTTCCGGATTACCCTATTTGACAACGACTCTCATCAAGGAATCTCTCAGATCATGGATATCCAAGTTAAGACACAACACTTCAGAGGAGGCAGATACCAGATGCAATGTTATCGTTGTCAAAAGTTTGGACATACGCAAAGAACTTGTTCAGCAGAACCTGCGTGCATGAAGTGCGCGGGAACACATTACTCGTACGAATGTAGGAAACCCAGAGTTACACCACCGACCTGCATTAAATGCAAAGGAGACCACCCAGAATGCTACAATGGTTGCAAGGAACGCCCTAGAAAGAAACAACGAGGGAACCCACAACACAGAAATACAGCCAGCCAAGCCACCAGATTACTGCATATTTTTAAAGAAATGCAGGAACTAGTACAGAATGAGGACTTGGTAAAACTTTTACATTCTCTTCTCCCAGGATCCAACAAGCATGGAAAGTAGGAGGAATAGTCTATAAGGAAAGCAGATCCTGTTTTCTTAGGTTATCGCTAATTCCCTTCATTTTCACCTAATACGTTGCTCGACGCCTTCCAACACGCATTAGTTAAAAAAATTTAATTTTAAAAAAAAATGAAGTGAATTGCATTTTGCGTTGTGGATAGTTGCTTTTAAAATATAACAATTTCTGGCTTAAAATAATTTAATATTTCTAAGGAAGCAATCCTACACAAGATCAGTGATCTTAAAACAAGTTTTACGGTTATGTCCCAGAGAATGCGACTATAATTTCAGACATCGACATTAAGGTCTAAGTTATTATAAATATAGACTTTAAGACTTTTTTCTTATCTTTTAAAAACCGATAGAGTTCTTATAAAATCTTTTTATTTTAATTCACTTCGAAGGGTAAGATCCATTATTACTTTCCTAAAAGGAAGGGGGAAGCAATTTCTAACATAACATTTATGTGTAAATTTTTTCTTGAAAATTTGGTGAGGTCCCAATTTATTTTTCTCTTCCACGTGTACCTACAAGATGGTGAAGTTAGTTTTTATGAGCGACGATGCTGTTCTGAGAAAATAAAATATGGAGGTTTTGCATATTTTGAAAGCTTAAAAGGCTAAATCTGCTAAAAGCATCAATATTCCATGAAAGTGCTGAGTCACAGAGCTTGGTCCTAATTATGAACTTTGATATTCAGTAATGACATTATTGGGGTGCAGTTGTTTAACGATGAGTTTCAAGGCAGAAAATCGCAGTAATCGAACTTCCCACTAACTTTGACAAAGCGTAATTCTGAAAAAATACAATGTCCCATGGAAACGAATGTATGCCCATTACTGGGCAGATATATACTGAGAATAAAGTTCAACAAAACTTTGAGATGCTGTTTCTTTCTTTAGATAAATCTTTAAACATATTTATTTTGAAATTTTAAAGAAATGACTTTGAACTTTGAGAGTTTCTACAGGGGATGGAAAATTTTTGTACATGCATAAATGCAGGATTTTAATCTTGCACTGTATCAACGCCTCCTATAACTGAAAGCCTCCACACGGTTTTTTGAAAGATATCCACTTACCGAATGAGTCATTTATTACAAAATCTACTTAAAATAAGCAAGTGGTAACAAATATATGACTAAAAATTTGTTTTATTTATGAATATTATTGGTTTGCATCATTCACTTGTCAACCACTACAGATTCAATTCTCAAATATATATGATACATTTCTCTCAAGTACTTGTATAAAAGGCTTTGGGATCATGCGCACTACTTGCTCATTTTTTAAATAGTCTGCACGGACTACTTATAAAAGACCGTGTGGAGGATTTCTGATGTAGGAGGTGCTCACTGTATTCATTTTTCACAACCTACTTCAATATTAAAAAATCAAGCCAATCAAAATATAGAGTTCAATATCCTAAATGTGCCTATTTTAAAAAGTAACGCCTACTATCTACTCAAAACTTCACTTACGAAGACCTAAAAATATACGATAATAATGATACAATGTAAAAAAAAGCGAGTGAATAAAAAATTGCAATTTTTTATTCACTCACAAAAATTGCTAACAAAATCTACGAAGTGTTAAAGTTTTGAAATCTAGTGCATTTTTTCTAAAAACTTATACAGGGGCAGAAGCCTCTTGCTAAAATTAAAATAGTGGTAAATGGGATATGAAATTCTTCATTTATTTTTGGATGAAGCGAGATATATTTTAACTGCCACTTTATGTTAACAATAAAAGTAATGATACTAATTTCTAAAATTGATTGCGCTGTTATTTTTCAATTAAATTGAAAGTTAAGTATTTTGTAAGCTTTAATTCAATTTAATAAAATTTTTGCGGGATTATCGGCTATTTTTTCTTTTTGTTTAATTTTTATATGGACTTTGACCACTCCATAGATATAAAACGTAGCAGCCCCAGAGCCAGCTGATATCAAAGTTTCAACATAAAATAAAAGAAGTACATGATAGCAAGGAAAAGGGGTGCTTCGCGGTCCAAGTGCCCAATAATCAATTCATACTAGGACTAGGATAGATCTACACACCTGCGGTACCTGCCAACCTGTACGGTCGTTGCAAGAGATTGGACAAAGTGGTAGTGAAACAATAATTTGGAAAATTTTTCTAAAATTGTATTCAATTCTTTATGTTGCTACCACTAAAAAAATTTTTGTTTTCAACAACAGTCAAATTTTGTAGTTATGCATATTAATTTGTATAGTTCATTTAAAATATACATATATTTTTTCCACTTGAAAAGTACATGATAGCCACAGAAAAAGGAAATCAGGAAGAACAGTGAGAAGTCAGGCAATTTTATCAATCTAGAAAAATTAGGAAAATGATCGGAGATTTGATTAAAATACAAAAGTTAAGGAAAATGAATTAGTCGGAGCTTGAGGTACCAATAACCCAATTTGTTAGCGGGAAGTGCCAAAGCACCCTATCTAGGAGGCTTTGGAAGTGCGTATACTAGCAAAGTAACGCCTACTTTAAAGTTTAAAAAAAAAATGAAGTGCAACAAAAAAAAGTGAAGTGAAATGCAACAAAAACTTATAAATTTGGAAAATTATGGATTTATTTGTTTTTCTGGGATAGATATTTTATTTTATTTCATAACTAGCGTTGAACAGATAACTCAATTCTGTGTTAACGACTATTAATATTCAACTCTGTAGTCTTCTAATTTTGAAGCCAACAGAGAAGACGCTTGGAACAAGTATTGAGATAAGTTAACCTACATGAAGATCTTTTTGATAGAACTAACCCGTATTTGCGTTATATGGAGAGGAAAACTACGAAATCCTCTCGCAGATAACCTGACGACAAGGGGATTCTAACCGATAATCCGTCTACCACTGAGGATACCTTACGTCAGAACTGTTTTTATTTTATTTTTATAACCGTCGTTGAACAGGCGACCCAGTTTTTGGGTTTACAACTTCTAATGTTCAACTCCGTAGCCTTGTGATTGTGAACCCAATCCAGAAGACAAGGAAACTCCTGGATCTAGTATTGGGAGAAATTTTGCATTTTGCACTTTTGATTGGGAGCACTTTTTGATTGAACTAACCCACATTTGCGTTACATGAAGAATGAAGACCATGAGAACCTCCCACGGTTAACCAGACAGGAAGGGGACTCTAACCCATGATCCGTCTACCACTGAGGATATTTCATGTCAGCATTGTTGTCTGGATGCAAGACGGATGAGGAATTCGTATCGACCACCCTTTGCTGGTATTCGAACCCGGTTCACATTATTGGAAGGTGAACGCTCAATCATCTGAGCCATCACGGCTCATATTATAGGTATTTTATTTAATAAACAGCCAACCCAACAGCCTCTGAACAGCCAACCCAATTTTTTGAGTTTACGACTACCAATGTTCAACTCCGTAACCTTGCAATTTTCAACCCAATTCAGAAGGTAAGGGAACTCCTGGATCAAGTACTGGAAGAAATTTGCCTTCTTGAAAGACTTTTGATGGAACTAGCCCGCATTTGCGTTCCATGGAGAGGAAATACACGAAAACCTCCCACGGTGAGCCTGACAGCAAGGGGTGTCTAACCCATGATCCGTCAACCACTGAGGATATTTTGAGTCAACACTGTAGTCAGTGCAAGCAGGAAGAGGAATTCGTATCAACCAGCCATCGCTGGGATTCGAACCCGGGTCACCTCATTAGAAGACGAACTCTCTATCCCCTAGCCAACACGGCTCTATTATAGATATTGCAATTTTATAGAAACGCCTGTAATCGTAGCCAATACTGCTCTATTATAGATATTGTAATTTGATAGAAACGCTTGTAATCGTAGCTACACTATTATCGAACAGTCACATGGTTTTCTTTGTTGTCTGCTCGGTTAATCGGACCTGTGACGTAGTCTACAGCCAGTGTCAAATATAAAAAGATATTTGTTATTTGCATAGAACTATTCTTATTCTCTTTATTTCATCATTACCAAACATTATTAAAATTAAAAGTTTAATACAATCTACTATGACATTTATACTCTTGCATATTCTCTGCTTTGCTCGTTCTTCACGATATGGGTATTTGAAGCCTCATATGTGTCCTTTACCCACTCATCATTGGGTATTGGACACATGAGATAAAAACGTTGAGGTGGAGTTGGAAATGGAAATAGTTTGAGAAAAAAAAAGATTCTGTAAACCCTGTGAAAACAAAGTTCAACGATGCTGGTAAGTACATTAAGAAATCGCATGAATGACAAAAAAATGACTTGAGATGAGCTAAAGTTACAGACCTTTTCTTTGCCGATGAAGCGAGCGAAAATGCAGCATTTTGTATTTACTTTATAAAAAAAAAGTGCTGCGATATTAAACTTCATAATGTACTAAGTTTAACAATTGGTAAGGAAAGTTTTAAATGAGTGAAACAATTCACCTATTTGGGCTAAATAATTGTTCAAAATAATGATACCTCAGTTGAAATAACAAACAGGATAACTGCTGCAAATTAGCCTTATATGTGAATTCAAACAATGCTGATATTTACTTTGATCTCACTTGAAAACAAAATAATGTAAGGTTTTTCTGAAGCTTGTGCTTTTATGTGAAATGGAAATCATAGATATGAGTTAAAAGAAAAATCAGAACTCTTGACAATCTCTTCGGAGCTGGAGAGTCATATATGTATTTCATACGAACACCTCTGACGCTGGAGCGGATGACCCATGCCTTACAGGAGAACTAGCTTAATGAAAAGGAGACATACCTGTGAATTTAAAGCTGAAACCATTTTTAACGACTACTTGATGGCACCATATGTCCATTACATTTATTTAACGACTACTTGATGACACCATGCGTCCATTACATTTGAATTGTATTTAGTTTTATTATCCAGACTTTCTTTTCATTTATATTCTGCCTATGTGTGACATCTCGCTAATCAGCTATTGCAGGGGTGGGAAAAATCGGAATGCATGCAAAGGTCTGCTTTTTAACTTTCTATGTGATACAATCAGTCGCGTTTTCGATAGTTTGTTAAAAACATTCTTCTCCCCTATCATGTGAGGTCTTTTAGGATTTCAATGTTACAGTTTGTGCCACTTTCGAATATATTTCTCTTCTTATTTCTCTTGTATTTATTATAAAAATTTCCGTTTTTGTTCACTGTCACTGGAAAAATATTTTCACACCAAAGTTGGATAGCATGAAATCGACCGTCACTCTACAGATTTTTCTATTGAGTGGCAAACTGTGGGACGCATGATATTATGTGATTGAAGAGCAGATAGTACGTGGATTCTGAGCGATGTTTTGGAACAGAATTTGCATTTGCCGATCAACGGGTTACCCGTACATACGTGAGATATGATCTAAGTGTAATTAGTTTTGCAATTTTAAACCATTAAAAAAAATCAACAGAAAAGTTGTGATCACCTTACTACAATCACTGTTACCCATTGATCAAATGCTTCTTCTTTCTGGATTGACTCCGTTAAACGCCACAACATTTCAAATCATGGGATGCGAAAACTGTCTCAATTGATGTTTGTCGTCAGATTGATTTTCATATCCTGCCTATATACGTGTTTCAAGACGTCACAAAATACTTTTCCTTCTTCAGCACTCATATTTATATAAGAATCACGGTCAAGCCAGTAATTATACGTTTGTAATAAAAAGAATATAAAAATACTTATTATTATTATGTAAATACATTAAAAATGCCTGCTAGTGAAAAGAAAAACAGCAGCGGTCGCCATAGCAACTCATGCAATGATGTCGCGAGCGCACTGTTTACTACTACTCTTGAACACAGTTGAAAAGTGTATGGACGCCATCAAATCCAAAGCAAGACCCATTTTGCCAATGGGTTATAAAATAAAATTGTTTGTGATTTAATACAGATTAGAATTAATTAATTATAATACATGGGCATAACGTTACCTTACACAAGATGGTTACGCCCTTTAGATTAACATTAGGTTATGGGCCAATAGGCAGATATGATATAGTTTGGAAATTTTAAACCATGATGACTTTTTAAATTGCAATTTCAGGCAGAAACGTACAATGTAACTTGTTAAAGCTTTTTAAAAACTATCTCGGTGCGTGGGGCGAAGCTCCATTAACCGATTTATCTAGTTCGATTGGCCAAAAGTTAATCAGCACAGCATCAGAGATGTAGTGAACATATTATATATATGTTTAATTTTTTTAAAAATAGTGGTGGTATTAAAGATTATGTAATAAGTTTATAAGTGCAAGGAATATAAAGAAATCATACATTTTACTACCATTTTAAACATAGAAATAAAATTTTACACTAAATGCGTAAAATTTGACAGGCATGTATTGCGATCGATTTTAAAACAATCAAAAAACTTTTTACTAAATTTTTTCATTTATTTTTTTAATATTTTTTTTATTTACGCAATGTATATCTCTGTAATGTAAGAGACAAATTAAACGAAATCAGAGATGGATTTCATCCTATGAGGTTTTTGGGTATAGCGTGGACCAAAAATAAATTTTCAAAAAGAGATCTGTGAATAACTTTAAGAGCCCCCACAGAGACACGGTAGAAAGTAACGCCTACTTTCTACTTCCTGCTACTCGAAATTCCGAATGCATATTGATCATACACGGGAATTTAAAAGTAGCAAGTAAAAATATCTGTGCATAAAGCAGAGTTAAAGTAAAAAATATATAGATCAAGAAAAGAGCAATGAGTAAAAATTAAAAGCATGAAACAAAATACTAACAACTAATAGATAAATTAAAACTTAAATGTTTTGTGTTTGCTCGCCCCTATTTGATTATTCAACAAAGGCACGTTTCCATCACTTTCTATCGTAACCATATCGAATGAATCGACGAGAGCAGTCGGGTGGCATCGAGCAAACAAGAAAAGATCCAAAATGTCTAAAAGATTTCGTTTTTAATTGATTATAACTCTATAAGATATTTCGCAAAAAAGGGTAGAAGTTACCAGCCCTTATTATTGCCCTAAAAATTATATAATTTGAAATTGCGTATAAACTAATGTTCTTTCAATTCGAAATTTTTCTTCCACTATAAAAATTTAAATGATTGTTAAGAATTAATTTTTTTTTGTGAAATTATCTTAGGATAGACGAGTTTCATAATAGTGTGCATAAGGTCTTCGATTCAAAATCTCTTGGCTGGCTGTGGGAAAATTAGTCTGAAATTAATGAAGCTACATAGTTTTTAAACGCTTGGGCATAACCTTACGCAAGATGGTTACGCCCTTTGGAATAACATTGAATGATTGAACTGGATACAGAGAGGCCAACTTGCACCTGACAGCAAATATATATTTTAAAGTGGTAGTTTATCAATTGTGATTCTTGGTTTAATAAATTCAATTTAGTAGATTTTTATCCACCACTATTTCTAAGTAATTCGTATAAATAAAGAAAAATAAAAGACAGTAAGTTCCTAATAGATCGTGTTAAATATATTTACCACCAAAAAAATGGCATTTTTATAAACTAAATTAGTTTTTTTTTTTCTTAATATCAATTACTGTTCTTAAAACAATTTCAATTCCAAAAATACTTTAATTTACCTTTACTAGAAATAAAGGGCCCGTTAAAGGGTTAAAGCCCTATCTGATACATGTCCAGTCTACCTCCCACGTTGAATAATTTTTATCGTAGCTATTTTTTAAAATTTTTGTTGTTTTACCATATACTTTGTAAATCAATTTTGATGTTTTAACTTTTTAAGCAACATTTATGAATACTCAAATTCAGGTAACTAAACTGTCTGGGAAAAGTGCTTTTTATGTAAGATTATTTGAAGACCTTATAGTGAAAGAGTCAGAAATTTGAGTTGGGTGTATAAAATCACCCATGGGCTCTTTTTTCATTTGTCGTGTGGTACGGATGTTTAAAGGGGTAGCAATCAGGTTACTGGAACACAAGTAAATTATTGGGAAACTGTGATAAGCGATAAAAATATTTTAATATTTTTAAATTAGGAAGATTTGTAATCTTTTACTCGGCTTTTTTGTTTTTATTTATTTATTCATTTATTTTGAACAATTAAAACCAGTGTTCTTTCAAAGAGCAACTGCACGAAAGCTTACAATCAGAAAAAGTGGATATGGAATAAAATCGAATCTTTTCGAATTATATGAAAATAGTGAAAATAGTGAAATTAATTTTCAAAAACAATGAAATAGTGAAGCTTTTTTAATAGAGACAGCAAAAAAAAAAGAAAAAAAAAAAGAGTTCCTAAATTGTAACATTCTTTAAATTAGTACCAAATGAATTTACGCAGAGACGTTTCTTGTTAATAAAGTTTAAATTGGAATAAAGGAACAAAATAACGAAACACATTTGCACAGACCTGTTTGAAGGTTTCCTATCTGAAATATATTTCATTAAGAAGTATTTCTAAAACTCTTAATTACATTTTTTTTTAAAAAAAGTAATCTTTGCAAGTCTAAAACATTTGCAGTGTTGTTAATGTTGCACTACTCTAGTGCTGCAATCATATTTTTGTACTACTTATAAATTATTTTTATCTTATGACAAAAAGAAGAAAAAAATGCTGACAAAAAAAAATTTTCTTGGAGAAAATTAAAAGAAAAAGTATTTCTCAGTTGTACTTGGATCTTTGATTCAAAACAATGATTTCCAATACTTGGTATCACCTACATTGATCTTGGTTCCATGAAAGACGTACAGTGCATCAAAAAAGTCAATCACATTGAATAACTTTTGATCCCCTAATGATCGGATTTTCACTGTCTAAGACTCAAACTAAATGATTCGAGGCAGTGACCTCAAATATGCTGATTAATTAGTGCGGGAGATATTTTAAGTTACGAAATCAAACACAAAATTTATTTCCTCCAAATAAACGTAAATTTTTTTCTCAATAGATTCGGATTTCTGACCCCCGAAGTTTGCCACAATCTGGGAAAAGTTTGTAATTTGTCAAGTAAACTTACATAATTTGAAATGATGTAAAAAATTGTATACCTTACAATTCAAAATTGTTTCGACCATTATTAATAAAAATTTCAAAAAAATATTTACTTAAATTAATTTTTGCATGGTATTATATTTGGATAAACGAATTTTATAATTGTGTGGAAATTTTTTTTCGATTCCCTTAAAAAATTTTTGAAATATAGCGAAATACGCAAAAAGTAAAATTAATATTAAGAGGTCCAAACTTTGGATGTCTCCCCCCCCCCCCCATGACCAACCTATTGGAACCATATTTCCCAGATTGCGACTATCCCCTATATTTTGGAATCCGAATCAGTTGAAAATGAAATATAATACGTTTTACTGAGAAAATAAGTTTTTGTGTCTGATTTCGTAACTTAAAATATCGTCTGCGCTAATTAATTTGCATGCTTGAGGTCACCCCCTCGACCCATTAAGTTTGTCTTAGAACGTGAAGATCCGATCATTAGATCAAAAGTTATTCAGGGTGGTCTGGTTTTTTTGGATCATTGAACATATTTTATTTTTATATTATAACCGTCGTTGAACAGCCGACCCAATTTTTGGGTTTATGACTACTGTTACGGTGGTTTAAAGACACAAACTACTACTTATCATTTTAACCAGTGATCGTTTATTTTATGCATATATTGTCGAATTAATTTACATACTTTAACTATTTAAAATACTCAAATTAATAATACTTTAATCAATAATAAATTAAAATAACAAATTTAATTAATTTAAAATACTTTGATTAATAACAAACTAATTAGCATGGAGCCTCTAATGACTCGGTACTACTCTCTCTCTCTCGTTTGTTGTCCTTTTTTTATCTTTTATACTATATTTTTTGTTCTATAAAACTATTGCTAAATTCTGGAAAGGTCACATAAGAGATCAAACTTGGACTATAGACTTGTGATTAACCCTTTTCGACACGTATTTCTTAACTTTAATCAAGAGTGTTTATTTGTATTTGCAAAGGTTCTATGTACAAATGGAAGTTTCCACAGTATTTTAAATCTAATAAATTATTTTGCAATTTACGATAAATCTATTTTAAATGTTTTGTTGTGATTCTGAATTAAGTGACGATAAGCGTCACACTACTAATGTTCAATATTGGTTCAAAATTACAAGGCTACGGAGTTGAACATTAGTAGTTGTAAACCCAAAATTGGGTCGGTTGTTCAACTATGGTTATAATAAAAAATATAAAAATATGATTAAGCGACAATAAGCGTCACACTACTAATGTTCAATATTGGTTCAAAATTACAAGGCTACGGAGTTGAACATTAGTAGTTGTAAACCCAAAATTGGGTCGGTTATTCAACTACGGTTATAATAAAAAATATAAAAATATGATTAAGCGATGATAAGCGTCACACTACTAATGTTCAATATTGGTTCAAAATTACAAGGCTACGGAGTTGAACATTAGTAGTTGTAAACCCAAAATTGGGTCGGTTGTTCAACTACGGTTATAATAAAAAATATAAAAATATGATTAAGCGACGATAAGCGTCACACTACTAATGTTCAATATTGGTTCAAAATTACAAGGCTACGGAGTTGAACATTAGTAGTTGTAAACCCAAAATTGGGTCGGTTGTTCAACTACGGTTATAATAAAAAATATAAAAATATGATTAAGCGACGATAAGCGTCACACTACTAATGTTCAATATTGGTTCAAAATTACAAGGCTACGGAGTTGAACATTAGTAGTTGTAAACCCAAAATTGGGTCGGTTGTTCAACTACGGTTATAATAAAAAATATAAAAATATGATTAAGCGACGATAAGCGTCACACTACTAATGTTCAATATTGGTTCAAAATTACAAGGCTACGGAGTTGAACATTAGTAGTTGTAAACCCAAAATTGGGTCGGCTGTTCAACTACGGTTATAATAAAAAATATAAAATTATGATTAAGCGACGATAAGCGTCACACTACTAATGTTCAATATTGGTTCAAAATTACAAGGCTACGGAGTTGAACATTAGTAGTTGTAAACCCAAAATTGGGTCGGTTGTTCAACTACGGTTATAATAAAAAATATAAAAATATGATTAAGCGACGATAAGCGTCACACTACTAATGTTCAATATTGGTTCAAAATTACAAGGCTACGGAGTTGAACATTAGTAGTTGTAAACCCAAAATTGGGTCGGTTGTTCAACTACGGTTATAATAAAAAATATAAAAATATGATTAAGCGACGATAAGCGTCACACTACTAATGTTCAATATTGGTTCAAAATTACAAGGCTACGGAGTTGAACATTAGTAGTTGTAAACCCAAAATTGGGTCGGCTGTTCAACTACGGTTATAATAAAAAATATAAAATTATGATTAAGCGACGATAAGCGTCACACTACTAATGTTCAATATTGGTTCAAAATTACAAGGCTACGGAGTTGAACATTAGTAGTTGTAAACCCAAAATTGGGTCGGCTGTTCAACTACGGTTATAATAAAAAATATAAAATTATAATTAAGCGACGATAAGCGTCACACTACTAATGTTCAATATTGGTTCAAAATTACAAGGCTACGGAGTTGAACATTAGTAGTTGTAAACCCAAAATTGGGTCGGCTGTTCAACTACGGTTATAATAAAAAATATAAAATTATGATTAAGCGACGATAAGCGTCACACTACTAATGTTCAATATTGGTTCAAAATTACAAGGCTACGGAGTTGAACATTAGTAGTTGTAAACCCAAAATTGGGTCGGCTGTTCAACTACGATTATAATAAAAAATATAAAAATATTATAATTAAACAGTGCATACGATATTTTAGGTTATGAAATGAGACACGAAATCGTACTTCCTCTGAATAAACATACTTTTTTCGGATACTGATTTTTGACCCTTAAAATATAGGCACAATCTAGGAAATACGGTTCCAGTAGTTTGGTCAAAAGAGCTGTCCAACTATTGAACCCCTTAATGTTAATTTTACTTTTAGCGTTGCATACTTACCAATTCTTAAGAACTTTTTAAGCGAATTGAAAAATTGTTGGGCACAATTTTATAAAATTCTTTTATCCAAAGACAATTCCCTGTAAAATATAACTTTACGTAAATATTAATTACTTCTTATAATTTTATTTTAGAGCAGTCATAAAAATTTTGAATAGTAAAGTGTAAAATTTTTGAATCATTTTAAAGAAGGTAATTTTAAATGGCAAAATCACAAAAAATTTGAACGAAACCAGCCGAATCGTCTCTGAGAAATCGAATTTTAAAAATTCAGCTTGTTTTTGTACGGCTGCTTTCGTAGCTTAAAATGTCGTCTGCACTAATTAGCGTATTTGAGGTTACCCCTTCGAACCTTTAAGATTGATTCTTAGAACGTAAGTGATTTACAGTGCTGTGTTTTTTTTTTTTTTTTTTTTTTTCTTATTCTGCGCATCACATTTAAGTATAAAATATATTTAATGCAACAGTTATTTTGACTACAATGTGAAAAAAGTATCTTTCATTCATCGCAAAAGTTATGAAAAGCATAACATTTAATGTGCGAGATGGTTAAAAAAAATTATTTTCAAGTTTTCCTGATTACAATAACATAAGAGTATTTTTCTTAATTCAAAATACCGCAAATGACGTATCTGCAAAACAAAACAAAATTATATTAAACAACATTTAAAGCAGCATAATGAATCTTTGTTTTGGATGGGAGGAGTGGAGCATTTTAAATCGTTGCAGAACATATAGCAATAATAAATAATTACACCACACGTTGAAATCGTGGTTTAGAATTAATAAATCACAAAATTAAGAAAAATCAATTTCTATTAGAGAAAGCATTTCTTTGAAGAAATTAGATAAACACGTGAAATATGTAAATAAACACATGAGATATGTAAATAAACATAATATATCCTGCATAAAGAACTAAAGGATAAGGGGGGGGGACGAAAAGCGATGCCTGCAACATTCTATCTCTCTATCTTTTATTACAAGACTGGATGTCTCTTTCACCCAGACTGAACGGCGCCCGCCAGCTTTCTTCGCACTAAAACGAGTTGATAAGCATGCGTTGCTACATTTGGCTGGTTATCGCATTATCAGAGAATTTTCAGGAATTGTTTATATTTTAAAGGCCAACGGCATCTTTTGTCCTTTATTATTATTTTTTGTTTGATTTTAACTGCATTTCAAGTATTATAATTTTTATAGTCACCCACTTAAAATTATTTAGCTACCAATATATCGTTCTACGCATTTATTTCTCTCCCTCCCTCTCTCTTGTATTTATTTATTTATTTTTTTAGCTTTAAGGGCAGGGGCGGATCCAGAATTTTTTCCTGGGGGGGGGGGCATATACTCAGATTCCTCCTCCCCCACAATTAATTTTTTTATAAAAAAAATTTTTATTTAAATATTTTTTGAAAGGAAAAAAAACTGGAATTTTTAATGCTAGTACTTTCATTTATTTTTCTCATACACATAAATCATACCTGCCAACTTTCACTCTGTCCGAGAATAGATTTTCAGAGTGGTTGTAAAACAATGAACGAAACACAATCTGACTCAAAAATATATTTATATTTTGATCCCGTTGAAATTCGCTTGCGCAAGGATTATTATGCATTCATATATTTATTGTAATTATTTATATGTAGTGGTGGTCAAACTCATTTATAATTATCATTATAATTCAAAAAGTTAATTGGAATGACCCGAGTATTGCTACCACTTTAAATATGAAAATAAAATCTTCCGTAAAATCCGGAAGAGTTGGCAGGTATGATAAATAATTCAAGTATTCAAAATCTTTAAAAAATAAATGTAATGCATTTTTTAGAATTTTTGTCAAATCTGTCAATGATTTTTTCAACATCCAAATCAATTTCTCGATGAATGTTTAATAATACGAGTCCATTTAATCGTTCTTGATTTTGAGTTGCTCTAACTCTGTTTAAAATGAAAATATGACGAATTTCGTTTCTATCTTTTGTATTATGATTCTTGAAGCAGTGAAGAACATAATTAGATGAAGAAAAAAAAATCGATTTTTCCGACCTACCTAGGTGTATATGCTCCCTTAAATAATTTTTAAAATATTTTATTTCTTTTGTAAACTATAAAAAAAAAATTCTTAAATATATCTTTTTTTTTGGGGGGGGGGGTTATGACCCCTATAACACCCCCCCCCCATCTCCTGCTGGATCCGCCACTGTTTAAGGGTTATATTTCTGCCCATACGCAAGAATGCCAACTGCTCTGGATTCGACATAATATTTTAAAAAACTGTAGAGAACTACAAATTAAAATTTACAGATTTTCGGTTATTTGCAAAGTTTTAAAAAAGCTCAAAATGGCTGAACTGTAAAACAAAGTGGCGTATCACAAAGCTTTCGAATTATTTAGAAGTTATAGTATTGAGTAGAAAACAGATACATCGAATTTTTGAACCAAAAATCATACATTAAAAGACTACCACTCGAAAATATTCCGTCCAGATCAATATCCTGTCCGGAACAAATTTTAATCTGTAGATAGATTCGATGAATCAGATATTCTTTCAATTGCAGAGATGCCAACTTGCTCCGGACAGCAAATATATATTTTAAAGTGGTAGTTTATCAATTGTGATTCTTGGTTTAATAAATTAAATTTAGTAGATTTTTATCCCCCACTATTTCTAAATTATTCGTAGGCTTATATAATTCAACACTTTATGATGTTTACGTTATGCTATGCATTTTAAAAAGCAAGCAAAAATAGTCAAATATTTGCAAAATTTAATTTGTAGTTATTTACGGTTTTTTTTAATTATTTTAACGTGTCCGGAGCAGTTGGCATCTCTGCAATTGTTGTATTTATTCAAGCAAAGTGCGTGTTTTCCTATATTAGCTACCACATAAACTGCTAAATTCAAAATGTTTTTACTAAAAAATTTTTCTGAATTTCTAGATGTATGGGACAGGGGCCGCTACGCCGCCCAGGTGCCCAATTTTTGTAAAAATAATCTGTACACGGTTCGTCACGCTAAATTCATAATCTAAAACCACGGACTTCGAAAGCTGTTCAGAATAAAATCGAATAATTCGTAATATAATTGTTGAACAATTCGTTTTTAAATGCGTAGTTAAATGATACCCGGTATGCCATTTTCACAATTGAAAGAGTAGTTAAAAACAAAATAGAAAGACATCCAATTTCACGAGAGATCCTCAAACTATGCAAACTTAGGAGCATCACTTAGTGCAGAGGAAACATTTCCTAGTAAAAAAAAAAAACGTAACACGAAATGATACACTAACTTTTACGGAAAAGCATAGAAAAAAAATTTATGTTAAGACGTTTTGCGTTCTTTGGCCGCTAGAACAGAAATCAATTATTTAGAATTGGCGAGAAATATTTAGATGAGTTATTGACTACGAAAAAGTAGGTAAAAAATTTCTCGTCTAGTGGTGGATCACGCCAAAAGACGATCTACCCTGAACGTCGACCAAATTTTGCATTGGAGCAAATATCCAGTGTCAAGATCACAACAACCTCGTCCTTCTCATTAAATCTTTGTTACCACGTAAAATTTTGTAACAAACCTAACAATGAACTCGAATTCCGCATTCAGCTTGCACCGACCGCAGTGCTGATGTGATATATCCTCAGTGGTAGACGGATCATGGGTTAGAGGCCTCTTGCCGTCAGGCTAACCGTGGGAGGTTCTCGTGGTCTTCTTTTCCATGTTACGCAAATGCGGGTTAGCTCCATCAAAAAGTCCTCCACGAAGGCAGATTTCTCTCGATACTCGATACAGGAGTTCCCTTGTCTTCTGGATTGGGTTCAAAATGACAAGGCTACAACGGAGTTGAACATTAGTAGTCGTAAACCCATAAAATTGGGTCGGCTGTTCTACGACGATACTAAAATAAAATGAACATCATTAGGTTATTTTCCTTCTCTGGTGTGTTTATTATACAACCTAGCATAGTCTCAATGAGATTATTATGCAACAATTCTATATAACTGTATTTATTCACTGTAACTATTTATATACTGCAAATATTGTCTTGTACATATCAAAATAAATACCGCTGAATGGGCCCGTTCCTTGGATGGGGTGGAAATAATAAAATAGTATAGTATATCTGTAATTTTTGTCTTAAATCTATATAAATTTTTTTTTTCATGTTATGTTTTTGCTGTTTGATATAGAGAAGTTGTACAAAAATAACATTTCTTTAACTGTGAGATTTAAGGCCCTGCAACTTTAAATGCCGAAAGGAACTTACATCACAAATGCTGTTTTGTTGTTTAATTTACTAAACACAAATCGCGGGATGAAATTTAATGCCCAGCGTTGAATTTCCAATTTCAAAGATACTCCATGCCGTCACTGATAAAATTTAAGGACCTCTGAATTACACAAATAGTGAGAAAGAGTGTATAAGGCGAAATTTAAACACCGAATAAAATTTTACTCTTGCTAAGAAAAAAATTCATAAATCTACAAATGTTGTTTTTTCTGTGCGATTTTTTTTTCACTCTAAAAACTTCTAAAATCTTGGGTAGGATAATTGAATTCAAAATTACAAGAATAAGATCATTAAACCAACAAAAAAAAAAAAAAATGGGAGTAAAGTCTTCAGTTGATTTTTATTTTAAATATTTTTCTTTAACTGTAATTATATAAATAACTGTAATTCACTTCATTTGCATTAAAATAATACAGTTATTAAAACACATAATTTAACAAGGAAAACGTAATGAAACATGTTAAAAGGATACTTGGAAGAAAAAAATTTACGAATACAAACTATGCTAAATTTTTAAACATTAATCAATGCTTTATCTATACTTTTTTTACTAACTTTTAAATGACAGAAAAGAATTGTATAGTTCTAAAATACTATGCTTAATTTCAAATTTAAAAATTCCACATTTACTTTTTTTCTCCTTTTTTTGAGTGAATTTAATAAAGCACACAGCAAAAAATTATGATTATTAAAAGTTTTAATGATTTAAAGTGAAAAAGCTGCAATATTATTTGCCCAGATTTAATTTTTAAACTCCAAGGGATTTGGCGAATTAAATACATTTACATAAGTATTAGTTACTATACTCATTCAAGTAAATGCATGAGTTGATTTTTTCCACAAAGATTATTGTTTCTTTTTTCATATATATATAAAATAGAATAAAAATAAAAAAGAGACAATCAAAAATATTAAAGTTCCAATTTTTGTATTAATAACTTTGAAAATTACTTGAACTTGTATTAGGCACGACTTAGTGAAGAAATAGATCATGAGTAATCTATTTTAAACAATATCTCCCAAAAATAATTAACTTCACTTACCCAAAAATTCTTTATTTTACCCGTTCGTTAAAGAATATACATATAATTTAATAATATCCACAAAAATGTTTCGTTTTCTTTTTAAAAAAATAAAAAATGCGTCAGGTAAAAATATTTAAGTTTGAATTCTTGATAAAAATCAATTTAATTCGAATTAAATCAAGTTTAAAAATTATTTAAACTTACATTAGCGCGTAGTTAAAGAATTGATTATAATCTATCCCGCCAAATGCATATTGGCGAGGTTTGTAACCCTACCGACAGAATCTGAGAGTCACATGATCGATTTTCTTTCCTAACCTGTATAAAGCTTTTTGTTTCCCCTCTTTACGTCATTCCTCGCCTTTCTAACAAGCCAGGCAAGGGTTGCTGTCAAAGAAACATTTGTTGACAAACATTCAAATAAAGCAGATTTTTCTTCTACTTTCGATTTACGCTTGCTATTTCTTTACTTTGAAAAGCTATTATTTTCCATCATGGCTTTTATGATGCCTGTTATGAAGAACGACTACAATATTTATGCAAGTCGTTCGAGAACCAGTAGTGCCAATAGCACCGGAACACAGCATAGTCGTCGGCATACACAAAGCGAATCGGCACCGGTGAGCCTTTCTTGTTCTCCAGGTTCTGATGTTGAAGAACGTTTGGCCGCAATTTCTCTGGGCTGCTCTCCTAGAAGGGGTAGTAGACTTTGTGAAATGCCAACTCCAAAATCGGTTTCTCAAACTTCACTTCACAAATTCCACATCAAAGTTGTGGAAAAATTGCGGCGCAAGTTGCGATCAAAAGACGAGGACGAATCATCCAGTTCTAAAGTAGTACCTGGTAATAATGCTTCATCCTCCTAACGAATTGATGCCATAGTACTGTTTTAATATCCAGTACACTGGGCTGTACTGGAAAACGAAGAGTACCTTGAGACCATACGATGGCTATTATGCCAGATTTCCTATGTAAATATGCCATCATTTTATCGATATGGATCACCTTCATGTCATATTTGTCAAGTGATGAATTGTTCTAGTGACTTTATTAATTTATTGCATAAAATCCTTAAATGGGATGATAATTTATTGATGCATATAATTTGGATATTTGTGGAATGTAGTCACTTAGATGTAAGTTACATTATTTATATTATTTCATTTATTCTTTTAAAACGGTGACATTTATGTAATATTTTGTATATACTATTCTTCGGCATGCATGTTGATGATTCCTAAAGTTATAGTTAGAATAAGAACAATTTTAAGAAATCCATTTAATAATAAAAATATTTGTTAAACTGAATGTATTTTATTCAACTTTTGTTTTATTAATAAATAATCCGTATAATAAAGTAATATTGTAACAATTGATGAGTATTTTGAAAATTCAAAATTAAGAATTTTCATTCTGCTTATTCTTAATAATTCATTATTAATAATTTTCAATATTAACATATAGACAATCGTTTGAAACAATATTATAAATGTTATCTATTAATTTAATTGTATTCAACACTAATTTTACCTTTTTAAGAAAAGAAAATTGGAAAAATATTGAATGATTCTAATAACCTTGAAAGCTTTGATTTTAATAGTGTTCATTACCAGTAATTCATTATTAATTGCTCATTATTTGTAACTTTTTTTTCTAAGAAATAATAGATAAAATAATCTATAATTGCAATAACAATAAAAGCTCATAAGTATAAGAATTTTCATATTACTTATTATCAATAATTCGTTATTAATAATGATCATTAAAATAATAAATATTATAAAATCCTTTAAAGAAATTTTTGAAATATTATCGTAAATATTATCCATAAAAAATTCTGATTTAATTTTATTGTTCTAATAATAGGAATTGGGTAAAATAGTAATGTATTCAATTCCTATTATTGTTGTAACCAATTCCTATTATTGTTCTAATAATAGGAATTGGTTACATGATACAGTGAAACCTCCTGTTATGGACACTCCTGCAAAACGGACGCCTCTCAATACGGACATATTTTTAATTCCCCGGAAACCTTCAATGAATAAACCATTACGTACATTCTCCGCAAAGCGGACACTCCTGTAACCGGACGCGGACAGTCATTATGGTCCTGAAACGTTGTTTTTTATCTCTACAAACCGGACACCTTTTTCTAAATAAATTGCAAGCTAAAAAAATTCAACTTTTCACCATTTTTAAAGCATGTAAATAAAGCTTTTTGCCTTATCCTTAACTAAATATATTGTTAAGCTATTTCACCACCGAAAAATCAATTCTCCTGTCACCTTGCCTTATCTTTGTAAAGAAAGGAGAGAAAATGGTACTGCACTCCTGAAATAATTCTGACATCGGCATCTTTTGATCTTTTCATCTGGACCACACAGGTTATGAGACCCCTCAAGTTGAAATGACTTCTCTCAATGCTTCTTCCCCATTGAAAATTTCTTTAATTTTCTTATCAATTTGAAGACTGTATTTAACACAACTGGGGTAAAAAAGGAGAACAGAAGTATAATCTTTGAGGTGTTTATATAAAGGAAACATTTATTCAAACACTTGATAGCTGATCAATTGCGAATAATCATCTCCATAGGTCCTCATGACTTACAGGTATGTATTACTTTTTTTTCTGGGAATCATGGGAGGTTTATTTTCCAAGAAGGTATTAACCATGTTCCCTATCAAATGATAAGTAGGTGTAAGGGGATGTGAACCTAAAAATTTAAACGGACTGAGGACAGTACGCTCCTATTTGGTATTATATGTCTAACTTGAGTATCTCTGCTAATAGGAAAATTATATTTATTTATTTATCTGTAGCTACATCCAGAATTATGTATTTATATCAAACTTCTTTATATATTCATTTTTATCTTTCTTATTGTTTAAATAAATATTCATGTAGATATTTACAGTATCCTTGTAGATATTATTTAACTATTCTACAGAAGCATATCTTTGAGAATATTCTAAAAACAATTTACGGTGTTAAATTTCGTTATTAGGGTACCCTTCCCGTAAACGGACAACTCTCATAAACGGACAAATTTTTTGGTCCCATGAATGTCCGCTTAACGGAGGTTTCACTGTACATTAAAAATATATCATGTAATGATTTTTATAAAGTTCATTAAAATAATAAATTAGTATATAAATATATAAAGAAATCATTGAAATAATCTAACTATTAATCAATAGGCTGAATATTCTTTATTAATTTATTTATCTAAGCAAATAAAATAATATATTATTTTAATAACCTTAAAGATTCTTAAGTACAAATTATTGCCTTGCTATTTACCGAAATACGAAATAGTCTTGTGAAAATTTATAATACGGAAAAAAAGTAATTTTACAAATGTATTTTTATTAAAAAGTTATACGCACTAATTCAATAAATTCATTTATTTAATAATCATCAATATTTGTGTCTTGGATTAGTTATTATATATTGCCTTGATATGTGTGCTAATATTCATGTGTTCATGAGCAACAATTTCAGGAAATTTTTTCAAGTGCCAAGTGGTTTACATGCATGTTAAATGCCTTTTGTAATTAAACTTGAAATAATTTCAGTTTTAATTAAATAGCAGCAATAGTTATCAAATGTGCAACTGTAATGTTAGTAATGTTTCATAAATAATTAACTGTGCATATTTTTTTTGTAGTATGAATTCTGTTTTTGTATCTGAATTTTCTTTCTAATTGATCGATAGGTTTGCTTGGATTAATTAGATTATAATTTAATTGCAATTCAAGTATGCATAAATTTTTCACAGTGCATGGAAATATTTGTAAAATTCAAATTATTCATTGCATTTCTCTAACTTTGACTCTTATAGAGTTGATAATTCGTATGTAAAACATGCATTGGTATAAATTATTCTAAAAGATTCTTAATCTTTTTGAAGCATATTATGTATTAAAATTTAATGCAAGATTTAAATATGTGCATATTGAATTGATAATTTTATCTTAAAATTGTCAATTTCTTTTAGATTGTGAATTATTTGTTCTATTGGAATTATAAAAAAGATATTTTATACTTAAAATTCTACTTGGAATGTTCATTTATTAAAAGTGTTTTATGAAAGTTGTTTAAAAAAATCTAAATATTTGAAAAAGTTATGCAGTGTTTATTCTAGTAAAATAATTAAAATTTTAGATTTTGTTTAATATTTTAAATTTCAAACTTTTAAAATATTACATTAGGAATTATGTTTAAAATTAGATATATATAGTGTTTTTAATTTTTTTTTTTTTTTTGTATTATTGGTTACAAAATTTATTTAATAATATTTATGAACTAAATTACAACTTCATTAAGAATCATGCCAATAATTATTTTAAAAGCAAGTTTGGCTTTTGAAGCAATGATTTTATATAACTTTAATTTGTGTAATAAAAGTTCATTGCTTCAGAATTTAAAACGAAAAATAAATGAATCATATGTGACTCTTTATTAGTATCAAAACTATCTAGGGACATCTTACATTATTGCTGTGAAGTTCTTTATTGTTATGCCTATTAATGATTAATAATCTAGATTTGATAATGCTTACAACTTATATGTATGCTTACCCTATATGGATTATGTCATACTTAAAATAATAAAACTTGACTCTTGAAGTGATATTTTTTATCAATATTTATTTGTAAAAATTTTAATTTATTTCTTTTTAAATTCAAAAAAGGAAAGGTTACACTATTAAAATTTATTATTTTACTATTAAAATTATTTGTCATATTATTATTGTGAAGTATTATGAGTGTTATTCAATCAGCATTCCAGTTGAATGAACATATTGTAAAATATTATTACAAATATAATAAAGTTTATTTATGTTATCTTGATTATTATTTTATTTTATATTGTGGTTGTTTTGTGAAATATTGAGTTAAATAACTTTAAAAATAATTGTTGAAATACATTAAAAACTTTATTTTTTAAACAATTATTTAATAAATTATTAAGTATTGCTAAACATTTTAATCAAATACAATTAAATACTGAACAATAGCATTTTAACAAATTTAATATATAGCTATGTTATTAGGATTTCTATTATATTAATGGAAAATAATTCTTGTTTACCAAAACATGTGTATTGAATTGAGAACATTAAATATAATTTAGTGTATATGTATTTTAGTTATTATTTTAATCAATTTTAATTAAATTATCACTATCTGTCGAAATATAAAATTATGTTTATCTCTCGAAATAATCTATATTAAAAAAATCTGAATATCCATGCATCTTAATTAAACACTTTCATCAAAAAATAATATAATAATAAATAAATAAAAGATATGTGATAAAATTTATTTGTGCTAATTAAACTGATTGTATAATTACTGATTTTTTTTTCTTATCATTTTTGCATTTCAGTTTAGCTAAGTTTTTATATGCAATAAAATAATAATGTTCTTACACAATTTTTTCTTAGAAATTATTTTTAAAAATTGAAAAATACAGTACTAAACAGTTCATTATTAATATTTGCAAATGAATGAAATAAATTTTATTAGTGAATGTATTAAAATTTAGTAACTTAAGTCAATCTATATTCATACCCTGCCAACTTGTACAAGATTTTACTAATTTGTAGTAAAAAAACATTTATAAGTTTGAAAGAATTTTCTAAAAGCAAATTTATTAAGACATCTATAAGCATAATTGGCCAACAAATAGATCTTATCTACATATATTTTTTAATTATTGATTTGTCGTGGTAGTTAAAAAAAAATTTTGAAACTTTGAACTTCAAGATGTGATGTGCCTAAACACCATATAATGTTAATACAACTACGAAAATTATTTATCAACTGTCCTACAAGTTGGCAGCTATGTATATTAACAAAATATATTCATAAGAATATTAATTAGAAACTTATTAGATTCAAAAATTAATTATAAACATGGATCAATTAGCAATCAAGATGTAATCCGATATAAATTGTTGTAATTGAATATGGTAAGTATTATTAGAAACTGAAAACCAAGGGATTAACCGGTTAACGCCCAGCGTCATATATTTAGGACAGTTCCTTTTTTCAAAAACTTTCATTGTGGTGGGAAACTTTTTTCAGTATATTCATTTGTCTGGGTGAATTAAAGGATTCTCAGATACCACAATGTTTTAGTTATTTCTGATTAGATCTAGAATTCTAAGGAACAACTACTTTTTGATCTATCAAAGACTTTTTGAATGTCTTAACAGTAGAAAAACCAGTTAGTTTCGATTATATATTATACCACTTTTTCCATAAAACCACTTTTTGTATCATTTCAATTTATATATTCGGGACAAAAACGGGTTAATATCATAGGCTGATTCTTTAATATTCTTCATTTTTCATCTTTCTTATAGAAATGTAATAAATGATGAAATCAAATAATCTGATATCACTTCTAAGGAAATTAAAAAAGTTGTGAAGTCTTTGCAACCCTTGATTTTATTAACTTCCAAAATAAGTAATAAAACTATAACACCAGGGAATAAATTTTTGTTTTCAGTTGCATGAGATTTTTGAACGAATCTTTGATATCTTCCCATCCCAGATTTCAAATCTGTAATCAGTTACTCCCCTCAAATTACTGTTTTTATGCAATTGAGTATTGTATTCACAGCCAGGATTTATTAAAATTCATTCAAGAGAATTTTAAGTTTCCCAGTTTCTCTGCTACGTAGGGAGTGGTAGGGAGAAAATGATATACATTAGTTGGACCCTCAAACCATATAAATTGAGTCAGTACCTAAAAATCCGTTCATTATATAAGAAGTTATTCAGGGTATTGACATTAATTTTTGCTCACTTCATAACATTTAATGCATAGAACTTACATAACATTAAATTCAATCATTAGAGCAAAAAATATTAATACTTTAATAAACCGGCTGAATTCTAAGAAACCTTACATGATATATTTGTAAAATTATCGTTGTGGATTAATAGTAAGAATAAATAATTATAGTAATAGTGTTAAAATATTGGTTGATATCTTCCCCTCATGCATTGTACTTAAAATAATAAAAACTTGAAAAATCACACCTTTTTTGTAATTTTATTTTAAGCCTTCACTTAAGTTTTTTTTTTTATAATTGCTTAATGTTTTGAATATCCGAAATAAAATACTGATCAATAATTCAAATTTTATGCTAATGCAACGTTTTCGAAAAGAAAAAAAAATTACAAGTCTTTCGTAATTTTCACTGTATAATAAACTTTTCGCTCATTTTACAATGTCAAAAAAGGCCTAAAATTCACCGCGTAAGAATGGTGGTTGAACGTCGAGTTCCAGCCACACACTATTCAATCAACCATTCAACTTTTCCGTGTGAAGCTTACATCGTCCTATTTACAAATATTGTTGGTTAACATGAATTTGTAGAACAAAGACAAAAGAAATTCGTTGAAAAAGATTTGTTGACTAGTTTATTAAAATATAAATACATTTTCGTCTCTGGTCTGACTGTGTCAAACTTGTGACTGAGTCTTCAAATCAAGTATGTGAGCAATACATAAGTCTTGATGTCTCATTCTCTAAAATATCAGCAGGGGTCTGTCCAGATATTTTGTGAAAGGTCCGTTTTTTATGAAATTGTGAAAAAATTACTCACATTCTTTCAACCAGGGTCCGCTTTTATGAATTTGTGCAAATAGGGTCCGTTATTGCAAAAAAAAACTTTTTCAAGGAGTTTTTAAATTGTTAAGACATACAAGATTATACTCAACAAAGTAAAATTATGATAAAAAAAATTAAATTTTAAAAAATAAACAATAATTGCTGCTTCTAAATTAGGGATGCAACATACAAATATTTGGTATTTAGCCTATACTCTGCTGAACGCAGAACATTAATTTCGGACGAATTATGGAAGAATCGTTTGCCGAAGACAAAACTTAATTCGTTTACATCTATCTTTCTTGTTTTCTGCCCTGGAAGGGGTTTATTCGATTAACAAAATAATAATGAAGATAAACAAATTTGTGAAGGGTTCGATTAAAAGAAAAATCATTTTGCGAAGGGTCCGTTTTTAAGTTAAAATAATTTTGTGAAGGGTCCGTTTTAACCAAAAGATATTTTGTGAAGGGACGTGTAATTAACGGACCCAAATTTCTTCTAAACAGACCCCTGATCAGACACACACAAAGGAACATGAGGAATACAACAATCCTACGGTTTTTTTTTTTGTTTTTTTTTTTTAAAAAAAGTCTGTGTTGTAAACTTACTGTAAATATCATGCGAAAAAAATTGGATGGTTAGATGTGAGTGGTACTCGACATGGAGCCATTTCCACGTGATGAGTTCTGGTTTGTATTATTCTAACAAAACGAGCGAAAAGTTGTACAGGAAAAATTGGTAATTTTCTTTTTTTTAGTTGTTCAGGGCAAGTTGGCATCACTGTGTCTATAAATAAAACTATTTTTGTGTGTTCTGTATTGCATTAATTTCTTCAAACCATTTTAGTAACGATAATAATATTAAAAAAATTTACTCGAATTATGTGTTTCTAATAATCTTGGCTTCGCCAGTCACCCGTGACCCCCATGGCATTCAACGAGTTAAACAAGTATAAAAAACTAAATCGGCCTGAATTTCTTCTTTCGAATGATTTCTCATTATTGGAAAATGTCCAATGCTTTCATTTTAGGAACATCTATTTCTTTCAAAACGATTAACACTGGGGAAACATTTTTTATAATTAAATTTATCAGGTTGAAGCAAATATTTCATTCGCATGTCTCATCATAATATACAGTAATAATAATATTCTCTTACTTTAATTGTTACCACTTTCACTTCTTATGTAACTCATCATCACACATTTATTAGATCATACTTTTTTCATCATTGGGGAATTTTGTTCTCTTGGTTTATTAAAAATAAAATAAATGAAAAACTGTTCATACAACTATTTAACTAATATGGTTTTGTATATAAATATTTTACTTACACACTATTCATTCATAAACAGATAAAATAAAAATCATGTAATTTCGTCGCTATGTTCCATTAATATTTTTTTTAAGTATTTTTCTGACTTATCAGGGCGAGACAAATTTGAGCCCTGTTTTAATTAGTAAAATATTCGTTATTAATATCTTATATTTATTTCAAATCCTTTAATAAGGAAAAGCGTGTAGCTGAAATATTATTAGTAATCAAAATTAATTTTCTCTTTCTCTCTCTTCTCTTATTAATTTTCTCTTATTTTTTTTATCCGGATGTATAAGTTGAAAAAGAACGTGTAGGTTTATATACATACTTATCACTCGTCCACTCCTTTAAAAATAACACTTAAAAAATGACCTTAACGAATTGCACGATTAACTGAAATGTATTATCGCTGACTTCTTACTACGCCTTACGTAATAGTAAAGTGGGGTCATTTAGTATTCAATCAAGTGAATTTTAAAAAGCCCAGGTTAGGAACTTATTTGAATTGAATTGCCCAAAAAAAACTACTAGGGAAAATCTAATTACAGATTTGAAATCTGCGACGCGACGATATCGAAGAACCGTTCAAACAAGACATGCAATATTAAAAAAAAGAAAAAAATTTATTCTCCAGTGTAATCTGTAAATAATTTTAATAATAATTTAAGCAATATAGTTAAATAAAAGCCAAACCAACATCTTTTTACAAAATTTATTGTAATTAATATTGTTGCTAATTTACTAGTCAATTTGTTTGATGCAATGCACATCTTTTAGAAGGGATACATCTCTTTTATTATATCAAGCGTAAACCAATCGATTGCAAGGGGAAAAAAAGAAGTTATAAAAAGTCGTCTTCCTTATATAAACCCTGTTATATAAATTATATTATTGTTGCTAATTTACTAGTCAATTTGTTTGATGCAATGCACATCTTTTAGAAGGGATACATCTCTTTTATTATATCAAGCGTAAACCAATCGATTGCAAGGGGAAAAAAAGAAGTTATAAAAAGTCGTCTTCCTTATATAAACCCTGTTATATAAATTCGGAATACATTTACCTTAAAAAAAACAACAAAAAAAATTAATTTTCTTTATTGTATAAGTAAAAAATAATATAACAGAATGTTCTTTCGAACATTGATATATTAAATGGGCAAAATGCCAGAACGGTAACCTTTCTCAACGGCTAAAGTCATATACAGACACACCCCCAAGTTGGCAAGGTGCCAAAAGGGAACTCGTGCTTATGTCCTTATAATTTTCTCTTCCATCTCCCATTCACGATACGATCTTTCATCCTTGAGCGGCATAACGGTGTAAAGTAGTAAGTAAATAAATAAAAGAAGAAAAAAAGAATATGGAATTGTAAATCACAGCAATTGTTACAAGTGGTGTTCGTAATTTGTTGTGCATTAGAAGAGTTTCATCAGATTTAATAATTTAGAAAATTGTTACGGGAATTAGGAATATTCTGGTGAAGTGTACCACGATAATAATTACACGATGGCGAAATCTGGGGGTAATTTAAATAGTGGTAGAGGAAAAATTGATTGTACAAATTCATATCTACCAAAATTTATTTCTAAAGTAAAGGAAATATATCTAGGAGTTCGAACGAGCCAATTTGACTCCAAATCCTGGAGTGCCACAGGCGACTAAAAATGTCAAAAGTGGTAGAAACTCTATTTATTTATTTATTACTTCTTTAATTATTCAATCGGGACTTACATTTCAAATGATTTGTATTTAAAGCAAAAGCATTCTTCATTAATAAATGAATAAACTGAAAAGTTGCAAATTTTAACCTCTTATAATGAAATTTTGAAGTTTATTCGTAACCACTTTTTGCAATTTTAGTCTCCCGTGGCAACCTTTAAACAGTCGGGATGCCACGGGCAACCAAAAAAGTAAAAATCCATTAAAACATAATAAGACCAAAGTTGCCAACTGCTCCGGACACGCCAAAATAATTTTAAAAAACAGTAAATAACTACAAAGTAAATTTTGCGAATATTTGACTATGTTTGCTTGCTTTTTAAAAGATATAGCATGACAAAGGTACTAGCTGGATATTGGGGTTATCTCGGCATTTGGCGCGAAGCGCCACTAACCGATTCATCGATTCTGTTTTGTTGTATTCTGGGAGGTCCTATATATCTTTGAAGTTGTAGTATGTTGTAACAACAAGTCAAGTCCTTAAGGAGTAAATCTTTAGTTTTGAAGGGAAAATCATCTTTGGATTGGGGAGATCCCCTTGAGCAGAGTTGTATGATAAAGTTAATAGTATTTTGATAGTATGCAGTCTGAGCATAAAAAGGCGGTAATTGGGCTGAAATTCGAATTATCACTGATTATATCAATATCGAACAATTTATTGAAATCCGATGTGGTGCATGTCCTTGCGTCGCTGTAAAATTTTGTGGTCAATTTAGCTATAAAGCAATTGATATCATCAATGTTTAAGTCTTTTCTGAGCAATCTATTACTAATCGCCCTTGGGGCGCCAGTCATTGTGCGTAAAAATTTACCTTCAGTTGTAGATAGCTTCTTATTTAGGTTGTTGCTTATGGTAGTGAGGGCTGGGCAAGCATACGTAAGAATTGGTCGAATCGCTTGTATATAGATAGTTCTTTTATTTGCTAGATCAAGCTTTGAATTCTTATGCAGGAGGACTTTGAGCGCAAAAAACGCTCCTCTGGCTCTTTTGATTATGTCGTTTATGTGAGTACTCCAGCTCAAATTATATGAGATCGTGACGCCGAGGTATTTAACGTGTTTCACTGGTTTGATCTCAGTATTGAACAGATAGATATGGGGAGTATTTTGTTGTTTTTTCTTACTATTTATGATTAAGAATTGACTTTTGTCGGGGTGTAGTTTTGTGCGCCATTTGCTGCACCATGTTTCAACTACTTGTAGTTTATCTTGTAGCAGGGTAATAGCGCGTTTTGTATTCATTGACTTAGTTATGATAGCCGTATCATCAGCATATAGTGCTACAAACTCGTTTAGGTTATCATCATTAGTCGGAAAATCTGCAGTGTACAGGATGTACAGAACAGGGCCCAGAATTGAACCTTGCGGTACACCCGCGTAAATTTTTTTGTAGTCAGAATAATTATTATTTAATTTAATTCTAAATTCTCTGTTAATTAAATATGAACTTAACAGCCTTAGTATTTCAATAGAGAAGCTCATATTGTTTAATTTTACAATTAGACCCTTATGCCATACTCGATCGAACGCTTTCGCGACGTCGAGCAGGATAAGGGCCATTGTTTCATTTTTATATTTACCATTGCTAATGAATTCTAGTAGGTTAATAATTTGTTTGGTGGTAGACAAATTTTGTCTGAACCCGTACTGTTGTTTGGGTAAGTTATAAAGGTATTTATTAATTCTACTGTAGATAAGCTTTTCGTAAACCTTTGATAGCGTAGGCAAGAGACTAATGGGTCTGAAGTTACTTGGATTTGAAGTATCTTTACCCGGTTTTGGAAAGAGAATTACATCTGATTTTTTCCAGCAATCAGGAAAATAGCAGTGGTTGAAGGAGACGTTAAAGATGTTACTTAGTTTTGGTATTATATTTGGAGGGGCATTCTTAAGCATCTCATTAGTAATATTATCTGACAAAGGTACTATAAAGTGGTGAATTGTATAAGCCTACGAATTATTTAGAAATAGTGGTGGATAAAAATCTGCTGAATTGAATTTATTAAACCAAGAATCACAATTGATAAACTACCACTTTAAAAAATATATTTGCTGTCCGGAGCAAGTTGGCATCTCTGTAAGACTCGTAACTTTTACTAGCATATATCTTTCTGTTTACTATTGAAAATTATTATTACAAAATATGTCACGGTGGAAGTTACGATTAAATAGTTAAAAATGAATTGAGTTTTTACCACTTCTTACATTTTTAGTCTCCTGTGGCATCCGTGCGAAAGCATCATGAAACTGTCATCACTTTTTAAATTTTATCCGTTTGGGATCACTCGAAATCAGGGCCGGACTGGGATCAAATAGAGGCCCTTTTGTTTTGAGGATATTGGCCCATAATAAATCAGACACTAGCCATTTTAATTTTTTAGTGGAAAAACAAGGTACTCTGAAAATGTAAAACCCGTTTAACTGTTTCAGTGGTGAAGGAATAAAAACTGCCCCATTTCTTTTTGACAGTAATACAAACCATTTAAATTGTATTAATTTTTATCGACTACTTTAAATTTTGAAAAATATGAATATAAAGGATATCGTTTTATTCTAAACCTGCATGCGATAACCACTATTCCTGTTTGGCTAAAATTTTTGATTGAATTTTCATGTTCCTTTCAAAGGTAAAATGATGTTCCTTTTTAAGCGGGAAATCTAAAATTTTTGTTTTACAAATCGCAAATGTATGTTTTAAAATTGATGTGCAGAAACTCTTGTTTACAATTTAATATCATACACATGTTGATAATTTGCCTTATTGAAATTTAACATAGATATTTTGATTTCGTTTCGTATTATTCTGACGACTCGTTCTCTCAACTTTTTCTAAGACATATATATTTATTTATTTTAAAACAAATGTGAAGGTCAAAAAAAAAAGGGGGGGGGATAATTTAAAACTTTTTTTCGAGCTAATCGTTTAGAAGCAAAATTTTTAAATTGCTAGTGATTTGTAATATTTTTTGAATAAGTGTTTCCAGATTGGCAACAGTGCACCGAAGGAGTTTATCTTTTAATTCTTAATTATCTTTTAATTCTTCCCTTTGAACTCCGAGTAGTTTTAAAAGCTGTATGATCTAATATCAGCGCTATAGCATTTAAAATTCACAATATAGTATAATTATACAATTTTAAAATTCTCAAAAAAATGTGGTTACTAATTATTAAGTTATAAAATTTCTTAATTTTAAAGTGGTGATTGTCGATGGTACCTCCGTGGAGACATTGGAGTGCAAAGGGTTAATAAACTTGATTTACCTCATTGCTTAGAAGAATTAAACATACAAATAACAGACCCGATATTTTGTTGTCCCTGTAGATAAAACTTAAAAGGAAACTGTTACAAAATTTTACGGTGTTTTTGAAATTGTTTTGAGGTGATAAGGTTTATCTGAAGTTGACTTTAAAAACAACCTTAAAAGTTCAACATCTCAAAGGCGTGTAATAAAGGGGATTGAAATTGTTTTATTCACACTTGAGGTTGTTGGAAATCTTTAGAGCAACCACCTTATTTTTGAGGTGTACCGGTTATTTTTCTACACTTCAAGCTAATAAGTATTTTTGAGGTGTGAATAACTTCGCCCAATCTCAACTAAAAGTATTGCTGAGTTATGTATGGGGATGATTTTATGAGTTGTAAATGGGGTTGAAGTCGAGGCTTATTAATGAGGTTATTTTTGGTAAAAAATATGTACTGGTACCAATTCTTATTCTTACCGAGAATAATTTTCCCATGTGGTAGTGAATTAATAATTAAATGACAGTCGTAAATAGAATTTATTTTAAATATTTTTAGAAAAAAAAATTGTAAGAGCTTAAACCCACACTAAAATTCACTTTTACACTACAGTCGAACTCGTTTATAACGAGCTCGGATTTACCGAGGGAAACGAGAATATTTGGTTGGATCAATGTTAAGTCTATGGAACAGAAGTCGCTTTTAACGAGCAAGACTCGGTTTTAGCGAGCAATATTTTTCTGTCTTGCAATCTTTTTTTCAAAATGATAAGAAATGCGCGAAATCAAAAAAAAAAAAAAAAAAAAAAAAGACGCAAACTGAAACTTCAAAGTAAGCTAACAAACTACTATTTTAAATATGTAGATTAATGAAAAAAATAAACGTTTTGGTAAGAATCTTTTCCTTTATTTTTTTTCCCGTTTATTGCTTCTTTCCTTTAAGACTAGCGCAACTAGAAATTTTTTGCTGGTTGGGGGGGGGGACAGTTGTCATTAAATTAAGAAAAGTATTTAATTAAATTAATTAAAGTAAGTATTAATTAAATTTTATGTAAACTCAATAATTTGACCTCCCAACCCAATTTCCTCTTCTGGTTGCACGCCTGCGTTAAGGACCCGTTTATTACGAGCACTCGGATTTAACGAGTACATGTTACGGTCCCTTTGTGCTCGTTATAAACGAGTTCGACTGTATTACATTAAAACACTTTTAGTATGAAGTTGCTTACTGAAACAGAGCTTTTGAGTAGATTGTTGAAATGTCCGACTTCAGACTATCCTGAGAGCTCGACTCTGATTTGAAATATAAAGCAGAGATGCCAACTTGCTCCGGACAGCAAATATATTTTTTAAAGTGGAAGTTTATTAATTGTGATTCTTGGTTTAATAAATTCAATTTAGTAGATTTTTATCCACCACTATTTCTAAATAATTCGTTGACTTATATAATTCACCAGTGTATTGTAATTATGCTATGCGATACTTTATAAAAAGCAAGCAATAATAGTCAAATATTTTCAAAATTTTCTTGGTGGTTACTTACGATTTTTTTTAAAATTATTTTGGCGTGTTCGGAGCAGTTGGCATTTCTGTGTAAAGTATAAGAAAATTTTTTGATATCATAAATTCACTTAATACAAATCAATTCAATATTGATTTTATTACAATCTAATATTACGGCTGTAATATTTTTTTATGCATATGGAGAAAAAAAACGGTAATGAAACTGATTTAATTTGATGACATAAGCACTTTCGTTGAGAGAAAAATGTCTTCTTTTTTTTTCCGCCTCTTTGATTCAGAAAACTTGGTAGAGGTAGTTAAAGGTATGTAGGTGTAAATAAAATAGGCACGTTTTATAGTTGTACTCTCCAGACACAGGTAAATAATTTAGTCACGTGACGTCTGTTTCAGTGAAGTGTGACAGATTCTTCGTAACGTATGGTCAGAAAAAAGGTTACATTTTTACGATGCGTTTAAAGCACAAGGTGCAGACTGACAGGATCACTTCTTTGTAATGAGCAATATTTCATAACATAAGTCACAATTTTAGTTTAAAACTGAGGAGAAATTACTAAGATTGGTTATGGAATATCAAGGGAGATGTCTTGAAGATGAAATAAGCGGGGTATATTTTTAAATAAATAAAATAAATGAAAATTGATTTTGAATGCAGACCTGCCAACTTTTACTGTTTCCGAGATAGTATTTGAAATGCAATTGTAGATAAATTGCTTACACTTATTTTTTTCAATGTAACTTTATATATAGAAGATTGATTATATTTAAGATAAGTGATATCAAAATTAAGATTAGTGGTAGTCAAAATCATAGTAAATTAAATTTATAAATCCAAAAATTAATAAGAAAAATTTATAAGATTCAATACCAGTTTAAATTTAAAAATGAAATACAACGAGTAAAATGGTTTTCCTACCAGATTTTAACTCTTTTTCTGGGAAACAATCAGCCCTGATAAATGCAGTTCTAATTTCATTATCATTCCGAAAAACATTTCGTAAACAGTGCAAAAGTTAGCAGCTTTGGTATTGATTTGAAGATTTTTTGCTTTATGTCACTCAGTCACCAGGTTATTGACAAGGGTAATGAGTTTTTACAAGATCAACTTGCTTTCTATTCAACGAATTCAGAAGCTATGTTTTTTTATTCGTTACCATGGTAACAACTTAATAAAACTCTGTTAACATTTCATGAAAATTAGTTGCATGACTCATTAAGTAACCTTTTACGTATTCATTTTTTGCTCGAAGATAATTTTTATTGGTCTTTTTGACATCTTGAGTAATGCTTGAAAGATTGAAAAAAAAATTCTTGCTTTTTTGTCGCAAGATAAAATATGTAAACCAAAGAAAAAGCATTTTTTATTTCTTGTAAATAATGTAATAATTTATTGTTATATTATTATTTATAACAAATTTAAATTATTGAATTTGAATATTAAATTTCAAATTTTATAATACCTGACCAAAATTTGCAGTTCCTGAAAGAGTGAAGAAAAAAAATTCATTTAATTTAAATAAAATTTTCTAAAATTAGAAAGAGCCAATTTTAATACATGTGCAAATTTTGATTTTCACTGTTGCATTAATTTTTTACTTTAAAACTAAGAAATTCTTTTGTATTCATTTAGAATAATTTAAACACTATGCCCTCTTTATATTGCTACAACTTTCTATGATTTTTTTGAAGTGTTCGAACTGGTAATTCTGATAAGCATATTAAGTTTAAAAAGTGGTGCAAAATTATTTCGTTTCCACTCTGTATTTAAAAGAAATAACTCATTAATTTGCTATTACAGCAAATATTAAAATGACTAAAAATTAAGATCATTAGTACAAGTACTGGGATAATGCAGGGATGCCAACTTGCTCCGGACAGCAAATGTATATTTTAAAGTGGTAGTTTATCAATTGTGATTCTTGGTTTAATAAATTCAATTTAGTAGATTTTTATTCACCACTATTTCTAAATAATTCGTAGGTTTATATAATTCACCACTTTATAGTACTTATGTCATGCTATACCTTTAAGAAAGCAAGCAAAAATAGTCAAATATTTGCAAAATTTACTTTGTAGTTATTTACCGTTTTTTAAAATTATTTTGGCATGTCCGGAGAAGCTGGCATCTCTGATAATGTTTGTAGCTTTGGTGTTAACTCCAGATTTGATGAAACTTGCCTTCCACTTCTTTAAATTTCAATGAATAACAATTAAATTACATCTCTGAATTATTATTGCAAATGTTACCCTTAGCAGAGCTACTGAAGTTCTCGATTTCCAGGACATACTTCCTTTTTAATTTTAAAGTGGTAACAAAATAATTTTGCTAATATCTTTACCTTTGTTTTCCTAACACCACTACATATACAAATAATTTTAGTAAATGTATCTGAGTTTTAAAATCATTGTACATAAATAATTAATATAAAGTGGTTAAAATAATCTTCGTTTAAAATTGTAAAATTAATTGTTATATTACTATTACTTCAAAGAATCTTAACCAGAAAAAAGTACAAAATGTTTCATGCAAACTGATGAATATAATATAGCTAAAAAAAATTGTGTATGTAATGAGAATGAGAAAACTTAGGGGAAACTGATAGTTATGATAACCATAACTGTTTCAGAAAAATAATGTTACATTTTTGCTACTGGAATTACAATTACCAACGACTTACAAAGCTCAATTTAGAAGCTATTCCTTTCAGACTTGCGATCAAACAAACTATTTTTAAGTGTAAAGCTTTTTTTTTTTTTCTCTTTCTTATTTGTAACCACCTGGCGCCGTCTAGCCTTTTTCTAAAATTGGATTAGAGCCTGCGATTCAGTATGACTAAATTTACTTACCAAATCACCCGACTTAGTTCTATTTCTGATTTCACCGATTCTTTTTAATTTTTTTAAATAGAATTCACGTGACTTAGTGTTTATTTACATCTTGATGTCAACGAAAAGAATTGAATTAACTGTCTGAAACAGAATAAAACTCTTTGAAACGTAATTGTTTTTAGTAATTGTGCATCAAATCTAAGAGATTAAAAACCTAATAATGAAAGTAAATAAATTTTTATTCGTGAGATGACTTGTTTATTTGTTATAATTAGAGTCCGGATTTTGATGACCTAAAAAATCCCAATTAATGCCCTTGAAAAGTGCAAAAAATGCCTTAAAAAGTGCGAAAAATGCCCTTAAAAATGCGAAAATTGCGCTAAAAATGCCTTATGACATGACTTAAATAAAGTAAAAATATTGAACTAAAACAGTGTAATCAGTGTAACTCTTTAAAATTATTATGAGTCATTTCAAAAAATATGAAGCAATGCAATACTTGTTCTACGTTCATTAAAGTCTGAAAAATATGTTTTATATCCTAAAATAACAAGAAAAGGAAAATATATCGACTCCAAAACATTTTCATATTGTATAGAAACTTTAATGAATGTAGCAACTTCCATCTCATTATATTACTAAATATCAGAATTACATTGGATTATTAAATTTTTTTTTGATATTTTGAAATGCAAACGAGCGTCTCTTGCCTGAAAGTAAATTTTCATACCTGGAGAAGCTTCTTTCAACGTCTACTGATGTTATTGGTGCGTACTTGAAAAAGACGATCTCACTTACTGACAATTCTTCTTCAATTTGAAAAGATGTTGCTTCACCTGTTAATATCCTAGAGATTTTCTTCACTGTTTGGAAGCCAGTGAAACAATAAAAAATGATAAAAAGAAATAATAAAAAAGGGAAAAAAATAACAAAAAATTTAAAAAATGCTTTAAAATGCAAAATACGCCAAAATATTTAAAGAAAAATGCCCTATAAATCTAAAAAATGCTCTAAAGGACAAAAATGTCCAAAAATGCAAATGCCATCAAAATCAGGGCCTTAGTTATAATTTAAGTCTTCGATGTCTCTAAAATCATTTATATATTTTAACTTAAAAATAAATCCTAAGGCGTTACTCTTTAACTAAATTTTCTCAACTAAAAGCCACACAGATTCGATTCGAAAAGAAACAAAGTTAACGAAACTCAAATAATATTAATTAATCTATGATAATAAAAATAATAATAATAGGAAGAATTTGTGAATGTGTGAGTCTGTTTTGCTTATTGTTCTAGTACCGTTTGAACTACGGTAAAAAAAATTTAAACAGCGGGTGCAAGGGGCCTCCGGTCCAGAACCTAAAAAACGCTCGAAAATTTCTGTCAGCTTATTCCGAAGGGATGTGTGAAAAATGAGTTTTTCTCATTGGTTTATCATTAGTTATTGTATAATACAGGGGTGGCCAAGCTCCTTGATAGTCGAGCCATTTTTCAAAATTTGAAATTTTTCGCGAGCCGCAATTAAATACGTATTTAAAAGGTATGCAAAAAAGGTGCTAAAATTTTTGTTTTTTACATAAATTATATTTATTGAAAACATATAAGTAAAAGTACAAAATATGTGTATTGAATTTAAATATTAAACATTAAACACATTTATTTTACTTCTCTTGATAATTCTTCAAAATTTGGAGAATAATTGATGACAGTATTTCTCAGTAATTCTTTGAGATACTGGTTAGTTAATACTAATCGGTTTTTTCAATTTTACGAATTTTAAAGTGAAATAAAATGATTCGCATAAGTACGTTCTTCCGAATATTGAAATAATTCGAGAAGCAGCCTTCTTGCATCTCGATTGATTCTAATTCTCCTGATGCTTTTTGGATCATAATTATATTAGAAATGGAAAACTCACCTTGAATTGAACAACGTTGCACTTAGTCTTTCATATTTGTTCTCAGTTATTTAAAAGACATTTTGAAACACATACGGAACGATAATAATTTGTTGAAATATAGTAGCACAAAAATGAAAAGGGAACTCGGGTACATTTATCGAGAGCCACAAATAATTTTCAAAGAGTCACATGTGGCTCGCGAGCCAGGTTGCCACCCCTGGTACATAAATTATTTATTATTATTATTATTATTTTTGATATTTAAATAAAGAGCATTAGTGGTGTTTTATTACCTGATAGAAAACTTCATGCGCTTCAAAAATATACAAAATACAGCAGACTGTTATTTCAATTTTGTATATTTTTGAAGCGTATTAAATTTTTTATCAGGTAACATCTTACCGCTTCAGTTTTTTGGGGTTTATTTATTCAATCAGTGGTGTTTGTTAGCTTAAAGTTCTTATACAGTTTGTTAGCTACATTTGATCAAAACCGAGTTTCACAGAGAGTTTTTCGGAAGTTCTTTGATAATTATTTTTTGATATTCTATTCGCTGATGTTTTTCATAGACCTATAAAAAGATAATCCTTAAGTTTCAACCGTTAATTTTATGCAAACATACTTTAGCTTTCCTAGAATAAAGTTTCATATAAGTACTTGCGCGTAGGCGTTAAAGGAAAAATAATATTAAAAAAATTATATTCGTGCATTGACGTCAAACAGCAAAGAATCGATTGAAAACGGTAAAATGATCTTGAAAAGAAAATATATAATGTCATAGGGTTACAAATATTACAAAATTAGAACGCTGTAGAAGTCTTAACCAACAAAAGCATTTTCTTTCCAAAACTTCTCGGTGTTTCTAACATTAATGAAATCATTTCCGTTTACTCTTATTTTAATCCGCTTATCATAAAAAAACGATGCATAAAAAAAAGAAAGCCAATGTTGTTAAACTGTTTCTAGCGTAAACGTTTTTTCTTGGATAAGTAAAACATATGAAGCCACTTTTTGCAGAATTAAAAAGAAAAATAATAAGTAAAAACAGCGGCTTGTTTTAACTTGACAAAAACTCGTGATTCGATGCCATGACCAGAGATGAATCGGTCAAGGCTAAAATGATGCAACAATCGTGAAATGACTGCCATGTTCGTGGTGACCACATTAAATATTTCTATTTAATAAGATTTATTAAAAGATGGTTAAAAGAGTCTGGTTTGCGTATTTAGCCATTTTATTTTACAACCGTCTTTGAACAGCCGACCCAATCTTATGGGTTTACGATTACTAATGTTCAACTCCGTAGCTTTGTAATTTTGAACACAATTCAGAAGACAAGGGAACTCCTGGATCGAGTATTGGGAGAAATTTGCCTTCGTGAAAGACTTTTTGATGGAGCTAACCCGCATTTGCGTTACATAGAGAGGAAGAACAAGATAACATTCCATGGTTACTTATTTTACTAATAATGGAACTTCTACAATCACTTTTTTTTATTATAAAAAATAGGAAATGTCCTAGGTATAATAGGAAAGAAATAATGGTGCATGTGTTTAAAAATTTCAAAAAGCGGTGATAGCTAAAATGGGGTAATTATTCCAGAAATATTTGGAATAACTCTTAAATCTTTCATTTTTATTATAAAATGCTACACATTTTTGCTCGAATTCAGAGGTTCCCATTTTTTTCGGCTACGGAACCCTAATTAATCTACCTTTTTTTCGGCGAAAGCCCGACTTAAAATATCGAGTTTATTAAGGTAATTGTGAAAGCGATAACCTACAAAAGACTATTTTAAAAATATTTAATTAGAGGAATGAAGTTTTTGTTATCGTTTTCTCATTAATAATCTAAAATTGGGTTTTTATGTCTAACTGTTAAATTTGCAGTCCCTGTGTTGTATCTAGTCTAGTAATGAATTTGTTTTTGGTATATATGTTACGGTGAAACACCGAAATCTGGAAAATGTCGACATTCACCGGTGAATGTCAGCATCCACGTAGTCGCTTGGTGTATGTCCGAAATATTTGCTAAATACCCTTATTTCTGACTCTCACCAGTGAATGTCAGCAATCGCATAGTCGCTTTGGTGAATGTCCGAAATGTTTGTTATATCCAATTTTATATTAATTTATTCGTTAATATTATTATATTTATTTGATATATTTATATTTATTCTATATTATAATACTTACTGACGATAGATTAGAAGAAACATCAGTGTTTGGAGTATCGGGCAAATATATACCGGGCAATGGCACTTGACCTTAAAAAAACATCAGTGTAGGGTATACCGGGCAGTGGCACTTGACCTTAAAAAAACATCAGTGTAGGGTATACCGGGCAAATGTATACCGGGCAGTGGCACTTGACCTTAAAAAAACATCAGTGTTGGGTTAAAATATCGAATAAATGTAATTATATCGACGAATAAATTCATAACAAATCGAATGTAATAAATATTTCGGACATTTACCAAAGCATATCTGTGATTGTCGACATACACCGGTGAGGGTCCGAATGTACAAGAATGTAATGAAATACTTGATCTTTCACCCCGACGTATTTGGTGTTTGTCGACATTCACCGGTGAAAGTCAACAACCACCGATTTCGGTCTTTCGCCGTGACATATATACATAAGCTGAAAATAAACAAAACAAAACAAAAACCAATTATGGTTCATTTAAAAGAACTGCTATAAATGTTAAAAATGGTTAGTAGTGAAACATATTTCTTTATTAAAGAATTTAATTATTCTATTTTGATTTGAAAGGACCGATAGGAAGGAATACAATATTTTATAAATGCTTATTCTTTTCATAATTTGTTCAATATTTTGTTATCAGAAATATATTTTCTTTTTAGAGATGCCATTTGTACTTCATTGGCATTTTACTTGAAATAATTTCATAAAGGCTATCAAAAATTCAATAAATAATGAATTATGGGTTTGATCTAAATATAAAAGGTTTCAAAACTCATCACTGGTCTTAAAAACTAATTATCGAAACCCTAAGATTCCGCGGAACACCATTTGAGAATCGTAGCTCTAACAAGGTTCCCAAGGTCAAAAATGAGACCTATCTAGAAGTTTTAAGCTATCAATAAGTATTTAATTTAAAGGAAATATATATATGGGTGCAAAAAATAACTGAGGAACAATTTCGTGTTTCACAAATGAAGGATACATTTAAGCAATTTTCAGTAGTTTTGGTTAATTTTAGCTACCACTCATTTATTTTTTCAGGTCATAGGAACCCTGTCTAATTAACGTTAATAGGTGTCAGTATAAGCGAATACAAAGTTTAATCCCTTAACACGTTCACGCCGGGAAAAGTGAAAATACTGGTAGAAGAACTATTTCAATATTAGATAATATTCGGAAGGAGTTAATATATTCTCAATAATAACAATTCACTGTAAGGAAATTTTGCACGGCGAAGAAGCAATTCAATATGAAAATTGCATCCGTTAAAAACAATTGGTAGTTATAGATTTTTATTATTCCCGGAAAAAAACTAAAAAATGAAATTTATTGTTACCAGTTTTTACTCCGGTGCGCTGCCAAGATGAGACAATCTAGCGTGACCCACCGGTGGGTCACCCCGGCGTGAACGTGTTAACCTGTGCGCTCGAGTTAATTCGAGCGCGCTAAACAGCTGTGTACACTCGAGATAATTCGAGCGGCGTTGTATTTTATGCTGCTATAATTTTTCACACTCGAATATAATCGAAAATTGAAAATAACAATGTGAAAGCCTTGGCCTAAGAAAAAAATCTTTTTATTGATATTTATCTTTTTATCTTAAAATCTTTTTCATGAAATAGAATTTTAGGTAATAGTTTCAGGAAACTATATAATCATATTTATCTTATTATCTTAAAATCTTGTTATTGATATTTACATAGCCCTCCAACTGCTACGGAATTTCCGTAGTATCAGAAATCTTCTTTTCAGACGGTAGCAAAATTAATGTCTTAATATTTTAAAAAAATTAATTTTAGCGTAACTTGTCCACTATTACTTATAAAAGTGCAGGCCATATGGCTAGATTCTTAAGTTCTGATAAAAGTTTTATGAGAGATTCATTTGCTTTAAAAATTTCTACTTTGGTTCGCTACCACTAGAAAAAATTATTTTCAAAATCCTCATAAGTTGGAGGGTATGCATAGGATTGTAAGCTATAACACTTATTTATTCACGAATAAAATAATGATATTCCAGTTTGCTTCGGACAACAAATACATATTATTGTGATTCTTGGTTTGATAAATTCAATTTAGTAGATTTTTATCCACCACAATTACTAAATAATTCTTAGGCGTACATAATTCACCACTTTATAGTACATTTGTCTTGCTATACCTTTTAAAAAGCAAGCGAAAATAGTCAAAATACCAGAAAGAACCACCTTAAAGATTAAATACAAGATGAATGGGAAAAAGGCCGCTAACGGCCCCAGGCGCCCAGTTATATTTCGATGATGATGATGATGAAAATAGTCAAATATTTGCAAAATTTACTTCGTAGTTATTTACCGTTTTTTTTTAAAAATTATTTTGGCGTGTCCGGAGCAGTTGGCATCTCTGAACATATCTTTTTACCATGGAACAAAGGCGCAGTAGATCAAAATTGTCCACCAAGAGAAAAGATAATGTTCTGAAGTGTGTTTTTGGTCGTTTTTTTTCAAAAAAATCTGTACATTAAGGGGTTAATAGAGAAATTCAATATTTGTGAAAGGAAATGCTACCACTTTACTGTTTTGGGGCACATGCCATGATTGGTATAATAGAATTTATCTTATTTTGTTCATTTGGGCTCAGGACTAACTTTTTAACACACACTTTTAGTTCCACATTCGGAACATCTATCCTTATGACTCCCGAAGAAATGATTATATAGTTTCCTGAAACTATTACCTAAAATTCTATTTCATGAAGAAGAAACTAAATATAACCAATAGATTCTATTTTGAAACTCTCTGACGTCAAGGAATTCCTCTGCAAAATACTAGCATGAGATTAGGTGTCTGCGCAAAATGAAACAGTTAAAGGAAGTAAAAAAGAGTTTCACGGTTATGTTGCGTCTTATTGGAGATGAACGATCTAATTTTAGAAACATCGCTGTGCTCTTGACCTTAGTAATTTTCCCGCCATTTATGCCAGACGTGGTTGTCATGGAAACATGGTATCGATTACTTCGTCTACGCGAAATTTTATCTTTGAGCTGGCAACGGCAGATCGATGAAGACGATCGATATGTTTTGGTGGCGGGATTGGGGTTAGAGTACGTGTGTACCAGGTTTTCTTCCTTTTAATTGATAAAGGGGGGGGGGAGCACCCGGAAATACTGTCATTTCAGAAAGATGTATTTTCATTCTATTATTTATAGATGAATTAATTTCATTTTCATTTAAAAAGTTATAGTTTTAATATTTAGAGAAATTAGGTTTAAAAAGTGACAAACTTGTTCGCTTGAAATTTGTAAGTGCTTGAATTAAAATAAAGGCAATTTTAAAAGAGCAAGTCTAACGAGAAAGAAAAAAAAAACGTAAGAATTAGTTATTAATTTTAACAGAATATTTTTTAATTACCACTATTGTTTTAAAAATCTTGATCGTTTAACTGAGATTTTTAAAAAAAGTGCAATTAATCCAACCAGCGCCTATAGGGAACTAAAAAAAAAATGCCCTTACAACAAAAAACTTCATAAAGTGGTATAGATACTCAAAATAAAACTTGCATTATTTTGTTTCATTTAACCAATACTTTATCAGACTCGCCTCGTAACGATTCAAAAGAATCGAAAGTCACTTGAATATTTGAATTGATTAACACGTTCACGCCGGGAAAAGAGGAAATACTGGTAGAAGAACTATTTCAATATTAGATAATATTCGGGAGGAGTTAATCTATTCTCAACAATAACAATTCACTGTAAGGAAATTTATCACGGCGAAGAAGCAATTCAACATAAAAATTGCATCCTTTAAAAACAATTGGTAGTTATGGATTTTTATTATTCCCGGAAAAAAACTAAAAAATGAAATTTATTGTTACCAGTTTTTACTCCGGTGCGCTGCCAAGATGAGACAATCTAGCGTGACCCACCGGTGAGTCAACCCGACGTGAACGTGTTAAATGTAGTAGCGAGCAATACAAATAGTGTTAAGCAAATTTTCTAAACCAAGAATTGACATAAATTTTACTACCACTAGAACTATTTATAACTACAAAGTGGAGCAAGTCTGTCTTTAATGCTTATAATTTATTTCTTTAATTGATCATCACTTTTTGATTACATAGATTTGTATTGATGATATACCTGAGAATGAACTAATTTTATCTAAGTTATTTGCAACAGATACATTATGTATTGCCAGAAGGCAAATAAAATGCATAAAAAAAAGTGAATTTGGCAATTACAGTTATCTTAACCTTGCGTGTGAATTTCTAATGTATATAACTAAAGCAAGAATAATTAAATGCCGTTACACCATACCTGCCAACTTTTAATCCCTTCCATTATCATTTTTCCCAGTGGTATTAAAATGGAATTAAAACTTTAATTTTAAGCAAACAAATACGTTGCATTTAAAAAAACTTAAGTTGACAACCATGATGATAGTACCGCATATTAATATATGTGCTTAATTTTTGAAAGAATAGTGGCGATCAAAATCATTTAAAAATTAAGCTTATAAAAGAAAAAATAGTATACATTTACTACCACTTTAAATATGAAAATAAAATCTTCCGGAAAATCCGGAAGAGTGGGCAGGTATGCGTTACACTGTTTAAAAATATGCGTAGATGCATAAACCTTATTTCATTGGCAATGTGCGTTACATATACAATTCAGAACTTTAAAAAAAAATTTATTGTATCATTTAAAACCATAACGGATTATTTTCAAAATAACTAAAGATAATAATTAATTTATTAATGAATAAGTACTTTTATCTTGTTTGCTTTTGATCATCATATACAAATGCCTATTCGTATTTAACGTTAAAAAAAAGAAACCATAATAGCTCGTTTTGATTTAGAGTAAACTGTTTCAAGACTTTTTTCGGAAACAATGATAGGCCACGAAAGGAAAATAAAAAAATATATATAATTCGATGTAACAAATTTTAGTATTCATTTTAGTTATTTGAAAAAAGTATTTAGCATTAGTACATAGTCGCCTGTGGCATCCATGTAGTATAGATAAGTGCATAAATTCTTAAATTTAATTTATATATATATATATATATATATATATATATATATATATATCAGTTTGTTTTAAAAATTTCAACTTTTGTTCTCTTTTAAAAAAATAATAATTAGCAACATCCTGAAGTCAGCATTCCTCAACAAATACAGGGTACCCATAACCTGAAAGAATTAAAGAATGGTGACGAACTTTTCTCGATACTGCTAAAATTTCATGAATTTAACTTCCAATTATTTTTATTAAATCAGTTTTGAATTTTTCAGACAACAATAAACGAAATGAAAATATCTTTGTAAAACAATTTGCAGGCAATGCTTAGTTAAAATATATCAGATCTAGAGTGGTTAAATTTTGATTTGAAATTAAGTAATTGCATAGTTAAAAAAGAAAGAGGTAGCCGACGCTAGATAATATCAGATTAGTTTAAGCTTAAATGTTCCACCATTTTTTTTATAAAGTGCTTTTTCCGTCATAACAAAATGTTGTATTTTCGAAAAGCTGAATTTTCGTTGAAACTTTGAATTCGAAAGCTTGAAATGTTGAATTTCGCAACTAGATCGATTTATTTGAAAATATTAAGCATAGTGGTAAATATAAACATTAAAAGGCACTTAATTTCTTAACTTTGTTACAACTTTTTAAATTTTTTGAGGACTGTACAAGGATTTTGTTGAGGGTTGAATAACCCATCTCAAATGTGATCTGTGAGGCGCAGAACTTAGGACACTAAAAAATTAAATGTGTTTTTTTCTTCGTTTATTATCTAATCAACTTTTTTAGCATGTAAATCTTATGCTCTTTACAAATTTACTAGAAAATCATAACATCACATAAAGAATAATGTTATGATTTTCAAATAAATTTATATAACTTTTTTATGCTATATTGTTTTGCAATAAATCCATCAATTAATATAAATATTGACTACGACTAAGTATTAATTAAATTTTAACAGGGTCGTCACAGTCCGCAAAATTTTTAAAAGGGATGATCATGACGGTGTTGGAAATTACAAAATTTTGAAAGTTACCTCTATCCTTTTATCACCTAAAATATCTTTTTTGTCCTTTTTTTAAAATTATTAAAACTTGAATCTCGCCCATTTTAATATTTAAATTTAACAAATTCGTTCGTTCTTTCGTTGTTGTAGAACTGGGCACCTGAGGCCTAAATGCATACCTGCCAACTTTTAATCCTTTCGATGATGATTTTCTCCAGTGGTATTAAATTTGCAGAGATGCCAACTTGCTCCGGACAGCAAATACATATTTTAAGATGGTAATTTATCAATTGTGATTCTTGGTTTAATAAATTCAATTTAGTAGATTTTTGTCCACCACTATTTCTATATAATTCGTTGGCTTATATAATTCGCCACTTTATGGTACTTATGTCATGCTATACCTTTTACAAAGCAAGCAAAAATAGTCAAATATATGCAAAGTTTACCTTGTAGTTATTTACCGTTTTTTTTAGTTATTTTGGCGTGTCCAGAGCAGTTGGCATCTCTGAATTTGAATTTAAAATTACAATTCTAGGCGGAAGCATATGATGTTTTTGGATAAAGGTTATGTGGACAAACACTACAGTATTTTATATTAATATATGTGCTTAAGTTTTTAAAAATAGTGGTGGTCAAAAAGATTTTAAATTAAGTTTATAAATGGAAGGAAGATAGAAAGCATACATTTTACTACCACTTTAAATATAGAAATAAAATTTTACGCCAAATGCGTAAAAGTTGGCAGGTATGCAAATGGCCCTTCAAATTTAACAAATTAAGATACCTCTGTAGTCATAATGCTAAATAAATTAAACTTTAAGTGGTATTTATTTAACACGTTCACACCGGGTGTTGCGCCTGAAAGCGGGACGGAAAAAATAAAATACTGGTAGAAAAACTATTTCAATATTAGATAATATTCAGGAAGAGTTAATCTATTCTCAACAATAACAATTCACTGTAAGGAAATTTATCATCATCATCATCATCATCGAAATATAACTGGGCGCCTGGGGCCGTTAGCGGCCTTTTTCCCATTCATCTTGTATTTAATCTTTAAGGTGGTTCTTTCTGGTAACTGGAATAAAAGGAAATCAAATATTTTGTATTTTAGTTAAAATTATGTCACTACAAAAATGAGCTGCAATCGGCCTGAGGTTTATGTCTTCTCTTAAGTTTTCGAAAGTAAGAATTTCGTTGAATCCTGCGGTGTCACAAGGTCACATGAATTCAACTGAGTGGTGAATTATATAAGCCTACGAATTATTTAGAAATAGTGGTGGATAAAATCTACTATATTGAATTTATTAAACCACGAATCACAATTGATAAAGTACCATTTTAAAATATATATTTGCTGTCCGGAGCAAGTTGGCATCTCTGTGACAACTCCTTCTTCTATAATTATTGCCTTGGGCGACTAGAATATAACAGTGAGCGCTTACGGCTTTAATGAATTCACGTTTTTTAACTATAAAATGGCTTTAATAAATAAAATGGTATGTAGACATGACTATAAATGTATTTTTTAATATATATTTAGCCTTTGCCCGTCCCCTGTTTTGTTTTAAAAAAATATAAGATCATAGATAAATTGTGTTTTGACTCAATATATTTTGTTAATCTAAGATAAATGCCTGTTTTTTTTTAAGTAATATGTTTCATAAACGAAACAATCAAATTGCTGAAAGATGTTAAAAATGAATTGTTTTAAATGTACTAACATTCTCACTTTTTTAAGTAATTACAAAAGCACTTTCATATTAAAAAGAAAGAATGAAAAAAATGATTAAAATCATGTGGATATTTTTATTTAAATAGTGCTTACAGTTTCGTTTGAAAACTGCTGTGATTTTCGAATCAAACATAGTTTCTAATAATATTAAAATATTTCGGTTGGTTAGTTACGAAGCCTTGTTAATCCAAGATACATCAGTCTTTTTTTTAAAAAAGGGACATGTTCCAAAAATGAAACTTTAGCGGTATATAAGGGTTATTTTTGGTAGTTCAGTCATAGTGTTAAAAAGCCAAGAACACTGACAAATATCTAACGAATTAGAAGTTTAACAGAAATCAAATATATTGCATTATTTAATTATTGCAAAATTCAAAGTGTTTTAACATGTTGGAAATAAAACGACAGGTGTTACACAAAATTGTGTGCCATTTAAGCTTGCGGCAAAAATGAAAGGATTCGGCGCCAGCGAGTCGGCTGGCATTCTGCCCAATGCATTCTCGGGTAACTCGTGTCATTCGTAAGAACAGGGAAGTTGGAGTCAACTTGACTGAAATTTTTTTTCTTCTTTTTTTGGAACTAAATACCAGTATGGGCCGGAATTTTATCTAAAAAAGAATGTGTTGCAAAACGCGCGTGGCATTATTATATTAATTGATTAATTACCTTGACGTTGAAAGAAAGACTTAACCCTTTTGAAGGCCGTAGTAGGTATACTTACCACCACGTTTTACCACTTTTAATTTAGGTTTCCATTTTTCAATAACTTCAGCTTTCTTGAAGTGAGTTTGAATAAAATTGGTAACCATTTGTCACTTTTAGAAAACGTATAAAAGTTATAAAATACATATTTCCTTTCGAAGTTTGTAGCATTTAAGGAATTTATTTTATAAATAAAGAAAAATAAAAGACAGTAAGTTCCTAATAGATCATGTTAAATATATTTACCACCAAAAAAATGGCATTTTTATAAACTAAATTAGTTTTTTTTCCCTTAATATCAATTACTGTTCTTAAAACAATTTCAATTCCAAAAATACTTTAATTTACCTTTACTAGAAATAAAGGGCCCATTAAAGGGTTAACTAAGCCGCGGTTTCCAAATGGTATTCTGCGGAGCCCTGGAATTCCGTGAAAGGAACATAGAGTTCGATTTTTTTTTTTCAGTGATAATTATAATTATATACAATCAACAGTCAATAATTTAATTTCGGTTGGTTGTATCAAATTATTTACTTAAAATTCCAATGGAAAAAATAGCAAAATACCTAAAAAACGTTTTTGTTTTTTTCAATAACAATATATTGGCAGATATGCCAACTGCTCCGGACACGCCAAAATAATTAAAAAAACGGTAAATAACGGTAACAAAGTAAATTTTTCAAATATCTGACTATTTTTACCTGCTTTTTAAAAGGTATAGCATGACATTAGTACTATGAAGTGGTGAATTATATAAGTCTACGAATTATTTAGAAAAAGTGGTGGATAAAAATCTACTAAATTGAATTTATTAAACCAAGAATCACAATTGATAAACTACCACTTTAAAATATATATTTGCTGTCCGGAGAAAGTTGGAATTTCTGTATTGGTTAAATTATGAAAAGAATATGTATTTTTAAAAAATTCACAAGTATTTCTCATCGAGCTTTTCAACTCATAATAAAACAACTATTTTCAAAAATAAAGAATTACGTTTCTCCAATTACAATTCTCAGTATTCAGAAACTTTTTTTTTTTTTTATTCTTTTTGAAATTCATTTTCTGTAAACGCATACACCAAGATTTCTTTCTTTCTTTTTTTGATTTTTTTTAAAAAAAATATATAATACCGGGGTTTCACCAAAAGAATCTCGATCATTTAGGGCTCCGTAGTCGAAAAAAATTGGGAACCGCTGAACCAAAGAATATATAAGAATTATATATTCTTTGGCTGAACTAAGGCAAAAGCTAAATAATGCAAATTGTGTCTGAATTGAATGCGTTTTGGAACTGGGAAATTTTTGATGCTATGTTTTTTATTTCTAAAAAACTTAATATTTCTACTTCTGATTTCTATTCTGGTGCGATTGTCTACTTGGATTTATCTGTAATTTCTACTTTGAATACACAACGGAATAGATAAAAATGAACCCCAGCCACGCAAATAAACTGGAAAAACTGATATTTAGGTACTGATATCAGTATTTTCAGCATATCATAAATTCACGTGGTATTGGAGCTTCAATCGTGAAAATAAAATTACCTTCATTTTATTTTTTTATTTCGAACGCATTTCCCCTTAATTTTTCTATTGCTTTCATTTTTATTAATCCTTACTGAGAGTCCAACTTGCTTCCGAGCCGTTTAACCCGTTTTGTCCCGAATTTATATATGGAAATGATACAAAAAGTGGTTTTTATGGAAAAAGTGGTTTAATATATTATCGAAATTAAATGGTTTTTCCACTGTTATGGCATTTAAAAAGTCTTTGATAGATCAAAAAGTACTTGTTCCTTATAATTCTAGATCAAATCAGAAATAACTAAATCATTGTGGTATCTGAGAATCTTTTAATTCACCCAGATAAATGAAAATGCTGAAAAAAGTTTCCCACCACAATGAATGTCTTTGAAAAAAGGGACTGTCCTAAATATATGACGCTGGGCGTTAACCGGTTAAGAAGTGGGCAAAATTAAAATTTTAGTTATCTACTGTTTTTTTAAAAATATATTGTCGAATCAGAGCAGTTGGCAGTTCAACACTTGCCAACTTGTACTATCGTTGAAAAACATTTTACAAAGTGGGTAGTAAAAAAACAATTAAGTTTGGAAAAATTTTCTGAAAACAAAGCTAGTAAGATATCTATAAGCAAAATTAACCAACAAATAGATTTTATTTACATTTTTTTTTTTTAAATTATTGATTCGTCGTGGTAGTAAAAATTCTTTTTTGCAACTTTTAATATTAAGACGTCAAAACGCTTATGTTGCTACCACTAAGAAAATTATTTCTGAACAGCCTTAGAAGTTGGCAGCTGTGCATTTTTAATGAAGCCATATTTTTTAAATTCGATTGCCCAGCATGGGTGAAAGCCCTTATATAGCAGACGGAAAAGAGAAAAACCTGGTACGTAAAACATTTCATTCCAGCCTTTTTTTCGAAAGAAATGAAATATCTGTAACTATCAAGATTTCTTTTATAATTCTGGCATATATATAAAACTGCTTCTTTTCCAAGATAAAGTAGATATTGTTGAAAAATTTAAAAAAAGAATAAGTAAACTCCTCCCCAAAACTAGCGATAACTGAAATGATTTTACTACCAGCCTTTCCTCTTTTCCGTCTCGCTTTCACCCCTGTTGCCCAGAAAGTATTCGACCGATTTCACTAAAATTTTGTAGTTTGCCATGTATTATTACATTCTTTCCAATGTTGCAAGAAATATCATACTTTACAATTCATTTTGTAACCGCTATTAAGTAAAATATTTAATAATAAATATTTTCTAAAATTTATATTTTGCTCGGAATTATTTTTGGATAAACGATTTTTATAACTGAGCGCAATTGTTTTCAATTCGCTGAAAAAATTTCTCAAGATATGGGGAAATACACAAAAAATAAAATTAACATAAAGAATTCTAATTTTGGACTACTCTCCTTCCCAAATTATGGTGGACCATATTTCTCACACTGCGGCTACCCCCTATATTTTGGGGATTAAAAATTTGAATCCGACGAAAAAAAATGTATTTTTATTCAGAGAGTGTACGCTTTTGTGTATGATTTCATAACTTTTTTTTCTTCTCAGTTTTATTCGTTTATTCAACCATTGGCATTTATTCTTTGTTCGCCAAGATTCAACCATTTATTATGAATTACACACTTGCATTTAAATTCCCTAAATCCTAACTCTCGCAATTTTAAAAAAAATTCTTTTTTTCATTCTTATATTCAACTTCATTTTTCTGTAAAATTGAAAATCAAGATAATGTTATTAACCTAATTAGCTCAAATATAAACGAAATAGCTTCACACATTACAACAAATATCTGACTCTCTTTAGTTGAAATGAGGTTAATTTTTTTACTTTCTACCTCATAAATACCTTTTTTGTTATAAGTGTGAGAAAAACAACCAAATGACTAAGAAAATGTCTGATCAGACCTATACTCACATTCTCAACAGAAATGACACAAAAAGAGGAAAATGCTCTTAGTGTCTTTGAGCGGCTGGTATTAAGAGCTATTTTTAGAGGTTTTCAAGTTGATGGCTTATGCCACTGACGCTCAAATTTGGAATTTAACGTCATCAACTATAGAAAAAATCCAAAGAATTAAATGGGCTGGTCATGTTATTAGAATGAACATCCAACGTCCAACAAAGAAACCCTCTGGAACAACAGCTAAGGGCTGACCCCACGTTTGATGGGTTGACTGCCTGGAAAGGGATCTCGCCATTTTTAAAGTGATTAGTTGGAATACCATGGCTAAACATAGAGAAGCTTGGGGCAAATTCTAAAAAAGGCCAGAGCCCACCCAGGGCTGTTGTGCCACTGAAGAAGATACATTAAATTCTAGTTCAACAGTCAGGCTGATTTGAACTGGATTTAAAACAACCTCAAAATCAGGTCACGTCTAAATGAAATAATTTCACACACCTCAATAAATAACTGACTCTCTTTAGTTGAAATAAGGTTGATTTTTATTTATACCTCATAAATACCTCTTTTGTTATAACTATTGGAAAAACCAACCTGTATGCTTTAAATTCTATTTCACAACTTTGGTTGACATGAAGTGAACATAAAACAACCTCAAAATGCGATGAAGTATATGTAAAACAACCTCACGTACCTCTGTTACAACCTTTTTGAGACATATTTCATGTGATTGTTTTCTAACCGACCCATGATATACCTCGAAACAACCTAAACACCTCTAAACTACCTCAGAAATAACTTAAATTTTGGTAAGGGTCTGACTATTGTTTCGTAACTTATTTAAGACCACAGTTGTAAAATTGCACTACTTTGTTGTAACATAAAGAGTGTTTAGTGTAAAAGGGAAAAAAAAATGTTAGGGCGCTTAGGCTTAGACTAATATGTTATTTTCAAGTGTTAGCAGCCTTTTAGTTTTTAAATAAACGTAAACATTTAAATTCAATTCAATCAAAATAATATCACAAATATATATTATGGCAACAGGGGATAAATTTTCCTTTTTTTTAAAAATATTCACTGGTTTAGAATTAAATACTACCTCGAAACAACCTAAACACCTCTAAACTACCTCAGAAATAACTTAAATTTCGGTAAGGGTCTGACTATTGTTTCGTAACTCATTTAAGACCACAATTGTAAAATTGCACTACTTTGTTGTAACATAAAGAGTGTTTAGTGTGAAAGAAAAAAAAATGTTAGGGCGTTTAGGCTTAGACTAATATGTTATTTTCAAGTGTTAGCAACCTTTTAGTTTTTAAATAAACGTAAACATTTAAATTCAATTCAATCAAAATAATATCACAAGTATATATTATGGCAAATGGGGATAAATTTTCCTTTTTTTTAAAAAATATTCACTGGTTTAGAATTAAATACTACCTCGAAACAACCTAAACACCTCTAAACTACCTCAGAAATAACTTAAATTTTGGTAAGGGTCTGACTATTGTTTCGTAACTTATTTAAGACCACAGTTGTAAAATTGCACTACTTTGTTGTAACATAAAGAGTGTTTAGTGTAAAAGAAAAAAAATATGTTAGGGAGTTTAGGCTTAGACTAATATGTTATTTTCAAGTGTTAGCAACCTTTTAGTTTTTAAATAAACGTAAACATTTAAATTCAAATCAATCAAAATAATATCACAAATACATATTATGGCAAATGGGGATAAATTTTTCTTTTTTTTTTTTAAATATTCACTGGTTTAGAATTAAATACTACCTCGAAATAACCTAAACACCTCTAAACTACCTCAGAAATAACTTAAATTTTGGTAAGGGTCTGACTATTGTTTCGTAACTCATTTAAGACCACAATTGTAAAATTGCACTACTTTGTTGTAACATAAAGAGTGTTTAGTGTGAAAAAAAAATGTTAGGTCGTATAGGCTTAGACTAATGTGTTATTTTCAAGTGTTAGCTACCTTTTAGCTCTTAAATAAACGTAAACATTTAAATTCAAATCAATCAAAATAGTATCACAAATACATATTATGGCGAATGGGGATGAATTTTCCTTTTTTTTTTAATATTCACTGGTTCAGAATTAAATAATTCTGATACCAGGCTTTTTCTTTTTTATAAAACGTTCCCGGGGTTATTGATTTGGTACTTGATGGGTTAACTCATTTCCACTCAACATTATCATTTGAGAACAAGTTACCCCCCCTTTTTTTTAAAAAAAAAAGTAAAAAGAAAAAAAAATGAATAATTGTAGTCATATGATTTATTCTTACTGTTACACTTTTTTTTTAAATTGGTAATCATCAATTCTTTCAGCCAAGCCATACTGTCAGCTACAAAAAAAATTTTTTGAAAGCAACTTTGCCATCATTTTTGAATTTTTTAAAAAAGCTGTCCCTTAGTTCGAGGTCGGGGAAGTCCTGACCCTGCTATATACTTTCAGCAACAAGTTTTCCATTTTCAAAAATTCATTATCGAATGTTATGCACCGCCAATGTTTAGAAAATAAATTTCTATTAAAGATATTTTTATTTTGAATAAATTATCATACGCTATAAATTGAAATAACTGAGTCATTCTGTTTTGAAATAAAACCAGAAAAAGTGTGGAATATTAAAAAAGAAACGAAAGTAAAGCCAGATATTTATACAACACACCACCTCCTCCAACATCGCTGCCCATGTGACGGAAATTGGGATGACGTACTTCCGCCCTATTTCAAGGTCTTCGACCTCCTAAAAGGGTAGACCGAAACGCCAGACGAAATACTTCAAATATCGTCTACGCTCCTCTTTTCACTTAAAATCTACATAAATTACAATGAAAGAGATCGTCTGCATCCATAATTTATTTCAGACGACTGTAATAACTGGTCGTCTGAGTAAAAAATAAAATTGATTGAATTTCAACATCCAACTCTTTAACCTAGCGGGATGTATTTATTAAAATGTGAAAATATTAATACTCGGATGCATAATGTATGTATTTTTTGCTAACAGATTAAATCTTGACTTCAATCAGTCATTCTTCAGATTTAAGACGAGTTGGCAAATTTAATTTATTAAATAGTTATAAAAAAATAAAAAATACAAATCCTTTCAAGAATCTATTTTTCTCTTTTATGCTGTACCTTAAAATCGGGTATTTCTCTATCTATTAGTTATTATTAATGCTATAGTTATTATTAATTCTTAAAAAAAAAATTTGTTCTACGTTAAGTATTTATTAAGAATAATTTTGTATTTTGATAGAAATTGACATATATTTATATCCAATAAATAAATATATTTTTGATCCTTTATAAAATGGCTGTAGTAATTTTAAACAGAAATATTTTTATATATTTATATATATATATATATATATATATATATATATATATATATATATATATATATATATATATATATATATATATATATATATATATATATATATATATATATATATATATATATATATATATATATATATGCTAACTAACTAACTAATCAATTTTTTCAGAGTACCTATCCATGTATGGATATCTGCTCTTTCATCTAAATTGGATAATATGTGGTGGAAGGGAGGGGAGGTGCTGCGTTAACATTAAGTTAAATCTCAGAATGAACAATAATTGATAAAATCAAGTCTGAGTCATACATAAAAATAAATCGCAAGTTGATACATAATAAAGGGAACAAATTGAAGATAAAGATAAAGAAAGAATATTTACACTATTTACAAATTTATATATATATATATATATAAAGAGCAAACGCTGGTGCGACAGATATTTCATTCTAGCATTCTTTTTCCAGAAAAAATAAATATCTGTAACTACCGAGATTTTTTTTTAAAAATTATAGCACAGTGGTTTCCAACTGGCGGCCCGGGGGCCGCATCCGGCCCGCGAAGCTTTTTTTTGGGGCCCGCGAACTAAAATATGTTAGTTATAATTTTTTTAAGACAATTTTCGTAAAAAATCTGGATTTAACATACTTTTCTCGTTAATAAAAACCTAATTTCTTCATTTCTGTGAAATTTAACATAACAACGGTGCAAAAAATTTTATTTCTCAGGTTTTGCAACCAAGAAAATATTTATTCAAATAGAAAAATAATCGTGTATGTTGTTCTTTTTTATTTCATTATTTTGTATTTTGTGAATATAATTTAGCATGTGTGTATCAGAAATTGTTTTGAAGAAATTCTAAGATTCAACTTTTTGAAACCACTCATTTTGAACGAAAATATTTACACACACATTTGTAAATTTGAAATTTGAAATGTAAATATCTTTTCTCTGGTGGTTGCAGCAGACAACCCTCAATTTTCTCATTGAATATTTTGTGTGCTACTATGTAAGTTTTAATACCAACCTTTTTAAAGTTTTATATCTTAACAATTAGATATCTGTTGCACATTAATTGTTTTATACATTGCTGCACATAAAGTTATTGTAGCCAGAAGTTTTTAATATGCAATTAAATATTTCTAAAAATCTACTTCTTATTTTAATTTGTAATTCAATACTTTTGTTTTGTACAACTTGCTAAAAATCTGACAGTAATATTTAATGTTCCTTCAAACATGAAAGAGTCCTACATAAAATTTTGCTAAAGTTGCGGCCCGCCGTTTGATTTGTGTTTTTAATTGTGGCCCCCGGCCTCATGTAAGTTGAAAACCCCTGTTATAGCATACTGCTTCATTTTAGATTAATCTCTTAAAAGAAAGGGAAAATATCTCTGAAGGTCTGGTTTCTTAGGACAAGCGCCTTATCTGGGCGTCAGCGGGACGTCAACGTCCCGCTTACGCCAACAAAATACTGGTTTGTTAGCTCAAAGCCTGGTTTCTTAGAACTAGCACCTTATCTGGGAGTCAGCGGAAGGTTGACGTAGAGCTGACGCCAAAAAAGTGCTTTTTTGTTAGCTCAGTGTGAGCAGTCGGTCCAACGCAGACATTATCTCTCATTGCGCATGCGTTAATAACGTAAACAAATATTTATTTTGAATTTGTATTGATTTTGTTTTTGTCGACCAGTGCTTTAGAGAACAAATAATGACTTTGTCCAAGAAAAAACACATTATAGCTGAGCTAAATGAAGAGTGCTATGTTTAATGAAGAAGCTATGTTTAATGTCAAAATCAAAATCTTGGCTGATTTCAATGTGCTGTTGGATGTTGTCCGCCATTGCTTCTGTGGTTAACGTCACGTTGTAATAAAACTGCAGTTGAGTTGGACGGCAATTGTAGTTCAAGATGAGCGTTCAATGACGTATACTATCAAACTCATAAATGGACCAATCAGAGGTTAGCGCTGATTTCCAGCTGACGGCGTCCTGTCCTAAGAAACCAGGCCTTAAGGGATAGTAGATACTCTGATCAATATTGTATCAGTCAGTCTATGAAAAAGTAGATAATGTTAAATAGATAATAAAAGAAAGAAAGAATAGATTTACTCCTCCTGAAAACAATTTAAAACCAAAAAGGTTTTACTGCCAGCTTTTTCTCTTTTCCGTATCGCTTTCACCTTCGGACCTGTAGCAATAGTGTGTATTACAAAGTTGTGGGTAAAATTATTTATTTAAAAATATAACTTAAACAATCAGTTACTGAAATCGACAAAAAATAAAAAAAGGGATGTTTCAACCTGTTTGTTCTGTAAAAAAAAAAATCACCTTTTTCAGCTGAGTTAAAATGAGATTATTGTTCATATTAACTAGATGCCCACAGTTAAAAAAAAAACAAAAAACAAATAGTGTTGTAAACTCAGTTTTTTTTTTCTTCAGAAAAAAATACCATTGCCTCACCTTTGAACATCAAGAACTCTGGGAGAGAAAGGTCCGTTGCATCAGTCTCATCAATGGCTTAATTTTGCTGAATTGATAACATGAAATTTACTATGAAACCTTGGAGCCGGGCAAATCACAACTCTTATCAATACTCGATCTGCATTTCGCAGGAACGAAAAATACTTCGTCATGGATTGCATCAACAAAATAAAACTGAGCCAGAGGAACAAAAACTTCACCTCACCTCAGCATGGCTATCTCGGCTGCTCAACTATAATGGATCCCAGCCATAATCGACAGATCGGCGAATCAAAGGAATTCCACTACGGAATTCAATACTAAATCTTCAAAATTATTTTACGTACCTATGTTATAGGTTTTTTGCATCGTTACAAAAATTAAACATAACTCACCCACGTGAAAACCAGACATGAATGAGATTAAAAAAAAAAAAAAAAAAAAAATAAGAAGAAGAAAAAAAGAGATTTTTCAATTTTTACATTTTGACATTCTCGATTATTTGAATGTGTCGCACAAAATTTTGGTTTTAGCACATGTCATACCTGCCAACTTTTAATCTCTTCCATTATCATTTTTCCCAGTGGTATTGAAATGGAATTAAAACTTCAATTTTAAGCAAACAAATAAGTTGTATTTGAGTAAACTTAAGTTGATAACCATGATAGTAACGCATATTAATATATGTGCTTAATTTTTGTAAGAATAGTGGTGATCAATATCATTTAAAAATTAAGATTATAAAAGAAAAAATAGTATATAATTACTACCACTTTAAATATGAAAATAAAATCTTCCGGAAAATCCGGAAGAGTTGGCAGGTATGACATGTAGATCAGAAACACCGCTCAGGAAATCCCGGACATTACAAAGTGTGGAAAAATTAAAGAAAGTAAAAATTGAAACACTAAAAAATTTGTTGACTCATTCATTGTCACATGCCTTCTATTCTAATGTACGCCTCACCAACCTAGTGCAACATCTCCACATTACTCCTTTGTCAATATCTAAATAAAGTATGTCAGAATAAAATTCTATAAAAAATAACACGAGCAACATGGTTTATCCGAAATAAGAATATACATCTCGATTTCAACATTAATTACTTAGATCATCATATTGCTACACCAAATTGCAATTTTTTTGAAAAAGCTTTAAATTACGATGTCGCAGGATTTAATGAAATTTTTATATTTGAAAACTTGAAAAAAGCCAAAAAGGTCAGAGTCCGCTTATTTTTGTATTTTGTGCATCTTTATTTAAAATTCAAAATGTTTAATTTTCCCCCCTCCAATTTGTATTGTTACTAGAAAGCACCACTTCAAACGTCAAAAGTTTCAAGATGAATGGGAAAAGGAATGTAAACGCCTTCAGGTGCAATTTCAAAAAAAAATGTGAAGGGGGTGATGGTTGGTGGTGAGCAGCAAGATATGTCTCTCATATTTTATAACTCTTCCCTTGACCAGAATCAAAATTACGTTGGGTTCTTATTTAATTTTACGCAAATCAAAATTATATACTTTGCTAGATAAAATTTCGAACAAAAACTGCAAATTTATGCTCTTTCTAAAAACTAGTGGGCTGCACCCCCTGCTCGCTAACGCTCGCCAACCCCCGAAAATTGCTACGCAATCTTATATGGTTTGCTTCGCAAACCAAGACCGCTTCGCTCGCTACTAACTTAGGTACATTGCAAGTACACAAAATTCTAAGAATTCAAAACAATAATTCAAATCCATATAATAACATTTTTTTACATCTTTTTAGTAAATACTAAGTCATTAAAATAAATTTGAATTCAAATAAATGACATGTAATTCGTTAAACCTATTAGAAATGTGCTATAGTATAAAATCTTAAAGCGTAACAGCACGACTGAGACTCATTTTTCAATGAATAACTAATAACAATAATAAAACAAATAAATTCGTGATAACAAATAAATTCGACAAAATACTAAAATAGAGATCTATCGACAAAGACTACTCACTTCTGCCTAGCTTAAGGTTATTTCAGTTTCCGTTTTTAAAAGCGCTATATGTTGAGCCACTTTAGCTAGATTTGGCATGTGACATTTTTAGCGGCATTCATTGGTCGATTTTCTAGCGTTGCCATTCGGGGAGTTGTAATGAGGCTTTTTTTGTCGCCGTGTAAGAGAAATATATATATATATATATATATATATATATATATATATATATATATATATATATATATATATATATATATATATATATATATATATATATATATATATATATATATATATATATGATTTTATTCAGTAGAAGTGAAGTGAAAAACCAATAGTAGACGACTGCATTTTCATAACTTTTTTACATTTAAACGCTCCATACCAAAGTACAGATTTCATGCATTTGTATATATGTTTAATCTCTCATGTGTAGCTATAGCTAAAATCTTTTTTTAATTAAATTTATAAATCCCAGAGAGAAATCAAAAAGAAAAAGTTTTATTATCACATTAAGTATAAAAATATTATCTTTTTGGAAAATCCGGAGGACTTGGCAGTTAAGTCTTGGTCATGGCAATGTGTGGTTGACGTGAGATAATATGTTTTAGAATTGATGTGAAAATTTTCATTTGATATTTTCAAAATTTTACTCTTTATGAATACTGAAAAGTTTTTAATTTTTTATTGATTGTTTCGATTGATCATTAACCCTTTTCCTTTTAAGATGGTACCGCAGTTACGACAGGGTATCATAAAAACTATATATTTTACCAGGGCTCGAAAAACATCCGTCCGCCCGTCCTCGGGGGCCAAAAATTCCACGAGGACAACGAATTTCTCGAATGCGACGTCCGCGCGGACGGACATTTTCCTGGTAATTGACATTCTAGATAACTTGCCTTTGTCATTTAAATTATTTCATAAAGGAAATAAATTATTTCATAAACGAAACACGAAGTTACTACTAGTAACCTAGTATTTCTTTTATTACTGTATATTGTAATTCTAGTATTTGTAATCCTAGTAACTACTTATTCATTGTGCAATTTATATAAATGTTTGTAATAAATAAGAGAAAATTATATTTTTATTTATTTAGAAGCGACGGGTTAGTTTAAAAGGAGGACGGGTACATTGTTGGACAAGCCGTCCTCGGGGACGGGTAAAATGTCTGAGTTTTTTCGAGCCCTGTATTTTACTGACGAGCTTTTGTTTTATTCAATTGCGTTCGCGTTCCCACAACCGACCTTTATCAACAATAAAGTTTTCATTGGCCTTAAAATTACGATTTATGATGGACAGATTTATGTTAGCTGATAAGAATGTCAAGCGACTGCGTTTCAGATTTAAAAATCAATCGCTGCTTTAACTGAAAGTATGAATGATTGTTCAGAATGATGCGTAAAAAGTTGATAGAGTATATTGATAATAAATTAGTGCGCAGTTTATTTCACATATTTTTTTTTTAATTCTTAGCAAACGGTCACATTATCTTATCATCAGATATTAGTAGTATTCTTCAATAAGCGGAGATGTTAATGTATTTTAATCAAAAATTAGATAACGAAAACGTAAACTGAAAACTTTGGCTTTTTTCCAATATGAACAAAACAATCAATGTACTTTTCATGGAGGTTTAGAAATAAAATTAAAAAAGAAAAAAACTGAAATTGCTACAAATTTATCAGCTTATTTTATGTGTCTTAGTATTTACGAGGAGAAATGATCGATTATCTAGATTTTTTTGAGTGATTTTACGAATGTGAATTCCCGCTTCTTCATTTATCTTTTTCTCAAAAAGTATTTTTTTTTAAATCTTTATTTTGATATTTTTAGTTGAATTTTGCTTTGTATGAGTTTTAGGGGGAGTGCACGTAAGATGATCTCTGGCGTTTAGCTGGGATCGAACCAGGGACCCTTGAGTCTGCTGTTGGACTATGAAAAAGCGATTTTCTATGTATCGGTTTAGGGACCGTTCTCACTGCCAGCTACTTTTTTCGCTTGCGATCGAGAATCTTCGAGTTTGCTTTCGAGTGAAATTATTATTTTATCAATCAAGCTCTCAATCTCATGTGATTTTTTCGCATCCAGTGAACAGTCCTTAAACTAGAGCCACAAACGTGGCACTGACCTCCTCTAAATCGGCTCAATATGGGTCGTATATGAACATACACCAAGGAACCAATATGTTTGATATGTTGATGTCTGATTTTTTTCAATATTTGCCTAATATAGGGCCAATATCGGCCTTTATGGGGCCAATCAGAGCCTATATTACCTGAATAATGAATATGAAATATCGGGTGAATCAGACATTTTTAATTAGGGCCGATATTGGTTGTAAAGTGGCTGTAAAATATCAGGTGAATCCGACAATCCCATATAGATCCTATATCAGAAAATTATGGCCCTTTGAAACCTTATTGAGCTAAATTTCGTGAATATTGAACCAATGAGGGCCCGAGTTATTTTGCTGATAGGGATTCCGAGATTGTATGTTGTTCTAATTAGTATTTAAACGGTTATTAAAAGTCTGCGTATTTAATTTCACTGCCAATCTAATAATAATCAATTGAAAAAAAAATCGGAAAAAATATTGGCATTCATGAATTACTAAACTGGAAAGCTTTTTTCGATATCTTAATATTAAAATCGATATTGAATTAAAATAGGTAATGGAATGATTGATTCGCCATTTTTTACTTCTAAACATATTCCGTTTTTTTTTTAAACGCAAGAACAGTAGTGTTTACTAGCTTATAGCTCTGATTTGAAAAAAAAAAAGGAATTTATTGCACGTTCACATTAAATTGTTTTTTATTCGTTACGTCAAATTAGCTCATTGATCACGATAGAGCCCTTGATAGTAAGGAGCCTTAGATCACGATACTCAGTAACCATAAGTGAACTACGTCACTAAATTTTTTCTGAATTTATTTGGAATTATTTGTTTATTTTGCTTATGGTTACGCCATTAAAACGTGCTTCTATAAACCTAAGTAATTTAAAATCATCGGTTATTTAAATAAAAAAAAAATAAGTTGTGTACTTATAGGCCAAATTAAAGGAGAAATAATACTAATCCGTATATGAGAAAAACAAAATATTGCATACTATTATTGACAAAAATGATTGATTTTGGTTATTGGTACTAATCAAAATAAGAAAAACAACGTACTGAAAAGCAAAATAGAGGAAAATAAGCAAAACAAAAAATTAGGAGAAACACGGAAAATCACGGTGCTATTATTGATGCCAATAATGCTTAATTAATTTTGGTACTAGGTACCATCTGAAATAGAAAGAAATAGGCTTTGTACTAAAAGAAAAGTTAATGGAGAAACGATACTAATCATAGAGGTGCTAATTTGTTTAGAAAGAAAATAAAAAAATCTCCTTGTACCATTTTTGACACCAATGATGTTTACTTCATTTTGGCAATAAGTACAAATTAAAATGAATAAATAAGCTATGTTAAAAGCAAAATTAATAGAGGAATGGTACTAATTCGTTTAAGAGAAGAGTAACTGATTATTGTCAAGTCAAACTATTGTTAACTCTAATCACGCCAAATTAATTTTGATAATAAGTACTAATTGAAATAAAAAAGCTGAGTACTCTATGTGCAAAATTAATGAAAAAAAGGTGCTAATTTGTTTCGGAAAAATCGTAAAAAATCACCAATGCTGTTTAATTATTTTTGGCACCTATTAGCATTAAGGTAATTTCAGTTTCAATAAGTGCTACTTTTTTTTTTAACTCTTACGAAGACCGGCTATTCATCTAATAAAAATAAAGCTGTTTCATATTGTAGTCCAATAATTTTGTTGACGTCTTTATTGGCTGGGAAAAAAATCACATGGCAGGATAGTTTTCTTTCACTAATTTCTATAATTGTTTTGTTGTCACCAGCATGAAACTAATAAAAGTCATTAATCTTTTGCTTACGGCTGGTACAACTTGTGGACCACATGTGATGATACAACTTGAAACACCGTAAGCAAAGAAAGGTATTTGCCTGCAATATTTACTTTAATTTATTAAGTCTTTGATTGTTTTGTTTATTAAGAATTTAAAACTAAAAGAGTTGTTTCTTTACAACGTAATTCTATAACATACCCTTGTTACGTTACATGTTAAGACAAACTTATTTGAATCGTTGTCCAAACTTATTAACCGTTTTACAATTTGTACTGTGTTTCGATGTAAATTTTTCATCAATATGCTATTATAAAATACCCTTAAAGAGATTCGTCAAATGGTTTCGAACTTAACGATCAGCTTCTTGAACATTGTGATGATGCATGCAAAATTGTATTTATTATATCAACCTGTTTCGTAAACTAAAATATTAACTTATTTGTTATGACAATGAAGCTTTACTTTTAAATGCTATTTTAAAAAATGATTACTGAGTAAAATTATTTATGTTCACTAATAGATCTTGATAGAAACCTAAGGGAAATGCTTGGATGTGGGAAGCAATAGCAAACGCTATATAGTACATGTATAAGGGAATCATTTCAGTTTTCGTTGAAACAACCATTTTATGCCAACACTGTAAGAAGTTTCGCATAAAATTACGATAGAAATTGCTGGCACACTACTGGTGTACTGGTACTTTTTTACTGTAAAATCCATTTTTGCCGTAAAATTTCAAGGAGCAAAAAATTAATATAACGTAATTTTTACAGAAACATTTAATGTAAAATAACTGAAACACTCTAGATAAATATTACCGTAAAAACTGCAGTATAAACTTTTTGCGGACAGAATTGATTTTATGGTTAAATGGATACTGCACTCAGTGCTAATAATATTTACCGGAATTCTATCCGGAATTTCTTACAGTAAATAAACAAAAAAATTATTTCTAATCAATCACCGGGGTTGGTTAGCGGCAACGAACAGGGGTATCAGCCCAGTATTCTGAATTATTCATGTTCCTTAATAGATCTTAATTTAATCCTTAAGGAAATGTTTGAACGCTGGAAGCGTAAGCAAACGGAATTCTTTTTAGTACATATACAACTGAATATTTTCTATTTAAGTTGAAAAAAATTGTTTTGTGCCAACACTGTAAACAATTACGATTGCGAAGCGAACAAAAAAAAAAATTGCGTAGCAATTATTGGTGGTTGGTGAGCCACAGGGAGCTGGGAATGGAGCCGTCTAATTTATTAATATATAAGTCAACAGTTTCATTACTGAAAAGATTTCAATGTAGAAATAATTATAAGCGTTTATAAATGAATCCTTATACTAGTAGTTTTGTCTAGAAGTGGCAATTTTAGAAAAATAAAAGCTTTTTAATATTATCTATTATTTCAATTAAACTAGATGAGTACCACTATAACTTAAATTTTTACCTGTTGCTCGAATATTCACAAGTTTAAGATTAATATATGAGTCGCTCAGAAGCCAATGCGGGTAAGTCCATTTTTTGATATTTTCTGATTTTTGGAAATTTTGATGAAATAAATAAAAATCTTCTTAGTTATTAAAGGATTTACTCGTTGGTTACTTTTTTCTAGGTTAGACAGCCTTTTTTTTAATAGCTTCTGAATATATTGTATAATAATTTCAGAAGCCATTGTGAATAAGTTCACTTTTTGTCAATATTTTTTTACATAAATTTCTTATCTTTTTCAGCTGCCAAAAGGTACAAGTCCTAAAATTTTTAAGATGCTGTCATTATTTCAATAAATATTTACGTTTTTATTTAGACATCCTGTACATATCTTGTTTTTTTGCAGAGTTTACACCTCGAAAAAAGACTTTATACACTTTTCTAATTAAATTATTAAACCAAGAATTTTAAAAACTAATGTATCAAAAAACATTAATTTTCTCAATTTTTGTGTTTCGGACTTAACCGCATTGGCTTCTGAGCGACTCACATATGAATAAAGAAAACTTTAAAATGATACCAGGCTAAGAAAATTATAATGTGTTTACATGTATAAACTTCAATTAAACAATAAATAAATTAGAAACGAGTTTCTTTGCCTTTTAGTAGTAAATTTAAAACTGTTGGCTTAATGATAGCTAAGGAAAAAAAAATATCAGAAAACAGCTACTGCCGAAAAACCAGAAGCCCTGTTATTTATATATAGAATCTGAACGATAGAGTAAGATATAGAGAATTGTTGCGTGGCACGTGTAAGGAATGAATGTTTGCAAACAAAAGTAAATTGGTCATGTTTACCAACATAAAAGAATTTAAAAAAAAGCATTCTCTAAAAAAAGAATAATAAATTATGTGTTCTAACCGGAAACTAACGCTTAGGGCAGGAAATCTCCCCTGCCCTACATTTCCCAGCGAAAATTCGGTCAAGGAAGTTCTAAGCGTTGTACTCAATTTTTTGAGGTTCTCTTGCTAGTGGTAAATGAGGAAGAATAAACTCATCAAGAGGTTAAGCAACTTTTAAGTAACTTGTTGCCTTAAACGTTTTCATTACACATTCCTTTTCAATGCTTTTCGAAATGTCAGCTCACTAATTTGGCGACATATTTTGCTTCGAAATTTAGATTTATTCAAATTCTTTGAACTTCTGCCTCCTTTTTTTCCTCTCACAGTAAAAATGCCTTACATTGAAAGTAATATTTTCGAAGCAGTGTATAAACAATGAAGTTTTTCATAATTTTGTCATAGGATTTGATATAGATATAAAAGAGTGATGTGATCGCATGAAAGATTTTGCTAGCACATTCCTTTTCAGTACAACTCAAAATATCAACTTATTTACTTAGTATTTTGTTTTAAAATTTACACATAGCGAAATTTTTCTAACATTCGTCTCTTTTTATTTCTTCTTTTCATAATAAAAATGCTTTGCATTTAAGGTAACAATTTAAAAACAATATATATATCTGCGCTTTATCGTTTCACAATTTTGTCACAGGATTTAAATAAACATTTAATAAACATTATGTTTCTTTAAAACATTTTGCTAATACAAAGCAATTGAAAATATCAGCTTGCTAATTTAGTCAGGTATTTTGTTTTAAATTTGTCATTAAGCGAAATTCCTTTAAATTTTAACGTCAAATTACTGACTTAATTAGTTGTTATTATGTTGGGACGTCTAAAAAAGGCCAGGGGATCTTACTAAAATAGCTAAAAGTAAAAGTAAATGCTCCACTTTTTTTAAAAAATTGTCTCTGATGAATAATGCTTATTATATGGTCATTTCAATGAAGTAAATTTTGCAATTTAATTCATTTCAGATAAATTCAATAATAAGTTAGATTCTTAGGGCAAGGGCAAACGAAGTTTTTAAATTAAGTGGCAAGAAATAAACATCAAACAGTTGCTACATCAGAATATAAGAATCTTGTGATAGAATCAGGACTATAAGAATCGAATATTATTAAGAGTTATTATTTTTAAGAATCAGGGTTATTCTTTTAATAGGCATGCAGTCTAAAAATGCATTGTTGTGGCTGAAAATTTTGCTGAATATATTTTTACCATTTCGGCTGTCCTATCTTTTCAAATAAACAAAGTACTACAGAATCTTCAAGTAAGGATAGGCTTAGTTTGTCTAATTTTATCTGTGATATTCATTGCATGATTATCCGGTTTCATACATTTGTTTCATATTTTCGCTAATATTGATAATCAAAATCATTCCAAATGAAAAATAAAGAAGCAAGACATAAAATTTAGAACGTTAAATATTTAAGAGAAATTTCTCGACAAAAAGTGGGAAAAGTTTGTAAATAAAATATGTAAATGTTATCCATATTATCGCTATGAGTGTCTCAATGAATTAATTAAGTAATAAAATTTGAAAGAGCAAGGGGAATTGAATCTCTTAATGTTTGTAATAATCTCTTAATTGGTTGGTTGGTGTCATGTCATGGACAGGAAATAATTTTATCAAAGGTCCTATGTACAACATCTGCAATTTGAAGGCAATTTTCTTCATATAAGTCCGCCCACGGATTGTCACTTATTTGCTGCAATTGCGCCAGTATAGCGGGACAGTTGAAAAGATGTATGAGGGTTAGTTCTATGTCTGGGCAATTTTTGCAGAGGAGGTAAGTCTTTGTCCCGTCACCATAAATCTTCATCCGCCTAAAGTGTCCTGTCCGGAGTCTTGTTAGTGTGCTGGTGGGAGTTCTATTGGTACTGATTTCAGGGATTTGGTGCTTGATTTAGATTTTCCTATCATTGAATTTTGCCTTAGTCACTGAAATGATATCGCTGAGAGTGACATGAGTAGCTTTGCTGGTGTTTAATTGTCTTGCCTCTTTTGACAAGAAAGTTTTTTTATCTCTTAATTCTCTATTAATTAAATATGCATTTTGCAATATTCTCAGAAATTCTTTTTCATGGTGAGCAGGGCTGAAAGCCCATATATATCGAGACGGAAAAGAGTAAAAACTGGTAACAAATAAATTTTATTTTTTAGTTTTTTCCGGGAATAATAAAAATCCATAACTACCAATTGTTTTTAATGGATGCAATTTTTATATCGAATTGCTTCTTCGCCGTGTTAAATTTCCGTACAGTGAGTTGTTATTGTTGAGAATAGATTACTTCCTCCCGAATATTATCTGATATTGAAATAGTTCTTCTACCAGTATTTTCTCTTTTCCGTCCCGCTTTCAGGCCTGATGGTGAGAAAAATAAGTTAGATTTGGGATGATTATGCATCTGGAGCACAAAATAGGAGCACAGCGGCTTTTATCCCATTCATCCAATCTTTTATCCCATTGTTTATGTTCATGAAGAACATAAAACAATGAGATGGGATCGATGTGGTTAGCAGACGATGAGACAGCCGCAAAAAAGTTAAGCATTTCACAACTGGGTATATTCGTACAGGAATATGAACTGTGTGGCTTCTCTCAAAAGAGTTCTCAAACTGATTCTGAGCTGAAAACCAAAATTTTGAGAAATACGGTTATTTTGACTTTTACTTTAAAAGGCTCATCATGAAACTGGTAGTTATCTATGTTTTGAACACTACTATCTATAATTGGTTGTAGGTTCTGGTGGATAAAATAACTTTAAAACAAATTTACTAAAACAGAAATTATTGCTTTAAACTTAGTTGACCAGTGTCCTCAGAAACTAAAATACTGTTATTAAAATTTCTAAGAGAACATTTGAGAGCTCTCCTTTTAACCTATTTAATGAAATTATTTCTGTTAGAGTATCCCTGCGGGGGATCTCTGTTCTAAGAATATTAATTTGGAAAGATGAAACAGTTAGTTTCCAAATACCTGTATATAAATTTTAGTACATTTTATTTAGTTTCTTGACAACTCTTTCAGCTTAAACGTAAGTTTCGCTACCTTTTGAAAAAATTTTCTTACGAAGTAAAAAAAGTTGGCATGTCTACATAAGATAACTTTCGAACGCTATGAGATCGGTTTCCGACTTCTGGCATCCTCGTATAGAAATGTTACTGTAAGTTTCACTTTTGGCTGACGATATTTGCTAGATCTGAACAACAATATTTTGATGTTTATTTTTAGAAACTCAGTAGTTATGAATTTTTGGAAACATTTGAACAAATAATCATTTTAGGTGACATTTTTCTTTACTAAATTAAACAGAAAGCGCATGTTTAATTTATTAAAGATCTAACAGCAAATGTACAATAAATTAACAATAAAAAACTAAATCAAAATGAAATATATCTAACGCTTTTAATTTTAAAATTTGATTAACTTTTTAAAATTTCTCGGGGATTAATACGTGGTCCATATTCTAATTAACTTGTGTAACGGGAGCTCAGGTTTCATATAGTAGACATAATGCCTAATACCTGAACCCTTACCGTTTCAGATAACTTAAATAGTAAGTAAAAACATGTAGGAATTTGAGATTCAGTTTATCTCACAGCACAAAATTTACAATTAACAAAATAAGAAAGGGAAAGTGGTGGCATAAGAGTCTTAAGCGAATGAAATCTTAGTCTCAACTGCTGAGTTCAGCAAACTGATGATAGATGGCACTGTAGGAGGAAGTTACAATATCTTATAACGGGATAACCAATAACCTACGTTGTACGAACTGTTCCATAGATAAATTTACCTGAATGCTTCGTGGACTGCTTTTGGCAGCATTCTTTGGACTTGGATCATCTTTTGTTTTTCAGCATCAGCCAGACGGCTCTTACCTATCCGTCTATTATGATAAAGTTTACGATACTCATAGTTTAAGTTACAACAATTCAAAGAATTCCGCAACTTTGAATAGAAAAAAAAATCATACAGAAGAGCTGTGTTTGTCATAGGTGGAGTTATAAATGATCCTTTTAATTTTTATTATTATCTGTGTCTAATACCGTTAATCTGCGTTAACTTCTTCAACTATAACCATCGGTGGATATTCTTTTATTTTCTAAGTTATTAGACATTGAGAGCAGATTGCTCGAGGCATGCTTATGACTTAACTTTTAGATGTTAGAATGGTATTTATAATAGAAATGATAGAATATTCTTTCAGAATGTTTCTAAAAGTGAGAGCAAATAAAAGGTAATATTCAATTTCTTTATTAAAGTATTGAATGTTTCTAAAAGTGAGAGCAAATAAAAAGTAATGTTCAATTTCTTTATTAAGGTATTGAATGTTTCTAAAAGTGAGAGCAAATAAAAAGTAATGTTCAAATTCTTTATTAAAGTATTGGCACCACTTTTCAAATATTTAAGAACTGTATGTATCTTGTAGTATTATCCATCAGTGTATTTCATTTTGCGTTTTATATGCCAATTACGAAGAAATTATTGTCAAATCTGCTGATTCAAGTCTGGTTATTCAGAAGCTGCAGTCTAAAAACTATTATATTGAGAACTGGTGTCTCAACTGGAAATTTGAGATAAACTTGATCATAACTTGTGCTAATCAACGAAATCAATCAAGCGTGAACAAAGCCTCTTATCTCGGTTTTGTTCTAAATAATCATTTTACTTGGACTGATCACATCCAACATGTTAAAAACAAAACAAACCATCACTGAGTTACAGAATGAAGCCACACTAAACACTGAAATTCGTAAATATTATTATATACTTCCACGATAAGACCCATAATGGCATGCTCATCTGCTGCCTGGGGCAATGCCATGTACAGTCAACTCAAAATACTTTCCGCACTACAAAACATCATCTTGCAAAAACCATCTGGCTTTAATAATGACATGCATGCTGACTGACCTAAAAATTAATCAACATTTCAACAAGCTTAACAAAAACTTGTCTGCTGAAGGCCCTTGACTGCCAATTTTTTCAATGTATTTAAATTTGAAAATCGAAGAAGATGGCACTCTCAGACCTATTGCTCACTTTTTCTCGAAATTTTCGATATTAACTTTATCTTCATCTCATCTTCATTCAATAGTCTTCCATTCTATTTGCTCTTCAATCACCTAATTGTTCCATCACTTAGTTCAGAATTTCACGATGAATGGAAACGGGGAACTCTTTTGTGGCCTCTGACTCCCAGTTCGAACTTACTGACTCTTTCGGTGAGCTTTGAGTAGAAAGTGGGCGTTACTTCAAAACTATGACACCCCTACTGAATGTGCATTCCTATTTATGGCTAACGGAGTGTAAAGAAATGACAACAAGATTCTGAATAACAGGACACAAATAAAATGCCACAGTTTTTATGGTAGGAATATTTAATGTTTGGACTAGTTTAGTATTTCTCGTTTCTGATTTCGTGGAGTGAGATTGTATTATAACTGAACTACTGGTACGACGTCTAACCCTATACTTCAGCCGATGAGGCAAGTGAATGTTCACTTATAGCCGTGATCCACCGCACCTTCGTGATATTGTTCCTAAGTTTTAAGGAATTTGAACCATGAAGTAAATTAATGACCTCCAGCAGGAACACCAGAAATGGCTTCATTAGAATGAAAACTTACCAGATTATTTTGCATCTGAAAACTTGAGAGAAAAGACATCCTATATTGAGGAGCTGTTTCTGAAAAAGGTTAAAAAAAAGTCTGAAAACTCTTTCTACAGATGACGAACACAATCGAGCAAAAACTATGTGCTCCGCTTACATACATCCCTTCATAATTTTTTACTCTCCTTAAAAATTGTGTATTTGTAATTTTTTAGAAAATATTCTAAAAACTGTAAGATTTCTTTTATTTTTGAGATGTTTGCACCATGTTGCAGTGCAATAAAACTTCATTATATAAAATGGCGAGAAAGTGTTTCCAAATACTATGTTAAGATTTTGAAGCTAGAATTTGCGATTTTTCGGAAAGAAGGATTTCATTAAATATTTTTATTTAACAGTAAGTGTGTGTGCTCTTCATGCAAATGCCTAGGGAAATCTAATCGAATACCCTTACATTATCCTCTGTTAAAAGTAAACTTATGTTAAAAAGTAGGCGTTACACTGCTCATCGTAATTAATTAGCTACCAACTTTGAATTCCCTTCTCTTGTTTACAAAAACCTCCGAAGAGGTTCCCAAAAATTGCCTCTGCCGTCGGTTTTTCACGACGACATGGCGGGGTATTGGGAAAAGTTTTCAACTAGCAATAGTCACGCCTCGGTAGAACCTCATCGGCTATGACACTGCCTCTGCGCAAAGCTAACATTGCTTTAGAAAAATTAACTATATATAAAAAAAAGATATTTAATCTTAGTGGTACTTTAAGATAACTATTGTTTTCCATTTTAGCGTTTATAGTATAGCAGGATTTAAATAAGTGACTCTGCTTAATTTATGAAAAAAAACGTTGACGCATATTAAAAATATCTGTTTTCATTGTCAAAAGCTATTGAAAGTATTTAATATTATTGCCATTAATTATTATTTAATTGGTCGTTTGCCATTTAATCGTGCGATTTATTTTAAAACTTTGCTCTGACACTGAGACAAAATCGTACTATTTTTTCGCACTATTATCGTGTTTTTTGTATTATTGTTGTATGTTAGCAACAGCCAGTGACATTTTATCTTTTAATTTAAAATATTGCATAGAGTATGAATTTTCGTCCATGGAAATGAATTGTTTATTTATTTCTCTGAAGTGAGATTTAGAATAACCTTTAAAATCTTTTTTGCACTTGTTTCTTACTTCATTTTGGCCCTTATAGGGAATCCGTGTAGAACTTATGTGCTTTTCAGCATAGCTCAAAAACTTTTTAGGCGAATATAAAATTTTTCGAACACAATTATAAAACTAATTTATTCAAAGATAATTCCATGCAAAAAATAAATTTAAATATTTGTACTTTTTTTTCGAATAGCAGGCACTGAACTTTATTCGTTTCGCCTTAGAAGATGCCAGAGTTGTTACTCATTTCGCGTTACCCAGTGGGCATCTGTGAACCAAAGTCACGGAGGCGAGTAACATTGCCCCCGCCACACTGCCAAAAAAACCCCGTTCATAGGGTGGGCCACATTCACTCATCACACACAACAGAGGACAACACCAGAGAGAGAAACATCCATGCCCAGAGCGGGATTCGAACCCGCGGACATTGGCTTCGCAGTCAGGAGCGCTAACAACTCGGCCACCTGGTCGACAAATTTAAATATATATTTATTATTATTTTATTTAATACTAGTTGAAAAAAATTGAACAGTAAGGTATATAATTTTGGATATCATTTTAGATAATATAAATTTTACATGGCAAAATACAAAATTTGAACAAAATCGGTCATATGGTTTCTTAGAAATGGTTTTAAAAAAGTCGTATCTTTAACTAACTTGTGGACTATTTTTCGGATATTCACACAGGAAAGTGTAATGGTAATAGTTCGAAGAAATCTTATAGAATGTGTATACGATTTAACTGAAACTATGAGCAACATATTTCGCAACAGCCAGTAAATCGCTTAGAAAGTCAGTATAATTCGAGACAGCCCTTAATTTTGAGACAAACGGCCTGATGGTAGCAATGTGGTTCGGTTTAGATCAACCCTTATTTCATTAGATCAGAATTTTCGAATTTACAGAAAACGGTTTTTTCAGTGGTAGCAAAAAGGAGTGTATTATCATTTTAATAAATTAGAATTAAAAGAACTTCATCCACAGCTACTAACAGATAATTTAAACAGGTGAAATCAGTCCCAAGCGCCCAGCGAGGGTGAAAGACAATGTATATCAAGATGGAAAAGAGCGAAGTCTGGTCAGAAAACTATTTCATTATATCTATTTCTTAGCAAAATTAAAATATCCACAACTATTTATGCCCTTGAAAATGCAAAAAGTTATAAATAGTTATGAGAATGGTAAAATCTTTCATATCAGATCATCCTCTTTTGATCTCACATACGACCCTTGTGTCTCTGAAGAGTAGGCATCAAGAACATGGTCTTCTTAAGTTCAGATAAATGTTACATAGACATTTTATTTCTTTTCAAAATTTCATCGTGAGTTTATTTTACTTTGTAACAGTCTTTGAGCAACTGATAATCCAATTTTGAGTTTACCGCTACCAATGTTCAATTTATTAGTCTTGTAATTTTGAACCAAATCCATAACACAAGGAAATTCCTTGATCATGTATTGGGTGAAATTTGCTTTCGTGGAGGTCTTTTTGATGGAGTTAACCCGTATTTGAGTTACATGGGTAGGAAAACCACGAAGACTTCCCACGGTTAGCCTGACGACATGGGGACCCTTACTCATGATCTGTGGAAGCAGCGTTGGCCCACCGAATATGGTACCAATGAGAGTGCGGCCAACAAATCTGCCCTTCTAATACGGAAATGACGAAAGTCGATTTCAGGACGGGCATTTGAAACCAAAACCAAAAAAAAAAAAAAAAATGCACTTCGGTATTCGATTGTTTTTTACATCAAAAGTACATTTTCCAAGCAAGATGACAAATAAAATTATAGAATTACCATAGTGTTGTGATGAAGAATAACTTATAACTCGCATAAGAATAAGTTTCAGCTCGCATTTTTTCTTTTAAATTCTTTTACGAATATATACTTCTTGAAAAAAATGTTGTCGACATAAAACTTCAATTTGTTTCCACACAGAAATTGATAACATAAAAAAATATCAAAAAATCAAGAATTTGAAACTCAATAAAGTTTTTAAAGTTTTATGCTATGGAATTAATATTTTAGAAATTTTTTGTATTTTAGAGTATACGCAAATGGCTTCAAGCTGTTGTCCGATTAAGCTAGCATTATCATCGATAAATATAAACTGCTGTCCCACATAGCCTTTGATCTATCTTAAATAGAGATCTAAAGAAGGTCTCAGCCTAGAAAATGAATTTGGTGAAATCAGGCCACATTCCTGAAAGGCGTATACTACCGTGCAATTAAAAAATTAACGTAAGCGACAAAACTTTCAAAATTGAAATTTTTATCTTTTTATGGTAGGCTACATATATTGCAAAAAATATTTTTTCAAAAATAAATTTTGTTTGATCAGTTTTTTGAAATTCTATTTCAGCATTTCTAATTTTCTTTTAAATTCTTTTATGAATATATACTTCTTGAAAAAAATGTTGTCGACACAAAACTTCAATTTGTTTCCTCACAGAAACTGAAAGTATAGAAAATTATCAAAAAGTGAAGAATTTGAAACTCAATAAAGTTTAGAAAAGTTTAATGCTGTAGAATTAATATTTTGGAAATTTTATGCATTCTTCAGTTTACACAAATGGCTTCAAGCTGTTGTCTGATTAAGCTAGCATTATCATCGATAAATATAAACTGCTGTCTCACATAGCCTTTGATCTATCTTAAATAGAGATCTAAAGAAGGTCTCAGCCTAGAAAATGAATTTGGTGAAATCAGGCCACATTCCTGAAAGGCGTATACTACCGTGCAATTAAAAAATTAACGTAAGCGGCAAAACTTTCAAAATTGAGATTTTTATCTTTTTATGGTAGGCTACATATATTGCAAAAAATATTTTTTCAAAAATAAATTTTGTTTGATCAGTTTTTTGAAATTCTATTTCAGCATTTCTAATTTTCTTTTAAATTCTTTTATGAATATATACTTCTTGAAAAAAATGTTGTCGACACAAAACTTCAATTTGTTTCCTCACAGAAACTGAAAATATAGAAAATTATCAAAAAGTGAAGAATTTGAAACTCAATAAAGTTTAGAAAAGTTTAATGCTGTAGAATTAATATTTTGGAAATTTTATGCATTCTTCAGTTTACACAAATGGCTTCAAGCTGTTGTCTGATTAAGCTAGCATTATCATCGATAAATATAAACTGCTGTCCCACATAGCCTTTGATCTATCTTAAATAGAGATCTAAAGAAGGTCTCAGCCTAGAAAATGAATTTGGTGAAATCAGGCCACATTCCTGAAAGGCGTATACTACCGTGCAATTAAAAAATTAACGTAAGCGACAAAACTTTCAAAATTGAAATTTTTTATCTTTTTATGGTAGGCTGCATATATTGCAAAAAATATTTTTTCAAAAATAAATTTTGTTTGATCAGTTTTTTCAAATTCTATTTTAGCGTTCATAGCATTAGCAATGAAAGGAAAATAGTTGTCAATCCTCTTTTCTCAGAATCAATCGAGAAGCACTTACATTTTATATTATTTTTTTCAAATTTCAATTGCGCGGTAGTATGATCTTTGAGGCAGTAACAACAGATCTTAGAATCCAATGTAGGACTGATCAAAGCACTGTCAGACCCCAGTTCATTTTCATGAACGATAACACACGTTCACACAGGATTCACTTGATCGAAAAATATCTAAAGAAATATTGTAGACTTCGAGATTTAAGTTATAGAAAAAGATATTTCGATAGAAGTTGGAAATATAGTAATCACCAACACATCATAAAAATGTAGCGTCAAATATTTATCGAAAAGTACCAAATTAGCATGATTAAACACCAGTTACTTCGAAGGACATCAGGCCTGAAAGCGGGGTGGAAAAGAGAAAATACTGGTAGAAGAACTATTTCAATATTAGATAATATTCGGGAGGAGTTAATCTATTCTCAACAATAACAATTCACTGTAAGGAAATTTATCAATGTGAAGAAGCAATTCAATTTAAAAATTGCATCCGTTAAAAACAATTGGTAGTTATGGATTTTTATTATTCCCGGAAAAAAACTAAAAAATGAAATTTATTTGTTACCAGTTTTTAGTCTTTTCCGTCTCGATATATATGGGCTTTCAGCCCTGAAGGACATAGAGTATCGAAACTACTAATCATTCAACATAAAAGAAAAACTATCCTCCCCAAAAATCAAGTTGTACTCTTTAACGAAACGATACCCATAGTCAAAACAGCAAAATATCTTGGTCTGGTCACGTCAAAACAGTTATCAACAAAGCACAAACAGCCTTCCACAGATTACAAATCCTTCTTCAGAACCCTAAAATGGAACTCAGACTTAACCCCTTGGGGACGGGTGATTCAGAAAAGCATTCGTACAAAATCAGAATCAGGTTGCAATTAAATAAAAAACGATAACTTAAATGTAGTCGTTACTAATTTGACAGACTTACTTTGCTTTTATTTTAATTATTGTTAGTTTAATCATATTTATAATCAATGTTAATTCAGAGTATAACTAAATAGTTTTATTTTGAACAAAGTAATGGTGAATTAAATAAATCAAAAAATTATAACTCCGCCCACAAATAAACTGCTAAAGAAATACTTTGATTACCAGTTTTATCTTCTTACCCTGATTGATACGGTTTTTTGCTGTCACGTATTTGTGACAGTCGGCGCGAAAGGGTTAAACGTTTACTTTACATCTCGATGATCCGTCCCATCCTAATTTATGCATCTCCAGCTTGATGCAACATCTCCACATCACTCCTTAAGAAACTCAAAATATGCCAGAATAAAATCCTCAGGAAAATAACAAAAGCAAGATGGTTTATCCGCAATAAAAACATACATCGCGACCTCAACATAGATTTTTTAGATCATCACATTGCAAAGCAAAACTTCAGATTTTTTGAAAAGACCATATATTGTGACACCGCAGGATTCAACGAAATTTTTACTTTCGAAAACTTAAGAGAAGACATAAACCTCAGGCCGATTGCATGTCATTTTTGTAGTGACATAATTTTAACTAAAATACAAAATATTTGATTTCCTTTTATTCCAATTACCAGAAAGAACCACCTTAAAGATTAAATACAAGATGAATGGGAAAAAGGCCGCTAACGGCCCCAGGCGCCCAGTTATATTTCGATGATGATGATGATGAAGGACATAGAGTACTCTCTATGGCAGAAGGGAAGATTATATAAGAAGACTCGTCGGCGCCCCTAAATGCAGTAGCAATAATAGTATAAAAAGGGATCCTAAAATTGATGAGATCAACGTCTATATAAAAAATTTAAACCAAAATTTCTACGATGAAGCAAAAACCTGTACCACCAGCAATTTTAACTCACTCCTAGATATTGAATTAATTGACGATAACACTAAATTTAGCACAATCACTGCCTTTTTCCTTAGGGATATGACGTTGCCCTAGCACACGAAATACACTCTCGATTTTTGGTGCTAAGCACCACCCTTCTCTCCATTCCACCTCACTACTCCTCATCATCGAATTACTACTACAGATGAATCGGTTAATGCCGCTTCGCGGCAGCGCACCGAGATTTATATGATTTCTACCATTCTACTAAGGACATAAAGTCACGTTGACTTAATATTGGCAAATTAAGTGACCCTAAGCCAAGATGATACCAAGAGAAATTCTGAACGAAGTCAATCGACTTCGAAAGAATAATAGTCGCGCCAACAGTTAGAACAACAATGGAAACAATTTACAAAAGTAAGTAAGAAAGTTGCTATTGATTAGGAAGATAACGCTTTTTAAAAAAGTGCCAAATTGGAGTTCTTTAAGTTTCGAGGCGTATAAAAGAAAAATAAATGAAACATATTTTTGTAAAAATGTGGAAAAACTTGATGAGGAAGGTACTGGGATTGGAAAAGATACCAAGAGAAATTCTGAAAGAAGTCAATCGACTTCGAAAGAATAATAGTCGCGTCAACAGTTGGAACAACAATGGAAACAATTTACTAAAGAAAATAAGAAAGTTGCTATTGATTAGGAAGAAAACGCTTTTTAAAAAAGTGCCAAATTGGAGTTCTCTAATTTTCGAGGCGCATAAAAGAAAAAGAAATGAAACATATTTTTGCAAAAATGTGGAATAACTTGATGAAGAAGGAAAATGTGGAAAGAGTTTGAAATATTCGCATCGAGGATCGAAAGGAATAGAACCAAATAGTAGGAGCAGAAAATATAGGATTTTGGGAGTTAGTCCTTGTGTACTAAACATAAAAATAGAAAGTGCAGTATCATAAGACGAAACGGTCGACAGAGTTTCTAAAGAAATAGTAAGGGTGGTAGAAGAAAAGGAATGTCAAGTCATCATTACAATGCTCCCTCAAGTGCTCTAATAATTTCTCATGCACCTCACAATCTATAGCCTGAATATCGTGTTATATACATATACTATTGCTCAAAAAACGGAAAAATCGCACGCCAATAATTGGTATGACAGTATGCGGAGCACCATATCACCGTTTATGCTTAAAATTTCTACAACCATTTTAAAAAGGGTAAAAAACAAATCCAAATAATTACTTCGCAACTAAGTTTTTATTTCTATAAAAATATAAAATTATTCTAAATAAATAATTAACTTCTATATCTTTAACACTACTTGCATTATCACTTAAGACCATCTAACAAATTTTATAGTATTGAGAATAGATAGAGAAATTATCGAGTTCAGGGTGCCACGTAGGAGATATATATTTATAGAAATATTAAATAATTATACGTAGATAAATAAATAAAGTATCAAGTTTTATTACCAGGATAAATAATATATAATTTGTTTTAGATTTTTTAGAAATTATTTGTGAGCATACTTACTTGGCGTCGGAGTTGCTCTGATCACGGAGGGAGCTCTCCTGGTTGGAGGCCATCCATTGCACTTCGGAAGGCTGACGACTGCCACTTCCGCAAATTGCGGTTGGTTGGGGCGCGTAATTTTTGGTAGTCGGGGACTGCGTTCGCGCTGATCCCTGGTATTATAAGAGTAGTTATACATATCAGTCTGCATCGCCGTTACCAATTTCACGTTCCAGATGGAATTCTTTCCCCATTTCAAAATGTAGGTGTTACTTTTCCGAATTGATAGTAAAGTTTATGAGATAGATAATAGCTTTTATATATAATATTTATACTAAGCTGTTAATATAGTGAGATCCTGCGTTTCTGTCAAGGAACCAAGTGCGTATAACTAAGTGCTACCTGTTCGCGAAATAGAAACAAATATTTTTGTTCGTTGTAAGCTAAGTTAAACATTTTGTTCTGTAATTTTCTATTGAAAGTTACAGATATTTAACTTCAATGATTTACATATTATTCTTAAAAATTAATTGAATAAAAATATTTTAACCATCTTGGGAAAAATGTTTATGCATAGGATATATACTAGAACCTTAAAAAAATACAGTTATGTATTTATTTGATGGCGAAAAAATTAATAATTTAATAAAATAAAGCATGTAGAGTTAATTTATTTAAATTCGTCTAAATTTTTATTCAATAAAACTTGCAGTAGTTATTGCTTTAAAGATATCTATTGATTGTTTCTTAAGAGATATATTTTCTTTGGATCACCAAAATTGTATTAACCCATTAATCATCAAAATTCTCGAACTCTATTTCATATTTTTTTCAAAAATATAAAATGGACGTCTAAAATATTCTAAATTTATTTCAGTGATACGTACATGCATTTGTGTTCACCAAAGCAATCTCACTCTTTAAAAGATGTCATCACACCATCTTACATAATACTTAAAATTTTGATAAGTAGTGGAAAAAAATAATTAAAATGAAAAAAAAAATTAATCTAAAAATAACTAAAATTATTTTACCGGTAACAAAGCGGAGAAAGTTGGCATCTGTGTATCGACGTTTATCTCCTTTTCTTCACTATTTTATAAAATCTTATTTTTACTTCCATATCGTACAGGGGTTGGATAAAACTATGGAAACTGTACATTTTTATGTAACTCCAGGCAAACAATATATCTTTCAGCAGCAAACGTTTTGAAAGATTTTACAAGGCAAAACTGCTGGCACAATTTGAAAGCTTTTAAAAATGGTGTCCTTTCTCAAATATACGAAATTTGTAACGATAAAGCAAAACGCGCAACAGCGAAATGAGCGTTAAAAGCTTTTTCTTTACAACACCACTAAAATTAAAAGAGCAATGGTATACAAATGTTGTAATCTTGTATTATGATTTCAAATCACTATTTTTTAGAGCGTGAATGAAAGGCGTAGTTGCGTACCAATTCTTGTAGGTTTATGCTGCTTATTATTAAATTGTGGTTATGTGAATGTGTTTTGTAACCCGAGGCTGAGTCAAATTCAAACATCCTAATTAATTTGGTTCAAAATCTTAAACTAAATATTGAAACATAAAATAAAACGATAACTAAATAGCAGTAAAACAATAATCAACTTAAAGAAGAAAATAATCAACTATTATAAAGTCAAAATAAACATCTGAATAAGGCATTGAATGAAGCAGAAGATGTTAAAGAAATGGAAACGGCAAGATGCGATAAGTATGTACACCTACTACTTATTGTGTGCCTACTACGAACTTCTGCAAACAAAATAAGAAGAAAAAAAAAACGAAAAATAAAGGTAAGAAGCTTGATTTTAATTCTCCTAGTAAAACTATTGTAAAAATCAATTATTGAAATTAATTTTAATTCTAACTCTGATTTTAAAATACATCATAATAAAAACTTGAGAACTGTTAATGCAATTGATGGCAGCACGATTTAGTCGTCGGATTATTCTGATCCCGGGAAGATCCGCCTACTAATCAAGATCCGCCTACTTTTAATTTAAAATATAAAATTGATGAGAACAACGACTAGGAGGAACTGAAAATATGGAGCAAGAAAATGATTTTCAATTACCTGCACCCAAAAAGGTCAGAAAACCACCAATACCTTTTTAAGATAACAACTATGGATGGTAAGAAATAAATAATTCACTCAAATAACATGATGTTATAGATTCACACAGACATGATGTTATAGATTCATGATGTTATAGATTCCTACAGATTTGTTCCAAAAGTTAAAAATTAAATACCACACGTTCCAATTAGTTGAGGAGAAAAAAGTAAAGTAGTCTTGAAAGAATATATATAGGGCGAAAAAGTTAAATTTTTATGAAAAAAATAATTAAAAAATATGAGCTTTTGAACATGAAGCTAAAATTCTATCATTAAAGCAGAAACTCTATCACTAATACTGAAAAAATTCTTTGCATAAATGTTTCGCCCATCAAAATTTTATAATAACATAAAGCGATACGTAAATTGTAAGAATAAACGTTTTCGAGGTGAAATTTCATCAAGAAAAGGTATTTATCACATAAACCGAAATTTAGTCTTACAGTAAATGTATACGCCGAACTCTTTATCAACTTAACCCGTTTTGTCCCGAATTTATATATTGAACTGATAGAAAGAGTGGTATAATATATTATCGAAATTAATTGGTTTTTCTACTTAGAGCATTCAAAAAGTCTTTGATAGATTAAAAAGTGCTTGCTCCTTATAATTCTAGATCTAATCAGAAATAACTAAATCATTTTGGTATCTGAAAATCTTTTAATTCACCCAGATAAAAGAAAATACTGAATAAAGTCTCTCCCCACTATGAATTTCTTTAAAAAAAAATGGAAAGTCCTACATGTATGACTTTAGCCGTTAACTGGTTAATCTCAAGTTATTACTATAGGGACAGCGCGAACGCAGTCCCAACTACCAAAAATTATGCACCCCAAGCAACCACAATTTGTGGATGTGGCGAGCGTCAACCAATCTAAGTGCAATGAAAGGTCTCGGCTCGGGGGAGCCTCCTTGTTGATCAAGGCATCCCCAGTGCCAGGTAAGTATGCTCTATAAGTAATAAGGAAAAAACTTGACACCAAATAAATTTCTTTGTTCCTGGTAGTTTTAAAGCACCCATATTTGCAATAATTTTTATACTCATAAGTCTTCCTTGATAACGCAGCAACTATGAAGTGTTCTTGCATAAAGGATCACTGATTCGTATTCAACACGATTATTACTTTGCACATTTAAATTTATTTTGTTTTTTATTTAATGTAAATTTAAATTTCTTAAATGCTCTGGAGAAAAAAAAAATTCAATACGAAAAATTTTATTTTTTGTAACTATTATTTGATAGGCTTAAAACTAAAACCACACCGTTTTGAGATTAACTACAAAAAACTTTTAAAACTAATTTTAATTTGTTGCAAACTCATGATAAAATGAAAGAGGCAATTTAATTTTGAATATTAAAAGACTTAGACGACCCTAGAATATTACATAATAAATCAGCAGAAGAAATTTGAAAATTTTAGTCATATTATAACGGGATATATTTAGAATCGATAACATAGTTTGCAAGATATAGTAAACCATTTTTTATTTCATTATTTTTATTACTTTACCCTACATTAAATTGATTTTACTTCCTTTGCGTTGAATTTTTACACGCACCGATGCCCCTTTGGCAATAATTTTATTTCAGTTGACAAATTATGTACACAAAATAGAATTTTTAAAAAAATATCAAAATGACTAATCGTTTCGAAGGCTGGATCTCAAGATATTAGCCTTTCTAGTTACTTCCATAAAGAAGCCTGAAGTCTAACAATTTGCAATTATTAAGCTAATTTCAACTTTTTTTGATGTATTATTATTTGCTATTTTTATAGGTGTTATGAATTCACTACATTAAGCAAAATAGGTTATTAGAAGTTTTACTCATCAAAATAAAGAATCACTATTCTTAGCCTTATTCGGCATGCGACGATTCGCAAAAAAATAATTTAAATGCTAAGAATATTTAGAAAAATCTGGATGTTTTAAGTTTCTCGTGCTACCCAATCTCGTGCCTAAAGAATTAACAATTTAAGGAAAATAGACAAATAGTACGCGTGTAGTACAAAATCATGTAGCATCTTTTTGTAATACTCAAGTGAAAGCTAAGCTTAAACATTTTTAAGTTGTTATGAGAAAACTTAGCTATTATTTTGCGCGATCTTTACAAAGTTGTAGCAAAACTGATGATGTTATTGCCTGCAGTGATATTCATGATAGTTAGAATTTACCAATGGCAAGCAATTTTGCTCTTTCCAATTTTTACATTTACATTTTCAATTAAAAATTTTTTTTTGTAGTTATCTTTAGAAATACATTTCTAAAACATAACTATAAACAAAAAAACGCATAGTTTTAGACAATTATAGTGATACCAATTCGATGACGTAACCTTCACATATTGATTCTTAAGTTCACTTTACCTAACAAAAAGAATATAATTATTAAAGAACTTGCAATAAACTGCATATTTGATGAAATAGAACTATAAGCTAACTAAATTTTTTGATATTATATTTTAAATAATTAAAAATATAAATAGTGTTCAATTTAATTTGTAACAATGCCTAATGCTAAACTTATACGAAAAATTTACTTTTTTGAAATAGCCCCCCTGAAAGGTTTCATTGAAAAATTTGCTAAGGAGTAAAAACAGCCACTTCCTCGCGTTATGCAAATTTTTACTATGCTAATGCAAACGGTTCTAGAGTTATAAGAGACACACAGATGCATGAATACACAAAAGTTTACCTTTATTATGAAGTGAAAGCCTTTGGAATTTATGAAGCAAATGAAGTGTTCATAGTCTATGTATTTCTATTGATTGTTTTAAATTTTCGTTGTTTTCTTGCATTATCTGGGTTCGTACAGTTTTCAAAAAATTTAAAAAGTGCTGTAATGAAGATGCTACTGATTTCTTCTATTAGCTACTATTCTGTTACTACTTAGGCTATAAAATAGCATGCGGATATCCATTTCTTCTATTCTATTACTACTTCGAAGTAAAAAATTCCCTGTTGCTTGCCTTGTGCTCAGCTCCTCCGTGCCGTATGAAGTGTGCCGAAGGGCATCTCATCTTTCAGTGCGTGATGGAACGAGATTCACTAGCAAAATGTTGTAACTGCCTGAAAGATCATACTGCAAATTTCTCCGGGTGCGAGGCCCGCCCCAGGAGAAATAGGACGCATCTTCGCAAGGATTCCTTCCCGGAATCTTCTGCCCATAGATTAGATTCTCCCAATAAAAAAAAGAAGAAAAAAAATCAAGAAATTTTGAGGAAGTGATTAAACTTCTTCTAACTCTACTGAGTGGAATTGTCCTTGATAAATCATGATTACGCCTTTTTTTCCATCAACAGCTGCCAGCTTTAAAGACTCTGTTCAACATCTAGCATCCCTCGGAGCTTCGCTCCGAAATTTTCCATCAACTCACAGAGATGAAGGAGCTAAAGCATGTAAATAGGCTGGTACTCAGTTCTCATTTCTACATAAGCGTAAGCAATGCGTGTTAGTTACGACGGAACTGTCCGCGAAGCCGACACCTCACTTTTCCATAGGATATAAATATAGTGCCCATGGAAAACTGGAATAGAGGTAATATGCTGGTGTAAGTCGAATAGATCAAAGTGAGAGAACGGCAGAAGTGGTAAGCTGACTGTAAAGTTAAAATCTCTTGAAAATTTCCGGGGAAGAAATTTATATACATACAATTCTAAGGGCGGTAAATAAAATAAAAAGAAATAAAAAATTCCAGGTTTGACATTTTACGAGTAGTACGTTTATTTGGAAATATTAAACATAGTAGCGAATGCAAACTTATTAAAATGCATTTTAAATTCTTAATTCTGCTCCGACTTTTTCAATTTTAGAAGAACTGAACGAGCCCTGATTACTGTCACTAGTCTTAACTTGAAAATCACACAGGGGAATAATTAATTTTTGTGTGCTCCTGTTGCCTGAGATTTGAGGTGCTATTATTGTTAGGACAAATTTTAATTGTTAGGTCAATCTAGGCCAGATTATTAAAATGTTTACCATAATGATTACCTCTATTGCATCCCCATGTACTGTGCTTCGGATATTCAAAGAAAGTGCATTTTTGTGTCTGATTTCGTTACTTAATTAATAGTTAGCACTCATTAATTAGCATATTAGCCTAATTAGCTCCGGAAACCATTAAAATTGACTCTTAATTCGAGAAAATCCGATCATTAGAACGAAAGTTTCTTAGGGTGATATCCTTTTTATTTTGCTCACTGTACTATATTTTGTGGTTAAGAAGGACATATACCCTTTCATAAGAAATAGATTATTCACGCCGGGAAAATGTTTATTTTCTTTTAGAGGGTGGGCGGATATACCCAATTGTACCAGCTCCTTTACTCATCTAGATAGTTCGAATTCTTGTCAAAAGAAAGTGTTAAAAAATTTTGAAAATTTTAATTAGCATTGAATTTTATTTATTTATTTGTTATTCGTATTATCATATAAGCCGTTAACTTCAAAATTGTCAAATGGCAGAACAGTTTGGTAATACATGCAAACGAAACGGCAAAATAAATTTTCGATTGTTTTTATTAACAACCAAAATAATAAGTATTGTAGAGCCGGTAAAGTTTCTAAGATAAGCGATTTAGACCTCATTCCCTATTGAGAAGATATGGGCTTAAATCCCGATCATAGTTGATTATTTCATATTTTGCTCTCGAATTGCACAACAAATAATGCTGCCCGACATTAAATATTTCCAGTAGTAGGCGATCATGCCATGAAGTACTCAAGCTGTGAAATAACCCAGAGGGATTTTGGTGTTTTGTTTTCCGATGCGAGCTTATTTCATGTAAAATATTCGCGACGGTAAGTTTGTCTGTTTACCTGACCAAGGAGTTCTCCTGTGCTCTGATTTATTGGTTCAAAATTGCAAAAATGTCGAATATTAAAAGCAACGTATTGATTACACGAATTTAAAACAGAGAAAATAAACCTTATTTCCTGCAGTAAATCTACTTTCATGAAACTTTTTTTTTTTTGCAATTTTTTTAAATTTTTTTTTCGCAATAATTCTTTATAAAGTCAAAACACCTTTACCTTTCAGCATAACAACTTAATCACTTGAACTACCTTCTTGTTCCTTTTTAAAGGCAGACTGCAAAATTCACTGCTTCCTTCGTCCGTTTTGACTAACAAACTAACGAATGGAAAATTTTAAAATGAAGGAATCCAAATTTTCAGTCCAACATATGCTTTAGTTATTCAAATTTAATGTAAATACTCAACAAAAAAAAGTTTATAAATCTAACCTGTCTGTTTAAAAAAATAATATTTTTCAACTGTCATTTAAAAACGAAATATTCCTTATTAAAAAAAGTAGACATACTAGTAAAAAAAAATTATATATCCATCGGAATGGGATAGCAAATGTAAAATGAACTGCGGTGGTAGCGCTCTTTCTGAAGGAGAAACTGATGGGCGGTATTTCTTATGAGGGCGGGTTTTTTTCTGGTAGGCGTTACGTAGATCTCTTTACTGATACAAATGGATCGTGTTTAATAATTCACAGTTCACACAAACATCTATTGAGCTTAGCATTGGATTTGCATATCTGCAATGAATAGCTCACTTGCACTTCTAGAAATTTGTTACATCCTTTCATTGATTATACCCACCTCAGTATTATAAATGTGTAATAAGTTTTTAAAAAACATGCTAAACAGGAAACAATAAGGTATATTAAAATATTTAAAAATGTGTATCTACCACTACTATAACTTTATTAGCATTGTAAGATATATAAATATTATTTGAACCACTACATAGTGTACTTGCTTCGGCAGTACATATACTAAAATTGGAACGATACAGAGAAGATTAGCATGGCCCCTGCGCAAGGATGACACGCAAAATCGTGAAGCGTTCCACATTTTTTATGATATATATATTTGATCATGCCAAGAGCTTAATTTTCATTATTACTTGATGTTCGAAGATCTATTTATTCAAAAAATTCAATCATTTTATCAAGGAAAAATTTTTGTTTTCTGATAAAAAGTAATGCTGAAAGTTTGTTGGGCACTCCTCATTTTTTGAGAATTTCCATTTTTTATCATTAATTCATGCAAGTGCTTTATTAATGTTTTTTTGTTATTATTTGATTGATAGAAAATATATATTTAATTTAATCATTTTTATTATGGAATAGTGCTATTTTTTGATAAGGGTAATGTAGAAAGGCTTAAAGTCGATATTGATATGTGTTAAAATTATTAAATTATATCAATAAATTATTTTTATCCAAAAATATAGTATTCTTACATTTTCTTGGTATTCCTTTTAGTATTAAAAAAATAACATTTTAAAGTTAGAAAAATTTCTCTATGGTTGTCGTTATCGTTTTCTAAATTTAATTTTTAACTTTTGTTGTTAAATAAACAGAAAGCATATAAGGACACTTTTATAGTTACATGTTGTTCGATAACAATAGTTTATTAATTGGAATGCCTAATTTTAGTATATATTATCACAAAAAACAAGAGCCTTAAATGCTAATTAATAAAAAAAAATCTTTGAACACTATAATAAAAATATTACACTTGCTCATAAATATTTAAAATTAAGGCGTTATAATTAAAACACATAAATATTTTGAATAATGACGTGAAAAATCAATTATGAAATTGGAAGAATTTGACTTTTAAGCATTAATAACTTTTAATTTTGAAGCTCAGGATTTTATTCTGTTCTGTTTTCTTTTCTGTTTAAAGTTACGAGACGGTTTCTATTTCAATGGCAATTAAAATTTCTTCAACGTCTAAACGAGAAACATAATGCTTTTTTACTTACAAAAATTCTTCTAGTACATTCTACAATTTATTTGATGTCACCTTTATATTTCCTGATGTAAAACATTCAAAATTACGCTTTCTCATTTTTTGTTTTATAATAATTCTTGTATTTAACTACTATTGTTAAATTTTTTCACTTAGGTGAGAAGAAAATTACCTCAAAATAAGAAATTATGGAAAATAATGAATGTATTGAAATAAGTATCAAAAAAGTTACACGTAAAAAAAATTATTTTTGAAACGAGAAGTTGATCGTCACTAACTTAAATCAGAAGCTCGGAGTGACACGAGTCTCTTCGAAGGAGTGACTTATCAATTCTATTCACTCTTTAGCCCTTTACCTATACTTTGAATTGATATTAAGAAACAATACATTAGATTGACAGAGGTAATGAGTTAGATGAAGTAAACTTTAGCAATGGCGTAACATGAAGCATACAATATCATTACTGTACTATATAACATAATGTATAAAAAATTCAGTAACGTTATTAAAATGGCACAGTCGACAGGATCGAACATTTAAGAAAAGAAATTCCGTTATTATATTAGTTTTATTGTACCAGTTTATTCAAAAGAAATAAAGTTTGTAGTAATAGAATCCTTAATAAATATAGTGATAATCCTGTCGACTGCGCCAGTATTTTTAACGTAACTGAACACATTAAACGTTATGTTAATTGTTTAGTAATGTGATTAGATTATGATGCCTGAGTTGCTTGTTATGAAGGAATGAACGCAAGAGAATGGTGTCATCAATCGTGACTAACCACTCCTGGAATCGCTTAAGTTAAAGGTACGCCCAGTTTTTATAACGGCGGACTTGGACGTGATATTACAACAAGGGCATTCCTTAGTAATATACGGCTAAATTATACAAATTATTGTTTTTAAAATTGGCCTTACTATATAATTTGATATAACTTCACAAAAGCTGTTTTCCTACAAAACGCTTATCAAGCATGGAAAGATACTCGAAGTTAATGACGATAATGCAACGTAATATGTGAAAATCAAATGTTTTTATTTTAATTACGGGAATGGTGTCATCAGACGTGACTAACCACTCCTGGAATCGCTTAAGTTAAAGGTACGCCCAGTTTTTATAACGGCGGACTTGGACGTGATATTACCACAAAGGCATTCCTTAGTAATATGCGACTAAATTATATTAATTATTGTTTTTAAAATTGGCCTTACTGTATAATTTGATATTACTTCACGAAAGCTGTTTTCCTACAAAACGCTTATCAAGCATGGAAAGATACTCGAAGTTAATGACGATAATGCAATGTAATATGTGAAAATCAAATGTTTTTATTTTAATTACGGGAATGGTGTCATCAGACGTGACTAACCACTCCTGGAATCGCTTAAGTTAAAGGTACGCCCAGTTTTTATAACGGCGGACTTGGACGTGATATTACAACAAAGGCATTCCTTAGTAATATACGGCTAAATTATACAAATTATTGTTTTTAAAATTGGCCTTACTATATAATTTGATATAACTTCACAAAAGCTGTTTTCCTACAAAACGCTTATCAAGCATGGAAAGATACTCGAAGTTAATGACGATAATGCAACGTAATATGTGAAAATCAAATGTTTTTATTTTAATTACGGGAATGGTGTCATCAGACGTGACTAACCACTCCTGGAATCGCTTAAGTTAAAGGTACGCCCAGTTTTTATAACAGTGGACTTGGACGTGATATTACCACAAAGGCATTCCTTAGTAATATACGGCTAAATTATATTAATTATTGTTTTTAAAATTGGCCTTACTGTATAATTTGATATTACTTTACGAAAGCTGTTTTCCTACAAAACGCTTATCAAGCATGGAAAGATACTCGAAGTTAATGACGATAATGCAATGTAATATGTGAAAATCAAATGTTTTTATTTTAATTACGGGAATGGTGTCATCAGACGTGACTAACCACTCCTGGAATCGCTTAAGTTAAAGGTACGCCCAGTTTTTATAACGGCGGACTTGGACGTGATATTACAACAAAGGCATTCCTTAGTAATATACGGCTAAATTATACAAATTATTGTTTTTAAAATTGGCCTTACTATATAATTTGATATAACTTCACAAAAGCTGTTTTCCTACAAAACGCTTATCAAGCATGGAAAGATACTCGAAGTTAATGACGATAATGCAACGTAATATGTGAAAATCAAATGTTTTTATTTTAATTACGGGAATGGTGTCATCAGACGTGACTAACCACTCCTGGAATCGCTTAAGTTAAAGGTACGCCCAGTTTTTATAACAGTGGACTTGGACGTGATATTACCACAAAGGCATTCCTTAGTAATATGCGACTAAATTATATTAATTATTGTTTTTAAAATTGGCCTTACTGTATAATTTGATATTACTTCACGAAAGCTGTTTTCCTACAAAACGCTTATCAAGCATGGAAAGATACTCGAAGTTAATGACGATAATGCAATGTAATATGTGAAAATCAAATGTTTTTATTTTAATTACGGGAATGGTGTCATCAGACGTGACTAACCACTCCTGGAATCGCTTAAGTTAAAGGTACGCCCAGTTTTTATAACAGTGGACTTGGACGTGATATTACCACAAAGGCATTCCTTAGTAATATACGGCTAAATTATATTAATTATTGTTTTTAAAATTGGCCTTACTGTATAATTTGATATTACTTCACGAAAGCTGTTTTCCTACAAAACGCTTATCAAGCATGGAAAGATACTCGAAGTTAATGACGATAATGCAATGTAATATGTGAAAATCAAATGTTTTTATTTTAATTACGGGAATGGTGTCATCAGACGTGACTAACCACTCCTAGAATCGCTTAAGTTAAAGGTACGCCCAGTTTTTATAACAGTGGACTTGGACGTGATATTACCACAAAGGCATTCCTTAGTAATATACGGCTAAATTATATTAATTATTGTTTTTAAAATTGGCCTTACTGTATAATTTGATATTACTTCACGAAAGCTGTTTTCCTACAAAACGCTTATCAAGCATGGAAAGATACTCGAAGTAAATGACGATAATGCAATGTAATATGTGAAAATCAAATGTTTTTATTTTAATTGTTATACGGGAATTGTGTCATCAGACGTGACTAACCACTCCTGGAATCGCTTAAGTTAAAGGTACGCCCAGTTTTTATAACAGTGGACTTGGACGTGATATTACCACAAAGGCATTCCTTAGTAATATACGGCTAAATTATATTAATTATTGTTTTTAAAATTGGCCTTACTGTATAATTTGATATTACTTCACGAAAGCTGTTTTCCTACAAAACGCTTATCAAGCATGGAAAGATACTCGAAGTAAATGACGATAATGCAATGTAATATGTGAAAATCAAATGTTTTTATTTTAATTGTTATACGGGAATTGTGTCATCAGACTTGACTAACCACTCCTGGAATCGCTTAAGTTAAAGGTACGCCCAGTTTTTATAACAGTGGACTTGGACGTGATATTACCACAAAGGCATTCCTTAGTAATATACGGCTAAATTATATTAATTATTGTTTTTAAAATTGGCCTTACTGTATAATTTGATATTACTTCACGAAAGCTGTTTTCCTACAAAACGCTTATCAAGCATGGAAAGATACTCGAAGTTTATGACGATGCAATGTAATATGTGAAGCAATGTAATATGTGAAGATCAAATGTTTTTATTTTAAATGTTATACGGGAATATAATTGTTATATTGTCATTCATGAAATATCCAATATTTTCTCAATGAACAACCAGGGATGAAAACTGATATTCTTCCTGCGAATGTTTTAAGAAATTGGTAGTACATTAAATAGGAAAAAAAATTGAAGAATAAGACTTTAAAACAGTAAACACGAAATAAATATAATAATGTTGCATTTCATATGATGTTTTGCATTTTTGATAGGATTTTTGTGGAAAAAATACTTAAAATAAAAAATACTTGTCTGAAAATAACAAAATTTACGTTACTACAAGAAAATACATTTTTACAAAGTGGAGCAAGTTGATATACCTGATAATAGCAAATTAGAGTAAAAAATACGTTTTCACTGTAAAAGTATTAACTCTGAGGAATCAAAATGTTGTCAATTTAAATCATTCAGCAGAGTTAATTGAAAACAGTTTTAATATTTTATTTTAATCATGATCTGAACATAACATCAGCTGCTTTATAAATATATTTAAGCAATCCCAATTATCTTTTCATTGTTCTCATTATTTTCCTTAGAGGAGAAATGAGTAGAGAGTTTCTTATGCAATGTCTTAAAATTTTTAAACCATTTATAAACAAAAGATGTACTTTTTTTTTCTTTTTCAAATATGAACCACTTGTTAAGTGGAGCACCATATCACATTCAATTCCAAATCAGGGCTTTTTTTTTAAAAAATTCATTCCAGTGAATACTAAGTGTTTCCATTTTTGTAGAAGTAGGGTGGGTAAGGAAGAAGAGCATAATATATTCCAATTTAAGATGTGACATTTTTACGTCATTTGTTTTTAAATACTCAGCCAAAAAAAAAAAAAAAAAAAAAAACTATACGAAAAGTTATTTTGATATACATCTGTATTTTTCCGAACGAAATTAGCGTTAAATTTGCAAACCTCACGAACGAAATATACAAGGTCAAATACTTCCGAGTGCAATTATAAAGAAAGCATTGAACATGAGCATTGAAATTCATTTTTTTTTATTTTTTCACCGTATTATCATAAACACCGCTACCTTAAAAATTGTCAAATGACAGAACTGCTCGGTAATACATTTAAACGAAACTGCATAGTAAATTTTCGATTGTTTTTTTCAACAACCGAAATAATAAGTATTTTAGAGAACCGGTATAGTTTATAAAATAAGCGATTTAGACCTCATTCCCTATTGAGAAGATATGGGCTTAAATCCCGATCATAGTTAATTATATCCTATTTTACTCTCGAATTGCACAACAAATAATGCTGACCGAGATTAAATATTTTCAGTAGTGGGTGATCATGTCATGAAGTACTCAAGCTGTAAAATAACCCAGAAGGATTTAAGTGTTTTGTTTATCGATACGAGCTTATTTCATGTAACATATTTGAGACGGTAAGTTTTGTCAGTTTGCATGACCAAGGAGTTCCCCGTTCCCCTGTATTCCGATTTATTAGTTCAAAAGTGCAAAAGTGTCGAATATTAAAAGAAACATATTGATTACATGAATTTAAAATAAAGAAAATAAACCTTATTTCCTGCAATAAATCTACTCTCATAAAAGTTTTTCTTTTTCCAATTTTTTTTACGACTATTATTTATAAAGTGAAAACTATGTGCTTACCTTTTAACATAACAACGTAATCACTTGAACTACCTAGCTGTTCCTTTTTAAAGGTAGACAGTAGCATTTACTGCTTCCTTCGTCCGTTTTGGCTAAAGCATAAAATATTTTTAAATGAAGGAATTGAAATTTTTAGTCAAATATACGCTTTAATTATTCAAATTTAATGTAAAAACTTAACAAAAAAAATCTGTCTCTAAATCTAACCTGTCAAATCTGTTTGTTTGAAAAAATAATTGTTAATCGACATTTAAAAACGAAATATTCTTTTCAATTTAAAAAATGTAGGCTTACTAGTAAAAAAAAATTCTATATTCATCGGAATAAGGTAGCAAATGTAAAATGAACTGTGGTGGTAGCGCTCTTTCTGAAAGAAATCTGATGGGCGGTATTTCTTTTGAGGACGTTTTTTTTATTTTCTGGTAGGCGTTACGTACATCTTTTTACAAATACAAATGGATCTTGTTTGAATACTTCACACAAACATCCATTGAACTTAGCATTGGATTTGCAAATCTGCAAGGAATAACTTACTTGCACTTCTGGAAATTTGTTACGTATCTTGATTGATTATACCCATTTCAGTATTTATAAATGTGCAATAAGTTTTTAAAAAATATGTTGAACAAAAAACAAAAAAGCCTATTAAAATATTTAAAAATATGTATCTACCACTATGATTACTTTTTCAGTATTGTAAGATATATAAATATTATTTGAAACGTATTTGAATGTACTTGCTTCGGCAGTACATATACTAAAATTGGAACGATACAGAGAAGATTAGCATGGCCCCTGCGCAAGGATGACACGCAAAATCGTGAAGCGTTCCACATTTTTTATAATTTCTATATTTGATCATGTTTTCATGCCAGGGGATTTATTTTCATTATTATTTGAATGTTCGAAGATTTATTTTCTCAAAAAATTCAATCATTTTATCGAAGAAATTGTTTGTTTTCTGATAAAAATAGTGCAGAAGGTTTCTAGGGCATTCCACATTTTTTGAGAATTTCCATTTTTTATCTTTAATTTATGCAATTGCTTTATTAATGTCTTACTGTTATTATTTGATTGATGGAAAAAATATTTTTTTAATTTAATCATTTTTATCACGGAATAGTGCTATTTTTTGATAAAGGAAAGGCTTCGAAAAATAAATTGATATCTGTTACAGAAAATGGTTTTATTAAAACTGCGTCGCATAATTAATCTAACAGTAATTTAGTACATGTGGATTTTTATGTATGTTACTTTAAACAAGGATGAATTTCTTTGATTGAAATTTACAGTTGAAATTAAAACAGACTGTTTTCACATTTTTAAAGTAAAATTTCTAAATTTGAAAACATGTCACAAAAAGAAACTTACATCTCTGTCACATGATATTATAAAAAACTTAAGTTGATATAAGTTTTTACAAAGATCAAGTAATTAGCTTCTAAGAAAATTAATAGAGTGCTTGAAAAAAATGAATAAAAAATTTATTAGGAGTATAATGTAAGTGCGTTTTTTTTCTTTTATTTCTGAGGAAGTTTGTAAATTAATTGGCATATAGTATTTATATATTTCAAAGAAAAAACAGATCAATTATCAACTAAAAATGAGCACGGGTAAAAATGAACAGAAATTTCTGAAAAAGTATTACATATAAAATAGACAATGCTGAAAATCGGAGGTGCCCATCCCTTCAAAGCTGATGGGGGCATCCCCCTTCATTTGAAAATTCAGACCCCCCAAACAACAAAAATACGCATGAAATTTTCCTTTCAATAAAAATAATAATCACTTATATCTGATCTATCTCAATTAGATTCCCTGTTAGAAATAAATATATTGTAAAACATTATTTTCAGGTGACGAAAGCAACATTGTGAAAAAGAATTCATGGGAAGAAAAAAGCGCTGGAAAAATAAAGTACAAAACTGACATACAAAAAGTGATGTATTGTTTTCTCTTTAAAAATTATATTAATTTAACGATAAATTCGATTCAGGCCGTTTAGATCGAATTTAATAGAATGAATCATTTATGCAAATTTAGTAAGATATTTTATGAAATATTGATTCTGGTGGGTCGGCTAATCAACGACGGTTATAAAATAAAATAATATATACTCTATCTGGGAGCTGTGATAGCTCAGGGGATAGTGTGTTTGCCCCGATTTAGGGGAAACAGGTACGAATCCCAGCTATGGCCGATCGATGTTGTGCATATATCATTTTCATTATCTTTAAATTTCTAATTGACTCAGGGGACTTCCCCCGTATTCCTTCCCCCCTCCCTAGCTTAAAGTAAATAGTCACAGTCGCCTAAGGGCTGAACTTATCAGATGAAAAAGTGAGATGCCCGCTTCACTGGCAGGTACTTTGAATAACTTTGTATCAAGTGAAACGCCGGTATTGTATAGAATGCCTAGGCATTTTATAGAATGCAGGATGTTTTTTGGCAAAGTATGAAACGTGAGAAGTATTACATACTTTCCCTAGGCATTGTATAGAATGCCAAATGCTATTTAGGCAAAGTATGAAATAAACGTCCTGATGAGGTAAATGATGTGCATGTTACTGTGAATGACCAAAATCGGTGATTGTTGACTTTCACCGGTGAATGTTGCAATCATATAGTCGCTTTGGTGAATGTCTGAAATATTTATTACATCCGATTTGATATTAATTTATTCGTGGATATAATTACATTTATTCGATATTTTAATACTTACTGACGATAGATTAGAAGAAACATCAGTGTTTGGAGTATCGGGCAAATGTATTCCGGGCAATGGCACTTGACCTTAAAAAAACATCAGTGTAGGGTATACCGGGCAAGTGTATACCGGGTAATGGCACTTAACTAGACCTTTGGTAAATGTCCGAAATATATACTAGGTCTAGTGCCACTGCCCGGTATACATTTGCCCGGTATATCCTACACTGATGTTTTCTTAAGGTCAAGTGCCATTGCTTGGTATACCCTACACTGATATTTTTTTAAGGTCAAGTGCCATTGCCCGGTATACCCTACACTGATGTTTTTTTAAGGTTCAGTGCCACTGTCCGGTATACATTTGCCCGGTATACCCTACACTGATATTTTTTTAAGGTCAAGAGCCATATTGCCCGGTATATATTTCCAAACATTGATGTTTCCTCTAATCCAGTGGTCGGCAAACTTTTTAGCCAAAGAGCCAAATATGAACATTACAACAATTTTTAAAACAAATTGGGAGCCAAATCTGCTTGTTTAGTAAACTTTTATTACACTAAATAAGTAGTACACTAAATAAAACTAAATTTCATACTTAATAAATATTTATAAATGCGAACAATGTACTTGCATCTCCTTGGAAAGTTTGAGTAAGTCAGATCTGTATGCTGTTGTTTTTAATTTTAGGCATGATTCCAAGTCGACGCCCGGTGGCTGAGCGGTAGCGTTTCGCGCTGTCGTGCCACAGGTCCCTGGTTCGATCCTGGGGCCGGGCAAGGTTGATTCAGCCTTTCATCTCTTCAGTGGGTCGATAAATGAGTACCAAGCATGCTTGGGAACTAAACACTGGGAGTTCCGCGTCCGACTGACCACCTGACCGGAACATCTGCTCCTGCACCCCAGAGCCCAAGGTCAAGAAAACTGAGATGAGCACAGTAGGCATTGGCCCTCTATGGGCTTTCGCGCCACTGAGTTTAGTTTGAGTTCATGATTCCAAGTTCTCATCAATAAGAGGACTTCTCAGTTTACTCTTGATAATGTACATGCTTGAAAAAGATTGTTCGCGTATATATGTAGAACCGAAAAGGGAAAGAACAGCAAACACGAGATTTTTCAGCTGATCGTAAGAGTCAGGAATACTATTCCAAGCGTTGAATATGATCATGTCTTCCTTCTCCAGGTCATTCAAAGCAGACCACTTGTGTTGTGATGCCAATTTGTACCCTCACTCCTTTAGAAAAAGTATGTGCGCATGCTTGTGATACCTTTGCATCACACTGTTGTACACCGAAAACATACGAACAATCTCAGCCTGTAGCTTGTGCATGGTTTGTGTTTACGTTTACGAAAACTAATAAACTTTAACTCGATGTTCGTTACGTATTTTTACTACAATATAAAATTTTAATTACCTATCTATCTTTTAACTTAAACAAAAAATTATACATGTTCTCGATTTATAGAAGAATTTTAAAATGAAAATATTATTGCTCCTTCCGTGGATATTTGTGCCAGAGCCGCACTTAAGGAGCCAAAGAGCCACATGCGGCTCCGGAGCCGCACTTTGCCGACCACTGCTCTAATCTATTGTTCTATTGTAGGTTTTCGTAGGTATTCTAATCTATTGTAGGTTTTCGTGGTTTTCCTCTTCCTGTATCGCAAATACGGGTTAGTTCCATCAAAAAGTCCTCCAGGAAGGCAGATTTCTGCCATCACTTGACTCCATGTCTTCCGGATTGGGTTCAAAAGGACACGGTTGCGGAATTGAACATTAGTAGTTGTAAACTAAAAAAATTGGGTCGGCTGTTCAACGACGGTTATAAAATAAAGTTATTGCGAAGAAATTATCGGGGTTGGTGAGCGGTAGCGAACAGAATGCTTACCTCCCTAGTATTGTATATAGTTGCTGTGACAAGTTGGTTAAAATAGCGTTCGGCTGAGTTGAATAGCAAAATGCTATGATAAGTGCTTGAATGTCCATGATTATTATTTTTAAAAAAAATTGGGGAAAATGTATCTTTGCAAATATGTAATTTATTTTTAATCTATGTGCGTGTCTTATTTGTGGAGAAATAGAGGTTAGTTTCCGGATTGTCCTCCTACATATGTGATATTTTTTAAAATTTTTTATTTTTATTTCCAATGAGCTGCACAATCGGCCTTACCGATGAGCAGACTTAGTGCGTTCTCCAGAGGTGGTATCCACTCTTTCAGGACCACCACAATGGGTGAGATACCGTTGGTCATGTTAATTTGGACGTCTAGTTTCTGCCACACTAGATGACAGCACCGAGACTCTATTTGGATGGATGCTAAAGTGCACTAGGAATTTAATTTTGCCGGAAATGCAAAAGCCATATTTGACAATAAGGCATTCCAGGGATCTTTTACATGCCGCATAATCATACGACATGACCGCTGAGGATTTTCTGCATCCCGAAAATCCGGTGTCTGGGCAGGGGATCGAACCTGCAGACTTGGGCTCAGAAGGCCGACGACAAACCAACTGCACCACCCAGACACTGAAAACAGAGCAAAAAAATAATAATAAATAAATAAAAAAAAAATATTTGATAAATGAACTTTAAAAATCTTGAGTTTTCCAACACTATAATTAGAGAGCTGGTATTTAAAAATAATTTTTCAGAAAATAAGTCGACATTTTTTGGTTTTAGTGAGAATCTTTTAAATACGAACAAAAAATAAAAACCAATTTTTTTCTGTCCACCACTCAAAATGGCCTGGTGTATTTTTGAATGTTGGTTGAACACGTGTCCTTTCGGTCGAATACCGACTGATTCCATAATCATTTTGATGATGTTTAAATATGTTTTGATGATGTTTATAAATGGTGTTTGTTTCTGATTTGATTCAATATAAAAAATACATTTGGAACAATAACTCACTTGTTTAGATAGCAATGTTCCCATTTGTCTAGATTTTGCCCTTTTTATTCTATTTGCCCTTCCCACCAAAACACGATATGCGAGTTCGATCAGTTCGAGTTCGCGATAAAAAAAAATTTCATGGAAAATTGTGTTTCCCCTCCATTGTCATTTTAAAGTTACAAGGTAATGAAATAAACCTAGATTAAAACATTAAATTTTTTTAAAAATATCAACCAGCAAACAAATTATTACTGGATAACTTCCTCACAGCGGTAACCTGCCGTCATTTATGATTTTTGTAGATTTTCGCCTAAGATTAAAAGGAAGTGAAGGTCTGTTTTATGTGGTGGCAACGATTAAAAGGTTACTATTTTAATTCTCGTGGCTACATTATTTGCTGTTTTAGTCGCCAGTCAGTCCTTTTACCCTGCTTTGTGCCTTGGCTCCATATTCGTAGTCATTGTAGCACGTGTTTTAGATTCGCTATTAATATACATTGATTTTATTAATTTTAATAATTAATACTTGATTTTAAGACTTGGATAATCTCTTATGGTAAGTTTATTTATTATAAGTTTTGAATTTAAAAAATATTCAATTTTTATGTTGTATGTTATTACATCACGTGTTAAATCTTATATTTATAAATATTATAATCGCTCGATTATTGATATAGTTAATTATTTTTTTTTCCCCTATGAACGTGTAAATGTTGAATAAACGTATAGCTAATATAAAGAAACCGTGATTATATTCAATTCCGCAAGCATGTTATCAGATCTGTTATGTTATGTTGTAGGGTTTTATTATTTTCATTTATAGTTTTGGATTTTAAATGCTCTATTCTATACTATTCATCTATTTATTTTATCACGTGTTACCTTTATTAGTGTTAAATGTTGTAATCTCTTGATTGTTAAAATTATGTATTTTTTTCTATAAATGTAAGTGTTCAGTAAATAAGTAGGACTACATTTCTGCAATATATTATAGTACATAAATCTTCTGTGTTGTATCTTCGGATATCATAATTTAGACTGTTACAGCAAAATGTGTTTAGGTGGCGGGTATGCATTTGCTTACAAAAAACATGTGATCTGAGCTATTAAAAGTCATGGTGTAATTTATAACTCAGTATTGTATAATACCTGTAATATTGTATGCATATTTCAATCATATTAAAGTGTAATTTTAGCTCATAATTTTGTTTCATTTGTTAAAATCAAAAATATGATTTATAATTATCTACATTTAAATAATTTTAATGTATGAAAAAGAAATACAAATAAACTAAAAGAATTTAATTAGTTAACACTCTGTGATCTAGTATGTGTTTAAGCATGTTATGAGTATTTCTTCTAATATATAATTTTTTTTTTAATCTAAATTTTCATTTAGATGAAGGCTTATGTAATCAGGGATTCAATGTTGAAATATTTGAAACCTCATCTTCCTGATGTAATTCTAGGTCGCAAACTTTCCAGGATTTAAAATTAAATGTTTAAAGGAGTTTAGTGGATTTGATGTGGTTGTTCTACATATTGGTAAGTACCCCGTCTAATTCACATCTATTTATTGATAGACTGAAACTGTGCCTTTACCTTTTAATAGAACTCGGTGGTTGTGTTTAAAAAGAAAAGGGTTTTCTATGAATAACAATTTTTTTTATTTTTTAGTTGTTATATCTTGAATAAATTAAGAGAAGGTACCTGAAAATATATATATTTTCTGTTACGCTTTTCAAGATAAAAAAAATAGAATAGCTGAATTTGTTAAGAAAGAATGTGATTCATCAATCTTTTCAATATTTATGCTTTTTCTAGCTTCCGTTTTAATGGAAACCATATTTCTCTCTATTTAATTAATTTTCAGCTTTTATATTTATACCCAAAACTCCAGGAATGTGCATTAAACTGCCAAACACAAATTTCTGATTTGTAATTGTTAATGAATCAAAAAAATTTCATTACTCTTATTTTATGATTTCAAAATAAAATATACTTTTATTTATTACATTGATTTCAAAATAAATATATTGTTATTTGTCTTTCCCACTATTTTGATAAAGATTTAAAACCACTGTAGTAGAAGCAGTTTTTCATAATCATTTTAAGTATTTTATAAATAAATAATCTTGATAACTTTAATTTCAGGTTCTATCGATTGCTTGTGAATGGTAGAGCCAATATAACAGTATGAAAGATTAGGAAATTTTGTTGAACAATCCTAGAAGGGTATAGTATAAAAAATGTTCATTCATGTTTTTGCCTTTTAATTCTTATTTTTTGGAGATTTATAAATGGTGTTCTATTGTATAGTGTCATGACCATTTTTACCAACAATGAGTGCCTAAAGATTTTATAAAATCCATAACATTTTTTACCTTTTTTGATAAATTTGAGCGACTGTGCCATTCTTGTTTAAGAATTTTATAACACAAAGTAATGTAATGCCTAAAATATCTATAAAATGTAAACTTTTCTTCTCTTCAAGTTAAGGGTAAAGGAATTCAAAGATTTAAGTGAGAATAAGTATTAAATGGTCATGACACAAAAGGAATATATGCCTCTTGGGGAACCCGCCTTGCTATATGCTGTTAGGTTGTTCCATAATGATTATAGTGTACTTATTACTTGTTCCTGGTTTTCTATTTAGAATAATGGATTATAAAAATTTTAAACCCTATGCAATGTTGTTTTAAAGGTTGTTTTTTTTTTTTTTTAGATATTAAATCATTTCAAATAAAAAAGAAATTTGCATAATTATAGAGTGTTTAGTATTTTAAGTATAATAATCAGTTTTTAAATATGTTTTTGGAACAACCTAATAAAAGGGGTCAACGCATCTGTGCAACCGTACCTCTTGAGCAGAGCTGTATTTACTTTGCTTATTTGTAAAGTGTTAAGAGTTTCTTTTAAGATTATTGTAAGAGTAAAATGAAAATATTTATTTGAAATTTCACTTCAAAAAAGCATAGAGAGTTTACAGCCCTGCTCTTAGGTGATGTGGAAAATGGTTGCAATCATGCATGTTTTAAAAGTTGAATTTCAGGTCTGTTCTTTTCATTATTCTGAGGAGAGCCAAATTTACAAGCATTTACTTAACCTAGAGGTGGAAGCTGGAGCAGCCTGTCATTATTAAGCATCTTGTCTGTCCTAGGTGATGAAAGTTTGTTCAATCAGCTGTATATTCAAATCCGGTTAATTTCTGAAAGAGGAGCATGTTTAAAACTTCAGTGTTACCTTTTGAAGGGCAACAGTGTTTTTAGAATGTATTTGTATGTCAATATAATAAAACTATTGTGTTTGGTTTTTGTTCAGCAATTACTGTGTTTATATGCATGTTTTTTAATAAATTTCCAATTCTCACACTACAGAGTTAATGTACCTTTTAATAACATATCCTGTAAGCAGCACCTACCATTTTTTGCAAGTTGTATAGTTTTTACAAATTTTTTTTTATTTTTTCAAAGAGAGAATGTTTAGTTAAGATTCTATCTCATTGAAACTTTATGCATCATTTTACAGAAATCTAAGTGTAAAAACTATTTATGTTCATAAATTATGTATTTAGAATTTCAAATATCAAATTGATTCTTAACTTAATAGACAGTTTTAAGTAATGTTTAAAAAAAGATGCCACATTTTCATTACCTGACTAACGCTTTACTAATCACTGTGTGCAACAAAACTTTAATTGTAATGACGCTGACTTGCTCAATGTTGTTGCATTTATACAAAAGTATTAAACTAATTAAATTTAAACAAAATTACCAAACATTTTTGTCTTAAATATTTCTAGAAATAGCACTCTGAAGATTATGTTGCCTTAGTAATGAAAGGGTTGTTATTAAACTAATGTGCAGGCCTGTAAAATCTTGTTTTAAGGTTCTAGTTTTTTTTTTTTTGCAAATAGTTATTGAAACTAGTGTCCATTGCTGAAAATAATATTTTAAACACTATGCACAGTTGGGAAATTAATTCTATAAGTTTTCCCCTGTAATATGTTTTCTTGGCATAAATAAGTTGTTAGAAGCTCATATTCAAATTTATTCCATTTTTTTTATTCAAATGGCCATCTAATCTCCAGTATACGAAACTGTTCAAATATAATAAATCAAAACTAAATAAGCACTAATAAAAATTAAAAAAAAATTTATGCAATAATCTCATTTTAATTATTGAAGCTAAAAAAATTTTTTAGTCTTACAAAAATATTAGAAACAATGAATCGTTTTTTTTTACCTCCTGGAATGAGACCATGCCATCAAGAGTAGAACATTTTAAAGAGACAAGAAGAGATGTCCTTTCATGAATGTATTGTTTTTTTTTTTTATAAATTCTTTCTTTTGCTTAAAATGGAACCCCTTATGGAAAAAGGCTGCTTTAAAATTAGTTAACCCTTTGCTTAGGGTGCACCATTGTAACAGCTGTAAGCAAAAGATAAATGTTTTTTGCCAAATTATTTAGTAATATGTGAAATTAATTCCTAATTACAGTTTTGGCTGGAAATAATTTTATATATAGCTAATTATAAAAATTAATGTAACATATTTGCCATTTAGTAATAATTTCAAAATATTTAAATCGCTTACTGCTTTTAATGAACTGAATCATAACAATAGTAGAGAATTATGAAAAATTAAATTTATATTTTAATTAAGGAACCTTAACAATTTTCTGACCATGAAAAATCGTTTTAGACCATTTTATTTATATGTAACATTGAGAACTAATATATGAAATATCTTTGTTCGAAAATTATAAATCCTCTCAAGCTTAATTGTATTTTAATCCTATAAAATGTTTCTATAATTCATTTTATAAATAGACGGGGGAAAAATTCTTTTTTTGAAGATGTGAAAAAAATTGCATAATAATTTGCATAGGGATGCACAGCCTTTTTGAGTGAAGGGCCACTTTCACAGCAGATTGAAAGGCCGCATGACAAGCATTTAGAACGACATGTTAACCATGTAATATGTTTGCATGAAATTAAATATCTTTAAGTGTTTAAAATTAAAAACTGATTACTTAGGGAAAAAATTTAGATAAATTGCAAAATAATGAGAAAATTCATGTTTTTTTTGTCACATTACAAAATACTAAAGTTCATTTCACGATAAATTTAACATTAAAAATTTTTAATGTTCATACAATTAAATTTTAAAAAAATTAAATATTCTAGTTGATAAATTAAATGTAAGTTTAATTAAAGCAAAACCTTTGCAGGGCGAAATAAGATTCAACATTTAGTAAACAATATACTCCAACTTTAAAACATTTTAAATAAATGATAGGAGAAAAGAAAATAAACCATTAATTTTGAAGGAATCATTTAAGATTCCCTCCGTAAGGAAACTATTAAGATACTTGTTTACAACTGTTTATGACCAATACTTTTTAACATGACACTACTTACAATTAATACACATATATATTAACAACTAATTAAAATTTACATTACGCTACTCATCTTGATTACACTTTTTTACTGTTAAAATTTAAGGATATACAAATTTCCCAGCATATGATCAGAAATGATACAAGATGGTCCATCTAAGTAGCTCATGGCTTAAAAAATTTCTTACGGGTTAACCTGCAATTTGCAAAATTTTCAAATATTGTGATAATTTTATCTACTTGATCATCTGATAGCTTTTTCGGGCTGTTAAATGAAAATTTAATAATTTTGTTTAAAAATTGTTCCACAATCTCTAGAACATGCCCAATTCATTCTGGAAAACAAGTCTTTCTGCAGAAACTAATCTTGTGATCAGTTTTAAACTTAAGGCAAATAACTTATTCAGTGTTTGGAATTTGTCTCACATGGTGCTCTTCCTTTCCTAATTTTTAAATCGCGAGAATACAAAGAGCGATGTGTGATTTTTAAATCACTTCACGAATTGTTATGTGTGATATTTAAATAGCGTGAATACAAATCGAGATGTGTGATTTTTAAATTGCGAGAAGAAGATTCACAGCGTATGATTTTTTAATCTCCAGAATACGAATCACGATGTGTGACTTATTTACGAGAAGAATCAAAACGTATGATTTTAAAAACACATGAATCACGACATGTGATTTTTAAATCATGCGATCATGAGAACGAATAGGTTGGATATTTGTTATTGAACATGCACAAGTTCATGATACTATAGAATTGTGCACGTGTATTGAAATGTTCTCCTGCAAAAGGGATTCGCGTTCAATATAAATTTATACAACTCGTTTTTATTTATTTATTATTATTATTATTATTCTCTTTGGGAAGATGTCGATTTTGCTAAAATACGTAAATACTTTTTAAATTACCAAAAAAATATAGAATCGAATTTCATGAGTTCTAATATGTGTTAAAATATCGGGATATTCAAAATCACAATTCATCAATAGCTGCCGAAAAAGGAAGAAGAAAAGAACATTTAACCTCTATATTTATGTCAAAATCGGCACAATTAGAGCACGTAAAAAATTATTATTTTAAATCGTGATTCATAACTCGTGTTCCGTGAAACTATACATGTCAGGATTTTTAAATCACGGGGAAAAGCGTAGTACCTAGCGAAAAGTCATTGGATTTATCATAAAATCGGCATACACGAAGAGGGTCAAAAGTGATAAACAAAATTCGAAATGATATATAGTCATATTAAAAATATTGGTATTTTGAAAACTATGCGCAAATTCGTAGCATTAACCAACGGAAAAAAGCAATCGAAAAACTACATTGAGAGAGATTGGGTGCGTCAAAAACCTAAATGCGCAATTATAAATTTTCGATTTTTTTTTCCAAAGAAAAAGAAAAAAATTGCATTAATCTTTTTATTTTGTTCAAGTTGCTAGAGCAAGTCGCACATTAAAGTTTGTCGAGCTGCTTGTTCCACATCCCTAATTTACATAATAATTTCACTTCATAAAAATAGATATTTTTTTATAAATGAAGTAGTTTAATTTAATTTTTAATTTAAATCACTGTAATAAGTCTAAATATTTTTAAAAAAATGCAATATTAATTATATTAAAAGTTCACTTGTAATGGAAATTTTATTAACAATTACAATTATTATTTTATATAAATTAAAAAATATTCGCAAGGTTTAAGAATCCTCGTTGTTTTATTAAGGACAGTCACTTTATTTTCCCATTATAATTAACGGCACATTAGTATGCTCTTAAAATGAGTTGAATAAATACCAATTTATGTATCAAGTTAATTTTTCTTTAATTATTAAAAAAGTACTGTTCTAAGGACAATTATTATGCTTTTCAAGCAAAACCTAATGATCTCGTTCAATAAATTTTGAAAAAACACCACCTTGGGAAGAAGTGAGTTTCTTTAAGTGGGCCCGCTCAAACAAACCAAGCTCGTGTTCGCGAAATTTTCCTGGTAATGAATACAATTGTATCAGTACTTAAATTATAATGAAATTGCTCTCTTATTATTTATTTATTTTTTTAAAAAAAATGCATAAATTGACACTGTCACTGGGGGCATATGTAAATTTTAGGATGAACAATTATTATACTATATTTAATGCCCTTAGTTTTTCAAAACAAATACTTAATTTTTTTCAGAAAAAAGTCCTTAAGAGTTCTTAAATTTTGCTTTGTTAAAAAAGTGGGAGCCCTGAATTAAGTTGTAGTGACTTACAACAAATTTTCAAGGTAAGATTACTTTTTAATATTTCGTAAAGGAATACAAGATAAGTCTATTTCTTCGTCAAAATAACTGTTAAGTATGGTTCCAAATTGCTAGAGAAAACCTTTTTGATTTTTTTAAAAACAAAATACAGTCTCTAAGTGAGAAATAAAAAATGTCTATGCTTTTTAATGATATCTAGTGAAATTTTTGGTAATTTGTTAGGTAGGTCTTTGAAAATCATACTAAAGAGCAGTTTAAAGTTAAAATATTACTTTTGGAAAATGCTGTATTCATCCCTCTAGGATATTGCTTTTCTAGGATATATGGCGAATTTCGGAAATTTCTACCCAGTGGCTGATTGTAACATTTTTAACAAAGGCCATTTTTTCAGAATTTGAAAGTTTTAAGTTATTAAAAAAAAACTTCATATTGGTGATATAAGGCATTTCTTTTCAAGTATTTCTTAAAGTAAAGTATGGTAAAATTTACAAGGATGATTTCGAAAAAAGAAAAATGTTAAACTTGAAATAAACCAAATTTCGCAATATTATAAAATATTCTTAACAATTACAACTCTTTTTTTAATAAAAATAATAAAATGGGATACATTTTCGAAGGAAAAGTTACTATCGAATTTACAATTGCATTTCTTATGCATAAAGTTCAATTTTTTAACTGCCAGACTATTTTTAAATCACTACTTATGCTTAGTCGCCCTGATGTGGCCGTTATTTACGTTATTGTTGTCCTAAAAAACAAGTCCTTCAATTTTAAACTTTCTACTCCAACAAAAATACGTATAAGAAAATCTGAGTAAAATAGTAGTGCAGCACTTATTGTTTAAGCAAGAAAAAAAATGTAAATTAAAACACATAAAACAAGAAATTAAAGCAGTTATTCATTTAATTTGCACACGACACGCGTACTTATGAAGTTATACTTTGAAATTTTAATTATTAGATAATTAATAGTTAAAATTGTTAATTTTTTTTGTTACTAAAGATGTAATTTTTTCATGTAAATATATAAATTTCGCTTTTGTGTTTCGAAAGTAGAAGCAAGTTTTGATTTCTTTCATATTTTAAAATATTAAATAACGCTCAAAACTTGTTCCTCTTTAATTGTTTAGGCATAAAAAATATTCGTTTTTCTGATAAATGTAAAAACAAATCTTACGTAAGCATGATTAATGGAGCTGGTGGGTTCCTACTAGCAGTTCCATAAATTTATAAGTCTTATATTGTAGTGAAATTCATTGATTTAGGATTTTATTGTTTGTGTGTGCAATTACGAAGGGGAAAAAAAAGGAAATGTAAGTTTTGAATTTTTAAATTAATATTAATAAGTTCCTAAACTTTTCATTTTTTTTTTCAAGTCAAGTAATTTTTCACGGATTTGAAATTACCTCCTTCAGTTTCACTGTTTATCACAAAACTAAAGATAATGCTAAAACATCTGAAGATATATAAAACCTTTTTAAGCCTTTTAAAGACATGAAGTTTTTGGGAGTTTATCCCAACCAACCTTAATAAATAAACAAGTTAAAATTTATTGTCTTAATCAAACATAATGAAAAAAAATTAAGTTCTCAAGAAAGTTGCACATCTCTATCTGCGCAAATAAAAGGGAATTACATAAATGTAATTAAACTACGAATTAATAAAATTTTTGCTGTCAAAAGAAAAAATGCAAAATTTACTACAAAATTAAAAAAAAATTCTCTTGTTTACAAAATAAATAATGCTTATAAAATTAAACATTTGATATATAAATAATAGAAACAAAAGGCCTCTTTAAAAAAGTGGACTATGAATTAATTATAGCTTTTTATGCTCTACAGTTTTTTACATAATCAAATAGACAAAATTGAAATTAAATTAATATATTTTAAATACAAATAATTATATAATTTAAACATAGGTTCTATTTTATTTTATTTTATAACCATTGTTGAGCAGCCTACTATCCCCCCATTTGCCTTACAAGGAGAGGAAAACCACGAAAACCTTCCCCGGTTCGCGGATTAATTAGGATTTTAAATCTTTGGAAATATATTGGCAATCAAGTTTCTTGCCTACAGCATTTTACAGAGTTAAATCTCTTAAAAATTATGTTTTGTTTTTATTCCCTTCACTTTTTATTTTTAAAAATTTTCATTAATTTATAATGTGTTTCAGATTTTTACTCTTGACGTTAAATTTTATAGTATAATGAAACATTAATGCTATTGCCTAGCAAATATTTCCTGGAAATAAATATTATCCCCCTTTTTTTTAAATAAACAACTGTTTTTCTAAGAGCGTAATTAACGAACATCTTTAATGTTTGTTAAATGATAGTCTAAATTTATTTTAAGATTATTTTTAAATTTTTTTTAACGATAACAATCAATCAAGCGATATGAATGTTAAAATCATGTTTAATAAAATTCACCTTTTAATGTGATTACTAAAGACATAAATGGTGAAGTAATATAGTCTTTTTGTGTTCAATATCATAATAATATGACTTGAGTAAGACTAAATAATATCTTTGTGCAACTACGAATCTATTTCCAAGTTAAGAATCTTATCTTTCCAAGTTGACGTAAGGCGTTCTAAAGCCTTACAGACAGTAATAAATCTGTCCAATCATAGACAGGACAAGAAATTTCAAATTTTTGCGCTCTTTAGAGATACGCCAATAGTGAGATAAACTACTCGACTAAGGTAAACCCGAAAGAGGGTAAGTTCTTGGAATTTTGTTGCCACCGGGAAGATAGGACCTTCACTTCCTTCTAATCTTAGGCGAATATCTACGTCACTAGTCATTTATTTACCACGTTTATATCAACTTGCCTTCGTGTATGTCTGTTCGGGTGGAATTTTGTAATCGATTTTAAATTAACTTCCCGACTAGCTACAGACTTCAAATTTGGCACATAGTTTAGAATTGGATGACAATGCATGAAAATGAAGAGAAAAAAGACATATAAAGTAAAGTAAAATTAAAATTAAAGAAAAATTAATATATTTTCGCTATTGTCTTTTGTTGTCGATTCGATTATTTCAAATTAGTGCCACATGTCAGTTGATAAGCTTTGAGTACAGTGAGTGAAAAAAATTTAGATTTTGGAAGTGAGTACAAAAAAAAAATCAAAATAAAGAGAATATTTTTAAAAACCACTTTTTTGTAGTAGAGAATAATAATTAAAAAAAAATTTGAAAAACGAAAAACATGGGGTGCATGAAATACATAACAGTACATATACATATACACATTTTCTTACTCATGCACATGCACAACCACATACACATCCACATTCAGATACAATTACAGATATACATACACATATTCTCATCAGCACACATACTATTACTATTGTGTATTTCATATGCCCCACGTTTTTCGTTTTTCAAATTTTTGTTTTTTAATTATTATTCTCCACTACAAAAACGTGGTTTTTAAAAATATTATTTTTATTTTTATTTTTTTACCTATAGATGTGTTGAAAGATAACTTTTTAGCATTCCAAACTTCTTGATTTAATCTCGATTAACTTGTCATCATTTTTTCTATACCTTAAATTTCATATAACTTATTCAGCACGTTCACGCCTGGGTGACCCACCGGTGGGTCACGCTAGATTGTCTCATCGGGCGGAGCACCGGAGTTAAAATTGGTAACAAATAAATTTAATTTTTTAGTTTTTTCCAGGGAATAATAAAAATCCATAACTACCAATTGTTTTCAACGGATGCAAATTTTATATTGAATTGCTTCTTCGTCGTGATAAATTTCCTTACAGTGAATTGTTATTGTTGAGAATAGATTAACTCCTCCCGAATATTATCTAATATTGAAATAGTTCTTCTACCAGTATTTTCTCTTTTCCGTCCCGCTTTCAGGCGCAACACCCGGCGTGAACGTGTTAATTAAAGAAGAATTTGCCATGAGGGATTTCGCCCGTTGTATAACGTCCTCTTAACACGTTCACGCCGGGGTGACCCACCGGTGGGTCACGCTAGATTGTCTCATCTTGGCAGCGCACCGGAGTAAAAACTGGTAACAATAAATTTCAATTTTTAGTTTTTTTTCCGGTAATTATAAAAATCCATAACTACCAATTGTTTTTAACAGATGCAATTTTTATATTGAATTGCTTCTTCGCCGTGATAAATTTCCTTACAGTGAATTGCTATTGTTGAGAATAGATTAACTCCTCCCGAATATTATCTAATATTGAAATAGTTCTTCTACCAGTATTTTCTCTTTTCCCGGCGTGAACGTGTTAAAGGAGCGAACTTAAAAGTTTCCGCTGAATAGAACTTTATTTTTAGATGACCAAATGATTCCCCTTTTCTACTGTAGTATAATAAAAAAAATTGTCAAATTCTTGCCTCTCCCCCTGAAAAAAATTTTTTTTATGAAAACTTTCCATGCATTTATTTTAGAATTATTCCTAAATAGAGTCTTCCGCATTTGTATACTACATGTGAAGAATTTAGGAGCAAAATGAAAGACAACACTGATTTTTAATTCATGACGAAATTTATGCACAAAAAAATCATTATAATTTATGAGTAGCAATTTACCGCTACCAGGGCAAGTGCACAATTATACATAGCATAGAGTTTTTTTAATACAAGGAGAAACATTTTTTGAAGGAATTATGTCCTCAATATCTCGCTCTCCATTATTCTGAATTTTCAGGTTTTATAGGATCTTTATTGGTTCTCGTCTGAAATATTTCTCACAAATTTTAGTTGATATCTTCTGGTAGTTGTTGTAACGTTAATTCAAATTGCAGTACATATTCTACTTTATTATTTTTTAATTATAAAATTAAATTTTGAATAAATGCACAGATTTTTATTGAGTGCATTAATTTGTCGGTTCTGGGATATTTTCTTTGACTCTTTGTGATCGTGAAATTGGGCTCATTCAATCATTCATATCTTACAAAGCATTTTACAAACACTTTTAAGGTATCTCTTTTTTAATGTCTCGCCATCTCCTTTAAATGTCCTTTCTAAATTTCTCTTTTTTGAGACTTTATTTCTTCTTTCAAAGGTCTGTTTCCCGTGATTACTTTACAAATGCATCTCCTTTCAAAAATTAATGGCTCGTAATTTCTTTCCAGACTTCTTTCGTTTGTGATCTTTTAGAAATGCTTCGTTTTCGTGATCTTCTTCCAAATGTTTTTTTTTTTTAAAATCCATTCTCTTAAATGTCCTTCAAACATTAATGGCTCGAAATTTCTTTCCGAACTTCTTTCCTTTGTGATCTTTTAGAAATGCTTCGTTTTCGTGATCTTCTTTCAAGTGTTTTTTTTTAAATCCAGTCTCTTAAATGTCCTTTCAAACTTTAATGGCTCGAAATTTCCTTCCAAACTTCTTTCCTTTGTGATCTTTTAGAAATGCTTCGTTTTCGTGATCTTCTTTCAAGTGTTTTTTTTTTTTTTTAATTCATTCTCTTAAATGTCCTTCAAACATTAATGGCTCGAAATTTCTTTCCAAACTTCTTTGTGATCATTTAGAAATGCTTCGTTTTCGTGATCTTCTTTCAAGTGTCTGTTTTTTTTAATCCATTCTCTTAAATGTCCTTTCAAACATTAATGGCTCGAAATTTCTTTCCAAACTTCTTTCCTTTGAGAACTTTTAGAAATGCTTCGTCTTAGTGATCTTCTTCCAAATGTTTTTCTTTTTTTTTATCCATTCTTTTAGAAAAAGTGGATTATTCTATGAAATGGACAATACAGAATAAATATATATTTCATCTTAATTTTGTTTTCAAAGGCTTAAAGGAATATGTGCTGCAAAACGGAATATGAACCAGAAAGATAATGAATAGAAATACTAAATGTTTCATTTTAAACAATATGGATTTCAAAATAAACAATTTTGACTAAAATATTTAAAGTGATATTCTTATTATACATATTTTTATGATACATTTTCTTATTAGAAGTTCAAAATAAACATTCAATTACAAATACATATTTTACATTTCAAGTAATTAGTGCATGAACTTAAATTTCAAACCATGTTTTATAAGAATTATAAAAAAGGAAAAAATTTTGAAGTATTTTAACGTGAGGGCAACTTTGCAATTTTTCAGAACAAATATGATTTGAGTGAAAACTTAAAGAAATGGTAGTCAGTCTAGTCCAAAATATTACTCCTCACAGAGTGGACTCCAAACTTCACTCAAAACAAGATTCCGACTCAAAACTTTCACCGTAATTAATTTTAGTTTATAGATTAATGTTAAAGGTATTCAAGTAAAAATTACATTCTATCATTACAGCTGAAGGAATGAACTCTGTGCTTGAACAAATTATTGTATCAAAACTATTATAAGAAAAATGCTAAATATTCAAAATATGATTTATGAACATTTTATGGTAAAAAAAATTCTTTAAGGTATATTCTGGAAACAAATGATGCATAGAATTCTATTACATATATTTTTTAATTAATTTTCAAATGAACTAAATAAAATCGTTTTGAGTCATTTCCATAAATTCAATCAAGCATGGATTCAAATTGTCTCACTATTCATTTGAGTCATATTTTTATACACATACTAGTTAAAATTATTTATCTCAATAATTTTCTCGTCTCTTCTTTTAAGCTATAACTTTTAACTTACGGAAAAATTTGCCAAAAATTCTCTTCGACTTAACTCCACCAAGCTTCACTAAATCATGTTTGTAGTTATTTTTTTACAAATCTGAGTGAAAATCACTTTTGTATGATTGCAGAAATTATATATTTTACGTGGCCCAAATACAGTGCGTTAATAAAAAATAAAAATTAATATTTTCAAAAAATTTAGATAATTTTATAGTCGTCTGAAAAGACTTAATAAAATAATTGTTGATTGCAGAAATTATATATTTTACGTGGCCCAAATACAGTGTGTTAATAAAAATTAATATTTTCAAAACATTTAGATCATTTATAGTCGTCTGAAAAGACTTAATAAAATAATTGTTGATTGCAGAAATTATATATTTTACGTGGCCCAAATACAGTGCGTTAATAAAAAATAAAAATTAATATTTTCGAAAAATTTAGATAATTTTATAGTCGTCTGAAAAGACTTAATAAAATAATTGTTGATTGCAGAAATTATATATTTTATGTGGCCCAAATACAGTGCGTTAATAAAAAATTTAAAATTAATATTTTCAAAAAATTTAGATCATTTATAGTCGTCTGAAAAGACTTAATAAAATAATTGTTGATTGCAGAAATTATATATTTTACGTGCCCAAATACAGTGTGTTAATAAAAAATAAAAATTAATATTTTCAAAAAATTTAGATCATTTATAGTCGTCTGAAAAAACTTAATAAAATAATTGTTGATTGCAGAAATTATATATTTTACGTGGCCCAAATACAGTGCGTTAATAAAAAATTTTAAATTAATATTTTCAAAAAATTTAGATCATTTATAGTCGTCTGAAAAGACTTAATAAAATATTTGTTGATTGCAGAAATTATATATTTTACGTGGCCCAAATACAGTGTGTTAATAAAAATTAAAAATTAATATTTTCAAAAAATTTAGATCATTTATAGTCGTCTGAAAAAACTTAATAAAATAATTGTTGATTGCAGAAATTATATATTTTACGTGGCCCAAATACAGTGCGTTAATAAAAAATTTTAAATTAATATTTTCAAAAAATTTAGATCATTTATAGTCGTCTGAAAAGACTTAATAAAATATTTGTTGATTGCAGAAATTATATATTTTACGTGGCCCAAATACAGTGTGTTAATAAAAATTAAAAATTAATATTTTCAAAAAATTTAGATCATTTATAGTCGTCTGAAAAGACTTAATAAAATAATTGTTGATTGCAGAAATTATATATTTTACGTGGCCCAAATACAGTGTGTTAATAAAAATTAAAAATTAATATTTTCAAAAAATTTAGATCATTTATAGTCGTCTGAAAAGACTTAATAAAATAATTGTTGATTGCAGAAACTATATATTTTACTTGGCCCAAATACAGTGTGTTAATAAAAATTAATATTTTCAAAAAATTTAGATCATTTATAGTCGTCTGAAAAGACTTAATAAAATAATTGTTGATTGCAGAAATTATATATTTTACGTGGCCCAAATACAGTGTGTTAATAAAAATTAAAAATTAATATTTTCAAAAAATTTAGATCATTTATAGTCGTCTGAAAAGACTTAATAAAATAATTGTTGATTGCAGAAATTATATATTTTACGTGGCCCAAATACAGTGCGTTAATAAAAAATAAAAATTAATATTTTCAAAAAATTTAGATAATTTTATAGTCGTCTGAAAAGACTTAATAAAGTAATTGTTGATTGCAGAAATTATATATTTTACGTGGCCCAAATACAGTGTGTTAATAAAAATTAAAAATTAATATTTTCAAAAAATTTAGATCATTTATAGTCGTTTGAAAAGACTTAATAAAATAATTGTTGATTGCAGAAACTATATATTTTACGTGGCCCAAATACAGTGCGTTAATAAAAAATTTAAAATTAATATTTTCAAAAAATTTAGATCATTTATAGTCTTCTGAAAAGACTTAATAAAATAATTGTTGATTGCAGAAATTATATATTTTACGTGGCCCAAATACAGTGTGTTAATAAAAATTAAAAATTAATATTTAAAAAAAATTCAGATCATTTATAGTCGTCTGAAAAGACTTAATAAAATAATTGTTGATTGCAGAAATTATATATTTTACGTGGCCCAAACACAGTGTGTTAATAAAAATTAAAAATTAATATTTTCAAAAAATTTAGATCATTTATAGTCGTCTGAAAAGACTTAATAAAATAATTGTGTTTACATGCGTAAGAAACAATTATCAAATAAGATATAATAAAAATCGGAATTTAAATACGAAGATTTGATAAAATAATATCCACCCTTTCTTTGAATGAAATATTTATTTAAATTTCAATATAAAATAAAAAATTAACATGTGATCACTGTAATTGGATAAAGCCAATTTTTGTGAAGCCAGTTCTTGAAAGATAAGAATAATTATAATTACAGAAATGAGAAGATGTTTATGGTGCGTTGTATCTTCGAACAGCAAAAAAAAAAAAAGTTTAAAAATTTTAGTCCACTATTTAACTTTAGACAAAACGACCAATTTTGTAGTCATTCATGTCTTTTTGTACATATGCAGGGTGTTCCGTTAAGACCGCACTTAATATGTATTTTTAGAATTCTTATCAAAAAAGAAAGCAAAATATGAAATTAATATTTAATGGGAAACAAATCCTCGATTGAAATCTGGCTTGATTGTGTAAATAAACAGAGAAGATTCAAAAAAGAATTATTTGAAACACTTTTAAGTTTCAGCCTCTAATAAAACCTGTTTTGATATTTACTACTTCCTCTACTGTAGTTTGTTAGATTTCGATAGAGTTTTGTTCTTCCCTTATTAAAAATTAATTTACAACCTCCAATGTGGGGGTTGTCAAACTTTACTACTTAAAACTTAAATAAAAAAATTCACATATAACAATTTCGTAAAAAAAAAATTGGTTTAAATGTGTACCATGAAAAAAAGAATAAAACAAAATAAATAGATTTTTAAAAATTGGCCTGGTAAATTGCGAGAAGAAAGAAGATGCAATTATTTATGAAAAGCAATTAAAGTTGCATCAAAATCACTTTTAGTGTCTACATATCAGATTAAGTTATGTAGATCTTAAATGCACTGAGGAAAAAAAAAAAGCATTTATCTTTTCTGTTTTTCAAACAGCAGAATATTTTTTTTTTTTTTACTTTTTGTAAAATATTTAATAATTTGTAGTAATCATTTAATTTTTTCTAGGAAAATACATAAAAAATCTATAAAGAGACTTACACTTTTGCAACAATTTTACATTATATCTTTTATATTAATCGATACAATATAAAATGGACACATTAGAATAATAATTTTTTTTTTTTTTTAAATTTTACAACTTACTAAGAACTAAAAAATAAGTTGTTTTTTAGAATTGAAAAAAGTGATTCATTTTTAGCATCAATTTCGCTATAACCATAATTTGTTACATATAATACAATTTGTTGGTCGTTGAAAGAAAGGGAATCTTTTTCTTCAGTCTATTGTGTTAGAGTGAAGAGAACTCCCTGAAATGCGCTATTCTTGTTTCCATAGCAGCAGACGGCCTCAGACGTTGAAGCTGGGGGAGATCTTACCGTAGATAAACTATATTACTGTTTTCTTCAACCCCTTCAGGACCAGGAGAGAGAGAAAGATCTTTCCCAGCCCCGCAAATTCCTACTTAAAGAGTACGTAAACATACTGATACGAGAGTACCGTATTGAGATCACGTCAATCTGATCTTGGGTCGCTTGAGTCAGAAATCTTGTGGTCCGTGGAATCCGTGGCCATGAAATCTTGGGCCATGAAGATTGAATCGTGTGATCACATTATTTGTTACATGATCACACGTTACATGATCACACGAAGGGGACCGGCCTGTGTAGGGACAGGGAACTGTCCTTGCATCAGAAAGGTCCTGGGTTCGGATCCCGGGCAAGGCACGGATGTCTCTTTCTCTCTCTGTGTTATATGCCCTTTCTCCTTTGTGTGTGAATGTGACCCGCCCTATAGACGGGATGCTGTTGAGTGAATAGCGTGGCAGAAGTCGAATTCCTGGCCATAGATGGCGCCACTGAAAAACAGGAACATTCGCACCCCCACTGCCTAAACAGGAATACGACAAAAAAAGGGGGGAGGGGTTGAAGCTAAAATGACTGTTAATATATTCTTAGTAAATTTACTGTTATTTTTCTTTACGTTAAGGCATTTTTCACGGAAATGTGATCAGAAACAATGAAAAAAATTGAACCTTATAATTTTTGCTGTACTTTGAGAGATGTTTCAAAAGAAATGCTTTATTGTAGCAATGATAGCTTAAAATTTTGAAAAAAAGAAATGGCCACAAAGTGACCTCTGTGATAAATGATACAATAGACCATTACAAGGTCCACGAGCCAGTAGTTTCTAATTTTGCCCTATAGTGCATACGAGATTGGATCAAATATAAATGAGATTTTTAATAACTAAATATTAAAATTTTACTTTAAAAAAAATGCAAAAATTTTATTTTTCGTGAACACACTTTTTCCAACGTTTTTTAGTCCCGGTGGCATAGAAAGAACGTGTCGTACACCAATTGCCAGTGTTGTGTTACCGACGAATGCACCCTTTGTTATTTGTTTTACGTATGACGAAAATAGAATTATTTTCTCCTTTTTAGCCTACCTGAAAAACGTACTTCATCTAATTTTATTAAGTGAAAATTAAGATTAATAAAACTAATAGTAGATTGACTCCTTAAAATTTACATAAAAACAACAATTGCCCCGGAAAAATTAGAATAGAAATTAATCAGTAAAAAAAGAAACAAAATATTTTTTTTGTTTTATCTTTAAATTGCAATTTTCTTATGACCATGCACTCAAATACACAACTGCCGTTTTCAATACTTTTGATTGAGATACTTTGTATTGGTAACGCGATATAGATATTGATTTTATGATTGTAAGCAGGATTTATTTTAACAATTAATAGTTTTAAAGAGTTTTGTTAGGACTCTTGCATATTTATTTAAATTATTTACAAGCAGTGGTTGTCAAAATCATTATAAATTAACGTTGTTAAACGAATAATGCTAACACATAGACTATATTACCAATTTAAAAATAAAAATGGCCGGGATGCAGAGCGCTGGACTCATGCTTGTGAGAATGAGGGTTCGAATCAAGCCGGCTGAAGACACCCTTTGTAGTAAATGGTGACTGGGGCACGTTGAATCTCTCGAGTCACAAAGTCCTCCGCGTTCCCCTAACAAATCAATATTTCTAGAGGTACTGAGTCTGAGATGGATCGTTCTCTGGTTCAGGTCAAATTTAAAATTTGTGTATGAGGGGGATGTATGAATGGGTCCGTCCTGTAAACGGGTGTGACGTATGGGTGCGGCAGAAGTTGAATACTTGATCATAAATGACGCCACTAGGAATCAAGAAAAATCGCATCCCCTCTGCCTTAATGACCAACAACAACAAAGAATTTTGTTATGACTCTTGCATTTTTATTTAAATTATTTACAAGCAGTGGTTGTTAAAATCATTATAAATTAACGTGGTTAAATAAGGAACGCAAACGTATAGTTTATATTGCCACTTTAAAAATAAAAGTAAAACTTTCCGAAGACCAGGGGATTCAGCAGCTATGCAAACACAAAAATTCACCCTAATAGCAAATGCTAATAATCAAAATTTGAAACTTTCTGGACACTTTTTCTTGAAGAGATTGTATTTAAATAATTCTAAAATAATAATTAAATTATTCCAAACGTGTCTAAATTAAATGAATTGAAGAAAAAATAAATTTAGAAAATTACCAGTTACAAGAACGCTATACCACGGGAAAATTCCTAACATGGCAATTCTTTTTCATCCACAGAAGCAAATTAGAATTTAAAGTATAAAAAAGTGAGTTCGGATAATCCTAGAATAAACCAAGAAGTTTCAAGTGTTGGAAAAAAAAAATTTGAAAATATCAAACTGCAAAAAACTTACGATAGGATTGCGTTATCTTCCGATACGCAGTGGGAAAATTATTGAGCAGTAATTTTATTTTCTATATATAAAATTCTAATGATAGTATCGCTGTTTTCTATTGTTGTCAGTACATTTTAAATGGTCGGAAAATCACATGCTAGAATACAGTTTCCCGCAGTAATTTTTATATTGATATTGTTGGTAAATATTGTTAGATTATGTCAACCTTCTTCTATCAAAAGGTACCTCAAGTTAGATCGAGTTAACGTGTATTTAATGCTAGTTATTTGTAGTGGTAGTTACGACACATTACTCCCCTTTCAGAATTTTATCTGTGATAGATTTCAATGAACGATTACCACTTGCTGATTCATGCTGTTAATGTATTTAGTTAATTTTGCTCATTATATATTTACTTCATTTTTTATAGCATTTCGCTCATAATATTATTCCCTCATTATTTTGTTTATAGCATTTTGCAAATTTATTTTCCTGTATTGCTTATAACCGGGTGAATTTATATAATTACTCCGGATCTTTTTTTTTTCTTTGAGCAGATTATATTAAGCAAATGAACTGTTTATTTGTGGACCATCCATCATGTGTTAGCAAGTTCATATCACGTCCCGAGGTCACCAATATGGGGTATTCATCTATCAAAAGGCACCTCAAGATGTGATCGAGTTAACGCGTCTTATATACTAGTGATTTGGTATTTAATATTTGTAGTGGTAGTTACGCCACAATATAACTCAAGGTATTGTTTTCCTATAAATATTTTTTCCCCTAATTTAAAGGTTAAAATTACCTGTACAGTTATTTTTACTTTTTTGATTTTGTTCGGATTTCTAAATTAGGAGTTTAGGAGGATTGTTTTTATTATTATTATTACAATAATATAATTCTACCTTGCATTTTAAGCTAAAGTTATTTAAATCGGTGTCCGATCTTATTTAAACGTTTTGCAATTATTATTTTTGGGGGAAAATAAATTAATACACTATAATGAATGACGATTAAAGAGATTCGCTTAATGATTTTGAACTTAACTTTTCAGCTTCATACATGAAGTGATAAATGCAAAAACTGCATAAGCAAAACTACTAAATTACAGATAGGGTATTTATCTTAGACTATGTCAACCTTCATTTATCAAAGAGTACCTCAACATATAATCGAGGTAACATGTCTTATATACTAGTGAATTCGTATTTAATATTTGTAGTGGTAGTTACACCACATTTCCAGAATTCTATCTGTAATAGAATTTGATGAACAGATTCCACTAGTTGTTTCATGCGGTTTTTTTTTCTATTATTATTTTTTATTTATATATTTTTTCTTATTTATAGCATTTCGCTCATTTTTTTATCTTTCAATATTATTTATTGACCGAAAAACTTAATTTACTTCACCGGATTTTTTTAGCAGTATATTTTTAAGCAAATCAACAGTTAATGTGGACCATCCATCAATATTGGCAAGTTCATATCACGTCCGCAGGTCAACCTTCATCTATCAAAAGGTACCTCAAGATGGAATCAAATTAACATGTTTTATATAATAGTAAATTCGTATTTAATATTTGCAGTGGTAGTTACGCCACAAACTTACGAAATTTGTTATAACAATATACTTTTAATTTTAAAAGTTTTTTCAAAAAGTGATTACTAAGAAAAATGATTTATTCAAGGCAAATTCATATCACGTCCGCAGGTCAACCTTCATCTATCAAAAGGTACCTCAAGATGGAATCAAATTAACATGTTTTATATAATAGTGAATTCGTATTTAATATTTGCAGTGGTTGTTACGCCACAAACTTACGAGATTTGTTATAACAATATACTTTTAATTTTAAAAGTTATTTCAAAAAGTGATTACTAAGAAAAATGATTTATTCAAGGCAAATTCATATCACGTCCGCAGGTCAACCTTCATCTATCAAAAGGTACCTCAAGATGGAATCAAATTAACATGTTTTATATAATAGTAAATTCGTATTTAATATTTGCAGTGGTAGTTACGCCACAAACTTACGAAATTTGTTATAACAATATACTTTTAATTTTAAAAGTTTTTTCAAAAAGTGATTACTAAGAAAAATGATTTATTCAAGGCAAATTCATATCACGTCCGCAGGTCAACCTTCATCTATCAAAAGGTACCTCAAGATGGAATCAAATTAACATGTTTTATATAATAGTGAATTCGTATTTAATATTTGCAGTGGTTGTTACGCCACAAACTTACGAGATTTGTTATAACAATATACTTTTAATTTTAAAAGTTATTTCAAAAAGTGATTACTAAGAAAAATGATTTATTCAAGGCAAATTCATATCACGTCCGCAGGTCAACCTTCATCTATCAAAAGGTACCTCAAGATGGAATCAAATTAACATGTTTTATATAATAGTGAATTCGTATTTAATATTTGCAGTGGTAGTTACGCCACAAACTTACGAAATTTGTTATAACAATATACTTTTAATTTTAAAAGTTATTTCAAAAAGTGATTACTAAGAAAAATGATTTATGTTCACTTATAGTTCTCAATAGTATCACAAGGAAAGTATTTGGACGTGGGAAGAGGAGGCTCAAGTGTTCTTTTCAAGCGATACATATATTTTTAGTTGAATAATTTCAATTGTTTTAAGCCAAGAAACAATAATTATTGCGAAGCAATCATCGGGGTTGGTGAGCTGCAGCGAACAGGGAGTTTTGCACCCCCCCCCCAGTATATTTTGAAAAACTTTTTCATTAATTGAAACTTCGTGCTTCACTCTAGGATTACATGAATTCACTTTTCGCTAAACTTTAAATCTTTAACGATAGTTCGTTCACCAAGAGTTGGTATTTGGCAACCACCTCCTCAAACACAGAATTCATTTCAGCGCGGGAAGCATACCCGCGCCGCTTGAAATTGAGACAACCCTAAATGCGTGCCAAACGCAAACAGGGAATTCTTTTTCAGTCACTAACTTCGTTTTTATCATTTGCTATTATACCTTTTGTTACTCTAGCTAATTAAACATATTTTAAATTTAAAAACTGCTGTTTTTCCCAGCAAAATGTCTCAAAAAGGACAAACTATTCACTCAAAAGAGAGAAATATCATGAGAAATGGGGGGAAATATTTAATGTTAAAATATTGCTAATAAAGATTACGAAATAAATATTTTTTCTTATACGGTCACCAAATAGTGACCATGTTCAGCATTGTTTCTCCTAAAAATAGCGAAATAGTATCGACGGAGCCAAGTCCCAACTCCTGTTGAACAAACTATACCTAAGAAAATGGGGGGGGAAAACTTGCCATTAAAAGTTTCTCCCATGGCATAGCGTCCTCTAAAGTAAATCAAAAAATGCAATTCATTTATTCTTCAAACTGCTCTTTACTACACGCAAACAGAAGATAATATTCTAATAACAAGTGTAAGTAACGACATTTTGAAACTTTCCGGTCAATTTTTTAGGATTGCTGGTGATGAAACTATTCTCAAGGACGTGTGTCACTATCTTATCGACATTTTTTGGCTCCAAAGACGAGTTATCTATGACGTACGAGCATAACGTACTTAATAGTTTGTTTTCATTACCACTCAAGACAGCTTTATAGATTTTCGAATGTACGTCGAACAGGTCTACTTCTTTTGCCACCGATTCCATGACCTTTTCTAGATTCTCCATAATGCTCAACGTGCGAGCACGCGCTTCTAACTGCTCATCGTCATTAACCCAATCTGAATTATATTTCTCATTAGTAAATTTTCTAACAAACAAATCGAGTAAAAGTAAAGCACCGTTAACGTCTGCGTGCTTTAAAACTGTGCTACCTTTCCGATCCAAATTTTCCCTGGGCTTTGAGGAACTTAATGATTTTTCCCCGCGAAGATTCTCATTTCCTGATACTATCTTTCTGACGTGACGATTCATGTTGTCACTAGTTACGTTTAATTTTGACCTGATAGATTCAATCAGTGATGATCGAATATGACGATCTTTTTGGTGATCGGTTGCACGCAGAAATTTGCTGCTGCATCGGTTTGCTTGTATCAGCATAGTAAGAATATCTCCCTTGGCTAAGTCACACGCCAGTGTATCTTCCTCCCTTGCTGGTTTACCTGTTTGCGTTTTCTGCCTCTCTTCCGCTTTCAGTAACTCTTCGATGATGTCTTTCTTTCCATGGATGATTGCCAGATCGAGGGGTGTGTGGTCATTAACTGTTTTTAAGTAAACTTTCGCTCCTCTCGCAATGAAAGTGCTCACCACGTCTTTTTGACCACTTGCAGCGGCTAAATGCAGAGGTGTCTGTTTGTCTACGTCAGCGCAATCTACGTCTATGTATGGCTGGTTGTCGACGAGCGATGGCAGACGTTGGGCAAATTCTGCTTGCTTGAAGAATACTGCGTAGTGCAGAGGAGACCACTTCCTCTCCCCAGCCACGTCATTGATGTGGCTCCTATTGTTGGTCATTAAGTCCGTAATCAACCCCTCGTGTCCCTTCATAGCGGCGTAATGAAGCGGAGTCATGCCAGTGATGTCCTTTGGGAACATATCGACATTCCTCCTCTGCTGGAACTGCTGGGTAACCATGTATAGTCCCAAAATGGCAGAGTAATGGACGGGTGCTAAACCATTTGCGTCTTTCACATTCGGATCAACCTTCCTATTGATTAATAACCTCCAAACAATAGTCGAACTAAAAGTTTCATCCGACACGCTGATATGCAAGGGAGTCATTCCAGCCTTGTCTTGTTCGTTCGGATTGATGTTGGGACTTGCCAGCAGTTCTTTCACGATGTCTTCAGACTGATAACGAACGGCTAGATGTATGGGTGTCAAGTGATAAGTGTTCGATTGAGCGTTTACGTCCGCCCCCCTTCCAATAAGTTCTTTCACGACATCGACCTTTTTTCTTTCCGTAGCTATATGCAGCGGGGTGTACCCAATTGAATCTTTCTGATTGATCAGCGAACGATCAATGTCTAATATCCGCTTCAACATCACCACCCTCCCCGATTCTGCGGCAGCGTGGATAACCCCCCTCTTGTTCTCGAACACCGCCTTGACACTTGCTCCCAGACTTATGAGTTTATTCATTTTATTCAAAATCTCATAATCTTGGTAAGAATCAACAAAAGCTAAATCATACAAATCTCTGTCTACATCCCTGAAGGCTCTTTGAGCGTTTGATGATACGACTCGTATCAACTCCGGGGGATTATTGTCGAATTTTCGAAAGACGAGCCTGTTCATTCGATTGGAATTTCGCAACTGAATGTCAGGGTTAGCGATATCAATAACTTCCTGCGGTGACAGCCATTTGCTTATTTTAGAATATTTACCATCGCTTTCAAATTGTAAAGCGTAGCTGACCTTAGCACCACGCTTCCAATCTAAAAAGTTAGTACTGCTGCTTCTTACACCGTCGTAAGACCTGAATGATATATCGATGTCGTTTATCGGTGCTTTATCGATAACTGGTAAGGTGATGCCATTTATTTTTTGTTTCAACTGCCTTAACGTTGAAATGTGACTTTCAAAAGCACTGTACAAATCTTTCTTAGAGTTTCGCATGTCATGGCTGTTTTTAGCGCTATCCAACAACTGAATGACTTTATCGATTAAACCATTGCGATTTGTATTTATAATGCGCTTGAAAGTGGTAAAGTAAAACAAAAGTTTATCTAAATGTTGGTTGAACTCATGAAGTTCGTTCGTTTGATAGAAGTATTCGGATATGTACACGTACTCCTCTAAAAGGGAAAAAACAATCGAAGCGTACGTCAGTGTGCCGAAGTTCAAAGCTGCGAGGGCGTTATACGCATTCTGATCGTCTATGTTATTCGGAACCGCGTATTTCTTGTTGATCATCGAAAACAGCGCTTCAAACAAAGTACCTTGCTGTTTCACATAATTAAATAGAAAATTATCTTTTAATTCTTGTTTTATTATGTTTACGTATTCTTCTTTGCTCGCCTCCCTTTTATTACTTTCGCTGAAAGCAATTGATATCCTCGCGTTTTCGATGTCGGATGTGATGTCGCTGATGCCCTGAGCTGTAATGGCCTTTAGAACGCTCTCAAACCCAGCGTTCATCTCTTGCCTGGTTAACTCGAGCTGAGAAAGCGTTTCGCTCACTTTTTCAGAAATGCCTTTCAAAATCTCTGCTTGCTGATCTAATTTACGGTTGACTTCGTTGAATTTTTTGTCCAGTCTTTGTTCTAATTCTTTGAACGGAACGTCAGCGCAATCTCTTTCGATACTGGCGTCACCCAGCAAACCCTTAGCAGCTGAAGTTCCCAGCATTATGCCGCCCATGATCACTCCTAATCCCGGCATAAGCAAAGCACCTGCAACCGATGCTACAGCACCCGCCATGCCAAGCCATGTGTCTGAAACGTTCTTACCCTTTTCCAATCGTTTGCAGAGAGCAGACAACTCCTCTAAACTCATCTCCCGCTTCAGACGCATCAACGCTGTACTTTCATGCGCAGAATTCGAATCTAACCCCATGTCGTTTGAAATAAAAAAGAAAATCAATACTTACTTTTCAGCAACCAAAAGAGTTTTCAAAAAGTATCAAAACGCTGTCTTGAGTAGTTATTTATATACTATCGAAGCAATGATTCTTACTGTCTGCCATCTGCGTCTCTGCCATCTGCTTTGATAGATAGAACAAAGTAATTCGAAAAATCTAAATCTAACATAATATCACATTCGTCGTTTAGTGACATGTTGACGTGTCTTGTCCTTTTTTCCCTGTAACTGACGTTTTTGAGGTTTAAAAGTTCTGTTTTCAACATATGTTTTGTATGTCTGAGTATCATATACTGACAATTGCAGAAATTATAAGTGAATAAGCTAAAAAAGCATTTCGTAATTTATCAAATATTTTCGAAATTGTAAAAATTGAACATTATATATGGAGGGTTGTCTTTACATTTTAAAATTCTCAAAACAGAAATCACTAATATCCGCTTTCCAACAGGCCAAGTAATCCGTTATTAATCCCTCAAAATTTTGGATCAACTTCTGATGGAGGCATGCTTTTCTTAGAATAACATTCTTTTGAATTTTTAGATTAAACTTATTTGAAATAAACCATTCTTGAGAATCTACTACTTATAACTAAAGGGAAATAAAAAAAAGCCTGAATTTGATTTGATTGAAGCAGAACACTGATTACACTTTTTTTTAAAAAAAATTGCTAAAATATTTAAGGCATTGTCTAACTTTTTTTAAAAAAATCGGTAGATCGCGTTATACTTAGATAAATATTATCTAAATATCAATAGATAATTCTTAATTTTGCATGTTTTTATGAGCAATGCAGCGTTGTAATCAAGACTGCGAAGTTAGGCACAAAACAAAATTAACTTGACTATGGTTTGTAAAAAAAAAAAAAAGTTTTGATCTTATAAAAATTATTTAGACAAATATTGTATAAACAAAAATATTGCTAAAACAAATTTTACGAAAATTATTTAAATTATGTAACTTATCACAAACTTAATAACTAATCATATTTGAACGTTTCTGAGTCTATATTTGACTAAACTATTGAAAAATGTATTATGTTCTAATTAAGAAATTCCAAAATCAAATTTATATCTAAGTAATTTTTAAAAAAAAATGTGAATGAGGTCAACGTATCATTTGTCATAAGATGTTTATGTATGTGAGAAAGTATTGTGAAGCTAAGTAGTAGCTAAGTAATAAAGACTATTTCACAAAAATATTTCAAACTTGTTAACGCATTTTATGGGGGAAATGACCTTGTAATGATTTATACAGCCACTTAACTTATAGAGAAAGCACTACAATACTTTTCCTTTTATTGTTTGAATTTTATACAGGAATCCATGACAAAAATCAAAGTACGAGAAAGCATAACAGAAATTTCTGAAGCATGGAACTATGATGTTACAGATCGTACTATTCGCAGCAGTTTTGCTAAAGTTGGATAAAGCCATAGGTCACGAAGCCATTAAAGAGCGGACGAGAAAGAAAATCAAGTTCCTCGTCCTTTGTGATAAAGACGGAAGTGTGGATATGGAAAGGATTGATCGACAAATTCAGAAATTTCAAGCTAACGTCGATGAATCTTCAAGGATAATCAAATTAGCTCCTGTTGTTGTTGTTCATTTACGTCGCACTAGAGCTGCACAATGGGCTATTGGCGACGGTCTGGGAAACATCCCTGAGGATGATCCGAAGACATTCCATCACAATTTTGATCCTCTGCGGAGGGGATGGCTCCCCCGCTTCGGTAGCCCGACGACCTGCACGCGAAGTCGAGCACTTTACGGTAGAACAGTTTAACGAGGACCCATACCGCACACCCTCGGTCCCTACGCAGGCTGATCCAAGTGGTCACCCACCCGCACACTGACCGCAGCCAGTGATGCTTGACTTCGGTGATCTACTGGGAACCGTGTCTTAAACGATCAGTCCACTGCGGGACTCAAATTAGCTCCTAATAACCCCAATGTATATCCAGCCTATTATGAGTGGATTTACTCTATTGAAGCATTGGAAGCTCTTAAAGACTCAACTGTCATCCAGACAACAACTACTGTTGTTATTCCAATAATTCCAGAGGAGCCTACCCCAGTTGTAGCTACTGACATAGAGGATTCAATCTCTATACTCCCATCCCAGAGACAGACCAATACCTCCTAGAAAAGAGAAGACCTTAGCACGGGTTACCATAAACAAGAAATTTGATCCTTTAGTAGTCCAAACGTAATGACATCTCTCGTATTTTCCACCACTGCGCAACTTAGTAGCCCAAATGTGGTGACATCTTTCTTCTTTTTCATCGACTGCGCAGTTTATGTTCGTCACGTCGGACTACTAAATTGATCCGTGCTGAGGCCTTCGTTCTTCTAGGAGGTGTTGGACAGACCCAACTAATTCAGTTATGGAAACTACTGTGCCAGAGGTGACTCCCGACAACACAAAAGAGTCTCAACTACCATCCCAGAGACCGACTCAACAGCAGTAAAACAGAAGAAGAAGAAAAGGAAGAAGTGCAGTGTCAAAAAGGCGCGAACTCATCAGAATAGTGACATCAGACGTAACTTAATAACCACTCCTGGTCCTCGAATTGCTTAAGTTAAAGGTACGACCAGTTTTTATATCGGCGTACTTGGAGGTAATATTACCAAAGGAATTAGCAATATTACGACTGAATTATATTAATTATTGTTTTTAAAATTGTCCTTACTATATAATTTGATATTACTTCACAAAAGCTGTTTTCCTACAAAACGCTTACTATGCATGGAAAGATACTCGACTTTAATGACGATATAATTTGATTTCCCTTGAACTTGTTAATTTATGCACATTTTATATGAAACAAATGGCTAATTGAATTTCGAAGGAGACTGTTTGAATATTGAAGAAGTTATTTGCTTTTTGATTATTTCAGAAAAAGAAAAAAGAATTTCAAAATATTTAGACAAACGTTGTGTATACTCACAATATGAATTACAATATGTTATTTGCAATAGATAATTATAGATATTATTCTGTGTTATTTTTGGGAAATCTAAGGAATACAATGTAATATGTAAAGGTCAAGTGTTTTTATTTTAATTGTTATATGAGAATATAATTGTTGTATTGTCATTCATAAAATTTCCAATATTTTCTCAATAAACAACCAGGGATGAAAACTGATTTTCTTTCTGCGAATGTTTTAAGAAATTGGTGATACATCAAATAGAAAAAAATTAAGCATGAGCCTTAAAATAGTAACCACGAAATAGATACAATAATGTTGCATTTCATATGATGTTTTGCATTTTTGATAGGAGTTTTGTGGAAAAAATACTTAAAATAAAAAATACTTGCCTAAGAGAAACATAATTTACGTTACTACGAGAAAATACATTTTTACAAAGTGGAGCAAGTTGATATACCTGAATTTAAGTCGTGACATTTCATATGATGTTTTGCATTTTTGATAGGAGTTTTGTGGAAAAAATACTTAAAATAAAAAATACTTGCCTAAGAGAAACATAATTTACGTTACTACGAGAAAATACATTTTTACAAAGTGGAGCAAGTTGATATACCTGAATTTAAGTCGTGACATTTCATATGATGTTTTGCATTTTTGATAGGAGTTTTGTGGAAAAAATACTTAAAATAAAAAATACTTGCCTAAGAGAAACATAATTTACGTTACTACGAGAAAATACATTTTTACAAAGTGGAGCAAGTTGATATACCTGAATTTAAGTCGTGACATTTTTACATCATTTGGTTTTAAATATTCAGCCAAAAAAACTAAACGAAAAATCATTTTTATATACATCTGTATTTTTCCAAACGAAATTTGCGTTAAATTTACAAACTTCACAAACGAAATATACAAGGTCAAATACTTCCGAGTTCAAGTTTCCGAATGTAATTAAAAAGAAAGAAACATGAATAACCAAAAAAAAAAAAAAACATTTGTAACAGTAAATGAAAAAGAAAAAAATTCTATGATTCTGATATATTCCGGTAATTTTCCATATTTATTTAAGTTCCTAGCATGAATCCTGTGCTGTTGTAACTGTAACTAAGTGAGCTGAGTTTCCATCAAAAAGCAAGATCTTTTAATTATTTCAGTAATCTCAAAACAAGTATATTTTATTTTCTAATATATTTTATTCTGATGCTTAATCCCTCTAAAAAACATCAATCTTCTTCTATGACGTAAACAGTATGCGCGAAAATTGCACAGTTCTATTGGCTTTTTAAAATTGAATTATCATAAACCTGAATAACTAACTTTTACCAGTGCTTTAATTGTCCCTGTTTAAAAACTGAAACATTTATATTTCGTAGAAAAAAAAATTTTGTTTACGCACCTATCGATAGAAGATAACACTGGGAGACACAAGGGCTAATGCAGATTCTAAGCATTCAGATAAGGTATTCCTCCTATGGGTAGAACTGAAGAAAAAAAAAGAGATGAGTTTCTGTAAAAATTGAAAATCATCCTCAAAGACGCATCCCGCGGCTTTGTGCACGAATTAAGTTTAAGCTATGTACTACCCATACAGCACATTGACTTCGTTACAACATCCTAAAGTTGTCATCTTTACTTTAGGATTCTGTGACTTTCAGAGGAAGTCCTACATTTACCGCTAAATGTCCTACGGATGTCATCTGCGTGTTAAAATGTCTCACCTGCAGATAGCTTAATGATGTCATAACTAGGACAGTTTCAAGATACCTTTAGAACGCTTTGCCTAATGCCATCCCAATTGGGATGGCATTTTGACAAAAAAAGACCAGTTTAGTAAGGATTTAGATAACTTGTGGGATGCATGTCGAAAATTATATGATAGTAATACGAGGGTGTCTTATTTTGGAAATAAATTTCATCTCTGAAATTTTTATTAATAATGGTGACTTAAATACTTTGTAATAAGGTTTTTCTTTTAAATTTACTGAATTAGAGGTCAGAAAAATGTTTTCTAAATAATAAAAAATGGAGACAGTTTTTAATTTGTATAACACTCTATCTCGATTGGTATTACTAATTTTCCGGAAAAATGGGCTATTCCTCAAAAAAAATTTTTTTAGGAAAATTAGTAAAGCGAAAGGAAGTAAAACAGTTAAAAAACAAACGTATCTAAAGAAAAGAATAATGTAATCCAAAAATATGCAAGTTTGGATTTCACATTTCTATTGTTTGGAATAAAAACTTGGTCATTATTAAGAAGTTAATTGAATGGACTCTTTGAACACCAAGCAAGGTTATAAGTCTCCTACTTAGCGTTAGTTTTCTTTAAAGAACATTTCTAATTAATATTCATGATGAACTCAGTCGAATTTTTTGTGTACATTGTAATTCACGATTGCTCCATTATTGCTCAATGTAGTAGATATATTAAAGATCTTATAATAAAATAATGAATAATTTTCTTTTTAATGTTGCTCTAATACTGAGAACTTTGCATTAATATTTAAATTCCTCGTATTATCAATTGAAACTATTTAGTTAGCAAAATAATTCTCATTACATTCTCCTGCGAAATTTACTAAAAAGCATTTTATATTATAAATAGTTTAAATGAAATGCGACTATTTTATCAAAAACTCAAAATAGATGTTTATGGATCACATACTTTATTATTTAGTTATTATGTCATAGGCATTTAAAAAAAATTGCAGCGGGATATTTCTCTCTTAAACTTGTTTGTAAACCAAAGAACTTGAGTCGCGATGGCTCAGGGGGTAGAGCGGTGAATTAGAACTGGGATTAGAACAGGGTTCGAATCCCAGTCGATACGAATTCCGCATCCGGCTTGCACCGACCACAGTGCTGACGTGAAGTATTCTCAGTGGTAGACGGATCATGGGTTAGAGTCCCCTTGCAGCCAGGCTAACCGCGTTAGGTTCTCGTGGTCCTCTCCATGTAACGCAAATGAGGGTTAGGTTCATCAAAAAGTCCTCCACGAAGGCAAATTTCTACCACTAATCGATCCAGGAGTTCCCGTGCTCAAACCAATGGTTTGGATTCAAAATTACAAGGATACGTAGTTGAACATTAGTAGTCGTAAACCTATAAAATTGGGTCAGCTGTTCAACGACGGTTATATATATATATATAAAAAAACATTTGGAAAAAATACAATAGTATCAGACAAAAACTTAGACTTTTAATATTGAACCTAAAAACGTTCCACGAGAATTCTGTAGTTCACACATTGGACAGCAAATACAATTTTCACAAATATCACTAATTTCTTGATTAAAATTTGTTATTTTTTAAATAATATCTAACAAATGTATTAAAATTTATGCTAAAAACACTTCTAAGTTTTAGCTTGATATAATAGTTTTTACTAAACTAAAAAATAAAACATTAAAAAGTAGACACCTCCAATTTAAGAAAAAAACCTTCGAATTAAAATAACTACTCTCTAAAGGAAAACGCATTTTAGTAGCATAACTTTTAAATTAATCGAACATATTTTGTGCCATTGGAGTTTCTCATTTCAACAATAATAAATAAACATGAGTAATAAATTTATACTCACAATCAGAGCTTGTTAGGTGAAATCGAAATAAAACTGATTTAGGTGATATATTTTTTGATTCTCAAAATCACCTGAACACATGATCAAACTATGTCAATACTGTTTTAATTTGGAACATAGAACACGAACTAAGCAACGTAAAACAAGCAGAAGGTTCACAATGAGCAATTGAATGCTCAAGTTTCTAGATGTGTTCTTTATAATCATAAAGCAAAACTATTTTTTTTTTAAATATTCAAAAATAAAAATAATTATTTTTTTTCAACTTTTTAAAAAAATTTGAGCAATATTACTGATTTTTGAAATTTTTTTTATTTTGAATGAAATTAGCATGTAAAGCAAACCAAATTTATTTGTTGCACTTTTATTTTTAAAAATTGTCCTAAGTGTACTGTGATGTAAGTCTAATACTGAATAATCAAGTTTTTTTTAAATATTTAATATGTATTTTCATAAATATCTTATTTATTTTGGAATATAATGTATGTACTATTTTTTTTTTGTAAAGAAAAATGTACTTCTAAAAATTTCTGTGAATCTATATGAACAGTCATATCGCGGCAAGTCAATTCTTCACCAACTTTAACAATAGGCACCTCATCCAATGTTTGTGCATTGTATTTTCTTTTGTGGTAGCCTGCATGTGTTTAGTCAGCTTTAATAACAACTTTGTAATTATCTGATGGCATTTTGTCAAAAGCAGTTCTGAGTAGTCTGATTATGCTGATCGAAATAATTTTGTAAAGCTGCCGCAATTTCTCCTTTAGTTCCATTGCCATAAACTGACAACGTTGATTTACTTGATCATTTGTATTACCCATAAAATAAATATGTAGAAATTAGTGATCTGCATCAGGCAATGGTGGAAGTGATCTGGCACAATGGAAACGCTTCAGGAGTGCACTTAACGGCTATCAGTAAAGCTAAAATGTAAATTAAATAAAATATTACTTTCATGTAAATTTACAAATATCTTAAATTAGAAAAAAAAAGACACTTACTGCAGTGAAAAAATATTCAAGAATAGCAATTTCAAAAAGCATTAAGAAAGTAATAAAAATAGATTTTAAAAACAAAATTTCGCAATATTATAACATCTTGATTTATTATACAACTCAAATAACTAAATACAAAAGTAAAAACTACATATTACAAAGGATCAAAACATTTATTTTTATTTACAGCGTTTAAACCATTCAAAAGAGCAAAACAAGAAGACTTGATAAAAAAACAATATTAAAATAACAAAATTATACATACAATTTCCAAAATCTTAATGATGAGAAAGTAAAATTTAAAATATCAAAGTATGTTCATTTTACTTGAAATTAACAGTAATTATTCCAATTTATGAATTGAATACTAAACAATTCAACAACGAAATAGTTTTATACTAAAAGGGGTGATCAGTAGCTGAGCATTGTTTGCGATAATTGTCAGTGCTATTTTACATTTCAATATACATTTCGAAACAGTCAACTTCCAAAACTCTACTTCAAAAGCAATGACACAAATAATTAGAAAAAGTTAAAGTGAAAAAAATAAAGATTTTGTTTTATTCAATATTTTGTAACAATTTTATTTCATGTATTTTATTAAAACAGTTTGTAACATGAGATATAATTTCTATATATTAAGATTTTCATACTTATTTACACTATTAAAAAATATAACAAATTAAGAACTTATTCTGACCTTTATTAAATATTAATCAGACAATGAAAATGGAAAATAAAATATATTACTTAAAAAGGTTTACTTTTAAATAGATTTAAAATTCCACCTAAGACAAAATAAAAATCTTTGCATTTAAATTATAAATTTTTTTTACACAGATGAAGAAACTTGATTTAATGGAACTTCTAGGTATTTTGCTAATGCTTCGGCTTTGGCCTTGAGTATTCCAAGATCTACTGATGTATCAGCTTGGAGGCAAAGCAATAAATTTGCCACACTTGTAACTGCAACATAGCCATCCTACATGAAAATAATGAATGTAAGCTCACACCATAAATTATGAAACAAATATTTTTTGTAAAAGAAATAAAAAATATCTACAGGTACACTTATAAGGATTCTTACAAAAGTACTTTAAATTAGACTGTAAAAAAAATGTACGAAGAGTCTATAAATGTTTTATAGTCATTTGAAAAATAAAATTGCCAGTTACAGACTAGACACAGGCATTTTTAGATAAGACTTTATAAATGATAATAGTGCTTTTCCATGAACATAGATGGCGCAAGAACCAAAATTTGCTATGCTGTCTGAACACAAATATACTTCATAATACAGGTTAGTTCATCAAACAATTCTATAAACAATGCCAAAGACAAAAATAAATTTAAAAAAATAAAATAAAAGTTGTAAAGAGACAGGTGCATCTCAGGGTATTGGAACAAGTGTGGAATTGACATATAATGGACAATGATTGGAATTAACATACAAGTAATAAAATCACTACAGTTGCAATTTTTTGTTTGTACTTTGTAGTGCACTGTGCCATTTCTTAGAAAATATAGTGTAATGGTTTGTGTGATAAAAAAGAGCAAGAAAAAAAAACTAGTTTGTAGGAGTTCCTGCAATTACTTTTAGAGTAAGTTTAGTGAAGAAACAAGGTTCAAATGTAATTAATTTTTCATATTCGATGGGTACTAATAAGAGAGAGTCTGTTAACTGTACAAAGAGAATGTCTCTGAAGCCGAAACCTTATTTCATTTAACCATTATGATTTAAAACCAGTTTATCAATTCACTCATAACATATCCATGCTCTTAAATGGAAATGTACACTCATGATTAAAATTAAACTATGAGCAAGTTACTGCGACAAAGAGAAACTTATTTTGCTCTGTAACTTTCAATTTACTTTATTACAAGTACTTGATAATTTTCTAACATTTCTTGAATTAAATATTCAAAATCATATAAAATTAAAGGTTGAAAGAAAGATTTAGAATAACAGATTTGCTCATGTAAAAATGAATCAATTAATCCTTTATAATACCCAATACTTAATAAAGCAAAATAAATCACTCTTCTTTACAAATTTTTTTCTAACAATCTTTTAATGTGGAACAAAAGTGCAAATTGATTCGTTCGGCAAAATGCATCTCCTAAAAGAAGTTTCATTCACAGAAAGTAGTTTGTGATAAGTAAATTTTTTTAAAAAAAAAGTTGTAGTTACTCATAGTCAAGGTATCACAAAAGCTGTGATTTGCTATTTATTTATAATGTAATGAAAATGTAGTCCGTGGATCGAGATTCAAACAGAAAGTAAAGTTTATTAACAAAAAACAAACACATACAAATATAAAAAGAATGCCATCTGGCGGTATAAAAAGAAAAATACTTCGTAGCAATCCTTCCATGGGAATGACAACAGAAAACAAATGTGTCACTCTCCCATGCTTTAAATATGAGTCACTCTAGAATAAAAATAATTATGAACAGATTGTTAAAAATCTTAATTGAAAATTCGTGTAGATATGCCTCTTAATATATCACTTGCTTTCGCTTCTAGAATAGGTAAAAATAAATTTTGGGTTTCAATTGTGATCAAAATTGAGGATAATTAGAATTTATGTATCAGATTACAATAAATATAAATCTTGACTTTCATAAATTTGTATTAAAGTAAAGAAAAAACTCAATTTAAGTGCAAATCAAGCTGGACAATTTTAAACATGGTTAAAAGAAGCACCTGTAATAATGTATAGCTTTGCAGGCAAAAATTATTAAAAAACAGTAATATCAAAGAATCAATATAATATAATTATTTGTCGAAATTACATGCTGTTTCCTATAAATAACTTAATCAAGAATATGCTTTCTGAATTGGGAGCAGCAACGAGTAAAACTTCTAATTAGCGCATAATATTGGAGTTTTATTGTACTTTTGATATTAATATTAAAGGAAGAAAGAATTATTTGAAATAAAATTGTTGGGTCTTTTTTTCCTAAAAATTTAAATTGTATTAAGTAAAAGGCAAAGCTATTATAAATAATATCTACTAGAATGAATATTAAATGTTTAGTGTCAAGGAAAAAAATTATTGTAATGAATAAAATTTTATTACCTCACAATCAATAATAATAAACTTCAAAGCTTCCGAATTAAAGGCAGTGCATCCGCTTTTTTCGTATGTCATCCATATGTTACTTGTGATTGCAGCAGTGAGTTTTGCATCTTTTCCAGCATAACCAGAATAAGCTAATAAGGTTCCTTCTCTGTTTAATAGTCTAAAATGAAATACAATGGATTTAGAAGAAACACGCTTGTAAATTACCAATGAAAATGTCGACAATTTAAATTTTTGATTATATTTTTCAATAATGTTGTGAAATACCCAATGGCCAGACTTCTTAGATTTACAGTTACTTTATTCTGACGAAAAGAAGGCATTAAAATAAATTCAAGTAATTACATAATAATTATGTCATTACTGACTTTTAAATTTCAGACTTCTGCAATATTGGATCATTCAATGAAATTTAATGGCAAATTCACAAAGTCAGATGTTTGGTTTGCTGACATTAAAGTGCCATCACACGATTGCAGTGGTTTAATTAATTATGTACAACTAATTAATTATGTTCTGTTTTTTCGATGAGGCTATGCAACTCTAAAGCAATAAAAGGTGCTTGATCTTGATTCATATATTGCAGGGGTCTAGGTTTTTCTGTGAGGTACTTATTTTGTGAAAATTTAGACATAATTTCTAAAAATTAAAAATTATATTAAAAATTCAAAACAAAAATATGGATTTATCGTTTCTTGAGGGATACAAAAATAAAATTTTAAGAAAAAGTATTGTGCAAAACTACAGTTTTTCATTAAGTTGAATTTGTGAAGGTACCGCTAAACGGTAGTAAATTTGGCCTAGACAGACCCCTGTATGACTATAGCAGAATATAGCAGAAAAGACTATAGCAGATAGTAGAGTATAGCAGATAGAGAGAGCAGAATAACCCAGACTATAGCAGAAAAGTAACCAGGCTTCCAAGAGATAGTAGAGTATCTTATTTCCTAATGCATCTTGAGCCTTGAAACGGGAGAAAAACTTTGGAACATAAGTCACCAAAATCTTCAGAATCATTGTCAAGATGACAACTTGGCAAGCATTTTAGTAATGCGTTACCATTAAACCATTTAAATTTAAAGTAGTCCTTGGCATATTAAATAAAGTTTTCCCAATGCTTTCTGTTTTTTTGACTTGGATTTTCAGCCTGAAATTTTCAAATTGGTAAGATTTCTTGTTACATCAACCATCACTATTTTCAAAGCTTTTACGAGTTTAAAATCTATTTGGCGCCTTTTCAATTATAGTTGGCGCAACAGATCACTATACAGAAGTAGGGTGACCCGGGGTAATTCACGATCACTCTGTTTCTGGGGTAAATAATGATCACCTAAGTTTTATTTTTAAAAAATTATTTTTTTTTAAATTTAAGACATGGACAAGAATGCTTGTACACTTTACTAGAGTATAACTACATTTACTTAATAATAATTTTTTGTTTAATCTAACAAAATAAGTATCTTTTAAACTGCTTTCTGTATTTTCCATTTCAAAGATGGGTTTCAAAATATGCACATTTCTGCAAAGATCTCCCTCCTTCTCTTAATAATAAATATTTTGAGTCACTTTCTTTTTCTTTGATATAAAAGTAGTGTAAGCTTTTGTTTAATTGTTTCACATCTACTGTAAACATTATAATTGATTATAGGAAACTATATCAAATGTTGCCCCCTACAGATGGGGTAATTATTGATCACTGGGGTAATTCCTGATCATTGTCATTTCTTCTTATAAATAGTATATAAAATAGCTTATAAATACCTAATTGTCTTTTCTTAAATAACAGTTCATATTTATTAAGTGGAACAACTATAAAATATATTTTAACTGTCATCACAAAATTTGTTTTTAACTGTATACAAGACTGTATTCTGATTTGCACCATTTCTGATTTGTCTTACCTTGCTCCTATCTTAATTTTATGTGTGTACATCGTTAGAATAATTTTTAAGCTTATAAATTAGCCTAGTATAATTGTTAGAATACTTTTTAAGTTTATAAATTAGCCTAGTATAAATATGGTGAGAAATTATAAGCCTAAAAAGGATACTCGGCTTCTAGAAAACAAAATTAGTGAATTTCTTTTAATGATTGAAAATGAAAATTTCAGTGTGAGAGCTGCTGCCAGAGCTGTTGACATACCTTACTTAACTTTACACTTTCCCTTAATGAAGTTAAAAAATCCAGCAAAAGTAACCCATGTGGGAACTCTATTATATTTCAGAAGAACATGAGAATGAGTTGGCTGATTGCCTAAAGTGTATGGCACGATGCAAAGATTTTTGAAAATTTAATGTGTTAATTGTTCTTCTTGCTTTTAAATAAATCATTTTATTAACTGCTTAAACGTATCTTTTTGGTTTATTTGTTTGATCTTGATGTCTTATTTGTTAATTACCATTATATAATTATTTTTAAACAGCCCCTTTACAATAAAAACTGGTGATCAGTAATTACCCCAGAAGTGATCAGGAATTACCCCAGAAATGATCAAGACCAGGGGTAATTCCTGATCACTAAAAACTTAAAATCTTTTAAATTCTAATTAGATTTTCAAACAAAAGAAGGTGGCATTGGACTCATCTCATATAGCCTCAAACTTCCAATAAATATTAAAATTCTATTTTGAATAGTTTTTTCACAAAATAGATGTTTGCGTTTTTTGATCAGGAATTACCCCAGGTCACCCTATTACCTTTTTTCTCAAATGAACCAATGATATTTTTATTCAACTATAATAACTGCCCTCCAGTGTCTTCACAGACCCTCATAACGAAAACCTCTCCCACTGTAAATCATTCAAGAAAAAAAAAACATGCTAGCTCCTTGCAATAAGACATACGAAGTTGTGTTAACTTACATCATTTCTCAATAATTTTAACATATGACAATTACTCAAATGAAAATACAAATAAGGTAGCTAAATATAGTTCAAACCCCACATAAACAATAAATAAAATTAGGTGCATTTTAAGGACATTTAATAAGACAGAAAAGGAAAATGATCTTATACTCGTAAATTGACAGACACTAAGTAATTATATGAAATGAAATAATTACAGAGTACTTGAAACTCCTCCAGTGTTTGCTTGGCTTAAAACTTGAGTTAAAGCTTTTGGTTTTAACATGATGGAAAATGTATTATTAGTTTTAAATTTAACAACTTTAGACAAATTTTAACTAATTTCAGACCCTTTCAATAATTTATGAAAAATGTAAGTCACCTGATCGTGACAAATTATTTGTTGATTTAAAACGTTACCGGTTGTTTAAATCTGCCCGTCTTCCAGTTGCTCCAATCAGGTAGAAAATAGAAACTAGAAAAAAGAAATGAATAATAGTTTTGCTTGCTGGCAACAGAAAAAAAGAAGTTTGTGGTTACAATTATTTGATCATTTTCGCGTTATGGATGGTGTTTTCAATAGAAATGTAAACAATCTCAAGCTCGGCACCTACTCTAGTTCCGGTTAAAAAGTTTGCAGCTGCTTACTACATGTTATTCTGATAAGCGATGTTTTCAAACGGATAATTTTGTTTTCAATAAAAGAACTGAGCTCAAATCTGCCATATTTCATAAGATATTAATGCTAATATGTAATTCTAGTGAGTTTGAAGTGAAAATTTGTTTTAGTTTTTTAGAGATATATTGTTAAAAAAGGTGACATGGTTGCTAGATTTTGAATAACTCGCTTTTTTGGCAGTCTTGATATGGCCTCTTTCCATAAGTTTATTACTGTTTGTTCTTGTTGCAAGCTGTGCCCCATCTTACGTTAGTGTTAACACTTTTAGCATTGTAAACACCAGTATTGTTAGCATTGTAAGCACAAGTAATAAGTAATCAAATACATGGTTTGCAAGAATCTCAAAACACAATGATGTCAAATGACTTTAAAATACAACGGAAACAGTAACCCGGAAATTTAGGCGGTACCGAGCTTGCAGCGTTCCCTAGTGTAGAAAACACCAGCCATTGCCAAACTTCATAATTCAGCCAAATTAGCAAAATCTTGTTATAAAAAAAGCTGTTTCAGATAATTATGTAGGTAGTGTTGCCTCTAAACTCTCGTAAAAAAAAGACTTAATTTTTTTATAATGGGATGGACATTTTAGAATTTTTATTTATTTATCTTGTTCTTATGTACGTTTTAACACTATATTATTATAATTTTTTTAATTTCTACTTATGTTATTTTTATCGCCATTATTTTAATAAAATTGTGGATTAATATTTTTTTATTTCAAAAACTAAGCAACATATATTCTTTTTTCATTATTTCAAGTCTACTTTATAAATAATTTTTCTAATTATAATTTAGGTTAAGCTCGTTTTTCATAATATTACTTTCAAACTCTTTTCTCATTATTTCTTATTTTTATTAATACTTAGTAAAAAAGGAATAAATATGCAGTTAAGTATTACTTCCTTTGTCATTATTACAACTTGCAATTTAGTAACTATGATGATCGGTAACAGTAACGGATCACTCCGAGAAACCGACATTTGAGGAATTTATTGTCAATTCAGACAGAAATTCAAGTTACCAAGAGTAATACATACCTATTCTAGTATCGATTTCTTTTTTCTTTTCTTTCCTTTCCTTTTTTTTACTCTTTTGTAAGCAAAATTTGTTACCTCTCATGAATTTAATGTGATTATTTAGGTAGCTTTTATTTAAATCTATTAATTATTTTTTTTTTCATTAAGCTCGTTTTGAAAATTACTTTTTAAAAATGTGTCTCTTTTTCTTAATCAAACGATGGGCTCTGTTTTAGAGTTTTATCCTGGAAACCGTTATATTATAGATTTATATTAAAATTAAATAATTGAAAAATAAAACACATAACTTAAAAGTAGAAATGTTAAACTTATTCAAGAAATGTTACAAGCCTTCTTAAAATTTTGTAATACGCAGGTGGCATTTCTTGCCCTTGAGGTGGCTGCGAGGCAAATGGGCTTAGTCATAGATGTAGAAAAAACGAAATATATGTTATTCACAAGAAACAGAGCCCCAGACCTCTATCTTGAAATAAATTTTTATAGATTCGAAACAGAAAAGAGTTTTACTTACTTAGGATCAATTATTACCATTGAGAACAGAATGACTCCTGAAATAAAAAAAACTGACTGAAATAGGGCTGTCTATGGGCTGAGAAGATTTATTAAATCTAGGTTTCTTTCTAGAAAAACAAAGTTCTTAATCTACAAGACTCTTGTCCGGCCAGTCTTGACATACGCTTCTGAGCAATGACAAAACTAGAGGAAAATTGTATCGCAATATTTGAGAGAAAGATTTTGCGACGTATACTTGGTGGTGTAAATGAAAACAATAACTGGAGAAGGAGATTTAACTTTGAACTGTACAAGATTTATAAACAACCTGATATTATTAAATACACAAAAATAAATAGAATGAATCAGATGGCCCACGTGATTCGAATGAGTGTTGACAATATAATAAAAAAGATACTGCTTTTTAGACCCACTGAAACAAGAAAGCAGGGAAGGCCGCGGTTGAGATGCGCTGACTCAGTGGAGTATGAATTTCTTGCAATTAATTAAAAGAATTGGAGATCAAAGATAAATCGGAAGTCTTCAGAGGAAGGCATTGGCTCACATTGCCGTTCACCATGTCAGCCTTTTTAACAATATATCTTAAAACAAATTTTCTCTTCAAACTCACCAGAATTGCTAAATATAATCAATATCTGATGAAATACAGCAGATTTGAGCTCAGAAATTATACAATTTATTTCTCTTATTAAAGACAAAATTATCTGTTTGAAAATATCGCTTCGCACTATAAACTGTAATAAGCAGCTGTAAACTTTCTAACCGGAAGTAGAGCAGGTCAAAAGCTTGAGATTGTTATTGTTTATATTTATATTTAAAACCCCATCCATATGTATGTATAATTAATATGTCAATACCCAAGCTTTTGAATAAATCGATATAATTTAAAAAGCAAATTTTGAACGCTGCATTCTATTTAAAATTTCATGTTTACTTAAAAAATAAAATGTGTTCATTGTTTCGAAAATTTTAATTTTGGCTTAATTATGCATTGCGTGTAAAAGTATAAACAGTTTATAGTTAGTCACAGATTCTTTTTTATTATATCAGAAAAAAAAATATTTTTGTATGGTTTTCATCAGTATTCTCAAATAATAGCTTGTACTTGCATTCATAAAATAAATAGAAATTTGTCAATTTAGCAGATGTTCAATATTTTGAAACCAAAAATTCTTTTAACGAGAGGTTTGTTTACATTTCAATAATTAAATAATTACACTTTAATATTAGAAAATGAAATTCAAGATGTCATCAAAATTTGTAGTACTTGTTTCAATTGCCAATTATAAGTGATTATTTTAGATTTTTATTCAGTGTAATTACATATTTAATTAACTAAAATTTTTATAATCAATAGTATGTTGTTATGCATAATGTTAATGTTAGGCTATATTCTTATTGTATTTAGCAATTGATAATCAGAAAAAAAACAAGACTCAGTACTATTGTCATTCATAGTAAGTCAGAGGTGTATGTCAAGATGTCATAAATCTATACTAAACAAGAGTATTGGAATATAAACCTCAAAAATTGTGATGAATGACAAAAAAGCTAAATTTTTCATACTTTCGAATACCTTTCTTCTAATTTCTCAGTTCATATTTAAAATAAAATTAAGTAATGAAGGAATTTTAATTTATTTGCTTTTCCTTTCTTGCTCAGTAATACGCCAGATTAACGTTTTTTTCCCTAAGCATTGGCTACAAATTTTATTTTCTTACCTAGACCAAAGATTTTAAACTGAATGAGATATTTCAGCAAATGGCCAATATAGCAAAGGGCCGCAGAGTGAAACAATCGTTCTAAATGCAAAATTGAAAAGCACATTAAAAAGATTAATCCTTTACATGCATTTTGTAACGCTAGTAAAAAAAGTTGACGAATTTATTATATTTTTTTTACTTTATTTTTCAAAAGTTTTCAATTACGGTTAGCCAGGCTCAAATAAATTCGACTAATTTTTTTCTGTTATTTAATCTAATTTTTATGTGTTTAAAAAATAAACGGAATAAAAAAAAAGTTAACTGAGGTCTACGCTTTTTGCTGCTCCCGGTTAAACGAAAAGTAACAGGAAATTTCTCTCCAGAGAAGTCTGTTGCTCAGCAATGAAGAGAAAAAAAATCTGGCCCCGACGGAAAAAAATCACAAGAAATTATGAAATTTTTACCCAAGTAACGAAAAAGATTTCATAACAGAAGTAGTACTTTAATTAAGTCGTATTGGTGCTGCACAATGGGCTAATGGTGACAGTCTGGAAAACATCATCGAGGATGATTCGAAGACAGTGCCATCACAATTTTAATCCTCTGCTGAAGGAATAGTTCCCTCGCTTTGGTAGCCCGATGAGCTGCGTATGAAGTCGAGCACTTTACGGTAGACCAGATTATCGTTAAACCGATACCACTTTATACTACAAAAGTAACTTGTGTTTATACAAAAATTGGTTTGAAGGAACAAAGAAGCATTGTCCTTTGGGAAGGCAGCAGCTGGACACACAGCTATTTATTTTATATCCGTCGTTGAATAGCCATGCCAGTGTTTGAGTTTACGACTACTAATGTTCAACTCCATAGCCCCTTAATTTTAAACCAATCCAGACGACAAAGAAACTCCTGGATCAGTACCCCCAGAGATATGATTTGTTATGGGAATGTATTACAGATTTAACGTGCATCAGTCGCTATTTACTTCAGCCGGCAGGTATCGAACTTACGACCTCTTGGACATGGGCCCAGTGCCCTCCAAACCAGGCTATCCCGTTTAATTAAGCTATTCTTGTTTAATTAAGAGTATTATAAACCTAAGTTTTCCTTTTTTTTAAATATTTTTTAATGAACTAAAGAAATGAGTGTGTAAATAATATCAATATTTTTTTCTGCAAACCAAATTTACTCAGTATCATTTGCAAATCTCATGAAGTGCAAATTCTTGACCGGCTTCATTTAATCGTAGTTTCATTTTAATCGTAGTTGAAGGAGTACAGATACGTAGTTAAAGGAGGTATGTTACATTCAGAAAAAAAAGTCGTGTGCTAGAGAGATAATTTTGAACAGAACGAATTAGTTCTTTTGGTTGAAATGCTGGCAATATCATTACAGTACCTTGGTTAACAAGTGCCATGAAATAAGGTTCTGAACTTAAACTATGGATTTTAATATAAATAAACTCAAACATTTTTCTATTTACATACCTCCTTGATCTCCGCACCACTTTGATATTCTGTAAAGCATAAAATGAAATAATGTTGAATAAAAAAAAGAGATTTCAAATAAAATATTTTATTTTGCCTATTGAAATAATAATTGAAATTTGGTCATATTAACATTTGGTCATGAGGCCTTGGCGGTGGACGACTTCGGTAAGTCTATTTGGCATGTTGCTAATCGGATAAGCCGCAAATAGTCGATCTTTCTTCAGCTCCTCCCAAGTTTCCTGGAATTTGCCCCAGAATTCATCACATGATGGAGTGCTAGTGAGAATGAGTTTCTTTTTCAACTCAGATCATACATTTTCAATGGGAATCAAGTCCAGAGAATTACTAGCCCATGCCATGGTTTCAACTGCCTGCTGGTTTAACCAGTTTTTTTAACGATCTTGCTACGATGTATCCTAGAGTTATCTTGCTGGAAAACAAAGCAGCCATCGTTAAAATGATTTCCATGACATCTGAAATCATAATATGCTCAAGTAAATCACGATCGAGCTGTATCCAGACTACCGACGATCCGACGAAGAGCTCAAAGTCCTGATGAGAAGAGGCAGCCCCACACAGGTATCGAAACACGGCAACTTCGGTGTATATTCTGGAAATATAAGGGGTCATTAAGCATTACAACAGGTCGCCAAACCCTTATACAACTAGAATAATCTGATTGAATACAGCTTTCGTCCGTGAAAAGGACTCTACCCCAATCATGCAATGTGCGTTGGCAAATGCTAATCTTCCTCTTTTTTGATCATCAGTGAGAAGAGGCTTCTTCCTTGCTATTCTACTTGATAGACCGGCGTCTGTTTCTCACTGTCTGAGATGTCATCTAAAATATGAAAGTTTTTAAACAATTTAAAATAAAAATAAGTATAGCTCATTCGATCAGCAATCATTATACCATATTGTTCATTATGCCGTATATTGCTTTATTCATTACACCATATGCTGTTTTTGATTTCCTTTAATGTTCAAAAAAGTTATACGCTTTATTTAAGGTGTCCCAAAAGGTGCTAAATACTAATTTCTGGAACTATTTTTTTAGTAATACTAGTCTTTATAAAATTCCATTTAATTCAGATGATTCCATCGTAGTTTTGCAATTCTTACGTTCGCGAGTTATTGTTTTACTGTCTAAAAATATTTTCATAAACTTTTTTTTAAGAAGAAAAGTTCACACAAGACTTTAGATTCAAAATAAAACAGTGCAGGACGATCTGGCATACTTTTGGGATAAATTTGGAAGCGCAGACTAAAAAATAAAAATGTCTCAGGTATGTTAAGAGTAAATTTATTTTCATTATTCTGGTTTCAAAAAAATTAAGTTACAGGAAATCCTGCTAATCGTAAGTTAATTGGAAAATCCGGCTCTTTCTTAACTGTCGACGTCATTTTTACAGTGCTTCTGCATGGCTCACTGCAGCAAGCCTATGAAAAGTCGTCGGTAGTTTGCAAAGAGCTGGATATTCAAATTAGCATACGGCATATACGCTGACAAAAAGATCCATAGTGGTCGAATAATTTTTTATTAATTTTCAATTCAATTGTGGAAAAATGTATAAAAAATCGACAGCCATGTTTATTTTAGAAATGTTTCTAATTGAAGAAGAAAGGAAGTAAATAAAATGTGGTCATTTAATAACGCTTTTCTGTATAAAAAAGGTCATGGGTGCTATGCATAAAAAAAATAAATAAATAAAAGATTAAAAGACAGAATCCAGTGCAAACGATGACGTCATTTAAAAACTAAGTTTTTGAAAAAATAAAATCACATTTTTGGTACACAAAAACAGTCAAAATATGCAAAATATCAACCGCGACTGGTATTTGTAGATCCCTGGTTATATTGTAATTCAACTAAACCTTTTTGCTAGATGTAAAACAACTTGTAATCTTGGGATCTCAAAATTAGTAATATCTTCAGAATTTAACACATATTACAAGGCACATTTAGCACATTTGTGCATGTTCTTTTAAAATTACTTTGAATCTAATAAACCATTTGATTGAGATAAAATAATTTCAACCTTCATGTTTGGGTATTTAATAGTTTGACACAAGCCTTGTGGAAGAGCCACCAAGATTTTACTTTGTCTTATTTGTTAGTTTATTGATATACTGTTATTGAGTCCGATTATTTTGTCTCGCAATACTGAAATCAATGTGGAAATAATGTATTGTATACTGCTGTTCCCAGACTTCGCTCAAAACGCATACATAGTGACACTAAACACAATATGTCTTTAAATAAATAATCTCAAGAAACTGAAGCGGTAAGATATAGTGCGGTTTTAAGGAGAACTCCTCCAGACTGAAAGTCTGGGGCTGTTTGCTGCAAAGGTAACAAGCGAGAGCACATTTCTAATGGGGGTGAAATGGAGGAAAGAAGGTGTCGATTAGTTTACTCACGATGACCTACGCGAAGATAAAGACAAAACTATTCACCCCACCAGTGGCGTACGCAGAATTTTTTCAAGGGGGGTGTTCATAATTTTCTGAAGCTACTAAAAGAAATTCGAGTATGTAATAAAGCACTATTATTTCCCTTATTTAGACAGCTAGACAGTTTTGACTTTTTATTTAGACAACATTGTTTAGTTAAATTTTGATTTAAGTTTAAGAACATAATGTAATATCTTCTCGCATGTAATATCTTCTGAAAAAAGTCCAATGTCATATAGGTGGGAAGTAACACTTTGAGGGCCACTTTTACATTCATCAGATTTTGTTATGCTAGAAACGTTTTCTTCAACGGTATCACATTTCTGTACAACAGAAAAACTTACATTGTACTCCGTTCCCCGTTTTATATAATTTTCCACCGCATTTCCAAAATTCTCGAATTGTCTCAAAGATGACAGAACGTCTAAGATTCCAGAATCATCGCGTAAAGACCTCGCGAATGGCAGCCAGTCTCGAAAACTATCGCGACTGGCAGAACAGATAGGAACCAGTCCATAACAGTATTAGTTGAATTTGGTTTCAAAAGTACAACCCTATTATAGTAAATGTTTTTTTTCAGTATTCTGAGAAATACCGTGAGAAAAAAAGGTAGGCATAAGGCAAATAAAAATATATAGTCTTAAAAAATAATACCGCATAATTTCTACTAAAATTTTTATTTTTGCCATTTTGTCTGAGCTCAAGGGGGGTGTTCAAACCCCTAAACCCCTCCCTTGCGTACGCCACTGCACCCCACACCCCTATTCGAAGTGAACTTCTCTCGTAACCATAGTACCAGCCACGACACGAGGCGGGTGTCTGGAGTTCTCCTGAAAGCCGCACTATATTATCTGGTTGAAAACCTCATACGATTCAAAAATGTACAAAAAAATGAAATAACAGTCAACATGTTTCAAGCGCATCAAAAATAGGAGTGTCACGTCTGTCAAGTCTTAAAAATGGGATCCTATTTTCGATGCGCTTGAAACATGTCGATTGTCATTTCGTTTTTTTGTATATTTTTAAAGAGTACGAATTTTTTAATCAGGTAATACATGTCTTTGTTTATTCTTCATAAAACACGATTTTTTTTAAAAAAATATTTTTTTATTCTTATTTTATTCTTTATGCTTTTAAAAATCTAGGGCGTATCATCGGACACTGAATGGACATCAAAAGTTATTGTCATGGAAGAATCACTGAAAAGTGGATCATTTGGAATTATGCATAAGGTGATACATGCTCGTACTAAAAAAGTTGCTGTTCTAAAAGAATCCCCAAAGCCTAAGGTAAATAGATTAATTAATATCTGAAATAATAGATAAGTCTATACAGTATTTGTTATGTGGGATACGTGCAAAAATTAAAAATATTAATTTAATGTAAAAATCTCCGAAAACAAATGCAAATAGATAATTAATTACTTAAAAATATCAAACCTCTACATATAAAACTACTTCAAATATTTGTGAACAGCGTGATCCATTTAATATTTTCCGCTACTATGACGGCAGTCCATTTTCGGATCCAACTCGAAAAATCACAAGCTGTGCTGAAAACTGTTAATATGCAAGGGTTTCAGGACAGTCTTAATTGTGTATTTTTAGAATCTTTGTAAAAATGAAACAACATAAATATGCGCATTAGGGAATGCAAATAAGCAAAACTGTATTCAATTCTACCGAACCATTTCAACATCAAAGTCTGTTTGATTGCCAGAAGAAATACGGAAAAGTTAAAGCTGATTATTTAACACACTTATTTAAAACACACAGAGAAAAAATTAAATTAGTTTTGATGCTTTTTTCCCCCCTGTTCTTCTTACTAAAGGTTCGTCAGATTTCGATAGTGTTTTTTATTCTCTCTCGATTTAATATCAGTTTTCAATCTGCAACCAGATACATTTTTTACTTCATCTTTTGGAAGGATTTAAAATATATAGAACGGTCATTACGGACTTAAAAATTTAGAATCATTAAAACAAATGTTAGTTAATTATAAACATTTAAGTAATCATAATAAAATAGACCTGAAAATTTAAAGTTTCAGTTAGTAGCCAGTGGCCGGTAGATTCCAATAACTTAGTAGCCACTCTTTCTTCAAGCCTAATGAGTCTAATAGAGATAGGTCAGTTAGTTCATTCAGTTTTCATTCAGTTTTCATTCAATTTATATTCAATATTCAGTTTTTACAAACCTTTTTGCTTAGATTAAAATTTTTTTATTTATTTATTTGAAGTTATCTATAGCTACGAAAAGTTAATTCAACAATAAAAATAATATAAACCTATGAAAAAATTTAGTTAAACATACTGACTTTAAAGAATTTTACTTAAAAATATTTGGGGAGACAAAATAAGATAATGTATACATTACAACTGCCGACCGACCTGTGTAGAGGGCATGGAACTGTCTTTGCACCAGAAAGGTTCTGGGTTCGAATCCCGGGCAAGGCATGGATGCTCTTTCATTCTCTGTACTATCTGTCTTTATTGTGGGAGTGACGTTGGCCCACCTAATATGGTGCCCCTGTAAGAGTGGCCAACAAAAATCGACCTGTATATGCCTGAATTGACGGATGTTAACACAGGTGGGCATTGGAAAAAAAAATACATTACAACTTTGAAATAAGTGAATTGTTAAAGAACTCTCCTTCTACATGAATCTGTCCATCACAAATTGATGAATTCTGAAGAATCAAAATTTTGAATGGAGACATTGGATATTTGAATGAAAATTTTGTTTTGCAGAGTCTTTCTTCACTAATGTACTTTTATCATTAAGTGATTAAATTTTTTTTTTTTAAATGTAAGTTGCCACTTTTTTAGTTGACTCGCCATCGCCATGTAGCGAGTTGTAATTTGAGTGACTAGAGGTAACGAAAACAAATTAAAAATTTTTCTACAGGAAAAGAAAAAACAATCAGAGCAGACGATATGGAAGTCAGTATCTGGACACCCATACATTGTTCAACTCTTTACTTCGTTTCCAGTTGAAGACAAGTAATTGATAAAATAATAATTGTTATTTAAGCTACAATTAAATGTATTAATATAAATGCAATTATATAAATGAGCATTCGCAACAGGCAATCATGGCCATAGCGAACGATAAATTCTGAGGAGGGGGGGGGGGTTCAAAACTCTTCGATTTAGATTCGCTTTTAAAACAACTGATTATTTAAAAAACTTCGGAGATTTTAAATTCTTTCACATTTTATAATTATTAATTTTAAACGATAAATTATTATTTATAATAAAAAATATTTGGTTAGTAAACTTTTGAGTTTTCCCCTTCTGATCACTTAAGAACTTCGAGCACTTATGCATCAAAATACAGTAAACGATGCAAATATATATATATATTATATGTAACGAAGTATTTTTTTTTAACCAAATATATATGTAATACAAAAATTATAAATATTTTTGTATTGATAAAAGAATTAAAACTCTTTCGGTTTCATAAAATGTCTTTGTTAAAGAGTAAGAGTAGAGATATTCTATTTTGGGAATTCAAGGCTGAAAACATACCATTGAATTGTAATTAGATTTATATTTCAAAGGAGGAGTTATTTTTAGAATCTTGTCCCTCTTTCACTTCCATATTAGGAAGCAGTGAATGATATTCCATAATGCGTAGAGTTACAAAGGTATGTACGACTGGAACCTAATTACATCATTCTCTGTAGTATTTGATGCAAAACCGATGGTTTTCGCAGGCCTCTTGCTGAATAACGTGTTCCATAAAACATCTGTCGGAACAATCCGGAGTTCCCCCCTTGTGAAGTGGGGATGTGAACTGTTATAACCATCAGCCTATCTTTAAATAAAGCTTTTTAGAACGTTTCATGGCTTATGACTGCATTATTAAAGATGAATACAACAATGATAACAGGGATGCAGCCCTGTTATTATAAGTCGACAGGATTCGAACCTGTAAATCTATGGTATGTTTTCAGCCTTGAATTCCCAAAATAGAATTTCTCTACTCTTACTCTTTAACAAAGACATTTTAAGAAACCGAAAGAGTTTTAATTCTTTTATTAATACAAAAGTATTCATAATTTTTGTATTATATATATATATATATATATATATATATATATATATATATATATATATATATATATATATATATATATATATATATATATATATATATATATATATATATTTGGCTAAAAAAATACTTCGTTTTCTCAATAAATTAATGTGATTCAAAGAATTAAAGTTAAATGCTATTTTTAGTTATGACGACGGAAATATCGATCCCTTCACAAAAACTCTTAATTCGTAAAACCACAAAATCGAATTTATAGAGCAGTTCTGTTTATACGCATCAATCCAATCAAATTCGGAAGCAAAAAAAGTCATAATAGATAATTTTCCATAACAATAATAAAGAAAAAAAAACGGTTACAATATAAACTTAGGTATCAGGAAAAATAATAATGGTAAAATATTTTCTTCAGTCGGTCAGCTAGCTTTAAAAAAAAAAAAAAAATGATCAGGAACATATTTCGACCGAAAAGATTCTATCGATTTACCTATTTCAAATTTTTATTTTTTAATGCAGCTTTGGCAGAGAAAAGCGAAAAGAAATTCGTCAATAGGTTAAATATTTTTTCTGTCGGCCTGCTTGTTAATTAACAAAAATAAATAAATAATAATAACAGAAACAAAAGCCCCCTGAAAAAAAGTCAAAAGGTTAATATGTCGATAGGCCGACTATAGCATTCCTCTATAACTGTGGAGCAGCAGACTGCCTCCAGCTCACTACGCCCCTGGTTGCGAGTAACATTATTCACGTTTAAATGACTTAAAATTGATAATTAAATTTAACTTTTGCAGGATATTCTACATATTTGAATACTTTCCGAAAGGCAGCATCTGGTCCTTCATTAAAGTCCACAAAAAGCTACATTCTACAGTTGCTAAGATATTGACGTCACAAATTGCATTAGCCATCCATTTCATTCATGAAAAAAGTAATTAATCAAAATTATATATTATTTTTGAAAGATGACATTGATTAAAATACTTGTACTTCTACACTAATACAGAATTTTTTCGTTTCAGATATATTTCACCGAGATATCAGTAACAAAAACATCTTCCTAAGTCGTGACGGAAAAGCAAAATTATCTAATTTCCAGTACTCTGTGGTAAGTATACAGTACGCTAAATAGAAAACGGATCACCCTGAATAACTTTTGATCAAATGATCGGATCTCTACGTTCTGAGACTCAATTTCAAAAGATTTGAAGGAGTGACCTCAAATAGGCTAATTAATTAATGCAGACGATATTTTAAGTTATGAAATCAGACACAAAAACGTACTTTCTCTGAAAAAATATACTTTCCCCCCCCCCCAACAGATTCGGAATTCTGACCCCCGTAGTGCAATTTGAGAAATATGGTCTCAATTATTTGGTCAAGAGAACTGTTCAAAGTTCGGACCCCTTAATGTTAATTTTATTGTTTTGCGTATTTCGCAATACCTCAAGAACTTTTTAAGTGAATTGAAAACTTTTTGCACACAATTATAAAATTCCATGCAAAATATATCCTTTACAAAACATTTATTATTTTAATTAATAAAAGTTGAAACAATTTTGAACTGTAAGGTATAAAATTCTTCACATCATTTTGAAGAATGCAATTTTAAATGGGAAAATGCAAAATTTGAGCGAAATCTGTCGAATGGCTCCTAAAAAATCGAATTTTGTAAAAATCGTATTTTTACTGTACATATCAGTTTTTAAAATTTTATTTATACGGTAAAAATATTGAAACAAAAAGGACTTACTTTTCCACTTTATATCCTGTGAAGCAAATGCATGTAGATAATATGAATCAAAAACAAAATTTTATATTTTCAGAATCATAATTTTGCTTTTAATTTTTTGAATTAGTAAACAAGTCTTTGAAGGATGATTAGTTTCTTGTATACTATAAACTAAAACTTGTATACTACAGCCAGTCTTTAAAAATCACAAGTTTGTTAAAGCCCATTAAATTGTAAGAAGTATCAACTATAATCAATAATCAAAATTACTTTAAATTTTTAGATGGAAAACAACACTCAAATTTGGCATGGCCACATTCTCTATCAAGCTCCAGAAGCTTTTTCAGATTGTACATGCGGTAAGGAAAGCTTTTTAAAACATTTCTTATTTTAGAAGCCTAAGATATGTTCACATCAGTCGTCACAAATTTATATATAAATAGCGAAATTTATATGAAAATATAAATAGAGGAAGTTTGCTTTTAATTAAAAATGTTTTGTATCCACAGTTCTTTAATTTTAATTCTACGACTGTTACTGCCACTGGGTAACGTACGTTCTTCTAGCTTAAAGCTAAATTTGTGACCACTGGGGGCATATCACTTGGGTAAGAATCCTAAAAACAAACACTAAGGGTGGTATTTATGTAACATCACTCTGTCTAAATTTTGTTTCTAGACAATAAATTCTAAAAATGATATAATTCAATAATTGATCAGCAGATTTTATTGTTTTGAAACTTGGGCAGGTTTCCAACAATGGACAATTAGTCATCTTTTCATTTTGTGACAAAATAAAGTTAGCCGTAAACCAAGCCAACAGCCAAAATGCAAATATTCATCTCAACTTTGTTTGAAATCAATACACCGGTTTTGAAGCGTGCTTGTTCTTCTCCACTTGTTATGTAACGGAACCGGTTAAACCTTTTTCCTGACTTCGAATAACTGCAAATATTATAACAACTGCTGAGCCACGATGGCTCAAGGGATAGAGCGTTCACCTTCCAATGAGGTGACCCGGGTTCGAACAGCACCTCCTAGAAGAACGAAGGCCTCAGCACGGATTAATTTAGTAGTCCTACGTGACAAACATAAACTGCGCTGTCGATGAAAAAGAAGAAAGATGTCACCACGTTTGGGCTACTAAGTTGCGCAGTGGTGGAAAATACGAGAGATGTCATTACGTTTGGACTACTAAAGGATCAAATTTCTTGTTTATGGTAACCCGTGCTAAGACCTTCTCTTTTCTAGGAGGTATTGGTTCGAATCTCAGTCGATACGAATTCCGCATCCGGCTTGCACCGACATGAAATATCCTCAGTGGTAAATGGATCATGGGTTAGAGTCCCCTTGCCGTCAGGCCAACCGCGAAAGGTTCTCTTGGTCTTTCTCTCCATGTAACGTAAATGCGGGTTAGTTCCATCAAAAAGTCCTCCATGAAGGCAAAATTTCTCCCAATACTTGATCCAGGAGTTCCCTTGTCTTTTGGATTGGGTTCAAAATTACAAGACTACGGAGTTGAACATTAGAAGTCGTAAACCTAGAAATTAGGTCGGCTGTTCAACGACGGTTAATACACATAAACTGCTGCTGCAAATATTTACAAAAAGCCGGTCAGGTGGCCGAGTGGTCAGCATGCCTGACTGCGAAGCTAATGGCTGAGGGTTCGAATCCCGCTCTGGGTATGGATGTTTCTCTGTGTATTGTTCTCTATTGTGTGATGTGTGAATGTGGCCCACGCTATAAAACGGGTATCTGTGGCAGTGTGGCGTGGGTAATGTTGCTCGCCTCCGTGACTTAGGTTCACAGGTGCCCACTGGGTAACGTTAAATGAGTAATACTTCCGGAAACTTCCTAGGTCAAGAACGAAAGTTCAGTGGCTGTCGTTAAAAAAATATTTACAGAAATAAGGCTCCGCCCATTTCTAGTCGTCTATATAATATAAAAGTGTCTATGGAAAGAACTGTCCCTCGCCATTCGTCTAGAGCAGTGGCTATGGTTTCACTTTTTCAAGTGGGGGTGATGAATCACTATTCAAAACAGGTGATAGAGAGATGTATTATTTCATATTTCCATAGTAGCGGGTGGCCTTAGACGCTTTGGGAAGGGGAGTTCTTTCCTTAAACAAACCGTGTTCTGCCGCCCAAATGATAAAACAATTTAAATGTTTCACGGCAGATTTCGAGAAAAGTAGCCTCAAAACTATTTTCTTTCTATTGCTAATGCTAAAATATAATTTCAAAAAACTATAATAAAACATTTATTTATGTCTAAATATATAATATTAATTAATATAAATATATAATATTAATATATAAAAATATATTTGTCAGATATATAAATATATAAGACAATATATATATAAATATACATGACAAATATATAAAAATCTCAATTTTGAGCTTTTTGTCGCTTAAGTTGATTTTTCTATTGCACGGCAGTATTGAAGAATTGGTGCCGAATGGATTGAATATTACCTTTGGAGCATATGACACATATTTTATACCTTCCTGCCACGCAGAATGCTCTAATCCAGATTTTTCCTGTTCAAGGTTGCCACTGCTTTACTTTTCCCGAAAACTTTCATGAAATAATCTTACACTTGAATTCAATCCTTTTAATCCAACACAAACGTTGGGAACATTAACTCTACATATTTCATCGTTCTCATTATTAACAAAATCTTACGGTTAACAAAAAATAAAATGTAAAACACTAAATTCCTAGCACTTACTGTCTCTTTTCTGGGAGTTTCCGTCACATTAATATTAGAAAGAAGGTAAAAATAAAAAAATTGCTGAATGAAAACTTGTCTTTTTTTCTCATTTTTCTAACGAAATATTTCTAATTCTATTATTTTGTCGGTGATGGCGGCTATTTCACTTTATGAATAAGCAAACAATAACGATTTCATATTTCTAGTAGCACTTCACACACAGGGACCGATCAAGACAAATTCAGGTCCACCAAATTTTCCGGGTCCCTTACAAGATATTTTGAAATTAAATTACTGAAGAGTAGTCCTAACAATGAAAAAGAATCTATTGAACTGCATGATTCAAGAAGAACATTCTGAGAAATTTTGAAAGCAGACAATTGAAGATTATTTTTCCAAGATAAATTTTACGTATCTATAAATTAAAGCAAAATATAAAACAACAAAACAATGCTATATCAAAATAAAAATAGTTTGGTGGCCACAAACAATGGAAATCAGTGATTTTTGCTACAAGTCACTGATTTTTATTTAATACTGTTTGTTGTAACACTGTTTTTTATTTAATACTTAAGTCAACACAAAGCTAGCCCACCTTTCATTAAACTTTTTACTAATTTTTGAGGCCCCCCAGAAATTGTGGGCCCTAGACGATAATCAGGCCTTGTTCACACACAAATATTGCGGTGAACTGAATAAATGAAAATGCATTGCAATAGAGGTACATGCCTGATGTAAATTACTATAATTTCAGATACAAATGCTGACTGGTTTTCCCTCGGTATTTGCCTATATGAAATGGTTGTGGGTATGACTCCAGTTGAACTGCATTGTTTGAGACATAACGTTGATTTTCAAAAGCTGGATGATTTCGGGAAAGTAGCCGGTGAGTACAGCACAAACAGCTAAAATAATATTAAGACATTATGTCTGGTTTGACATAAGCAGATTTTGATACGAAATGTGGAGAAACCTACTTTGAAATAAACCAGAGATAAACATAGGTTGAAAAATTCCTTAATCCCTTATAAGGCAGTACACCGAAGAGCCATTACATTATGACCACCTTCAGCCCTCAAAACTGCTAGCACCCGCCGTGGCATTGATTCCACAAGGTGCTGATAGGTAGTCTGAGGTATCTGGTACCAAGCGCTCACCAACTGGTCCTGCAATTCCCTCACATTGCGAGGGGGCACCGTGGCAGCACGAATTTGGTTTTCCAAGTAGGACCACAAATGCTCTATTGGATTAAGGGCAGGTGCATTTGGAGGCCAAGACATGACTTGAAAATTACTGGAATGTTCCTCGAACCAATCCATGACGATTCGACCCTTATGACATGGTGCATTATCCTGTTGGTAAACACCATCCCCCTAAGGAAAAACTGTTGCCATGAATGGGTGAACTTGGTCTGCAACTATGTTCAAGTAGCTTACAGACGTCAGAGATTGTTCTATGAGGATTATGGGTCCTAATGTGCCCCATAAAAACATTGTTCCTGGGCGAGAAACCATGAAAACCTGGGCGAGCCCATTGTTATAGATGGAGGGTGGTCATAATGTAATGGCTCTTCTGTATATACTTCCCATCCCACCAACTTCAAAAAATGAGGATGGGAAGCTATTTCCCCACTAATAACTTGTAGTGCGGCTTCTATTTTCTAAAAATAAGATAATAATAACAATAATAAAAAGGCTTTGCTTACATAAATGTGGGTAACATTTAAGATTTGCGTGTGGTCAAGAAAGGACTTCACGGGAGAGCTTTTACTCTTGAGCATTATGTGTTCGTTTATTTGCTCATTTTTCTATCGTAAAGTGCTCGACTTCGCGTGCAGGTCGTTGGGCTACCGAAGCAGGGGCGCCATCTCCTCTGCAGAGGATCAAAATTGTGATGGCTTGTCTTCGGATCATCCTCAGGGATGTTTCCCAGATCGTCGCCAATAGCCCATTGTGCAGCTCTAGTGTGACGTAAATTAACTACTACTACTACTATTTGCTCATTTTTAATCGAGTTTTTTTTGTAGTTATAAACACAGAATTCATAAATTTGGTTACAGAATTTTAAGATCATATTTTACAACATATGTAAAAACAAAATATGCATAAAATATGTAAAAAAATTAATAAATAGACATGAGATGTTGACAGATATGAATCTTAACATTGATATTGCAGTTTTTAAAAATATAAAAGACACCAGACCCGGATAAAAACACTTTCTGATTTGGAAAATCAATGGTATAAGTTTAATGATAAGATAAAAGGCTATCTTTACACATTGTTTACAAGCAAAATTACTTCTCATTTATTGTTTCTTATTGTGCATCACGATCTATATTCACAAGTTTCACTATTCTTTTCCTAAAATTCTGGTAATTTTACATTTCGTTACGATTAACATATTAATCTCAAAATGTTCTTGTATGGAATTATAATATATATAGATATATATATTCTTTCTAATCGAAATTAATATTTTTTTGGAAAAAATATCGAGTATAATATCAATATTTTTTTAAAGCAAAGTTAGTAAGTGGATAGAGCAGGGTGCAAAACCATCTGGTTTCCTTGAAAAATATAAAATATTTTCAAATTTTTTATTCATTTAAAGTTTTGTAAATTTAATTTAAAGTTTTATCAACTAATTTCTGCTACGATTTTACATTCATGCAGATTCAAATCGTTACTGCTCTATTAAATGATTCAAGCACAATTATTTCACCGTTAGTAAAATTAAGATCCCAAATTTCGTCCGACTTAGAACAAGCTAAAATCAATAGATCTCGATTTTTTCCAAAGCTAGAGAACATAAAATGAACCAGAATTTAGTTCTGTTTGTAACGTTTCGTTGATCTACGTACGTTACTAACCAAACCCTTACCTTTTTTTTAATTTTTAAGGACATTAAAATATTCTCACTTAATCAGAGATCCAATAAGTATTTAGGTTTATGTAGAAAGGATAAATTTATGTGTGTTTATAGGGATCACTAACGTAAGTATGCCAAATCCTGAAATGCCAATTTGTTCCGCTTTGTGAGGAATTATAATTTTTTTTTAAATAGCGAAATTTATGTTTCAATATTCGATTTACTAAATTAGAAAAAATTGATTTTAACAACCATTACAAATGAAATTTTACTTTGTGACAGATTTTGGGGAGAGTTTTTAAAGAGTTTTCAAAATGAAACAAAATTTTGAAAATTCTAATGATTTACCACACCAATTTGTTTCTGTACAAAAAAGTGGGTCCAGGAATATTTTTTTAACATACGAAATATTTATACCAGTGCTATTCCTTACACAGGGATGAGATTAGCCAAAAGGCAAAAAAGCTGAATTTCCACGATTGTAAATTTTACGCAAGCGCAGCCCTTTAATAATAAATTCCAGACAGTTTAAGGTAATAAATAATGTGTTGACATACAATTGCGTACTAATCTATTATTATAAAAACGACAACATTGATACCTAATATTTAGTGAAAATAAAAATTACCAATTGAAAAAATAAAGCTGGAAATTATATTTTTCCTCAGTTCACATAAGAGACAATTATTACTTGAAAAACTACTTGGTTTAGCAAATTAAAACTACTGAGAATATACATTAATATTTCATTTCTTTTAATAAATACTGTTATGTGATTTATAGCAAATATATCAGTAATTTTACTTTTTAAATTATATTGGGGAAAAAAAACTTTAACAATGGACCAAATCATTATGTTCATGTTATAGTCTAACCTAACTACAGCCCTTTGAAACATATCAATAACAGTGAAGTAGAAATATATAGTAACTCCTTAACATAAAAAAATTGGTATTTTAGTTGATCTTAAAATTGCGTGAATATGAATAACAATTATGGATTTTGAAATCACATGAATATGAAACTAAATATACGATTTTGAAAATTAGAAAATACAAACTGGGATATAGAATTTTTAAAACGCGTAAATACAAATCCCGATTCATAATTTTTAGATCGCGTAAATACGAATCATGATGCGTAATTTTTAGATCGCATAAATAAGAATTATGATGCATAATTTTTAGAATGCGTGATTGCGAATCCCAATGCCTTATTTTAAAATCACGTATATATGAAAATCAATGTTTGATATTATAAACAGCATGAGCAAATCAAGACATTGAATTTTAAACTTGCGTGAATACGAATCGCTTCATAGGTTTTTAAAAAGGCGTAAATACGAATCACAACGTACAATATTCAAATCGCGTGAATAAGAATCTCAACACGCAAATATGAAAAGCTATGTTTGATATTAAAATCGTGTGAATAAGAATCGAGATATTGGCAGATTCCAGGCTCGGGACCTCTAAAAGGCTTGTCAGAAACAGCGTCGTTTGAACTACAAAAATCGGATCTATCTGGAGGGCGGGTAAAAAATTCGGAAAATCTTATCTGCTGCGAGTAAAAGGGGAGAAAATAGCTAAAATAAGTAAAAATGAGAAAAGATTGGTAGCTATGTAGTTTGAATTTTCTGTTTCTCTTTGAAAATGGGTGAATTTTCTGAAAAAGCGGAATACTTATAAAAAAAAAAGTGAAATTTTTAGAAAAATCTGAATTTTTGATAAAAAAGCTGAAATTCAAGAGATAAAAGTGAAAAATGCGGAAATCAGCTAAAAAGCGGAAAAATCTCATCCCTGCTTACACTGTAAATTTTTCTTAAATTGGTGTGATTGAAGAATCAGTTATTTACCATCATTAGCAGAAAAAAAATATTTTTATTACTGTGACAATCTACAGTGAAAATATTTTATTACATTTTAATTGTGTCGTATTGATTTGTAGTAATGATGGCAAGCACATATTATATGCCAAAAGTATTTTCCAAAAATTTGAAAGGAGTATTGGCAAAGTTTCTGAACAAGGTATGTGCAATTTTTTTTGAAATTAAGAATCATTTTTGTTATTTTTAGAATGAGTCAATAAATTTTTATTTTCAAATTGCATGTAGAGCCTCTACATGCAAGTTCTTTTGGTTGCAGAATTCAATGGCACATTATATGTAACATATAATGACAACATGTATATTACACGTTACATTAAATAATCAATATACAAATAAATGATATTAACTAAGTTTAGAATAGAGCCGACCTGGTGGCCGAGTGGTTAGAGTGCCTGCGGAGTCGCTAGTCGCGGGTTCGAATCCTGCTCAGGGCATGGATGTTTCTTTCTTTCTCTCTGTGTTCTATGTCCTTTCTCCTTTGTGTGTGAATGTGACCCGCCCTATAAACGGGTTTGTGGTTGTGTGACGTGGGCGATGCTGCTCCACCGCCGTGGTTTCGCCACAGGTGCCCACTGGGTAACGAGAAGAGAAAAGCAGTTCTGTGGCCAATGGGACAACCCCCAAGTGCCCGCCATTAAAAAAAAAGTTTAGAATAGAAATGAAAGAGCACAAAAGGAGGAACAAGTAATATTAAAAAAAAAATTAAGTCAATAGGTCATCAAAGAAAATTTTTATTTCAGTTACTTCTTATTAAATGATCTCATATAAAACTAAATTGAATTAATTAAATTTAATTAATGAATTAATATTTGAAAAAACTATATTAACATCAAACATCATTCACTACGAGTTTAAAAAAATGTATTTGCACTTCAGTAGAAGAATAAAAAGTATTTTATTCAAATTTTAACAAGGGAAAGTGTGAACTAATAGAAGGAATTTAAAAATAACTAGTTTATCTCAGGGTTATAAATATGTGACAGGGTGTTCATGATAGAGTGGCAGGAAATAAGACGCTCTTTATTTAAACATACAGGAATATAGGGAGCGCATTAAATCATACATAATAATCAATGTGTTTGAATTTTATGCTAGGGAATGCGCAAGATCTCTTATGTCACATACAAAAAGAATACATTATTGATTATAATAAGTTCAAAATATAGGTCAAAAGATTTCACAGAATCTCATGCCTCCTTAAGAAAAATATTTAATATTGTTAACTCAGCAATCTTTAACCTATTTTCAAAACAGGAAGTGAATTATTAATTATGTGAACGGGTTTCGTTTAAATAATGAATTAAGAAAGAAAATTTAGACAATGAAATAATATAAAAAGATAAGTAAAATCTTTTTAAATTGCATCTCTTTCTCCTTATATGTATACAGTACAGAACCTGTTATCCGGAAATCAGAAAACCGGAAAACCAAAAAACCGGAACAAAATTCGATAAATTTTCCCGCCATTAAAAAAATTTTTTTTTTTTTTCCTCATAAGATTTTAGGATTTTTCTTTCTATTTTGAAAGATGTTTACCATACCATCATTTTAGAAATAATCATTAGAGTATTACTTCATCGTTTTTTTCTTCTTTTTAAGATTATTTCCAAATATATATATATTTTTTTAGTTGGGTTTAACAATAAAAAAAAACGCCTTTTTGTAGCGATTCAGAAAACCGGAAAAATCAGTTATCCGGAATAGCGATGGTCCCGATCTTTCCGGATAATCGGTTCCCTACTGTTTATGTATGTATGCTATGTACTTTTATATATAAATATATATATATTCATGCTTAATGGTACACAAGCAAAGTTCTAAGATTGGTTCCAAAAAAAAAAGAAAATAAAAAGGAATAAGAGAAAAGGAGAGAAACTATGTTTTCTCAGGGTCATGGGATACATTAAGTGACTTAAACATTATTTTAATAAGAAATAAAACACAGTGCATAAATAAATACATAATGAACAGAGAGGTAACTTAAAACCTAAATGTGACTATGGACGAAAGACAATTAGAATTACAACAGAAATTAGCAAACAGCAGCACAGAAGTATGAATGATTAGTCTATTTGATCCTAATTTTCAGAATGTCGATGCTAACAAATTTAAACAAAAATCAAACCATTATGATTTTCTCTAATTTAAAAAAATATGCAAATTCTAGTCTACAACATAAAAAGACGTAGCATTCCATAACTCCACTCCCTTGAGTCAGCCCGTATGTTCATGCAAACAGGTGTAATAAAAAACCTTAAATTTAAATTCACGCAAGAATAGTACTGTCTATGGAAAGAAATTCCCTCACCATTTGTCTGGAGCAGAGGTGGTGACTATGGTTACGAGGTTTAACTATTTTAAGTAGGTTTTGACTCGGGTTCATGAAAGAAGGAGAATCAGGGGAGAGAGAAGCTAACCTCTTAGAAATGTGCTATTTCTTGTTTTCATAGCAGCAGACGGCCTAAGACTTTGTGGTAAGTTTTTTTTTTACAGACAAACTGTAAGTTAGTAACATCCAAAGTTCATGGAATATTATAGTACTTCTTGGTACAAATTTAGTTGTATGTGCTGGTGCTACAACTTAGGAACTTCAGTTCCATAATTAGAACTATGCTTCTTGCAATAGTTTTAAAATAATACTATGAATTTCTCTGATTCAGGTTTAAATCCTATCATATCAATATTTTTAGAGTAGATTTATACCCCCACTTTGTTTCAGGATGTTAAGAAGCGTCTGGGGTACAATGATGACTTAGAATCCATAAAAGAGCATCCATTTTTTAAAGATGTTGATTGGAAAAGACTGGTATGTTTCTTTGATTTCAGATAAAAGATACTGTTAAAAGTCTTTGTGAAGAAAGAATTACAATCTTGAAATCCAATTAGAAATGAAGTTCTGACTAAGGTTAATGAAAGGGTATAAATATTAAAATAGATAATTATAGAGAAATTAAAATGTCTAATACTAGGGGATTTTGTGTCCTGCTTGCAATTATTGATTGCTTGCTACACATTTATTGTTTGCTTCATAAACAAAATTAGATATAGTCATGCAATCACACATTTTCTTTCTAGTTTTAATGCTCATGTACTGAATTCTGAATGAATACAGTCTGAATCTGACAGGATGTTTTAATTTAATCAAATAATAATATATTAATAATTATCAATTAAATTAAATTGTATATGTATCTAATTTAGGACTGGATCTTCTTATAAGTGAACCTAGAGAAAATATTAAGGAAAATTCAAGCTTATGAATTGCTTAATGTAATTTTTTTATAGATATATTTTTTCAAAGGGTAAAATTAATTTATCGTTTAAAATTAATTCATCGATCATACTTTTCTTATTTCAAAAATTTTCAACTGAGGAATGCAATCAACTTGTGTGCTTCATTACCATTTTAAAATATGTGGTCTTTGCATTTATCTGGACATATGTTATTTATCAAAAAAAGATATTTGAACTAAATAATTATTTTAAATGCTAATTTAATATACATTAACATTAAAAACTAAACAAGATACATTATTATCAGTTAATTTCCTATTTCTTAAAGTAATTGTTACATCCAAATTAATCCAGTATTTTTTAATAATGATAAAATATTTGATATTGCGCACTCAGGATATAAAGACTAAGTTATAATGTCCGTTTTCTTTATCAAGTGTCTTTCTGTCTCTCTCTATATATAGAGAGACTATTTTCCACCTATAGGAGCCGGAGATAGTCGGTCTGGCCCTGATCATAATAGATATTAGATAATATTCTCAAACTGAATTTTAAAATTAAAATCTCAATCTAAATATCTATTAATAAGTTAAATAAATGAAATTATTATTTTTATCTTTTTACAGGAATGTGGTGAACTGACTGCTGATCTCCCAGATGACAGCTGCTTATGGTTTGAAAAAGATGAATTTACAAAAAATGTTACAGAAAAAAATTTGAAAATAAATATTTAAATAAAATATTTTTATATATGTATTGACCTTTTAAGATGGCAGTTATACTCAAATTTAAAAAAAAAATCATGCAATACATTTTAATAATAATAATAAAAAAATCTTAATTGCATCTAATCTGATTCCCCTCTAATGTTACATACGAAAGTCACATTATCCCATAATATGATAATAAAAAATTCAAGAAAATACTCAAAGTAAATAAACAGAAGACTGCACAATACTTCATATTAAAATCACGTCTGTTCCCAGAACATTTACTTTTATAAAGTGGCTGTATTTATAAACCAAAATGGGGAATATTTTTAAAATTTAAACTTTACAAATACACTACATTTATATTTCATTTTCCTTAATTTACATTTGACTTAATTTAAAAATTAGCTACAATTTCTAATTTCTCAAAAAATATTAGCTTATTTACTTGATTAGCAAAATTTAAGGTTATAAGATTCAACATGGTTCAAAACTTTATAAAAAGTTTTTGTATCTTCAAATATTTATTTTTCTTTGTGGCAAAGTTCATTTTAAAATATCAAGTGATTTTCTGACATCTATTGTTCGATAAATTTACTTCAATAAATGATTGAGTTGGTGATAATCAATGACACTGAATGATGACAGGCATTTAATAATTTTTATCCATTCATAAATAGTTTTTATTTGAATTCTTTTACACCCCTCTTCCGTAATATAACTCCAAACATTCAATCCTAAGAAGTGTAATCCACAACTTTGTGCACAGGGGAAGCTGAATGAAATTTGCTACTTATAAATTACTCATCTTTTAAAACAAAACGTCTTTTAAAAAAACTTAGACATGAAAAAGCAAAGTGTTTCATTTTTAAAACACATGCCAAAGAAAAATTTGATTTTTCAAAACGGAGATAATGATTCTACTGAAGAATAAATTTTGCAGGTTTCGATATTGTAATGATTCTGTTCCTGCAGGTTTTAATAGAATGGCTGATTTTATAATCGAGTAATTTCATTAGTGACAGCCACAGTACAGTTCCATAAATTTAAAAAGTAATGCATGCCATAGCGTCAGAAATGCTGCAGACAGCGAAATCCTTTAGGGTCATTAAAAGAGATCGGATGAGTGTGCAGCATATTGCAAATAAATTATTACCAGTTTGCAATAACGGTGAATTTAAAAGTGTATCCTTAACATAACAATAGCATAAATTTTAGTCACTGAAGATGATTGCCCTGCTTTTTTACTGTATCTGAGTAATGCAGATGCCACAAGTCGTTAACTTTTCAATTACCTCTAATCATTAAAGCAAGAGCAGCAACAAATTCATTGGAGATCACTTTATTTGCTTGCCCCGGTATTGGCTGATCTGATGCGAATATTAGCACTTTACAAAAACTTATATACCACTTGTTCGATTGAAGAAGGTAGACAAAGAGTTGCGAGGTGATTATCAGAAAGGACTCTGAGTTTATTAGCCCTATCACTGATGAAGAAAGTGAGATTGAAAACATCAAAACACGTTTGATAGCAAAATGAAACTTAAATTTTTTTTTAACATACCTTGTCAATCAGGCAGTTTTTGATGTTTTCAATCCTGCCTTTCTAAATAGTCAGTTTTTAAATTTCTAAAGCATTTTAGTTTTCACCATGCTTAATATTAATTTGTACCCAATACTGTGCATACTTGACAAGGAATCTAAAATTGCATGTTAAGGGCAGTCATTGAGGAGTATACTACAGTGAAACCTGTGTATAACGATAAACCTGTCTATACCGATATTTCTTTGAGGTCCCGGTGAAATTCCTATTTACTCAATGTATTTTTAAACTGTTTATAGCGATAACCACTTTTCAGTTAAACATGTCTACAACGATAATTTTTCATCTTTTGATAGTTCTACTCCAATTTTTCTACCGTTGGAAAACGACTCCCCATCAAGCCTAAATGTGAGATAACAAAATGTTTTTTTTTTCCCATCTCCTTTGTATGTAATATTCTTTCGTTGTTTCTGAGAAAAAAAACTGCTTGATGTGGATAAGGAGATGAAAAGAAAGAAGAAAAAAATAGCTCTCTTAGTTGACAACTGCACTCCTCACAACAATCCTCCAAGTTTGAAAAATATAAAATTGTTTTATTTTCCCCCAAATTGCACGTCGATTCTACAGCCATTAGATTTGGGAATAATAAAATGTTTCAAAGGATACTATCGAACAAGATTAGTTCAGAACGTTGTTTATAATCTGGATAATAAACTCCCAAATCCTTATGCAGTTGATGTAAAAAATGCATGTGATTGGGTTTCCGGAGGGTGGAATTCATTGACACAATCCACCATCCAAAATTGTTGGAAGAAAGCTTCTTTCTTTGAGGATAAAAGCAACGGAAACGCAGAAACTGAGCTTACTGAAATCACTGATGAAGAAGAAAAAAGTGTGGCAGGCTTAAATTTGATTGTCAGTGATTTCCAAAGATCATCCAATACATCATTTCTATTTAACGCAGATGAATTTTTAAATTTAGATAATGATGTGTTGGTTTTCAGTGGTGCAAGTGATGAAGAGATTTTAGCAGAAGTTATCCTGGGTGATCAGAGTGATGAGGAAGAAGCAGCTGACTGTTCTCAAAACAGGACTCAAATTTCACCCGAGAATGCCATATTGCTAATTAACACTTTGCAAGATTTTGTTGCAACATTACTAAATGTAACTGATGTTCATTTGAATTCATTAGATGGACTGAAATCTATGTGCATGGAAATGGCAATTGCTTCCAAAAATAAGCAAACAAAACTAACCGATTATTTTTCTAAATAATTTCTGTTTTGATTCATAAAATTGTAAGTAAATTTTTCGTGTGTGCTGTTTCATAATTCTAAGTAAAATTTTCATTTGGAGCCTATAAAAGAAGTTTAATTTATCATTAGTTTTAAACGTATACATTTAAATTTCAAACCTGTCTATAACGATAACCTGCTTATAACAATATTTTATTTAGGTCCCTACAGTATCGTTATAGACAGGTTTTACTGTATATGGTAATTTAAGAAGGTTTAAGATATATAACTGTTATTAACTGCTAAATCATGAAATAGTATACATTATCTTTGTATTAAATTTATTGCAAATTACAAAAATATATTTGAAGTTATTTGATATTACAGTTGAATAGCTGCATTAATAATGATCACCTGATTAGAAGTTCACAATGCTTCTTAATCTGCAAAAAGGAAAAAAAGAAAAAATTAGAAATTATAATAGTACACTTACTTTTCTTTAGTATAGTTTAAATCAATAATGAAAACTGCTTTTTGTAATAAACAACTAAGCATCAAGACACTTTTTTAATGCATTTTTAAAATTTTCATTCTGAAGTTCTAAGTATAAAAATGACCAAAAATACTTTTTGAAGAACTATAGATTGAATCTCGATAAACAATAAGCAGATAAATAATGTAAAAAGGCAGCGATTTCTACATTTTTTTTAAAGTCAAAGTGCCCTTTTCAAATAACATTTTTCTACAGCTACAAATCTTAAGTAAATATATGACTGATCATAAACAGGATATAAAAATAAATGACACTCTTGTATCTGTTATAAATTCCTATAATATCTATATAAGTCAAATTCCACAGGACATTATAATTTTCTGAACAGCTGTGGCAAACATCTCAGAAATCACTGAAATACGAGAGCAAGGGAAAATTTAATTTTTAAGAATATTATCTGAATCCCAGAACTTAAAATAATTATAATACTTTGATATTGTAAATGATTCTCATAAAGTTAGAAAAATTAGGGCTCCAAAACTAGATGTAGATGTATTAATGGTCATAAATAGGATATAGAATAAATGAAAATCTTGTATCTGTTATTTTACGAATTTATAAATTTATTTGCCGAATTCCATCGAATATTATTCTCTGCCCAGCTGTGGCAAATATTTTGGGAATCATTGCAATATATGATCAAGGGAAAGAGTTTATTTAAGAATGTTATCTGAAGCCCAGAACTTAAAATATTAAAGTATTTAGACGTGAGTAATTCTCATAAAAGAAAAAAAAACTGAATACATGTTTATACTTAACTAAGTACTAAATAAAAGCTTCCTTTTTCACCAAACTTTTAAGCAGATTCCTATAAAAATACTTAATTTAAACTACTGTTTATATCAATGCATAAGTCGCTTTTAGAACCCCTAAAATTTTATGAAAATATTATACACCCATTCAGACATTCGTTGATCGCGAAATATTGCTGCATTATATACATTGAGATAGATGTGATTTGCTCTGTATCACTTCGCCACTTTCAAAAACTGTTTTTAATATATATACAATCAATTATGGATTTCCTTTATACAGCGTATCTGCTAAATTTTAGATTTTCAAATTCATGACTTTTCATGACTAACTCCAAGAATTTTTCACGACTTAACTAAGTAACTATTTTCTCCGACAAAAACACAACAATAAATTAAAAAAGGATTATAATAACATTCATTGAAATGATAGGTACAGTACGGAACCCGTTATCCGGAAATCAGAAAACCAAAAAACCAGAACGAATTTCGACAAATTTTCCCACCATTTTTAAATATTTTTTTTTTTCCTCATAAGATTTTAGGATTTTTCGTTCTTTTTTGAAAGATGTTTACCTTACCATCATTTTGAAAATAATCATTAGTGTATTACTTCATCATTTTTTCTTCTTTTTAAGATTATTTCCAAATATTATTTTTTTTAGTTCGGTTTAACAATTAAAAAAAAAACAGCTTTTTGTAGCGATTCAGAAAACCGGAAAAATCAGTTATCCGGAATAGCGATGATCCCGGTCGTTCCGGATAATCGGTTCCCTAATGTATAACCAAAAACTGTCATACTCTGCATCTTCATATTTATTGATTTTAAATTTAAAAAACAGAGAAAAGAAAGAGTCAAAGCAATAAAATAGCTTAAAAAAATACAAAAGCAAATAATATTGTTTCTTTTTTTCTGCAGACTCACATTCTAAAGATACTTTTCTTGTTCATCTTAAAAGAAAGAAATACACCTGATCTTTCTGATCTCATTTTGGAATAATTTTTAAAGAACACGATAAAAACATTTTATATTTTAATCAAATATGACTGTGAGTGGGGATTTTGTTACAAATTCAGATATTCGGAACACCATGAAATTCGGGGGAGGGGGTAAATTCCATTTTAAAAACTAGATTTTTCGGAGACCTAAATCCATGACTTTCTTAAAAAAAATAGTTAAAAACGTGACATTGAAAGACAAATTTTGTTCTACTCCAAAATCCATAACTTTCCAGTAACCCGGATACACTGTTTATATAAAAACTTTTTTTTTCTTTTCAGAAACACTTTAAATTACATTTTAAAAAAATTAAGAAAAAGAAAGATTAAAATAACTTACTGCAAAGTATTTCAAAATATATAACAAAGAAAACTTTTCAAACATGCCATAAAGCTACAAATTTAAAGATTTCAAAACATAATCTATGTCAATTCAATAGGGCAAATGTATTATAACCAGAGAGAAGAATGTGAAACATTTTAAACTCGAAGAAATTCTATAAACTCAATTTTCTTTAAATTTTTATTTTTTTTCCTTTTGTAGTCTACTTATATATCTGACATAGCAGAAATTTGGTATTTTGTATTAAAAATTGGGACTGACTTATACACAGAGATCTACAGTAATTAAATTTAAAACATTGTTATTTCCGTTTTTAGATAAGTTCATTTGATTTATCCAAAGAAATACTTACGATTTTCCAGCATGCATTAATTGAAAAGCTTCATTAATTTGTCCAAGTTGGAAACTATGAGTAACAAATTCATCAACCATCAATTTTCCATTCATATACTGTTCTACTAATTTTGGTACACTTTCTCTACTTTTCCATCCTATTCAAAATTAAAACATAAATAAATAACGATATTAAAAATAAATAAATAACGATATTAAAAATAAAAATAAGCAAAATACAATTGATGCATATTTAAATTTAAAAGAGAAAAAGAAAAATTATGTGTTGTAACTTTGAGCAAGACTTACTTTACTTGCATAACATAAAGCAATAAGGAAACTTAGAGCAAACTATTTTAACAAAAAAATTCTAATAATTTAGGTTTAAATAAAATTAACTTTGCTTATTTTAAATAAGAAGTAAAAGTAATATGATAGTAACACGGAACAAATATTATTAATTTATTTTTTATTTCCAGATTTGCATATTGCAAAATTAAAGAGAAGCAAACTTTGATTAAAAGAAAGCATTTGTGAAGTTACTGTATATGAAAAGATGGCCAATGTTAAAATGTTCAGATGAAAGTTTTTAAATTCTTAAAAAAAATAGTAAAAAATAAGTACATCTGTACTCAAATCAGCAGGGCTACTTTTGTGCAAGTAGGGAAACAAAATAAAAAAAATTATGTGAAAAGAACCATTAAACTGTCTAAGGAGTGTCATTATGGTACTGAAATGATAATCTGATTATGAACCTTTTTTATTTATTGAAGCTTATTCAGCTTAAAGGGTTAGTTTCTTGGATTTTGAGATGTGTCTTAATGCATTGCAATGATATACCCAATGTTTTAAGAGTAACAAAACAGCTAAGAATAGAAGTACTTAAAATTTGAAGTTTTACAATGCTCCTTGCAGTTCACTGTGCATTGAGAAAACTTCAAAAGCATGTTTTTCAAAGCCATATATTCATTTAAATTACTCACTCTAAAATACAATTTTTAGAGTAAGGAGATGATTTAAGAATTGTGGATTCGAAGAAAAAAACTTTTCAAGAAAGAAAAAAATTTCATTCTTGCAAAAATTGGTATTTTACATGTGATGTAGAAAATTTGAATAAGAAAATACTTTGTTTTTTAAAGAAATAATTCACAGAATATTCAGTGGTACTAGTTTATTCAAGACACAAATTTTAAGAATAATTTGTTAAAATTAACTTATTTCCAAATGTAAATAAAACATTAAAACAAAACTTATTAACTTATTTCCAAATGTAAATAAAACATTAAAACAAAAAGAAATCGTTTCAGTTTCACAACAAAGAAATCTAAACTGATAAAACTTTTACTCAGTTAATTATTAACTTTTATGATAGTTATTTTAAATACAGATAATTTTTATGCCAAAATATTGAAAATGTAGCCAACCTTGAAATTTGAATAATGAATGAACAAGACTGCAATAGCATCAATATTTAATATTTATACAGATTAAATTTATTAAGTACTAAATATTTTTAAAAGACTTATTATTTTAATAACGAAAGAAAATACATATATAAAATTCCATGTATATGAAGTCACATATTTAGTCCATTCATATAGAAAATCACATTTAAACTCTGCATGCTTCCAGGCAGAGTTATAAGTTTCTCCTACATTATTTATTACACACCATTAGAAGGTATGAAATAGGACGATATACTTAAAATAGGAAGATACGAAATGTTTTTCTTAGGCCATAAGTAATTTATATTTAAAGAATAAAATGTGAAGAATAAAACTAAGTCTAAAGTAGTTTTCTTTACATGTCTATAGCTAAAATAAGTATTAGTAGGCCACCAACAATAGCTCTAATTTTGGGATGCCCAAATTTTTCCAGAAGAAATCCACAAAGAAAAACTCTTTTGAGGGCTAGAATGAATTTAGTTTTGATATCAATTGATAATTTCAACCTTTTTAATTACAATGGGTACAATATCAATTGGTATTAAATGCATATTATTTTTTAATTAAAAAGCAATTTTAACTAAGACACTTTGCAGTTTTTAAAAGTCAAAATCATAGCAGGCTTTTAATTTTTTTAGAATGTTTTTTTGGGGTTCATAAATTATTTCATTTAAAAAAAAATATGTACAGTAAATTCTGTTTTAAAAATGGTTAGAGAGCTTTTCTAAGCAAAGACAAACTTCCTTTTAACTTCAAAAAAAAAAAAAAAAAAAAAAAAAAAAAAATAATAATAATAATAATAATTATAAATAAATAAAAAAAATTGGAAAATAAAAAGATTTAAAACTTTTCACACTTTGAAGCAGCACTTTTCAAATTTTTTTTTCTCCAATGAGTTTGAAAAACAATCCAAAGATTTTAAATTCTAGTTATGTAGTTTATTTTTTTAAAGGTTTACACACAGCCAGAGAGCCACACATTGATCAGTCGTGTGCAGCAGGTTGTACCTCTTACCCTAATTATCTTAAATTACGGCTCACAGTATATTTAAGTTTAAATTTACCTCCAAATGCTGAGCCTTTCCAAACACGTCCTGTTACCAACTGAAATGGCCTGGTGGAAATTTCTTGTCCAGCTCCAGCAACTCCAACAATGATACTTTGTCCCCAGCCTTTATGGCAAGATTCTAAAGCTGCTCTCTAAGATTGAAAAAAAAAATTAACACTGTATTTATTTTTCTAAAAATATGTTATCACCTTATATACAATATGTAGCACTATCACACAAGAGATGCTAAAATACAATAAAACTGATTTCAAACCTATTTTGTTCAAATAATCTTGTTAACTAAAGTAGATATTCTTATTTTCTTTACTTTCCCCCTGCACAAAGTAGCTTAGGCTGTCTAACTAATACTAAGCAAAATTATAAAGTCGGATTGTCAGGCATGAGACGCTGGAACTATTTTAGAGTAGTAATTTTACAACAAAAAATCCATGAAAATTCAATATTTTTAGGAGCTAGTTAGTATATTATGAAATGGAAAGTAGCATGGCAGCTTTTTACTTTATGATAATACATAATCAGAAATATTTTAAATATTATTTTAAAAGAAATAAAGTAGACAAAAATAGAACATTTCGTGAAGAGTTTGATAAGACTTTCAAAATCAATAGATCATTTTTTAATTTTAGCTAAATATTTTTACAAATTGAGTCTTCATGCGCACTGTAGAAACTTAAAAATTTTTGAGTGTAATAAATTTTTCATGACTTTTAAGCATTTTTAATTTGCATTATCGACAAGGAATCAGATATAATCAGAAAATTATTACATACTTTATGCTTTGCTATTCCTTCTTTGTAGCACAACCACAACACAAGACAGAATTACAATTGCTTGAGCTTATGTCTCATGGTTTGTTCATGCTAATTTACTTTTTATCTATTTGAGACATTTTTCATGGGTTCTTTAAATCAAAACATACCCACAGGCAGAACCTAGAGCAGGAATGGCGAACCAATGGCACGCTACACAATATTTTGGGCATGCCAACGATCACAATTGTTATTGTACTATGAATTGTTATTACACAAATGTTATTACACTGTGAAGCATATGTAACAATTAAATTAAGATTCACAAAAAACAAACAAAATTATAAACAATTAAAAATATATTATTATAAACAATAAAAAAATTAACAATTAATGCTAAAAAAAACAATTAATAACCATAAAAAACAAGCTAACAATAAATAACTAGCAAAAAAATCAACAGTCCTGCTTAAACTAATATCTTACCTTATAAAAGTTATTTGTCATTTAATCTGCAATAACAGAAGTCCCACTGATGTTACTTTAGAATTACGCGTATAACTGACACATTGCAAAATGTATTTTCCTTTCAATGTAAATAAAGAGTTTTGAGTTGATAGTATTTAGTATTATTATTTTCCCAATAACCATGAAGTCAAAATTATTTGACGGCACGTCTGTGATTTCATTAAACATTTTTTTTAGAAAAAATGGCATGTTGGTGTATAAAGGTTCTCCACCCCTGACCTAGAGCAAGGTGATGTCATTCTAGTTAATAATTTTTTATTTACATAAATATTCAGGTCTAAAAAATCAAGAAAAAAACGCATTATGGAGACCAGAATTACTTTATCCGTTATTTATCTGCCAGGATTATTTTTAATTTTATTTAACTATGCAAACACAAAGACTGGAATTGTTATACCATTTTGATCCTGCTTGTGTGTAGATATGTAAACATTGTAGAACCATTTAGACTTCAAATAAGAAAATAATTACCATTGTTGAAACATTTCCAATGCATTCAAAGGTATAATCTAGTCCTCCATCAGTCATTTCAATCAATACTTCTTGAATTGGTTTGTCATAATCTTTAGGGTTGATAAATTCAGTGCAGCCAAATTTCTTACCTATAATTTAAGTAGTTTATGCATAAGATTGCAAATATATTAGAAAATATTTGATCATACATCGTCATTTTTTTTCGTAAGCGCATATAATTTTTTAATAATAAAAACATACTCCATTTAGAAAGAAAAAAAAACATTTTAACAAGTTTTAAAAAATAAATGCTTATTTCTTCATAATATATACATTAGGTTAATAAAAACAAAAGTTTACGAACGTAAATGATAAGACACATGCAAAAGTTTACAACAAAAAAAAAAAAGTATCAGATGACTTTTGTTTACATAGAGCATTAACTGTTCAATCTAGACAAAATTCAGGTAGAAAATAGGAATTCATGAAAGATTAAACAAACTTTAATCAAGATCTTATAAAATGTATGGATTAAAACTAAAAATTATGACAAAATACCTATTTCAAATTTTCCTGGATTTATGTCCACACCTATAACTCTTTTAGCACCACGATCTCTGCATCCCATAGCAATTGCTAAACCAACAGTGCCAAGACCCCATATGGCAACATTAGAATTAGGTTCAACATTAGCTGTATTCAAAGCAGCTCCATAGCCTGTAGGTATGCCACAGCCCAAAAGACACACCTTATCTAAAGGTGCTTTTTTATCAACCTAAGGAAAATAGAAAATTTTTAAAATTTAAATAATAGAGAAAGAATATTTTAGTGTTTTAATTCAGGTACATATAACATATTTAAAAATGTGGCAAGTATTAAAACATGAGTATTTATATGTTAATTTAAAATTAACAAATAATTGTATTTAATTAAAATTTAACAAAACAAGATTTTCCCATGTTTATAAACTGCATCTTTGTATTATTTTACAGTTATAAAATTATATTAATTGGTGGTTTTAAAAGAAAAGTGATAATAGATAACTTTGGAAAAAATTAAAATAGTTTTATAATGATTCATTAAGACATAATCATAATGTTCAGAGGACAAAGTGAAAGATAAAGGTATGAAAAATATCTATTTTAATTATGGTTTTTGAAGGGCTTTTAAACGAGAAAGTCAAGAATGGTAAGATTTGAAAATTCATTGATTTACTTTCATAAATTTCTATTTGATTTCTTTCAGTTTGATATTGCAAGGACATTTGCATATATAAACATCATGCAGATTGAATCAGGCTAATAATTAATTTGTATATGATTTCTTTCAGTTTGATATTGCAAAGGCATGTGCGTATATAAACATCATACAGATTGAATCATGCTAATAGTTAATTTGTATATGATTTCTTTCAGCTTGATATGGCAAAGACATGTGCATATATAAACATCATGCAAATTGAATCATAAAGGTATGAAAAATATCTATTTTAATTATGGTTTTTGAAGGGCTTTTAAACGAGAAAGTCAAGAATGGTAAGATTTGAAAATTCATTGATTTACTTTCATAAATTTCTATTTGATTTCTTTCAGTTTGATATTGCAAGGACATTTGCATATATAAACATCATGCAGATTGAATCAGGCTAATAATTAATTTGTATATGATTTCTTTCAGTTTGATATTGCAAAGACATGTGCGTATATAAACATCATACAGATTGAATCATGCTAATAGTTAATTTGTATATGATTTCTTTCAGCTTGATATGGCAAAGACATGTGCATATATAAACATCATGCAAATTGAATCATGCTAATAATTAATTTGTATTTGATTTCTTTCAGTTTGATATTGCAAAGACATGTGCGTATATAAACATCATACAGATTGAATCATGCTAATAGTTAATTTGTATTTGATTTCTTTCAGTTTGATATTGCAAAGACATGTGCATATATAAACATCATGCAGATTGAATCATGCTAATAATTAATTTGTATTTGATTTCTTACAGTTTGATATTGCAAGGATATGTGCGTATATAAACATCATGCAGATTGAATCAGGCTAATAATTAATTTGTATTTGATTTCTATTAGTTTGATATTGCAAAGACATGTGCGTATATAAACATCATACAGATTGAATCATGCTAATAGTTAATTTGTATTTGATTTCTTTCAGTTTCATATTGCAAAGACATGTGCATATATAAACATCATGCAGATTGAATCATGCTAATAATTAATTTGTATTTGATTTCTTTCAGTTTGATATTGCAAGGATATGTGCGTATATAAACATCATGCAGATTGAATCATGCTAATAGTTAATTTGTATTTGATTTCTTTCAGTTTGCTATGGCAAAGACATGTGCATATATAAACATCATGCAGATTGAATCATGCTAATAGTTAATTGGTATTTGATTTCTTTCAGTTTGATATTGCAAAGACATGTGCGTATATAAACATCATACAGATTGAATCATGCTAATAGTTAATTTGTATTTGATTTCTTTCAGTTTGATATTGCAAAGACATGTGCATATATAAACATCATGCAGATTGAATCATGCTAATAATTAATTTGTATTTGATTTCTTACAGTTTGATATTGCAAGGATATGTGCATAGACCAACACCATGCAGATTATATCAGACTAATAATTAGTTTGTGACGCTGGTGGCTGAGTGGTAGCGCTTCGCCCTCCTATGCCACAGGTCCTGGGTTCGATCCTCGGGCCGGGCAAGGTTGACTCAGCCTTTCATCCCTTCAGTGGGTTGATAAATGAGTACCAAGCATGCTTGGGAACTAAACACTGGGGGTTCCGCGTTCGGCTGACCACCTAACCGGAACATCTGCTCTTGCACCCCAGAACCCAAGGGCAAGAAAACTGAGATGGGCACAGTAGGCCTTGGCCCTCTATGGGCTGTCGTACCACTGAGTTAATTTTTTTTAATAAATAGTTTGTATTTGATGAGTTAACAGGCTGTTTACAATAACAAATTTAAAGATATACATAGATGTTTTCTGATATAAAAATAAAAAATTTAAAAACAGAAGAGGTTTTAACCATTTTATGATGCATAAATTTTCTTTTAAATTCAAAGCACTAATAAACTAATGGTAAAATCTACATAACCTAATCTATTTAAATAGAAGTGATGGCTAGAGAAATAAAGAGTATAATTACTGGATAAAATTTTTATAGGCTATTATTGATAATATGTCTTAGAGCTGAACTGACAATTGCTAAAGGATGGTGTTATTTTCTCTGAGAATTACAACATTTCCAGAAGTGACAACTGTGTGTCACTTCTCAGATCAATCTTAATGATCTGAGACAGTGACCTCAAATATGCTGGTTAATTAGTACAGATGATATTTTAAGTTACAAAGTCAGACACAAAAAAGTACTTTCTCTGAATAAACATAATTTATTTTCAATAGATTATGGTTTCTAACCCCCAAAATATAAGGGGTAGTTGCTATCAGAAAAATATAGACCTAATAGTTTGATCAAGAGAGTTTTTCAAAGTTTGGATCATTTAATGCTAATTTTACTTCTGGTCTAGTTTGCCATATCTTGAGAATCTGTAAGCATATTGAAAAAGTTTTTGTGCACAACTTTAAAATTTGTTTATTGAAAGATTATTCCACACAAAAATTTATTTTTAATTATTTATTGTATTTTATTAAATAATAGTCTAAAAATTTTGAATTATGAAGTATACACATTTTTGCATAATTTAAAGAAGGCAGTTTTATAAAGCAAAGTACAAAATTTCAATCTAATAGAAAAAATAGTTGCTGAGAAGACAATTTTGAAAAAAGACATTAGTATATTTAACAAATTTGATTTCTCAGGAGTAATTTTTTTTTTTTTTTTTGCAGACTGTACTTGAAAAAATCATCATTATTATTAAAAGCATACAATTTTTAAAAATTTATTTCAAAATGCATTTTATTCTACTCTTTTCAGTAACATATTTAAAAAAATAAAACTTCATAATATGAAATAAAATTTATGGTTTTTATCGGTTTTGCTATGAAGTTTGAAAAAAATCAATAGTTATTGTATTAAAAAAAACCTACTTTTGCAAGAGAAATTTCAGCTACAACAGTGTACTCAGCGAATGTACTTGTACCCATAAAATGATAGACAGGTTGTCCTTTGCAAGTGAATCGACTAGTACCGTCGGGCATAACACCTTTCCCTTGAGTAACCCTGTGAAAATGGTATTCAACTTCGTTAATGGTTAAAAAAAATTATATAGAAAAAAGGCACTGGATTTTCAAATATATATTCACAGAACAATAACAAGAAATAATTAAAAAAAAAAGCAGATTTATTTCACATGTACGCACACAATAGTGGCACAGCCAGAAGGGTGTTCGGGGGGGGGGGGGGGGGGGTTAAAATCCTTCTCAGAAATGATCCTCAAGAACTAAATAAGGTTCCTATCAATCATAAAAAAGATTTTAGCAATAAAAAGCTATTCCTAGATACTAAAAGAAATAACAATAATTCAAAACACAGAATAATAACAGACATAATTTCTCTTCTCTCAGCATTTATTTTTTTTCCTTCTAAAAATCTGCAAATGTTTCCAGCATTTATTTGGTCAAGCTTGATCAACCATCTGGAAGTGAATTTCACCAATTATGAAAAGTATGATGGTTTTCCAATTATCCAAACAAGTATAAAAAGCTTTGAAAAATTTAAAAACTGCTGAAAAATGCCAGAAATTAAAACAGTTAAATTAATTATGCATACTTTAAGATGAAAATTAAAGCACAAATTTTAATGGAAAAAATATTAGATGTGTTCAAAAGATTTTTTAGCAAATTTGAAAATATTATACAAAATAACATCTCATTTATTAATTTATTGATAATATTTAATAATATGGTGAAAGGTAATTTATTATTTCAAATTTTTCTTACTTAAGTTGTATTTTGTAAATTAATGAATATTAAAACTATGAATTTCAAAACCCCACCGCAAAAGTGTTTCTTGGCTGCACCACAGGCGCATATATATATATACACACTGAGTGGCCAAATTATTATGACCACCCCCTCAATGCACTGTTGGACCACGTTTAGCCCATAATACTGCAAGAATTCTTCTTATCATATGTTCTATGAGATGTTGGTAGATGGTTGGTTGGAAGAATCTGACCTCATATCCAATGAACTGCACTTTTCAGTTCCGTCAGATTGGATGACACTGGATTCTGCTGTCTGATGCACCGCTCGATTTCCTCCCACAAATTCTCAATCGGAGTGAGATCTGGTGATTGCGCAAGCCAACGAAGCAAGGTAAAGTCAATATCATGTTCTTCGAACCATGTGACTTCAATACCAGCTGTCTGACAAGGAGCATTGTCTTGCATAGAGTATCCATCCCCGGCAGGGTACACCATTAACATAACAATACTTAAATACCCTTGGGCATTCAGAGGTTGTTCTCCAGGAATCAAAGGAACCATGCAATTTCAAGAAAACCACCGCCAAATCATAACCTTGTCTCCACCAGCTTGATTTGTTGCGGCAATGCAGTTGGGGTCCATGCTTTTATGTTTTTTTCGCCATATCTGAACCCTCCATCTGCATGATGTAACTGAAAACTCGGTTCATCAGACCACATGACTCTTTTCCAGTTATTCACAGCCTGATCCTTATGTTTCTTAGCAAACTGGAGACGTCTGCTCTTGTTTAAGGCTGACAGTAGAAGCTTTTGAACATTTCGTCAGCTCCCATAGCCCACACAGTGTTATGTACGATACACAGCTCATTCAGAGAAGTTCGCAGTTGCAACTTCATTAAAATTCTCCGCTATTTGGCATACTGTTGTTCTTCTGCTGGACTGGACAACTCGGGTATGTCCCCATTCAGCCTGTGATGACCACAAGTCTGACATTGAGACCCGGTTTTCTGCTTGGCAGTTCACTCTCCATACACATTAATAACTGCTACTCTCAAACACTTTACAAGAGTCACCGTTTTGCTGATACCGGTTCTGACACTTAGAGTGTCTACAATCATCCCAGTGTGTACAAACTCAGTTAAATTGCGTTTTTTGCCCATATCTTTGCATGTAACCTAGTGCAATTGAAAGTTCACTTGCCTTGCATTTCCTTTTTGTAGCTATCTTGCCCTCTAGCGGCAACACTGTGACACAATAGCTCATTTTGCATAAAACTGATAGGTACTCATAATAATTTGACCATTCAGTGCATATATATACATAAATAAATAAATACATATATACGCATTAACAAACGCACACACATATATATATACATGGGAACGTTACTTTTAAAAAGTACAGAGGGTAGATTAAAATGTTTCGCTTTTAAAATGTAACCAGTAAGAAGTACAAGTATAAAACAAAAAAAAAGTTAAGATTTTAAAGTACATTTGAAGGAAATCTAAAATTCAAAACAACCTTAAATTTTATTTTAAAAAAAATGCAAATTTTTTTTTTTAATAAAAATTTTTTTTATATACATTTTTTAATTTAAAATGCATCAAATTTTATTTGAAATATAAAAAACTTTAAGATGCATAAAATGTTACAAAATTCAATGAAATAGTGAATGTTGAAAATATCCAGAAATAAAACCAGAAATTACAATTCGATGCTTGCATATAAAAAAGAGTTATAACTTATATTAATTTTAAATCTATCAAATCTTCAGAATTTTTTTCTTCACAACTTTAAGTAATTTGTTGAGCAAATTTGATAAACATTATGATTTTTGTTTAAAGAAACGAGTAAAAAACAAAAATTGTATTCCTCTTCAAGTAATCCTTTGATATCCATTAAGTTAAAAATTATATTTCGTTTTTATAAAAGTTTAAAAATAATTTCAGAATTTAAAATAATGATTTTAAAATTTGAGATATAGATATTCCATAATAAATCCACTCATAAACAAAAATTAATCACAAAAGTTTTATTTTAAATTCATTCATATGATGAACTAAATGTTTAAATGGTAAAATTCAAAAAAGAAGAAATTATTATTATTCAAAATCAAAAATAAAACTCTAAAATTTGTTGGTAATACATACTATATTTTAATTAAATGAAGCATAATTTTAAAACTTAAATGCCCCCAAAAATTTTTTTTTGGTTTCATAGCATCAAATACATTACTGAAATTAAAAAAATACACATATGTTTGACAAAAACATGGCTTGTCAAATTTATATAAATGGATTAAGGTCTTCTTCGATTTCAAAACAATTGAATTTTGTAATATTACATATTTTTTTAAAAAAAAGATTAAATTTGCACCATTCTTCTTTTCAAACCCTAACTAAACTATATAACATAAACAAGAAACCTCAACTCATGCTTATGGGTTGGTCAGCGGCTTCGTACGCAAAAAAGTTATACATAGTACATTAGACTTAGTTTACAGTGTTTAAATGCAAATTTTATTTTATTCTCAAACTTGTATTTAGAAACTTTAGAGCTGAATGATTATTTTTTAACACCACAGGTATTCACATCTTATATTAGTACAATATCTTATTCAATTACTTTTGCAAAAATGCCATTCAGTGCTCAAAAGGGTCACCCTTTCCCTTTCAAGAAGTTGCAATCCTTGAAGGTGCTTGTAAAAAAAAGTAAGTCGTTAAGGAATATAGAATGAATCAAATTTATAAATTAACAAAAAATATGTAAAATTTTTTTTAAAAAAAAATTTCAGAAAAAGTAATGATTTTTTTCTCAACACTTTCATTACAAATACTTGTACTACAAGTAATTTTTACTTTTATTACAAGCAATGAAAGTAAAAGTATTGCTATACATGTAGGTATATATATATTAAAATTCACAGTTGTAATATTAATAAGTTTTCAAAATACAATAATTTAAGTAAAAAAATTTAAAATGATAAATTACTTTTAGTGATAATTATTGAATATTATCATTTAGACTTAACAAAAAAAGCATCAGACTTCACTAAAAGAGCAAAAAGCACTTTTCGTGATAGGTAAGATTATTGAGAAAATAAGAAACAAAATACCTGATTTTCGAACAAAGATTTGTTTTTGAGCTTTTACAGAACTTGCACTCATTACACTGTGGTATGTATAATGGTATTACATGATCACCTATTGACAATTACAATATTGATTCAAACAAAATGTATAATAATGTACAAAATAAAACTATATAATAAATGAATAAGTGATAGAAAATTAAATCAACAGGCATTATAGTCAAATTTAAAAACATTAAGTCAAGAAAAATGTTTTTGCTTTGCATCAGTATATTTATAAAAACATGTGGACTGTCCTTATTTTATACATTGTTGAAGATTAAATAAATATTAGACTTTAAAAGTATAAGTAAAATGGTGTTTAAATTAATTAATTTGTATTTATTTTACATAAATTTTCAAATAACTACAACAATCAAATTAAGAAAAAGTTTGCTAAGATAAGCAAATACATTAGTTAAATAAATTAAGTTCATAATTATTATAAAGAATTTAAACTAACAAAACTTTTTGGAAATGTAAATAAAATAGAAGAAGTACCAGGTTGCACTGATGTTACACCATCGCCAATGCTTTCAACTATTCCACCACCTTCATGACCAAGAATACAAGGGAAGAGGCCTTCAGGATCAAGACCATCTAATGTATAAGCATCAGTATGACAAACTCCAGTGGATAAAACCTAAAGACGTAAAAAAAAAAGAATGAAATAAGTATAATTAATATTTTGACAATAAATGCCTGTTTCAGGCTTATAAAAAAAGAATTTAGTTATAATAGCATAAAAAATAATATTGATGAACATATAAATCAGTCATTAGATGATTGTCATTTTAAAAGGTTTTGTGTAAATAAAAGAAGTGTAATTAAAAAAGAAAACTGTAGGAAATTTAGTAAAAATAGATTTATATTAAAATGCAATTCTAATATAAATTTAAGTTATTGTGGACATTAGTTAAATTATTATTACTATTATAAAAATATTATTACTAAAATATAATGACTATTGTTTAAATATTTTTATTCCAACAGGTAAAAAATCAACAATTCAAGTTATTACATTGTTGATATTAGCTAATAAAGAAAAGGAAAAGCAAAAATTTTTTATGGGACTGCAAGACTTAGTCTACAAAAATGCTTGAGAAAAACATTAGTTATCAAACTAATTTCAAACCTATATTCTTTTGGAGTTATAAAAAGCAAGAATGCATAAAAGATTGTGATCTTAATGATCATGAAAAATTATATCTTTTTAAAATAGTGATAGATCTCTATTCACAAATTCTTAATGCAAAACATTTAAGTAGCTTGATTTTTATTATTATATATTTATCATTTTACGTTAAACAATTATCAGTAATTAACTTTCCCATTTCTGACATTAAAACTGTTGAGTTCTTTTTCGTTAGTTATGTGGCGAATCTTATATTATCATAATGATCAACATAAATATAAAAACGGACATTTATTAAAAAAAACAAGATGGCACTATACTGAAATAAATGATCTAAACAAATGAACATTTTGTAGAATTACCAAAAGTGCATAATATTTGCAGCAGGGTTGGGGTTTTGGACGTCCTAAACTGGTTTTGGACAGGACACGTGGGTTTTACTGTCTTAAACTGGATAAAACTGTCCAAAACCTTGAGCTTTGGTAAAAGGTGTAACCATTGTATTCATAATAATTACATGTTAACTTAATTTATTAATAAAACTTATTAAAAGAAAATAATATAATATAATAGGAAAAGGTTTATAATTTTTGAAGCACCACAATTCATTGAACAACAAAAGTGAATACCTAATCCTTTAAATATAAATATGCTTTTATTACTGATAAATAATATTTTTGCATAAGGGTAAATATCGCAATATTAAAAAATAATAATTTTTCTTAAAAAAAAAAAAATACTAAATTTATTTAAAAATTAACCTTTTATTTTTCACAATAATTTTTTTTAAAAATGTTAACTTCTGCATTACAGGATGATATAAAAGATATCTATTTAAAAAAAAATTGTTTTAAATATAAATATATTAGTTTAAATTGAAAATACAAAATAGCTGAAAAATGTATTAACAGTTTTGACGGGTATAACATCAGTTTCAGTTACTGACACTGGTGATGTAACATCACTATGCTAAAAGAATTTAACAAGAATGAAATAAAAGTATTCTCGAATAGTACTATAGATAAATAAACCTGTTTTTGACGAACCAAGCACTTAGTCCCTAATATTTTAACCTGTATGGCAAGGCCAAACTTCAATTATGTACTATTGAATGAGAGGACCAATTGAACTTGATTACTGATTAATCTTCCTTTGTTTAAATTGAAGAGTCAAACAATATTAATAAAACATTATATTTTTAAAAACAAATATTCTCTAGTATATTTAATTATCAATATGCTATTAGTTCTATGTTTATTTTACCTCTTAAATATTGTTCAGATAAAATTGTGACATAATTTGAGTAAAAGGGTTTTGGACAGTTTAAGACAGTTTTGGACAAAGGGGTTTTGGACAGGACGGTATAAACCGTTGATTAATCCATTCTGTCCTAAACCTTGCCAACCCTGATTTGCAGTGAACTAATAAAGAGCAAGGGGATTGCCCCAGAAACCCGACAATCACATTAATAAAAAATTAACAAATTTTCACTTGTAAGAAAAAGTTTTTGACTAATCTAAAACCAAATACATAATACCTTTGAAACATAAGATGAGAAGGTGATAATTATTCGCACTTCAGTTTTGATTGCATTTCAAGAAAAAATTGCTTTTATAATTACACCATAAAAATAAAATGATTCCACTGTGATTAAGTTTATTCAACATAAATAGTTTATTAATAAAAAATTAGAGGACTTCAAGGAATAAAAATAAAAGCACACAGTGGTCTACAAAAGTTTAAAGTCTTTGAAAGCAATGACCAATTTTTAGGAGCCAACATGTTATGGAATGGAAAGTAGCATAACAGATTTTTGCTAAGACGAAATCTAATTATCAACATAATATAAGATTCCTTTAAATTTTAAAGACAACTGCCAATGCTTAACACATTTTCTGATTGATTTACTGAATTGATTTGAAGGTTCCTTTAAATATATCATCATCAGATCAATTTTCAGAATGATCAGGTCAGATGTTATATCAAGGAAAACTTTCTTTTGTTCCATATATTAAGATTCTGAGGTGTTTACTTAAGTATTGGTAAAATTATTTGTAGACCCCTGGCACTACATATATTAATTAATCTTCACAATAAAACTAATATTTTTTATTATAAAATAGGACACATAAAACTTCGAGAATATTAAAAACAATGTCAACAATGTTTTATCTTCCTATTATATATATATCTGAATTTCATGTCCCACATACTAGCTACTAAAGAGCAATTATATATTCTCCCAAATAAATGGGATTCATTTATTTCAGTTGATTAAAGAGAAAAATATTAAAATTTATTATAAGAAGTGACAGTGAATCTTTCGAGATGCAACAACTATTCTGACTAAACAACTATTTTGAATTATTACTTCAGAAACAAAAAACTAATACTTAGGATGAATTTTAGACCACATATTAAAAAATTAATGTAAAAATTTTGAACATAAAAATAATTTTTTTTTGAAACGACTAAAATTTCTATCCTTACTTAATTATAAAATCTGGATACAAATTGTAAAGTTTTGATAAATGTCATGTTGAACCTTTCTCTCAAAATTTCATTCTCTCTCAATAAAAGTACATTATTTTCTAATGCTTTAATGTATTGAATAACTGTATTTAATATATTGGTTTAATACACTTTAAAATATTGAAGTAAAAAAAAATTGACAGTATGTTAATCACGCAAGCAAAAAAAAAAAAAAAAAAAATTGTCAAAAATTTCTGCATGTATCAACTAGCAAAATTAAATCTATAAAAGGACATATTTCTGCATTGGTATTTATTTGAGTTGACTACATTTGTCAAAGATTTTCTAACACCTCTTAAGTTAGTCTCCTTCTGTGAATTTTTGTAGCGTTTCTTGCAGATAGGATTGGGTTTTCAACAAGTCAAAAATTTGTCGGAAAGTGTCAAAAACAATCAAAATCCGTCAAAAACCTGGGGTAAGTTTCTTTTTTGTCATTGTAGACATTATATTCTATACTAAATCATGCATAATACTTGCATTATATACAGCTATAATTATGATTTATATTATATATCACAAATAAAAAATTTAACCAAAATTATTGAAACTATTATTTGATTTTTTTTAATGGTAATCTTAATACTTCAAGACCCATATTTTAACTACAGTCGAACCCCGCTATAGTGAACCGTCTGCGGACTCAGTAATGTGTCCACTATAACCGATGGTTCACTATATCCAAATTTTTTGATGAATATTTTTTGCATAAGACAGTTGAATGATTGAAAATTGGCTTTGCAATTTTGCATAAGTTATTTAAAAAATTATTAACTAATTAACAGATAATAAAGCAAAAATTGATGGAAAAAGTAATTACGTCGCTAAATATTAGTTTTATTTTCACTTTTTATAAAAAAAATTTGTGATTTTTGATTGAACACAATTTGATTTTAAATTGAGTTCATCAATTTTCTTATCTACAATGTGCAAAGAATGCAAGATTTTTACATTTTGAACAAGATTTCGAACCATCTTAACAAAGCATCTCCTACGTTTTCTCTTTGAGCTCCACGCAGTTTTTTCGATGAAACCATGTTTTTGTCGTATGCCGCAAGAATTGCACTTCGATTTTTCCAAATGTTTGAAACTGTAGATTTTGACAAGCAAAATTCCTTACACAGTGTCGATTGATTGGTTCCATCATCAATACGCTTTACAATTTTAACTTTGTCCTCTATCGAAAACGCTTTTCTCTTTAGAGAATTTGCCATTTTCACTGCTTTTGAAATAAAAATCTTGTCTCAAATAGATAATGTAAGAATATGAAGAGAGCATCTGTAGAATGAGTTAAATTGTTCCCCTTCTTGATTGTCAACGGGTGATTTGTAAAGAATATGGTTTGAACAGATAAGAAAATTCCAAAAATTCAGCAGGTGGCCAAGTTAACTAGTTGTAGAGCAAGCTTGGGGAAAAGAGATATAGCGAGGCTTGTCAGGGAGGGGGGAGTATAAGATAAATGATCTGTTTGACATTTATTACAGTATAGTTAAAAGTGATAAGCATAAAGGAGAGTAATATGACACATTTTATAGGAATGCATTCATTTTCAGTCCCAACACCTACAAGTTTAAAGATGGAGGACTGAAAAAGATATTTAAAGAAATGAAATTTGAGTCCACTATAACCGAGTTTCCAAGTTCTAAGCTGTTCACTATAAGCGTTAAAAATAGCATTATTTAAATAGGAATACGGACGGGACCGCTAAAAAAGTTCACTACATCCGAGTGTTCACTATATCCCAGGTTCACTATAGCGGGGTTCGACTGTATTTGGATATTACAGGTAATAACTTTGAGTTGTTAATTATTATCAATCTATTGATTTCATTTCTTTTATGTTACAATTTAGGCAGATTTTTTAGATTAATTAAAATTAAAGTGTTTGCTAATAATTGTCTGATCTCAATGTATAAGTTTTTTTCTTCTTTTTATTCTCAATATTTGTTATAATTAATTATATTCAAGGGAGCAGAATATGTCTGACTGTGTGAACGAGGCTTTAGAAGAAATTCAGGTGACCCTGGGGAAATTTCTGGTTTCCTACAAAATTTTTTGTCAAAAAATGTGATGCTTTGAAAAACATTTAAAAAAACAAAAAACATATGTCAACTAGTGCATTTATTAGTTTGAATTCCTGAAGTTTAAAAGTGGGACCTTAAATTTAATTTAATAAATTGTTACAATTTCAATATATTTTTTTAACACAGATGCTCGTTTATTCAAGAATTGTGTAAAATCAAATGAATTTTTTTCTCATATAAACTTTATTTTCCAAAAATATTTAAAAAAAATTATGGTACTAAAAATTTATTGTACGAAATATTTAAAATTTCCTAGATACATGCTATTTTATTATGTTATAATAGCTTTAGTATGCAAATTTTCTATTCTATGCAGCTCAGCATCAATCGAAAGAGTATTTTCGAATTTTGATCTTATGCAAACAAAACTGAAAAACGAACTTGGGGTGCAGAGAGCTCTCAGACTGTTTTTTAGTTTTTAAATTGCATGCTTCAGGAAAGGGAGTTAAAATGAGAGTAAATGAAAATTGATATTACATATAATGAATTACATAATTGTTGAGTGCTTTCTTAAAGCTGATTGTTTCTGTATTTTTGTTCTTAATAATTTAAAAAAATAACGGATTGGATATATTTCAATTTTGCACATTTTTATTTATAAATATTTCTTATTTATAAATATTTCTTATTTATAATAGCTAACAATTATCCTTAAATCAAAATTTTGGGTTTTCGACACTTGTCAAAAACCATATCAAAAAGGGTTTTTTGATATGAAGGATAAAATCATGGTTAAAACCATCAAGTGTCAAAAACTTGCCAATCTTGCTTGCAAGTTGCCAAAACCTGGCAATTATTTCAGCTAAAATACTGATACAGATATCTTCCCATATAAAATAGTTCATAAAGTTAAATTGCTCTAACCATTTTAATAATGATTATAATTAGTACAATCATATTTTGATCTTCCTCAGATCTTTATGACAGAAAATATGTTAAACAGGTAGAAACTTTATTTTTAAAATGTAAAATCATTACACAGATATTGAAAATAATATATCATAGTTATTCAGCAAGGAAAAATAAATAATAAAAAAAAGCTAAATACCTTAATCCTAACTTCACCAGCTTTAGGTGGAGCAACTTCAACATCTTCAATAGTTAATTGTTCTTTAGGTTTCCAAGCAACTGCAGCCTTGCATTTTATAATCTAAATAAAGAAAAATACAAGTATTTAATACAACTTAAAGAGTAAATGAATAAAATAAACTCACGAGATAGCACCAAAACAATTTTTTGAGTATTATTTTTATGGTAGCAGTAAAAAAAAATTTCAAGCTATTGACACTGACTTATGATGACATGGGATAGCTAGTAAAATTTTTTTGGTAATACAGTACAAAACCCGTTATCCGGAAATCAGAAAACCGGAAAACCAAAAAACCGGAACGAAATTCGAAAAATTTTCCCGCGATTTTTTTTAAAAAGATGTTTTTTTCTTCATAAGATTTTAGGATTTTTCTTTCTTTTTTGAAGGATGTTTACCTTACCATCAGTTTAGGAATAATCATTAGTGTATTACTTCATCGTTTTTTCTTCTTTTTAAGATAATTTCCAAATATATATTTCTTTTTTTAGTTGGGTTTAACGCAGGGTTGGGTTTTTGACGTCAAAAAGTGGTTTTTGACATGACAAGGGTATAATACTGGTTTAAACTGTCAAAAACCCATCAAAAATGTCAAAAACTAAAGTTTGCCAAGAAAATTTATAAACTTCAAAACTACCAACAGTTGCCATGTATTATATTGAAATTTAATTATACTATAGGTAATCAGCAGGTTTTAAAATATTTTTTAATTAAAATTAAGGTAAAATAACAGATTTAAAATCTCAGAAATTTATATTCAAATGCATGTGCAGAAAAATTTTGCCCAAAATTTTTTTAAATACTTATATTTTGAAAAAAAAAGGTTTTTTTTTTGATACTTAAGAAAATTAAAAGTTTATTACTATGCATTTTTGACATATAAGGAACATATAACTAATATTTATAAGGAACTTACAAGTTATGTTGTATAAATACAAACTTGATACAAGTGTATGAAAAAAAAATTTAATGTTATACCGAATATCTTTATTATCCAGTATGTTAATTTGAATTTAAAAGTAGTTATATTTGGGAATAATGATAAATATAATTCATATTGTTTATTATATTTATCTATAATTATTACACTTGTCATTTTAAAACAATTTTTACCTCTTAATTTTTTCCCCCACTTGTATTAAGAATACAAATAATGCATATCTTGAAAGCAAGAAGTAATTATTCAACAGCTGAATATTTAGATATTCAACAAAACTATATAGTATTCAGCAAAATGAAATTCACAAGTATTTGGATAAACTAAATTTTCAGCATAATAAATGAATAGGCTAAATATACTGTAAATCGACACTAACTACTCTGTGTATTTAACAGAAAGTACTTAAATTTGTATTGTCTTATGTTAAAAAGATTATTAAGAAGATTTAAAAGAATATTAAAAAGATTTTTCTTTAAAAGATGTCTAATGTACAAAACTGCTAATGTTTATCTTTAAAAATGTCTAATTTTTAGTATAATCTATACTATACACTAAATTTGGTTATAAATAAATTTCTTAATAATATCACTGCAGATTTTCAATAACACATGAAAATGAATACATAATATTACAAAAGATGTGAGCTTTCAAAAGTACAAGATTTTGGTTACTATTCAAAATATAAGTGTTTCTTCAAAATTTTAAATTTATTTTTTCTAGAACATATTTAGAAACACTATCCTTTATAAAAAATATATAAATTTTATGTATTAATTAAATTTCACATATGAATATAGGTTTTTGACATTTTCGACAGTGAGGTTTTTGACGTGACGGTTTAAACCATGGTTTAAACTGTCAAAAACTGTCACATGTCAAAAACCTGCCAACCCTGGTTTAACGATAAAAAAACGGCTTTTTGTAGCGATTCAGAAAACCGGAAAAATCAGTTATCCGGAATAGCGATGGTCCCGATCATTCCGGATAATCGGTTCCCTACTGTATTTCATTTCATATGAAGTTACATAACTATCTATGACACTTTAAAAAGAAAGTACATGACTATAAAATCTAATCCAAAACTTATCTTGATTAGAAAAAAGTGAAGTTTTTAAAAAAAACCAGGGTTAACATTTCATCTGGAAGAAACCTAATTTTTCCAGGAAAATAGAATAAAGTAGAAAACTCCTGAAGAAACTAAGACTAAATGGAAGAAACAAAAATTCACCAATACAATTGTTAAATGACAATTAAAAAAAATTGATTCTTAATTATTTTCCTAAATAAACATTTACACTTAAAATTAATTATGAAAACTCATATTATTTTTAGTTTATTGAATATTCTGATTAAAGATAAAATTGTCGAGAAGAAAAAAATATTACTTGGTAAAATACTTATTTAAATATTAATACTTTGTTAAAATATTTTCGATTGGTTAAATTTTTTTTTTGTAAGTTCAGATACCTTTTTTAAAATTAATTTTCTTTTAAAAAACTGATTAATTAAACAATAAAACAAGAACTAGTTTTTTCCCCAAAATTTATAATATTAGAAAATCCTAAGCAAACACTATAAAGCTATCAAACTGCAAAAAACAATAAAACTTTACCTATAATGATCATATTTGAAAACTTATAAGTTTAATATTTTAAATAAAACTAGCAAGTTTTGACACGACTTTGAGCTCAAAAAAGTTTTAAAGTTGTTTACAGCTAAACCAAATTTTTTAACATCTTTTGGAAAATCACTTATTTGTAAATAAAAATAGTTTAAAATTTCCAATATAAATAATAATTAACTTACTTCATTATTAGGTATGTAAAAATGAAATTTATATTAGAAATAATCATTGATAGATATACCTTTAGCACTTTAAATAAGAATTATTTTCAGTATTTATATTTAACAGTATATTTTCTTATGGAAATTCGCACGCTGTTTGTAATTATGAATACAATGTGTAATTTACAATCTAATACAAAACATATATAATTTGATTATGATGTTGTTAAGAATCAGTTACATAAATAAAAAATTAAGTAATACTGTACTTCATTATGTAACAAATGAAACATTTGTTTTAATATCTTAATGATTAATTAAATAAATTTTTCTTTTCAATTTTCGCTTTTTTATTTGATTGATGATTTGTTTTATCTTCTAATCTGTTTTATCTTACTTGATGAAAAATGATTTGTTGAGAGACTTAGAAATACTTTTATGGTTTTTTCCACTTAGGAAGAAACTTGCTAGCCCTGTAAAAAAAGAAATTTTTGTTTTTTAAGGATGTGTAGATATCTTTTTATTTATAATTTAAGTACAAAAACCCCCAATAAAACAAACTTCACTTGCAATTAGCTAAAAAATGTTACTACTGGACAGGGTTGGGTTTTTGACGTCAAAAAGTGGTTTTTGACATGACAAGGGTATAATACTGGTTTAAACCGTCAAAAATGTCAAAAACTGAAGTTTGCCAAGAAAATATATGAACTTCAAAACTACCAACAGTTGCTATGCATTATATTGAAATTTAATTATACTATGGGTAATCAGCAGGTTTTAAAATATTTTTTAATTAAAATTAAGGTAAAATAACAGATTTAAAATCTCAGAAATTTATATTCAAATGCATGTGCAGAAAAATTTTGCACAAAATTTTTTTAAATATTTATATTTTGAAAAAAAAAATTTTTTTTTGATACTTAAGAAAATTAAAAGCTTATTACTATGCATTTTTGACATATAAGGAACATATAACTAATATTTATAAGGAACTTACAAGTTATGTTGTTTAAATACAAACTTGATACAAGTGTATAAAAAAATTTTTAATGTTATACCGAATATCTTTATTATCCAGTATGTTAATTTGAATTTAAAAGTAGTTATATTTGTGAATAATGATAAATATAATTCATATTGTTTATTATATTTATTTATAATTATTACACTTATCATTTTAAAAAAATTGACACTAACTACTCTGTGTATTTAACAGAAAGCACTTAAATTTGTATTGTCTTATGTTAAAAAGATTATTAAGAAGATTTAAAAGAATATTAAAAAGATTTTTCTTTAAAAGATGTCTAATGTACAAAACTGCTAATGTTTATCTTTAAAAATGTCTAATTTTTAGTATAATCTATACTATACACTAAATTTGGTAATAAATAAATTTCTTAATAATATCACTGCAGATTTTCAATAACACATGAAAATGAATACATAATATTACAAAAGATGTGAGCTTTCAAAAGTACAAGATTTTGGTTACTATTCAAAATATAAGTGTTTCTTCAAAATTTTAAATTTATTTTTTCTAGAACATATTTAGAAACACTATCCTTTATAAAAAATATATAAATTGTATGTATTAATTAAATTTCACATATGAATATAGGTTTTTGACATTTTCGACAGTGAGGTTTTTGACGTGACGGTTTAAACCATGGTTTAAACCGTCAAAAACTGTCACATGTCAAAAACCTGCCAACCCTGCTACTGGATAATTAAATATTTTTACAAAAATTCAATTAGCAAAAGGTAACAATAGAAACATTTTGCGCAATTTATACTTCTTTAAAAAAACTATATTTCTTTATTTACTTGGTTCCAGGTGCAATATTATATACATATACTAATCAACAAGTTTTGCAAAAAAACATTTACTGATTGTTGCATTATCAGGGGTGATTGTGAGCCCAAGTCAAAATTCCGGAAAATGTCTTGAGTAAAAAAAAAAAAAAAAACAGTTTAAATTGAAAAAATTTTAAACAAGGTTTTTTCCCCTTTTTCTCAATCTTTCTTAGTTTACTTAAAATATATTTAAAATTTTACACATACTTATACCATTTACACATAGCTATGATAACCTGGAGAAGTAATTGAATTTACAAAAAATATTGTCTCTTTTTCTTGAGTTCATGATTATATTAACCTTGGCGAACAAAAAACAAGGGGCGCGTTCAAATGATCAGAAAGTCAGGTCCACAATCGTGGTTGCCGGGAGAAAACTGTTGCACCAAGCAGACTCCTCAATTCTGCTTTTAACATGTAAAGTCTATGGCGGGCTTGTCATACTTTGAATCGATTTTTCTTGTTCAAGAATCGGAGTGATCAATTTAAAAAAAATACTAATAATTTTTTCAATCTTTCCTATCCACGAAAATGTAGGTTAATTTTTTTAATCTTTATTACTTTTTGTAATATTGCCTTTGAAACACAAGTCCCTTTCTACCTTTGAGTAAGGGAGGAAGGCAACTTCCACCCCCAAGTTCACTAATCTTCTCGGTGGGAGGTCTTGCTCCCTTTTGAAAGTCTTTTTCTCTCTCTGTCCTTCTGAAGAACTGATATGGGAAACGCTTTAAAAACCGATAGCTTTCTTTTTAGTTATAAGCTTGTAATTTATTATGAAAATTATATTTGCTGATAATTCGTTCATTCTATATACATTTTATTTATTTAGTAGTAATAATTTTCTTGTTTTTATTCATTTTGAGAATGGAATTTATTTTTTAAATACATTATTCCCCCTTTTTTAAACTTTGTTTCTTGTTTTTTAGAGATGTTTCAGAATTAAAAAAAAATTAGCTGCTGAATAAAGTGAGATTAATTAAAATCGAATAAATGACGTAAAGATCTTCCAATATACTATAAAGCATCACAAAACTGCAGTTTTCCTTTTTTTTAAAAAAAATATATCATACACTCATTTGTAGGTTTAAAAAAAAATTTACATTAAAAAAATTCAAAAGGTTCCAATTTTTTCATTCCGTAAATAGTTTTAATTACTCCAATAGCTGGGATAGTATGTTTTTTCACGGCAAGGAAAAAAAATAGCTAGTACACAAGACCACGCACCATCCAAACATGAACAAGCACTTAACCCTGCTTTTAGGGCTTTAATGTAAATACACAAGAACACTAAAGTATTATGAAATTTTCATTTTAATCAGCAAATGAAGAAAAATATGAAAATACACGCATGTATTGTAAAATTCTTTAAAAAAAAGGAAGTAAAAGAACATTAGTGGTCATAATTAATATTCACGAGAGAAAAATACAAACGGTATCAAAATATAATGAATCGATGCTTAGGAACGCAACACTGAAAATATTGAAACCAGTTTGATTGCCAGATGAAATAGAAAGAATGAGAAATGTGATTATTATAAACACCACGAAATTTCATCACGATAAATTAAAAAATAAAAATAAGCTGTAATACTTAGAGTTAAGCTACTCTTTGTTACTTCAGACAGTCAAACTGGTTTTGATGTTTTCAGACCTGATTCCTTAGTTGATTCCCTGATCTGTAGTTCCTAATTAATACACTTTTTAAAACTTTTTTTTGCAATATTCTAAAAATATATATTAAGAGTAATAATTATGCTATATCTTATCAGGGGTCTGTCTAGGTTTTTCTGAGAGGTACCTATTTTGTGAAAATTTAGACATAATTTGTGAAAAATTAAAAATTATATTAAAAAATCAACACAAAAATATGGATTTATCGTTTCTTAAGGGATACAAAAATAAAATTTTAAGAAAAAGTATTTTGTGAAACTACCGTTTTCCTAAAATTGAATTTGTGAAACTACCGTTTTTCCTAAAGTTGAATTTGTGAAGGTACCGCTAAACGGTAGTAAATTCGGCTTGGACAGACCCCTGCTTATGTATTTAATAACGAGAAATTTTTCGAATTCATATTAAAAGTGTATAATGTAATTTTTATTCATAATATTTTGCTAGAACAAAGTATGTAATCAATGTGTTATTTTAATTTCTCTTCCCTGACCCTCTTTTGCCATTCATAGAGAAGAGTTTTAGTAGAAATTTCTATACTGCAAACTTTAATTAGTGTAATTATAGTTAATTAAAATATAAGAAAACTAACCGTCATTAGCATTACATAAAGAGGAAAAACACGAAAACCTCCCAGGGTTAGCCAGCATGCCATCTATATGAATATATCTCCTAGATAACCATAATTTTCTATATTTTTGTATTTGATAAAATTTTGTAAAGTAAACTTGTCTCAATCTGTTGTTATGTTGTAAGTTTTAATCAAAACCAATAAATGCCTTTTTCTTTCAAAAATTTCGTTATCGTACTTTTTTATAAATTAATTTGGATTATTTTGATAAATCTTTATATTAATTACAGTGAGCAGTCTCACAAATCTATGTACTAAAATGTAAAATAACATAGAATTGTTTTATTTTGTTGTTTTTAATGATCCATCGAAATGATCTATTAGAAAAATAAATTTAAACTGTCACTTCAGCTTATTAGTCGAAAATGTTATAATTTATTTTTACGACAGAAATAATGGTATTTTTTATGAATCCTCAAAACTGAAATGAAAGAGTTACATCAATTTTCCTATAATATTACTTCTACGTTTAGAAAATTATAAAGCTTATCAAAGATAGTTTTTAAGGAATTTCTTAGAAATAAGTTATACTTTTGTAAGTTATTTATTTGTCCTTTTATTTACGACATTTACAAATAAAATGCGTTCATTACCCACTTTTACCATTATTCTTTGTTATTAGGGTTATAATAATTTTAATTAAAATTAAAAATTAAGTCGTTCCTAATCACAAGATATTACCTGGTAAAAATTATTTGATAAAATATAAATACCTTTTAACAAGCAAAAGCTGATAAATGAAATATATTCACTTTTTAATAAGTTATATTTTACTTTATTCCTTTAAAATAAACTTCATATAAAACTGCGCTCTCAAAATATGCAGTTTAATAAATTTATACTAAATAACTGTTTTAGATCAATAAGGAATTTCTTTTGTATTATTGTTAAATAATATCTCTGGCGATAAGTTTTTAAAGTAACTATAACTCAGAAGAAATAATGTAAGTAAAAATGATGAATATGAGTTTGTGGGTGAAGTTTTAAATGTATCCGAGCTAAATTATTTGAATAAGTTAAGTGATATAATCGGAAACTAGATCTGTCTTAATATGATTTAAAATTTTGTGATAATTAAATCGAATAATTTTCAATTTTGATGTTTCAATTTGTTTGTGACAAATAACAAATAACCCCGGTGTTTATTTTTTAAGATCGAATCATAATTCCAGTTCGGAGTTATTTATACAATAATAATTGTAGTTAGCAAAAGTAATAATTAAAATGAAGTGAGTTTTTAGTGAAGATTAATTTAGTTCATTCAAATTGCGAAATTCAAATATTTAAGTCTAAATCAAATTTACATAGTAAGCAACCATATTTGCTTAAATAATGGATTAAATGTTAACATAATTTTTTAAAGTGGTAGAATTTAATTAGTTTCAAAACGGTGTAACAATCTTTAAAAAAAATTAATTAAAATTAAAAAAAGATTGTGAAAAATATTTGTATTTGAATTGTAATTGAAAGAAGAAAATTAAATACGTAATAAAAAAATAAAATCTTGAACTCAAGGTTTTACTTTAACATAAAAAGTTTTAAAAATTAGCAAATCAATTTTAAAAAAATTAACAAACTTTATTTGATCTATAGAGAAAATATAAATTTATTTTTAATGTAGTTACTTTATATGAATTACTTTCATATGACTACATAGTAAAATTTTATAAATTTAAATACTCTGGTTATTATTAGTTCTCTAAATAATCAAATCAAAATTATAAACAATTCAAGATATAATTAGAAAAAGTGCATGTTAAATAAAATGATAAAACTATTTTGAAAATAAATAAAGTCGTTTTAGAGTTAAAAAAATATTTTTAAAGTTTTTCTTAGAAAGAGAAAAAACATAATATAAGATGAAGAGTGAGTTTCTTCTGATATCTTTTGAAAGCTAGTTGATCCCCGCAGGTAGCAATCCCCCTTCTGTGACAGTGGTTAGTCGATTAGTTTCGGGTTACTTACAGGGGTCTGTCTAGGTTTTTCTGAGATGTACCTATTTTGTGAAAATTTAGGCATGATTTGTGAAAAATTAAAAATTATATTTATAAATCAACACAAAAATATGGTAAAAATATGGATTTATCGTTGCTTAAGGGATACAAAAATAAAATTTTAAGAAAAAGTATGTTGTGAAACTACCGTTTTTCCTAAAGTTGAATTTGTGAAGGTACCGCTAAACGGTAGTAAATTCAGCCTGGACAGATCCCTGACTTAACACACGCACCCCCACAAAAAATGTAGGGGAGACAGTGGAACGGGTTTTGGAGGTGCAATATATTTCGTCCCTTTTCGAACCTATCCTTACTGAAGGTTAGAATTGAAATGGAAAGGCCTCCTTAGGTTATTCTTTGGCCAAGATATTAACTATTTACTGATAAAAAATTAATATTAATCTTGAATATGAAGTATCTGGCTCTCCCTTACAAACAAATAAAATAAACTGTGTTTTTAAGTTTCACCTTTGAAAATTTGATTTCCGGTAAGTTTTGTGATCAATGATTTTTTGAAACGTCTGGACCCTCGATCTCCGGAAACTTCCGGATATCGATTAGCGAAAAATTCAGAAATCCGGAGCACAATCAGACCTGCATTATAAATTAAATTATAAATAAAAATGCAGAGTAGGAAAATTCGTTCCATAACATAAATATAAGGAGGGACTTATACAAAACCGGTGTCAAAGCTTAGTTAGTAAATATACAAATTATATGTTCATACTTGTCCTTTTGTATTTTCCATGGTGTAACAATATCAAATTTCTTTTAAACTTGTTATAATTAAAAACAAGTTGAAAGTTTGGGTTGAAATATCTTATCAAATATCTATTGACGGCCGATTAACGAGTTAACAGTTAAAGTGGGAAATGGAGTAAGAACGCTTCCGTCCGCTTATTTCTTGGAAGTTAAATGTAAATTTAATGGACTTTTACTGCTTTTACTACTACGTGACGATAAAACTACGAAGTGTAGGTATGAGCAAGTACTCGATCGCAATGCTCGAATATGCCATCTGGCGAGAAGACCGGTTCCACGTTTTTGGTCCATCCCCCTTCCCTCTCGTGCTCTATTCAGTTGTATAAATGTACTACGATATTTTATCCTTTCATAATATTTTTCATATTTTATTGCTGACTGTTGCTTCGCTGCCCGACTTTTTAATACATAGACCCGCCTGATTGGTTCAAGACACTATCGTTTAAATTTTTATCGTTTAATCGTTTTCCTGATCGTTTTATCGTTTTCCAGATTAGCATTTTAAGCATTTATTTGTTGTATTTTTCAAATGCGCATGCTCGGGTGGGAAATTTATTCGTAGTACGTTGTAGATAAAGATTATAGACTGTTGTATCCTCTTTTCTGTCTTTTCGAAAAAAATGACCATATTAAACATTTTCTTCAAATTTTCAAAATTTTAACGGTCGATTTTCATGTTGAATATAATTTTAACAATCTATTAGGCATGTTTCAGATAAATTGTGATATTCTTTATATGAAATTTTTTTTTAGAATTTGTAGAATTTTTCTTTTTAGTGCTTTAAAAAATTTGCAACTCCCATTTCATTGCATTTTTGTTCTCATCTTTAATAAGAATTCTTAAAATATATGTTAACGGTGTTCTTTACGGACTATTTTTGAGCTGACTTTCACGAATTCAATATTTGGTCCTAAACTTTTTGTTACAATAAATTTTTGTTGTAATATAAAATTCAATTTTAAATATTTTTTTAAAAAAAAATTAGAATTGGAGGAAATTCAAATATTGATATGGATGGTGTTTTCTACACTAGGGAGCGCTGCATGCTCGGTGCAGCCTAAATTTCCGGGTTACTGTTTCCGTTGTATTTTAAAGCCATTTGGCATCATTGTGTATTTGCGAACAATGTATGATTAAGTACTTGCGAACAATGTATTTGATTAGTTATTACTTGTGTTTACAATGCTAACAATATTTGTGTTTACAATTCTAAAAGTGTTAACACTAACATATGATGGTGCACAGCTTGCAACAAGAACAAACAGTAATAAACTTATGGAAAGAGGCCAAATCAAGACTGCCAAAATAGCGAGTTATTCAAAATCTAGCAACCATGTCACCTTTTTTTAACAATATATCTCTAAATAGCTAAAACAAATTTTCACTTCAAACTCACCAAAATTACATAATAACATTAATATCTTATGAAATACGGCAAATTTGAGCTCAGAAATTATCTAATTTATTTCTTTTATTGAAAGCAAAATTATCCGTTTGAAAATATCGCCTCGCAGAATAACATGTAGTAAGCAGCTGCAAACTTTCTAACCGGAACTAGAGCAGGCATACAGCTCGAGATTGTTATTGTTTACATTTCTACTGAAAACACCATCCATTATAGCTTGAATTTTTATTCCTTAATATTTAAGGCGGTCCTAAAGTGGATTCTAGCCTCAAACTTGAAAACTAGATGGCGCTGAAAATCACACCCCGCCTCAGGCTAAGATCTAGTTTAGCCTTTCCCAAAAAGATTCTAACTCATAGTTGATTGGCTACCTCAAAAAGAGCTATTCTACCTTTTAACAGTTTCTAGATGTAAATAAATCAATGTATCGCAATGATGTATATTGATGTAAATATGTAAAGAACGACTTCTAGTATCGTAAAACAAATAATCTTAGATTAATAAATGAAATGAATTTAACTGGAGAATTTAATTTAAACTTAAGTTTAAAATGATTTTTAATAAAATATGAGCTGAAACACCATAAATTATTAGTAATTATTTATTCATGTTTGCATGAACCAGTTTGTTATTCTAAAACATTATCTTAAAACAACAATTTTTTATGCTTTATTCAACAACAAATATTCAGTTTGAAAAATGCGAGGAAGTTATCTAATATTTGCAATTTTATGTGCTTAAGAAATTAAATACATCGGAAATATGTTTCTTTCCTTTGAAATAACTTCAATGTTTTTCATAAGTGAACATTCACACTTGAATATATGTTTAAATTGATTGCTGACATTGTCTGGGCATGAATATATGGTCAAATTGATATCTCTTATTCATAATGACTAGTATAAATACATAACTCTTGTTTATGCTCAGCTGCAGCCACAGGGATCATTTAACTTTAGAACAAACGTTTCTATTCTATAAAGTAATTGTTAAAAATAATTGCGGAATTTCTACAAACTACTGTTTGTTTCTTTTGCACTACTCTTTTTTTTTTCTTTTGAAAAAACACATTATGCTACAAAGTACACAAAAAGTAGCAATTATTGTACATAGTTTCACTACTTGTAGTACATTACTTCAGATCTCTGTTTTTTCCCTATAAAAATTAGGTAAATATTGTTAACCCATGTTTATTGACAGGTAGTGGTTTGTTATTTATAACTGATTGGAATATATGATTTCTATATTGTAGATATGATTTCTTTCTACGTATCATTTATTGAATAAATAACTACTCAATTTATTGGTAATATTATTTAATATTTTTGCATGTCCTTATCAGTCTTTCATGAAAAGAAAATTTTTTGATATTTAGTTTTTTTTTAAAAAAAATTCTGCTTATTAAAGCTTTTCTGCTATTTGAGTGTTTTTGTGTATATTGTGCAGCTGCAATAAAGTTATAGTGTCCAATGATACATACAAGAAGATGTTCAAAAAAGTGGCATAAACAATAAAACTTTGTTCTGAAGATGGTAAAAACCATAAGAAAATGATTTATTTTACAAAACAACAAAAACTATGGGAAATCTTACTTTTTTATAGAGTGAAAAAACTATACGAAAACATGGTTTTTCCTAGGACCGTAAAAACTTCATATGGTCAATACTGCTCTGAACCATGCATCTGCACAGAATCTTGCTCTCCCTACAACAATGCGCAATAAATAAAATTGCATCTTGCAAATAAAAGTTGACGAAAAAAGAGCTTTATGCTAATATATTTTTCTTAATGTTTTTGTTAGGGCACCACATAATGAATAAAATATGCTGATTATTTTAGTCTTTGGTAATTATAAAATAAATTTCTTTAAAATAGATTGTGTAGATAATTGCTTATATTTTCTTTCTTTTTAATGAAAAAAACTATCTTATGAACCAAATGATGCAATGCAATAAATTTTTATTTATTTTTTGAACATTTGTTATAAACTTTAAAAGTATTTGTACTCATGTTAAGTAAAGGAATATATTAAGTACAGAGTGTCTTTTAAATGTACAGAGAGTTCTTTTAAGCTGTTTTAGTTCTACTACTTTTAAGCATTGTTCGACAACAAATTTATGGCTTAAGGACCAAATGTATGGCATTTGAGAAATAATTACCCTTTAATTTTTTCAGGCATTTACACATATTTTTATATTTTTTAATCAAACTTCCTTGTTACAGATTTAATAAATAATATAAATTTTTTACCTAAATAACCTAATAGAATATAATTAAATTTAAGAATATAATAAAAAGTAGCCTTACAAAATGTAATTAAATGTAAAAAAATCTATTAGATGCTTTTGTAATAAATATGTAAAACACAAGTTTGTTCCTTTAATGGTTGAAATGAATAATATAATGTTATTTTTTGTAATTGTATATATGCTCTAATACCTTAATAGATTATTTTTGAAAAATCGCTTGCATGCATAAATAACAAATGATGCATTTTTTAAACTAAGCTAGATAACATTAAATTTACATAAAAAATTATGTTTCATGCCGTAACCACTCTCCTTTCCTAAGATATATGGGTTATTTAAATAAAATTTTAAAGCCATAGTCATATCGACAAAATTTCATAAGATTCATCTTTATTTTGATGAAGGAAAGAAAAATTCTAAAAAAAAATTTAATTACACAATAATTTAAGATTACATTACACATATCTGTAAAAAGTAATTTTTAAGATATGGGGAAAAAAAAGAATCATATTTTTCAGTTAGTTGGCTATCTGTTGATCACAAAAGTACACAAGTATTACAAGTGGTGAACTTCAACATCTTTTTTTCCTGTGGTTTTTTATAAGAGTTTCATATTTTAATCTAAAATAATCACCCTTTCAAAAAAAGAAGAAAAAAAAATGAAAAATACATAAGTTAACAATCGAACTCTATATGAGTTTCAAAAAGGAAAATTTTTAAAATTTATTCAAATAATAGAAAGTAAGAGGACACTGTCTCAAAAAATCATTAAGTTTTTCAACCCTTAAAATCAGTTAGGTTAATAAAACTAATATTTTCCAGTCGGTGTCATTAACAAATCAACGAGGCTGTTTTAGAGATTTCAAGTAATCAAACTGTTTTAAAAGAAAAAAAATCTGATTTTTATTAAATAAAAAATATTTTCCTCGTTTAATCATGAAAAACCATTCTAATTTCATACTATTTTATTATCATGTGGACATAAAAGTAGAATAAATGCCTATTTTTGACCCTCGTAAGATAAGAAACTTAATTCCCACATATATTATTACAAATGCGAGGAACGTTCTTTGATGAAGTTTATCGAAAGAAGTAAGGTTGAGGGATTTTCGGTGGAGATCAAAGTTATTTACGAAAGTGGTACGCCCTGTTTTTTCGTGTACCAAAAATTGAATTATTTCCTTCGGTTTAAAAAAAAAACTTTTTTAAAGAATATTTTATTTATTTCTTTTTCAGTTTTGTATCTGATAGGTCATTCATGAAGGAAATAGGTTATATTTCAATTAACAACAGAATGTAGATAAATTGTGCTCGAGGCATTTTGAAATAATTATACAATATGGGCATTTTAGCTTGTCTTAAATGTGTGGTCTTAAATTTCGATTTACCATAAATATCAACTGAGAGAAGGATTCTGATTGTAACGGTCAGAAAACGAAGAATACTTGTATTATCATCTAATAAAATTTCCGAACTCTAGCTACAGGGAAAGTGATAGGAATTCCGATTGCGAGAAGCCATATATAAGTCTTTTGACAGATAAAATATGCAAAAGCGTACACGTTATCAGTTCTTTAAAAAAGTTCTTCTTTACAGGTTTTTGGTTTTTCTTAAAACTGATACACTGATTTGTAATCAAAAAATTAAATTGATTTATAGTTGTACTTTTAAACCTAGTGTGCACATAAGTTGAATAGAAATTATGTTTTTTTTTTTTTAATTTTTAATGGGTAATTGTACCCTTAAATTTTCAATTTAAAAACTGACACCGAATTAAGTGCATATCAGTTTCTACAAAAATAAAAGAAATGAAAAGTTATGTTTCTCATTTATTAATTTTATAAACTATGTAGTACAAGTAGTCAAAAACAAAAGAAAGAAAAAAATTTATTCTTTTAGACGTTAGTCACTCACTTCAAACAAACCACTTTCGTAATATATTTCTATTAACGGCGAACATTTATCCCACAATTTTTAAAAACGATTCGCCCCACATTTTTTATTTTAGATCTGATTAAATATATTTTCCCATTTTTAGCCTACTTGTTTTTAAGATATTTACTTTATTTTCCAAGTTGTAAATTATTTATTTAAAATTTTTAAGTTATTTTTTTGGATTCTCTTATAGAAATTTTATAACTCATTAGTTTGATTGAAAAGTTGTTCAAAATCTAACACAGTTCTGATTATTACTAAATATATAGAAAACATAGATTAATTAGGCTAAGGTTGGAAGTAGAAATGTAATCGCTTCGGCTAGAGCTCCTCCTAAAACTTAAAAGAACTTAAAGAAATTATAATTTTTTTCTGAATAATTTAAAGGAATCGCGTGAACCACTTATATATTTGTTATTTAATCATCTAATTGTGAGCCAATGGACGCTATTAACACACTCTATTACAACTTGTCAAATAAATCATACGTTACATTCAAATTAAACAAAAATAGGATAATTCATTTCAAATTAAATTTATTGTGCAAATGGGTTGAAAGAATAATTTCTAGTTTCAGGGAATAGGGACATAATTACACATCGTCTATGAATGGAATTTAAATACACTTCTCCCTCAGTGTTATTGTTCAAAAACAGGTTTTTTTACAGACATTCCACCCCACTTCCTCTGACCTCGAGGATGCTACTTACCAAGAAATTTACCTCAAGCAAAGCTCATATTCTTTTCGTTCCTGGTTGAACATAAAGCTACCTAAAAGTACCTAGAACTTAGATTATTCGCGTGAAAGTTTTCAATAAATCAACGATTCTTTCTTTACACATTTTTTTCCAATAAAACTTTAATAGAAAATATAATAATTTTTGTAAAAACAATTAAATAAACTATCTTAATAATTGAGTGTTAGGGTTTTAATAAGTCAAGTACAAAATTTTTTGCAAAGCCTTATAATTTAGAACTTCTAATATTTTTCAAATCGATATGTAACTTAAAGTTTCTGTGTCTTTTAGTTCCAATGCTAATCGGTGGCGTAACTAACTAGTGGAGAACAAGATAGGACTCCTATCCCTGAGCACCAATATCTTGAAAATGATTAAAATTAAATTATAGACTAAAATGCTCTTTTTTAAAAGTTTAATTTGCTAATTATAGCCTCATAACTTCTTCAAATTTCTACTTTCTTTACCAAAAAATTGAACAAGATGTTTATTATTATTGATGTTTATTTTGCATGAAGAGCATTTTCTATTATTATTTTTTACTATTTGGTAATATATTCAATGGAAAATGTCTTTAGGAAAACCGCATATCGTTCAATAAAAAATATCAAAGTATAATATAAGAACTACATCAGTATAATATACACTGTTAAATTTTAAACTAAATCGAATTAAAATTGATAAAGTTACTTAAGAATCACTGTGTAAAGCTGCAACATTTTATTCAAAGAAAAATTTAAAAAATAATTACAATTGCGTTTTATTTAAGTTTTAACCATAAGTAGAGCAAAAACTTAATTTGGCCTTGGATGCCCAGTTAGTAAAAGTTCATACGCTGGTATTTTATTAATTTCACAAAATCATATGACTCATTGAAACTAGCTTGCGTACAGCCGAGAAAATCTTTTATTATGTATTTAGATTTTTCGGAATAAAAGATACAAAATCAAATTTTGCTCAAGCCGTAATTTCTACATGAAGTAAAGATAATAAATAAAATTTTATTTCATTCACGCTAAAAATGCATTTAAATTTTTGACGTGGCATTATTTTATTATAAATTTTAATAATGCTATTTGCTGCTGTAAAAATTACAATCCAAATATTTATATATATATCTGTGTGTACACACTATTTTTAAAAATTAAATTAAAGCAAATTTAACAAAAATGAATTTATAAACTGCCAAATTAAACGGTTTTTGCAAATAATCTGTAATGGAAATTAATTTTTCATGTAACGCTTTAGAGCAGGGTTTCTTAACCTGTGGTCATACTTTGGGGGCCCGCCGACTATTTTTAAGACGATTGGATCAATAATATTTAAATAACATTGATCTTTTTTTTCTTCTAAAAGATGAAAATACATACATATTTGAAACTAGGTGATTGAGATACCCCAAATTCAGTGCGGACCCTCTAATATCCCTGTCATATTTTTAACATTCTCCACCAACCGACTTTCAGTTTGCAGCAGCAGGGCAACCCCCTGATTACGTCCGATTTGTTATTTTTATAATCCTCTATCAACTCCTCATTTTTTATGAGCCGTCCCTTTGCTCTTAGATATGCCAGCAATCCTCCATAATGTGAGGAAAAGAACATTCGCAAACCATAAAAAAATTTAACATTTTCAAAAACACAAAGTAGCCTTCGAATTTTATTTCAATTGAAACTAAAGTAAAGTAAAAATAATTAATGATTTTTGCAATAATTTTTTTACAGGGGGTGGTCTGTGACTTCTTAAAATTTTTTAAAAAGGGTCCATTATACCAAAAAGGTTAAGAAACACTGCTTTAGAGTTTTCAACGCTAATCACATATTATGTATCCTTAGCTTCCGAGCTAAAATAATTTTGCCAATTCTAGTGTTTTTATTTTTTAAGAAAATCTCTAGCTCACAAGTTATTTTCATTTAAATTCTGTAAAATATATTTTTATTCAAACTTTCTGGGTGTTCTTTGATGTTTTCTAATGTACTAATGTTTGCTAAAAATTAAGTAAAAAAGATATTTTTATTGTGGATTTGAAGTTAATATTCATGTTTAAAAAAAAGCTTGGCCAAAGAATACCTTGTTTTTTGTTCGCCAAGAAAAAAAGTATCGAATTTTTATAAAAAATACAATAACGTACAAAATCTCGATTAAGTATAAAAACGGAATTAATTATCAATGAAAAAAAAAAAACTCTTTTCTTTTATCACCGAAAGGTTTATTATTATTAATAACTGAATTAAATTGCGATCGAAATTTATACTACTTTCCGACTAGCTACAGTACTCGTATCTCTTCCGGAGCTCCTGAGCTAATTGACAACACAAATCGTTCCCTGATCACAGCAGAGTTTATTACCATTTTATCCGCAAATAGAACAATCACCACTAAATATCTTGAACTCCTTCTGAGAACCAAAGTGCTCTAAATGCAACCATTATTCTATTGACAAAACAAGCTGCGTTATCTCCTAGATCATTGGTTCTCAAACTTTTTTGTCTCGTAGACCCCTGCTTACCTGATATTAATTTTTTGTAAATTCATCAACTTCAAATGTATTTTTGACAGCTGGTATAGTGCTACTTACTGTGACAGATATAAATTTTTAACTGTAGAGAAGTGTAGTGTGAAAAACTTAAGAAAAAACACATGTTAATTTTATACATTTATTAATTAAATTCAAATTAAAACGAGTCAAATTAAAATTTATTATCTGTTATGTAAAATAACTAAGCAATAAATAAATGCTTTTAGAGGGAGGGATGAACCTGATACTTTAATAAGTAATTATCAACATTTGGCATCAGTTTAGTAAGGTTTAATCTCAAATCTCATCAGTAAATGACAGGGCCGGATTTAAGCTTGGTGGAGCCCTTATAAGTTCAATTCTATTTCTGTACACCTAAAGTAAACTGTCATTATTTTTTATTGTTGAGTATTAACATTAAATTTTTTTAAAAATTTGATATTACTTTATTGTTAAATATATTAATTGTGATGAGACTATAATGTAGAACCTTTCTTTTATTGCACATATTTTTTGAACGATAGAAAAAAGTTACAACAGAAACAAATTTTAAGCACAGAGTAAAAATTTGGCATGCTGGAAGGGCCACTATATATTTAACAGAGTTTTTTTAAATTTCATTTTGAATATATTTTATTTGCAATTTTTAATGATTTTTTGCTAATTTTTTCTCAATTGTTTTTTCTTTACGATTCTCAATTGTTCACGACTACCAATGTTTAACTCGGTAGCCTTGTAGTTTTGAACCGAAGCCAGAAGACAAGGGAACTGCTGGATCAGTACCCAGAGGTATTTCTTATGAGAACTTGGAGGACTTTGTGACCCCAACAGATTTAACATGCGTCAGTCACCATTTTATACATGGGTATTCTTCTGCCGGCTGGATTCAAACTCCAATTCTCACGAACACGAGTCAAGAGCCCCATCAACCAGGCTATCCCGCCCACATTTTTAATTTATTTTATAGCAGTCATTGCACAGCCAACCCAGTTTCGAGTTTAAGACTACTAATATTCAAATCAGTAGCCTTGTCAATTCCCAATCCAGTAGTCCCTACACCCTGGAGCAGGTGAGGGCCGTTATATTAATACTGTTTGTAAAAATAAAAAGAACATTTCGTAAGCTGATATTATTTAATTGATGTTTACATTAAAAATATTTCTTCATTACTTTTGCTTTCTTTTTAATTGTTTCAAGTACATTTGTTAAATTTTAGTGCAAGAATAAAAATTTTCATAATTTATGTAAATTTTAGGCTTATATTTTTAAGGATTTATTAAAGGGTCTATTAAATATCATAGAGAATAAATGTAATACGGGTTTGAAGTATCAGCTCGTCTCTTTGTGTATAGTGGCTAGGATGCAAGAGCAGCATCCAGTCAAAACGAGCATTCAACATATCAATGAAACACACTAATGCTTTATATCAATTAGTTTTAGATAATTACAATTGTAGAATATGGAATGAATTTTATTATGGAATGGAATGTTTTAAAAGACAACTATCTGTTAATGTTAAATATTTTAATCAACGAAAAAACAGAACCAATATTGGGAATAAATGTATTATTTTTAATTACTGATAAATTTTGTGACAGAAAAAAAATTAAAGCCTGATAGATTTCAGAATTTTAGAAACGCCTTCTAGTTTTACCAATCAAATAGGTTTCGATGTCTTTCATACCACCTGTCTCATTTGTGATTCAACATTATCATTTCTGTTTCGTTCTTACTTAATATTAATATGATTGCGACAGTTAATTTGCATACCTCTTTTACTACATTTTTCGAGGAGTTTAAAAATATAATATTGAGGATTTTAACTGAAATTTGCTTTTTTTGTATGCCTCTTTCATTACGTCATCATCACATCCACACGCAACTGTCTCCTCTAAATAATGCTATATAAAATGAGATTGCAAAACAAACGTGTGTAGTTATTTAATTTCATATTCAAAAGTAATTGTTTTTTGAATTGACAATTTCAGTCATTTTAGATATTTTTAAGTGCTATTTAAAACTGCTGCATATCACATGAAAGCATTGAATATATAATTTGTACACTTTTAAAGTAAAACAAAAGGAAAATTCTGATCCTTAGAAACAGATATTAAATAGTCTAATGATCGAATGAAGGGGTTAAAAAAAAAAACTTTTTTATCTTTTAAACTAAAAAATTTATTTATAAATAATTTATTAATACTTAAATTGCTTGAAAGATGATATGTTTCATTCTAATGACAATGAAGTTTTTTGTTTTATTCGGTCATTTATTTATATTTATTATGTCCGATAATGCAGAAAAGAAACATTTTGGGCTTCTGAGGGCCCTTGTCATCTCGGGGCCCCAAGCTACAGCTTATACGTAAATCCGGCCTTGGTAAATGATGTCCAGTCTGTTTCTTTCTTTTTTTGTTAGGAGATTAGCAATTAAATTAGAAATGTTTTAAAACATTAAGCTAATGCATTACTATATTATTTACTATTTTTAACGAAAGCTGCTTATTATTTCTTGTAACAGCATATTCCATTATTCAATATTATGAATACTTCGTTTTTTTGTTTTTTATACTTATTATTTAAAAGATAAATACAGAAAGCATCACTATTAAAGTAACTTAAAAAATTATTAAATTAAAGATATTAAAATATGAAAAAATTATCAGTTTGTGAAACTAACAAATCTTCTCTTTTTTTTTAAACTTCAATTTATTTTAAACGATTCATTTCGCAACAAGTCACTACTCACAATTATGTGAACCAAATAAATAATTAGGTGATCAGCAAATGTCGTCGAATACGGAATAAATTATTCGGAAAATCAATAAAACAATATGTTTGTTTCGTGTCCTAATTTTTTTTAAAGTACCAATTTTTCTTTACTTAAAGAAAAATAAAATAAAACTCTTTTTGGATTGTATAAAAAGTATCAAAGTCAAAACTTATCTTAATAATTACTATATTAATATAAATTTGAGGTCCACTTTTATTTTCGATGTGGAGCTGGAATAAAAGATTATTACTGATGTAACGAATGTTTGAATTAGAGTTGTACCATATCCTAAAATTTTACTGGGTTTGAGTACCCCATAAATAAAGAAAAGAAAAGAGAGACTTTGCAGTGAACGAGCCATTAGACAATGCCAACCTTCATCTATCAAAAGGTATCTCAAAATTGAATCAAGTTATCATGTCTTATATATAAGTGAATTGATGTTAAAAAATAGTAGTGGTAGTTACGCCACAATTCATCCCCTCTGTATTTGTGAAAGACCAGGAGAGCTGGATTAAGGTCACCAGGTTTTGAGCTTTAGCCATGAGAGTTGTATTAAGTTCATGGCTGTGTGTAGTGAATCGATGTTTAATAATCATATTGGTAGTTACACCACATGTTTTTAATAAATTTTGTGATTTAAGTCTGTTATTAAACACACCAAAATAAAATTTATAATTTTAGTTCCAAATTGCATAACCTAAGGTAAAAATATAAATAGAGAAAAGTTTCCTAATATAGTGAAGATTTCATGGAGAGGGAATCCATCAAAGCTAAAAAATAATCATTTCACAAAAAAAAATATTCAATTTAAATATCAAAAAAAAAAAAAAAAAAATTTCAACAATTTCAGTTCAATTGTTACAACTTTGATCAAGACATAAAAAGTACATCCTAAGAAATGAGATTAGAAATATAATTTTCATAACCATATAACATATATTTTTGGTCTCAATTCCTTTAATTTAAGGAAAACATTTTAATTTAACTCATCATTTTGGGTAAAAATAAGGTAAATATTTTGAATAAGAGGTAAAAACAATCTACTATGGCAAATAATTTTAATAAAATGTTTCTGATGGTCAATTGAGCTAATACAAAAAAAAAAAAAAAAAAAAAAAGTCAACTATATTTCTGGACTGCATTTCTTAATTAGTGGTTACATTTAAAACTTTTGTTACATTTAAAAGAATAAAGTTATTTTTTTAAATAAAAACGTAAAAAAATTGCCAAAGGAAGTAAAATTTTAAATTATATAAAAACAGGAAGACTGAAAAAGAATTTCGTAGTTCGAACACAAAACCTAACTTTCGTCACTATTTGTATAATAACATTTACAGGATTTAGATTGGTCATTTTATTCAACCATATCACTATATAAAATTATTTTGAAAAAAGTAGTAAAGAATATTTGCAGAATTCTAATGCAAAGAGTGTTAATTTAAACCTCTTAGGCTTTGATCGAACTGCTGCAGAATTTTTAAAGTTTTTGCTATCACATAAACAACACTAAATATGTATAATGGTTATTAAACAACAAATTATTTAACATTATTATTTATATATGGTACAATTTGAAGGTTTCATGGAGCTTTTATTAACAAATACTAGTATCTTTTTACATTTATCAGTTAATTTTTGACATCAAATAATTTACATACATTTCTTTCCTTTTTGTTACTTTAGATACGACTTTTAATATTGATAAAATCAAAATTTAAAAAGACTTAACAACACTGTGAATATAGGGATAAATTCTGCATTAAAATTTTTCTTTTTTCTCAAATGAATGTCTCAAGAAAAAAAAGAATCATGCCAATCCTGGATAAAACTGAAGTTATATAATCGAAACTATCGAAAATAGATAAACTTTTTTTAAACATTTTCTTAATCAGATGGAATGAAAAAAAAGGTAAAAAAGTCATCTGCAAAAGCACTGGTAATACAATTCTATTCTACCATTTAGCAAAACTATAAAACATCAGTCATTATTAGACAATTGTGTTTCTTTTAAAAACTGATATTTTAAAATTGAAGCAATAATCAACATTTATAGACTGCATGTTTTAATATTAATTGATATTAATAAAAAAAACAAAGGCTTTCAAACTGAAGGTATTCAAATTATAATTTGACATAATTAAATTTAACCTATTTTATATAAAAGGGTTTTAATAATCTTAGTTGGACGAAAATAAAAGTATTATTAGAATTTCAAAAGCGCAAACAGAATAATCATAAATTTTTGATACATTCAATTAAATGCTACTGCTTTAATGTCACTTATTTTGAAGGATATACTTATACAAAAATCTTCTATATTACATTTAAAAATGTAAATACTTTCAAATATTTTTTTATAATCATAAACATGGTTAATTTGAAAAACCAAGGGCTGAAGGCACAAAAATCACACAGTGTGTACTCTACTCAATGCCATTATTTCAAAGGAAGTGTGTATACCTTGCTTAAATAGAAAATTTCTTTTAATAGGGTGCAGTAGGAATGTATACAGGAGCATGGCATACTGTCGTTTGATTGTTTTTGTTATGATAATCATAAATTAAGCATTTTTTATTAATGCAAAATTGCTTAAATTTTTTCCAATATTCATCTATATAATATAATTTAAATATAATAAAATTTAAATGGGCAAAAAATTAATAAATGTATGTGTATGCATAAGGTAACAACTCTTTATTATTATAATAAACTTTAAATTATGTTATAAAATAAACAAAAAAATAAAAAGAGTGAAACCACTGTAACCAGGTTCTAGTTAAAATTAGTTGCAGTTAAAATAAATTGCAAAAGTTCAACATGCTATTTTCAGAAGAAAAAAAAAGAAAGATCATATTTATAAAATTTGTAAATTTTAGTTCTCTCAAATTGCAAAATTTGCCATCACAATACTGCTTTTTGAATAAATAAAATACTCAAAAGTAAAGCTATATTTTTTAATTAAATTATCCGTACTCAAAACTCTAGTAGATGCTTTTGAAGAAAAAATGCTTGCAAATTTTAAAATTCTTTTGAGAAATTCCAGTTAGTCCAATTCCAGTGCCATCAACACTTATTACACAAAAAGTGAATTCACTTTATTCGTTATATATATATTCACTACATTGAATTTCACTTTAATCGTTATATATATATATATTTTTAAAAAATTATTAATAATAGGTCATTAATTAACAGGATCATCTATTTTATTTGATAATAATAATTTCCAAATAATGCAAGATTGAAATTGATTTTTTGTGTACGTACTAACATTAAATACAATTTTTTAAATTTCAGATTCTTGAGAAAACAAAAAAATATTGAGCTCTTATTCGTTTAGAAAATATAACGATTTTTATAGAAATATTTTAGTAGCGTATAAATATTTGTAAAACTAACTAGCAGATAATTTTATTTTGAGACATTTGCCAGAAATTTCAACAGAGTATGTAGATTAAATTATTCTTATGTCTCTAAGTTTTAACATAACAAATACGATGTTTTAACACCTTTGCATCTAGATTTCCAACGATTTTTCTTTGGTTCAACTTTCAAGTTTATTTCGAATTTAAATGTGAAGAAACAACATAAATGAAAGCTACGTGATATCAATGTAAACATTAAAATTGCTGATGCTAGTCGCTAAATCCTGAATAACTCTCTTTCAAGCGCGTTCGTAAACAACTGAAAAAACAAAATATTCTGATTTTCGATGCTGGAAAAATTATTAATTAGTGACTTTTCTCCCGAACAGTTAAACAAATTAAATACAGAATAAAATGTTTTAAAACTGCTATTGGAATAAAGCTAACAATCTGTATTAGTACCTAAAACAAAAAGAATTTGCAATTAATGAGAATATAAATAAGTATTTTATGCTTTTTTTCGCAAATTGTCCTCACTAGCGGTAAATTCACATTTCTCGTAGCCTTGTAGCGCCATCTAATTTCCAGAACCAGAACTACAAAATCAAATGTAACAAAACTTTTATATGCTTTTAAAAATAATTCACAACCTAATTTTCCAAAAATAAACATTTTAGGTTCTGGCTAACAAGATTTTTAAATGTCGTGAAAAATTTCGAGACCCTTAGTACGCTATTTAATCTGTGTAACTGTTCGGCGGTTTTTAACATTACAGGTATACGGCTTTAGGACCACCTTAAAAATACTTTTCCTGAGATGTGGAGATATTCTAACTTAGTCTAAATCTGCTCTTAAAAAAGGTGAATATTTAAACCCAACCAACCTTTGGACCACTTCTCGATTGGCAAAGCTTAATAAATAAGGTCCCATGCTTCAATCCACCCGCTACACTTCTTTGAATTTTATACATACTTTATTACAAAATCTTGCCAATCGATTATTAATGTTATTTCAATAGTTATATTTTTAATTACAGAATGAAAACTTACTGCTGTCAATTTTTGGCTCAAGAAAGTTGGTAAAACATCAGTATGCTTTGCATTAATATCTAAATAAAATAGAAATAAATGATACAATATTATATTAACAATTAAAATGATGAGAAGATGATTAACAGTGTACTATTAGAGCCAAATGAATTGCGAATCAATAATTTAAAGTCTGATGACTGAAAAATACTCAAGAAATCTTGAAAGTGGCCACTTTTTATAATTAACTTAGAGTACAAGTTTTAGGGTCGGGATAGACTGGTTGGCAAGACGCTGAACTCAGGGCCTGATTATTTGGTCCAATAGGCACGGGCCTAGGGCCCACACTTTCTGGGGGGCTTCGAAAATTAGTAAAAAGTCCACAATTGTGTAATATTACTTTTTTTTTAATACTGAAAGAAGCAGTTTTTCTAAAAAAAGGAATTTTTTTTATTCCAAATTTTCTTTATATTGTGATAAACCAAACTCGTGTCATTGCACTTATCAAATTCGAAAGTACAGCTGAATTTTAATTGGTACAAATTTAACTCCAACGGTTTAAGCAAATGCAACGAGAATGCATACTTGCAAAGTTTCTTATAAATGATTAGTGTCAACAAGAGCCAGAAGGTTATTCTTAACAAATATGGAAAGCTGTAGATGGAAGGCTACAATCTTTAAAATAATTCAGCTAATCAGTGACTTTCAGTAAAAATCACTGATTTCACTTGTTTGTGGTCACACCAAACTATTTTTATTTTCGTACATTTTATATTTGGCTTTAATATTTAGATGCGTAAACTTTATCTTAGAAAAATAATCTTCAATTGTCTGCTTTAAAAATTTTTTAGAATGTTTCTCTTGAATCATGCAATTTAATAGATTCTTTTTATTGTTAGGACTACTCTTCAGAAATTTAATTTCAAAATATTTCATTATTGGCCCGGAAAATTTTGTCTTGATCGGTCCCTGGCTGGACTCATGTTCGTGAGAATTTGTCGGCTCATAAAGCCCTCCATGCTCCCATAACAAATTATACCTCTGGGGGTACTGAATTGGAGATTGATCGTACTCTGGTTCGGGCAAAATTACGATCTGCGGATGAATGAATGGGCCGCCTTATAAACGGGTGTGGCAGAACTTGACTTCTTGGCCACAGATGGTGCTACCGGAAAAACTAGAACAATCGCATCCCTTGCCTTATTGGCCTACTCCAACAACAACAACAAGCAGAAGTTTCCTTGAGTCAGAAACAACAGAAAATCGAAGTTTTTTTTAATTTTCATTTTCTTAAAATTTTGTAATATCCTAAGACAAGCCTAACTTAAAAATTGTTAAAATTGTAATGCAATAAATTTCATAACACTTCTTGACGGAAAGTGCAATTTAATTTTCTTTCTTGATTTGATGCAATTCTTATTTCTTTATGGATTGTTAGTGCAAAAAAGTACTTCTGTAAACCTTCTTTCTTTTATTTATTGTACGAACACTATGCTGGCGTTCAGGGCCATATTAAAAACCTCAGAGGCCCTAAGCACTTATAAATTTTGATGATCCTTAAATGTAATTAAGAACATCAATACAAAAAATATTTTTTTAAATTAAATTAAAGTAAATTTACAAAAATTCATAAATTTACGTAACAGCCAAATTGAACTCTTTTCGCAGAGGATCTGGTGGAAATCAAAAATTTCCAATTAATTTCTTGAAGGGTTTTCAACGCTAATCACGTTTTCTTGCGATTTTAGAGCAAAATTAAAATAATTTTGACTTTTTTGGTGTTTTATTCTTAAATAAATTTCCTAACTCACAAGCTATTCGTTTTTTCATTTCAATACTACAAGATATAACCTAATTTTTTATACAAACTTTCCGGGTATTCTGTAAGGTCTTTTAATATGTCTTTTAAATTTTTTCTAAAAATATTTTCGTTGTGGGTCTTAAGTTAATATTCATGCAAAACAAAAAATGTTTCGAACTTTAAGGAGTTCTTTTTTTTGAAACATACATAAGATCAAATTCAGTATAAATACTGAATTAATAATCAACTCTGAGAATATTGGGAAACCTTTACCTTGTTCGTGAATTTAAAAAAGTTTACTTGTTACTAGCATTTATTATTATTGTCAAGGAAATTAATTCACTTTCGTGTTCGCAACGATGGTTAACTCCCTCTCTCCGTCTTTAGAAAGGGCGTTCTATGTTTCTTGGTTTAGGTGTGACAAAATCGGCTTATTTTCTTCTTTTCCGCTCACATGAAAAACGTATCGTAAAACGCAGTTATAACGACAAGCTAAAAACAGACTAGCCGTTTTGAAAAAATTTTTTTTTGCTGATTTTCTTTGTTTAATCAGAATTAGAAATTATGATTTAAATCAGCTAAATTTTCTAAAAAATCATTGATTTAAGTGTAATGTTTTTTTTTTAATGTATAATTCACTCATTTAAAAATTTAAGAAGCATTACAATTTGAGATATTTTAAATTTTTTGAGGATTTCAGAGTGCTAAAAAATTCAAGAAAGCTTTTTTTGAAGAGTGATCTTCTTTTTTTAATAAATAAGTTTTTTTTTTATAAATGAGTTTATTGAGTTATTCTAAAAGTAAGGAATAAAAAAACACTAGCTATTTTGTTTAAGTATTAAAAACTAAATAAATGATATATTTCTATTTCATTCCCAATTAATTTGAATCAAGCATTTACGTGTACTATGTACAGGGCTTGAAGTCCAAAATCTTAAAGTTAAGGACAAAATTGCCTCCAAATTTAAGAATAATTTCAGGATGCTGATTGGGAGCAATTTGTACCGTCGGCAAAAATAAACAGATATCACCCTGAATAACTTTAACTGAATAACTTTCGTTCTAATGATCGGATTTTCACGAACTAAGTGTCAATCTTAATTATTCCTGGGGGTGAACTCAAATATGCTAATTAATTAGTGCTAAAAGTAGAGAAAAATAAAAACAAATTACTTTTTTTTAAAAATATTTTTTCTTCTTCTTTTTTTTCATTATTCTGTAATTTTTTCCATTCTACTTTTTGAACTTATTTTATGAATTCAATGTACTTACAGCTTATGCGCAGTAATATATGCTCAGTATATATATATATATGTTTACTACTAAAACTCAGTGGCGCGACAGCCCATAGAGAGCCAAGGCCTACTGTGCCCATCTCAGTTTTCTTGACCTTGGGTTCTAGGGTGCAGGAGCAGATGTTCCTGTCAGGTCAGTCGAAAGCGGAACCGTGTTTAGTTCCCAAGAATGCTTGGTACTCATTTATTGACCCACTGAAGGAATGAAAGGCTGAGTCAACCTTGCCCGGCACGTATTGGGTTGTATTTTCTTTATTTTATTATAAAAGACCATTAAAAGGTCATTTCATTCTGACAATTATTTAAGTTACATGGTTTTCTTGAATAAGCATGATTTGCAAAGAGCATCCCTATGTTTCTATACATTTCGAAACAGACTTTTGCGAACATGTCCTTTCACTAAGTTCTTCTCCCGCAGTGGACTGATCGTAAACACGCGGTTTCCAGTAGAAATCCGAGGTCAAGCATCACTGGCTGGGGTCAGTAAGCGGGTGGGTGACCACTTAACTGCCTCAGGGACGTTTTCCAGATCGTCGCCAATAGCCAACCGTGCAGCTCTAGTGCGACGTAAATAAAGTACCTACCTATAGTGCAGCTTTCAGGAGAACTCCTCAAAACATCAGTCTCGCATAGTGGCTGGTACTATGGCCACGAGGAAATGCCACTTCGAATATGGGTGTGTGGTGAATAGTTTTGTCTTAAACTTGGCAGCCATCGGTGAGAGTAAACCAATCGACACTTTCATTTCATTCCTCCACTGCACCCCCATTAGAAATGTGCTCTTGCTTGCTAATATAGCAGCAGATAGCACCAGACTTTTAGTGCGGAGGAGTTCTCCTCAAAGCCGCACTTTACCACTAAGCTCTTTGATTGCGATCAGTTACTTATTTATCTCCAAATATCGCTAATAAAGTTTCTTTGTTTTATTCCCTTATTTAAAAACTTATTATTTACAAAGTCACCATCACCCCTGACATCTGGACATCTGATACGATAGCCTCATTTTAAGTAGAGTTCGTAAGGTCCTAGTTAAAAATGTGGCAGCAAAACTAAGAAGATGTATTTTATTATGTTTATATTCACCACAACATTCAATATTTAATTTTAAAAACGTGTAAATTCTTGGTAACGAAATGTGTAGTTTCAAAATTTAAATTTTAAATTTAATGATAACTTTACAATTACGATACTGATACCACAGTTTTCTTACTTTATTAAGGACTATATAATTCCTGTTAAAACATTAAAATGCAGATGCTACTACATTATGCTACTACAAGCATAAAAACTTACTTTTTCTAAATCAAAGTTCAGATTTAAAAAAAAAAAAAGAGTTTCAAATCTTTGAAAAAATTAAAATTCGCCAAAAATTGACGTCGATGCCCTGATGGCTCTAGTAAATTGCAGAGTAAATTTTACTTGGAGTTTTTCGTTGAATTTTGCAGTTGTAAATTATTTAGAGATTTGCTAATTTTAATTGCTAAATTAGAGAAAACAATGTCCCACTGCTCCCACATTCTAAAAGGGAAAATAGTGGCAATTTATGAAGATGGAAAATCTATCAGAGAAATTAATTGGGTATTGAATATATCTTATTATACAGCTAGAAGATGGTATTTGAGGTAAATAAATTGTATTTTTAAGTTGAAAGTTCATAATTGAAAGGTATATAACTCGGAATGAATTCCTTATTACTTAAGCATTTAGATTTTAGTTTTAAATTCGAATTTTTTATGTATTGTTGTAAAAAAAATTTGTTTCTCAAAACTCTTTGCATTAACTCTTTAAGAGACCCCTCCCTTTTTAGTAATTTTATGTTAAACTATATTTGAGATTGAGTTTTATTTGTAAAATAATAGTTTATGGAGCCTATTATTTTTTATAGTTTGCCTAAAACTAATTTGATTTTTAAAACCTTTGACGGGTTGTAAAATTTTACCTATAGTAAAGAATTGATTATTCAGTCCTTATAAATAACCGGATTTGTAAATTCTGTTTGGGACTAGAAATAAACTCAATAAAAAGTTATGAGTTGAAGGATCACTTATTGCAGAGGACAAAATATTTCTCCAGTTTTGGCCTCCCTTCTTGCCCCCCCCCCCCCACTACCCTCAACTATTCTATTTCCAGCATTTATGAAAACAAATCCCTTCTTTGGTATTTTTTATGAAATTATTAGAAGATGGCTGAAGAAGATTTTATGAAATTATTAGAATATGGTTGCAGAAATACTAGAAAAAATAGCTTAGCGATATTATTTACAAATTAATGCTGCTGATAGGAAATATTCTTCCCGCCGCCTGTTATATGCTGAGTAAAATAAATTACCTGAAACAAATTCGTATGTGGTCAATAACTCTGTTTAGTTTTACTGTGCTAAATTAAAGATTTAACTTATCGATCAACAAGTCAATGACATTCATTGGTGAAATAATCTGTGGTTTAATTAATAGAAAGCTTTAAATATAATCAAAATGTTTGAATTTCTGACTATAGGATTTAAGTTGATACCTTTTGAACTTCGCAAATATTGTAAAATATAATTTAGCGAAAGGCCATGAAATTTCTCATTTTTAAATTTAAAAATTATATAAAACAAATAAATGTTTTGTAAATTTATATTTTGATTACTTAATATAAATAAATTATTTAGTGAAGTGTATAAAACTTTTATTTATCTTTATCTATCAGTCTTATCAAACTCATCAATTTTAACATCGAATTTTAAATTACGTTTAAATTAAATTACGTTATATATATATGTATATATATATATATAGGGCCCTATAAATTATGCGAAAATGCGGAAACCCGCATAATTTACGATTTTCCGCGTAATCGCAGCATATCTGTATAATTTTTATTTTTCAGCAAAATGTATTCGTTTACCAGATAGATTTCTCCTTAAGGGTCTTTTTTCAATTGAAATATATCCTCTTTTTCAATTCTAAGAATCTTTTTGGTCAGGTGGTCAGATCTTTCCAAGAATCTCCCCCCCCCGGCACATAGCTTCTTATCAGTCGCCATCATCCTCAATAGGAAGCTGGTTGAACAGCTTTCGCGGTGTATAGACCATAGAGGTCACCTCTATGGTATAGACCCCAGAGCTAGCTAGACAAATTCACAGGAAACTTTAAGAAATTGTTCAAGCATTTTCCTGCAAGAAAGCGCAGCTATTTAAAATTTCTAAGAGATGACAATAAGAAAGCTAAACTTTGTCCAGTACCAATAAAGACACGGTGGAATTCCTGGTTTAAATCAGTGCAATATCATGCTGAATATTGTAATGTTTGCAAAGAATTTTTTAGCAGTGAAATAAACCTTACTCCTGACACTGCTTGTCTCAATCAGTGCAAAGTTTTGGTGGAAAGCAAGTACGTTTGCAAAGATTTTCAGTTCATGCAAAACACGCTCAGATATTAATGGATACTCTTCTCTTTTTCGAAACATGTGGTGCATCTATTCTCAAAGCTTACAATAAGATTTTTGATCTGCGGTCTGAACTTCGATGTAATTCTCAGGCATCATAGTCACGAAAAGATTTACGCGACGCATTTCTTCAAGAAGTGTTTCACAAAACAATTGCAAAGTTGAATACTTACTATACTCCAGAACTAGACGTATTCAAAAAACGCGGGCCCAAGTTTAGTCAACCTGCATTAAACTTCATGAAAGCTGCTCGAGTTTTCGATCCAGAACAAATAGTCAACCTCATTATTGAAGACGACGATGCATTCAAGAATATTCCAGGAATGAGTGGTCAAGATATAAAACTCGAGTATGCTACTTACAAAGAATATGTAAAAGAATGTTCAAACCAGGACTTAATTAGATTCTGGAATTGAGAGGTAGTCTCAGAGAGACTTCCAGAACTTACAAAAAAAGCAAGTCAAGTGTTCTCAGTGCTTCTTAATTCAGTAGATTGTGAAAGAGCTGTATCCTGCTACGGCCAAATTTTTACAAAACAAAGACAGAGTTTGAAAGAAAACGCAGCTTCTGGACTAACTTCTCTCCATTTTAATAAACTTTAATAATTGTTCTGATGTAGAAAATCGATGTACAATACATAAGAAGGTAATTTAGTTGAAATCTTTACTGTATTCATTGAAATTTTATTTTTTTTATTATCCATTTCTTCATGATACATTTTAAAATCATTTAGCATCTTTGCACCAATTTCATCATTTTTCGATAAATAAAAATTTCTCAGTTCCTCAGTGCAAGTTTGAGCATCACTTAAAGTTTTTACTTTTGTTTCGTATTCAGAAAGCAGTTGAGTATAAGTGTCTTCATTTTCACTCTCGGCATCATTATTTGCAACCATTTTTACAATTTCGTCCATATTTAAATCATTCTTTTAACATTTAATATTTTCGTCTATGTTTACAAAATCATTACCGCTGACAACACTTTCTCCAGTCAAGCGAATCAAATTTGTTAATTTAGAAAAGGAATCATCCGAATTTGTGTCATCTTCGACATCTGTAAGGATTTTGCATTCTGATGTATTTTTATAAAGCCTGATTTAGTGATATAGTTTAAAATGGTTGAGCTTTTTACTTTTTTCCAGGCTGCTATTATCCACAAAGAAGCTTGTAAAACATCAATTTTTACGCTTTCTTTATTTGGCCCATCTAAGCTCGTATCAAGTGTTTTAAAATTACTTGCCGATAAAACACTCGGAAGTTTTTAATAACACCTTGATCAAGTGGTTGACAAACAGACGTTACATGTGGAGGAAACAACGCCATTTTTGCATTCTTTCGATTAATGTTAGAGTGAGACGCTGCATTATCAGGAAAAAGAAGAACTTTCCTGTTTTTGCCGCCCATTTTTCTATCAAGTTCTAGCAACCCCTCAGTCATTAAATCCTGGGTCATCCATGTTCGTCGATTTGCTTTCCATTGCCTTCCAAGCCTAAATAAATCTATCCCTTTAAGACACCTGGGATTATTTGATTTTCCTATAATCGTCGGCTCTTGTGCTCCAGTCATACTTGCGCAAAGTAAAATCGTCAATCTTTCTTTTGACATTTTACCTCCTTCACACTTTTTACCTTTTAAACACAAGTTACCTTTTAAACAAAGTTTTTTCCGGTAATGCCGAAAAAAAAGACTAGTCTCATCAGCATTTAATACGCCATCCGGTGCATAATCCTTCAATAAGGAAGGCAGCTTTTCCAACCATTCTTTAATCATCTCAGTATCCACAGAAGCGGACTCTCCGCTTATTGATTTAAAAGAAATCATATGCCTCTTTCTGAACTTTTCTAACCATCCATTAGAAGCTCCTTTACTCCAATTTCTCAGCTGCCTCTCTAGTCTTTTCCTGTAACATTGGTCCAGATACAGGGTATTCTTTGCTTCTAACTTGAGAAAACCATTAAAAAACGCATCTGTCAATTTTGAATCCAGGTCCGTTTTCCGAAGATATTCTAATTTGGTTCTTATTCCCATTTCCGCACCAACGTTTCATAAGTTTTTCTCTATTTTTAATGATGTTTGCTGCCTGAGTCTTTCCAATTTTAAAGTGTTTGGACATTCAGACACTGCTTTTTGATGTTTGGAATACTCTTAAAAGTTCAATTTTTTCCTTCAAAGTTAAAACTTTACGAGGAATAGTTGAACAAGAAGAGACTTTCTCAAGAATAAAGATCTTTTGAAAGTTTTATCTCAAATTATCTTTTAACAGATGTAGTTACAAAGAATTGAAAATGTTTTTCATAACTATGCAGATATTCAAGTTAGTCATATGATACGGAATGGACACTTACACCGAAAAGCCATTACATTATGACCACCCTTCATTTATAGCAATGATCTCGTCCAGGTTTTCATGGTTTCTCGCCCAGGAACAATGTTTTCATGGGCACATTAGGTACCATAATCCTCATAGAACAATCCCTGACGTCTGCGGATCAGGTTAACCCAGTCATGGCAACAGTTTTTCCTGCGGGGGATGATGTTTACCAACAGGATAATGTCATAAGGCTCGAATCGTCAAAACATGTCATAAGGGTCTAACATGTGCCATGTGCAATGTCATAACATGTGCCATGTCTCACACCATGTCATAAGGGTCGAATCGTCATGGATTGGTTCGAGGAACATTCCAGTGACTTTCAAGTCATGTCTTGGTCCCCAAATTCACATGATCTTAATCCAATAGAGCATTTGTGTTCCTACTTGGAAAACCAAATTCGTGCTGCCACACTACCCCCTCGCAATGTGAGGGAATTGCAGGACCAGTTGCGACCACACTCCGCTTCCATCAATACTTTTATTCCCCCCCCCCATCACTTAATAAGAAACGTGGTATTACCTCACTGAAAGTAAACCTCCAGTAATGCACAGAAAGAGGAGCAAGACAATGCTTACCTGTAAGACGCCAGGCCCTATGGAGTTGTATTCGCAATCGATCATTTGTCAAGAGTTTGTATAAACGTTTGATTTATATGAACACCTCCATGACTAAGATTTCTATTCTATTCTTTTAACCCAGCTGAGATGAGTGCAGGGTACAAACTGATTAGAAATAGAAAGGACATTTCAGTGGGAAAGAGGAATTGATAATAATAAATGTGTCACTTAAACTTGTGGGATCTCAAGACTAAGCATGAGGGATCACGACAGTGTAGTCCAAATAAAAAGATCCAAAGATGTCGCTGTCCGAAATTTTTTGCATGAGCAGAATCATTTTCCTTTCTTTCTTGCCAAACATGAAATCAAAAAGATAAAGAAAGGTGACAAGAGAATGATAGAGTCTCTGGAATTGAAATAGCTTAATATTTTTAGTCATGGATAAGTCAAAAAATTTACATGCTTTAAAAAATGGAAGAGAGAGGCATTTTTTTCTTAAATTTCATAGTAATTTTTTTTTTTAAATTAGGATACGTAGTGTCCGGTTTGAAGAGGTAGAAAATAACGTTTCAGGGCAAAAATGACTATATATATATATATATATATATATATATATATATATATATATATATATATATATATATATATAATGATATATATAAAAATGATACATATATATATATATATATATATATATATATATATATATATATATATATATATATATATATATATATATATATATATATATATATATATATATATATATATATATATATATACAGTGCACTCCCGATTATCCGTGTTAATCACCGGGACAGGTCGCACGGACAATCGAAAAACACGGATAATCTGAAAACTCCTTTTATTAAAGAAAAATTCAATATCAGTACAAAAAATTTAAAATTACTGACATTTGCATCATAACATCAAACTAGGAATTTTCCTTATTAAAAAATGTGTAATGTGTCTTCGCCATATATCGAAACACATATTTTACGAACCGCAGTAATGTCACCGTAATCAAATCCTCCCATATAATCTAATAAAGTTTCCACTTCCACAGAGCAGCAGAATGAGAAATTGTATTTCATTCATTTACTACATCTTCTGCATCAGTTACTATCATCACTATTTGATTTAACAACATAACGATGTCTTCATCAGTCAAGTACTGGAAGCCAGGCTCACATGCATCACTTTGAAACCAATCTTCTAAATTTTCTTCATCAAGAATTTCGAAACCTTAGCTTGTTCGAGAATACTGTTATCATATTTTTCTTGAACATCTGAAGAAGATTGTTCATCAAGCGGTATGATCTTTCTCCAAGATCGTAATAACGTAGACGATTTTAATTTTGACCAGGCTGCTGATATTCCATATACTTCAATCCAATAACGAATATTGCTTCCAAAAATTTGGTAGTGTTATAACTTCATGAATCAAATTTTTGTAATCTTGAAAATGTTTCTCTTTATATTTTTTGTGAGACTCCGGAATGAGCACGGATAATCAGCAAACCGGATAATCGAGAGTGTACTGTATATATATATATATATATATATATATATATATATATTGGCTCACTAGAGAGTATTTTATTTCAGATTCGTAAAAATATTACATAATTGAAGTTGTCAAGTTTTTATGAATACATTGTAGGAAATTTCATTTCTTCCTTGTGCAGAAATTTCCTACTTAAAATATTTTTTTAAAAATATTTTTTAAGAACTTTTTGCTCTGTTTTTTGGTAATTAAAGTAATTTTCCGTTTATGACCTTGAAAATTGGTCGTTTTCAAATTTTTATTTTGTAACGATATAATCTTTAGGTGAAATTGAAACGATTGACATTAGTGAGGTAACCAGTCTGATAGCAATATAATGAATATCATTATCTCTATAATGAACGAGTTATAATATAATCAATGCATGGAGATTAATTTCAGTTAAAGAAACTGGTTGCCTAACTCTACGATGTTTATTATAAATCGGCAGTAAAGAAAAGTTAATTTTATTTCAAAGGAAAAGGAAAACATAACTTCATTTAGTTGATGGTTTTGACTTTTTAGTGCTAAATAGTTCAGTATAGGAATGTCATTGTATTTCTTGTATCATTTACACCAGCGATAAGATTAGAACGTGCATCAACGATTAAGTACTATTTACTCACCTATAATTAAATAAATGACCTCGTATCATTTAATAAAATAAGAATCTATTTAACATACTTGAATATAGTTAATATTAAAGCAATAATTTATGCTAGTTATAGTTAATATTAAAGCAATAATTAATTTAATAATATTCAGTAATCAATAATATACAAAGTCTGTAGTGTTTAAAAAAATATTAATTATTATTTTCAATTGATAAAATGAATTTACTATTTAATTGGATTGAAGATACGGTTATCTTTCCTGTGATTTTTTAGTCGTATATCAACTGACCATGAGTTACTGCACTACTAGAATATGAATATGTTTGAGGAAATGTAAGAGGATATGAATATAAGGGAGGCAGGGCTCGAAAAAACGCAAAAATTTCACCCGTCCCCGAGGACGGCTTGTCCAACAATGTACCCGTCCTCCTTTGAAACTAACCCGCCGTAGCTTCTAAATAAGTAAAAATATAATTTTCTCTTATTTATTACAAACATTTATATAAATTGCACAATGAATTAGTAGTTACTAGGATTACGTTATACAGTAATAAAAAAAATACTAGGTTACTAATAGTAACCAAGAATTTTTTTTTTATGAAATAATTTATTTCTTTTATGAAGTAATTTATTTCTTTTATGAAATAATTTATTTATTTTATGAAATAACTTGTTTATTTTATGAAATAATTTAAATGACAAAGGTCACGACGGGAAAATGGCTGTCCGCGCAGACGTCGGATTCGAGAAATTTGTTGTCCGCGGGGAATTTTTGACCGCCGAGGACGGGCCGACTGGCGGTTTTTTGAGAACTGGAAAGAGGAAAGTTAACTGGATCGCTTTGCTGCCGCTGAACCTGTTTTTATCTGAAGCAGAAAAAAACTCCTTAAGTAATTCTCCTATTATTAAATTATTATCGGATGTTCTTTGATTTTAACTGCGTGAACGTCTACATTGCTGATAAAAAGGTCCAAATTTGTGAAAAGAACTCTCAATAACATCTCATAAGGTTGTTTTAAATAAATTAATTTTGATTTTTATGCTTTCTGGTTATATGTATGTTATCGAGAGTTTTGATTTCGAAGCTTAACTGCCGAAGCTAACAGCAACAATGTGGAGATAAATGCATAATACCATATCTTCTTAATCCACTATAGATATGAATCAAAGAGAAACCACAAACATGCGGTTCCTTGTAGGAGAATTAAGAAATCTGACCAATGCTGTCGAAATCAGTAGAGTCGTAAGTAACTAGTGGGGTGCACCCCTAGCTCGCTAACACTCGCCAACCCCCGAAAATTGCTATGCAATCTTATATGGTTTGCTTCGCAAACCAAGCTCGCTTCGCTCGCTACTAACTTAGGTACATTGCAAATGCACAAAATTCTAAGAATTCAAAACAATCATTCAAATCCATATAAAAACTTTCTTTTAAAAAAAAATTACATCTTTTTAGTAAATATTAAGTCATTAAAATAAATTTGAATTCAGATAAATTACATATAATTCGTTAAACCTATTAAAAATGTGCTATAGTATAAAATCTTAAGGAGTAACAGCACGACTGAGACTCATTTTTCAATAAATAACTAATAACAATAATAAAACAAATAAATTCGTGATATAAATAAGAAATTGTCAAATAAATCGTAATATATAAACTCGTGAAAAAAGCGCTTTCAACGAAATACTAAAATAGAGATCTATCGCAAAGACTACTCACTTCTGCCTAGCTTAATAGTATGAGATTGTCGCAGCTGATAGGGTGAATTTCGGAAGAGATCATATTTGGTAAGAATGCTCTCTCTGGTTATTTCAGTTTCCGTTTTTAAAAGCGCTATATGTTGAGCCACCTCAGCTAGATTTGGCATGTGACATTTTTAGCGGCAATCATTGGTCGATTTTCTAGCGTTGCTATTCGGGGAGTTGTAATGAAGCCTTTTTTTGTCGTCGTGTAAGAGAAATATATATATATAGATTGTTGATAAATGTGAACTGGTAAGTTTATGCGAGTTTGGACCAACTGACCCAGCAAAAGCGCATAGCTGTTTTAAATAAAATAACGATTTATACCATCTCACAGCGCATCTAATACAATTATTAATAAACTGATTTTATTTTCACAATGTTTGCACACCTATTTATTTTCTAATGAACTTGTGTGCCAAAAGAACAATTAATAGAATAAAATAAAGCATTCTGGCCGTCGTTATAGATATGCTTTTGATTATGAAACCGAAAAAGATAATGCAGGAAAATGTCACTTGTTAAAATTTCCAAGTACGCAATAAAAGCTGCAGGGGTTGCTGTCTAAGCGTGATTGACAGAAACGGAAGTAGTTGATTTCTCTTTATTTCCTACAGACATCAAATTAAATAATTCTTATGCAAAAATTTACATGAAGTAATAAGAGGAAGTCTCTTTTCTTGGAGGAAGTTAATGCTTTTACAATTTCAAACATTTGTTTGAAAATGACGCTTTTCAATAAAGGAATTTCATGAACAAAGAAGCAAGAAACTTTGTGCCCATTAAAGAAATAAAAATGAAAGACTTTTTCAATAATGTGAACTGCTTGCATGTGCGAAATTTATTTCGTTCTGGCCGAAGCTTTAATTTCATCAATTTCCACCTAATTTACTTAAAAAAGTAACAGAGCGAAAAATCTCTGTAATAAAGGGATAATTGTCGTTTTACCATTTCGTGCATTCTCATAGAACACATGCACACTCGCACACACATAAAAGATATAACATGATCAATAATAAGCAAAAGAGATCCAATACCTTTAGCTGTCATCAGCATTAAATTAATAAAAGTGATAACGGTATTTCTTATAAATTATTAATCATACCTCATTTAACGGCCTTTATAAGTGACGATCTAGTTCATAACAGTGCTTCTTAATATTATACTCTGTTCTTATTATGTTTCCGTCTTTTATTAATGTTCAAAATTAAAAGTTTAAAACTAAAATTGTTGCTCCTTTATTATGTTCTAAGGCAATCGTATGATATTACTTTATTAATCGATTCATCACGTCCCTATTTATCGCGAATTACGCGTCCCAGGAAACTCGTCAAACTTATTTTTTGCTTTCTCCCTACCTGCCTATTATTTTTGGCGTATTAGCCTACTAATTTTGGCGAATATCGTGTCCCAAAGAATGTATCAAACTTATTTTTTGCTTCCTTTCTATTGGCCTATTATTTTTGATGTATTTGTAATAGCGGTATTTCTTATAAATTATTTAATCATACCTCATTTAACGGCCTTTACAAGTTACATCTTGTTCATAACAGTGCTTCTTAATATTATACTCTGTTCTTATTTTGTTTTCGTTTTTCATTTTTGTTCAAAATTAAAAGTTTAAAACTAAAGTGTTGCTCCTTTATGATATTCTAAAGCAATGATATTACTTTATTAACTGATTCATCATGTTCCTATTTATCAGAAATTACGCGTGTCAGGAAACGTGTCAAACTTATATTTTGAGTCCTCTCCACCGGCCTAATATTTAAGACGTATTTGTAGCACCATAGGGCGTAAGTGAAATCACTGTATTCTGAGAAATTTCTCCGTAATATTGCAAAATACATCAAGGCCACTCTTACTCTAGGTATAAGTTTAAATATTTACGCTCCTATGAGGCAAAAATACAAATGATTAAAATAAACATCTAAATCGCTCTACATTGTAAAAATAAAGTTGTCTCTTATTGTAGATAAACAGTTTTGTAAGCGTTTCTATTGGCTGGAAAAATCACATGATAGGATCCAGTGCTTCCTCACCTCATCATGGTATCATCAAGGTATTGTTTTCCTATAAAATATTTTTGAATCCCTATTTTAAAGGTATTTACCTGAAATATTCATTTTTCTTCCTCTACTCTGCTATTATCAAGTTTTTTATTTTGATTGTTTTCTAAATTTAGATCTCAAAACTAAAAGAGATGCTTCTTTACTATAATGTAATTTAATGAAATTACCCTTATCCATTTAAAGATACTTATTTGAATCGGTGTCTAAACTTATTAACTGTTTTGCATTACTTTTTTATGTAAATTACATTGCATTAATATGCTATTATAAATTACCATTAAAAATTCGTTAAAGGATTTAAAACTTAACGATGAGCTTCATGCACAATGTGATGATGCAAATAAAAATTGTATTAAATACATCAGGGAAGAATTATTTATTATAGAGAAAATATTAAATGGCGATTTTGAACTCACCAAATTTGTTATAACAATAAATCTTTGATTTTAAGATTATTTAAAAAAAATGATTATTGAGCAAAATTATTTATTTTCACTAATAGATCTTAATAAAATTTTAAGAGAAATGTTTGCATGTGGGAAGGGTAAGCAAACACAATTTCTTATTTAGTATATATGTTGCGGTGAAACACCGAAATCTGGAGAATGTCGACATTCACCGGTGAATGTCAACATTCACGTAGTCGCTTGGTGTATGTCCGAAATATTTGCTGAATACCCTTATTTCTGACTCTCATCGGTGAATATCAACAATCACATAGTCGCTTTGGTGAATGTCCGAAATATTTGTTATATCCAATTTTATATTAAATTATTCGTTAATATTATTATATTTATTTGATATATTTATATTTATTCTATATTTTAATACTTACTGACGATAGATTAGAAGAGACATCAGTGTTTGGAGTATCGGGCAAATATATATCGGGCAATGGCACTTAACCTTAAAGAAACATCAGTGTAGGGTTAAAATATCGAAGGAATGTAATTATATCCACGAATAAATTCATTTCAAATCGAATGTAATAAATATTTCGGACATTCACCAAAACATATCTGTGATTATCGACATACACCGGTGAGCGTCCGAATGTACAAGAATGTAATGAAATATTCGATCTTTCACCGATCTTTCAGTCAACAACCACCGATTTCGGTCTTTCGCTGTGACATATATACGTATATAAGTGAATATTCTCAAATTTGGTAGAAAAAATAGTTTTATACCAACACTAAAAAAATTCTGGGGTGCCCTCAAGTAGAATCATGTTATGAAAGAATCATATTATGAATCATATCATCAAGTAGAATCATATTATGATAAGTTGCGCTGCTTTAAGTGAATTATTATTATGTTAACTACTACTTAAGGTAATTGTTCTTTAGGATGGATTAAAAAAAAGTTGAAGTGTTTAAAGTTTTTAGCGGTAGTGCAAATAGTTATTTACTCTCTTCATTAAGAAGCTTTCAAAATCTCATAATACTGAATTAATATCTTTTATAGCTTCAAATGAACGAAAGTTGTAAAAACAAGGAAAAAAAAGTTATATAATAAAAAAACTATAAAATAAGTAAAAAAATAATGGTCTTTTGTGTTGAAACTTGTTAGGTGGAAACCTATTTCTGAAGTAAAAAGCAAAATGAAGAGTCACAAGCAGACAAAAATTTAAAAAGAAAACTCTTAAAAAATTAGGAATTTTATAAAAAACAAAAAAAAAAAAACCCTGAAATTTTAGTTTAGTTTAGATTTACTAGACGAGATTTCACTTTAATTCTGTAATTTAATTTATTACAGGAACAAAAGAATTTTCTTATCTTCGATCGATCCTGCTGTTCGATTTATAATAAGTATTGCGCAGAGGTGGCCAATCTGTAGCACATAAGATAATTACACGTGGCTTTTCAGTCAGTGTCAGTTTTGATATTAAAAAAATGATGCTATTCCTTTTCAGTTTTTTTTAATCATTTTTTTAAATTTCTTAATTTTTGTAATATATAATCTAAATTAAATTATAATGCAAAGTATGTAACATTTTCTTGAAATATTGGAAAATAGATTTAATGGATGCTTGCATTTTTTCTTTCAATAGTAACAGAGGAAAAATTATTTTATCTTTGATTATAATAAAAATGGTAATGTAAAAAAAAAAATAGTTAATACTACATGTTGGTAACATAAAAGAGCTAAAAATGCGATATTTTTTTGTTTCCGATTAATTTTTTTTTTATACGAACATTTTGAAACTTGGTAACAAATGGGAACATAAAGCAGATTCAAGTTAATTTTTATTCTTTTATTTTATGTTTCACATCAAAAAAGTACACTGCTGTTTCAAGTTTTTTATATGAGAAAATTTCCGATTGGATACCTGCAAGTGGCGTTATCGTAGGTAAATGGTGGCAGATGCTGATTCAGAAACCAATCAAACTCGACACATGAGCGTGACGTTGCTTATCGGTATCCAATTAAATCTGATATAAATCACGTGGTTAGGCATCGTTTCACTTCTTCTCGAATTGCAAGTGCCCAATGGGATACCTTCAAGTGATGTAGTGTGAATATCTGGATCTTGATTGGTTGTTGAAACGTAGCATTTGTTAACGTTAGCAACTATTTTATCCATTCTATTTTGAGTAATCCAAGTCCGTCAAGTATCAGCTCTCTTAAGTGGTACATTCTATATTCTTTTACAAGGATTTAAATTTATCACTATATATGTCTCATTTAACACAAAGACAGGCACAAAACCATGTAGAACATAAACAAACTAACTAGGCATCGAAGTTGCCATGCACTCAAAACAAAAATATATTACGGTTACAATTAAATACATAAAAAAATAATAAATCTAAGTTACGTAAAAGACGTAGACGAAAAAAAAGATATTTTAACACATTCGATCTGTGATATTACGTTGTAATTAGTTAGCCTTACGTTTATAAACATTCTAACTTACGTGGAGAAACTTAGCTCCACTTTAGCACGCCATATTGTTCATAAATAATTAACTGGTGCTGAGATCATAGGTCACGCGTCTGTATTTGAGTGATCGTCTTCTTCTCGAGTTGCAAGTATCCGATTGCTGCTGAAATTTTTATAAGTAGTAATTCAAACATTTAATTTTTTGAGAATAATGTTTCTAAATGCCTCTCCATTTTGAAAATGACTCATGTATGCAGGCTCCTCTTCAATCATCAAGGAAAGAATTTGTGCCTGTGCATGTGTGATCTTTTAAATCCAGAATCACTTAGGCTAATCTCCTGAAATTTGGACAGCTGGAGCAGGGGGACGATTTTAGCTCATGATCTCGTTCTCACGATTTCTCGAATCTTTCAAAAATTTTAATTCGAACGTTCGGAAAGGACATGAGAAAAAGGAAATTTTTTCTGAAGGTTTATTTATAATGCATTTTAGCAATTTAAATTGCAGTCAATTCTTTGTTTTCTAAAATTTTCAAAAGGTAAAATCACTGTTGTTTGCTCCAGCTCTATTTAGTTAAAAACAAGTTTCAGTAAAATTTATTTCACATTATTTAGCAATTATTTCTGTTAGATTCTTTACATCTAGTAAATATAAGTAATGTTTTTATATTAAGACGACGTGTGTCCATTAGTATTTTGAAAGCTTTTATGTGCTTATTTTGTTTTTAGCTACGCTTTTGGAGCTCGTTTCTATAAACCAATCTAAGTCAAAACTAACAGTTATTTTAAGATAAAAATATTTTTTACTGAAGTGCCGATTTCTCAGGAAAATTGTTTTGTTGTGAAAATATAAACTGTCATGAGTTGTTCTCGATCAATAGCTTCACATATTCTGTTGCAACACATAGCCCGATATCTTACCTTAATATTGACCCATAATATTTATATTGGACCACGTATTGTATTATCGGATACTAGTGTACCCTACCAGAGGAAATAATAATAGGCTTATTTGGGGGTACACAATGTGGCCCTATAGTTTTCTAAATATGTAGATGTTAAATGATATTGAATATAATTAATCTTTATTTTGATGAGAGAGACTTCTAAAAATGTGCTTTACTTAATCTAATAACATAAAGTCACCATGAAGGGTAACAAAAAATAATAATAAATTTGAATTGTTTTCAAATTGGTTATGATGCCTTCTAGTTTCGTACATGATTGCCCAGTGTTAATTCATAATGATTCAATAATTAAAATTTTTTTTTACCATTGGCGAAGAATTAGTTTATATTAGTATATAAGTTCGAGAATTATTAGTAGTTAAACTTGCTGTAAAAAACACCATGCTGACCGTTTTGCAGGACGTAGAAATGTAATTGCAGATCTGAAATCTGACTTGGTGAAAAGGCCATGTTTGTTTATGATCTTCACGCGAGCCTTCTTTGAAATTCGAATTTGTTTGAAAGTTATTGCAACCGTAAGTACTTTTTTCGATAAATTTTAACACTTTTTTTGCTTTACGTTACATTTGTGTTGCTGCACAAAAAACAGAAGAGTTTGAGAAATTACAAGTTGTAAAGAAAAACGTAAAAGAAAAACTATGTAATATTAACATTCAATAATTAGTTTGTGAATTATTAATTATTAAATTAAAAGTGAAAAATACCATGTAAAGTGTTTTTCAGTTAGTAGAAACGCAATGACAAAGTTGAAATTCGACGCTTTGAAAGGGCGATTTTCATTTATGAACTTAAAATGAGTTTTTTTCGAAATTCTCATTTGTTCCAAAAGTTATTGCAATTTTAAATGCTTTTTTTCGCGAATTTGGTTAACCTTTTTCTTTAAATATTAACTGTTTATCCATTGTTGTAGAAAAATATGCCTATCTCTTCATTTTTTTGTATTCATACCATGTTTTAATGAATAATACACGCATAAATCAAAATAAAAGAATTTCTAAATTAAAAATGTCAAAAATTTACTTCCAGAGGTATTTGGGTACCTAAAGGCTCTATGAGCTCTTTTTTGTCCACGGGATATTGAGTGATAGGCCTGGTTATAGAGTACAAAACAAAATACTGATCGGCAATACAGATTTCAGTTCCAAAAGCTTTTTTTAATGAACTTTTTGAAGTAATTAGTTCCAAACATTTAAAAAGGAACAAAAATATTTAAATTAGTTTACTACGTAAGCAAACTATCGTAGAAAAATAAGTCTTTTAAGAGATAATCGCAATTTTGCATCAACTTTCGGGACTAGGAGAAAAATACTGGATGACGCAAAGAAAGAAAAAAAAAACGGGAACTATTAAAACATCCTATAAAAACAAGAGTAATGGAAGGTAGGTAGGTATTTTATTTGCGTCACACTAGAACTGACCAATGGGTTATTTTATTTTATTTTATAACCGTCGTTGAGCAGCCGACCCAATTTTTGGGTTTACGACTACTTATGTTCAACTCCGTAGCCTTGTAATTTTGAACCCAATACAGAAGACAAGGGAACTCCTGTATCAAGTATTGGGAGAAATTTGCCTTCGCTGAGGACTTTTTGATGGAACTGACCAGCATTTGCGTTACACGGAGAGGAAGAGCACGAGAACCTCCCACGGTTATCCTGACGGCAAGGGAACTCTAACCCATGATCTGTCTACCACTGAGGATATTTCATGCCAGCACTGTGGTCGGTGCAAGCCGGATGCTGAATTCGCACCGACCAGCCATCACCGGGATCGAACCCCGGTTCACCTCATTGGAAGGCGAACGCTCTATCCCCTGAGTTATCGCGGCTCGACCAATGGATAATTGACGAGGGTCTGGGAAGCATCCCCAAGGTTGAACCGAAGACATGGCATCACAATTTTGATTCTCTGCAGACGGGATGGCTCCTCCGCTATGGTAGTCCAACGACCTGTGCGCGATGTCGAGCACTTTACGATAGAACAGTTTAACGAAGACCGACAACGTGTGCCCTCGGTCCCTGCATAGGTTGATTAAAGTGGTCACCCATTTGCTTACTGACAGTAGCCGGTGTTTAGAGCAGCTTTTATGTTTACAGGGGCCCTGGGACAGTCATTATTTGAGGGCCCTTTATGAGTTAATTTAGAGAAAAAAAAATTAATTTTTTTAATTTTTAAAAATTATTTTATTTTAAGAGTAAAAAGCTTATAAATTAATTATAAAAGATTATATACATTATTTTCATCGAAAATTTAAGGTAACAATACTTTTCGCGCTTTTTGAGAGGCGAAGTGTTCTATCACATCATCAAAATCAATTTCCTGTCAGACATCATATTCAGACATAATGTCAGACATAATTGATAAATGACTTAATCTTTCTTGAGTCTTACTATTTCTTAACTCATTTTTCATTAATTTTAGTCTGGGGAACGAACGTTCGCTACTGCAATTAGTTATCGAAAAAATTCGAAATAAAATGTCAATGTTTGGAAATGTATCTTCGAGATTATTGTTTTTCACTATATTTTACATGACATTTATGCCTAATTGTTCTAACTTATTCTCCCGGGTCAAATAATGCTTAAAATGCTTGATTTTTTAATTTTTTTTTTATGAATTTTGAATATATGTACATGTTATTTGCAATTTTAAATGATTTTTTGCGAACTTTTTTCTCGATTTTTTTTCTTTACGTTATATTTTGATTTGCTGCTCAAAATCTACAAGACATAGAAAGATGAAATTATGAAAGTGTGTAGAAAATAGGAGCTAGAAAGAATACAAGAAAATACAATTCGATTATTAGTTTTTTTTAATTTTTTATAATCACCGTTAAAAAACTGACTCAATTTTGAGTTTACAACTACCAATGTTTAACTACGTAGCCTTGCAATTTTAAAACCAATACAGAAGACAAAAGAACTCCTGGATCAGTATTCAAGTTCTCATAACAATTCAATACCCAGAGGTATTGAATTGTTGTGAAAACTTGGTGGAGTTTGTGACCCCGACAGATTTAACATGCATCAGTCACCATTTTATACTTGGGTATTATTCGGCCGGATGAATTCGAACTCCCATTCTCACGAACACGAGTCCATAGCCCTACCAACCGGAAAAATTATTAGCTTATTTTATAACAGTCATTGAACAGCCCACCCGATTTCGAGTTTGCGACTACCAATGTTCAACTCCGTAGCCTTATAATTTAGAACCCAATCCAGCAGACAAGTAACTCCAGGATCAAGTATTGGAAGACATTTTTGCCTTCGTGGAGGACGTTTTGATGGAACTAGCCTGCACTTGAGTTACGTGGAGAGGAAAACAACGAAATCCTCCCACGGTTAGTCTGATAGCAAGGGGACTCTAACCCATGATCCGTTTACCACTGAGGGTATTTTATGTCAGCACAATGGTCGGTATAAGACGGGTGTGGAATTCATATCGACCAGCCATCACAGGGATTCGAACTCGGTGCACCTCATTCGGAGGAGAATGCTCTATCTCTTAAGTCCATCGTCATTGAATAATAACTCTGCGGGATGTACCAGTTTTACAATTGTATTGATTGGTACCAATTTTATTGTTTTGCCTAAATTTAGTCATCTTCAATATGTAAATGGCAATTCAATCGTAGTTTTTGTAGAAAAAAAATAGAAATAAAAACTGCAATGGAAAACTGCAATGATTAATGAGAAGCATCCACGAGGGTTAAGGAGCAAAATGAACAGGGGGCGGACTCTCCTAGTTTTTTTAAATGATGGTTAAATTATGAATTTTTAACATGCATACCTTAAAAAAAATAAGAAAAACATTTTTCAGTTCTAAGAAATAATAATTAAAAACTGTCATCAGCAGGAGTAGACCTCACGATCTCAAAGTTTTGCGTTAGATTTCATAATCATCAGTCCCAAATATAAACACCTGCCTTGAGGATTTTTTTAAATTTCTTTTTAAGTCATTTGGATACTTGACATTCTTGATTTTGTTGAAAATTTTCAGATAAGTTCTTTATGTAAAACTTTTAGACACGTGCTTTTCTCCCCTTCAATTTTGCGAAAAAATATTTTTTTTTAAAAATTAATCATTTTCAAAATAAACATTAAGGGAAACATGGAAAATTTGATCATACAGGAGGTTTAAACAATTTTTTTCCCTCATGCTTAAACATTTGTTTAGCTGATGATCATGTGATTTCAATCTTCTATCAAACAAAATCATATGTTGTTTCTGTCTATTAGCAGTAAGTACAATTAAAATAAAATCACACTTGTTATCTCAATTTCATACAAAATAGACCAAATCAAGAATTTTGGCTGACCGGCCTGTCAAAGAGGGAATTGAATAGTAGGCCGCCATTTAAATAAATAAACAAAAAATCGCAAAATATTAGAAATAAAGAACTAAATAAAAAAGATATATTTCTCTCCATATAGCTCAAATTACTGAATCAACCTTGATATTCATTTTAACAATGTTGCTTCAGATTTCTTACTTTTCATCAGTAAATAACTATTAGATCTGATGTTTTTTTAAACAAAATTATCAAATTTTTTGTACACTTACTAATTGCTTTGTTGGTTCTTTAAATACTCTTCTTTCAGAACAAAGTGTGTCAAATTACCCTTTAGTAAGAAGGTTTAACCCAGTTTTTTAGCTCTTAAAAAATTGACAAAGTTTCTAAGTTAAGTAAAAAATAAACAGGGGGCGAACATTATAAGCTATTAGATAATTATGTTAAAAAATGTATAAATAAAAAACCGCTCAAACTTTCCATGTTTTCCCTAACCACAACCAAAGTTGATTTAATAAAAACATTTGCTTATCTCCAAAGATAAATAAATTTATGTCTTCTGAATATCCTACGAAAATTTGATATAGAAATTCCTAGTCCAAGGATCCATGCACGATTAATTTGGAAAATAACAAAATAGAACCGATTACAATAATTAAGTAAATTAAAAAATTAGGCTAGTTGAAACATTTAGGATGATTAAAGGAGAAAAAATCTTTTATAATAAATTAGATAAATTATCTAAATTTTGTAAGAACGAAAAATTAGAATTGAACGAGTCTCAATTTAACGATAACGTATGTGACACAACGGAAATCTCAGGACAGAGTGACCCAGAGAAATACTAACAAGACCCTCCCCCTATTTACAGTTCTTAGTTAAATTAGGCTAGTTGAAACATTTAGGATGATTAAAGGAGAAAAAATCTTTTATAATAAATTAGAAAAATTATCTAAATTTTGTAAGAACGAAAAATTAGAATTGAACGAGTCTCAATTTAACGATAACGTATGTGACACAATGGAAATCTCAGGACAGAGTGACCCAGAGAAATACTAACAAGACCCTCCCCCTATTTACAGCCCTAGAAATTTTTTGTTCCAAGCAATTTATGACCACAAATCAGACAAAAGGGTGATTCTGTGGATGTCTGATATTTCCGAAGTTTGGAAAAAAGAGCCCAAGGCAATATTAAGAAGCTAAAAACATTTTCCCACAGTGTAAAATGAGGAGGCTATATGACAACTCTGTAGGTGGTGGCTACGAAAATGGGGATATTTTCATCAGTGGAACGAGCGTTTTATTGTTCTTTTGGTTAGAAAAATGAAGAGTAACAATTATTTTAAGTTTGTAAACACTTCGATTAGATTTTGAAAAGTGTCCGACAATGTAAAAAGGAAAAAAAATGTATATTATGGGCTTTAGAGGACCCCAGCTCCGAATAAAATTTTAAAAAAAGAAGAAAAAAAGTGAGATCATTTGGGGGCCCTCTTAAGTTATATATAACACATGAGTTATAATTTAAGAAAACAAAACAATTATTTCAAGGAAATCTTTGACTTTTTGGGGGCCCTGGTCCGGGACCCACTGGGCCCATCCTTAAAAATGACTCAGCCAGTGATGATTGACTTCGGTTTTCTACTGGGAACCGTGGCCTTACGATCACTGCACTACGGGAATGGATGTAAAATATTTTATTCATAGCATTTGAAACCTTAAGATTTTCCATTTTAGAAACATTGAAGTAATTTATAAATTTTTAAAAATTAAGTCCTTTAGATGCCGTCCTTCAATACGAATTCATTCTTGAAATATGCAGTTAAGAATAATCATTGACAGCTGCAATATCACAGCTAGGATGCTGTGAATTTCATCCTGAATTCTCTGTTTTAATTTATCCAGAGTTCTTGGTCGAGTAGTGTACACTTTACTCTTGAGATAGCCCCGTAAGAAAAATTACAAATAGACAAATCTAGTAATCGGGCCAGGAGACGTTAACGAATCTTGAGATTACACGGTTACCGATCAAATCTTACACAGCACCCCTTCTTTGCTGTGCAGTATGTGATGTTGCTCCAACCTGTTCAAACCAGGTTTCTTGAATGTGTGGAAAATTGTTCAATTCAGAAATAACGATAGATTGTAACATCTCTACGTAACTATCCGAATTAACAGTTACTGTGATCAGTTGGGGAAAATTGAGCACTGCACCCCACTTTTAGGGTTGATGACCTATTTGTTATAGTGCTAAGGGAGAAGCGCCTTACCCCACTTCGGATAGATAACCTCTCGTCTATAGGATAAGCCTATACCTAAGTATGGATGAGAGTTCAACCAAACTGATAAGCTCTTTGTAGTGATGACGTAGCATGATTCTTTACGTAGCATTGTTTGGACTAAACAAGTGCTTTTTAGAACATTTTTAGTATTAATTTTTTTTCACAACTATGGGTATTTTTAAAAAAATTGACGCTTTCTTTGTAATCTGAAACAAGTTTCAAATGAATTTCTCATTAGGAAAACTTACAAAAAATTCGCTAAGTGTCCTACTTTATTTTTATATGCATGATCTTAATGTAGCTTTGTTAGGACTAAAAATTGCTTCTTAAAAATGTTGGGTTCATATTTTTAGACATATGCGGGTATTTTTGAAAGAATTGACGCTCATTTGGAGGGACTGGTAAAATTTGACGCTTACTTTGTAATCTGAAATAAGTTTCAAATGAATTCTTTATTGCAAAAAATTGTAAAACATTCTCAATTTATCCTTCATTGTGTGAACTATCAATGCTCGTAATGTTGCATAGTTTGGACTAAACAAATTCTTCTTAAAAATTTTGGCTATTTATTTATTCACATCTATGTGTATTTTTGAAAAAGAGCATAAATAACATAAAGGGCATTTTGTGAATTTTTTATGATTTTTTGTAATGAGGAATTCACTTGAAACTTATTTTAAATTACAAAATGGGCGTCATTTTTTTCAAAAATGCCAATATGCTTCAATTAATAAGCACTCAAATTTTTTAAGAAGAATTTGCTTAGTCACGTTAAGAGCATGTATGTATAATAAACATAATGAAGGCCGTTTTGCAAGGCTGTTTCTTTTTTTCCAATTTTTCAAAATTTTTTTAAAACTTTTTTGCAATTTTAAATCTGTTTCAGATTATGAAGAGGGCATCAATTATTTTCAAAATATCCATTTATGTCAAGAAATAATTACTTAAAAAGTTTCAAGAAGCTATCTTAAGTTCGAACAATGCTACATTATGAGCATCCATGAAAAATTAAGAAGGGCATTTTGCAAATTTTTTATAATTTTTTGCAAGGAAAATTTCATTTAAAACTATTTTCAGATTTCAAAGTAAGCGTCAAATTTTCTAAAAAAATATCCATGGATGTGAAAAATAAATTCCCAAAATTTTTAAGAAGCATATATTTAGTCTAAACCATGCTACTTTAAGAACATTAATGTTGTTAACATAATGAAGGGTTTATGCGTATTTTTTTAACAATTTATTACAGTTAGGAAATCCTTTGAAACATGCTCCAGATTACAAAATGAATATCAATTTTCCCTAAACTATCCATATGTGTCAAGAAATAAGATATCAAAAGTTTTAGGAAGGATTTGTTTACTCCAAACAATGATGTGTTAAGAGCATATGTATAATCGACGAAAAGGAGGACAATTTGCAAATATTTTTTATAATCTTTTGCAATGGGGAACAATATTTGAAACTTGATTAAGTTTAAAAAATGAGAGCCAATTCTTTCAAAAATACCCGTAAAAAATATGAAATCAAATGTTTTAAGAAGCATTTGTTTAGTCCAAACCATGCATTAATATAGTTAACATAATGGACAAATAGAACGTTTCGTGAATTTTATATAATTATTTGCAATGAAGAATTCATTTGAAACTTGTTTCAGATTAAAAAGTTAGACGAAATTTTTTTAAAATATACCCTTAGTTGAGAAGTATTAATGCCCAATATTTTAAGAAGCATTTGTTTAGTTCAAACCATGCTACAAAAAGAGCCATGCTATGTAATCCCTACTGAGAGCTTATCAGTGGGGTTGAATTCTCATCCATAGTAAGGAAGTGGGGTGTAGCCCTCATCCTATAGACGAGAGGTCAATGATTAGAAATGGGGTGAAGCGCTTCTTCCATAACGCTATACTAAGAGAGGTTATCAACCCTAAATGTGGGATGCAGTGCTCATTTTTTCCCTACTGTGATCCCTTGCTCATTTTTTTTTAAATACTACTCAACGATCCCTTGGAATGAAACAATACACCATACTATCCCCTTACTAGCGTGTAAAGGGAGCTCATGAATTTCATTAGGATTTAAGTATGTCTGTCTAATAACGGTAGTTCTACTTACTCACGGAATCTGTGAGATGAAAACGGGCCTCATCTGACATCCACAACTTATGTTTGTTTTAATTTGTCGACAGAATTCTAACCTCAACTGGTAATCGTTCTCTTTCAGTTGTTGCATCATTTGCAGCTCGTATGGAGGAAATTTCAAATCTAAATGAAGACATCTGCGAACACTCTTCCGGAACGCTACAACCGAAGTTGCTTGCTTACAAATTGAAAGCCGTGTGATCCGTAGGACAGAATTGCACACAACTTCAATATTCCGTATAGTACGAGTGGAGTTTCTTGGTCGTCCTGTTGGTCTCTTCTTTAGAGCAGATCCAGTCTCTTCTAACTTATCAATCCAACTTTTTATTGTGTGGTTTGATGGGACGGCACCATGACGTCCTAAGTTATAAAAGAGTCCTTCTGCGCAGCTTCCAAACTATAGCTGTTTTTATAAAACAACATTTTTATGGAGAGTGCACGCTATTGCCTGTTCCACTAATCCATGGTTGCTAAAATGACGAAGTGTTTACTTGCTCAAGGTCACTATCCCGGCAGTGCTGCCACCTGTTCGTAACTGCCACTATGCATTTCAAAAATTGTCGTTTTTGGTTTCACCCTGTTTAAAAATATTACCTTAAAAATATTTGAATAGTAAGGGGACATCTTTTACATTATCGTTTATCAGAATTATATTACATTTATATTATATTTTTATTGATTAACACTCGCAATTTTTAGCATGTATTTTTTACTAACAATACGAGATTAACTCAGTTGTGTTACGTTTTTCAGGTTAAAAAGGAAGGATATATAGATATAAAAATATCATCTTGCAAGTCTTTTTGTTTAGGGTGGCGATATTTTTACATTATCTTTTATCGCAATTATATTACCCGGATTAAAACATGCAATTTTTAAAGTGTATTACACAGGGAAATAATTTCTTTTTTGTTTTCCGTTTCTTGAGATTTTTAAAAGATCTTAAATACTTTCGTATAGTTGATTTTAAATCTTCAGTCAGTTTCTTTCCCCAAGCTACAGAGTTTTTTTTTAAAAACTATTTTTTGTTGACACGTGCAAGTTTAAAAACGTTATGTATAACAGGGAGTTGCGCAAATGTGGGCACGAACTTTTAAGTGAGCATCATGAGGATTTAAATGGCATGGGGACCCATATCCGGAAATGTTGTCATACGCCCTTAGCTGCGTACGATGACATTTCCGGGAATAGGCTCCTATATGCGTCATTTTAATCCTAATGATGCACCCTTAGAGGTTAATCGCAACATTTACTTGACTCCCTGTTATGCAATACGTTTTTAAGCTTGTACACGTTGACAAAAAATGCCATTTAAGAAAAAACGGTAGATCTAGAATCAACCTTGTTTCAGATTTAAAATCCTCACATCCGAATTAGGTAAAATCAAGTATTTTTATAAGTGCAATAAAAAATTTGTTTCTCAGTCTTATTTACTAACAATTCCGGATTAAGACAATATTGCATTGTTTGGGTTTTAAAAAAAAGGAGGGTAAAATGATAATATGAAAAATATAACTATACTAGCATCTTAGTAAATTTCAAGCATGTCCTAATTCCGACTGAAGAACACTCCAATAAATGCTTCCAACAGAATAAAAATCTACAGGAGCAATTAATTACAAGTGAACTCTGGCATAAGAAAGGAGTTTAAGTCAGACGTCGCCACTGCCAATTATTTTTTATGTAAATTTTTTTTCATGCATGGCATCAAACGTCACAGATATTTTAAGAAATATAAAAGAGCGTCCATTATAGCTGTCTTTTTTCTCTATTCTCTTAATCAGTCACGGGTGTTTAATGATTTTCAAGCGATGCTCGGAGATGAAAATTAAGAGTTTTGCGCACTCTGTTTAATGAATAAAATGAGGTTAAGTGGGCTGGCATAAAATAATAACTGCTCAGTGCGTTCTTAAGAGAAGAAAATGAACGAATTCTGATTTAAAAAAAATAACTTTACAGTACATTTGTGTATACATTTCTAAACCATAGACGCTAGGTGTTAAAAAGTGTTTAGCATAAATCAGTGATTTCCTCTACAAAATTCAAACAATGTTCTCAATGTTCTCAATTTAATAAAGATTTGGAAGTGATTGTTAGTTTCTAATAATACAATTTGTTTGATATAGATCAGGGGTGGCGAACCTTTATACACCAACGTGCCATTTTTTCTCAAAAATTGTTTGATGAGGTCATGGACGTGCCGTCAAATAATTTTGACTTCGTGATTATTGGGTATACTATCAACTCAAAACTCTTTATTTACATTGAAAAAAAAAACACATTTTGCATTGTCTCAGTTATACGCGTAATTCAACTTAAAGTAACATCGGTGTGACTTCTGTTGTTGCAGATTAGATGACAAATAACTTATATTAGGTTGTAAGATGTTAGTTTAAGCAGGACTGTTAATTTTTTTGCTGGTTATTTATTGTTAGCTTATTTTTTATGGTTATTAATTGTTTTTTAGCATTAATTGTTAATCTTTTATTAATAATTGTTTATTATTTTGTGTGTTTTTTGTGAATTTTAATTTAAATGTTACATATGCTTCATAGTGTAATACCATTTGTGTAATAACAAATGTGATCGGTGGCGTGCCCGAAATATTGTGTCGGGTGCCCTAAATGGCACGCGTGACATTGGTTCGCCATTCCTGATATAGATGATTTGTTTGGGAATGAGCTTAGGTTATACACTAGATTGATATCTGGGAGATTGGAAACATGACAATTCGGACCAAAAATTTCCTTCTCATTTAAAGTCTTCAAAATAATCTAAATTTTTTTTGTATACTTATTTAGTTATATTTATTAATATCTTACAGACAGCAGTGTTGTTTATTGACATTTGCTCAAGAAAAAATAAAATGAAATAGAAATTCACCAAATCTTGAATGCCAGGAAAATGACATATTAGCTTAGAAGTTTAAAAAACAGTCATTTTAAGCTAACAGTAAGTAATTCAACTTAAGCCTTTATGTTAGATGGACGATAAATTTATTAAATTAATTCTTTTTGCCCACTGTAGAAATAATCCAAAATGTTTTTGTTGCTGATATGTACAGAATAAAATTGTGTATAATAATTAATCATTAAATAAATAAATAACTTTGATTGCATTCAAGAATATTACAATCATACATAAACTTGGTATTAGGTAAATATTTGCTTTCCCTCTGTACAGTATACTGTTTAAAAAAATTTCTGGTGACACTTCAATGGCCTGGCGCTCATAAGCCAGGAAAATGACAAATTTGCCATTTTATTGCATTCAACTTAAATTTAACATTTTGGCCTAAGACGTTTACATTCCTCAGAAAACAACAGGGTTTCTTGAAATAACTCAGATAAATCTACGTAGTTAATGTTATTAATGATTTCAAGAAGACAGGAAAATGACAACATAAAAACCTACTCACCTTCAAAAATTTTTTGAAATATCAGATTTTGAACCAGAAAGTAGGTTTTTTATTCATGCAACAAGACATGTTCTGATAGGATGGTATCTAATCAATCTATTAACATAAGATATTGATTGCTGGCGCTATCTATTTTGGTTATGAATCACTAAATAAAAGTAGCCAGGAAAATGACAGATTTTCATGTGACAAACAAATTATTGACAGAAAAAGTTATCTTAAACGAAGTTTTTGCTAATTACTTCCCTCTGCGTATATTCTAGAAATGCTTACAACAGTTGAGATAAAAAAATTAGATATTGAAAAATTTATGCGAAGTTTTGAAGCTAGTTATTATTGGAAATATTGTTTGCGACATGCCAGAAACATGACATTTTGAAATTCAATGAAATTTTATAAATATACAAAACAGTCGATGCTAGTACAAAGTCATTTTAAAATGCTAACAGCAATGCTATTTATTAAAATTTTTAAAAAAAGTTCTTTTAGTAGTGTAGTATTAAATCTTGGAGCAAGAGACTGTAAATTGTCATATTTCGTGAGAATCACCCATCTATCTAACTAATCTCAATTGGAAATTAGTGCAGGATGGTAATGCAAGTTTCGATCATTTCCTGACCACTATGAGCAGGATTTTTTATATTTTATTTTATAACCGTCTTTGAACAGCGGACCCAATTTTTCGATTTACGACTACCAATGTTCAATTCCTCAGCCTTGTAATTTCGAACCCAATCCGAAAGACAAGGGAACTCCTTGATCAAGTATTGGGAGAAATTTGCCTTCGTGGAGGACTTTTTGAGGGAACTACCTGCATTTGCATTACATGGAGAGGAAGACCACGAGAACCTTCCACTGTTATCCTGACAGAAAAGGGACTCTAACCCATGATCCGTCTACAACTGAGGATATTTCACGTCAGCACTGTGGTCGGTGCAAGTCGGATGCGGATTCGTATCGGCCAGCCATTGCTATCGACCAACATTTTAAAACCAAATAGAAATTATCCTCAATATTAATGAACTCTTTGCGATTTGCTGTTTTACTCAAATTTTAACGGAAGCTCTATTCCGTATGACAATGCAAGTTTCAATTGTTTTCTGACCATTACAAGAAAAATTTATCTCCAAGCAAAATCCCGACCGCTTGCCGACCATTCAGATCTAGACTGGAGGTCTCTGCTGGATGACAATATAAACTTCAATGATTTTCTGTCCACTGCAAGCAGAATTTATATAGCTCTTTTATCACCAAATAGAATTTATGGTATACCAAAATTTCGATTATCTTCTGACTAGATAGAGGGTTTAAACATCTCCGTAGGAGCTCCATGTCTGATGCCTCAAAATCCAAATTATGCTTTTAATCTTGTTTCTAGACCATATACGTATTTTATTTCAGTTTTTTTTTTGCATCGATAGGTAAAGTAGAAGTTTTTTTAAGCTTTCTCGAAAAGTAAATAGCTGGACTGAAACCCTTTCTGCGCTGCCTCTTCTGCAAGAAAAATTTATTGCAAGCCGAGATTTTGACGGTTTCTCGATATATGTTATAAATAATTTAGAATCCTTTTGCAAATAAACGAAATGCAAATTTAGTTTAAAGTTACGATCAGTGGCTCCCCGAAAATTCTGTTCCTTCCTCCCCGAATTTCTTAATCAGGCTTTGTATTTAACGTGTACTTAATTTACTGCAAACAAATGGTATAAGAATATTTGATTTTTAATTTTAAATGTTTTTATTTTAACCAAATGAGTGGTGTTCCCCTCTTTCAATTCCCTTTTCATAAACCCGCTCCCTTCATTAAGTGACATTGTGAACGGCCACACATACGTTATACTCGTTGTAAATAGTTTCACAGTTTCAAGTTTACTCAATTTTTACACTCATTACACTTTAACCCTCTCTGTTACCATGGTTTCGGAAAATCTTGCTTTAGGTTGTAATAAACTGGCGGTGGAAAAAAGTAAGATGTACCGTAGACATAGTTACGGAGAGGGGTAAAATTTTGGAAAAATCATGCAACCTTCAGACATCTTTTCTATTTACAAATATTATAAACCCACCTCGTCCTTAAGAAATTATGTGTTTAATGTTGACAAAAATAAAACCATTTTCTCTCTCTGAAAAACAGTATTTAAAATTGCTACGAGTGATTTACTGAAAAATAAATCTCCTTTTGATTGCTTCAAAGATTTTTTTTTGATTGACTAACATTTTGCTTTTCACAACTCAGCAATAAAAATATTCACAGTGCCATGAAAAATTCCTTAAGGTTTATGTAATCGGTGTCAGAGAAAATTGTTTTTATATGTTTTCATCTTGAAACAATGTTTATCCTGAGAAGGATATTGATCGAAATGATTCAAAGTTGTTTATTTATACCTGAAGAAAAAGTCAGGAGGAGATGAACAACTCATTTAACATTTTCCTTAATTAAAATTCATTTCGCAATTTTTCCCTGAACGATTGAGAGTGACAAATAATTAGAGACGTTTAGTGTTTGTCTATAGTTAATTAATTTCCAATCAATTTTGTTTTGAACAGTAATTAGCGGTTTATCCTAGTAAAGCTGAAAAATGATTCAATTGTGTAGCATATTTTGCAGTATACTTCGGTATATTTTTTAGTGTTATGTCCTATTTTACGCTGTCCCACCGGTGACTGGCGTGGCCAAAATTAAAAGTTCAGTGCCAGACACCGGTGACTGACGCGGCCAAAACGAAAAGTTCACTGTCAGTCATCGATGGTTGACGCGGCTAAAATGAAAAGTTCAGTGTCAGTCATCGATGGCTGACGCGGCTAAAATGAAAAGTTCAGTGTCAGTCATCGATGACTGACGTGGCCAAAACGAAAAGTTCAGTGTCAATTATCGAAGACTGACGCAGTATTCAATGTGTTAAGGATCTCATTTTGACTGAAAAATAATTTTACTTCCACCATGTTAACCTACAGAGAATTATATGCCCGGAATTTCCTAATTTATTATATTATTATTAACGTATTATTATTATTAATAATTAACATTTTTGAAGACTTTTATTCATTGAAAAGTTACAAGTTTCATAAAACTTAGTTATCAAAAATGAAATTTTAAGATTGTAAGTCTTTTTTAAAACTCCTAAAATTTGAAGGTTTTTAAAGTGCAAGTTTTTTAAAATTCTCACAAGTTTCAAATTTAGTCAATAGAGTGCATTTCAATGAATAAAATGAAACAAAAATTATTGAAACCAAAGTTCATAAATAAGGAAATTAAAATCCTTTCTCTCCCTCAAAGAGGCCCTTAATGTTTATATTTGATTGCTTTATAGTTCACAAAAAAGTTTTAATAATGAAATGAAAAATCTTGCTTAATTTTACAAAATCTTTTTTCAATAAACAAAAATATCAATTTCTCAATAAACATTCAAAATTTATATATTTCCTTTTTTCTTCTATTATGGGAACTTTTCAATGGTTTATTTATTCTTCAATAATAAAAATAATTTTCGTTTAAAAATATCTATACTTGATTTTACAATACTTGATTTTACTTGATCTAATTTATCCACAGGGTAGAGCTCACACTCCCCTGTGATATTTTAAGGATATATAACTTTTTTATGCTCCAGTTGAAGTTTTTACTATTTTTATTTCAAATATAAGTATTAATTTGTGATTGTATAAAAACTTTCTCATTGTAGCATAGATATTTAAAAAGTAAATTAAAAAAAATAATTCTGATGCAAACTAACTTGTGAAAAATTTCCCGAAATCATATTTCAGTTAGCAGGCAACCTAACTGCAAGTATTGTATTTTCATTTTTATTTTGTTCGAATTGAAAGATTAATTAGTTAATCTTTTTTTAAACTTATTAGAAATATTAGTATGTGAAGCATGTTTCTTTATAGATGGAACAAAGGCGTGCAATAAAAGTAATAATACAATATATATTTATATAATATATTATTTGAATATTTCAGAACTTTAATACTTAAGAAATGTATGAGGAAATAAGAAATTTTAAATTTATTTGTGGCATGTAGAAACTTTTCTTTTTTTCCAATGGCAGGCACTGAATTTGAATCGTTGCCTATACTATGCCAGAATTGTTGCTCATTTCGCGTTACCCAGTGGGCACCTGTGAACCAAAAACACGGAGGCGAGCAACATTGCCCACGCCACACTGCCACAAACCCGTTTATAGGGTGGACCACATTCACACACACAACAGCACAAAGAGAGAGAGAAACATCCACGCCCAGCGCGGGATTCGAACCCGCAGCCTATGGCTTCGCAGTCAGGCACGTTAACCGCTCGGCCACCTGGCCGGCACATGTAGAAACTTTCCTTTCTTCCATGGCTCTTCTGCTCTATGTGGGTCTTGGCTTGATGCGTTGTTGTTTCAATCCTCATGTTCTTAATCTTGGTTCACAGTTAGTAATTTTTATTTTGGTTAGATCTTTTGTTTCAACATCTAACCATCTCTTTTTGGGTCTTGATTTTTGGTTTCTAGAACTTCATATTTTTAGATTTGTTTTCGGCTTCATATTTTTATAATTCTTTCTGTATAACCCAGTCATATTTAGCCCTCTTTAAGCATTCGCCACCTCGCCAAATGTGATAAAATAGCAAATTTGGCGAATAAAATTGTGTTTTGGCGAAAGTATTGGTGATTGATTTTTCCCACTGGAAAGAAAAATATATATTTAACTCGATCCTCAAAATTACGTCAAAATGAATTTTTCTGAACAAATCTTTATTTTTTATTGGATAACAGTAATTTTCAGTAGATGCTCCGTATAACCAATTAGAATTGGGTCCAAATAATATAAGCCTGAAACAAATTGCGGTAAAATAGTTTTCTATGGGGAAAAAAGTAATCATGAAAAATTTTTAAGATTTGCATTTGGTGAAGACTCTCGAAAATTGGCAAATACTTTTGATATTTGGCTAATTTACTGGCTAAAATTTGAAATCTTCAGCGTGGGTCCTGCAATATAGACCTGATAATTATAATAGTCCGATAACAATTTTATACGTATGATAATTGTTTCATAAATTTGATATTTAATTATTTTAGCAATGGATTTGTTCTTAAACAAGTATTGTTATAAGTAATAGTTTTTACTTTCCTTTTATTTCCTCGGTTCTAAGAAATAGGTGAATTTTTTGAATAAAGATAAATTGCAATCTTTTTATCACAGTTCAAAAATTTGAAAAATTTCGAAAATAATGTTAATACATTTATTTATTTTTAATATACATTTTTTCCAAAAATTGAACTCCATGAAAATTTTTTAAGAAAATTGTAAGCTTTTATTAGGCATGGGATATAAACCTGTTCAAAACAAGAGAGCTAACTTCATATTTTATTTTGTTATTTCTTCATGTTATTTTGTCTAAGCACTGAAAAAATTTGATGAAAAAAACTTCTATTTTCACAAAAAAAAGAAAAAATTACAACTGCTCCTTGTGAAAACGAATGAAAATTATTTAGCTTTTTTATTTATATATAAAAGAATTAGGAATGATTAAAAATGTTTATGAATTTTATAAAATGAAGGATATTAAAAGGCAAGGAAATGGCACGACATTAACAGAACACAATAACAATAACATTACAAGAACATTATAACGTTATAGTGATAGTGGATGTTACTGCACTGTAAAAAAATCCCGATAAATTTACAGTATCGGTAATTTGGCAAATAAGTAACGGCACTTTGGGTGCTTCATACATAAAATTTCTTTTACCGTAAGATCCATTTTCAATTTAAAATATTATACCGTAATTTTTACAGTAACATTTATTTAATTATTACTGTAAAAACTACGGTATGTCAGATTTTTTGTTCTATAACATGGATTTTACTGTAAAAAGTACTTGTACCCTGAGTGCCGGCACTTTTGACCATAACTTGATCCGAAATTTTTCATAACGTGGGTTGAGAGATTTTTATATTTTCATGTTTTCATTTAGATTTTCGTTAGTGAGAAATATAATAAATGGACTTTTAGCACCTAAATCGAGTTTCAATCAATTAACAAACTATAAAGATGTAACTGTAAATTTTTTAAAAATAGAAATTCCTCTTTTTTTAAATTTTTTTTTTACCGTTTTTAAAATTTTTGTGTAAAGTAACCACTTCTCTGGTCTTTTTTGGGCCACTTACTTATTTTAACAGAAGTTGAATACAACTCACATATTTGATTTTACTGAAGAATCTGCCTTAGAAATGCATATTAAAAACGAAAAAAATAAATATTTTACATAGAAAAAGCTTTTTTTATAACATTTGAGTGTTTTACTTTCAATTCTAACACTCTAAACCAACTAACTCAAGAGCGCTGAGGTTTATCCTAGTTTGATTAGCTTGGGAGGTTTTTTTTTCCTTCTCGATGTCAGCCTACTCTTAATTCTTTGACGGTTATGAACGAGTTCAGCTCGCAATCGAATCGTGCCTCATAATGCGCGCAAACGAGCTCCGCTCTGGAGCAAGATTTTGACCGTAATGGTTAGTAACAAGCACTACTCGTGTAGTGAAATTTTTCCCCAATGCGCGCTGACGAGCTGAGCTCGTTCGCCATTATTATTCTGCATTGACTATGTTAAAAACGAAAAGTACGTAAAAACTGTTATTTATGTACTACGAATACTTTAAGAAATTTTTAAAACGCGTGAGGTGAGCTAACTATCTCATCCATCGCTTTGTAAAATAGTATTTCCTAGTGATAGCGAAAGTCAAGTTACTTTCAGTTTAGTATTTTTCCTTTTAAGTAATTTTTTCACCACTAAATATCAAAAACTATAAGTAACATATAAAATGCAACGTTATATAAAATGCAACAATCTACTGGTTACTCTATTAAAAAGTAAACGTAACTGTCCTTCTCCAACGAAATTTACTACATAATTTGTTATAACACTTTATTATAACAATTCCAGAAGACGGAGCCATCGCCAGAGAAGGGTGACATTTTCGTAAGTACGGAGGTGGAAAACAGATGCCACTTTCGACTACTGTTTGCACGTAATACTGCGCGAATTAATTAAACGAAAACTGCTCATTTCCCTGACCGTCAAAGGGTTAAATAAAAATATCCTTTCTGTCGCGCTTAATTTTAAGCGTTGTGTTTTCTAAAATTTCACGAAAATGTCAAAACAAGCAAGTACGGAAGAATAATTATCACACATTGGTAAGAGGTTACTAAAGGTTATATTTTGACGCTCATCTTAATTTTATCTCGCAAATTAGTCTGTAATGAATAGTTTGGAGGTAAACAATCTACTCATTAAAGCAATGGTTTACAAAAACTTCAGTGTTGTCAATAACAAAATGTCTAAATTGATAATAAATTATTATTATTTTAAATAATTATAATTAGTCTATAATTGGTAATTTATCTGTCACCAATGAAATTGTTTTCCAGTCATAGGGCTTTAATTTCAAAGCAGACAAAGCACTCATCACGGTTAAAACACTGTCAAATCTTAATTTTCAGCCTATAGTTTACAAAATACATAAATTATTAACGGGAGCAATTCTTTTGCGACCTTAACTATAATACAACTACAATACAATAATACAACTATTTCGAGTTGAAATTTCTTATCTAAGTCTTTAGCAATAAAAGGGAATCCTCAACTCCCATAAATAGTCCGCTTATTTACTACAATGTGAAAGAGGTCGTTCAACTCAAAGGAAGAAAAAAAAAATAAAGTAGTAAGTTTATTTTATGTGATTATCTTTATGAATTACTACATTTAACACAAAAACAATGACACTTAATCTGAATCCGTTTTTCATTGCCGTATTGGACTTCAAAATCTGGATGTTGAGATTTTTGGACAAATCATTTAAATAATTTGTCAAATCATAAAATTAACGAAAATTGAAACTGCATTTACCTTTAAATTAATTATTTATTTCTTATTTAACAATATTTTTTTTAAACTATTTTATTTTGGTCACAGTGATATTCAATGAGGTCAGATGTTGTGAAGTGGGTATAAAATCAAGCTTTTTTTAAATGTTTTTTTTTCCAGAGAAAGGTGGAAAGAAGGCAAAGTTTTTGTGTGATAAATCATGATAATGTATTAGATAAATGTACATGCAACTAATAATCCTACGCCCAATAAAAGTCACAATTATAAAATCCAATGCAACTTTCATTAAAACTAGTGGGCTGCGCCCCCTGCTCGCTAACGCTCGCCAACCCCCGAAAATTGCTTCGCAATCTTATACGGTTTGCTTCGCTCGCTACGAACTTAGGTACATTGCAAATGCACAAAATTCTGAGAATTCAAAACAATAATTCAAATCCATATGAAAACTTTCTTTTTAAATAAAAATTACATCTTTTTAGTAAATACTAAGTTATTAAAATAAATTTGAATTCAAATAAATGACATGTAATTCGTTAAGCCTATTAGAAATGTGCTATAGTATAATTCGTGATGTAAATCAAAAATCGTCAAATAAATTCGTAATATATAAATTCGTGAAAAAAAGCTCTTTCGACAAAATACTAAAATAGAGATCTATCGACAAAGACTACTCACTTCTGCCTAGCTTAATAGTATGAGATTGCCGCAGCTGATGCTCTCTGCTTATTTCAGTTTCCGTTTTTAAAAGCGCTGTATGTTGAGCCACCTCATCTAGATTTGGCACGTGACATTTTTAGCGGAAATCATTGGTCGATTTTCTAGCGTTGCCATTCGGGGAGTTGTGTTGAGGCTTTTTTTGTCGCCGTGTAAGAGAAATAGTAACGTAAACAAAACAAAACAAACGTTGCCACCGGCAGAAAGGAAATACAGCCAAAATTTGGGAGCCACGTAAGAGAATTATATATATTAGATTCTGACCCGCTTTTAACGAGTGGCTTTCGCAAATTCTATAAGCTCATCTGCAGTAAAGAGTGAGTTTTAGAACTTAATCTTATTTTTATCTATAAATTTTGAGGAACAAGGTCCCTTAAACTCTACAGTTACTATAACATATAAAAAGTATTTATTTTAATTTTGAGCGGAATCCTGCATATAAAATTTCAGTAGGAGTTCAAAGGTTATTGGGAATAATTATACACGTGCTGGTATAATCTTTAGGGTTTGCTGAAGAGAACTAAAATTTGAGACCTGTTTCATTCGCCAAATGTTTGGCGATGGACATTAGTTAAAATTCAAGAGTGTCCACTTTAAAAATTGCATTTTCCCCTTTGACACAGTGATGGATCAAATCTATTGTTATGACCCTCTACCCCACCTTTAGGTTCGAATATCCCAGTGTAAACAGGCATGTCCCCGGGATAGATACTGTTTGTCTAAGATAGATACTCTGCCAGACATTCGTCTGGACGGTGACTATGGTAACGAGGTATGATTATTTTAACATGGTCCCTCTTTGGGACTAGTTTCAGCGAGAGAAAAGGAGACCTCTTCATCGAAGCTACCCTCCCTAAAATGACCTCTTTTTGTTTCCATAGCACCAGACTGCCGCAGACTTAGTGGCGGTCAGAGTACCTATCTTAGACAAACAGTAGAGCCGTACCCAAATATAAAAATCATTGTGACTAGCAAGCAACTGCCAGCCTTCCCCTAGGAAATAGTTCAGAATTTATACCAAAAAGAAAAAGTCATCTAACGTAATAAGCTACTGATTTTATGTCATTGTTGATAACAACAGTTTGCCCGATATTTGATGATTGAGAACTAATAACTGTACTAGATCACTTTTTCATATTTGATTGCGGAACTGTTATTTTTCGCTACATGTTATTCTTTCGCAATTTACCCATGTTAATTAATTACTAAACAGATTTTTATTATTTATTAGAATATTAAGCAGAGTTAAATAAAAGCTGATTTCAAGCTGTGATGATAATTTGTTTCAAGGTTGGGCATTTTTATGCAACTGCTTATGCTTTACTAAATAAAAAATTTGTAAATTTCGGAAACCTTAAAATTTTAGAAATGAGTCAGTATGGTTTGCTATGTAATTTTAATGCTGAGTCGAATAAAATCGATTGCAAATAGAGGCAGTTATTATTTGAAAGTTACATACATTTTTTTGAATTTCACCTTGTGAGATAGGTTTTTATATTTTAACAAATGATTGTAGCAACTAACAATTAGTTTTATTTTACTCGATATTATAAGTTATATAGGAAATATTTTACTCATCCTCTTTTAAACACATTATTTAAAATCGTTCCCTCTTAGACATTTTCCTCTCAAAAAACTGCTTGCAACTTTAAAACAAAAATGATCCTGATTAAAACAACTTTAAAACTTTAACCTTATAACACAACTTTAAAACAAAAATGATCCTGATTAAAACATTTTTAAAACTTTAACCTTATAATACAACTTTAAAACAAATGATCCTGATTAAAACAACTTTAAAACTTTAATCTTATAACACAACTTTAAAACAAAAATGATCCTGATTAAAACAACTGTAAAACTTTAATCTTATAACACAACTTTAAACCAAAAATGATCCTGATTAAAACAACTTTAAAACTTTAATCTTATAACACAACTTTAAAACAAAAATGATCCTGATTAAAACAACTTTAAAACTTTAATCTTATAACACAACTTTAAAACAAAAATGATCCTGATTAAAACAACTTTAAGACTTTAATCTTATAACACAACTTTAAGACAAAAATGATCCTAATTAAAGCAACTTTAAAACTTTAACCTTATAACACAACTTTAAAACAAATGATCCAGTTAGTGGTTAGTTTTATTCCATAGGGCGTAAAAAATGCATAGAAATTAGTACCTAATTTTAAAATTTTGTGTTATTAAACGATTCTTGATTACATTTATTAAAATATTAAATAACTGTTTTTTGTCAAACTCTGATGTGATTGACAATAACGGAAGTCCTTTTCAGAATCAGCGACAAAAATTGATTGAAAAACCATTAGTTTTATGAAATATGACAAAAAGTTTAAAACTATAGACTAGTCTTATTAAGTTTATGCAAAGATTTGTCAGAAAAAGAAGGAAAATCTGTATCATAATGAAATATGTAGGTTCAATTATGGATAAATAATAAGTGTTGAAGATTTCTAATAAGATTGGAATAATATATTTGAATTTCTACAAGGGTTGTTAATGGCAGTATTTTCTTCAGTGTATTTTATTTTGTGGCTGTTTTAACTGTCACACTTTTAAATGCTTTTAACTATGAAGATTGAACATAAATGACAGAAGTAGAATGTCATTTATCCGAATAAGAAAATTAATTTCATCCAGTTAATTTAAATCATGAAAAAACAATTTATTTTGCTTAATTAATTCTGTTAAAGATCATATGATTCTAATATTTTAAAAACCTGTCACTATAATTTTAAATATGACTTTCTTATTAATTCATATTTTTTACTTTTAGGTTCTAATACTTCCAAGTTTCAACAGGGAGACAGAATCAATATTTAAAATATTTTTGCTAGTTTGTAAAAAAAAAATTCAATTTTAGTTTTAAATAAAAATATTTTGAAAGTCAGTTAACTAATTATTTAAATTTGTGGTTTTATAGTTTTAAAAATTCAAGCATCTTAGACATCTATTTTATAAAAATGTGAGTTCCCCCAAATAATTTTTTTAACTGTGAAATTCGGATAAGTGTCATTTCAAGATAATTTAACTGAATATATTAAACTTACAGAGAGATTATGTATTTGAAACTTTGTTTTATAGCATAACAAAGGAAGCAATTAATGTTAAAAACTTCAGGTTGATAAATGGAGATCTCTACTAGTGAAAAAATGTAAAGGTCTACACTATTCTTTATATAATATAAATAATAGTGAGGTTAAAGATTAATAAACTGATCGGAACGTATAACACCTCAATTTTTTAAATTATTACCTTCGTAAGTAGTAAAAACACAACTTTAAGTTGAACTATAAAAGCCTGAAGTGTAAAATGTCGCATCTTAGGTTGATAAATGATTACCTCTAAAAATACAAAAATATATACTTGAGGCTAAGAAATAATAACCTTAGGTAGGACATGGAACGCTTCATGTTAATAAAAAATAACCTTTCCAATTGTCAAAAAATACACCTGAAGTTGATTTATAATAACCGGAAGTATAAATGGCACACTTTACGAAGATAAATAAATGCCTAACAACCATATAAATCAACACTTGAAGTTTAAAAATAACGACCTATAGTGGAGCATCGAACACCTCACGTTAATAAAAAATAACCTTTCCAATTGTCAAAAAATACACATGAAGTTGATTTATAATGACTGGAAGTATAAATGGCACACTTTACGAAGATAAATAAATGCCTAACAACCATATAAATCAACACTCGAAGTTTAAAAATAATGACCTATAGTGGAGCATCGAACACCTCACGTTAATAAAAAATAACCTTTCCAATTGTCAAAAAATACACATGAAGTTGATTTATAATGACTGGAAGTATAAATGGCACACTTTAAGAAGATAAATAAATACCTAACAACCATATAAATCAACACTCGAAGTTTAAAAATAATGACCTATAGTAGAGCATCGAACACCTTACGTTCGTAAAAAACAACCTATCCAACGGTCGAAAAATACACTTGAGGTTGGTCGATAATAACTTGATGTGAAAAACGACGCAACTTAAGTTGATACAAAAATGCCTCTACAAGCACAAAAACATATACTAGAGGGTGAAATATAGTAACCTGAGGTAGAACACAAAACACTTCACGTTAGTAAAAAACTACCTTTACAACAGTAAAAAAATACACTTGAGGTAGATCTGGAATGACCTGAAGTGTTAAATGAAACATCTTAGGTTGTTGAGTAAATACTTCTACTGGTGTAAAAAATATACTTCAGGTTGATGAGCAATAACCTATAGATAAAAAGGAAGCACCTTAAAGTTGTAAATATCTACCTCCGCACAGATGTAACATGAAATACCTCAGGTTGATAATGTATTTTAATAACAACTTCATTTATACCTTTGAAAAACACCTCATTTATACCTCAATTTTTCCGCAAGGAATCCGCTTCTGGATTCATAGCCTAGCTTGGTCTAACGATCTGTTCAAAATTTTACATGTTAAACGATTTTAACTCTACCGTTCATTCAGGCATTCGAATTCGCTTCTGGACTCATAGTATAGTTGGGTCTAACGATCTGCTCACAATTTTACATGTTAAACGATTTTAACTCTACCGTTCAGTCAGGCATTCGAATTCGCTTCTGGACTCATAGTATAGTTGGGTCTAACGATCTGCTCACAATTTTACATGTTAAACGATTTTAACTCTACCGTTCAGTCAGGCATTCGAATTCGCTTCTGGACTCATAGTATAGTTGGGTCTAACGATCTGCTCACAATTTTACATGTTAAACGATTTTAACTCTACCGTTCAGTCAGGCATTCGAATTCGCTTCTGGACTCATAGTATAGTTGGGTCTAACGATCTGCTCACAATTTTACATGTTAAACGATTTTAACTCTACCGTTCATTCAGGCATTCGAATTCGCTTCTGGACTCATAGTATAGTTGGGTCTAACGATCTGCTCACAATTTTACATGTTAAACGATTTTAACTCTACCGTTCATTCAGGCATTCGAATTCGCTTCTGGACTCATAGTATAGTTGGGTCTAACGATCTGCTCACAATTTTACATGTTAAACGATTTTAACTCTACCGTTCAGTCAGGCATTCGAATTCGCTTCTGGACTCATAGTATAGTTGGGTCTAACGATCTGCTCACAATTTTACATGTTAAACGATTTTAACTCTACCGTTCAGTCAGGCATTCGAATTCGCTTCTGGACTCATAGTATAGTTGGGTCTAACGATCTGCTCTCAATTTTACATGTTAAACGATTTTAACTCTACCGTTCAGTCAGGCATTCGAATTCGCTTCTGGACTCATAGTATAGTTGGGTCTAACGATCTGCTCACAATTTTACATGTTAAACGATTTTAACTCTACCGTTCTTTCAGGCATTCGAATTCGCTTCTGGACTCATAGTATAGTTGGGTCTAACGATCTGCTCACAATTTTACATGTTAAACGATTTTAACTCTACCGTTCATTCAGGCATTCGAATTCGCTTCTGGACTCATAGTATAGTTGGGTCTAACGATCTGCTCACAATTTTACATGTTAAACGATTTTAACTCTACCGTTCATTCAGACATTCGAATTCGCTTCTGGACTCATAGTATAGTTGGGTCTAACGATCTGCTCACAATTTTACATGTTAAACGATTTTAACTCTACCGTTCAGTCAGGCATTCGAATTCGCTTCTGGACTCATAGTATAGTTGGGTCTAACGATCTGCTCACAATTTTACATGTTAAACGATTTTAACTCTACCGTTCAGTCAGGCATTCGAATTCGCTTCTGGACTCATAGTATAGTTGGGTCTAACGATCTGCTCACAATTTTACATGTTAAACGATTTTAACTCTACCGTTCAGTCAGGCATTCGAATTCGCTTCTGGACTCATAGTATAGTTGGGTCTAACGATCTGCTCACAATTTTACATGTTAAACGATTTTAACTCTACCGTTCATTCAGGCATTCGAATTCGCTTCTGGACTCATAGTATAGTTGGGTCTAACGATCTGCTCACAATTTTACATGTTAAACGATTTTAACTCTACCGTTCATTCAGGCATTCGAATTCGCTTCTGGACTCATAGTATAGTTGGGTCTAACGATCTGCTCACAATTTTACATGTTAAACGATTTTAACTCTACCGTTCATTCAGACATTCGAATTCGCTTCTGGACTCATAGTATAGTTGGGTCTAACGATCTGCTCACAATTTTACATGTTAAACGATTTTAACTCTACCGTTCAGTCAGGCATTCGAATTCGCTTCTGGACTCATAGTATAGTTGGGTCTAACGATCTGCTCACAATTTTACATGTTAAACGATTTTAACTCTACCGTTCATTCAGGCATTCGAATTCGCTTCTGGACTCATAGTATAGTTGGGTCTAACGATCTGCTCACAATTTTACATGTTAAACGATTTTAACTCTACCGTTCATTCAGGCATTCGAATTCGCTTCTGGACTCATAGTATAGTTGGGTCTAACGATCTGCTCACAATTTTACATGTTAAACGATTTTAACTCTACCGTTCAGTCAGGCATTCGAATTCGCTTCTGGACTCATAGTATAGTTGGGTCTAACGATCTGCTCACAATTTTACATGTTAAACGAACTTTAACTCTACCGTCCATTCAGACATTCTAATCCGCTTCTGGATTCACAGTCTAGTTGGGTCTAACCATCTGCTCAAAATTTTACATATTAAACAGGCTTTAACCAGTGCCGTAACTTCACCCCTCGGGGCCCTGGGGCAAACATTTTTGGCGGGGGCCCTTTCAAAAACTTTCAGTACTCCATCTCTAACCGTCATTTTAGCTATTTATGTATTATGTTCGTGAATATATTTATGAAAACAAGTTATTTGTATGCATATAAATTGGATTGCAAAACATTGTAAGTTTTTAACATGACGAAATGCAAAATTTCAGCGAAATCGACTAATCCTGAGAAATTAAATTTTAAAAAAGTCGTACTTATAAAACTCGATTTCTCAGGAACTAATGCACTATTCAACCAATTTCGCTCAAATTTTTATTTTCCATGTGGAATTGAACACTTTAAAATGATACAAAAAAAAAAAAAACTATATGCCTTACGATTCAAAAGTTTTCAGACTACTATTGTCCCAAAAGGACAATAATAATAATAATAATCGTTAAGACATGGTTTCTAGCAGATCACCGAAGTCAAGCATCAGTGGCTGTGGTCAGTGTGCGGTTGCGTGACCACTTGGGTCAGTCTGCGTAGGGACCGAGGGTGTGCGGTATTGGTCCTCGTTAAGCTGTTCAACGATAAAGTGCTCGACTTCGCGTGCAGGTCACCGGCTACCGAAGCGGGGGTGCCATCCCCTCTACAAAGGATCAAACCTCAAGGGATGTTTCCCAGACCGTCGCCAATAGCCTATTATTGTGCAGCACTAGTGCGACGTAAATGATCAACAACAGACTATTATTAAATAAAAAATAATAAATATTTACTAAAAGTTATTTTATGCATGGAATTATCTTTAGATAACAGAATTTTATAATCGTGTGCAAAAATTTTTCAATTCCCTTAAAAAGCTCTCGATCTGTAGTGAAATACAAAAAAATAAAATTAACATTTGGGGGTCCAAACTTTGGACAGCTCACCCGACACAACTATTGGGACCATATTCCCCATATTACAGCTACCTCCTATACTACGGGGGTTAGGAAATCGAATCTGTTGAACAAAAGTTATGTTTCTTCAGAGAAAGTATGTTTTTGTGTCTGATTACGTAACTTAAAATATCGTGCACTAATTAATTTGCCTGTTTGATGTCACACCCTCGAATTATTAAGATGGAGTCCTAGAACGTGAAGATCCGATCATTAAATCAAATCAAAAGTTATTCAGGGTGGTACTTTTTTGGTTCACTGTACTGTACGTAAATGTTACCAATTTACGACATCTCACCGAGGGAATTTGACTTAGGGGGAAAATAGCTATTCATGTTGTCCACTCCTGTCCCCCATGTCCAGAGTAGCTTCCTTTTCCTCTAAATATAATGCTAATCATAAAGTGCCAATTTTATAAACCTGTTAAATCCGGTTACTATACCGTTAGGAAGGTCTTTTCAAGCAAAACCATTATAAAAATTAAAATTATTTTTTAGTTTCAAATCTAAAAGTTTTTGATCGCGTTATGGAAACAGAAGGAAATTACAGACTTTGTTTTTCTATCGGCACATGTACCCACATTTTAAAAAGTCCTATTTAAAAAAATATTCAGAAATTGTTTCTCTATATACATCGATTAACAAAAACAAAGTTGCCTTACTCCAATATGGACATGTCCCCAGAAAATCGCTCTTGAATATTTGTCCTATGTATTCATGAAGCCATGTAATCATATGTGACAAAATTATGACAAAGAGTAATAGTTTTTTTTATGAAAGAAAAATGAGAAAAACTCAAAGCATATTTGCTAATTAAAAAAAAAATTCTTTTTAATGGTTTGTCTTGGAAACGAATTTTAATTGCCACGGATTTCTAAGCTGATATTCATAGCTTTTTTATTAAATTAAATGCGTTCTTTTATTAAATTAAATATGATTTTTTTTAATATAAATAAAGATTGCATTTCACTTTTCAATGAAAACAAAGTTGTTAAAAACACTAAAAATTTGAAGTTCCAATTTAAAAAATTTAAAGGTCTTAATAATTTGAAGAATATAAAATAAGAACAAAATCCATGCACACAATAAGCAGTAAAATTATAAATTAAAGTATTTAGTATACAAATTAAATTTTATATACGAACATAAAAAAAAGCAATTTTTATGTTACCATTCTTATACAAGAATTCTAACAGTATATAAATATAAAATTTAAATGTATTAAATGAGTTAATGCAAACATTTACTTACCTCCTTATAAATAAATTTACATTTGGTTTTCTTGTTTTCCAAAGAAATTTTTTATTAAGAATGGGAATTATTGATATCATGATTTATGTTAGAAAAAAAGGAAGTTGCAAGTAATTTCAATAACTCTTAATTAAAGTTAAATTTTAATATCAAAAATTGAATAAAATAAAAGCTAACAGAAAATTTATACGTTTGTCTCAGAAGAAATCTCTTGACAAAATGACCTAAGTAAATGTCAACAAGACTCATCCCCTTTGATCCCTTAAAAGCTTACATCTATTTTCCTAGAACATCTAGATAATTGCTAGTTTAAGACAACTTAAGGGACATATAGATGGTACTGTAAATATATGACATTTTATAAAAGCACAAAAGAGACCAGGGTCACAAAAATGATTAAGGCAATTTAAAGAAGCAAAAGGTCAGTTTCCCATGGTGTAAAAGGAGATGGCTATTTTTTGAGGAGTCAGATAACTGTGGGTCAACTCTGTGGGTGGTATGAAGGTTTAAACACTTTCATACCACCCACAGTCAAAGGATTCTTTAAAATATATCTATTAGTCTCAGTGCAGGATGCATTTTTCAGGATGCAAAACAGTGGTACTTATTTTAGTTTTCTAAACACTTGTTATGTTTTTTTATGATGTGCTCCTATTCTCCTTTCGTGTTTTAGTTTTAAATTTTTTTAATGAATTAAAAGTCGTAATATGTAGAAAAAAATTGAAACAAAATCGAAGTATTTTTCTTGTGGGGGGGGGGGGGGAGTTTCTACTTCAATTTGGAAAATTGCTAGTAAATTGGAAAATAAAGTAGTTTCTTTTTCTAAAATTCTCAATTCTATTTTACATTATTGTAGCAAACGTCAAATTTTCAGAAGGGGTGGTGCACATTATCTTCCATCTCAATTGAATTTCAGAGGAAAATAAAGTTTTCGATTTGGAAAATAGCTTTAAAGTCGAAAATAAGAGTTAAATATATATTTTACTTGACTCTATTCCTGCGAATGTCTGAATTCCAGAAGGAGTGAAGTATATTCTTCGCCCCTCACTTTAATTTAAGAGGAAAATAAAATTTTCTTTTTGGAAAATAGATTCAAAGTTTTTTTAAAAAAAAAAAAAAAAAAAAAAAAACTTTTACTAGATTTTATTATTTCAAATGTCTAAATTTCAGAAGATATATAACACATTTTAGCCCCCCTTACTTTATATCAGAAGAAAATAAAGTTTCCTATCCCTTTACTATAATTTTAAGAGGAAAATGAAGTTTTCGATTTGGAAAATATCGTCGAAGCTATGAAACAAAACAATTCTTTTCTTCTAAAATTTCCTACATTACTTGATTTTATTCTATTAACGTCTAAATTTCTGAAGATGAGAAGCAAATTTCCCGCCCCCCTCACTTTTATTTCAGAAGAAAATAAATTTTTCTATTTGGAAAATAGATTCAAGGATGAAATTTTCCTCAGTTACCAATTTCAATTATTTTTTAGCACTTTGAAATTTCAAAAGGGGCGAAACACTATATTCGACCCCTCATTACTATTTCGGAAGAGTGAAAATTGGAAATAAAATATTTTTTCCACTTTCACTTTACATTTCCATGAGTCGAAAAACACATTAATTGCCCATAAAAAAATAAAGTTTCCTACTTGATGTATAACTTCAAAGCTGAGAGAGAATAGCTTTTCTTTTCTTCTCTAACATTACCTATTTTAATGGACTTCGTCTTGGCGAATAACTAAATATCAGAAGAGGCAAAGCACATAAATGTTAGTGGAATATAAAATTTTCTTATTTCAAAAATAGCTTCAAAATTGAAAAAAAAATTTCAATTTCCGATTATACTTTATTGTTGTGAGTGTCTAAATTTCAGGAGGGGCGAAACGCATCGTTTGCCCCATCACTTAAATTTTAGAGGGGCACTCTGCCTCCCTCTGGTTGGCACGCCACTGGGTCTGACGCTAGATAATAGCGGAAACAACTAAGTACAGAAGTGCAATATACAAAGTGTGAACAATCAACTACATGCAGCTGTGGCCTTTCCCATTCTCTGCAGAGCGTGTTTGTTCTTCTGAGAAAGGGAAATAATTCGCGAAAAGGTATTTTACCGTTTTATACCCTTTCCTTTATGTTATAGTAGGTACGTAATTACAAAAAAGGAAATTTTCAGCAACTCTATCTTAACACAATTTCTTTCTTACATATATAGAGTACTGTATTTTGAAAAAACATGATGTGGTCACTTCATGTGGGGCGCCCTTGACCGTCGGGGCCCCGGGACGGTGCCCCGGCTGCCCGGCGTAGTTACGGCCCTGGCTTTAACTCTACCGTCCATTCAGACATTTTAATCCGCTTCTGGATTCACAGCCTAGTTGGGTCTAACGATCTGCTCAAAATTTTACATGTTGAACGGACTTTAACTCTACCGTCCATTCAGACATTCTAATCCGCTTCTGGATTCACAGCCTAGTTGGGTCTAACGATCTGCTCAAAATTTTACATGTTGAACGGACTTTAACTCTACCGTCCATTCAGACATTCTAATCCGCTTCTGGATTCACAGCCTAGTTGGGTCTAACGATCTGCTCAAAATTTTACATGTTAAACAGGCTTTAACTCTACCGTCCATTCAGACATTTTAATCCACTTATGGATTCACAGCCTAGTTGGGTCTAACGATCTGCTCAAAATTTTACATGTTAAACAGGCTTTAACTCTACCGTCCATTCAGACATTTTAATCCACTTATGGATTCACAGCCTAGTTGGGTCTAACGATCTGCTCAAAATTTTACATGTTAAACAGGCTTTAACTCTACCGTCCATTCTATTTTCTGAAATTTCAATAATTTTTTTTACTCTCTTGTATTTGATCCTAGACAATTTTTTTTCGTTTTAAGATGAAGCCGATATTTTCTTATGGTAATTTTTCATTTATTATTATTATGCAAAAAAAAAAAAAAATTATACTTTTTTTGTCGAAATTTTTTTTTGACCAACCTTAATTAAAATAATAAATATTTACTGAAAGTTATTTTTCAGAAGGAAATATCTTTGGATAAACGAATTTTATAATTGTGCTCAAACATTTTTCAATTCACTTTAAAAGTTCTCTAGCTATAGTGAAATATGCAAAAAGTAAACTTAACATTAAGTGGTCCAAACTTTGGAGAGCTCTCCTGACCAAACTATTGGAACCACATTTCGCAGATAGCGGCTACCCGCTATATTTTTGGGGTCAAAAATCTAAATCTGTTGAAAAAAAGATATGTTTATTCAGAGAAAGTACTCTTTTGGATCTGATTTCGTATTTTAAAATATCGTCTGCACTTATTATTTAGCATATTTGAGGTCACTCCCTCAAATCTTTTAAGATTGAGTCTTAGAACGTGAAGATCCGATCATTAGATCGAAAGTTATTCAGTGTGGTCCTTTTTTTAAAATCTTTTTTGCCCAACATATTTTCAGAATTAATTTCTGATTTTTTCATTTTAAATAAAGTTTCTGTGAACAAAATACCGAACATCGAGGAATTTTTTACTAACTAAATACTTTAAAGTTGCAGTAAGCTTCGCAAATTATGAAAATATAATTTAAACACATTACTTGCAGAAAAATGTAATTGTAGAATTGTTACATATCCACTTTAGAGAAAAATAAGGAAATATAAAGTCTTTATAATACGGAAAAATAAATCCGAATGAAGCAATTTATTGAGGTGAATAGTCAAGCTTTACTTTCAAGGTTATAGGATTTTACAGTGAATATCGTTACTTAAGCATTTAAATTTCTATACAATGGTAAAAATAAATATGACATTCATTTTACATTTGCTTACATTATATACTGAGCGCGAACATGGGCTGATGAAACATAAAAAGGTAGAACACTAAAAAATTCCGGAAATCAGATTGCCCGTTCTTCTTACCGGGGCATGTTATAAAACAAAAAATCTGTCATATCAAATATTTACAATGAAAATTGCAGTAAATCATATCGAGTTAAATATTATTGTAAAAATTACAGCATAATACTTAATGGTAAAAATGAATTTATGGTAAAATGGAATTCAAGAATGATGCACCCAAAGTACAGGTATTTAATACCGCAATTTCATCCAGAATTTTTTGCGGTGCACAAAAAAGTACTATCAGTTGTCTTTGAGTAAAAAGGAGAAAATAAACGCAATATTGTGAGCAAATTATTCTGTGTCTACCGCAATCTTCAATCTTTTCTGATTTTTTATTGTTAAACTATTTTCGTACAGAATAAAGCATATCGGGAAATTTTTTTCCCTAGAAAACGCTATCGAGCTGCAATAAAGTTGCGCAAACTATGAAACTCTAATTGCAACTAATTACTTGTTCAAATATGTAAAGGTAGAATTTTTTCCCATTGTAATTATACATTAGAGAGCGATAAGGGAATATTAGTCTACATAATCCGGTAAAATAAATCGAAATGAAAAAAAAAACTATATAATACTTACTAAATTATACTGAACTGTATAATACTTAAGGGTAAAAATGAATTTACGGTATAATGGAATTTAAGAATGATACTCCCAAAGTACTGGTACTTTATGTCGTAACTTGATCCGGAATTTTTTGCGGTGTACAAAAAAATTCTATCAGTTGTTTTTGAGTTGAAATGAGAAATAAACGCTAAATTGTGAGCAAATTATTCTATGTATAACGCAATCTTCGAATCTTTTCTGATTTTTTATTGTTAAACTATTGTTTTTGTACAGAATAAAGCATATTGGGAAATATTTTTTCCTAGAAAACGCTTTCAAGCTGTAATAAAGTTGCGCAGATTATGAAACTCTAATTGCAAGTCATTACTTGCTTAGAAATGTAAAGGTAGAATTTTTTTTCTATTGTAATTATACATTAGAGAGCGATAAGGGAATATTAGTCTACATAATCCTCTAAAATAAATCTAAATGAAAAAAAAACTATGTAATACTTACTATATTATACTAAACTGTATAATACTTATGGGTAAAAACGAATTCACGGTAAAATGGAATTTAAGGATGATGCTCCCAAAGTACTTTATGTCGTAAGTTGATCCGGAATTCTTTGCGGTGTACAAAAAATTCTATCAGTTGTTTTTGAGTTGAAATGAGAAAATAAGCGCTAAATTGTGAGCAAATTATTCTATGTGTAACGCAATGTCCGATTTTTAATTTTTAAACTATTGTTTTTGTACAAAATAACGCATATTGGGAAATTTCCTTTTCTTAGAAAACGGTTTCAAGCTGTAATAAAGTTGCACAAATTGTGAAACTCTAGTTTTAACACATTACTTGTGAAGGAAAATGTAAAGGTAGAATTCCTCCACCTTCCCTAATTTAACATTAGAGAACGATAAAGGAATATTAGTCTACATAATCCTCTAAAATAAATCTAAATGAAAAAAAAAACTATGTAATACTTACTATATTATACTAAACTGTATAATACTTATGGGTAAAAACGAATTCACGGTAAAATGGAATTTAAGGATGATGCTCCCAAAGTACTTTATGTCGTAAGTTGATCCGGAATTCTTTGCGGTGTACAAAAAATTCTATCAGTTGTTTTTGAGTTGAAATGAGAAAATAAGCGCTAAATTGTGAGCAAATTATTCTATGTGTAACGCAATGTCCGATTTTTAATTTTTAAACTATTGTTTTTGTACAAAATAACGCATATTGGGAAATTTCCTTTTCTTAGAAAACGGTTTCAAGCTGTAATAAAGTTGCACAAATTGTGAAACTCTAGTTTTAACACATTACTTGTGAAGGAAAATGTAAAGGTAGAATTCCTCCACCTTCCCTAATTTAACATTAGAGAACGATAAAGGAATATTAGTCTACATAATCCTCTAAAATAAATCTAAATGAAAAAAAAACTATGTAATACTTACTATATTATACTAAACTGTATAATACTTATGGGTAAAAACGAATTCACGGTAAAATGGAATTTAAGGATGATGCTCCCAAAGTACTTTATGTCGTAAGTTGATCCGGAATTCTTTGCGGTGTACAAAAAATTCTATCAGTTGTTTTTGAGTTGAAATGAGAAAATAAGCGCTAAATTGTGAGCAAATTATTCTATGTGTAACGCAATGTCCGATTTTTAATTTTTAAACTATTGTTTTTGTACAAAATAACGCATATTGGGAAATTTCCTTTTCTTAGAAAACGGTTTCAAGCTGTAATAAAGTTGCACAAATTGTGAAACTCTAGTTTTAACACATTACTTGTGAAGGAAAATGTAAAGGTAGAATTCCTCCACCTTCCCTAATTTAACATTAGAGAACGATAAAGGAATATTAGTCTACATAATCCTCTAAAATAAATCTAAATGAAAAAAAAACTATGTAATACTTACTATATTATACTAAACTGTATAATACTTATGGGTAAAAACGAATTCACGGTAAAATGGAATTTAAGGATGATGCTCCCAAAGTACTTTATGTCGTAAGTTGATCCGGAATTCTTTGCGGTGTACAAAAAATTCTATCAGTTGTTTTTGAGTTGAAATGAGAAAATAAGCGCTAAATTGTGAGCAAATTATTCTATGTGTAACGCAATGTCCGATTTTTAATTTTTAAACTATTGTTTTTGTACAAAATAACGCATATTGGGAAATTTCCTTTTCTTAGAAAACGGTTTCAAGCTGTAATAAAGTTGCACAAATTGTGAAACTCTAGTTTTAACACATTACTTGTGAAGGAAAATGTAAAGGTAGAATTCCTCCACCTTCCCTAATTTAACATTAGAGAACGATAAAGGAATATTAGTCTACATAATCCTCTAAAATAAATCTAAATGAAAAAAAAACTATGTAATACTTACTATATTATACTAAACTGTATAATACTTATGGGTAAAAACGAATTCACGGTAAAATGGAATTTAAGGATGATGCTCCCAAAGTACTTTATGTCGTAAGTTGATCCGGAATTCTTTGCGGTGTACAAAAAATTCTATCAGTTGTTTTTGAGTTGAAATGAGAAAATAAACGCTAAATTGTGAGCAAATTATTCTATGTGTAACGCAATGTCCGATTTTTAATTTTTAAACTATTGTTTTTGTACAAAATAACGCATATTGGGAAATTTCCTTTTCTTAGAAAACGGTTTCAAGCTGTAATAAAGTTGCACAAATTGTGAAACTCTAGTTTTAACACATTACTTGTGAAGGAAAATGTAAAGGTAGAATTCCTCCACCTTCCCTAATTTAACATTAGAGAACGATAAAGGAATATTAGTCCACATAGTCCTCTAAAATAAATCCAAATGAAAAAAAAAAATTATTGACGCACTCATTCAATGTGTATTTTCTCAAGGTTATCGGATTATACAATTAACACTAAAATTTTTGCACTTCATAAAAGCAAAACGTCAACCGTATGATGAAAATAGACGAGGAAGCAATGCCCCTCATTACATACCTGTAACTTCTTAAAGGAAACAGAACTCATTTTTCATTCCTAATTACTAAAAAAAAACGTCTCCAGTTCATATACATTGAAGAGGATGTATTTAAAGCTAAAATAATAATAATAAAAAAATAGTTTTTAAATCACATTTTTGATCCTAGCCTGATCAATTGTGTTTGAAAGGTTTAATACTTCTCGTCTCTTGGGAGGTTATATTGATTCAGGTGAAGTATTTAAAAAGGAAGATAGGCATTGGTTTTTGGGTATTTTGTCCATTTTGTGTTTGTATCGTTTTATTTAACATTTTATCTAAAAATGGTATGGAATCATGCTGTGCAGTTTTATAACAAATTATTCGATGACAAATCTGGTAAGCCTTTTGTTAATAATATATTTTTTAATCCTGTATGCTGTAAAATATTTAAATATTGTCTGCTTCAATATATTTTGTGATGCGACTTATTTTTTTTTTTGAACTAGTAAACTTCAAATCATATTTTCAATTTTTTCACATTTGATTTTTAGTAATTTTTAATTATTAAGAGATTTTTTTTAGTACAGCGTTATAATATGTAACAAATATGTTAGTGAAATAATGCATGTTAATTTTTTTTTTAAATTTTACTATCGCTTTTTAATTTTTTTTTCGGATTTTATTTGGGCTGTGTTGAGTGATAGTACCAATAGAAATACTTGAATAGAAAATAAACAATCATAAATGCAATAATAAAGGCGACTTTTCTCTGAACTAGTAACCTTCAAATCATATTTTGAACTTCTACACATTTGAGTTTTCTTAATTTTTTGTCAGGAGTATTTTTAGTAAAACATTATAGAAATGTTAATTACATAAGGTATGCTAAAATTTTTATTTTAATTTACAATCGCATTTTCAGTTTGATCACATTTTATTTATTTTATGTAATAGAGCCAATTCTAAGAACTCAAATGAAAAATATACGATCATAAATATTATACAATACTAATTAAAATACACGATATATTTTAAAGACGGCTCTTTTCTGAACTTTCGAACTTAGATAATTATTTTCACCTTTTTCATAATTGTCTGTTAGTTTTTTTTATTAGGAGATTTAACATTAACATTACATTAAACATGTACTGTTAATAACAACATTAAATAACATGTAAATGGTTTATTTTAAGTCATTTTCTTCACATTTTATATAGGAAATGTTATGTTGTAAAATCAACACAAATACTCGTATAACAAGAACATTATTATTATTATTATTTTTTTTTGTTGAAAATATGAGTTTGATACAAATTGCTTAATTATTTGAATAATAACTATTTACTTCTAATAAATGTTGTCCTCTTCTTTAACTACTGTTTGTAACAATTCTTCTATAACTCTTATTATAGTTTATCTCTCTGTTTACGATAATTTTAATATTTTATTCCCCTGATTTTGATTATCGTGAGACATTAGGAGGAGTAGTAAAATTATTCAAACATTTTATGTGCATGGGTCTGTGTGTCTCTTTTATAACTACGGAAGCCTTTGTACTAGGATCTCGTGATTTAGGCAGCGTACTCAAGGAAAAATTTTAGCTACGTATCGTAAAACAAGCATTAAAATCCCGATTAGTTAGTTTGTTTCAAAAATAATATTTTTTCATGGGTTTAGCATTAGGCATTCCTGCAAATTGACACTTCTTTTCATTTATTTAAAGAAGGGCGTCATTGATGTTTACAAGTTTTCAGATCTATTTAATCAAAAACGAGTTTCCCTGGGAGTCTATTGCGTGCTCTTTAACTATCTTTTGTTTGTTATGACAGGTAAGATCAAGGATCAACGTGATCGGTATGTGTGGTTATGCCTCCGAATTAGTGTTTCTAGAATAATATGAAATAACGTGTTCATTTCGTTTATAGTTTGGTTCTTGCAACTATGTCTTATCAAGTGGTTTTTCATGGCGTGTTAATGTTACAGTCTTGGATTTATTATCCCGACAAAACAATTTTCGGATTTGACTTAAATGGATACCTGCAAGCGACATCAGACCTGCCTGTCGAACTTGTCGTGTTTTTATAAATCTAAATAATGTAAAATCAACTATAAATGAAATAAAAAAAGTTATGTTTTGTACTGAAGTGCGGAATTATCGGAAACAATGACTCATTAGTGGTATTGTTTGACTGTCATAAGTTGGACTCGAGCAATAGCATAATTTTTGGTGACAATGTGTAGTTAATTTTTGCATTGATAAGTTCAATTTCTGAAAAGTCTTTCGTAATATACGAGGTGTGCTACAATTGGGTATAATATGAAAAAAGCACAACTACTTCCACTTACTAGGAATAACATTTACCTTTTAGTTTAATTAATAAACTGAGTTTTAAATATGCTTACTAAATTCATAAACTTCGGTAAAACAACAATATAAATTATTTCCAAAGGAACTAGACTAATACAATTCCAACCTGGCGAGTAGCGACTTATAACAAGACACTTCGTTTGATGCTTTTACTTGTTGCTAGAAATCAGGCTCGCAGAAAATGCTGTTTACTAGTTAAATTTAGTAGGAATAATACGATCTGTGACGTAGGCTATAGTATACCCAATTAAAAATTATGATAAAACTAGTGGGCTGCGCCCCCTGCTCGCTGACGCTCGCCAACCCCCGAAAATTGCTACGCAATCTTATATGGTTTGCTTCGCAAACCAAGCTCGCTTCGCTCGCTACTAACTTAGATACATTGCAAATTCACAAAATTCTAAGAATTCAAAACAATCATTCAAATCCATATAACGACTTTTTTTTTTTTAAAATTTACATCTTTTTAGTAAATACTAAGTCAGTAAAATAAATTTTAATTCAAATAAATGACATGTAATTCGTTAAACCTATTAGTAATGTGCTATAGTATAAAATCTTAAGATAAAATTTCTAAAACTGATATCTCTTTAAAAAGGTTAAAATTTTGGCTATAATTAAGTATATTAAAAGTTGAAATAAGTGAATTGCAATGGAAAAACCCGTATAAACAAAACATTGAATTTCGGAAGAAATCACATTTGGTGAGAATGCTCTCTCTTGTCAAAAAATACAAAATAAACTGACCTCAAATAAAACTCAAAGGACTTCGAATCAAATAATTTAGGTAACTACTATCACGTTTAATACAAAAGGAAGATTTATTAACTAAACAATAAAATTACAGCATCGCAGTTCCAAAAAAGAAATATCACACTCACTCAAAAAAAAAAATAAATAAATAACAATTTACATTCTAAATAATCACCATAGCAACCACAAAACTCTTCTCGTTACCACCTATAAACTGATATATAATAAATAAATTATTTAACAAAAAATACGATGCGCATACGCACATAATATTTTACACTCTGGTTATTTCAGTTTCCGCTTTTAAAAGCGCTATATGTTGAGCCACCTCACCATGTGACATTCTTAGCAGCAATGATTGGTCGATTTTCTAGCGTTGCCATTCGGGGAGTTGTAATGTGGCTTTTTTTTATCGCCGTGTAAGAGAAATATATATATAGATATGCCTAGTTGCGTAGTGTTAATTATTATCGATATATAGATTGCTTAAGTTTTCTATTCCATACTACAAAAAACGGTATACGGCTAGCTCGTAACTTAGAAAAACACATAAATATATTTACCATGTACTCTTAATACATTTCTGTAATAAAAAGTAAATCAATAGTAGAAAAGTTAAAGAAAACAGATAAATATCCTTTTAATGCATTTGTAATTTCATTACATCGCAATACTAGAATTGTATATTAATATTTCACGAAATAAATATAATATTTTTATGGAAAAAAAACATCTATGCTTGTATTTTAATAAATATTTATGTATTTTGGAATTAATAAAAATGTTTTTTTTTCTTTACGTTTTTGGACCCTTTTGTTGTGACCTTAGACTATTATCTAAATGAAATCAGAAATTTATAATTGTTTGTATGATTTTTATTTTGATAGATACAAAACTGATTCATAACTTCCACGCAGAATACAAAGCAAATTAACGATTTGAAATGTATTCCGAAATTTTTTGATAGATACAAAACTGATTCATAACTCCCACACAGAATACAAAGCACATTGACGATTTGAAATTTATTCCGAAATTATATAGAAACAAAGGTAATATGTCATGTGTCGCTGCTCGGTATACATTCGCCCTGTATTCTCTTTATTGATGATTTTAAGGTTATAGCTACTGCTCGGTATATACTACCCTGTGTTCTCTTTATTGATGGTTTTTTAAAGGTTAAGTCCTACTGCGTGGTATGCATTTGCCCCGTATTCCCTTTAATGATGATATAATGTTAAGAAGTGCCCAGTATGCATTTGCCCGTATTTCCTTTACTGATGTTATTTAGGATTAGAAGCTACACTGGTCGACAAAATTAAGAGATGGAAGACATTTTCCCAAATATCTTAAAAAATACAGAATATAAATAAATTAAATTTGGTATGGATATAGCTTATTCCATGATAATAAAGTATGCAAAACAAAAATTAAAGTGACACTCACTGGCAAGACCTATTGCCAATAAATCCAATGTAGTCTTAATTTAAGGATAAAAGATGACAATAAAGGAGAGGCTTGTACAGTGTGTGTTGCCTCCAGTATGGTCACCCCTGACAGACAGACAGCATGCACAACGAGTATGCATGCTGTTAATAAGGGAGTTAATGAGGACTTGTGGAAGACCCTCCCATTCTTCCACCAGAGCAATTTTTAACTCCAGAATGGTTCTGGGGGGAGGTTGGCACATCGCAATAGCTCTCCCAAGAGCATCCCAAGCATGTTCAATAGGATTCAGGTCAGGGGATTTGGCTGGCCCATCCATTCGTTGAATATCCTCGCTTTCCAGAGACTCATCAGCCATGAGAGCCCTATGTGGTCGCGTATTGTCGTCCATAAAAATGAACTCAGGGCCAACAGCGTCCCTGAAAAGACGCACATAGGACTCTAGGACCTCCTGCCAGTACCACTGGGTATTCACGGAACCATTGTCAAACACATGGCATCTTGCATGATTCCTGACCAAACCATGAGTCCTCCACCGGCATAATGGTCCCTTTCGATAATGTTGCTGGGATGGTATCGGGTTCCAGGTTCCCTCCATATCAATAGCCGTCCAGAAATAGCGTCATAAAAGAATATAGCGTCATAGAAATGTGCGAAAAGGCTTTCCATCTCTTAATTTTGTCCAACAGTGTACAATCTTGTATATATTTGCACGGTATTCTCTTTACTGATGGATTAGAAGCTACTATTTTGAATATATTTGTACGATATTCTCTTTACTGATGTTTTTCAAATGCTTTTGTCTGGTATACAATTGCCTACATTTTTTATAGATTTTTTATTTAAAAGTTAAATGCCACTGCCCGGTGTATATTTTCCTGGTGTAAACTAGAGAGAAATTCAGACTCGCTTTTAGTTGTTTAAGTCAATCAGAGGCCAAGGAATTTTTATCCGGGTCAACCCCGAGCCCAAGACACGTCGGATAACTTATAACCCAGGTCCGAGTGAGGCCAAGATATATGTCCATTAAAGACCAAATTTTGAGGTATCGCTACTCAAAATTTTTTTTATCTAAACATTTAATTTAATCATTAAATTTTCCTTTCCTATAACCTGTAAAAAAAACTTACTGAAATATCAAGATGACTAATACAAAAAGGAAAATCAAAATCTTGAGTAAAATTAAAGTCAATTTACAACAATTGGTGTAAACCTTACAAAGTAAAAACACCAAATAGAAATAGTAGATTGCTGTAATTATAATACATTTAAGTGTTTCATTTTCTTAAATATTTAATTACTGATCAGATCATCAGTTGACGAGGAAGTCTCCTTTTTACCACTTTCAAACGTTTGTTTGAAAATAGTAAAAAAGTTTATGAAATTTTATCATGAGTCTGAAACCTGTTTTCAGTTAATGTCGTCCGAGCTCGCGTCGATCCCAGGCTAGGGCCGAGCACTGTCAGTTGTAGTTTAGATTTCTTTTTTTTATCATTAGAACATACTTGTATTTTTCGACATACGCTGGTGATGGTCTGAATATGCATGAATATAATCAAATATTCAGTCTTTCATACAACATTAGGTATGTGTTGACTTTCACTAGTGAAAGTCGACATTTTCCGATTTCGGTTAATCACATCAACATTTATAAAATAACTCGCACAAATTAGTATAACATGTAATTTGTTTCAGCTTTTGTCAGTTTGGTTACATCAATAGCTCTGTCTCCAGCTATTTTACAGTGTGCATTAAAATTAATAAATTCAGTGTTATAAATGCTTCAAGATTATTAATTCTCTAAATATAAAAAAATCAAGTATAACTACTACCAATATATATACAAGAATTAACCTATTACCATTTCGCCATAATGTATTTTTTCGTATTTTACTTTATTTTCACAACAATAAATTAATATGCAAATTAAAAACTAATGTGTCTGAAAGGAGACCAACTGAAATATATGAGATTCCCCACCTTACAAAAGAAATTTCACGAAAACAGTTTTTTTACTTAGCACCTAAATATATAATAAATTACCATTTCAGTTGCAAAACATCAAAATATATTCTTCTTTTAAGCGTGCTTTATTTCAATTTGTGATGAACATTGACGATTTAGATCTCTATTTTTCACTTTAAAGGAAGCATTTGATTTTTTATACCAGTCTTGTGCCAATCCAAATGAATTTCTTATGTTGCCTTTGTTATGTAATTTTGTTATTTTTTTTATATAGTTTCATGCATTTTTTTTGCTTTCTATTATTACAGTGTTCAACAATATATGACATCTTATGATGAGCAAAATAATTTATGATTGTAATACCCCCCTTTTTTTATTTCTTTTTTTTAATTTCTATTTTAAATTTATTGTATTACTTTTCTTTGTCGCCTGGACAGGAATTTCCACTTGACGACGAATGAGTCTGAAACTGAATGATTGATTCCTTGTATTTATGTGTTTTTGTTCCCAATAAAGTTATATTTGTTTGTTTAAAAAAAACGTTACTATACTGTTGCAAATTGTGAAATCTTTTTAATTTGATTTAAACTTTTCTTCTGGAGATTGTTGATGAATTTTTTTAAAGTAATAATGTCCGTAACTCTTTTAGATCCTCGAATTGAAGATTGGGTTATGACTAAAAATCCCATTCCCACACTATTTATATGTCTTTCATATGTGTATGTAGTGAAATACTTAGGACCTAACCTAATGAAGAACAGGAAGCCTCTAGATATTAGATGGATGATGATAATTTACAATTTTTCGATGGTTATATTTAACATTATATTGTTTTATGGTGTAAGTATTGAAAATTATTACTCTTATATAATACAGAGAACTAAAGCCCCTTGCGCGCTATCACTTGCAAACCTTCATAACAGCACTTTCTTTCGCATAACTTCATGATTGTTTCTTGCTTCATGCGCTTACCGGCAAATACTAAAATATAGTTATATAATTTAATGTTTGTTTAAACAATATATGATCACACATAAATCAAAACTATCTAGCATTTCGACAGGTAAAATCTATTGGTAAAATGATGGAATACGTTGGACAATTGGAGCAATTTTCCAAAAAAAAAAAAAAAAAAAAAAAAAAAAAGGCCGCCAACGCCGAAGTGAAGCGTCGACACTTGTTGTCAAACTGTTGCTAACCCAGAAATAACGCTCTTAACATTGTCGCTGAGAATTGGCTTAGGCAAAAAACATATTAAATCATAACCTGAAGAGGGGAAATACATAAACATAAAAACCCATCCCTAAGCTAGCAAAATCAAGCTCAAGAAATTTCCAAATCTCAAGCTCAACCGCAAAATCACGCCATGAATTTCAAAATGAAAATGCAACCCACCTAATAAAAGCATCGATTTTTCTTACTCTTATATTTTGAGGTGCCCCATAGATTATCGGCAAGTCGGTCTTCAAAATTGATGATATTGTTTTATTTACGGAAACTCAGTTATTTTATGATACATCTCATGTTTATATGTTTTTGTTATGTTAGGCTTTGTTGTCGTTGTTGTGGCTTATCTTCCAAATGCCTGACGAAGTCAGACAAGATCCATCAGACCGTTGACCCTAAGGTAATCGAGAACCAGAAGGGGGGATGAATATATGTCCTCTCTGGAAAGTCCCAAACAGTTCAGGATGTGCTCGGGAGGAGCCTGCTCAGTTTGGCATTTGGAGCAGACTTTGAAGACCGTCACGCTGGCTAATCAGGGTTTAGGCAGTGGGCCATAAGTGTTAAATAATGCTAGGCTTTAGTGTATATAGATGCTTTTTTTATGTATTACTATTTCGCCATTTTATATGGCAACACGTAACACGTGAGACAGGCTTAATCCGATCCGCCCCTGAATTGGGGCATCCGGAGTATACTAGGTGACTCATGGTTACAAAGATCCTCAAAGTCAGACGGCGGAGCCGGTGGTGCATGGACACTTGAGGGTCCATGGCCCCGAGTCACGCACGACAAAGAGCACCACTTCTTGTCAATGAGCAAAGGAGAAAAGTTTGTCAACGAGTCCGAACCCACAGGGGCGGCTTCAAATCACCTGCAGATGAACCAGGTCGACAGCAGTGGGCGTCTGCCATCCTGCGGTCCGTCGAGATGTCCCAAGACTGGAAGTCTCCAAACCAATACTTTATTCAAAACTTAGAATACAAACAAAAAACCAAAAAACAATTGATCACAAACAATTTGAAAAAAGTAATGAAATAGTCAAGAGTTACAAAAATACTGGCTGTGCCAGAACGCTCTCACAATTCCGGAACTCCCAGGAAAATCTAATACTTGGTGTTTTGCTGAATCTTTTCTCTGGCCCATTGCAGAGAAGGACATGTTTGATTCCATGCGCTATGATTTATACGAAGTCTCGTATTATACTTTTGGTTTGCTTCTTTGCAATTAATGCAGGAACTCTTGTTACTGCAAGCATCTTTCTTATGTCCTTGTTCTCCGCAATTAACACAAGTTTCTTGATGTTCACACACTTTCGCGACGTGGCCAAGCCTGTTGCACTTATAGCAACGCAAAGGACGGATGTATTCTTTCAGTCTCACGAATGTCCAGTTAAGACTCAGCCTGCCGCGCCTTATTATTCTTTTAAATGCACTCGGTTTAGTCGTAATAACCCAGGGAGTTTTCATTCGACTCCTGATTGGAAACAAAACTTTGGGTGTTGACTCTTCAAATTCCTTATTCGAATTTTTCAATATTTTTTCAAAGTCTTATTTGCAGTTCGTCTCTTCTACTTCATATAATATGACTCTAGGATTTCTCTTTTTAATTTCCTCGCAATGAAACACCTCCGTCAGGCCCTTTTCTTCTAATTCATCCATTATTGAGCTTTTCTTTTCAATTTTGAGTAATACTCCGCCGTCTTTTATTTTCTTTATCCTTATGAGACCCAGCTTTAGGTCACCGGGATTGATCTTTTCTTTCACGACCTTCTCAATGTCAGTGTCGATATTTTTGCTCGTGGGTTTTAAAGTAATGCAGTGTTCGATAATTGGTCTGCGTGAAATGGTGACTGATGCACGTTAAATCTGTCGAGTCTCAAAGTCCTCCATGTTCCCATAACAAATCAATACCTCTGGGGGTACTGATCCAGGAGTTTCCTTGTCTTCTGGATTGGTTCAAAATTACAAGGCTACGGAGTTGAACGTAAGTAGTCGTAAACCCGTGAAAGTGGGTCGGCTGTTCAACGACGGTTATAAAATAAAATAAAATTGGTCTGTGTTCTCCAGCACCTTGACTCCTTAATGCGTCTGCGTAAGATTGGCCTTTCTGCTTAGTTTTATTCTTTTTCCCTTTTATGACTTCATTCAGCGCTCTTTCTGCTTCGTGTTGGAGTCCTTTAGTGTAAGACAACACTTCATTCTGCTTCGTTATTATATCACTGAACTCAAATGCCATAGCTATTAGCTTTTGCGCCATGACCAGATTCAAGACTTACTCTTGGTTATAAATTTCAATAATTTCTCTCTTAAGAAAATTCCAGACGTGGCCCATTCCTTAAGTGATTCCTCAAACGAGTTATTAAATGACTCGGGAGAGTCTTCCTCCTCCGAATCACACCCTGTCTCGGACGTGAATAAAATGAGAAGTTAATTCAGCAACTCTAAAAAGAAAAAAAAAATTCTTTCACTTCTCTCCTATGCTCAAATCTAGATCACTCAAATAGTGCTCGAATTCTAAAGAGCAGTCTAAAGCTCCTCCGTCTGCGTTAGCCGTCCGAAGACGTTTGACCCTCGAACCACGATGAGGTGCAGAGCGGGGAAAATTAAAAAATAGAATTTGATGTTAATTGGTAGGCCGTTTAAGAGTTTGGCGCTGGGAATAGACTCTGAGCCTTGTTTCGCTGCGGGTATTTGCTACTCAAAGTAGCTTTAATGATGATATCTTACCAAACTCTAAGGGGCTCGAGGGATCACATAAGCAAAATTCGCAAAAAATTACCCGTCTTCGCCAAGGGGTACAACAGTATATATTTATCCTTTTTACTTTCCAAACAAGAGAGATCCTAACTCTACTTCTCTTTTATGGTAAAATTCTAGAATAGTCCAACCGTCGGCGACCTTTTGAAATCTCGTAAAGTTGGCTATTATTGCTTAGATCAACGTTGTTTTTTTATTATTAGCAAAACAGTTTAAATTATTACCAATTTATAAAAATGTTTTTAATAAAATAAAATAAAAAATATCTCACATAAAAGAACAACATATCTATCCGAAATATCTTCCAGAAACCTAGTTTAGCGGGATTTCAAAGAGTCGCTTGGCGAGATTTCAAAAAATCGCCACGGGATTGGCTATTCTAGGATCCACGCTCTTTTATTTTAAAAAATGAATTTAGTTCAAGAAATCTTATTTGAAATGTAAATGATATCATGCTGATGTTTGCCACTTGCTATCGCGCGATAGATATCGGTAAATTATAAGTAAAAAAAAATTCTGCTATATTTCCTTGAAAATAAATAAATAAAACACTACAAATAGGACAATGAATATTGGCACTTGTTACTAATGCTCACACATTCTTTCTTTTTTTTTTTCTCGCAAACATTACAGGCAAGCAAAATCAAGCGCTTGTACGTCGTGGCATAAGCAAATGTCAGAAGCAAATTGATTAAGCAATTTGAAGCCTAATAGCTGTATAGTTAACATGCCATCTATGTTCATTGCGCTCTATATAATAGTGTTTAATGTCATATTTGATCATTAAGTGTGATGATGTGTACCATAATGTGACTGATCATATAATCGTGTTTGTATAGCAAACATTTATTAGGTCTACCAAACCTTTAATTATATTGATTGAAATAAATGTTGCACTATTGCTTACGGCAATAATTTTCATAAATGTTACTAATTATTTGCTAATGTTATAAATGTTACTTAATTTTTATGTTTCTATATTTCTAAAAACGGTTCTATATTACGATTTCTTTTTGAATTTTCTGACCTGTCCATCTTTTCCTGAGTTCGTCATTTTATTTCATTTGTATTGCAGATGCAGTATGAAATATTACATATCATAATCAATAAATTTGATGAGAACTGTTTCTCGTAGAATTATAAGGGTGAAACATATGATTTTTAATATATTCTTTATTTTAGCTTGGAATCTATGGTTGGTTTGGTTTATACAGTTTTAAGTGCCAACCAGTTGATTATTCAAGTAGCCCTGAAGCACTTGGTGTGAGTTAATCATTTTATTTTCCTTAATATAAGAACAGTGTTCTGTATTAAGTTAATTTAAATTTTAAAAATATTTGTTTAAAATTAGGTAGCAAATCAAGATTTAAATAAGAAAAAAAAATGCTTAAAAAATCTTTAAAAAATAATGTTAATTTAAAACTTGGTACGTCTGGCTATAAAACGTGTACTGTCTGGCAATTGAGTACTTGCAACACGAGAAGAAGTCAAATAATTATGCCTAACCATGTGATTTAAATCAGATTTAATTGGATATCTGTAAGTGACGTCACGTGTGAGCATCGAATATGATTGGTTTCTGAATCGACAAATGTCACTGTTTGCCTAGCCTAGGATGACGTCATTTGTAGGTATTTAATCACTAGCTGAGTCCCCAACCGTATTGCACCTAGAAGACAACCTCACGGAAAACTCATGGATTCAAACAGTGGGGAATTTTTTATTTAATTTTTGACCAGTATGTTGAAAATGCATGGGAAATACTGTATAAAAATGTACTGTCTGTTCAATTCTATTATTAATCTATTATTATATAAAAAATATTTTTACAAATTACTATTATTACAAATATATTTAATTATATTTTAAGTAATAGAGATAGGTGATAATAGCTTCTTCCAAATAACTCGTTACTTTACAGAAACCTTTTCCTAAGAAACAAAATAAATTTTAAATACTTCTCTATCATTGTAAAGAAAACTTAGCCAATAATTTATCCGTGTCTATTTTATATTTCAAATCTTTTGATATATTTTAATTGTAATGTCTTTCCTTATTTGTTTCAGATGTTATCCATCTCCTGGTGGTATTACTTGTCAAAAATGGTGGATTTTACTGACACAGTAAGTATAAAATGATCGAAATGAAAAGTTAATTGGGTTTCCAATGATTATTTTTCTATTATTATTATTGCTAAATTATGATTATTATTTCAAAATTCTTTTGACATTTTTCAATTTTAGAGACTTATTTCGTTTGTCTGCGCAGAGGGGCACAAACGTGGCCAAACTAAATTTTTCATTTAAATCTATCAAAGAAGTAACGTTACAAAATCTAAAACAAATGTAAAAGATGCTGATGCATTACAGGAAAGGATTAAAAGAAAGTAAAAAAAAAATAATAAGCAAATTATGAGAAGCTTAAAATAGAACAAAGAATTAAACATTCAAAGATTAAAAAATTAAACATCATTAAAAAGGTTTACAAAAATTAACATTAATTATTATTATTTTTAAATTTTAGAAAAAATGATTTAAAAAGAATTTTTTTCTCTTGTTTTTGAAGAACGCGCATAAAACAGAATCAAAAGTAAGAGACTCATAAAGAAAGAAAAAATAGCATGAAGTCACTCAAATACTGGGTACTAATGCACGATTTCTAAAATTTGAACTAATTCAGTATGAGGCTAGTTAGGAAATGATCAAATCGTACACTAAGAGTACTGGTAGCTATAAATACATATCTGCCAACTTTTACACATTTTGCAGAAAATTTACACATTTTGCGGGTTTTGAAAAGAACATTTTAAAAAAAATTAAATTGATTTTATTTTAAATTTTGGAAGTACTTAAATATTTCCCCTTCAATATAAGTTTTTTTTTATACACATGCATAATTATTTAAAAATCCTGTATCGTAAATTCATTTCTAATTAATTTTTAAATTCTAAGAATCAAATTTTAAAGTATAACCATTATTACAACTTGATAAAACTCTTAAACAAAACATTGCACTGTATCTCCGAATGAAATTACGGTAAAAAGTGCACCCTGAGTATGCATCCGTAAAATTCACTTTTCCATAAAATCTACCTTTATCGTAAAATTTTTAACCCAGTTTGAATTCCAGTGATGACTGGTCAATACAAATTCCGTATCCGACTTGCTTCGACCATAGTGCTGGCGTAAAAATATCCTCGTGGGAGGTTTTCGTCGTCTTGCTCACCATGTAACGCAAATATGGTTTAGTTCCTTCTAAAGATCCTCCACGAAGGCAAATTTCTCCCAATACTTGATCCAGGAGTTCCCTTGTCTTCTGGATTGGGTTCAAAATTACAAGGCTACGGAGTCGAACATTAGTAGTCGTAAACCGAAAATTGGATCGGCTGTTCACTGACGGTTATAAAATAAAATATAGATAAAAATCTAATGATAGTGTCGCAGTTTTCCATTGAATAATTAAATTCTGCGTTACATTTTAAGATAAAGTTGTTTACATCGGAGTCGAATCTTATTAATCGTTTTACAATTATCTCTTTTGGTGCAAATTACATTAAATTACGGTTAAAGTGATTCGTTAAATGATTTAGAACTTAACTTCCAGATTTATACGCAACAATACGGTAAGTGCAAAAATTTTATTCAAAATACATCCGTCCGTTTATTAAGCTAAAATATTAAATTACAGTTGCAAGCTCACCAAATTTGTTATAACAATATACTTTTAATTTTATATGTTATTTCAAAAAATGATTACTTAGAAAAATGATTTATGTTCACTTATACATCTTAAGGGAAATAATTAGACATGGGAAGTGGAGGCACAAGTGTTCTTTTTAGTACATATATTTTTAGTTGAATTATTATTTCAACTGTCTTATTCCAAGAAACAGCAATTATTGCGAAGCAATCCTCGAGGTTGGTGAGAGTGAGCGAACCTAGTACATTAAGCTTAGCCCCCTAGTTAAAGTGGTTCGGTGACTTAGCGGTAAATATTAGTGTATAAAAATTTCAGTATAGAAGAGTTTTTGTTCCGTAAAACACTACTATAAGAATCCCTAGCTCGATGAGTCATCACCTCCTACATCAAGAAGCCTCCACACGGTCTTTCATAAGTAGTCCGCGCAGACTGCTTAAAAAGCGAACCAGTTGTGCGCATGTACCTAAAACCTTTTATAAAAGTAATTGAGAGAAATTTAACTTATATATTTGAGAATTGAATCTGTAGTGGTTGACAAGTGAATAAGGCATTTCAATAATATTCATAAATAAAATAAATTTTTAGTCATATATTTGCTACCACTTTCTTTTTTAACTATATTCTGTATTAAATGACTCGTTCGGTAAGTGGATATCCTCCACGATCGGACTACCAATAAAAAACCGTGTGGAGGCTTTCAGTTGTAGGAGGAGTTGGCTGAGCGCTTATACTTTTTACCGCGCAACTTGATCCGGAATTTTTTACAGTGTGTAAAAATTGGTAGCCAGTCATTTTAGTTATTTCTTTCATTGGCTATTTCATAATGAGAATGGCAAATCTTATGAACAATAACTCCATAAACATAAACTACAAACTACATACATATGAACATAAACTACATAAATATTAGTTAGATATTATTTTAATATTTTTGATGAAGAGTTAGTTATTGAATTCTGGGGCAGTTTCGCCTAATCTTTGGTTTCTAAAGTTCATTAAGAAGTTAAGGGTAAAGCAAGCATATTTAAGTGAAATGAAGTATGACCTAAAAAAGCAAACTTTAGAATCGCTGCTTATTGCATTATTGAAAAAAAACAAACGATTTAGCTATCTTTCGTTTCTACCGTATAACTAAACTTGCCCAAACTTTGTATGGGTTCAAATTGTATGATTTAAAAAAAAAGTCAGGCTTTAATAAATCAAAATGTATAGTTTAGCAAGTTATACAACCCACTTATATGGTTATATATAGTTATATACAATCTTCTATACAAATATGGTTACATACAATCCAGAAAATGTTGTTTTAGTCAGGAAGCAAACATATTAACAAGCATTTAACGAAAATGGATATTTTTAGTATAACAGTATTTTAAATAAGCAAGATCTGTACTCAAACTTGGAGTATTCTGAAAAATATTTTTAGAATATTGTAATTTAAATAAGATTTTTTGCACTTTTTTAAGCATACTGTTCTCTATAATTGGACGACCGGAGGCTAAGTGGTAGCGCTTCGCGCTCCCATGCCACAGGTCCTGGGTTCGATCCTTGGGCCGGGAAAGGTTGACTCAGCCTTTCATCCCTTCAGTGAGTCGATAAATGAGTACCAAGCAGGCTTGGGAACTAAACACTGGGGGTTCTGCGTTCGGCTGACCGCCTAATCGGAACATCTGCTCCTGCACTCCAGAGCCCAAGGTCAAGAAAGCTGAGATGAGCACAGTAGGCCTTGGCCCTCTATGGACTGTAGCGCCACTGAGTTTAGTTTTTTTTTAAATTCTCTATAATTGTATACAGTATTTTATGATTGTTACATATTTTTAGTGCATTGTATTTAAAGTTAACTATATACTCTTTTAAATTTAAAGCATTCTATAATTTTATATAGTGTTCTATGATTGTAACTCATTTTTTGTAAATTATTGTTTATATATCTGTACTTTTTTATACTTACAGTATTCAATAATTAAAAGATAATTTAAAAATATTGCCGATTATATAAGCTATGACTTAACTCTTTTAAACTTACATTGTTCTATAATAATATACAGTGTTTTTAAGTAGGAGATTTTTATTATACAGTAGATTAAATAAGCTATATTTCTACTGTTTTAGATTTACAGTGTTATGTAATTGAAGTAATCTAAAGAAAAGTTTGTTAATATAAGTTGAAATTTAGAAAAATATTGAATTACAGTAATTTTGAATACGATGAAATTAAAAAAAATCACTGTGTAAAAACACTAGAAAACTATTTTTGTTACATAATTTTCCATTAAAAGTTTTAGCCGGGTGTAATGAAAGTAACTAAAGATTCGAAAACGGAGCGGCAAACTGAATTCTGCTTAGGAAACTAAATAATTTAATGATGTGTTTTCATAATGTGATTACCCATGATCATTCATCAATGCTTTCAGTTATTATTTAGACCATTTCATACGATACCGTAGCATACGTCAAGTTTGCTATTAATAAAAATAATTACAATCAGGAATTACTTTATTTCGTTTCAGATATTTTTTGTTATGAGAAAGAAATATAATCAAATTACAACCCTACATGTAGTTCACCATGGATTGATGCCCATGAGCTGTTGGTTTGGTCTTAAATTCACACCAGGTAGTTTTTATTTATCCTTTTTTTAAAAAAATTAAAGTTTTTTTTCTTTGAGAAAACTAGTTGTCACTGTTTTGTTAAAAAATGAATGTGCCGAAACTTCTGCTAAATTTGAGTAGACGCTTCTTATAAATTTTATTTCTTGAAGTTAAAAAGAGGGATTATGATATGTGACTACTACATTTATTATGAGTTATATTCAGTTCTCTGCAAACTGCCGTCATAATTTCGAAATGCACCTACAAAGCTCACTGAAGTAAGCCTAACAAATAACATCATCTGCTTACAAAGAGTTGGATTTTCCAATTAACTTACAACATAGATGCAATTATCAAATTATCCAGAGTAAATATATAGGCTATAATCGCGAATCACAAGTAACAATAATCACGAATAGTTAATTTTTATAGTAAAAAGGGGAAAAAAACTAGAAATAAAATGTATTATTTCACATTTTCCAAAAATTAATTGTTCACGGAGAAAGTAATTCTGGTAACTAGAAATTCTGGTTTACTGGAAATTCTGGTTTTCAAAATTATAGTTTTTATTATCACACATTCAGTAAAAGATATAAAACTGAAGAGTAAATTCAACCAAATAAATAATATTTTGCCAAATTTTATAAAACCAAATAAATTGTAATAGTGCCAAATTTTAACACTCTTAACAAATTTTATCACGTATTAAAAAATCATATTTTATTTTTAATTTTACCAAAATCATTACCAAATCACTTTGGTAAAAATTACTGTAGTTTTTAATGTTTCCATAGAGCTAGAAAAGCGTTAAATTTCACTACATTCTGGTAGTTTTGGCCATACTTCTTACTCAGTGTTACTTTGTTTAGCAGTGTTTACAGTTTACAGTTCACTCAGATTACCCAGTGTTAATCTCGTGTTTGGTTTCCTTTAATTCATCGTGGAAAACTACATACGAAACAATGCTTCCCTTGCCTATATTTTATCTAGATAGTACGGTCAATTGATTAGATAACTTCAAACCGAAAACTAGTAATTTTTATACATAAAAACCCTTTAAATTTATGAATTGTTAGTCCTGCTGATTAGACTAGCTGTAGTAATTGCTTTCATTCGATTTAGCTTAATAAAATACACGAATTGTACATCACTTTTCTAGATGAAAATGTCAAATGCGTTAATAGTGACAGGTAAAAATTGTACTTTTGTTCATAAAACATTTATAACTTCAAATTGCTAGTCCGATTGTTTGTTCTCATCTAATTCAGTGAAGGAAGTTACATCATAATTCCTTGTTTGTCTAAATAACAGTATTTAAGTTTCTCATCTCATTTACCCTCTTTTGCCGTAAGCCGTGACAAGGTGAAACTCCATATTTACCTTTGTACATAGAGAACTAAAGTAATGCAATGGCACAACTCGGATGGTCAGAGACAAGCTAAAGAGCTGAATCGTGACTGTCCTAGAGTACGTCAAAAAGAGCTTCTTAAGCTAGGAAGGAGCGGCTTGAGGAATATCATTGGTCCTCTCACTGGACACTACACCCTCAGTAGACACCAATACGTAATTGGTATTGAATCTGATTCTCTTTGTCGATGAGGAGGAGACTACACGACATATGCATTGTAATTGTGAGGTCTATCCTGCTCAAAGATCATAGCATTTAGGGCACCATTGACCTGGGAACTGCAGGACGTTCCGGATCAGGTGTTTACTGAACTTCATTGCAGTCATAAAGCTTTCCTGTTAATCATCATGATTTAGGGTTTGGGTACAATAGACCTCAGGTCGATGTGACCTGCTCTTTGGAGCTGTCCAACCTCTAAGGTAATCTATGCCTTTAATCTCCAAAAACAAATTTCAGCATGTTCCGGCTTGTAATTTTATATGTATATCTGAAACTCTAATTAGACTGTACTAAGCCTTAGACTTTGAGGTAAAAAATGGGTATTAACATTTTTGTAGATTAGACATGTATAGATTTTCCTGTCAGATACTGCAGTAATCTGTAGCTGCTTCAGAAGGTAAACAAATATTGTGTTGCTGTCTCATGACAGTAACCCTTATTGATTGTGAAGAATGAAAGTTCTGGTTGTATGTAATTATTTGCAGTATGGATGTGAAAATTTTATTACTGTGGGTTGTGACTTTTTGCCCAATTTATTTTCAATTAATATATTATTCGCCCCACTACGAGTTTCCCGTTTCCCCACTTTAATTTCTCTGATCGTAGTTCGGAGGAGATCCGGAGTTCCATCTGATTATTGAATCATGTAGGATTGGATTAGTTTCAAGCTTTAATATTAGCTGGCTTTTAGCCTAGCTCTTAAGGCGAGTGATTATCCTCGGGGAAAAAAACACTACTTTATCCGGAATCTAAGCTTAGCTTGTAAAGGGGTTTCAATGAGCATTTAAATGGGTGATAAATTGAAATTGGCATGCATCCTTCGAGATTATAACAAGATGAAAATACGATTCAACAGTGAATTTCCTGTCATTTAATTAGTGACGTTTTACCATTGACAATAAATATTATAAATGAGCCTGTAATACTGTTACATTGGCTTTAACTTATGCGCTTATACTGTATGTACTATATTATTTTATTGCTTTTAACTTATCATATATTTGATTACCTTTAACTTATGTAGTGTGTGTTATTCTATTGCTTTAACGTAACATGTGTTATATTACTTGAGTGACTTCACTTACGCAATATGAGTTAGATTATTCTATTATCTTTAATTTATGTTACATTGTTTTATTACCCTTAACATATTGTAAGTTTTTTTATAGGTGGCCATAGTACATTTTTTGCATTTATAAATTGTTTCGTCCATATTTTGATGTACAGCTACTACGGTTTGGCTGCAATTGGTCCCCATATGAATAAATACCTGTGGTGGAAAAAGTATATGACCACATTCCAAATGGTGAGTTTTAATCTTTTTGAGTTAAAAACCAGAATATTTTGATTTTCCATGTTGTTGGTTCGAATAATTTAGCTGCAATTATTCAAACAACTTTTAATTATCAAATTAATTAATGCTTGATCGCTATTGACTGTTGTCGTTCTGCCATAGCCATCCATAAGAAACATTTTATTGATTACGGTAAGAAAGTAGATACATTTTAGATTAAGTATGATTATGCTTACTTGTAATCAAAATTATAAATCTAACCTAGATTGAATGCAATCATTATTAATTATAATCATTACAGTCGTTGTTTTGTATTAGTTATAATAACGCCTACAGCTAATATTGTAACCTGTTATTGCTTCAAATTGCAATTAAAATTGTAATCAGTAATTATTATTAAGCCACGATGGTTCAATGGTTCAGGTACTAACAGATTGCTAGGGACTGAGGTTCTATCTTTGGTGGCAGCTAGAAGTACCCAGCGTTGTGTGCCAGATTATCTGAAAACGTTAGAGTGTACATTGATTAATTTTTATTGATTAATTATTGGGTTGGAAAAGGGTAGGTTTCTTTAAATCCCGATTTGGCCTTATGGTCCGTATCGGCCATGCCCGTACCTGGGTCGCTTAATTTAGTGCTTTAATCCCAATTTAACTATTTGTTTTGAAAGTATTTCTTCAAATTTGAAAGCTCGTGTCTTTTCCATTTAAATATTAAACAATGTCATTTTAATGTGATTATTTTTAAAAACTTTTTTCGACAAATCGAAAGAATCTTGCCCAGAATTCTGCATAGCCGTAGAGGAAAGAATTATTTATTTTTACTGATTTATTGCTCGATATATCTGGGAAGGATTTGGTTGCTTTTTAATCCTGCTTTAACTGCTGTTGGCTTCGAATGTAATTTTGAAACCGTGTTTTTTTTCCTTATTAAATATTCAACTGTAACATTTTAATGTGATTCTTTTTTCAAAACTTTCATTGACAAGTCGAAAGATTACTGAGAATCCTGTTCAGTATTCTGTACAGCTGTAAAGGAACGAAATTCAATTCCGTTGTTTCACAAAAATAATAAAAACTGAACAGAAAGAAGTTAATTTTTGTTATTGGCTAGAATGTGTATTTTCATGCAAATTTTTAACTATTGTTCACATGAATTTTAGTTAATCCTCATTTATTGTTGCAGATTCAATTCATAATAATCTTCGTACATGCATTTCAATTGCTGTTCAGAGATTGTGATTACCCAAAAGCTTTCGTATGGTGGATTGGACTTCATGCTGTTTTATTTTGGTTTCTTTTCGCTGATTTTTATAAAAATACTTACAGTGCGGCTGAAGCTTCTAAAAATCAAAAGGGAAAAGCCACAGGGTCAAATGAAATGGAAGAAGCATTATTAAGTGGCTACTCAGCAATGGATGGTCAAATGATTTCTGACGATGACTACAAAAAACAAAAGAAAGTTTTCAATAACAATGGTACTAGCCATAGCAACAAAGAGGCATCATTAAAAAAAAATACTGAAAAGAAAGTTAATTAAATATGTTCTTTCGAATTAAAACAGGCGCTTTTTGTAAATGTGACTAAATAAGAGTTGATTTATCACCTGCCCTCCAAAAAATTGTTTATTATTTTTAAACAGGGAAATGTTCTTTTCAAATCCCCTTCAGAACTGTAATACCTGATCACGTGATTCTCCCCTCACGGCCCACGGTATCATTCATGATTTCTCTCTGGCTCCAGCGACCCAAAAGCACGGACATGATCTCAATAAAGCCTTCTTGTGTTGCATCATGTATTAGTACGTATAAACTCCGTGCGTGCGGGCCCAGGGAAGTGCTTGTTTGGGTCCTGAAGAGGTTAAAGAGGTATAATAAATATTCTAAACATACTTAACCATAACATATTACCATTTGATTGCTGTCTGATAGAGTTTTAATTTAAAATTGCCAATTAAAGTCTTAGCTTTTTGATAATTTAAAATGTAGTTAAAATTAAATAGGGTTTTCAATTAAAGTATGTGTTAAAAAATATTTTTATATCTGCATTGTTAAAATCTGCACAGTATTCGCTAAATCTGTTGTACATTTAAAATAAATTATACAAGGTGTTCAACGCCTTCAATGTACATATATTTTCGGAATACTTTTCAAAAATGAAGTGAAAATTACTTGCACGTTATAAGTAGCAAATTTAAGGAAAAAAAAACAATAATTTTATTTTTGAAATCTGAAGAGTTACTAATGAATAAGGCATCGAAACATCAAAAGCTATTTATTTGTCAAATAAAATTGAGAGGAGATGAATGGTGGTTATCAAACCGAAACACCTACAAATTTCTTCAGACAATCAAACTTGTTTTGATGCCTTAATCACTTTTTTCTATATAGTGATAAAACAGAGTTTGAAAATAATTTTTTTTTGCCTCTTAAATTTGGAATCCATAATGAATAAACAATTTCGACATCATTTTTGACAGAGATTCTAAACAATTATATTAAGAGTGGCGATGTGTGTTACAACAAGTTAAAAAGCGTATTAGAATTGAATATTACTTTACTCAATGTATTAATACAGGGGCAAATGTACAGTTCAAAAAGAGAGAAAAAAGGAACACCCTGTATAATTTTTGATCTAGTGTTCTTCACGTGTGATGACTCAATCTTAAAGGTTCAAAGCTGCGACCTCAAATATGCTGATAAATAAGTGCAGATAATATTGCAAGCTGCAAAATCAGACACAAAAAAGAATTTCTCTATATAAACATGATTTTTTTTTCTACGGATATGTATTCCTCACCCTCAAAATAAGGAGAAGATAGTATAATGTCTAAAAATATTTAAAAAATGTCTGGCTAACAAAAGCATGCATAAAAGAAACAAAACATATAACGAGATAAATTAAAAATAAAAGCACAAGACAAATTAATGGTTCACCAGACAGTTGCTGATTTTTTAGGAGATAGTTTTAGTTTTTGATTTTGAGGTTTATAGTAACCGGTTACAGGTTTTTCTATTTTTTTTACAAGTTTATTACTAACCCGTTACGGGTACTTTATTTTTGTTAATTTATGTATGGTTGTTTAATTAATGTTTTATACATAAAAAAAAGAAAGAACTATTTCTTAACCCCTTAACGATCGGTTGATCTTCAAGAAAACGGTCATAAAAGTGCCTATTTTGCCAAATACACGTATTTGATTAGTGCTGACATCTAGTTTAAAATAAACTAACTGTCTAGAATTACCTTAAAAATATCCTGGTACTGCCATCTGGTGTGTAAAGTAGAAATAAAGTGTTTTCCGGGCAAAAGGAATGAATTAGTTTTATTCTTAGTGGCGCGTTACTACTAAACACTCCAGCCAGGAAATTTCACGGGAGGGAGAAATAGAGGGCGAAGCCTTGCCCCGTCATTTTAACGGGAGCGAGAAGGAAGGGGTTAATATAACTTGATTCGTTACAGTAGCCATAATGCGGGACATATGGTTCCAATAGGTAGATCAAGAGAGACGCCCGAAGTTTGAATTTCTTAATGTCATCTTACTTGTTGCGTATTTCGCCATATCTCGAGAACTTTTTAAGTAGTATATCGTAAAATGTGTGCACACAATTATAAAATTCAATTAATCAAAGACAATTCCACGCCAAAAAAATATTTTTTTGTTTTTTATTATGCTTCGTTATTTTATAAAATGATAGTCGAAAATATTTTGAATTGTAAAATATACAAACTTTTGCATCTTCTTAAACAGTGTAATTTTGAAAGGCAAATTACAAAATTTCAACATAGTCGATCCAATAATTTCTGAAAGATCGATTTTTAAAAAAGTCGTATTTTTAATATTACCGATTTCGTTTAAATTTTGAATTTTGCCATATATTTTTTAAAATGTTCAAATAATTAATATTGAAAAATTTGTATACCTATTCGCTAATTATCAAATAAAATATAAAAAATATCATAAAATGATAAATAATTATTAAAAATTATTTTTTGCCTTGGAATGTCTTGGATCGAAGAAATTTTATAATAGTGCTTTTCAACTCACTTAAACAGTTCTTGAGATAGGGCAATAGGAAAAAAAAAGTAAAAATTAAGAGTGCCCGAACTTTAAACGGCTCTCCTGACCAAACTATTGTGACCCTATTTCCAAGATTGTGGCTAACTCCGTATTTTGAGGGTCAGAAATCCGTTGAAAAAAATACACGTTTATACAGAAAATATTTTTTCTCCCTGTCTAATTTCGTAACTTAAAATATAGTTTGCACTAACTAATTAGCATAGATATATAGCATTGAACCAATAGATTGTCTGGTTGGCAGGGTGCTGGACTTACGTTTGTGACATCGAATCCAGCCGGTCGAAGACTTCTCGCGTAGTAAATGGTGACTGGTGCACGTTAAATCTGTCGGGTCACCAAAGTCCTCCCATGTTCCCAAAACAACTCAATATCTCTGGGGGTACTGAATTAGAGATTGATCGTTTTCTGGTTTAGGTCAAAATTGCGATCTGTGGATGAATGAATGGATGTATGAATCGGTTCGCCCTATAAACGGGTGGCATAGAGGGCGCTCTGGCCCTATAAACGGGTTGACCATAGAGGGAGCCCTGGAAAACAAGAGCTATCGCACCGCTTCTGCCTTAATGGCCGACGACAACAGCCACAGCATTTGAACCAATATGATAGGGGACCTTGTAATAAAAATCCAAACATTTTAGTTTTTCGCTTTTTTTGTGCCTTTTTTGAGCTAACTTTTTTTTTATGAACACATTTTTGTGCAGTGCAGATTATTTTCATATTTTTTTTTAAAATTGTGTGCCATCTCCATATTTTTGCTTTTTGAGATACAATGTCTGATGGATGTATTGTTTTCCCTGTATTGTCTGAGTTGTGGTTCCTTTTGTTTGACAGCTCACCACTGTTAAAATAAGATTAGCATGAAAATGAAAACCAACTCCATTTTCTTAAAATTATTGGAATCTACCCATTATTTAAATAACCTCTTTAGATTTTTAAAAATTGAGAAAAATTTTAACATTCTGCTTATTTATTTTTTCATATTTAAAGTCTGCATTTTTTTTAATTATCAAAGATTTGTCGCATTGTAATGATATACTTGTATTATTTTCAGTTGCATGCATTATTTTCAGTTTTATGCTCCATTTGTAGTTATTTATTTGATGTATCCATTGTTTGTAATTGTATTCCATTATTTTATCTATCACTTGTTTTATTAAAATATGCAACACATTGATTCTAAGTGAATTTTTACCTTTCTTTTGGTTAATAAGATGTCCACTAAACGCTACCATTACTCATATTTGTAGAATCTTCGTAAGAACGGAAAGTAAAAATGTACTGAAATTTTGGGTCACAAATTAGTATTTATGCTAGGAAAATACTTAAAACGTTATCAAAATTTAACAAATAACTATTGAGAAAGGTAGGATTAAAAAAATGGAATCAAATTTATTATTGGATGAAATATCCAGATTTATCTAATATCAGTTATATACGAATTGTGTTTTTACCCATATAGTAATTTAATACCCTGTTTCATTTGTTAGATTATTAAGTTGATTATTTAGGTTAACCTCAATAATAGTTCGTCAAGTTTTGATAACGCTTTGTATTAATGGCAATGATTGTGGAACACCTTGTACATGAACAAATCGTTGATACTTTGAGAATGAAAAATTATTTAAAATGTAGGTACAGTGTTGAAAATAAATTCATAATAAATTTCATTTGGATATTTCATAACATTTAATTTCGAAACATTTTCATAACTTTTGATCTAATGGTCTACTAAGATACGATCATGAAGCTTTGAGAGCCTATCTTTAAATATGCTAATTCATAAGTGCAGACGATATTTTGAGTTAAGAAATCAGCCACAAAAACATATTTTCAATGAATTAGCATATTTTTCCTCTAGTGTATTTAGATCCTAGACTTTAAAATACGGGGATAAACACAATCTGGTAAATATACAGTCAAACCTCGATATCTCGAACTTGAAGGGAGAGGTGAAAAAATTCAAGATACCGAAAATTCGAATTATCGAAAATCGCATGCTATCGATGGTAGAATAAAGAAAAATGCTCTTTACATACTTTATTTATTATTCCATATTTATTCTAAAAACACTTTTTACACTTTCATTTAAAAAAAAGATTCTATTGTTGTTTGCTTTAGAGATGTGTAAGAAAAGTTTGTCTATAACACTTTCTAAGTGGACTATAGCTTTAAATGTCTCTTCTGACATATTCGGCTGCCTCTTAATAAATCTCCTTACAGTGTCCACTGCAGAAAGTGCTTGATTGTTAGTAACATTGGGCAAATCTTGTAGGCAAATCTTCGATTTCCTCATCCTCTTTCATTTAAAAAAAGTTTATCATTATGAGAAAAGTACCTCGATTCTTAAAATTTTTGATTTTTTTTAGAATATATTTTTATATTCAGAAAAAAAATCTACACTACTTACGAAAAAAAAATTCAAGTTATCGAGGGATTAGAAAAAAAATCGTGAAATCAAGTTTTTTTTAACATTGAGTGCATAGAAAATTTGAAGGGAATATTTTTTTTTGTTGGAGATATCGAAAAATTCGTGAAATCAAGTTTTTTTTAACACTGAGTGTATAGAAAATTTGAAGGGAATTCTTTTTTCTTCGAGATATCGAAAAATTTGTGAAAGCGAGGTTCGACTGTATTACCAATTTTTAGTATTGAGATAAGTGGAATACTTGAAATCCCTAATCTTGATTTCTTTTTTCACGTATTCCATCTTATTTATTGTACTCTTTAAGTTAATCACAAACTTTTTTGCCCACAATTGTGAAACTCGTTTATATAAAGATAATTCCATGTATAAAAAATATTAATTAATATTATTATTTATCACTTAATGTACTAATGTCAAAAACTTTTTAATTGTTAATGTTGCAAATCTTTACACCTTTTTATCTGCGTAATTTAAGTGACAAAATACGAACTTCGAAAATAATTGGTTGAACAGTATTTAATAAGTAAAGAATGAAGGAAATGACTTCTTTGAGACAAGCAAAATAAGAAGAAAATACAAGAAATCCAAACTTCTAATTGATCTCCTGACCAAACTATTGATTGGGATCGTATTTTCCAGATTGCGCCCCCCTCCCCTATTTGGAGGATCAAGAATCCAAATCCTTCTAAGAAATATCATGTTTACATAGAGTGGTACGTTTTTGTGCCTGATTTCTAAAAATAAAATACCGTCTATATAAATTACTTATCATATTCAAGATTAGCATCTCGAAACATTAAGATTGCTTAGTACTTAAATTACACGATTATTTGTTCAAAAATTATAAAGGTGTTCCTTTTACTACCTTGTGGACTGTAATATTATATTTTTTTATCCATGTTGAAAATTTATTAGGTGTTTCTTAAAATTCTGTTACAAATTAAAAATATTTTTCTAGTTTTATGTTGTTTTTGTTAGTAATTCCATTCATATTTAGATATGTTTTTCTTGATAGAGGATGCAGTAAATCTTATTAGATATCAAATCTATGTAAGAGAACAACAGATGTTAATAATTTTGTTTTATGGGCTACCGCACGTTTAGCTACTAAAGACCCCATATCCCAATTTTTAGGTGATAATAAAGTTCAGATACCGACCGAACTGTGCAGTAGTCAGGGAACTGATCTCAGATCAGAAAGGCCCTGAGTTCGAATCCCGGACAAGGCATGGATGTACATTCATTCTTCCTACTATCAGAAACGTTGGTCCACCTAATATGGTGTCCCTGAAAAAAATCTGCCCTACTAATACCTGATGACGAGTGTCAATTGAAAAAAAAATAAAGTTCAGATTCGAACAATTAAATATAAGACAATTTTCATTTTAAATTCATTAGAAGTATTTTTGTGATAGCTTAAAAATTCCGTGTGAAATTTTTAAGCATTGCTTCTTTTTCTTCTGACTCCTTTTTCTGAACAACCGCAGATTCCTTCGTGAAAAGAAACTTTTTTTTCAAAAACTATTGCTTTTAATCAAGCTTGTGGGTCAATTTCTAGAAAATGTTCCTTAAAATAATGATAAGAGACGCATTTAAACATAACTGGTATAAGGATTAAGCTATAGGCCAATTTTTAGAAAATGCTCCTCAAAATAATGACGAAGAAGGCATTTAAACATAACTGGTATAAGGATTAAGCTATAGGCCAATTTTAAGAAAATGCTCCTTGAAATAATGACGAAGAAGGCATTTAAACATTACTGGTATAAGGATTAAGCTATAGGCCAATTTTTAGAAAATGCTCCTTAAAATAATGACGAAGAAGGCATTTAAACATAACTGGTATAAGGATTAAGCTATAGGCCAATTTTTAGAAAATGCTCCTCAAAGTAATGACGAAGAAGGCATTTAAACATAACTGGTATAAGGATTAAGCTATAGGCCAATTTTTAGAAAATGCTCCTCAAAATAATGATGAAGAAGTCATTTAAGCATAATTTTTATAAGGATTAAGCTATAGGCCAATTTTTAGAAAATGCTCCTTAAAATAATGACGAAGAAGGCATTTAAACATAACTGGTATAAGGATTAAGCTATAGGCCAATTTTTAGAAAATGCTCCTCGAAATAATGACGAAGAAGGCATTTAAACATAACTGGTATAAGGATTAAGCTATAGGCCAATTTTAAGAAAATGCTCCTTGAAATAATGACGAAGAAGGCATTTAAACACTACTGGTATAAGGATTAAGCTATAGGCCAATTTTTAGAAAATGCTCCTTAAAATAATGACGAAGAAGGCATTTAAACATAACTGGTATAAGGATTAAGCTATAGGCCAATTTTAAGAAAATGCTCCTTGAAATAATGACGAAGAAGGCATTTAAACACTACTGGTATAAGGATTAAGCTATAGGCCAATTTTTAGAAAATGCTCCTTAAAATAATGACGAAGAAGGCATTTAAACATAACTGGTATAAGGATTAAGCTATAGGCCAATTTTTAGAAAATGCTCCTCAAAGTAATGACGAAGAAGGCATTTAAACATAACTGGTATAAGGATTAAGCTATAGGTCAATTTTTAGAAAATGCTCTTCAAAATAATGATGAAGAAGGCATTTAAACATAACTGTTATAAGGATTAAGCTATAGGCCAATTTTTAGAAAATGCTCCTCAAAATAATGACGAAGAAGGCATTTAAACATAACTGGTATAAGGATTAAGCTATAGGCCAATTTTCAGAAAATGCTCCTCAAAATAATGACGAAGAAGGCATTTAAACATAACTGGTATAAGGATTAAGCTATAGGCCAATTTTTAGAAAATGCTCCTCAAAGTAATGACGAAGAAGGCATTTAAACATAACTGGTATAAGGATTAAGCTATAGGCCAATTTTTAGAAAATGCTCCTCAAAATAATGATGAAGAAGTCATTTAAGCATAATTTTTATAAGGATTAAGCTATAGGCCAATTTTTAGAAAATGCTCCTTAAAATAATGACGAAGAAGGCATTTAAACATAACTGGTATAAGGATTAAGCTATAGGCCAATTTTTAGAAAATGCTCCTCAAAATAATGACGAAGAAGGCATTTAAACATAACTGGTATAAGGATTAAGCTATAGGCCAATTTTAAGAAAATGCTCCTTGAAATAATGTCGAAGAAGGCATTTAAACACTACTGGTATAAGGATTAAGCTATAGGCCAATTTTTAGAAAATGCTCCTTAAAATAATGACGAAGAAGGCATTTAAACATAACTGGTATAAGGATTAAGCTATAGGCCAATTTTTAGAAAATGTTCCTCGAAATAATGACGAAGAAGGCATTTAAACATAACTGGTATAAGGATTAAGCTATAGGCCAATTTTAAGAAAATGCTCCTTGAAATAATGACGAAGAAGGCATTTAAACACTACTGGTATAAGGATTAAGCTATAGGCCAATTTTTAGAAAATGCTCTTCAAAATAATGATGAAGAAGGCATTTAAACATAACTGTTATAAGGATTAAGCTATAGGCCAATTTTTAGAAAATGCTCCTTAGAATAATGACGAAGAAGGCATTTAAACATAACTGGTATAAGGATTAAGCTATAGGCCAATGTTTAGAAAATGCTCCTCAAAATAAGGACGAAGAAGGCATTTAAACATAACTGGTATAAGGATTAAGCTATAGGCCAATTTTAAGAAAATGCTCCTTAAACTAATGACGAAGAAGGCATTTAAACATAACTGGTATAAGGATTAAGCTATAGGCCAATTTTTAGAAAATGCTCCTCAAAATAATGACGAAGAAGGCATTTAAACATAACTGGTATAAGGATTAAGCTATAGGCCAATTTTAAGAAAATGCTCCTTAAACTAATGACGAAGAAGGCATTTAAACATAACTGGTATAAGGATTAAGCTATAGGCCAATTTTAAGAAAATGCTCCTTGAAATAATGACGAAGAAGGCATTTAAACACTACTGGTATAAGGATTAAGCTATATGGCAATTTTTAGAAAATGCTCCTCAAAATAACGAAGAAGGCATTTAAACATAACTGGTATAAGGATTAAGCTATAGGCCAATTTTTAGAAAATGCTCCTTAAAATAATGGCGAAGAAGGCATTTAAACATAACTGGTATAAGGATTAAGCTATAGGCCAATTTTAAGAAAATGCTCCTTGAAATAATGACGAAGATGGCATTTAAACACTACTGGTATAAGGATTAAGCTATAGGCCAATTTTAAGAAAATGCTCCTTGAAATAATGACGAAGAAGGCATTTAAACATAACTGGTATAAGGATTAAGCTATAGGCCAATTTTAAGAAAATGCTCCTTGAAATAATGACGAAGAAGGCATTTAAACATAACTGGTATAAGGATTAAGCTACATGCCAATTTTTAGAAAATGCTCCTCAAAATAACGAAGAAGGCATTTAAACACTACTGGTATAAGGATTAAGCTATAGGCCAATTTTTGGAAAATACTCCTTGAAATAATGACGAAGAAGGCATTTAAACACTACTGGTATAAGGATTAAGCTATAGGCCAATTTTTAGAAAATGCTCCTCAAAATAACGAAGAAGGCATTTAAACATAACTGGTATAAGGATTAAACTGTAGGCCAATTTTTAGAAAATGCTCCTTAAAATAATGATGAAGAAGGCATTTAAACATAACTGGTATAAGGATTAAGCTATAGGCCAATTTTTGGAAAATGCTCCTTAAAATAATGATGAAGAAGGCACTTATACATTACGGTTATAGGTATTAAGCTATAGGCCAATTTTCAGAAAATGTTCTTTAAAACAATGATGAACAACGAATTTAAACATTACGAGTGTAGGCATTAAGCTGCGTGAAATGATACTCATAAAATATAGATATTTCGCATACAGAACACCTCATTATTTGGAACCGTCTATAAGTGATGACACTTGAAGGGGTGACAATTTTGAAATTGTGACAGTCTGTGACAAGTGGGTTGGAGGAGGTAACAAAAAGCGGGGCAACACACATTTTGGTTAAAATATCAACATTCAGCTGATCAAACATTTTTATGTTAATTATTTATGCATATTTTTTTCATAACTTTTATCAAAAAAGTACAAACATAATTAATATTATTATCATGCATATACGTCATTGAAACGCTTGTATAGTTATAAAAAATAAATATTGAAATATAATCCATGATTAGATTTGTGTTCTAAGTGCAAGTAATGTGCGCCAAAAAGAAAACGGACCACCCTGAATAACTTTTAACCTAATGATTTGAGTATTACATCGTATTTAGAGAGCTTTTTAATCGATTTGAAAAAATTTTGCACACATGTATAAAATTCGTTTACCCAAAGATATTTGAAATTTGAATTCCAGGCAAAAATTTAATTTCATTAACTATTTATTATGTTTTACTATTTTATTTAATAATAATAAAAGAATTTTGAATTGTAAGTATGTAATTTTTTACATCATTTTAAAGTATGTAAGCTTACGTGGCAAAATACAAAATTTGAGCGAAATCGGTCGAATAGTTCCTGAGAAATTGAATTTTTAAAGAAGCCGTATATTTGAAATTTGATTTCTCAGCAATTCTACCAATTTCTCTTAAATTTTGTATTTTGACATGCAAAATTACATACTTTAAAATGATGTAAAAAACTGTAGACCTTACAATTCTAAATTTTTTCGTCTATTATTTAAGGAAATTACAAAAAAAATTATAAATATTTACTAAAAAATAATTTTTTTTGCATGGTATTATTTTTAGAGAAACGAATTTCACAATTATGAGCAAATTTTTTTTATTCTGTTTAGAAAGTATACGAAATATAGCGAAATACGCGAAAAGTAAAATCAAGGGATCCAAACTTGGGATAGCTCTCCTGACCAAACCATGGGAAACATATTTCCCAGATTGTGGCTTCCCCCTATATTTTGGGGGTCAGAAATCCGAATCCGTCGAAGAAAGGGTATATATATTCAGAGAAAGTACGTTTTCGTGTGTGGTTTCGTAACTTAAAATATCTTCTGCACTTATTAATTAGCATATTGGTGGTCAGCATCTCGAGCCAATAAGATTGAGTCCTAGAGCGTGAAGATTTGATCATTAGATCAAAAGTTATTCAGGGTGGTCCATTTCTTTCGGCTTACTGTACATGTTTATGGAATAAAGCAAAAAAGGGGTTAGAGGGTTGTGATTAAGGGTTAGTTTTTTGTGAAAAGGGAAACGGAGGGGAGATGTGATGTGACTGAAATGTGACTGCCTCTTATTTTCCTGATCTGGAAACCACATATCCACTAGTATGCTAATTTCATCACTTCAAATTTTTATTTTGCTTCTATAATACATCATTCCTCACACAATACATAAATGTATAAACCCTTAATAGTATAATTATTGTTATTAAAATTATGATTATTAATAACAATCATAATTTAATTAATAAAAACAGGTACAAAGAAATAGAAATAGAAATAGCTAATAGAAGTGACGAGAGCTGAGGGGATAGAGCACTCGCCTTCCAATGAGGTTCGAATACCAGCAATTGCTGGTCGATATGAATTCCGCATCCGGCCCACACCGACCACAGTGCAGACGTAAAATATCCTCAGTGGTAGACGGTTAGAGTCCCCTTGACGTCAGGCTAACCGTGGGAGGTTTTCGTGGTTTTCCTCTCCATGTGACGCAAATACGTGTTAGTTCAACCGGAAAGTTCTCCACGAAGGAAAATTTCTCCCAATTCTTGATATAGGAGTTCCCGTGTCTTCTGAATTGGGTTCTAAATTACAAGGCTACGGAATTGAACATTGGTTGTTGTAAACCCAAAAATTGTGTTGGCTGTTCAACGACGGTTATAAAAATTAGTTAGTTAGTTAGTAGTAATTAGTTAAATTTGGTAACCTAACAGCAGATTTCAAGTAGTTTTCCTGAATTCATTTGGCAAATACATTCCAAACAAATGTATCACGTTGTTCATAATATCTAACAATCCTAACAATCTTCATAAAAAAAGAAAAAAAAAGAGTTCAATTAATAAGGCGCAAATTTCATTAACTTAAGTAGACATTTTCTAAACCTTAGAAGTGTTCTCATTCTCGCCAATCTTAACCTTATCCTGTTGTAGTTGTTGTTGTTAATTTACGTCGCACTAGAGCTGCACAAAGGGTTATTGGCGACGGTCTGGGAAACATCTTGGAGGATGATCCGAAGACATGCCATCACAATTTTGATCCTCTGCGGAGGGAATGGTACCTCCGCTTCGGTAGCCCGACGACCTGCGCGAAGTCGAACACTTTACGGTAGCACAGTTTAACGAGGACCAATACCGCACACCCTCGGTCCCTACGCAGACTGATCCAAGTGGGTCACCCACCCGCACACTTACCGCAGCCAGTGATGCTTGACTTCGGTGATCTGCTGGGAACCGTGTCTTAACGATCAGTCCACTGCGGGACATCCTGTTGTAGTTGAAGTGGTTCATGTATAAAAAAGAAGCCTGTAATTGATTTCTTTCAAGATAAAACTCGTGAAGAAGAATGTCATCAGGAAAGATATTCAGCAGTTGTTGTTTTTGTTGTCGTCGGCCATTAAGGCAGAAGGAGTGCCATTGTTCTTGTTTTCCAGTGGCGTCATCTATAGCCAAGAATTCGACTTCTGCCGCACCCATGCATCACACCCGTTTATAGGGCAGCTATTTATACATCCATTCATTCGTCCACAGATCGTAATTTTGACCATAACCAGAGAAATATCAATCTCCAATTTAGTACCCCCAGAGGTATTGATTTGTTATGGGAACATGGGGGACCTTGTGACCCGACAGATTTAGCGTCATCAGTTACCATTTACTACACAGGAAATCATCAATAATTGTATTCTAGTTTATTTATCCTACTAAAACTCATTATTTTCTACATAATCATCAATAATTTTATTCTAGTTTATTTATCCTACTAAAACTCATTATTTTCTAATCATCAATAATTGTATTCTAGTTTATTTATCCTACTAAAACTCATTATTTTCTACATAATCATCAATAATTGTATTCTAGTTTATTTATCCAACTAAAACTCATTATTTTCTACATAATCATCAATAATTGTATTCCAGTTTATTTATCCTACTAAAACTCATTGTTTTCTACATAATCATCAATAATTGTATTCTAGTTTATTTATCCTACTAAAACTCATTATTTTCTACATATAATAATAATAATGTTCATGATAATGATGATGATAGGCTAAGAAGTCTGGATAATGCGTATACCAATTTTTACCAAATTGCGTTCATAAAATAAAATGAATTGAAAACACGACCAAGTCATTCCTTTACTGCCCAAAAGTATGTTTTCTAATATATAGAATGAAAAAAACCTTTTCTAAATAATGGATAATCAATCTAGTATTTTTAGTCACGTATATGAAATTCCACTTTCTTCAAATTACTCGATAATTATTCAGCGCGTAAGTATTAAATTGGTCTTACGGTTTCTTGTTCTTGGCGGAAATTATGCCAAACTTGCGGTAAAAAATAGGTTTCGGATTTCGTTATCATTTTTTAAGTTAATATAATACATAATATTGAGTTACGTAAAGTTAATATTTTAGTAATAGTTTCACGTCTTATTTTCCCATGACGTGAAAAACAATTTCAGAACATGATACACAAGAAAAATTTTAAATTAGACAAACAATAAATAAGTTAGTTTCGAATTAAGTGAAAAAACTACTCTATGAATTAGTTTGAGTTAATTAAAATCGTTTTGTCAAAACTCAACAATATTTCTGTTTTAATATTTCACTATTACCTCTGTTTTTTAAATGAAAATGTTAAAATTTAAATCACTGTAAAAAATTTTTCGTATAATTACCAACAATTTTAGTTGTTAAGGTAAAATAAAATTTTTTAACAGTGCATGTAGTCACATAATTTTGTTTGCTTTTTGACTGCTATAGTTTTATTTATTCATTTCTTGTTTCTTTGTTTATTGACAATATATGTTTTCATGCACATTAGACTCAATTTCTGACTTCATTGTCAAAACATTTCATTTGCAAAACAAGCACATTTTTAGTAATATATCATCCCTATTTGTTTCAAACAGTTGTTATTCTGTCAATTTTATAGAATTTTTTTGTGCGTTGACTACATTTCTGTACTTAAAAATGTATTTAGTTTAACTGAATAACATAAATGGTGGCAACTGAACGCAAAAAGCCGTTTTGCCTGTGCTTTTTTTCTGTATATTTGTGAGAATAACAGCTCCCAAGTTCAAAAGAAAATATTTTTATAAGTTTAACTGTACTTAATGCCCATTCTGCTGAACGATTTCTAGCAGATAAAGTTGTTGAAAGTTAATAAAATCTCTCTCATGAAAAAAATTCCAAGAAACAAAAGAATTGGTTGACTAAGTGAAGTGGTTATAAGAACTTTTCAAAAATCCAAAGGTCTGTCTGTTTTTCTTCCATGTCTTTCCTCATTATATCCGGGAAAATCTTTTTTCTGATCTCCTATTAAAATCTTTTGTCGTCATCATTATTAGTATTACTTTTCTATTCATTTTAAAGAGGTATAAAGGAATTTAATTCTTCTACCAAAACGGAAAATTTAAGCAATCTGTTATTCGTGCAAAATATATAAATTCCATCTTAGAACGGAGACTCGTTAACATTGCAGTCGTAAGTATTATATTTCTTTGAGAACATCAACAACTTTTTCGTCTATAATAAAGATGTAATAAAAATGATTAAAATAAAATGTTTTAAAAACTATCCCCTCCTCGAAATGAAAATTAAAACTAATGTTTCAGTTCAATCAATCCACCGATTGTAAATATGCTTCTCTTATTATGATTATGTAAGTTTTGAGTTGAAGATAGAAGTAATAATTGCCTGAAAAAAATTATCCCCTTTCAAAAAATATTACCCAACGAAATATATTTTTAAATCCCCCCTAAAAAAACGTGCTGTCTTTAAACTAAACCACTTGTTGTAAATGCGCTTCTCTTACTTGTTATTTTATGTAATTGTAAAGTTGTGCATTGATGATATGATAAATTTTGTTGGAAAATTGTCCTTTATAGAAAAAGATTTTTAAGACCATCCATCTCCTAAAGATAGAAAAATGACCACTTGAATAGTCAACAATGGAAATCTTTAACCGAAACAATGCCGGTATTTCTTATGCTTAAGGCAAAGAAAATTGATTATAGATCCCACCCCCCAAAAAAGTGAAGATAAAAGATGCAGTATTTACAGTAAAATCTAGATCGCGAGTTTGAATCCCGTGGCCGAAGAATCCCTGTGTACTAAATGGTGACTGTTGTATGTTAAATCTGTTGGGGTCACAAAATCCTCCAAGATCCCATAACAAATCATTACCTTTGGGGAACCGAGGAGACTTAGGTGATGGTGTACTCGCCTCCCTTTGAGTTGCCCCGAGTTCGAATCCCAGCGATAGCTGGTCGATACGAGTTAGTTCCGTACCCAGCTAGCACAGATCACAATGCTGATGTAAAATATCCCCAGTGGTAGACGGATCATTGGTTAGAGTCCCTTTGCCGTAAGGTTAAATGAGGTTTTTTTTTGTGGCATTCCTATCCATGTAACGCAAATGCGGATTAGTTCCATGAAAAAGTCCTTCAGGAAAGCAAATTTTTTTCTAATACTTGATCCAGAGCTCCCTTGACTTCTGGATTGGATTCAAAACTACAAGTATTAGGAGTTTAGTATTAGTAGTCGTAGACTCAAAATTACAAGGCTATGGAGTTTAGTATTAGAAGTCGTAAACTCAAAATTACAAGGCTATGGAGTTTAGTATTAGTAGTCGTAAACTCAAAATTACAAGGCTATGGAGTTTAGTATTTGTAGTCGTAAACTTAAAATTACAAGGCCATGGAGTTCAGTATTAGTAGTCGTAAACTCAAAATTACAAGGCTATGGAGTTTAGTATTAGCAGTCGTAAACTCAAAATTACAAGGCTATGGAGTTTAGTATTAGTAGTCGTAAACTCAAAATTACAAGGCTATGGAGTTTAGTATTAGTAGTCGTAAACTCAAAATTACAAGGCTATGGAGTTTAGTATTAGTAGTCGTAAACTCAAAATTACAAGGCTATGGAGTTTAGTATTAGCAGTCGTAAACTCAAAATTACAAGGCTATGGAGTTTAGTATTAGTAGTCGTAAACTCAAAATTACAAGGCTATGGAGTTTTAGTATTAGTATTCGTAAACTCAAAATTACAAGGCTATGGAGTTTAGTATTAGTAGTCGTAAAACTCAAAATTAGGTCGGCTGTTCAACGACGGTGATAAAGTAAAAATGCCGTTGAGGGTACTGATTTGCAGATTGATCGTTCTCTGGTTAATGTCCAAATAACGATCGGTGAATAATTGAATGGAGTATGAACGAGTCCTCCCTATAAAACGGGCTGTGACGTGTGCTTAGCAGAAATCGTATTCTTGTCTATAGATAGCGCCACTGAAAAACAAGAATCGCGCCTTCTTCCTTAAATTGACATAGCAGGCTAGCTGGTTTCATAAGTAACAACTCAACAATAACATAGAAATCGTTCTTGAATTTTGTAGCACGTAACATCATGTTCAATTTATACTTTATTAGTTTATAATACTATTTTTATATATGTAACAATACAAAATTTAATAGCACATTTTTTATTATATTAATAAACAATTTTTTTTTTGGTTGCACGTAATCCTCTCATTCATTTAATCATAAATTCCTAATATTTTTAAGGTTGGTATGATTAAGGGAGCAGGTGGTACGAATTAGGCATCCGGTTTCCTAAATATCCCCACTTGCAGACCTGGCGAAAAATATTAATGGCGAAAAATATTTTCAGTATTTACTGCACAATTATTGCGATAAAAAGATTAATATAAGTAGCTGAATTACTGTATTTTAATATTAAAATATATCAAATGCAATTGGCGGTGCTTTGCGACTGATAAATATTTAAATGTGAAAAATGGTACGATTTAGGTAACTCATCTCTGTAATGCACAGAGAAAAAAATTCTGATTAAATTATCGTGCAGTATGGTACTGAGATTTATGGTAAAAAAATTAATTCTTTTAATAAAAATAATTCATTTGGTTATTGTTTCATTCCTATAGTAACAGTTCACCGGAAATTCTTGTGTTCTCCGGAAATTATAGTTCTTATTAACGTACATTTAGTAAAAAATACAAAACTAAGTTGTAAATTTTTCTGAATAAATTTTTTATGCTATGCTCTAAGGTATCATTATTACCAAATTTCCCCATATTTACTCAATTTTTTCTCATATTATTAAATTTATTAAATTTAAAATTTAATTAAAATCAATAATAAAGTACTTCGGGAAAAATTACCGAGCTTTCCGTGTTCTCATAGTTCTCATTTTTCCGTTTACCAGAAATTCTGATTTTCAAAACTGTATCTTTTTTTACCACGCATTTAATAAAAATTACTAAACTGAAATGTAAATTTAATCGATAAAATGATTTTTATGCCATTTTATTAACTGGCATGTTTCCAGGCCAGTGGAGGGTTGAAATCGTTCCACCATCAGCATAAATCTAACAGAGGGAAAACAAATGATAGAGAGGAAATATTATATGCGACAATATTCTTCTTTCTATGCTTTTATCTGTTGTTTAGCTTTTCCAACTGCTGAATAGGCCGGGAAAGCCTAGTTGGCAGGGCGCTGGACTCACGTTTGGGAGAATGGGAGTTCGAATGCAGCCGGCCGAAGATCCCCCGTGTAGTAAATGGTGATTGATATATGCTAAATCTGCTGGATCACAAAGTCCTGCATGTTCCCTAAACAAATCAATGCCTTTGGGGGTAGTGAATTGGAGATTGATCGTTCTCTGGCTATGGTCAAAATCATATATGGCAACGTTACTTTTTAAAAGTAACGAGTAAAAGTACAAGTATTTTTAAAAAAAGTAACGCGTAAAAAGTAAAAAGTTCGTATTTTAAAAAGTAACGAGTAAAAAGTACAAGTAAAAGTACAAGTACTAAATAAAAAAAGTAACGATTTAAAAGTACATTTCTAGGAAATCGAAAATTCAAAATAACCTAAAATTTTATTGAATAATATTCTTATGTTCTTTAATGTTTTTGCAAAATTGTTGTTTTTTATTTAATTATTTTTAATTTTGAAAGTTATGGACATTAATTTATTTTTAAAATCGGAAGAATATTATAATATAATTTTATAATATAATCGTATAATATAATTTTAAAATCAAATATAATTTTAATATAAAACTTTTTATGGATTCGCACGAAAAAGAAATTTTATCTATTGATTTTAATTTTCAGTTTATTACTTTTATTTATTCAAATTACCATTGATTTAAAATTGTTTTACTCTATAGAAGTGTGTTTTACAAGCACAAACATAAACAGAGCAAAAAGCAGATAGCCTTGTGATCTTTGAGCTAGTAAAAAATAATTGAATGTACAGTATAAGTTGAAACAGAACAGTCTACAGTTTTATTTGTAACAATGGCTAATGCTGAAGTCATGCGAGAAAATCATTTTCCGAATATTTCTGCCTAACGGAATAATTAAAATTTGTAAACGAATTTTAGTATCAGCGGCTAAATTAATACCCTCTAGTTTTCAAGATTTAAAATAGTAATTATAATAGTTTTCAGTAGCCGAAATAGTTCTGAAGTTCTTAGAGATTTGACTGGGCGTTGTTTGACAAGGTAGGCGTAAACATAATTTTAGTAAAAAATGTACTAGGTAAAAATGTATTTAATAAAAAATGTATTAAGACAAAAATGTATTATTAGTGAGTTCAAAAAGAAAATTGAAAAATATAATAACAAAATCCAACATTTTTGATTAAAATTTATTAAATAAATGCATAAAACTCGAAAATGAATGAAAATAACTTGCTAATTAATATTTTAATTCATTTTGCAAAATAATTGCATTTCGAAAGTGGTGCCACTGAGTCTGCTGCGAGAATTTCTCAGAGCGTGCTTAGCCACGCTGAATAAACGCTCCACGGGAGCACTAGAAGGTACTGCAGTATTATATTTCACATATAATTTTTTTACGATTGGATATCGATTCAAAATTGATATGCTTACCGTTTCGACATTTGAGCTCATGTATGCCATAAATTCTTCTGTCGCTGGTGATTGGCATGATGTTTTCAACTTTAGAAAATTTAAAATCCCTGTTTTTTTTTCTGTTACGTCATTAGTTATAGCAGGGTGTTCAGCTTGGACAATTCTTTCCAATTTTTTTGTAGCCTCCTCCCTAGCTTTTTCTTCCAACCAATTAAATTTGATGCAAGGTGCAAGATGCAATTAAAAAAACATAAGAATTTTTTTTAATTTTTATTATTATTTTTTTTAGAAAGCTTACCGAGTTTTAGAAAAAGTAACGATTTCATTCGACATTTCCGTTACAAATACTTGTATTTTTCCCCTAAAAAAGTAACGATAGTACAAGTAAAAGTACTAAATTTAAAAAGTAACGAAGTACAAGTAAAAGTACGTACTTTTTACTTGTACCGGCGGTACAAGTAACGAAAGTAAAAGTACTGCCATATATGGTCAAAATTACTGGTTATGGGTCCGTCCTATAAAAAGGTGTGACGCATTGGTGTGGCTGAAGTCGAATTCTTGGCTATAGATGGCGCCACTGGAAAACAAGAACAATCGCACTCTCTCTACTTTAATGGCCGACGACAACATCAACGTCTGCGGAATATCTCTAATGATGACATCCTTCTTCAAGAGTTTTATCTTGAAAAATATTAATTACAGGCTTCTTTTTAATACATGAACCACATGAAAACAGGATAATGTTATGTTGAGATTGGTGTAAATGAGATAGGGTTTAGAAAATGTTTGCTTAAGTTAATGAAATTTGTACTTTATTAATTAGACCCTTACTATTTAGATGTATTGTGAATAACGCGATTCTTTTGTTTCGAATACATTTGTCAAACGAATTCAGGAAAACTATTTAAAAACTGCTCTGAGGTTACCAAATTTGACTAATTACTACTAACTAAGTAACTAACTCATTTTATTTTTATTTTATAGCCATCGCTGAACAGCCGACCTAAATTTGTGTTTACGACTACTAATGCTCAACTCCGTTGCCTTGTAATTTTGAACCCAAACCAAAAGACAAGGGAACTCCTGGATCTGGTATTGGGAGAAATCTAACTTCGTAGAGGACCTTTTGCGTCACATGGAGAGGAAGAACATGAAAACCTCTCACGGTTAGCCTCTCACGGCAAGGGGACTCTAATCCATGATCCGTCTACCACAGAGGATATTTTACGTCAGGATTGCGGTCAGTGTAAACCGGATACGGAATTCGTATTGACCAACCATTGCTGGGAATCCAACCCGGTTCATCTAATTGGAAAGCAAACGAATTGAAAGGTTCTGAAGTTAATTAATTATCAAATTATACCTTATTCACCCAATTTTATCATGTAATATAAAACGATATTTAATTGTTAATTTTGTGAAAATCATTACCAAAGCACTTCGGAAAAAATTACTTAGCTCTATGGTGTTTCAGTAGGGTCAGAAACACCACATATTTAATTTTGATTTAATTTTTTTCTCAGAGAGATATCATGTAAAAAAAATTTTAATTCTGAAAATTGTTCAAAATGGAAAAAGTTTTAAAAAGTAGGAAATTTAAATACAATTATAGACTTTTTCTTTATTTTTTAATAGAGCAACAGCTTCATTGTAAATCTCAAGTGTCAAAGGTTTCTATCCTTCACACAAAACTTATCTTTAAGATCTCAGCAGAGGAAACAAAAGTATAAAAACGGAATTGGATAAAAGCCCAACTTCGCAATCTTTTTTTTCCTTCCACTTTACATTCGTTGAAGTTTTGTTTCCTTTTATGTTTCACTTTCTTCATATTTTGGCTGAGTTGTTTTTAGGGAGAGTTACGATTCCAAAATATTTCAACAGAACAATTAATCTTTTTAATATGCGACTTGAACTAAAACAGAATGAAGACTTGAAAAAAGAAATCTTGATTAAGTGTAATTTCATTTAAGTAGAATATAATTAAAACGTATATTTTTTATACACATTTTAACTGCGATGTCATGACTAGCTGTTAAAATTATGTTCCTTAATGCCGATCTCAGTATTAAAAAAATTATAGTTTTATCTATTCAAAATTTAATCTAAACATAAACCTTTTTTTAACTTTTGTATTCTATCTTTATGGCTAGTACAATAAATGGGCCAGAATGCCTACCTCATGCTAAGCGCAATAAGCAAAAGATTAATATATAAAAATTAGACCGAATTTAAAAATGAATTTTTTTTCTACCAATGAATTGCTGTATCCTAAAATTATATAGTTTTAATTTAGCAATAAAACTAATTTGAAACTTAAACTTTTATTTTATTTCTTAATTATAAAATTATGACTTTTGATAAAAAAGACTTTTCTTTAACCCATTAATGCTTAATTACTTGCTTAAATTTTCCATTTATTTTTGAATTATAAGACTGTAACTGAATGTAAAAGTGTTGCCTTTTGACTCAAATGTGCTTACCTCCATATTAAAATTTTAATAAACTTTTATACAATCTGAATTGAGTTAAAATTAAAGTTTTTTTTAACTTAAGTAACTATTGATTTTAAAAAATAAGTAACAGGAGTACTTTAATAACGTCGCACTAGAGTCGCACTATGGGTTATTTTATTTTATTTTAGAACGGTCGCTGAACAACCGACCAAATTTTTGGGCTAAGACTAACAAAATTTAACCCCGTAGGATTGTAATTTTGAACTCCTGGACCAAGTGAGAAATTTGCTTTCGTGGAGGACTTTTTAATGGAAATGCGTTACAGGGAGAGGAAGGTCACGAAAACTTCCCACGGATAACCTTACGACAAGAGGACTCTAGCCCATGATCCGTCTACCACTGAGGATATTTTACGTCAGTACAGTGATCGGTGCGAGCCAAATGCGGAATTCGCATCAGCCAGTCATCGCTTGAATTCGAACCCGGTTCACCTCATTGGAAGGCGAACGCTCTATCCCATGAGTCACCACGGCTCGCTATGGGATATTGACGCTGGTCCGGGAAATATGACATGCCATGACAATTTTGATCCTCTGCAGAGGGGATGGCTCCTCTGCTACCACGATTCTTCAATTCTTTCGTAGACTGCCAGTGATGCTTGACTTCGGTGTTCTTCTAGGAACCGCGTCTTTATGATCGGTTAGCTCTCGGTGAGACTTATAAATAATGTTACTAATGATTAATTGCGGTGCTTATTTTCTTAATTGCAAAAGTATGATTGACTGTAAGAATGTCCTTAAACTCTTTAATTCCTGCTACAGTTTACTATTTACATTTTAGAAAAATGATATTTTTTAATTCATTACTGCCTAGTTCCTTATTAAAATTGTAATATTTAATTTTATAGAATGTAATGGAATTAAAACCTAATTTTTCGAATTACAGTCTAATGTACATTCTCTTAAGTAATGATTATAAAAATGATGTTCCTTAACCCACCATTGACCATTTGAGTTTTCAGTTAAACTTCTAATTATTTAATTAAGATTGACAGTAATAATGATGCCCTTTTAATCATAATTGCCTTCTTAGCTTTTTTTATGTTATAAATAAAAAATTAGGACTAACTAAAAAATTGAAGTTCATTCACCCAATTATGCCCACATCAGTTGTCTGTTAATAATTTAGTTATAAATTTTCTCTGACTGTAAAAAATGGCTACCAATTTTACTTATTGATAAATTTTAGAGATGCTTCTAAAATGCCCAAAAAGCTAATAATAATTAATATTCCGACTTAATTAAAAGGATATTTATGAAATTGATAGTTGGATATTGCTATTTAGTTGAAATTTTACAAGCATGAACACTAGGGAGAAAGTTTGATAAAGTAGGTTAACTTTAAAAAAGATTCAACTTCGTTAAAAAGCATAAATTTTACTTTAAAATTCATTCCACATTCAAGACTTAGAGCAACGAAGGTTAGACCGTATATGACTTGATCTTGGAATACTCTGACTTTAGTTAGAAAACTTTTTGATTAGAAAAATTTTCCATAAAAAATACGATGAAATGTAAAAAAATGAACTTAAGATTTAAATAAATATTTGTAAACTTTGGATTTTTCAGCTCAAAAGAATTCAAATAGTAATTTCATTTTTACATTTAATTCAAACCTTATAAAACCAATTAAACTTTTTAGAAGTTTGATTAGTTCTTTTAGTTTATAAGTTTGATCAGATTATAAGAATTTAGTTTTTTCACTCAACTGATTTGATTAGTTTATTTAATTGTTTCACAATAACTAAAACCTTTCGCCCTAAACATCTTCGTTTGCTTCAAATGTTAAAATTTAAATTATTAAAATAAATTTTTGCAACTATATTGCAGTTTAGTTTATTCATCTCTTGAAATCTAAATCAACGAAACTATCCGTAATTGTTAAAACCGTAAAATGGTACTAATGTTCATTCAGCTCATACGATCTTTTACAATAAATCAGATAACAGTATATGTGAATTCTATTCAATTTTTTTTAAAGAAATGATCTTAAATATAAAATTGAAAGTAAAAATAAATTTATGCTTTTTTACTGCAATTTAGTTTAACCATATCTTAAAATTTAAGTCAACGAAAATACACGGAATTGTTGAAACCGTAAAATGTTATAAATGTTCCATCAGTTCATACTATTTGTTACAATAAATTGGATTACAGTACACGGAAATTTTATGTGAATGTATTTTTTTAAAAATCTTAAATATACAATTAAAAGTAAAAATATATAAATTGATACGACTGTATTGAAATTTAGTTTAATATCTTAAAATCTAAGTCAACAAAAATATTCAGAATTGTTAAAACCGTTAAATAGTATAAATGTTCAATCAGTTCATACGATCCGTTACAATAATTCGGATTACAGTATACGTGAATTTTATTTAAAATTTAAAAAAAAATTTTGAATATAAAATTAAAAGTAAATATATACGAAAAAAAATATGGAAGAAAAAAATATGGCAATAGCATCTGTTATAAATAAATAAACGCACTCACACCTAAATCTATTTATAGTCCTAGTGGAGAACGTATTTTGAAAGTTCTTGTTTTCAGTAAAAATGATTTTAAAATTATGGTGCGCGTTTTTTAAATGACGATAATTGAGGTTAACAAAGATTTAAGCTGTTGATATTGATAAATTTCTTTTCTTCTTTTTTAAATATGTTTATAGACAATAAGGCAGTAATAAGTAAAAAAATTCTGCTTCTAGCCAGTATCCGGTTGTAACATTTTAAACAGTTACCACATTTCGTGGCCATTTTGTAAGAAATTGAAAATTTTAAATGATTAAAGATAGTTTATATTAATAATATAAGCATTCTTCAAGAAGAGGAATTATTAGAGAGTAAAGAGATGAGTAATTTAGAAATGATATTAGAAGCATTTTTGAAAATATGGTAATTATTCCTTCATTTCTAAATTGATTAAACTTTTTGAGAAACAATCGTGAAATAAAGTCATTTTCAGAATATTATGAAATATTCATAGTGATTTCATATTTATTATTTTATTTTATAATCGTCTTGTAAGAAAAGCCTTGTAATTTTAAACCCAGTCCAGAAGACAAGGGAACTCCTGGTTCAAGTATTTTAAGAAATTTGCCTTCGTGGAGAGCTTTTTGATAGAACTAACCTACCTTTGAGTTACATGGAGAGGAAAACCACGAAAACCTCCCACGGTTAGTCTGACGGTAAGGGGACCCTAACCCATAATCCGTCTACCACTGAGGATATTTTACGTCAGCACTGTGGTCGATGTGAGTCGGGTGCGGAATTCGAATCAACCAGTCGTTGCCTGGATTCGAACCCGGCTCTCCTCATTGGGAAGCGAGTGCTCTATCCCCTGACCCACCACGGCTCTTCAAATTTATTTAAATAATAATAATTGAAAATGCAAGTTTGGTACAGTTTCGTGCTAGCAGACAATTTTACAAACGCCATTTTGTTTAATTTAGTTACCCTATGGTTACTGTTGATTTTGCCCAATATTAGCAATGCATACTAATTAACTATTACTTGAAAGATAGCATAAATGTTAAATACATTTCAAATTAACTTAGAGTTTCAGAGGTATTTAATTTTTTTGTGTTAGAACTTTAGTTCATTAGTTTGATAAATCTCTTTAAAGTGAGAATGCGTGTTATGTTTTCTTATTATTTTTTTCATATAAAATTAATTGCTTTAGTGCTTTTTATTTTACTTATTTTAAATGCATTTTCAGATAAACGTTGATTTTGAGAAAATCTTAGTACGTATATATGTAGAATTCTTTAAAATTCGTATAATGTTAACTATGTTTTGAATTGAGATCTAAGTGAGAATTTATTATTTTTCATATACTTTAAGCAAGAATACTTAGAATTTTCTTTCAAAAATAAATATATTTAAGTTATTGAATATTTTTTAAAAACGTTAGCCTTAAAACTCAGGTAACCCGATTATTAATCCAGAAAAAAACTATTTTGATATTTACGAGTTGAGAGTTATTGAAGATTTGTTAGTATGACGCAATTTTTTTTCTTCCAATTCTTATGCTTAAATTTTTCTTTACACTGTTAGAATTTTCATTCTGATATCACGGTAAAATAGCCAGTAGCAGTCTGTCTATCCAATTAACCATGAAGTTTATGGTTGGGAAAAATTTCTTTATCTTCACTGTTTTGGAACCGTTTACATCTGATACAGTTAAAGAACCGTGAATCCAAAAACTATACAGTTTTGTAACCATTTACATCTAGCTTAGTTTCTAAACTAGAAAAATAAAACTTAAACGGACATTGAAACTCAGCGAGCACTGCGCCATTTATGCGTCACTGATAGTTTCGTGTTCCAATAGTCTAATGTCACCCATCGAAGGGTTCAGGTCACTAGAAACTTTTCATGTACTAAAGGAATGGAGAAAATATTGTGGTATCAAAGCTGGGATTCACACCCTTGTTCAGGTGGTCATGAGATTGATCTATTAGTCCACCCAGCTGCACGAAAAAAAAAATGGCTCCAAAAGGTGGACGTACTTGGGCCTTGGGTTTAGAATTCCTCGTGTTAAATCGTATTAGGTAAAAAGAATCTAGTAACGTTTTTTTTCCTCACATTTAACAGTTTTATATCATTTTTACGGTTATTTGACTGTTTTGGGTGAATATGGTAAAATAACAATTAAATAAATTGCTATTTAATCATTTTTAACTAGAAATTTCTAGCACTATATTTTAAAAAAAATATGCATAAATTTTTAAAGTTTAGTTTAAGTTTATGATTTTAGGACACAATAATTAATTTATTACAACAAAACTAATTTATTTAAGCAAAAAATAAATTTACAATTCTAATTAAGGCTCTTTTGGTAAAGAAATTGCGAAGAACTCAGTCGGGTATTTTAATTTTAAGTTAGTTTAATATTGTTAATCGTTGATAATAGAATTAATAAGAACACAGTTCTTTTTATTAACGAGTGTAGAGGATGAATCAGATTCTACAGATACATTTTGTGTCATAAATCTTAAGGTCATTTTCCTTCAAAGACAGATTTTTCTTTATTCATATGTTCCTTCATCTGCCGGAAAACTTTTGATTAATTTATTTCTGAACTTCTTTATGAAAATAATCATGAAAAAAAAAACATGTTTATTTTCTTATTATGTCAGAGTTATTTTTTCTATAATTTTTGTAACACCTTTGCAATTTCTTTTTATTTACCTGAAGTTGTTTTATTCTTTTCTGAAGTAAACACTAAGTTCATAAAATGTACATAAATTACTCATCAAATTCTATAGCCGTACATTTTTTTTTATTATTGTATCTTGGTTTGGTACTTTTAAGACAGATAGCCAAATTTATTGAATTTTTCTAATATTCTTCTTATTATTATATTTCCTTTTAAATGAAAATTTAAATTAATATTTTCTCCAAAAATATGCGAAAATTAGAAGTATCATAAAAATCGCAATTCTAAAAAGAAATTAATAGATCAAAAATAGATTTTAAAAAAAAAGTTAAATTAATATATTATCCTGAAATTCTTCCATAATCTCTTTAAATTTGAAAGTTAGTTTACATTTTTAAAGTTAATAGTTTTTCTCCAGAAATTTGTCGGTGGTGAAAAACGAGATTAATCAGATATTTTAAATAAAAAAATTGAAAAAATACAGAATAAAACTGTGAAAATTAAAAAAAACATTATAGCTAAATAATATATTTATTCATAACATTAATATTTATTCATAACAATTTTATTTAACTACTTGAAATCAAATGTATCTTAAAACTGTTTTCAAAGCTTATAACCTATAATAATATAATAAGCAAACTTCTCTAATTGTTTACGTTTATTTCGATCATTTCTTAATGAGTTTATATTTAGTTATAAATGTAGAATTCATAAATTTGGTTATTTATAAGCACAGAAGTTCAAGTTAATGGTCCATTCTTTATAATATGTAAATTTTAGAAAGTCGAACCCACTTCCCCACATGAAAAAAATTGCTCACTAAAATGAACTTTAGGAAACAAACTAAATGAATTTCTTTTCATAAATCAATTTAAATCCTGAAAATATTTAAATAAAGCATTAATAAGAAGTGCCACATAAAGGGTTAAATTTTACAAAATGCATCTGTGCAATAAAGAACAGCCATTTAACATTCCAATAATTTAATAGGCTCATTTAATAATTTTGAAGCCAAAGGTTTTATTTGTCAAAGCTGTTTCATGAAGATACAATTTATCTGACAAGCATCATAATTTACTATATTAATTTTTAATCATATAAATTTACTATATTAATTTTTAATCATATAAATTTACTATATTAATTTTTAATCATATAAATTTACTATATTAATTTTTAATCATATTTGTGTTATTTAACAACTCAAAAAAAAAAAAAAAACGCGTATCTTGAAATTATTCTCAAAACTTAAAGCCCCAAACATTCTGGCTCAGTGAAAATTTTACAAAATAGATTTGTGCAATAAGATCAGCTTATTTAAAATTAATTTTTATTCATATTAGTGTTATCTAGTAGCTTAAAATCAAACCTATCTCAAAATCCCTTTCAAAACTTATAGCTCCAAATTAACTAGCCTAGTTTGAATATTGCAAAAGGAATCTATGCAATAAAGATGAGCCCATTTAACATTTATTTTTATTCACATCAGTGTCATTTATGAGCTTAATATCAAATTTATCTTAAAATCCTGTTCATTCCCAAAGCTTTAAAAAAATGTGGCCTAGTTTAAATCTTAGAAAATGTATCAGTGCATTCTCCCCATTTAACATGTAATTTTTATTCATATCAGTGTTATTTAACAACCTAATATTCAACACATCTCAAAATCCCTTTCAAAACTTATGGCTCCAAATTAAGCAGCCTAGATTAAATATTGCAAAAGGAATCCATGCAATAAAGATGAGCCCATTTAACATTTATTTTTATTCATATCAGTGTCATTTATGAGCTTAATATCAAACTTATCTTAAAATCCTGTTCATTCCCAAAGCTTTAAAAAAATGTGGCCTAGTTTAAATCTTAGAAAATGTATCAGTGCATTCTCCCCATTAAACATGTAATTTTTATTCATATCAGTGTTATTTAACAACCTAATATTCAACACATCTCAAAATCCCTTTCAAAACTTATAGCTCCAAATTAAGCAGCCTAGATTAAATATTGCAAAAGGAATCCATGCAATAAAGATGAGCCCATTTAACATTTATTTTTATTCATATCAGTGTCATTTATGAGCTTAATATCAAACTTATCTTAAAATTCTGTTCATTCCCAAAGCTTTAAAAAAATGTGGCCTAGTTTAAATTTTAGAAAATGTATCAGTGCATTCTCCCCATTAAACATGTAATTTTTATTCATATCAGTGTTATTTAACAACCTAATATTCAACACATCTCAAAATCCTTTTCAAAACTTTTAGCCCTAAATAAACTTAGTTAAAAATTTACAATATGAATCTGTGCCTTCAGATCAGCACTCTTAAACATTTAATTTCCATTAATATCAGTGTCGCTTAAGGGCTTAAAATCAGACGTATCTTAGTATCCTTTTCATTTCAATCATCCTAAATAAACTCCCCTATTATAAATTATACAATACGGATCTCTGCCTTAAAGGTCAGCCCATTTAACATTTATTTTCATTCAAATAAATGTTGCTCTACATGCAACTTTAAATTCAGCAAATCTCAAAATCCCATTCAAAACTTATAGCCTCCAACAAGCTAGTCTAGTTTAATTTTACAAAATGGATCTGTGCAATAAAGATCAGCCCATTTAACATCTATTTTTATTCATATAAATGTTATTCTACAACTCAAAATCCAACACATCTTAAAATCCTATTCGAAACTTATAGCGTCGAACAAGCTAGACCAGTTTTATTTTACAAAATGGATTGGATCGGTGCAATAAAGATCAGCCCATTTAACATCTACTTTTATTCATATAAATGTTATTCTACAACTCAAAATCCAACACATCTCAAAATCATATTCAAAACTTATAGCGTCAAACAAGCTAGACCAGTTTTATTTTACAAAATGGATCGGATCGGTGCAATAAAGATCAGCTCATTTAGCATTTATTTTTATTCATATAAATGTTATACTACAACTTAAAATCCAACACATCTTAAAATCCTATTCAAAACTTATAGCCTCTAACTAGCTTGTCTAGTTTAATTTTGCAAATTGGATTTGTGCAATAAAGATCAGCCCATTTAGCATTTATTTTTATTCATATAAATGTTATACTACAACTTAAAATCCAACACATCTTAAAATCCTATTCAAAACTTATAGCGTCAAACAAGCTAGTCTAGTTTAATTTCACAAAATGGATCTGTGCAATAAAGATCAGCCCATTTAACATCTATTTTTATTCATATAAATGCCATTCTGCAACTTAAAATCCAACACATCTCAAAATCTTATTCAAAACTTATAGCGTCAAGCAAGCTAGACCAGTTTTATTTTACAAAATGGATTGGATCGGTGCAATAAAGATCAGCCCATTTAACATCTACTTTTATTCATATAAATGTTATTCTACAACTCAAAATCCAACACATCTCAAAATCATATTCAAAACTTATAGCGTCAAACAAGCTAGACCAGTTTTATTTTACAAAATGGATCGGATCGGTGCAATAAAGATCAGCTCATTTAGCATTTATTTTTATTCATATAAATGTTATACTACAACTTAAAATCCAACACATCTTAAAATCCTATTCAAAACTTATAGCCTCTAACTAGCTTGTCTAGTTTAATTTTGCAAATTGGATCTGTGCAATAAAGATCAGCCCATTTAGCATTTATTTTTATTCATATAAATGTTATACTACAACTTAAAATCCAACACATCTTAAAATCCTATTCAAAACTTATAGCGTCAAACAAGCTAGTCTAGTTTAATTTCACAAAATGGATCTGTGCAATAAAGATCAGCCCATTTAACATCTATTTTTATTCATATAAATGCCATTCTGCAACTTAAAATCCAACACATCTCAAAATCTTATTCAAAACTTATAGCGTCAAGCAAGCTAGACCAGTTTTATTTTACAAAATGGATCGGATCGGTGCAATAAAGATCAGCCCATTTAGCATTTATTTTTATTCATATAAATGTTATACTACAACTTAAAATCCAACACATCTTAAAATCCTATTCAAAACTTATAGCGTCAAACAAGCTAGTCTAGTTTAATTTCACAAAATGGATCTGTGCAATAAAGATCAGCCCTTTCAATATTTTAATCATTTAATTTGAAAACCAACGATTATCCATAAATCACGAGAGGACGATAAATAGGCGTCAACGCCAACTGCCCTCTAAAAATTTAAAAGAACATATTACTTTGAATAACTGAAGCTAATTCATTCACCAGTGAGTGCACTGTATAAAACCCCTCATCGCGTGCCTGGATCAATTGGTTCTGAAGGATAATTTTTTGGCGTCATCAGATCTCTCGTCGACTAGACAAGGGACCAGCAATCAATAAAAGCTTTCTATGAAGTTAGAACACTTTTTGGTATCCTCACACCCAGTCGAAATACATTAACTTTTTGTGTACGTCATGGAGAGTTTAATTTTCCCCGCTCTTTGGTTTAGAGCCAAATGGAACAAGCTAATAAGATCCAACACTTGTGGATTGAGCTTCTTGATGTTATGAAGACGAACATAGAGCTGAGATTATTGTAGAAAAGAAAAAGCTGTTCTTAATATGTTAGCTAATTTCTACCCTATTTTCCTTATTTAGATTCAGAATTCACTTTTTTCCAATTAACTATCTAAATAAAAAATTAGAAGAAAAATATAATTTAAAAACTTGTTTTTGGAATCATGGGAGCTGCCGGACCGGAGGAATAGTGTATATTGGGAAGGTTTGCTACCAATATGTTAGCATTTGATAACTAAGCTTTATTTAATTTTCCCTACTTAGCCACTAGATTTACATTTTTCAATAAAAAATTAAAAACAAAATATAATTGTAGAAATGAGATCTGATACTTGTGGATTTAGCTTTTTCGTAAAATAAAGAAAAAAAAATAGAACCGAGATTAGAGAAGAGATAAACAGGTTATGACTAATATGTTAGCGTCTGATAACTAACATTTACCGTATTTGTCTTATTTAGATTCTAAATTTTCATTTTCCAATTAACTTTTTAATTGAAACAATTAACTTTTAAATTGAAACAATTAACTTTTTAATTGAAAAATATTCTAATTAACTTTCCAATTAACTTTTTAATTGGAAAATATAATTGAAAAACTTGTACGATTGCTGTTTGGAGACTTTTGGGTAAAAAAAAGAATATTATTACATTTTATGTCGTTTTTCTGGACTGGTACTTTGGGAACTATCGGTTCGCGGAAACTAATGGTTCACGGGAATTGTGTATTTCTGGGAAAGTTTGCTACTAGTATGTTAGCATTTGAAAACTGACTTTTATTCAATTTTCCTGTTTAGATACTAGATACACATTTTTCAAAGAAAAATTAATAGCAATATATAATTGCAAAATCAAAATCTAACACTTGTGGATTTAGCTGTTTCATATTTTATGACGACAAAGATAGAGCTAAGATTACATTAGAAAAGAAAAAGTTATTATTATTATGCGAGCGTTTGATTACTAACTTTTTTCCTATTTGCCTTATTTGGATTCTGAATTTACTTGTTTCCATTTATCTATTCATTTAAAAAATTATAAGAAAAATATAATTTTAAATTTCAAAGAAAAAAACTTGTGAAATTGACACTATGGGACTTCTGGTTAAAAAGATTTATATTATTATATTTTAGGTTGTTTTACTGGATTAGAGCCATGGAACTACCAGATCACGAAAATCGTGAATGCTGGCAAAAAATTTTTTACGAATATCTTAACATTTGGTAACTAACCTTTATTCAATTTTCTCCAATTAGATACTTGATTTGCATTTTCAATGAAAAATTAAAAGCGAAATATAATAGTAAAAATAAGATTCAACACTTTGTGGACTAACTTCTTCACATTATAAAGACAAAAATAGAGCTTAGATTATAGTGGAGAACTAAAGGTTATTACTAATATGTTAGCATTTATAGCTAACCCTTACCCGATTTTCCTAATTTAGATATTAGATCTGTAATTTTTTCCCAACTATTCAAAGGAAACGATAAAGGCAAAATATGATTTTTAACTTTATTAAAAACTGTACTATTGCTGCTTGGAAACTTTTGGTTCAAAAGAAGTATATTATTAAATTTTATCTTGTTTTAAAAAAATTGCAATCGAAATACTGAAACCACGGGACCTATGAGAATCATCGGATTATGGGTATGGTATCGTATATGGTAAGTATGCTGGTAAAGGTTATTACTTGTACGTTAGCATTTGATTCTAACTTTTACCCAATTTTCTTATTTAGAGACTGTATTTACTTTTTTCTAAATTATTCAAATGTAAAGCGGAATGAAACATTTAACTTTTAGAAAAGCTTTTTTATTGTACCTTTTTGGAAACTTTTGGTTCAATAAATATATTATTATACTTCATTTTATTAAAAAAAAATTGAAATCGAACCATGTATACTAAAACCACGGGAACCTTCGAAACTTAGGAACCATGTATACCAGAAAAAGTTATTACTAGTTGTCAGCATTTGTTGACAAACTTTCACCCTATTTTTCTTATTTAGATACTACAACGAAACAAAAGTATGGTCAAAACTACAAGTAGCAAAATTTATCCTGTTTCTAACTCACCGTAAAGCAGAATAATTTTTAACAAAGCGCTTTGGTAAAAATGCTGGTAAAATTAATAATAAATTTATTCTTTTACAACACGCGTTAAAGTTGGTAAAAATGGAAAATGTTTGGTAATTTTTTAATGATACCTTAGAACATGGTATAAAAAACCATTTATTCGGTTAAATTTGCTTTTCAGTTTGGTGCTTGTTAGTAAGTATGTGGTAATAAGAACTATAATTTTGAAAACCAGAATTTTCATCAAACCATGAATGGAAAAAAACCAAGAATAATTGATGATGTGGAAAAACTGAATTTATGGTTCAAATTAGTGTTCAAATTATTACAGGGTGAGAAGTAATAATTTGAACAATGTTTGGAAAACAAATATTTTAATGCTTTTTTCTTGCGATCATGTACTTTTGGTAACAACTTTTTAGGTAACCCTTCATCAGGATTCTGCTTTAGCACGCAGAGCAAAAGGCTCGGAACTCTCAGTCATTGCTGAGATTTTAACCCGGTTAGATGGTGAAAGCTCAATCCCTGAACCATCACAGCTCGACTAATTGCTTTTGTCAAAATTTGGTGTGGAATGGTTGCAAAATTTTTCATTTAAATTCAGCTTCTGGCGACTTTTTAGTACATTGAATCAAAATTAAGCTGAATTAAGTTTTTAATGTTTTACAAAATTTTATTTGGAGAAACGATTGAGTTGGATTTGGTTTGATTTGATTGTTAACGTCGCACTTTCAGTGCTTTGGGCTTTCGGTGATGCTTTGGAATTAATTTTAATGATGATCTGGAGATATTGCAAGCGTATGCGTGCACTACGCTTCCCTATTTATATCAAAAGACAGGTGGTGTTAGTAATCCCCTGGCTTCCACACTACGCATGATTGAATAATTAGCTTGAAAGAGTTGACTGTTTTTTTTTCTTAAATTATATACATTGTTTGGTAAGGTAAAATAGTTTTATAGTACAACCATAAAACAGTATTCAATCATTTGATTCTTATGAACTTATGGATGGTGTTTTCTACACTGGGAAGCGCTGCAAGCTCTTGACTGCCTATACTTCCGGGCTAGTGTTTTTAAAGTGTTTTGAAGCCATTTGGATCACGATGTGATCACTGTGTTTTGAAGCTCTCTTCTTGTATAGGTGCATTTGTTACCTGATTTATTATCTGTGCTTAAAAGAATTATCGTTATAAGAATCGTCATTTGAGGAACTGTTATTTCCGAGACGTAAGAATTGTCATTTGTAAAAAAAGAATCATTATAAGACACTTCTTACCTTTTTAACAATATACCAACTTCGATTTTTAAACCTAAATGATAATTTGTGAAATGAACTTAATCTCGCTGTTCGAGCAATATTCTTCAGCTAACGTATGATGGCGAACGGCTTGTACCAAAAACAAATAATAATAAACATGCAAAAAGAGGCCAAATCAGAACTGCCAAAAAATCGAGTTCTTTCTAAATCTAGCACCCATGTCACCTTTTTCTTAAAAATACATCTCTAAATAACTAAAATCAATTTTCAATTCAAACTTACCAGAATGACTTAATATCATTAATATCTTGTGAAATACAGCAGATTTGAGCTGAGAAATTAGATAACTTATTTCTTTTATTAAAAACAAAATTATATGTTTGAAAATATCACCTAGCAGAATAAGCTGTAGTAAGCAGCTGTATACTTTCTAACCGGAAGAAGAGCAGGTTAAGAACTCGAGATTGTTGTTGTTTACATTTATATTGAAAACACCATATGTAACAGAACACCCAAAATCTGTAATTTTACATGAAAAATTCAGTACTTTTAAATTTAAATTAACAAAACTAACAAATGCATAATTTATTTTAAATTTTTTTTTGTTACATTTCTTCTTTTTTTAACTTTATTTATTGCATTGTTTCCTGATTATATCTTTATAGTACGAATTTTCCTCTGCTGAGAGCGAAATCTTGTTGCAACAGAATCACACCACTCCCTTTAATCAATATTTCAATGCCAGTTATTAACGATTCATTTCGAAGATCAGCATTAGACCGCAATACTGAAACAATTATTCTGACTTTCCTATTGCCGAGAACATTTTGAAAATTTTAACTGGAGCGGAATAATAAATGCTCTAAACAATAATTTAGTAGTTTCCTTTACTAGAAAAGCATAACTCTCATGTGATTCTGGTTCATTTAAAAATATTTTAAATATTATATATATATATATAATATTTACGAAAATTGGTTGATCGGAAGACAATGTACAGAACAGTAAATGATTAAAATTTCAGAACAATTGAATAATTTATTGAAGAGTTACAGTAACAAGTTCAAAAAGGTGTTGACCCGCCTCTAGCCTGGATACAAGCTGCCACACGGCGTGGCATACAGCGATAAAGCTCCCGAATGGTCTCTTGCGGTATTTCCTGCCAAATTCGATCCAATTGTCGAACGAGGTCATCAACATTCCGTGCCAGATGATATCGCCTTCCCATCATATCCCAGACATGCTCGATGGGAGAGAGATCTGGTGATCTGGCAGGCCAAGGAAGAGTTTGACAAGCTTGCAGACAGTTCATAGCAACACGTGCCGTATGTGGTCTAGCATTGCTCTGCTGAAAAACCAGCCCAGGGAGCTGCAAAAGGAACGGTAGCAAAACAGGTCTTAGGATGTCGTCAACGTACCGCTGTGCAGTAAGTGTACCTCTAATGACGACCATATATGGCAACGTTACTTTTAAAAAGTAACGAGTAAAAGTACAAGTATTTTTAAAAAAAGTAACGAGTAAAAAGTAAAAAGTTCTTATTTTAAGAAGTAACGAGTAAAAAGTACAAGTAAAAGTACAAGTACTAAACAAAAAAAGTAACGATTTAAAAGTACATTTCTAGGAAATCGAAAATTCAAAGTAACCTAAAATTTTATTGAATAATATTCTTATGTTCTTCAATGTTTTTGCAAAATTGGTTTCATTTATTTAATTATTTTTAATTTTGAAAGTTATGGACATTAATTTACTTTCAAATTCGGAGGAATGTTATAATATAATTTTATGATATAATCGTATAATATAATTTTAAAATCAAATATAATTTTAATATCAAACTTGTTATGGAATTGCACTAAAAAGAAATTTTATCTATTGATTTTAATTTTTAGTTTATTATTTTTATTTATTTAAATTACCATTGATTTAAAATTGTTTTACTCTATAGAAACGCGTTTTAAAAGCACAAAAATAAACAAAGCAAACATGGGGTTTCAGATAGCTTTGTGATCTTTGAGCTGGTAAAAAATAATTGAATGTGCAGTATAAGTTGAAACAGAACAGTCTACAGTTTTATTTGTAACAATGGCTAATGCTGAAGTCATGCGAGAAAATCATTTTCCGAACATTTCTGCCGAACGGAATGATTAAAATTTGTAAACGAATTTTAGTATCAGCGGCTAAATTAATACCTTCCGAGTTTTCAAGAGTTAAAATAGTAAAATAGTTTTCAGTAGCACAAATAGTTCCGAAGTTCTTAGAGATTTGACTAGGCGTTGTTTGACAAGGTCGGGCATAAACATAATTTTAGGAAAAAATGTACTAGGTAAAAATGTATTTAGTAAAAAATGTATTAAGATAAAAATGTATTATTAGTGAGATCAAAAAGAAAATTGAAAAACGTAATAACAAAATCCAACAATTTTTATTTAAAATGTATTAAACAAATGCATAAAACTCGAAAATGAATGAAAATAACTTCTTAATTAATATTTTTATTCATTTTGCAAAATAATTGCATTTTGACAGCATTTTTTAAAAATTTTTTTCTTAGAAAGCTTACTGAGTTTTAGAAAAAAGTAACGATTTCATTTGACATTTCCGTTACAAATACTTGTACTTTTTCCCAAAAAAAGTAACGAAAGTACAAATAAAAGTATTAAATTTAAAAAGTAACGAAGTACAAGTAAAAGTACGTACTTTTTACTTGTACCGGCGGTACAAGTAACGAAAGTAAAAGTACTGCCATAAATGATGACGACCAAAGGGGTCCGGCTGTCAAAGGAAATGGCACCCCAGACCATAATGCCTTGTTGAGGTCCGGTGTGGCGTGCAATAGTGAAGGAAGGATCCCCCCTCTGCTCTGTGCGTCTCCAAAAGCGTCTTCGATGATCGGCAGGACACAGTTGGAAGCGGGATTCGTTGCTAAAGACTATACGTCCCCAGCCGGCATCATCCCAGCGTGATCGAGCCATGCACCACTGTATATATATATATATATATATATATATATATATATATATATATATATATATATATATATATATATATATATATATATATATATATATATATATATATTACATATATATGGGTCATTCTCACGAAAACTGTCATTTTTCAGTTCATAAAATCCCGAAAAAGTAAAGTGAATAAAAAGCTCTGAAACTTTTTATATTAATAGAAATATGTAATGGCATTATAAAGAAAGTATATATCCTATAAAATATACTTAATATTTAAATTAATTAATTTTTAAATAATTAATTTATAATTAATTGATTTATAATAATTAATAATTAATTAATTAATTTAATAAATAAATTAATTAATTTAATAAATTAATTTATTAATTTTTTAATTTATTTTTCAAATTAATTAATAAGTAAATTTATTATTTTCACAATTTAAAAAGTGAGGGAATGACACTAATAGTGAGGGAATATTTTATTTTAATACATGTTTTTATTTAAGTTACATCTACCTAAAGTTTGAAAATGATAACATACTAAGTATATCTAATATTTATTATAATTTACTCTTATATATTTAATAGTTTTTACAGGTTTGGGAAATAAAATTGGCTGGCACGATTGAACAAAAAAATATTTAATAATATACTCATCTTGAATCATTCCCTCACTTCAATAAAATTTAAAAATAACAGTTAGGCCTAATTAATTTCTGAAGTCAATCACATACAATTATATTCATACAAGAAAGCAACATATAATTATCCACTTTCTCGATGAAGTTGTATTTTATTTTACTCTAAAAAATGACATGAGGGAATGACAAATGTAAAAAATTTTACCTGGTTTGATTCATTCAAATTTATTCCACAGCAAGGCTTCTTTAAGTTGAAGATGGAAACATACTGCAATTTTGTTCTATGATGCCAGTTGTTAACTTCTGAAGTTTTTATTAAAATCTTTTTATTCTAAGAAGATTGCAGGTGATAAGAACATTGTTGTGAGGGAATGACGCGAAACACTGGGGACAAAGTTTAAAATAGTGCTGTGTTAATATTTTTATCAGAAATTAAATTTAAAATTGATTTTTCTGAATTCTATATTTTAGTATTCTGAAATAAAAAACACGAATTTGTAAAAAAAGAATTTTATTTCAGTAACAATTTTTTTCTTTTTTTAAATCAGCAGTGGGGACAAGTGAGGGAATGACATATTGGTATATTTTAATTACCTAAAATAAATAAAAAATAAAAATTGATAATTTTATTTTTATTCTTTTGTTAGCTTGCATTCTGAAGGACACTTTCCCTGAATTTTTTTTTTCGTAAGCTGTAAAACAAACATAAAATATACTGGGGACATGAAAATGACTGTTTTTGTGAGAATGACCCATATATATATATATATATATATATATATATATATATATATATATATATATATATATATATATATATATATATATATATATATATATATATATATATATATATATATATATATATAAACCATAACATTTAAGACATCTAAAAAGAAAATTAAGAGGTGCAACAGTAAAATCATAAATAGTAATAACGTCCTTAGTAATTTGTCCTTTCAAAAGTATAGTAATGATAAAACACTTTTTATTTTATAAGAAAAATTAATACCTCAGACTAAAAAATACTTAGAAATGATGTTCCAATTGTCATCGTTTGGGTCCATATGAATTTGTTATTAAATCAATCTAATAATAATATACTAATGAAAAGTACAATTTTCCCATATTGAAAGATTTAAATTTTTAAAAAAAATAGAAAATGAATCTAGATCTAGATCTATATCATTTAGTCAATTTGCAGTTATTTTTACAATTGTAGCAAAATGGAGCTTTAAAAAGCTTTTATCTAAATAGGAAATAGAGTTCAAACGCCATATGACGCTTTAAAAATCTTCATCTAAATCTTAAAAAAGGATTCAATCACAGTATGATTTTTTTTAAATTTCATATTATGCTTCCTATTATTCAATATATTAATGAAAAGTGCAATGCTCCTATATTGAAACACATAAATTATTTTAAAAAGTTGAAAATGAATCTATATCTATATCATTTGGCCGATTGTTCTTACAGTAGTAACAAAATGGAGCTTTATAAAACTTTTATCTATATGAAAAATAGAGTTCAATTACAATATGATCATTTAAAATCTTCATCTAAATAACAAAAAAAGAATTCACTGTATGATTATTTTACTCCATATTATGCGTGTCCTAGAAATTATAAATACAATGATAAGAACAGTTATTGCTTCATTTTTAGCTTTATATACGTAAATAAATGTATAGTATCCTTGTAACCATCAATCCTTTACTGGATTCAAAAGGCAATGTGAATTGACATTATATAAAACAAATTTCATCAATTCAATATTCAATTGATTGTTTAACAAAAAGTTGTGGAAAGGGAAATATTTAATGACGTGAAGCACGTAATGAAATCAATCAACCAATCAGATTATGCGTCTGAAATAATCAGCATGACGCACGCATTGAGAAAAATATTTCCGCAAGTTTTCTATTTCCTTATGAATATTTATTTATTTATTTTTTTATCAAACTAGGAAGGTAGGTAAATAGAAGTCATGCTTTAGTTTTCGTGGAGTTTTAAATGTGTCACGGCAATCATCAAACATTTTCAGGAAAAAATAGGGAGCGTGCAGTTTATTAAAATAAATTTAAAAAAAAAAGAGTTAAAGTCTAAGCTATGTTATGAGTTTCCGTCGTTATAGTGAAGCGTGTTTGTAGAGACTTTTTACTTTTGTGTTAAAACAGAATAAACGAGGTTAAGACATGCAAAACAAAATGTCAAATTATGAAAAGGCGAAATACAAATTTTTAATCTTTTACCTAGTTTCTCAAGTAGTAAAATAGATAATAATTCCAGCAATAGAATTACAAATTGCTAGTAAAATTCCAAATAATTTATCTTAATAAGACGCAAATTTTTAATCTAATTTGTAAAATTGTTAAAATTCAACAATTGTTAAAATAATCTTTTATCTGAATTCGAGGTATAGAATAGATAATTTCAGAAATAGAATTTAACTTTGAATAAACAAATGATTATGCTACAAATTTTTAATCTTTCATCTCATTTCAAGGAATAGAATAGTTAATTCCAGTAATTGAATTTAACTTTGAATAAACAAATGAGTATGTTACAAATTTTTAATCTTTTATCTCATTTCAAGGAATAGAATATATAATTATAGTAATAGAATTTAACTTTGAATAAACAAATGATCATGTTACAAATTGTTAATCTTGTACCTCATTTCAAGGAATATGATAGATAATTCCAGTTATAAATCTGTTACACTGATGAATAGACAAATGACTGGAAAGATGAAAGACCAGTAAAAGAATTAAACTTCGATTTTAATTATTACACTGTAAATTATTTTTACATTTATAAAAAATGCATGAATCCATTGAAAAATGTTACATTACAATTAGTTCAACAAAATTACCACAAAAAATATTCAAAATTAAAGTATGTCATAATAAGATGATTTTTAAAAAATCATCAGAAGTAACAAGAAAAATTTTGAAAAACTTTTTTGCTTTAACGGTATGACAAAAATTATTTAGCATAAAACATGAAATGATGAAAGAATTTTAAAAAGAAACTGTTTTGAAAGAATAATGATAATTAATAACAATTTTATTTTACGTTTTAAAGTTTGGGCAAAAAATATTTATTTCTAAAATATGACATAATACAAGGGTTTTAAAAATCTAATATAAGAATTCAATGATAATTTTGAATAATTTAATTTAAATTTAGGGAGTCCTGTTAAAAAGTATTCATTATTAAAACAAGAAAAAAAAAACTACTTTGAAAGTTTGATGATAACTTTGGACGAATTTATTTTACTCCTTTATGCTAAAAAGTTACGACAGAAAGTATTTATTATCAAAACATGGTATGATAACATTACTTTAAAAAAAAAAATTATTGCTTGATTGTTAAGTGTATGGCACTGTTTTAAAGATTGACTACACTGTTTTAAAGAGTGACTACACTGTTTTCTATATAGACCCCCAGAGTGGTCTATATAGACAAAGTGGTCTATATAGACCCCCAGAGGTCTATTGAACAAAAGCGGGGGTCGAGTCGATCCGAATCGGAAGTGTTGATTGGGGGTCGAAGAAAAAACAGTTCTTAATACGCAAATCACACATACCTAATTAAGTATGTAGAATTTGTGAATTTTTCTATAATTGACTTAACGTCAGTTTCTTTATAGAACATAAATTAATAAATACATATTTATTCGGGTGAAACAAGTATTTACGTACCAGCGCTCAGTGGCACAAACTCTGCACTTCTGGTTTATGAGTCATATGCATATGTGTGCTTGTCCAAATGTCACGTGTGACGAGCATCGACGTTACAAACGCAAATATCATACGCAGTTTAAGCTATCTTTGCAAACTGTGAACAGTGTTGAATATTTGCAGTGTCATTATTAAAACTTTTATAGTTTTAGATAACTAGCTATTGTTTCGTTTAGTTTAGATATCAATTTTAATTATCAATACATGCAAAAAAAGAAGGTAAGCATTTATAATATGGATTAGTACAGCCTGCGACAAAACTGCAAGATGAACTTGCTGAATTATTATCGGATCTTGAGGCAAAGACGCTTTTTAAAAATTTAACAATAAGCAAATTTTGGACAAATATAAATAGAACGCAAAAATATGTAAAACTTTACGAAATAACTCAGCCATGTATGCTAGCATTTCCAAGTTCCTATAGGGTTGAAGCCGGTTTCAGTCACATAAATTCAATCTTAACTAAGTACATAAATAAATTAAATGTGGAGTTTCGAGGGGATTTAAGCTTAAAATTGACCAATTTTGCACCCAATATAGCGAACTTTGCAAAAAAAAAAAACACACCAGGCACACCCATCTCATTGATTAAGAAGCAATAGATCTGTAGTTACTTTATTATTTTTACTTATTTATAATTATTTATTATTTAGTAAATATTAAGGTATTTAAATTTCAACATTAATATGTTTCTCATAAAACTATTGTTACGCAATGTACTGTTACTTTAATAAATGTTTAAAATCATGAAATAAATGTACAAACACAGTGTCTATTGGAGTTTTATTTTAATTAACAAAAAATTACTTTCATGGAGGTCGATGGAGATTTCGAAAAATTATATAGGGATCGATGATCAAAAAAGTTTGGCGACCCATGGACTACACTGTTCTAAAGATTGACTTCACTGTTAGAAATATCTCGGAAATAATGGCTAAATAACAATTTATTTAATTGTTATTTTACCATGGTCAAACAAAATAGTCAAATAACCATAAATAAGATGTTATTCAAACTGTTTATTAGCAGCTTTTATCTGATACTGTAAAACAACCAGAATTTTATCGCACCTACTGGGTTCGCCTAATGAAGCAACTTAGTATTTTGCAGGTGGGTACGTATTATATCCGTGAGGCTTATCTCTCAATATGATGAAACGGAGGTTCACGGAACGGGGGCGTTGACACCTCATTATTTCCTCCATTCCCTTAAGCACATGAAGAGTTAATTCCAGTAGCTTACACTCCCCAATTTGTGACCCTGGAATATTGGAATACGATACTCATTCACACATAGATGACACCACCATAAAGCCTGCTTAACCCAAAATGTCTAGTTAGTATTTCTGTCATTTTGAAATCATGCTTGTTGTAAATGATTTAAAAACAGTACAGTTTCGTATTTATGGTTTTTAACCATACAAGTTGCAAACAGTATCAGAACTGTAAAGGTAAAATATGTTCGTTACCGTAAATTTCACGTTTAATTGATCGGACAAACTGCTGCTGATTATTTTACCATAATTATGAAAGGAAAATCCTAACAGTGTATAGCGGAAAGTATTTATGTCCTAGAAATATATATTTTGTGATGCAAATTTGTGATTAACTGTCTCGAGTTTCATCTCAAACGTAAAGTGTATGGCACCCTTATTATGTCCTTAGGTAGGTTCTGTTATGCAAATTTGTGACATTAATTTTTAAACTGTCTTTAGTATCGTTTAAAGTTTTGTTACGTTTTCCTCAATTCGATTCGAAATTTTACAGCAGTTGTTGTATTATATGAGTACTCAATGAAGTTGATCCATGTGCGTTTTATTGCGCAGAAAGCTGTTATTATTCTTGTTTTCATACCCTATTATTAAAATTTCACTCAAAAAATATTCGTTGTTAAATACATTAACGCACCACACATCGGAAATGTTAAACAAGCAAATAGCTTACAAACAAAGAATGATGTATTGACTTACGTCACGTGGTATAATGATTAATATGGGAGGGGGAAAGTGTATAGCTGCGACCGAAAGGGAATTCTTTATGTTCTTAAAAAGAACGCATAAGTTGAAAACAAAGGAAGAATTTTTCATCAAATTAAAAAACAAACAAGGCTCATACCATTTTTTTTCCTTATGTATGGGATGAAAACGCAATTCGAAGAAAATAAATAGGAAAATGGTGTTATTGTTTTCATGCAATTAGTTTCTTTTAAACAATTTGGATGGATGCCAAATAATGTTGTTTGATATTCTTTGTTTTAATTATTAACCATTTTTTTACAAAAGTGTTTAACATGCTTTTAAAAATAAGAATGGCTTTCATCTACTGACTTCTTAATGAAATTTCATAACATAATCTCATAATAAATGCTTTTCTGCATGTCTTCTGTTTGCTCAATTTTTAATTCAGCGCAAAACGAAACTAAAAACATGAAGTTCAAAAATTTGAACTTAATTAAATGGATGTTATGAAAATCATTCTAGTTTAGAATAAGTTGACCATCATTTTAATTAATCCAAATTTGTTAGTTATTATTTTTATTATAAATAATTTATTAGCTATTTACAAGCTATTGTATGATTAAAAATTATTTTTCACGTTTTTATAAATTTCCAAATGCGGTAATAATGATTTCTCTAAGAAAGAATTGGAATTAGCCAAGCTACTTCATACTATTACACGAATTAACAGTTTTTTTTTGCTTTTTTTATTTCGTTGTTTTTATTATTTCATAGGTGGTTACTAGTTAAGAGTAGATTTATAAAACATAGAATTTAACGGCTCAAAATCAAAAATTTAGAAGTATGGTGTTTTCAAATAAAAGAACAATGAGTGGGAGAAGCAATTACTGAATGGGAACAAGTCATAGTAAGAAAAAAACTATGATATACAGTGGAGCATCGTTTATATGACGATCACTTATACGACGTTTACATTTATACGACGATCTTATACGACGTTTACATTTATACGACGTTTTGGTGTGGTCCCAAATTATTCCTATTCATTTTAATGTATACATATATCGTTTATACGACTCACAGAATCGGTTATACGTCGGTTTTTAGATTTTGTTCACGCTTATTTAATTTTTTACTTTTTCTTGTGTATTTTAAAAAAGGGCGGAATTTGCCAACATGAATGATACAGAAAAGGGTGCCAACAAGAATACTTGGATGACGACCGTAATTCTTACTAGATGACTGAAAAAACTAGACAATGTCATGAAGAGGCAAAAACGAAAAATTTTGCTATTCATCGACCAATGTCCAGCGCACCCATCGATATTAATTATTTTGGAAAATGTAAAAGCTCTCTCTTTTCCTGCAAATTGCACAAGTGCGCTTCAGCCATTAGATTTGGCCGTGATTAGAAATCTAAAATTACATCATAAAAAGCAGTAAGCTCAACTCGCTATTCAAAGCATTGTAGAGACTAATAGCAAGAAAATATAATTAAAGGTAACATACATTCAAATTGCTCACTGAAATTTTTCTTCCTTGGTTATTTGTTTGTTTTGCTTTGTCTAATTTAGAAATTTACGTAAATCAACACGTTAAACATTAAAATTAACTGAAAACAGAGTTAGTTTCAGTTTTAGAAGTAAAAATCGATTATACGACATTATCGTTTATACGACGTTTTTCGGTGGTCCCCTCGTCGTATAAACGATGCTCCACTGTATTCATATAACTAGTTGAAAGTTATACTTTTATCAAGTTTTGGTGCAAGGCTAATGTGATTTGCTTGTTTTTAAAATGCAAATGATGTTACACGTTGTAGAATATATAGGGTTCTTCAAAAATAAATGAATAAATAAAATTAAAAAAATAAATAAAAATATAATAAATACAAAAGAAAAAAAGAAACAGAACACGTAGAAAAAAAGTAAATAACCGCGAAACTGGTAAAATTACCGTCTTATAAGGTAATGGCATTTATGGTTTAAAAAATATGTAATTATGTTTTCTAACACCAAAATCTACGGTATATGAAACCATTCACTTGGTTTTTCGGTTTGAATGGTTACATTTTATCGAAAATTCTGGTTTTCAAAATCATAATTTTTATCACCCCACATTTAGTTGAAAATACAAAACTGAAATGAATTCTTTTTATGGCGAATGAATGATTTTTATGCCATGCTCTAAAGCAGAGGTTCCCAAATGGTATTTCTCGGAATTCTATGGTTCCGTGAAAATGGTTCTAAGAGTCATGTTACAACTGTTTTTTTTTGTTAAAAACATTTTTGAAGCTCATAATTATATTTAGATCCAATCAATAAATCATTATACACTTAGTATTTCGGTAGCCTTTGCGTAATTATTTAAAGTAAATTGCCAATGAAAAAATGGCAAATATTTTTGGAAAAAAAAAAACACTCGTATATATGTAACTTCACAAGTAACAACGAATTTAATAAATTATTGAAAGAGCATGCATTTATAAAAAATTGAATTAGTATTTTTCATTACGATTCTCTATTATATTACTAATTAAATGAAGTTAGTTCGTTAGTAAAGAAATGTGCTTCCTTAATAACCATTTTCAATGTTTATAAAAGTACTTTTTAGTTTTCATTTCAATGAAAACCATAATTTGGCTGATTTCATTCATTTTCAGTTTATGTTTATAGCTCAAAAACAAATTCATATATAGATTCAATTCCAGGATTGCTAAATCAGCTGTCGTAATTTAAAACCTAATTTAAGATTATTAATGATAAAGAGATGAAAGAATTTCATTCCTCTTATTAAATATTTTCTAAATAAAGTAGTTCTTTATAGGTTAATGCGTTCACATTATTTTATTTTATTTTGTAACCGTCGTTGAGCAGCCGACTAAACTTTTGGGCTTATGACTACCAATGTTGAACTCAGTAGCCTTGTAATTTTGAACCCAGTCCAGAAGACAAGGGAACTCCTGGATCAAGTATTGGGAGAAATTTGCCTTCGTTGAGGATTTTTTGATAAAACTAACCCGCATTTGCGCTACATGGAGAGGAAGACCACGAGAACCTCCTACGGTTAACCTGATGGCAAAAGGATTCTAATCCATGATTCTTCTACCACCTAGGATATTTCACGTCAGCACAGTGGTCGGTGGAAGTCAGATACGGATTCGTATCTATATGCCATCGCTGCGACTCGAACCCGGTTCACCACATTGGAACGTGAGTGCTCTATCTCCTGAGCCATCGAAGCTCAATTACCGCTGAAAGAAAGTTGATCAGTTAGAGTTCCACCGGCTAAAAAAAGTGAGAAACGCTGCTCTAAGGTATCATCATGAAATTACCAAATTTTACCACATTTGCCAAACTTTATCACATATAAAGTTTGGCAAATATAAAACCATGTTTTATTATATAAAACCATAAAACCATATTATATAAAACCATGTTTTATTAATTTTTTTTTACCAAATTCTTTACCAAAGCTCTTCGGTAAAAGTGACCAAACTTTTTGGTGTTCCCATAGAGCCACAAACACGTAAATTTTTACCACATTCTGGTAGTTTTGACCTTACTTTGTTTCAGTGAAATGAAAGGGTTAATAAAATAAATTTGCGAAAAAAATATTTTACCGTGGATTTCAAAAGATTCTGTTGATTTTGCAACTAAAATTATTGAGATAAAAGAAAATCCATTTGTAGCATTAACTCATAAATTTAATAAAATCTGAATATCTTTATCCTGGCTTATGCCTAAAAATGGAAGCATAAATTCTTTTCCTGCATAAGGAGAGCTAAATAGAATAATTTTATAAAAGAAAAAAAAACGATGAAACTGAACGATGAAGAAAATGAATCTATAAATAACTTCCTTATACCTGTTACATTGAAAATGTCGACCGCGCCCGTTTTTTGGGTGATAAAAAAAGCGGTATACTGCGGCACAGCTGCCATCCCATTTCTCCGTTGCCACTAATAAGTAAAGAAATTTTTTAAATTATTAATATGACCACAAATATCTTTGCTAAGTTATTTACAAATAGTTCGAAAGGTGAATATCCTAATGAAATATTTATACAAATGCTCATTTTAGATGCGTATACAGCACGGCAATGTTGTTTATTGTATGATAATGTGTAAAAATGTATTTATTTTATTTCGTAAAATATCTTTCGCAATGTTTTTTTTTATAAAATTAGGAAGGTATCAGGTTTGATGGGTGAAGAGTTTTTACGACAGTGGAAACAGGATTAACTGAAGAAAAATTTGAAAGAGTGCTTAAAAAAGTCAAAATGCATAAATTATAATCAAAATGCAAGAAAATGGATATCTTATTAATAATAAATATGCAAGGAAATGGACCAATATTAATAATTAATAAATAAGGACTAATATTCTTTGTAGAATTTTTTATTATATTGTAGGAGCAATACTATAATATATTTTCATAATTATGTTAATAGCTTTAATTTATTACATTTTTTAAAACGTTAGAAACTGTTGATTGAACTCATCACTTAAATCTATGTGCTTAATTAAGACTTCGATAGTTTTTTTGTTACATAAAATAATGCTTTTTAGGGAATAGTTGACTCCTATGATTTTGTAACAGCTTTTTAAGACTGTTAAAAGTTTTATTCGTCTTATTACTTACTATGAAAAGGGTACAAAATGTCAGTATAAAGAAAAATCGCAATATTCGTCAAAATGAAAAGTATTTGTGATCATTTATTCTAATTCATCATCATAATTTCTTAAAAATTTAAAAGATATTTTTAAAAATTTAATAATTTTTTAAACATCTGAGCTAATTTTCAGTTTTAAAGTTCAGACGAGCCCTCTTGCAATAAGATATAATTTAAAACTTAGCTTTGTGTTTCAGCCAAACTGAAAAAACATCCGGATCAAATAACGGTAAAAAATACCGGCAACTCTTCTTTTTACCATAAAATTCCATTTTACCGGAACATGTTACTGGTCAAAAAACTGAAATACCGCAACTTTTGCAATAAAAATTACTATAAAGTCACTGAATCTTTTGCATTAAATAAATATTACTGTAAAAATTACGGTATAATATTTTACTGTAAAAATGTATTTTGCGGATGATGTAACAAAGTAACATTACTTTATACTGTAATTTGATCGGGAATTTTTTACAGTGCATTCAAACTTTGAATTTTTGCGAGTAGCTATGGCCAAACATAGAAGACAGTATGCTTTTTTTTAACAAAAGGGAGGGATTATCACTCTTTTTATTGCCAAGGTTGCAAAGGTTAATAGGTTGTAATAAATAAGTGATCATAAAATCTTTTTCCGCTTGTTGGTCCCAATTAAACGCAAAAGCCAAAGTTAGACTAGTCGACGGTGTTATTTCTTTTTATTTGTGAATGTTTATTTTCCTGTCTCAGATAATGAAAATCATTTATGAAATTCATTTTGTCTATTTACCTTTGGGAAATATAATCGAAATTTATATTTTGGTATAACATTCCTCTATATCTCTTTAGGCTAAATGAAAAGACTTTAGTCGGTTTCAAATTTATTTAGCGAATACCAGAGAAAATCTGATACAGGAAGTACTGCACATAACTGCACTGAAACTGAATGAACACCAAATACTTCTTAAAACTTTTGAGTACTTATTTCTTGAAACATATTGGTATTTTTGAAAAACAGTGGCTCTCACTTTGAAATCTGGAAGAGGTTTCAAATGGATTACTCATTTCAAAAAATTATATAAAGCTCACAAAGTATCCTCCATAATGTTAATGCCACCATGTCATCATTTAAAGTTTAGGAAAGTAAAGGATTTGCTTACTACAAACATTAAGTGCATATTTATAGTTAACGGGGGACATTTTGCAATTTTTTTAACAATTTTTTGCAATGAGGAATTCCTTTGAAACTTAATTCAAATTATAAAGTAAGCGTCAAATTTTTCAAAGATATACCTAGATGTGAAGAAATAAATACCAAAATGTTTAAGAAACATTTGTTTAATCCAAATCATGCTACGCTTAAGAGCATTAATATAGTTAACACAATGAAGGATAAATTGCGAATTTTTTTATAATTTTTTGCATTGAGGAATTCATTCGAAACTTGTTTCAGATTACAAAGAAGGCGTCATTTTTTTTCTTCAAAAATATTAATATGTTTCAGGAAATAAGAAATGTAAATTTATAAGAAGGATTTGTTTACTCACGTTAAAAGCATATACATGCAATTTAAGTAATAAAGGACGATTTTCGAATTCGAATTAAATTTCTTGTAATGAGGAAATAGTTTTAAACATATTTCAGATTACAAGATGAGAGTCATTTTCTTTTTCAAAAACATCAATTTGTGTCAAGAAATAAGTACTCAAAACTTTTAAGTAGTAAATTTTTAGTCCAAACAGTGCTACGTTATGAGCAGACATATAAAAACAAAAAAGGTGTATTTTGCGAATTTTTCATAATTATTTGCAATGAAAAATTCGTTTGAAACTTGTTTCAGATTAAAAAGTTAGCGTCAAATTTTTCAAATATATCCATAGTTGTGAAAAAATAAATGCCCCAAATTTTTAAGAAGCATTTTTTTAAATCCAAACCATGTTATACGTAATGAGTCATGCTACATCATCCTTACTAAGAGCTTATCATTGGGGTTGAACTCTCACCTATACTGAGAAAGTTGGGTGTAGCGCTCGTCCTATAGACGAGAGGCCATCGATCCGAAGTGGGGTGAAGCGCTCATTTCCCCCCTACTCATGAGCAAATATAATCAAAATATTTTGTTAAAATAAATCGTGATTGTCGAGTGATATTTAGCTAGTTAGGATATTGAATAATTGGTACCTGCAAGTGAGATCATCGTTTTCGATTCATAAGCCAATCAGGTTCGACACACTCGCGTAGAGTCGCTAATAGGTAATCGGATTTAAATCACATAATCACTTTACTTCTTCTCGAGCTGCAAGTACCCAATTAGGAAAAAAAAATAGCTAAAAAACTAAACATTTTTAAAACTTATTTATTTTATTGCATGTTTTAAAGCAAGAAATGCTTAAATTTATAAAAAATCAAGTATTTCCTTACATGAGAAAGCCAAATTGAATTTTATTGCCATAAGAATTTAGTAGCAAAAAAAAGAAAATCGCTGCCTAAGAGATTGTCATACAAGTGGGGAAAAAATCTTCAAAACCTCCTGTATGGGTCATTCTCACGAAAACTGTCATTTTTCAGTTCATAAAATCCCAAAAAAGTAAAGTGAATAAAAAGCTCTGAAACTTTTTATATTAATAGAAATATGTAATGGCATTATAAAGAAAGTATTTATCCTATAAATTATACATAATATTTGAATTGATTAATTTTTTAAAGAATTAATTTATAATTAATTAATTTATAATAATTAATAATTAATTAATTAATTTAATAAATAAATTAATTAATTTAATAAATTAATTTATTAATTTTTTAATTTATTTTTCAAATTAATTAATAAGTAAATTAATTATTTTCACTATTTAAAAAGTTAGGGAATGACACTAATAGTGAGGGAATGATATTTTATTTTAATACATGTTTTTATCTAAGTTGCATCTACCTAAAGTTTGAAAATGATAACATACTAAGTATATCTAATATTTATTATAATTTAGTCTTATATATTTAATAGTTTTTGCAGGTTTTGGAAATAAAATTGGCTGGCACGATTGAACAAAAAAAAATTTGATAATATACTCATCTTGAATCATTCCCTCACTTCAGCGTCATTCCCTCACTTTATACACTAGTGAGGGAATGACGAATTCAATAAAATTTTAAAATAACAGTTAGGCCTAATTAATTTCTTAAGTCAATCACATACAATTATATTCATACAAGAAAGTAACATATAATTATCCACTTTCTCGATGAAGTTGTATTTTATTTTACTCTAAAAAATGACATGAGGGAATGACAAATGTAAAAAATTTTACCTGGTTTGATTCATTCAAATTTATTCCACAGCAGAGCTTCTTTAAGTTGAAGATGGAAACATACTGCAATTTTGTTCTCTGATGCCAGTTGTTAACTTATGAAGTTTTTATTAAAATATTTTTATTCTAAGAAGATTGTAGGTGATAAGAACATTGTTGTGAGGGAATGACGCGAAACACTGGGGACAAAGTTTAAAATAGTGCTGTGTTAATATTTTTATCAGAAATTAAATTTAAAATTGATTTTCTGAATTCTATATTTCAGTATTCTGAAATAAAAAACACGAATTTGTAAAAAGAAATTTTTTATTTCAGTAACAATTTTTTTCTTTTTTTAAATCAGCAGTGGGGACAAGTGAGGGAATGACATATTCGTATATTTTAATTACCTAAAATAAATAAAAAATAAAAATTGATAATTTTATTTTTATTCTTTTGTTAGCTTGCATTCTGAAGGACATTTTCCCTGATTTTTTTCTTTTCGTAAGCTGTAAAACAAACATAAAATATACTGGGGACATGAAAATGACTGTTTTTGTGAGAATGACCCATATATATGATTTTTCTTTGAGGGCTTTTAATACAGCTTCATAAACGAATTGATTTGGAAAAACAATTCTTGTAAATTTAAAAATTAAAAAAAATATCATTAACTATTTTAAGTTACAAATATAAAATAATATTGCGCATCATATCGGAAATATATTAAGATATGCTACTAAGCAATTTTCCTAACTGATTTGATAAAGTGAATATTATAAGTGTTTATCGCACGAGCAGTTACTAAAAATAAAGAAATATAATTGAAAAATAGAAAAAGGAACAATCTTTGAACTCCTTCGAATCGAAAATATATTTCCTGATGATTTTAATCTTTATAGAAACATTTCAATTTAAATTTATCAAAATGAATTTGATAGCTTATCATCTAAATATGCGGTAAAGCTTTCTATTGAAGTTTTTACTCAATATGAACGATGCTTTTAAGACTTATCTTCATATCTCTTACTTTGTTTGAAGCACTGTAGTGGTTTATTAAGCAATACCAATTTATTCATGAGTAAATAAATAAAAAAATTTCTCGATAGAATACTAAGAAAGTGACTGTAACCATTCTTATCTTAAAGTAGTAGCTTTTAAGGTAAGATATGTGTAAGTAATTTGTTGGTGAAGATACTAGTGAAAAAAAAATGCAGGTGAATATTATACTGACGTGAAGATATTTGTGAAAAATGTCAGTTTTTGTTTAAAAACGAGATTTTGGTTTTCATTAAAATTTGTAATTTTGTTGAATTAGGTTTAGCTATAGTCTTTAATTAATAAACACAGAAATTAATAACTTAATAAACTAAATAAATAAAAGCAAGAAATTAAAAATATATTGGAGACTTATTTTTCTTCGTCTTCCATTGTTTTATCAAAGAGTACAAAGAGCATAAGAATCGTAAAAACTTGAGAATAACAATAACAGGAATAATAATAATAATTCGCGTTTAAAAAATTCAAGAATCGTTATCTATTTGGCATAGAACTATATACTTAATTTAAAAATTAATTTGAAATCCTTGCATATCGCATTTTACAAATTGATGCAGAAGAAAAATATTCATATCATTAGATATTTTCCAAAAATATAATGATATTTTATTTAAAATTAAAATGTAAAATTAACTCAATTTCTCACTGAAAAAAAAGTATGGTCAAAACCACCAGAATATAGAAAAATTTACCGTGTTTGTGGCTCTATGGGAGCAAGAAAAAAATAGGTAATTTTTTTTTTACCGAAGCTCTTCGGTAAATATTTCGGTAAAACTAACACCAAGAAAATATGATTTCATAATATGTTACAAAATTTGGTAGTTTTATCATGATACCTAAGAGCATGGCCTAAAAACCATTTATTCAGTTGAATTTACTTTTCAGTTTTTTTTCACTAATTCATCTTTTGATCAAGGTACTTGTGGTGTGGAAGTCCTTGTTGTCTGTGTAATCTAGAAATAAAAACAGGAGATTAATTAATGGGCACATAACCAAATTAAAATCATCATGGATGATTCAGACTGTGCTTAGAAAATAAATAAAAGTGTAAGATTAGGAAAATGAATTCTTCCTCAACGAAAGTCATCATATAAATATGTTCAACGCTATATCATATTTGACTATATATATTACAACGCTAATCAACAGAATAAATCCCAATATAATTTCTTGATAACTCAACCTGATATTCAGATGTAAATTGAGTCATGTATAAAGATCAAAGCTTAGTCAAATATTTATTTGGTAATAAAATATGTTGTTAATTCAACTCTCTATTCAATGTGAATATTGCCATATATTACGTACAACTCTTTGACAATATCGCCAAGAAAAAGTTTATGTACGCACCATTGAACTTTATTCAAATGCTCCTTATTGAATCACTTATAAAAAAGGGCAATTGGCCTCTGGGAGGCGTCTTCCATGAGAATTTCATAATCAAAAATTCGATTAAAATTTGCAGCTTCACAATTCAGCGTTTTGTCTTAAAAGTTTCTATTCAGTTTGTTAAAGAATCTATCTTAATCTTTCAATTCCAAGGTCTAAGTGGATATCACCGTTCCTTTGATACCATCTCGCATTTGTTATTTTTCTTAGAAAAATATTCTGTTGGTTAGTGAGTGTTTAAAGCTCACTCTTTGTAATATTACAGCATCCCGGAAAGGCGTAGGTCATAATTGATCTAAACATGGAAACAAATAGTATTCTTTTTAGTTACAAAACATGAACTTGTTTGGTTTAATGTTCATTGTGACTAGTTTGAAAAGAAACTGACAAGTAATGTTCTTCAAATATGTTTTAATGTCTTAGGTTTCTATTAAATAGTACGGATGGGTGTCAATAAGAATTGTCAAGAACTAACTTAGGATTGTGTAGTCATACATAAATTTCTTATAAAATTGTAAATACAAACTCTTAAGTATTGTGCTAAATATAAATTCGTCTTTTTTAACCTTTTGGAATGCTAGAAACAAGTCTGTTAGAAGACCTCATAAGTACTTAAAATTATTATTATGAGTTATTATTATTTATTATTATTAAAATTATTAATTATTATGAATGGATTTGAAACACACAATTAATGTTCTAATAGAATATTAGAAGAAAAACTGTATAGAAACTCACAAGTATCCCACGATCAACAAGTGTACAAGTATCACACTTTGGACAAGTGGGGACATAACAGGGACAAATTTGCAATAAGAACAGTAAGCGCACAGTAAAAATTGCACAATATATATAAAAACTCCTTAGAACTGTATTGAAATAAAGATTATGTTAAATGATCTTATATAACAATTTTACTTCTCAATGTCTTAGAGCTAGTTTCATATTTTAATAATTGCTACATTAAGGCAAATTGTATAACCAGGTTTGAAATTTACATCACGCTATTTTGTATAGAAAAAAAAATTAAAAATAGGAAAATAGACATTGTAATATATTCATTTTTTTCACTCATCGTTTTCTATTTTATAGAGTGTTACTCGTGAAAGAAATACTTGTACAACGTTTTATTTGGAAAGCTACAGTTATCGAGATTATAATCCAGTTCATCACTTTTTCATTATTTCCTTAAAGAGGCGAAAAAATGCCATTATTTTATTGTTGAAAGCAAAAATGGGGAAAATCAAAAATGAAAAGCGCTTGAGTAAATGGAGCAATGAATTATTTCAAAAAACTATAATTGATGTAATTTTTAACCAATTGAGAGTTTGCAACGTCTAAAGACGCTTTCTGACCTATTGTTCTTCCTGAAAAAGCATTAGTTTTTTGCTATTCCAAGAAAAAGTTGAATATTGCGGAGAAATTTCAGTACGAACTTGTCTAAGTGCAAAACCCCAAGGTCGATTGGATACGAAATAATTTATTTTAAGAAAAGAAATTCCGTTATTGAAATGTAATAACAAATAGTTTATTAAAAATGGATACTACTCATTAAGACGTTTTTAAGTAAAAATAAACTTTAACTATAAATTACTTAATTACAGTTGATGTCATTTAAAACCGGCCTAGGATTTGAGACATCTAATGAAGCTCTTTAATCTGTTGTTTTTCCAAATGAATCACCAGTTCTTTTTTGTTATTCAATAAGAAAGTTGCTGAGGAGAAATTTCAGTACGAACTTGCTTAAGTGCAAAATCCTAGCTCGGTTGGATGAGGAATGATTTATTTCAAGAGCGGAACTTTTCTTTAGGCGATTTAACTATAATAATATACAGTCTGTTCTAATAGGCATCATTCATTAAAACATTTTGCAAAATAAAAAGTATCCTTACTGATAAATTTCTAAAATAATTTGTAGTTGACCTAATTTATGACTGAATGAGCGTTCGGATGCTCTTTAAGGTTGTTTTTCTTTCCGTAACACCAGTTTCTCTCTTGTTATTCAATGAGAAAATTATTAAGGAGGAATTTCTACACAAATTTGCTCAAATGCAGAACCCTTGGTCGGTTGGATATGGAATCATTTATTTCAGGTGGAGAACTTTTCTTACTGTTATTGCAAAAGTAATAATATACAGTCTGTTTCAAATGGGTACAACTCATTAAAAATTTTATCTTAAACTGTTATTTTTTCTGCTAAAACACCTGTTTTTCTATTGGTATTCACCGAGAAAGTTGCGTATTCTATACTAACTTGCCCAAAAGCAAAAGTCTAAGTCTGTTGGATTTGAAATCAATTTTGTCAAAGAGCATATTTCCTACCATTATTAAGACAACTTTAGCATGCAGTCTGTTACCAATATAGGTTACAATCATTAAAACATTTTAAGGAAGCAAAGATAACTTGAACGCGAAAACATTGAAGTCAACAGAACTGATTTATAGTTCTTAGGACATGAAATTATTATTTTTTATTTATTATTTAATACGTCCTACCGTTATGGGAACTGTAGTTACATATGACTTAAGAATAATGAGTACTACTTATTAAAGCAATTTGTTAATAATTTTAATGAGCAGCTTCATAGCTTCTTGAGGAACGGAACTATTCATTTCAAGAGCACTAGCACATTTATTACTGCCATTATAACTGTTGTAAAATACAGTGATTTGCCAATGGGAGAAAGTGATAAGAGATTTTAAGGAATAAGAATACAACTTTTAAAGTGAAAAAGCTTTAATAGACAGTCCGCATTCATGAAATATATGAGGGACAAATTTGTAATATTGTAGCCAGTCTAATGTTAATTTTATTTTATTTTATAACCGTCATTGAACAGCCAACCCAATTTTGGGTTTACGACTACTATTTTCCTATACCGTAGCCTTGTAATTATGAACCCAATCCAGAAGACAAGGTAACTCCTGGATAAAATACTCGGCAAAAATTGCCTTCGTGAAGGACTTTTTGATATAACTAACCCGCATTTGCGTTACATGGAGAGGAAAAAAAGAAAACATCCAAGGTTAGCCCGATGGCAAGGAGACTCTAAAACCCATGATCTGTCTACCACTGGGGATATTTCACGTCAGCATTGTGGTCGTTCCGATTCGTATGCGAAATTCGTATGGACCTGCCATCGGTGGGATTCGAACCGGAGTCAAGTGATTGGGAGGCAAGTGCTCTATTCCCTGAGCCACCACGGCTCTCATTCCTTTAATTTTGCAACCGTCGTTAAACAGCCGACCCAATTTCGAGTTTACGACTACGAATTTTCAACCCCGTAGCCTTGTAATTTCGAACCCAATCCAGAAGACAAGGGAACTCTTAGATCAAATATTGGTAGCAATTTGCCTTTGATGAGGGTTTTTTGATGGAATCAACCTGCATTCGCTTTACATGTTGAGGAAAACCACGAAAAAGTCCCACAATTAGCCTGACGGCAAGGGGAATCTAACCCATGATCCGTCTACTATTGAGAATATTTTACACCAACACTTTTGTTTCGACCAGTCATCGTTAGGATACGAACATCATTGGAAGGCGAGTGGTCTACCCTCTGAGCCGTCACAGGTCCATTCCTCTGATTAAATATTTTCAAATAAAATAATAATTTATTGGTTTATATGTTCGCAATTATCTTTATCATGTCGGGGTTCCGCCGAAAGGTTGATCATCTAGGGTTCCATAGCTGAAAAAAATCAGGAACCGCTGCTCTCGTGATCTTGAAGATTTCCGAGAGAGAATTAGAGAGATTGAGAATTTCTGTATTAAGAATTTCTTTTACCTTTTTTTATAAGAAATTTGTGTATTACAGAAAAATAAATAAATAAATAAATAAAATAAATTATTAAAAATAAATACATGTTTCCTCAGCTAATAGCAAAAATAGGCGAAAATTCTGTTGTTTTTCACTCTAAGTACAGGTGCTACTTATTTAGCCGTACCCTTTTCAAGAATGAAAGCTTTAACAAAGAAAAGCTGTAAAGTCACCATTTGTCTGTATCGTCACTCTTTTGTATATCGTTTTGGAAGAATTAAATGTTTTACGAGGGTTGCTATTTATATTTCTGGCCTTGGCAACAGTATTTGTTGCTAGGCGACCGCAGACGATTTTAATCGAAAGTTTGATATTTTTAAACATAAATTCAGCAGACGATTTACCATTATAGCTTCATTTGTGTTGTTGACAGTAATTTGAAAAGTTCTTCTCTTTCAAAAAATGGAATTGAATCGTGAACATTTTCGTGCCATTATTTTTCATAACTTTCGACGTGGATTGTCAAGACAAGAGTGCTTCGATGAACTTAATTCTTTATTCAGCGATAAAGCGCCATCCTACAGCACTGTAAAAAATTGGTATAACGAATTTAATCGTGGCCGATGTTCGATCCAGGACGAATCCCGTGCAGGTCGTCCAAAATCCGTTGTTGTTCCAGAAAAGATCGATGCTGTGCGTGAACTGATAAAGCAAGATCGTCATGTGACATACCGTGAGATAAGGCGTCTTTGGACATTAGTATGACTAGCATCAATAAAATATTGCATGAACATTTGAGCGTAAAAAAATTTGTTCGCGTTGGATCCCGCATAATCTGACAAACGCTCAGAAAAAGGCGTGTGTCGATTGGTGCAAGGAAATGTTGGAAATATACGTTCAAGGTACATCAAAGGCTGTGTATAACATCTACACAGGTGACGAATCATGGATCTATGCATATGAGCCGGAAACAAAACAGCAATCAATTGTATGGGTCTTCCAAGACGAGGCAAAACCAACAAAAGTTGTTCGAGGAAGAAGCACATGGAAACAAATGATTGCCTGTTTCTTCGGCATTAACGGTCATGTGGCAACAGTGGCGTTAGAGCAACGCAGGACGGTCAATTCTGAATGGTACACGCCCATTTGTTTGCCAGAAGTCATTGGAGAAATTTGAAAAAAAGCAGAAGAACAGGCGAATCATTCTTCATCATGACAATGCGAGCTCTCACACATCGACTCAAACAAAGGCATTTCTGACGGAGCGAAAGATCGAACTGATGGGTCATCCGCCGTACAGCCCTGATTTGGCACACAATGACTTCTTCTTATTCCCACACATCAAAAATAAATTACGTGGACAACGATTTTCGACCCCCGAAGAAGCGGTAGATGCATTCAAAACGCTTGTTTTGGAGTTACCTCAATCGGACTGGAAAAAGTGCTTTGAAAATTGGTTCAAACGCATGCAAAAGTGTATTGATCATCATGGAGAATATTTTGAAAAACAATAAAACCAATTTCGATCCTACATATTTGTTTTTTCACTATTAGGCCAGAAATATAAATAGCAACCCTCGTAGTTCACCATTATTATATAATAAAGAATTTTGTTTCCATTTTCATTTGCGTTCTATATTCTTCTTTTTTTTCCCTGAGGTCTTGAGGTATGTCTGAGGTTTTCTTTAGTTGAAAGGATCTCCTTGTGTAAAATGTGAGATTAATAATAATAAAAAAATTGCTTAATGATACCTTGATTTAATTTTAAATTTTTGCTATAATAATTGTTATTTAAAAATCCAGAACTTATCATCCGTTACAGCAAACGGTAAATATGCTTCAGTAAATATCCCTTGTCGTTGATGGATCAGAAATTAGAGTCAACTTGTCGCCGAGCAAAGCATAAGAGGTTTTCTTTTTTACGAAACGCAAATACAGATTAAATTTAACTTATTTGATTAATTTAACTTAATTAACTAATTTAACTTAAAAAGTGGAGTTGAGTTTCTTCCTGCGTGCTCCAAGAGCTTTTCTTGTCTTCTGGCTTTGGTGCAAAATTACAAGGGTACAGCTGAATATTTGATACGGATCAACTGTTTAATGCCAGTAATTAAATAACAGTATTTTGGAAATGAAGGAGTAGTATTTATTCTATATAGTTTGATTTTGATTCAAGGGCAAAATTTGTTTCATTTTTGCATTTAAAACTGAAAATGAACGTAAGTAGGAAATTTAATTATGCAATTATATATGTAAGAGTCATTAAAAAATATTAAATCATCAACTTACACAAGTATCGCTATTTTATTCTTAAAACTACTTTTTATCTTGGTTTTATCTAAAAAATTTACGAGCAATACAGATGAAGCGAAAAATGCAGACGAGTATTTTACATTTATTGTTTTTTCTTTTTCTTTCTAAAAACTAGGTAAGCTTTAATTAAATAAACGTGACTTTAAAATTCTTCGCATTTCATTTTTAGTGCACGGTTTTATAGTTTACACAGTTTCTTCTGGGATTTTTGCCTTAAGAATATTAAGTCCTGTAATAGCTACATTACTATTGCATTTAAATATTGCTGAAAAAAATTTGAGATATAATAACATAATTGAGATATAATTACACAATTGTTTTATTCAAGAAAATTCTGAGTATGTCCCTTTCACAGAATTAAGTTTTCAAAAAAAAAAAAAAAAGTTTTCATATGCATAATTTCATTTTTTTCCCTTGAGAGTTAAGCGTTTGAGAAATTATTGAATTTCAGAACAGAAATTTGCGAAGGTACCAAGGTATGATTTACTCAATAGAACATAATTGTTTTATTTCCGAAAACTTTTGATACACCCCCACACAGATAGTTTTGAAAAAGCGGAATGATTCTAAGCAGATCATGTTACCGGAACTTTTATGTTTAACTCAAAAATTATGCCCTTAAACAATAGTTTAAAGTTCTATTTTAGTAAGGCAAAATTACACAAGGTAAAACAGAAAACAGCAATAAGATAAATTTCAACCTTATTATAAAAAAATTATTAAAATTGCAAATTTGGGTAAGGTATCAAATGAAAAGACATTTGTTAGTTAACAAGCAATTTTAAGCACCACAATTGAAAAAAACAATCAAATTTGTTTTATTGATTTTGGGGAATAAAAAATAAAAATGTATTATTAGATTTTTATTTCTCGTCAATTTTTTTAAACTCATTTTGAAATTTGCTCTACTCACATAGTTTAACAAGATGTAAAATTTTTTTAAACCCTTAAACTTTGCATAATTTTTTCATCATTTTTAATTTTAAATATTAAAAATTAACAAATACACATTTAAAAGATTATTTAGTTGGTACAATTTCTTATATGGCTGATCTAATTTTTTTATTAATATTATCTCTGTGTTATTCCTATTTTCCTGCACAATTTGATTGAGCTATTAAGGCACTTTTGCACCGCCTAGAAATATCAGCACTGCTGATATTGCCTACTCTACTGATATAAATTTAAAAAGAAAAAAATATATATCATAATTTTTATTCAAAGCTGACAATTTTTTTATATTTATGCAAAACTGTTATCCATTTTCCCTAAAAAAAGTTTTCAGAAAAGTAAAAATGAAAATACTGTTAAAAAAAGTATAAGTTCTTGTCAGATCCACCCAATAAGATTGCCCAGGGCTAACAATATTTAAAAAATCTTATCACAACAGCGCTCTTCCCTGCTGCGGCACTTCAGCACTTTACATTTTCCTCTTTCTTTTCTATCCTACTTTGATTTCCGCCCGCGCTTTCTCTTTGCGGTACGTAACGCTTAGTGGCGCTGTCTACGCTTTTTAGCGGTGTTCTTAGTTTTGTTGTTTTGATTGAAGGCAAGGTCTAGTCAGGTGTGGTGTTTGAAAAGACAGGAAATCGCCGCTTTTGGGCGATTTTTACCTGTGTCCAATTTGTTTTGGTTACTTACCGGCGAGTTTAAGTGCCATTTCGTTATCTAACTCTCGTCGAAAATGGTTTGGGACGATGCAATGCAGTTTTATAATAGAACATTCAATGAAATTGGTGGTAAGCCTTTTAATATTCCACTCACAAACCTTGTGTGATAGTATTCTTAGGTGTATACAAGACTGATTCACATCGTCCCATGTGTGAAATTAACCAGTGAACCGTGAATGCCGGGATTTTTAAATTTATTTTTTTTAAATCTCATTAATTTTAATATATTATTAATGTTCTTTCCTTTGCTAATATGAGATTTGTGGAAGAGTGTTCTAAGTTTGTTCGAATAACTAGTAATAAATAAAGTAATTGTACTAAAATGACGATTTTGAATTGAACAATTATTTAATTTGAAAATCGTGTCAAACGTTTCATTTTATATAAAAAAGGGAATTTTTAAGTTAGTTTCAATCTTTAAGAATGAATACAAAGAGTTAGAAAACCCAATGCATTTTGAAGAAAATTTATTGCAGTAAGTAGTTCTATTTAACGGGCTAGTATTTTATTGGGTGTGTTCTTGGCGCTGCTAGTAAAAATCTTGGTAAATCAATTATATTTCTCATTCGAAGCAAAATTTTGATTTTCATGTACCTAATTCCTCAATTTTAAAATTATGTTAGCGTTCTATTTCACTATTAGTTGTAAATGACCATATTTTTTTATGCAACTAAAAGATTAATTTTATAGGCATTTACAATTTTTTTTCCTTTGCAAAATGTAAAACATCTCCTTGCTGTTTTTAAATGCTCTCAGAATTTAGTGCAAATTATCCTATAAGTTGTTGTTTCAACATATAACAACATGCAAATGTTGATTTTGCATTTTAGAAATTCTGTTCATTAACACAACTAGATTTTTTATATTGATTTTACATAAAGCTTTCCTCGGTAAAGTCTTACATAAATGTTCATTGTAGCAAACTGGGCAGTCCATCCCAGTTGGATTATTAAGATTGTACTGTAGTTTTTAAAGCCATGGCATGGTGCATAGCATTTTTAAAAAGTGCTTTAAGGTGCTTATTTACTTTTTATAGTAATGAAAAAAGCCCTTAAAGGTGCTTTTTTCATTGGGTGTTTTTAAAAAGTGCTTAATTTTCCCTTTTTGAAAAGGGAATGTATTTTCGTTATGAATTATGTAAAAGTGTGTTTTTCACATTGTTTTCACATTTCACATGTTTTTCACATTCACCGTTTTCACAATTCATTGCACCACAATCTGTTTTGGTGTACCGCAAGTTTTTTAGCATATGAAGGCACCAGTAATTTTATATGTTTGATGAAATACTTGCGAGTCCGCATGTAAGTCTGCTAAGCTGGGTTAGTGAGATTGTTGCACTATCATGTGCAACTCTGTTGCTTTTTGCAAGATATTCTCTATTTCAGGGTTCATTCCCCCCCCCCCCCTCTGATAGTGAACCAAAAAATCTCTTGATCATTTTATAATGGCTAATATAATCAAGAAAAGGAGTTCTTTGTTGGAAACTAGTTATTTTATCATGATCATGTAAAGTCTTTGAAAATGATTTTGTTGATGTATAGGAGTACTTAAAAATATTTTTTTAGTACTTAAAAGATGCTTATTTTTTGTTGAAAGATTTGGCTAAGCATCGTGCATGATGTTTCAAAAATACTTGCTAGCCCAAGTTTATGAATAAGTCATTTCTTTTTTCAAACCGTGACCTGCACCAAAATAATCTTAAATTTTGGCAACTTCTGAGCCGCGTTTCTTAAGAAACATCACAAACGAAGACAAACTTGAAGGGTATAACTTGTAGCTATCCTCAGGAAAATCTCAACACACTTTTTTTAAAAAAATTGCAAATTTAAAATAAAGGAAGTTTAGCCAAAATTTTTTAAAAAGGAAACTTGAGTTTTGCCAGCTCTAATTTTTTCCTGTCACTACCTGGTTGTCGCCAATGCTTGATGAGTGCAAGTGCAGGTACCAAAATCTACTTTAGAAATACTTGTACTGACTAATAAATTTTTTTTTTTTTTTTTTTAAAATTTTTGATGCAGTATTTTCATTTTAGGGTTTTTGATACAATGGCTTTATCCATGGTTAAAACTGTCAAAAGGTTGACACAGGGTTGAGTTTTGGATGTCAAAAACTGGTATTTGGCATTGCACATGAAAAACTGTCAAAAAATAGGACAATTTTCTTTGTCATTAAGGACATTTTATTAGATAATAAGTGATGCACACTATTTTCTTATATGCTACTATAATTATGATTTATGATTTCTATCTTTTTTAAAAAAATATAGCCAAAACTATTGAAACTATTTGGTTTTGCTAAAAACACGGTACTCTTAATACTTTAGGATCAATATTATTTGTTGTATTTTAACTAATTAGTTTATAGGTAATAACTATGAGTTAATAATTATCTATCTAAATGTTGATTTGAGTTTTTTAATGCCAAAATTTAGTGAGATTTTTTAGATTAAGTAAAACTGAAGTGTTTGCCAATAATTGTCTGATCTTAACTTATAAAATTTATTTTTTATTCACAATATTTATTATTATTACTTACATGCGCTGGAGTAGAATTTGTATGATCGTGTGAGGTTTTTGCGGAAATTCAGGCAGCCATTGGAAAATTTTCAATTTAAAAAGCTCATACAAAATTTTTTTAATATTAAAAAATACTGCTTTGCAAAATTTTTCATTGTTGAAAAAACATATGTCCATTTAAGTAATTATTAGTTTAATTTCCTTAAGTTTATGAGAAGGACCTGGAATTTAATTAAATAATTTATTATTAGTTCAGTATATTTTGATCTCAATTCAAGAATCGGGTAAAATCAGGTTTGGGTTTTTGCCGTCAAAAACTGGTTTTTGACATGACAGTGGTAAAAACTGTGTTTTTACCGGTAAAAACCATCAAAAACCTACTGTTTTCTTTCATTTATGGCATATAGCAGGCAATATATTATTTTCACATAATTGCCTTTATAAATGAATGTTTCAAATGATTGCTATTGATTTTGCAACTATATACATGTATTCTTATAGAAGGATATACTTTTATATAGAAATATTGTAATATACTTCTTGAAAATAGTGATACTTACTTTTATCATTATAGCTTGATTTGCAAAGGATTCAAAATTTTGCACTTCTTAATTGTTAGAAATAAACAAACAAAAAAGCTTGGAACTATTAATAAATTCAAGAACTAAAAAGAATTTAAAATTTGGCATTTCTTAAATATCAGAAATAAGCTAAACAAAACTTTCAAAGCTTGTAACTACTAACAAACTCTAAGTCAAGAATGACTTGACATTCTTCAGTAATGTAATATGCCAAACAAAATGGTGCTTGGAAATGTTGAAAATTTTGTTTAGTATCCTAATATTTTACTTCAAATAGTATGTTTTGAGATAATCATGTTGGGAAAATGCAAGAATCTGTTCTTAAATATCTTTTAACAACTTTTTTTCTAATTTTATTGCCCAAAAATGAATTAATTTCAAATTATAAGCAGTTAAACTCAAAAATACAGTTTTACCAAAACTATGGGTTTTTGACAGTTTCTGACGTTTTTGACATGACGGTAAAAACCATGGTATAAACCGGTAAAAACCGTCACATGTCAAAAACGTGCCAACCCTGGGTAAAATTAAATAAATTTTTTTCTTACATACTCTTTTCATTGCAAAAATATTTTGAAAAAGAGTTATTGTGATAAATAAAAACAAAAATTTACAATTTTGGGGAAATTTTGATTTAAAGAAAACTTTGTTCTAAGGAAATATTAGGCTCTGAGAATGCCCGTTTATACATGTGCCCGTTACACATGAATGATTCCAATAAATCACGAGCATAATATATTCTGTTATGAGTAAATTAATTATAATTTACAAAAAATATGATTGTTTAATTGAGTTAATAATTTTTCGATTAGTCAATTCCAGTGTTTAATTAAGTTACAATCACCGTTTAGTACAAGTAAGTTTATTAAAATAAATTGCCTAATTACATATTATTTTATTATGTTATAATAGTTTTAGTACATCTACATTCCAGTCTAAGCACCCTATCATTAAAATAGAAAGAGTAGTTACGAATTCCAGTCTTATTCATATAACAGAGGGTTTCAAAACTAACTTTTTGTAATCGCATACTTCGGGGAAAGAAGTAGTTAAAATGAAAATAAATAGAAATTATTTTTACATGTAGGTAATGAAAAAGATGATTGTTAAGAGTTTTTTTTTTTTATAGATGATTGCTTTTTGAATTTTTTTTTTCAATGGTTGAACAAATGAATGATTGGATAAATTGCAATTTTGAAATTTTTTTTTTTTTAAATAATATTTAATATTTTCTACACCAAAATCAGGGTTTTTAAGAGTAATTGTCAAAAAGAAAAGAAGAAAAAACGTTTGTTAAAATAATTCATGAACATGATTGTTTACTTGTAATTTTATATATATTTGTTTATTTTAAAATACTTTATATTTATAATAGCTAATACAGTGTTCGCCCTAAGCGTTTTTGGCAGCTTTGATCTCTATAAATGTGCTCTTTGCCTTTTTAAAAAAAAAAAAAAAAAAGAAATAAGCTGCTGTCACTTAAAAACACTGCCTTTTCATTCATATTTCATTTTGAAAAAATTTATTCACTGTTTAAAGTATAATCGCACACTGTTAAAATTATCTGCATTTATAGGTTTCATTCTGATTATTATTACAAATATGTACTTGGTAAAGATTATTCTGAAGTGGTTAAATTTTATAGGTATATTTTTTTTCAGGCCGGTGGATTAATAAATTTTTTATTGGTTTCAAATTTTGATTTTATTTTTTAAATTAACACCTTTCTTTAAAAAAAAAAAAAAAATTCACATATTGAATATTCATTTCTCTCATAATTTTCAGTTTAAATTATAAAAAAAGCTTTCAAGTTGTAAGTTGCTTGTTTATCAATTCATTATTTTTTTTAGGATACTTTTTTGAAAACTGTCACTTGTCAAAATCTTGCCAATCCTTAGTTCTAATCTGATAATTTTGTTACACCTGCATAGACTTAATATCATTTTCAAAAAATTCAATTTTCTAATTATTTCGAATGAATTTTTTATGAGAGTACTTTAAAATATTGTTAGTAAACACTTTCATAGCAGTTTAAGTAAAAGTTAGTGCAAAACATTTTTTTGATAAAGTTTGAAACTTCAAGATATTCTTATCACCATCCATTCCTTCCAACATTAATGGCCTATGTGACACTGTCAGGTTTTTGTTCATAGATTCATATAGAAAAGATTTTTGCTTTTAAGTTTTATTTAGCTTCTTGCTTGTCATTTTAATGCAGTTATCAATATAGAAAATTTCCAACATAACTAAACGTTATAAAATTATTTATGTACTTCTATAAACTTCTAATGTTTTTATCATTTTGAAAGTGAACATGTTATCAATGAATTTTCATAAATGATTTTCAATAACTGCTATTTGTTACTAATATTTGTTTAATTATTTTAGATCCTCGTGTTGCAAATTGGGTTATGACACAGAGTCCTTTTCTCACGCTTTTTATATGTAGCTTATATGTTTACGTAGTCAAATTCTTTGGTCCTAGTCTAATGAAAAATAGAGAGCCTTTAGACATCCGGTGGTTGATGGTTTTTTATAATTTTATGATGGTTATATTCAACTTTTTAATATTTTATGGTGTAAGTGTATTGGTAATTATTTCATTCATTTTCTGTATTGATATTTCATGTTATGTCCGTATTATATCTAATATTATGTAAAAATTTTACTAATTTGTATTCCTGAAATTGTTTCTTGTATTGTAGAGTTTGAAAGAACCCAGAATATATATATATATCAGGGGTCTGTCTAGGTTTTTCTGACAGGTACCTATTTTGTGAAAATTTAGACATAATTTGTGAAATTTAAGAATTATATTTAAAAATGAACACAACAATATAGATTTATCGTTTTTTACGGGATGCAAAAATAAAATTTAAAAGAAAAGTATTTTGTGAAACTATTATTTTTCTTAAAGTTGAATTTGTGAAGGTACCGCTAAACGGTGGTAAATTTGACCTGGACGGACCCCTGTGTATATATATACACAAGTTGTGTATAGGGTTATTCATAATTCCCTCCGCCTGTAAACGCCATTTTTCTTTACCTGGCTTCAGTGGTACATGTTACTGCCATCTACCGGCAACTGCTTAAATTAAAGCTTGAATACTTTCGGAATAATTTCATGTGTTCTTTTTTGCCATATTTGTCTTCCTTTTTTTACTATAACGCTTCGAAACCCCGGAGGGAATTATGAATATCCCTGTATATATATATACACTAGGATCTGTTTAGGTTTTTTAAGAGGTACCTATTTTATGAAAATTTAAAATTATATTAAAGAATCAACACAAAAATATGGTAAAGTAAGAATTGTTACAGCAAATGAAATTCCTTTATGACTGGTAAATTTCTACATAATTTCCCCCATATATTCAAAAACAATTAATTGCTATTGTGAAATTTTAGACTTAAAATTGTATCCAACTTTAAAAGTCCATAAAAATCATTGTCTATAGTAAATTTCAACTTGAATTTAATAAAAACATGTCTTTAACAATAGTAGCACTAAAAGTTATTTTCATTATGAGAAAGACTGGTATACAGAAAAAGGTTTCACAAAAAAAGTTTCTTAAAAAATAAAGATCTCTTAGAATAAAGATTTCCAGTAAAGTTTACAGGGGGGGGGGTGCCTTGTTTCATTTTAAAAAAACTACAGAGAACACTCGCTATAACGTGGTGTAAGCATCTGATTAGGCTCCTCACACTCTCTGACCAAACACGTGCTACCTGTTCCCAGGTGGCAGCTGGCATAAAAGCTCCCACTAGCGCCTTTTCTTCCACCTCAATTGAGGAACCGAGGCACTGATCTCCTTTTCTCCTGCAGCATTTCGGGATCTTGGCATGCTCTTAGCCAAGCATTGGGAGGGAATAAAATTTTTATACTACGTCTTAGTAGTAATCCTCGGAGGGTATCATTGCAAGCAATGTATAATTAACCAGGGATTTATAGTTTTTTACTAGGATACAGAAATAAAATTTAAAAAAGTCGGGAGGAGAATCTCAAAACCTGATTTTTTAACAGTATTTGCGAAACTATCTTTTTTCCTGAAGTTGAATTTGTGAAGGTACTGCTGAACGGTAGTACATTTGTCCTAGACTGACCCCTGATATATATATTATAAACCTCAAACAAACCTTGTCTTGATCATATTTGGGATTTGTATTAATATAGTTAACCATATAGTTGTAGCAAAAAAATTTGAATGTTCTCAGCATCTTAAAATTTATAACACTTCTATTTCTTTTTATATATATAGCTATTTCTCCAAAATTTGTTTTATCTTCTGACACCTTAAAAAATGTGTACATTTTAAGAAATAGAATAACTCTTATTAAGAAACAGAAAACAACTCTTATTAAGAAATAAAACATTATAGTATCACATAGAGGAAATAGTATTTCTAATTTAATGAGTTATAAACCAGGGGCCTGTCCTGGCCAAATTTACTACCGTTTAGCGGTACCTTCACAAATTCAACTTTAGGGAAAACGGTAGTTTCACAAAATACTTTATCTTAAAATTTTATTTTTGAATCCCATAAGAAACGTTAAATCAGTATTTTTACCATATTTTTGTGTTTATTTTTTAATTTTCACAAATTATGTCTAAATTTTCATAAAATAGGTAGATCTCAGAAAAAACTAGACAGACCCCAGTAAAAATAAAGTTGTTAAAAGTATAATTTTAGAACAAACTACAAGATTGTCGAATATGCCTGCTTAATATAACATGGACATAGTATAAAAACATTTATCGACAGATCAGTGCGGAATACTATGGTGCAAGCAATGAAGGTATAAGTTTATAGGAATGTTGAATTTTAAGCATAATTTAGTCTGATATTATGTTAAGAAGGAGGTTAAATTTATCTAAAACTCTGGGCACACCTACAATTTTTTTTCTTTTCAATGTCTTGGGTACCAGTATTTGTAGATCCTTGCAATAGTTTGTATTAGACTTTAAATATACCTTACTTCAATTATTTAATAAAATCCTTCATTGGGATAGATAACTTAGAAAAAATTACACAAAGGAATTGTATTACATGAGAGAGGAATTGAAAATATATAGCAACACATATAAAGCTGGTTATATCTGTGTACTATTTTTAAAAATAATTTATGGTATTTTCATTTAGTTGAGCTCAAGGAAATTCAACTATTTAATTTTAATTCTTTTGTGAACATCCATTTTTATCAGTGTTTGAAAGAGTAAATAAAATTAAAATAAGTTGAACGTGTTCTACATTTTTTTGCGACTTTTTGCTTACGCCCGGCTAACGGAAAGTACCCAATTTACATTTTTTTTAATACAAATTATAAATAAATGAATATTTTTTCATTTTCTGTCACTGAGATTTTAAAACAAGTTTTTGTTGTTTTGTTTCTATTTATAAGATGACTTTAAAAATTTCATCTTTAAAATGATTACAATATTTTTTTATATTTTAGTTTGGAATTTATGGTTGGTTTGGTTCATACAGTTATAAATGTCAGCCTGTTGATTATTCAAATAGTACTGAAGCACTTGGTGTGAGTAAATTCTCATTTATTATTTTTTTAAAATATTTATAAAGAGGAAATCTATTTATTTGCAAATATTTTATTAAAATGTTTAAATTGCACTATTTTTTTTTATTAAGAAGCAACACATGGATTATTTTACTTCTACGATTATTTTATATAACCCTATTAAAATATACTGTAAAGTATATAGTAAGTTTACTTTTATTATATTTTTAATCATGTGTGATTTAATTGCTGCCTAAATGTTTTCATCAATTCAGTAAATCTAGATTACCTCTAAAAAGTTTCTGTAAAATATAATTATTTTGATAGAAAGTTAAAATTTTTTTATTAAGAATATTTATAGTTTAGTTATTTCGCATTTTATTGTAAGTTTTTAGTTATTTCATTCATTTAATATTAGGAACAAAGTTGTAAGATGATTCTTTTCTTTCCCACTTGTTTATTTTGTACTGGAAGAAAGTGGGGGAAAAAACAGAAGAAACCAAAAAAAATATAAGAAACTGCTCAAATGGAAAAAACTAAAAATGTCCGATGCTATTGCTTGGTGATAAATATTATAAGAATAGTTTTATATTTATTGTTTTGAAAAGAATTTTAAAACTTATATTGCATAAAAATAAAATATTTTTAATTTGGATTTAAGTTATTCTTATTTTCTTTAATATGTACATTTATACCTCAATTAATATGTGTATTTATATTTTTTTCTGTTTACTGAATATCCTGTTTTTAGTTAGAATCAAATGAAAAGAAAAACTAAGATTTTCCTTTACTGTTTTAATTTTTATAATGTTTTTGGAATATTAATTTATTTTATAGCTATTTTAGATGCTAATTTTTATACCATATGGAATACAGAATTTCAGAATTTTTATACCATAAATTTATTTTTTAAGATATTATTTAACAATAAAATTACGAGAACTAATTTTATACTGAAGTTATATTTGTAAATTCTAAGCATAATACATTCAAGTTATTATATTATAAACAAAATTACTATGCTATTATATATTGTAACATTGGATTATTAAAATAAATACTCTACATAAAAAAAATGCAGTTAAAAAAATTTATTATCTTTTTTAAGAATTTTCAGTTTAGTATAACAAAAAGGTTGAAAAATTATAATTTTTCAATTATTCATTAATGGAAATTCATTAATTTGTTAATAAACATTCAAACTTAAACATTTTTGTTCAAATTTCATAAATTATGATTAATAATGTTATGATTATGTGGAAATGAAATGTCTATTAAAAATACCTATTCAGAAGTATCTTCAACATATTATCTAATAGGTTTTTGATTATCATATTTAACAGTATTTGATTATGAAAGCAGTATGTTATTTGTAGTTGTGATTTGTTAGTTTTAATTGTATTTCTAAAATGTTATTATTGTTTTTGATACAATTATAAGATTAAGTTCTACTTACTATACTTTATGTAAAACATCGAAGGTAAAAAATTTTCAAAAGTTAAAAAAAAAAAAAACTTTTCCACTTAGGTTGGAAGAAATTTATTTCTTTTGAGGCAGTTTTTTCCACCTTTGGAGAAACTTGCCCTCCTTAGTTTGAACTGATTTATTGCATCATAATGTTTTTGTAGTTAAATAGTTCTACTTTAATGTGTTTATATAATTTCAATTGAGATGAGAAGTTTTTAAGATTATGTTAATGAAATCTGTTTCATTATATTCTCGTATTTGTTGTTCATGATTTTGATTGTTGGTTGATTATTGCTTTAATTTATTTCAGATGTTGAAAGTTTGCTGGTGGTTTTATATATCAAAGATGGTAGAGTTTACAGATACAGTAAGTATTGAATTGATTGAGGGAAAAAAAAAACAATAGAAAAATAGTTCTAGTAGATCTTTTAATAATAATTCTTTATTATTACTATTTTAAAAATTTATTAAAATTATCAAGTGTTAGAATTCTTTTGGTAATATACATTATTGGTCATTTTTATTTTTTAAAAAAAAGCTTAGTTGTGAAGTGCTATTTTTATATATATATATACAGGAGGATTGATTTCATCAGTTTAACTTTAAATAAGGGCTGAATTTTGACATGACAGGCATTAAAAAACTGATTAAAACCATTAAAAACTGCTAGAAACCAAGTTTTCATGTTATAAAGCGTGTGTAGATGTTTGAGTATTATATTGAGAAAAAATTATTTGAAATGTAGATATATACTAGTATATAAATGCATGCTAATATAAAAATATTAGTATATAAATATTAGCTTATAAATATTATGTAATTGGCAATAATTATATTCAAATAAAAATAATGATTTTGAGCCGAAGAAAACAATTTACTTTATTTTCATATTTTCTTACTTTATTTTGTTTGAGTGCTCTCATTTTCAAGGAATTTTTTAGAAGGCTTGTTGAAATCTTTTTATAGTGCAATGCAATTAATATTTTAGTTTTCATATTGAAATTTTGTTTCATTGTTATATATCTTTGAAATCTAATGAAAAAGCAATATTAAATTAAATTTGATTTATTTATTGACAAAATAAAAAGCTAATAATGAAATAAAATAATTAATAAAAATATAAGGAAACTATTCCGAGCGATCTGCATTTCTATAAGTTCTTATAATATTACCTATGTTTCTAATAATATACATATTACCTTTTGATATAAAGGTTAGTTTGATTGCATAAATAATTGTGTATTAGAATAGTTTAAAATTATTTTTCTGTTACTGGAAGATCTTTAACTTTACAACTATTAAATTTTGCAGCAGATCTTTTTTTTTTTTTTTTTTTTTTTTTGCATACTGGTCATTTGTTTTTATTGCATTAATTCTGATATGTCTAATCTTAGACCTTCAATTACTATATTTTAGTGTAGTGTTGCATACCTTTTTGGTTTAGGTAAACAGGATTAATGCTATAAATGACTATAATAATCCTTATTTTGATAATTTTTCTTTATTTAACAGGGATGAGATTTTTCCGCTTTTTAGCGGATTTCCGCTTTTTTCACTTTTATCTCTTGAATTTCAGTTTTTTTTTTTTTTATCAAAAATTCAGATTTTCTAAAAATTTCACTTTTTTTATAAGTATTCCGCTTTTTCAGAAAATTCACCGATTTTCAAAGAGAAACAAAAAATTCAAATTACATAGCTACCAATCCTTTCTCATTTTTACTTATTTGAACTATTTTCTCCCCTTTTACACGCAGCAGATAAGATTTTCCGAATTTTTTACCCGCCTTCCAGATAGATCCGATTTTCGTAGTTCAAACGACGCTGCTTCTGACAAGTCTTTTAAAGGTCCCAAGCCTGGAATCTGCTAATATCTCGATTCTTATTCACACGATTTTAATATCAAACATAGCTTTTCATATTTACGTGTAGCGATTCTTATTCACGCGATTTGAATATTGTATGTTGCGATTCTCATTTGCGAGATTTAAAATCCCGATATTGTGATTCGTATTTACGCCTTTGTAAAAACCTATGTAGCGATTGGTATTCACACAAGTTTAAAATTCAATGTCATGATTTGCGCATGCGGTTTATAATATCAAACATTGCTTTTCGTATTTATATGTGATTTTAAAATAAGGCATTGGGATTCGCATTCACGCATTCTAAAAAGTATGCATCATAATTCTTATTTATGCAATCTAAAAATTACGCATCATGAATCGTATTTACGCGATCTAAAAATTATGAATCATGATTTGTATTTACGCGTTTTAAACATTCTGTATCCCAGTTTGTATTTTCTCATTTTCAAAATCGTATATCTAGTTTCATATTCATGTTATTTCAAAATCCATAATTGTTATTCATATTCACGAAATTTTAAGATGAACTATCGCGATTCTTGTTAGAAGTAAATTTTTTTTTAATTAGTTACTATAAAGGTGACTGTTTTTCTAACGACGATTATTAGTATATGTAAGTGTTACAATATCAGAGAAACTGGAAGGGAATATATTCAAAACTTACATTCTGTGCTTGCAAAGAAGAAAAAATGGGATTTGTCACAAGATGTTTGACGATGGACTAATGACTAAATATAGCAAGCATAAAAGATATCGTAAACAAAAGCAATCACATCAATTTTGGAAAAAGAGTTAATTAACTCATCATCAAAATTTTATTTATAATTGCTATTATTTATGCTATAAAATGCAAAATTCTTATCAAATAAAAAAACAATTATCTAAACAGTTGCTGATTGTCATGTAATTTTTCAAACTAAAATAGCAATTTTTGTATGTTAAGGATTTACTATATATTTCTACTTCAGTGTTATTGATATGATTCGGTCCATTGTTAAAGTTTTTTTTCCAATATAATTTAAAAGTAATATTACTGATATATTTGCTATAAATCACATAACAGTATTTATTAAGAGAAATGAAATATTAATGTATATTTTCAGTAGTTTTAATTTGCTAAACCAGGTAGTTTTTCAAGTAATAATTGTCTCTTATGTGAACTGAGGAAAAATATAATTTCCAGCTTTTCAATTGGTAATTTTTATTTTCACTAAATGTTAAGTAGCAATGTAATCATTTATATAATAATAGATTAGTACACAATTGTATGTCAACACATTATTTATTACCTTAAATTGTCTGGAATTTATTATTAAAGGGTTGCGCTTGTGTAAAATTTACTATCGTGGAAATTCAGCTTTTTTGCCTTTTGGCTAATCTCATCCCTGATTTAAGGATCGATATGTGTGCAGTTAAACTCTTTTATTGCAATCATTGATTTGAGGTCATTGAATAGGGAGAAATCAAAAAATTTTATCAATCTGGAAAAATCAAGGATATGTTTTTTGTATCAAGTGAAGCTCTGGTGCATGTGTTTAGGAAGTTATGGGCTAGCCCATGTCCTTAAACTTCTCACAATTTTTGGGGTTTCTTTCTACACCATGCTAAGAGTTGAAACTGATAATCCTGAGTATAGTCTTAAGTATTTTTCTTAATAATTATTGAAATGTCATTAAGACTCCTGAACGGAAGGATTAGTGAAGTTGACCGAACTGGTTGCCAAAGGTGGCTAGTATAATAAAATAGGAAAGGATTCTATTTTATGAAATTTTTTATACTTTTTATAATACACTTATTAAAGTTTGACTTGCAAACTTAAAAGTTTATACTGTCTTTTTTTATGTAAGAGATTGATTGCATAAATTATTAGAGTGTTTAAAGTTTATTTTCTATTATTTGAATACCTTTTTAACTATACTCTACTATTTTATTTATTACTTTATATTTTGCCATCTCTGCAGAGGATCAAAGTTATGATGGCATATCTTCAAATCATTCTCAGGGATGTTTCCCAAACCATTGTCTAGTTCTTACCTGACCTAAATAAAGTACTACTTCTTTATTATGTTATAATTTGTACATTTACCAACTATATATTTTTCAACTATATAACTTTAAGCAGATCTATAGTGGTCTGCAAAGTATAATTATTAAATAAATGGGTTTTAAGTTCCACATTATTTTTAAAATTGTAAAGCCGGTATATTTTATGATATTCTGTAAATAACCATTGAACAATATAACTTGTCAACTGTAAGCAAAATAACTTTTTTTTTCTGAAATAATAGGGAATTTTCTTTGCAGATATTTTTTGTTATGAGGAAGAAATTTAATCAAATTACCACCTTACATGTAGTTCATCATGGAATATTGCCTATGAGTGTATGGTTTGGCCTCAAGTTCACTCCAGGTAATTTTGCATCCATTGGATAGATATTAGAATTTAAAATGATAGATTTATTTTTCCAGTGACATTATCAAATTATTCTATCTGGATCTAAGGGTGTTAATATTGAGTAAGGTCGGGGTTCATTCTAGGCAGGGTTTGTAGGCTGCCTCATTTACCCTTGTGGGGAATTATATTTATGGACTATGTCAACCATCATCTATCAAATAGTACCTCTTGGTAGATGAAGGTTTACATAGTCGATAAATATATCCCCACAATGGTGACCTGCGAACGTGATATGAACTTGTCAACATTATTGGATGGTTCACGTTAAGCAATTGATTTGCTTAAAAATATATTGCTCAAAGAAAAAGGAAAGAGAAAAAAATCCGATGAAGTAAATAAAGTCTCCTGGTCAATAAACAAAAATTAAGAAGAAAAAAATGAGCGAAATGCTATAAACAAAAAATGAAAGGAAAAACTGAACAAACGTATTTTATATACTAGTGATTTGGTATTTAATATTTGTAGTGGTAGTTACGCCACACCCTTTAACTAAAAAACTCCACCCTGCATGCCCAGTGACCCTGATTACGCACCCTGACATATTAAGGGGTGGTGGATCATGTTGATTTTTTGATAAATCCGCATAGTTTTCTGATCATTTTTTATTATTGCGAAAATTAAGTTATCAGTAACTGTATCACTTTTGTGTAATTGCCAAACCCTGGTTATAAAAAAAATAGAAGATCGAGAGAAAAAAATGCAGAAGAAGTATCTAAAAATGCTGAAAATTTCTATTGCATGTTAATACATTTATATAAAATAAAGCAGATTTTAATATTTATTATTTCATTAAATCCACTATAATATAAGAAGCTTAAAAAAAAAAAAAGAAAACTTTTTTTAAAACACGAAAAGAAGGATTTTTGACCAGCTACTTGATGGCGCAATAATATTCATTTATTAGTTCTTGATTACATGGAAAGGTAAAATATTTTAAGTCTCATAAACATTGAGTTTCATTGAAACATAACATTTAATCTATAGTATGCAATATTACATATATATATAAACTTAATTATATGTATGTATATCTTATTTATGTGTATTACATGTATATAAAAAGAATTGCATTATTTAAAAAAAGTATTTTGTAAAGATGTTTTAGTAGCACTTTTTACATTAATCAAACATTCTATTGAACTCTTAGTTCTGCCGTAACTATAATTCTTTACTATATCAGTATTATGAAATATCTTTTTAAAAAGTTTTCCAGCATTATCAGTAAACTATGTTCTACTGAAAATGTTGTGAAGATACATTTAGTATTTGTCTCTTTTGTAGTGGCTTCCTCATTAATACTCGTTTGAAAAAAAAAGAAACTATCTTCTTTGTTGAACCAAAAAATTCTTTGTTCTTCTGTTTCATCAATTTTACTTATCTGACTATATTAGTCTTACCACCATACGCGATGCTATAGTCATTTTTACATACGTTGCAATGTAGATTGTGTACTCCAAGATTCAATCTAGAAAGAAAAGGAAATTTAAGAGAATAAGTCTCCTTAAAGGCTTGTGTGTATTGTTTTTGTTCAGCCATAATAAATGAATGTTAAGGAGATTAATTAAATGAGAAAATATTTTCACCGCTATTTCTTTTTAACGCACGCCATTTTCTTTCAACCTTTGCTTCCGCGTCGTCATACACAGGGATGAGATTTTTCCGCTTTTTAGCGGATTTCCGCTTTTTTCACTTTTATCTCTTGAATTTCAGCTTTTTTTAATTAAAAATTCAGATTTTCTAATAATTTCACTTTTTTTTATAAGTATTCCGCTTTTTCAGAAAATTCACCGATTTTCAAAGAGAAACAGAAAATTCAAACTACATAGCTACCAATCCTTTCTCATTTTTACTTATTTTAGCTATTTTCTCCTCTTTTACATGTAGCAGATAAGATTTTCCGAATTTTTTACCCGCCCTCCAGATAGATCCGATTTTCGTAGTTGAAACGATGCTGCTTCTGTCAAGCCTTATAGTGGTCCCAAGCCTGGAATCTGCTAATATCTCGATTCTTATTCACACGATTTTAATATCAAACATAGCTTTTCATATTTGCGTGTTGCGATTCTTATTCACGCGATTTGAATATTGTACGTTGCGATTCTTATTTACGAGATTTAAAAATCCGATATTGAGATTCGTATTTATGCCATTTTAAAAACCTATGTAGCGATTCGTATTCACGCAAGTTTAAAATTCAATGTCTTGATTTGCTCATGCGGTTTATGATATTAAACATTGATTTTCGTATTTATACGTGATTTTAAAATAAGGCATTGGGATTCGCATTCACTCATTCTAAAAATTATGCATCATAATTCTTATTTATGCAATCTAAAAATTACGCATCATGATTCGTATTTACGCGATCTAAAAATTATGAATCGTGATTTGTATTTACGCGTTTTAAAAATTCGATATCCCAGTTTGTATTTTCTCATTTTCAAAATCGTATATCTAGTTTCATATTCATGTGATTTCAAAATACATAATTGTTATTCATATTCACGCAATTTTAAGATCAACTATCACGATTCTTGTAGGAAGTAAATTTAAAAAAAAAAATAGTTAACGGTGATTCTAACGGCGATTATTAGACTATGTAAGTGTTACAACATCCGAGAAACTGAAAGGGAATATATTCAAAACTTACATTCTGTGCTTGCAAAGAAGAAAAAATAGGATTTGTCACAAGATGTTTGAAGATGGACTAACGACTAAATATAGCAAACATAAAAGATACAGCAAACAAAAGCAATCACTTAAAAAGGGATTTACTAAAATTTTTTTTTTTTTGGAAAAAGAGTTAATTAACTCATTATCAAAATTTTATTTATAATTACTGTTATTTATGCTATAAAATGCAAAATTCTTTTCAAATAAAGAACAATTATCTAAACAGTTGCTGATTGTCATGTAATTTTTCAAACTAAAATAGCAATTTTTGTATGTTAAGGAGTTACTAATATATTTCTACTTTGCTGTTATTTATATGTTTCAGAGGGCTCTAGTTAGATTAGACTATAATATGAACATAATGATTCGGTCCATTGTTAAAGTTTTTTCCCCAATATAATTTAAAAAGTATTATTACTGATATATTTGCTATAAATCACATAACAGTATTTATTAAAAGAAATGAAATATTAATGTATATTCTCAGTAGTTTTAATTTGCTAAACCAGGTAGTTTTTCAAGTAATAATTGTCTCTTATGTGAACTGAGGAAAAATATAATTTCCAGCTTTATTTTTTCAATTGGTAATTTTTATTTTCACTAAATGTTAAGCATCAATGTAATCATTTATATAATAATAGATTAGTACACAATTGTATGGCAACACATTATTTATTACCTTAAACTGTCTGGAATTTATTATTGAAGGGTTGCGCTCGCGTAAAATTTACTATCGTGGATATTCAGCTTTTTTGCCTTTTGGCTAATCTCATCCCTGCATACAGGAAATCACGTGATAACAGGGAGTACTCTCACAGAAGAAATTTTAATTCCTCCCCTCATAGATAGATGAGAGGAGAAATCCGTCGCACCTTAGAGTGATGATCACAGCAAGAGGAATAGCGACATCTGAATTGAACAGGGATGTGATTCTTCCGCGGATTCGCGGATTTCCGCTTTTTTTCTTCAGATTTTTCCATTTTTTCCGCTAATTTCCGTTGAAATTTTTTTCTTTTAAATTTTCTTTTAAAACCCTATGTAGCGATTCGTATTCACACGAACTTAAAATCTAATGTCGTGATTCGTTTTTGCGGTTGTAATATCAAACATAGATTTTCCTATTTGTACGTGCTTTAAAAATTAGACAGTGGGATTCGTATTCGCACTATTTAAAAATTATGCATCGTGATTCGTATTTACGTGATCTGAAAATTATGCATCATGATTTGGATTTTCGCATTTTTTAAATTCGATATAGAGTTTCATATTCCTGTGATTTAAAAGCCTCATTTCGGGATTCATATTCTCTTAATTTAAAATCATGCATGTGATTCATATTCTTTTAATTTAAAATCATGCATGTGATTCATATTTATATATTCATGCAATTTTAAAATTAATCATCGGGATTTATAATCACATGGTTTACAAGTTTAAAAATTGCTCTTTTTTGTCATATATATTCATTCATTCATTCATGAATTTCCTCTTTTTTACTTTCCAACTACTCTCATCCCTGATTAAAGAAAATAAAGCTATTGGCAGGCAAATTAAATTGCTGAAAATCTTATCTTGTGCAGTGGAAAAATTGCTAAAATAAGTAAAAATGCGGAAGGGTTGGCAGCTATGTTTTTGAATATCTACTTTGAAAATAATAAAGTAATAGTCAATATCTCTATGGACTTTTAAAATTGCGGTTGTTTGATCCTCATTAATATGAGAGGTACAGTCGAACTCGTTTATAACGAGCACAAAGGGACCGTAACATGTACTCGTTAAATCCGAGTGCTCGTAATAAACGGGTACTTAAGACAGGCGTGCAACCAGAAGAGGGGGGGGGGGCTTGGGAGGTCAAATGATTGAATTTACTTAAAATTTAATTAATACTTACTTACTTTAATTACATTAATTAATTTAATCGCGTTTTTTTTTATTTCGCGCACATTTCTTATCATTTTGAAAAAAAGATAAGGCAGAAAGACTAGAAAGATGAGAAAAAAGATTACAAGACGGAAAAATATTGCTCGCTAAAACCGGGTCTTGCTCATTAAAAGCGACTTCTGTTCCATAGACTTAACATTGATCCAACCAAATATTCTTGTTTCCCTCGGTAAATCCGAGTTCTCGTTAAATCCGAGCTCGTTATAAACGAGTTCGACTGTACTTTTATGATTTCTAACAATACCTTTGTTTATACTTGTTTTCCACTAAAATATTAATACTGTAGTATAAATTTACCTATTGATATACTAATTATTACAGTAAGGAGTTCCATGCTTCATGTGGTTATTCCAAGTGCCAGAAAGATTTTTTGACAAATGCTTTATTACCTCTTTCCTTATATTTTTATGAGGTCCTCATTGTAAATAAATTTCAAAATATACTTCAATCAAAATATACGCAATTCATGCGAATCTGAGAAATACTTTTATGATATTTTACAGTAACACTGTTCAAACTTGTTTTCCACTAAAATATTAATATACTAGTGTAGATTTATCTCTTAATGTACTTATTACTACTGTAAAGAGTAATAAGTACATTCTATATTTGGAATTGTGTGGGTTTTTCAGACTTTTGATAAAAGCTTTATTAGTTCTTTCCTTATATTTTTCTAACTTTTGCAAAATTGATGTAAACTTCAACTCAACAGCTCTGATATAATGATATAAATCCTCAGATTACGTGATCCTCAATGTAAATAAAAATCTAAAAATACTTCACACAAAAGTGAAACTAATAACTATATTTATTTTTCATTTAATTAAGAATAATTTAAATATTGATAGTGTTTTATTAACTGAAGAATGATGTAAATAAACAACTGACAAATGTTGTATATAAATTGAGTGAAGAATAATGAAAATAAAATAAAGAGTAATTTTTCAATTTCTTATCTCTCAAAAACTATTTTAATAATTTTGCTCATATTTTAGATATTGTTATGTAAAATTATGTTGTTTTAAAAGATGTAAAAATTTGCATATCTTCCAGTTTTTTACTTTGTACAACATTGAAAAATTGTTTTTGATATAACAGGTGTCAAAACTAATAAAAACTTGGGATGATTTGTGAAGTTAAAATGTAATAAAATCTTTATGGTATATTTAAGCTTTAAATAAAAATAAGTGCAATTATTTTAATTTTCATATTATTGAAAATAAAACTTTCTTTTTTTTTGCTATACTTTGAAAAAAAATTTTTGGATATTTTTTTTTACTTTTCTAAATTTTATGTTCTTGCAACTCCATTAAATTGAAATGAAAAAATTTATTAATTTATACTTAAAATTGTTTAAAGCAAAGACAGAATGTTTTTTTAAAGAAAAAACACAAGTTTTAATATATTAAAATAAAAAACTGTCTGAGAAATTTGCTTTTAATAATAATTCAACTTTAAAACTTAATGAACTCGTATAACTTTGTTTTTCATGAGTGGGAATAAAAACTTTAATTGTTAAAAAGTTTAAATGTTCTTTTTTCTTTTATTAGATTGTTTTCTTTAAACAATTTTACTGTTATAAAGCTTCCCACAGATCTTTGGTTTGCATATTGTATTGTTATTGCATGAAAGTGCTTTTTTTATTATGATTTAAGAAATTTTTTTATTAACCCCTTACCTGCCGAGTAAAATGTACGTGATTCACTCCCCAGTGCCATCGTTTTTCGCTCAAGTGCGCTTTGTTACGTGGTGTTTTGGGGGGGGGAAGATGCAGACTTTGCAATTTAAAAACAGTTTACTTTCACGAGTAGAAAAAGGAAAAAAAGAAAATACTAAACTTAAATTAGAGAATAAAAATACAATATAAAAGATGTTAAAACTTAGCTGTTGTATTATAAATCCTGAAACATGGTTGGACAAATAAACCAACATCACATTCATTGCACTGATAGCGGGATTTTCGACAAATATACACGGGAAATGAAAGCTAAAGAAGAATAAACCCGACCTTACTCAAATAGAAACACACAAGCAATAAATATTATGATATAACTTTTCCAACACATCCCTTTAACATTCCCCCTTCCCCTCCTCCGAAATTGGTAATACATACATTTATTGCAAACACTTTCATTGGCAGCATCGTACTTCGGGAAAGCGTATATATACGCCCGCGGCAGTTAACGTATCGTCTGGCCATATGCGGCAGTTAAGGGGTTAATATTTTTTACAACAAACTTATTTGAAGTATATCTATGTAATAGAAGGATTTTTTAAAGGCATTTTTTCAACTCTTGTGAAATCATAAACTGTAATTTTTACTATGTAAGCTTGAACACTGGTAAGCTATTAAATAAATATGCTGTAGTATTTTTATAGGCAGTTTCAGGGTTTTTTCTTTAAATTTACTAATAGTATATTTTCATAAAATGCATTGTTTTAGTTTTATTATAGACTTTTTTTCTTCAATATTTTAATATATAATAAGTTTATGAATTATACACTACTGGAAATTAGCTTCAAATTTTATAATTTATTAATAAACTTAAGAACTGATTAGTTAGAAAAATTTCTGGATTAAAGAATTCATTTTTCTTTTTGACCCAAATTTTAACTATAAATTACTTGGACGTTTCATTCTAGGTTTAGGAAAATTTTTGGAGTTCCTAAGTACAAAATTACTCATATTTTATTATCACACCATTTACATAATATTGTAGGACATTTCTATTATCTTTAACTGCATGCACCTCAAATTAATTCTCAGTGTATTTTGTTCATTTACACTTCATATTTGAAATAAAGAAATATTGTTGAAAAAAGTTGTTTAAATTTGTGTTTTACCTTTAATAAAATATTTGGGATGATTTCAAAATTCAATTGTTTTATATTGGTAAAATAATTAAAAAAAATTTTTATAGGTGGCCATAGTACATTTTTTGCATTCATAAATTCTTTTGTCCATGTTTTAATGTACTGCTACTATGGATTAGCTGCAATTGGACCTCATATGAATAAGTATCTGTGGTGGAAAAAGTATATGACCAGAATTCAAATGGTAAGATTTGTTTATGAAGAGAATTTGTTTGCTTTGATGTTGTGAATATAATTTTTACCAGATATATTATTTATTAGGAAAATGACTATGAAAATTTAACTTTATTGGCTAGTTTTATTGTGATGTAACCTTATGGTCTTTGGGAAAGAACAAAAAGCTGTTTTTAAGCATTTCTTAACTGGTTTTATTTGTTCTTTTTTACGTTTTAAGAGAATATCTAAGCATCTGAGATTAACCTTATATACTTTTCATTGAATTCTATTTTGTAAAAATGTAAATACTTTTATTCCATATTAGTATTAAATTTCATCTTTTGTTTTATGAATGGATTATTTCATAATACAATTTACGAAAGATTTTTTACTGCCGGGCTCATAGTTGTCATGATATTAGAACAAAGTTAATTTCGTCAGGAATTTGTCCTGATTTTTAGCTTTTTGTCATAATATTCCTAATTTTTTGTGTGTTCAGAAAATATCATTTTCTACCAATACAAACATGAGTTTCAAAATACTTGATTTGAAGAGTTGAAAGTATGAATATTTTGCCCAACATCTCTTTATTTAAATAAAAATGCTAATTAAGATTGCAAAATTCTATAGTTCAAACTTAAAAGTTCATCTAATTGTATGACTGGTTCTAGCGGCATACCTGCTGGATTAAATGTTTCATGCTTGGTTTAATGTTAGTACCTGCTGGATTTAGTGTTTAAATTGTTTTGTAAAAAAATAAATAGTTTTACTTTATCAAATTTTTATGTTGATAATTGTGATAATTATACACTTATTCTGCAAATGCAGTGACAAATCTAAGGTGGAGTTTTGTTAACAATTACTGATTATCTCTTTTATCTGAATTTCAAGACTAACAATTTCAATCAACAATACAATAATCATATCATAGAATTTTTAAATTGTGGGATCATCAAATAAAATAATTTTGCACAAAAATGTTAAGTAAAGTGTTTATTCACTGTCTTTTAATTTTCAGATTATTAAAACCTCATTTAAAAGTTATTTGATTAAGGAAGTCTTGAACTCAATTATAAATATTTTTATTAATTATTGTTAGAAGGAATATTAGCCGATTGATACTGATTATTTTATTTTAAAGCAGCAGCTATAAAAGTTTTTTTTATTTATCGATTTCTAATTAATTTAAGTTCTATTCTCTATCAATAATTTGAAACTGTTAAAATTTTCCGTCATAAGCAAAATAAAATTAAAAACAATATATTTCATCATTCTTTTGCGATAATATTTGCCTTTTTATTTAAATAAAGCAAATTTTTTTAGCTTGTCATTTGTCCAGGTTTGAAGTCTGGCCCTGATTGTTTTTGAAAAATGTCTTGATTTTTTCTTTGGTCTACTAAAGCCTGTATACTAAAATGTTACTGTTTTTGCCCTGTGGGTAAAGAAGAGCTTTAAACTTAAGAAATTTTTGTTTATTGTAAGATCATGTTTATCAAAAAAATTCTCATGTATTTAACGACTGTACTAAAAAAAATACCCATTTTATCTTCCAAGTTTATTCTTATGGCATGTTTATAAACTGCAGACAACATTTAACTAGTTTGTGAGAAATAATTTATCTCCTTATTATTATTTAACTTTTACTGAGAAAAAAAATAGTAAGTAAGTTAGTCTTTTTAACAGGGTGTTTAGAATTTTTGAAAAGTGTTTAAAGGTGCTTATTTTTTATTTATATTTTTTAAAAGCCCTTAAAAGTGCTTTTTTCATTTAGGGTTTGTAAAAAGTTCTTTATTTTGTGTCTTTAAAGTTTTTTTAATCATAATTTTGCATTTTGTTGATTTTATGTACATAAATGCACAACTTTTAACAATGGGAAGAAATATTTTTTTTATTACTACAAATATCCTGTTTATGATTTTATTTTAAAGTGATTAAAAACAATTTTTTTAGTGCTTTAAAAGGTGCTTGTTTTTTTGTTGAAAAATTTGGCTATGTACCCTGTTTAAATATCAACTTTAATTCAAGTTTTATTTACAGTAATTTTTTTTTCTTCAATTATATTTACTCTGTCTTGATTCTTTTAGACTTCTGTAAGGTTTTTTTAAAAAATGTTTCAGAAAATGTTAAGTAATCGCATATGTTTTTAATTATTTAGAGTTTTTTTTTTAGTCTGAAAAAAGGTAGTGCAATATTAGTAGTCAATCCCTTACGGGGAAGAATTTTTTACCATGGTAGATATATTAATAAATACAAAATTTTTTGCCCTGTTGCCCACATTACTCATTACAAAATTTTTTTACATGCTAGAAAAAGAAATTATCCAAATAAAATCTTTTTCTAATTTTAAGGCTTGGACTGTAAAAAATGAATATCTTCTGTATGCAGGGCTAGGTGTGAGTCACTTTTCTCACTTAATGTCACTATCTTAAAAAATAGTATCTTTTATTCACTGTTTTTAAGGCTTAATCACTTATCCCCCTTTTTTTTTATTTTACACTCCCCCCCCCATTTCAATCAAAAGAAAGATTTCACATTTCCCTAAATCCGTAATATTACAATCCTCTTGCTCTAGTAAAGAAGGACTATGTGTGGGGCATAGAAGAGGATTGAACATATGAAGAAAAATAGACCTTTCCACTTTAAAATGAATTCCGTTTCTTATCTGCTTAAAGTTAACTTTTTTTACACACTCGATTCAGGGTGATTACGTTGTAAATTAATGTTTTCCGACAGTTTTTGAATTAATTTAATTTCATATTAATACGGTGTTATATTTTTGATTAATGCGATATTGTAACGACAATTTGTTAGTGATTTATTCAAAAACCACTTGATTCCACTTTAAATTTTTTTACAATGTTATTACGTATGCATATTTCGAATTTAATCCCTTTAGGACAGGGGTAGGCAACGCGGCGGGCGCCATGGCGCCCCCGATCGATTTTTAATGCGCCCTCCCTGGACTAATGTAAATGTATGATAGTCAGAGCGATTTACTTAACTCTTGTCAAACGGCGATATACAGCAAGTAGTCAGTTGAGTTTAGGATTGTGCATGATTATCTGTAAAATATGCGCCCTCGGTGATTTTCAAATTTAGTATTGCGCCCTTCAGGACAAACAGGTTGCCGACCCCTGCTTTAGGACAATGATCACATGTGTCCAGTTTTGCACATATTTCCAATTTGATACTTTTAATACCATATTATTTTTTATTTCATTAATCACTTTTTGCCACATTCGTTTTGCGCCATTTCTATTAAAAAGGACTTTTTTTTGTGCAAAACATCGTTAAAAACACATCGTTTTTTACTCCTGAAGAGAAGCACATCTCAATAAATGTGTATTGACTTTGCATGATGCAGTGTTTTCACTACAGCGCGAGAACGCGAGAATCTCGCATATTTTTTTCTTTGCTCGCATTAAAAAATGATTACCGCGAGAAATTCGCGCATTCTATAAATCAATTTCAAAATTCGCGAATTTCTTGCATTTTGGAAAAAGCTTCGAATTACGCCATTTAGAAAAAAATCCGTTTCACTTTTCTTCCTAGATCTTTCATTATTTTCATCATCTGCCCCATTATCTAGCTTCCCTATTTACCAGTATTATTTAGAACCTTTTCGAACAACAGAACACAACCACGGAACCCCTTTCAGAGCACATTTCTCTACAATAACATGTTCACCGTAGGTAAGGTTTCTTCATGTAAGACGTTCAAATTTTTTATGCACTTATGTAAGATGGACAAATACCTTGTAAAGGCAAAATCTTCTATGATGATGCACCAAAAATATTCAATGCTTTAAAAAATAGAAGACGTTAAAAATTTATTATAATCAAAGAAATAAATTTTTTTTAAAGAGTTTTAGTGTTTTTTTAGTTTTTAGAAATCTCACTTAACTTTTTGAAATCTCACCCTGCTTTTGAGAAAGGGTGAGAAATTCTCACCCATTTTTTTTCTATGATGAAAACGCTGATGATGGCAACAATCTTTTTGTTGTATACTTTCACTGCTTCTTTAATATACTACTTTAAGCCGTAACAGCTAAAGTCAAACATGCAACTTTGTTTCTAGTTTGGAAAAATTAAGAAAATATTTATTATGTAATTGTTTTTAAAAAAGAAAGAAAATTTCAATTAAAGCAATGACAACAATACATTTTTCTGAACCATTTTTTTTTCCCTTTAAGTTGTATATTCTTAAGGTTATTAGGATGTTTCCTGAATATTAACACTGTTTTTAATTAAGTCACTATTTATCACTTTTTAAAAAATTTTAGTCACTTTTCCCACTACTTTTTCTACTATGATGCGTGCTGAACCCTGTGTATGTACGTTATTATTTTGAAAATTCTTTTCAGTATTTTTAAAAGTATTTTCTATCTAACTTTCCTACATGTTGAAAGATTTAGATATTGAAATTCTTGAAATACAAGGTAGTCAGAAATAACTGGGACACTTATACTTTTTAATTTCAATGCATATAAAAATATCACATCTGGACTTTTAAAATCGAAATTAAAGCATTGCTATCTGTAAGGTATTCACAAAAATTTTAGAGTAACTACCTTCGGTCTCCACGCAAAGCTGCTTGCATGCTTCAATTTTCAGCTACGGAAACAAAGTTACCTAATGATATTTCTTCCCATTCCTCCCTTAAGAATTATTTTTAAGAGTACCAAAGTCTTATAAGCTATGGCTCAGTCCTTTGTTTCCAAAATAGCCTAATTATAATTTCTATTGGATTGAAGACTGGTGAATAAGGTTGTCATTCTTAGCCAATGAAAGTGTCTGAAGGTGGTTTTTGCCTTGTCAGTCATAGAAACTAATTATAACCAGACATAGATAAAATGAAAAACTTTTTGCAAACACAAAATCTCAATTAAAAAACTTTCTGTGCGCATTGATTTACTCTTGTAACTAGTTTCAACCTTTTCATCACAACCTCATTTTGGTGAAATTAGTTTGAAAATCACATAGTTTTTAAAAAATGTTTAATTTTTATAGATCTCAATATTGATTTCAAACTGAAAGGTGAGTTTGTTAAAAAAAAAAAAGAAAAAAAAGGAGAAAAGAGGAAAATAGAAATCCAAAAATGATATGTTTAAAAACACTTTTTAAATAAATGAAAAAATACTTGAAATTTAATCAAGAAAATGTGTGTGTAGGAAGCATTTATCCGCAGAATATTATCAATGTTTTAATTAAAAGATCGAAGCAAGTACTTTATTTATGCATTTAATTGTGTGAATCTGAATCTCAATGTGCGATTTTTAAACCACACGGATATGAATCTCCACATTTAATTTTAAAATTCTGTGAATACGAATCTCAATGTTTGATTTTAATATTGCGTAAATACAAATTGCAATTTATAATTTTTAAGTCAGTTGAACCTGAATGGTACCTTTTAAATCACATGATTACGAAGCTATAAAATTATGAAAATGCAAAACACGATGCACAATCTTAAATCATGCAAATAGAAATCTCTGTGTAATTTAAATCATGTGAATATAATTTTAAATCGTGTTTACATTGGTAGGAAAAAGCTTAAAAATTTTTTTTTCTCCTCGGTAATTCGAAAAAGGCAAACTTTCTATGAAGAGGTGCTTTTTTTTCTTTTCTAGTTGATAGTGCAAAAAATTTCCAGAATGAAGAAAAATTTTCTGTGAACGATGTTTGTGTGTTCAAGTATATTATGATAGTATAGTTTTAACCAGAAAATTAAAAAAAAAATAATCTTTTATAATTCTTGCAATTACTAAATAAGTCATTTAAATAAACTAAAAATGTAACTCCATTTCATTATTGTAAAAACTTGATATAATAATTTACAGTGTTATGTGGCAGGAAGAGGTTTTTGACATGCTAGTTTTAATCTGTTTCTACCAGTACTTTTAACCTCCTCGGCCAGCCCTGCTTGTACCATTCTTTTGCCCATTTAGCTCTGTATGCTGGAGCAACATAATAGATGATGCAACCTACTTTGTTTAGATTTATACTTGATTTAAATGTTGGTCTTTGATAAAAATGCTTAGTTTGAAGCTTTGCCCAAGTTATACCTTGGCATCCTGTATGTGTACAAAACTTTTTCATAAACAATTTTTTCACTATTAATCTGAAAAAATTTTGTTCTAACTGACCTATTTTATTTGTTTATTATAGATTCAATTCGTCATGATCTTCACTCACGCATTTCAATTGCTGTTCAGAGATTGTAATTATCCACAAGGTTTTGCATGGTGGATTGGATTCCATTCTGTTTTATTCTGGTTCCTTTTTGCTGATTTTTATAGAAGTACATATCGCAAAGCTAAAGCTCTCAAAGCAAAAGATACCGAAAGAAATGAAACTGCACAAACATTGAAAAATGGCTTCGCAACAATGAACGGTCACAGCTTTTCCTGCGAAATTGCAAATAGTTGCACAAACCAAAATGGACTTTCTAGCAGTAATGGTATACACAGTCATACAGATAGTACATCAGATCTTTCCAATGGTTATTTAAGCCAAAGTGATCTAGTAGAACCTAGTGTAGAAAAGAAAGTTAATTAAATAAATTAAATCTATAGTTTCAATTTTAATTGTAATGTTATATAGGTATTGTATAATTGCATTGTATTATTGAGGAATCTCAGGCACTTTGGGTACAAAATTATGTGAGGCAAGTTTTTTAATATTATTTTTATAGACTACATTTGTAATGTATAATGAAGTTTGTTTTAGCTGTACACCCTTATTTATTTGAAATTTGTAAGCTTAATAGCACACAATTGTACAGAATTTCTAATACTACTTATAAATTTAAGTAAGATATAAATTTATGAGAAAATATTTTTATATTTGCACTGTTAAAATTTGTATAGCATAAACTCATTCTACATTTCGCTAAATCTGTGGTATTTATGAAAGTTTAAAGTGCATGTTTAATAACAGTATTACTTTACTAGTTGCATTTAATATAACTACCATTTGCATTTTTACTAAAATAACTTTTTGTCGCGTCTTTTGATGTAATACTAATTTCTTTCCCCTATATGTAGCAAAAGGTATAAAAAAAAGTAACAACTTTGCCTATTTTCTTTTTTGATGTCTTCATCTTTAGGGTTATGTAAGAGCTGTTACATTGCATTGAGATATTTGTGTTATTTTTTAGTTGCATTTCTTGTTTGTAATTATTTCATGGAAAATATGTAACATATTAGGTGAAATTTTACCCCGTTTTTGACTCACATCATGAAAACAGCTTTGTATTTTTATATTATGAGGTTAGTGATAGTTATTGAGTTGTTTAAAATAGCATAGTTGTTTTATTTTTGTTTTGTAAATTTTTTCTATTGTTTTTCATAAATAGATACTATAAAAATGAAGTGTTAATTCAGTAAAAGCTTTTTTTTTTTTACTAGTCAATGTTCTATATTTATAAGATGAGCTTTCGCCCGAAACTTTTCTTTACTAGGTCTAGTGTTATATTGTTTTTGTCATTATGTCAGAGCCGTGGAGTTTGAGTTGATGTCAATTTTGCGGAAGTTAGAAAAATTTGCTTAACGCTGCCGAAAAGTTAGATTCTATAGCTAAATAAAAAAAAAAAAGGAAGTCTTTTGAGTGCATGAAAATTATTGTAACATATATTTTTAATTTCATATATTTATAATTTATGGCTCATAACATAACTACCTAACATATATTTATAATTTCTAGCTCATTTCTTACAATGGTTTTGCATAATTTCAATATTTTGTAGAAATATGTTTTTTTTAACTGTTATGATGCAATAAAAATGTAATTACATAATAAAAATTGAAATATACATAATTTATAATTAGCACTTACTTAATAGCACTTCATTAATAAAACTAATAAATATTAATAGGCTACAAGTCAGTTGGAATCTTAGAAAAGTTAGAAGTTGAACATATCTGCTCATAACTCTGCAGCTCTGCATTATATAAAAATATTTTAATAATTAGAATGATGGCAAATGTGGAATCACAATGTTTATTTACTATTAAAATGTTTTAAAGTAAAGCTTAAAAATTCTTTTTTAAATTGAAGGTACTTAGTAGGGAAACGTTCTCAAGGTAAAGGCATAGAATTTTACGAAATATTTACACAATGGAAAATGCTATTAAAATCTATGATTTGAAAAATAACCTGAATTATTTCATTTGGAGAAAAGTAGTATAATGAATGAGGTTATATGTGGAGAGCAGCAGTTTCGCCGCAAGTAAAGCTAGATTTAATGTTTTTAGATTTTTTGTTTGTTGAGGTTTTAAGATATTTTTTAAAATTATATACAGAAGTGCATTTTTATTTAATGTTGACATTCGTGTAGCATTTTTTTATGCAATTTTCCTATTTTTCCTTTTATATTGATGAAATAAATTTTTCCTTTATTTTATTTATTTTTGTTTTGGCTTTTAACATTTATTTAAACTTGAATAAAAACTGCATTACTATTTCGCATAATATATTATTCAATCACATGTTGTTTGTAATTTAAGCAATATGTTTCAGAGTGAAATTATTTTTTACTAGTCTTGAAGAGATTATTAGGTAATAAAAATCTAAACTAATAAAACAGTCATTTTTTTTTACTTCACATATTGATTATTTATTTTTTAACTTGACATATTGATTATTTGATTTTCCTCTCGTTACAAATAATTTTTAACACTAGGTATTTTGTGCCATTTTCTGAAACTTGTAAATAAACATTTCATTGAATTCTATGAGCTAAGCCTGAGAGCAGTTCCTTTTTTTTTCGTTTGTAATTAAATTTTTTTCCAAGATTAATAGTTTAAAATGCTGTTAATAACTATTAAAATTTCATACATTCATGTGATATGTAGGCATAGTGAATGCTAGAAGATAACTAAAAAATATATCTTATAGCTAGACATGAAATATATTTAAAAATGTCATTTAGTTAATGTGCCTTTCTCTGACTGTTTTGTTTCTAATTGATCTTGACTGGTTTAAATGATCACCAGAGCTAGAAGTGATTTATCATAAAATATCGATATTTTTTGCTTTTATGATGTTTTAAAATGTACTATCTTGATGTAGTGTGAATATGAATTCAATTTATTGTGAGTGCTAGTTTTTTTTCAGTTAAAATTGAAATTTAGACAATTTTGTAAAAAAAGAAGGAAAAAAAAGTTTTATCTTTATTTGGTAACAAGTAACATTGTCTGGTGTAAAAATAATTTAGATTAGTAAAATATCGTGATATATTGTTAAATTAAACCATTATGTGACTAAATCATGATATTTTCTTTATTTACAATACAGTAGAACCTTGATCCATGGTTCTTACACTTTTCATTTTCCTGTATCGTATTGTTTTAAACAGTCACTAATCCTATTCTTATAATGTTAATATTGACCGTATCAATAGTTTTGGAAACTAGCAGATTCAGGAATCTGCTAGTTTCTTATAGTTTCAGGACTAGCAGATTCAGTCTATCATTCAGAACTACTAGCAGCATTTAGCAAAGATATTAAGGTTAATATGTTTTCACAAGAAAAACAGTAACTGCTGATGCTAATGAAGAAGAAAATGTGGATTTGTTATAGTTTGGGTGAATGCCTCTAACAGGTTTGATGTTTATGCATTAGTTGATGAAAATGTAGAAACTTGTGGTGTTGTCGTTTCAGGTATATTTTGCAAAAGTTGTAAAATGAATACCAATGATGACTGATAAAAACAAATGCTTATGGAAGGCCTCAAAACAATGTGGAGCTTTTTTCTATTCATACAAACTTTCAGAAAAGGAACAGCAATCTGTAACAAGTGTACAAAATTTGTTTATGCTGAAAAGAGAGACCCAAAATTTTACAATTTTTTAAAATAAATAAATCTATTTATCCCTTTTTTACATTGTAAATATTTTTGCAGAAAGTGCATAATTTTTTCAATTAAAATATTTTTTATTTTCTTTATTGCAAATTTATTAATTTTATATATTTTCAAGTCATTATGTAATTTAAGTATACTCACATTCGTCATTTTCCCGTATCTATTGTTCGAAATTAATAATCCACTGAGAAACGGTTGATCGAGGTTCTATCATATTCAGTGTTGCTTTGACACTATTGATAGTGATAAATGTCTGATATGAAAGTACCACATCATTATCAATGGTGATTATTGTTAAATACGATAAAATTGTGATGATTACAATTTTGAAAGAAAAAATATCCTGATTCGGGTAACAAAAATACTGTCCAGTGTAAATGAATTAAATATTACCCCTTATTGTAAAATGTTAATATTTTTTGGCAATATATCAATATTTTAAAAAGTTTTTTTAATATTGCCTAGCACTAATGATAACCACTTGACTGGATTGAATCTATATTTATCTTCACAAATTTGTGCCTAACTCTGTGAGGCGAAACTATTCACATCTAGTATAAATCATATTTTTATCAATGACTGTATTTTTAGATCCATTGCAGTTGCTACCATTGCCGAATTAGGTTATAAATACATTGTGTTTAATGGAAAACTGAAATACAATTAAAAAAAAGTATTTCTAACAACATTGTGGCACTCAATTTAAAATTGATTTCCCCCTAGTATATATACTTCTGAGCTAAATATTAAGTATTCTTAGTTGTCCTTTTACTTCATTACATAATTTGGAATAACATACAATTTTAACTCCTTGAAGCTTAATATACTTTTTTCAGATTTATTTTTTCTGTTAACTTGGAAATAGTCATCATTATAAATTTATCTTCTTTTTTTTTTCCTTTCAAATTTTGCTATTTTTAGTTATTAACCATTTTTATGTATGTATGTTCTGTGACATATATTTAAAAAGTTAATTATTTATTTTATTTTTTAGTATTATTAGAAATTTTACTTTTCAGTAAGTAAGGTTTTGATTTTAGCCATTTTTGTTAATGCCAGGTTCTTTTATGCTATTGGGCAGCATTTTTTTTTTTAAATATATTTTTTAAAAACATATTTTTTAGAAAATATAAATTTTTATTTTGTCTAAACAATTTAACCTGTTTTTTTTTATTTAATAAATATTAGGTGTTTTAATTTGATAAAATTAAGTTATTTCAGTTTTAAAAAGAATATTTTTTTGCTTATGCTTTTTTGTCATTAAATTTAAGCAATAATGAATACGAGCAATGAAGAATCAACCTTTAGCTTTCAATTGGATCTAATTTTCTAAGAAAGGTCCAAAGAAAAAAGTATTCTAAAGCATGCTTATATATATGTATATATATATATATATTAACAAGATATATTTAGCTGTAAAGAAAGCTCTTTATCTAAATAATAAATTACTAATTTGATTTTTTAAATGCAAAATCAAACTGTCAGACTTGTACAGAATGCTAAAATGTTTTAAAATATAAATTAAATAACTAAGTTTAAATTGACTTGTTAAATGTGTTTCATTACTATGTGTTTCATCACCTAAAATTTTAAAAAGTATGGAAATTCTAAATAAATATATTCTTTATAGCCCTTTAATATTCAGAAACTTTTGCGAAAGAGCTATGAACAATTTAAATTTTGGCATAAGTCTATCAATGTTGAATGAAGAAAAAAAAAGTGAAATATTTTTAAAGCTTAAAAAAAAATTAATATATTTATTTATTGTCACAACAAATGAGAAATATTTATTTATTGAAAACTGTTTTTCTTAAATTGTTAAATTCTCTTTAATTGTAAATATCAACATTAGATTTGATTTAAATTTCTTTTGTTATTATTAAGCATTTAAATATTACTTTTATTTATACTTCAAACTAAAGATTAAAATTTTGCTTGAGATAATCCAAAAATGAAAAACACAAGTTATTAATTTTTTTTATTTGTAAATAAGCCTTAATTTTTATTTTAATTTTTTATTCTACCTTTTTTCATTGTGTGATGTGAAGATTAATTGTTTTTAAGTATGTGAATGACCGAGACTCCTATTTGAGGCTTTTGCAAATTTTTTTTTAGTACTGAACTAACGAAGAATTTTTTGAAACAAATAAAAAATTTTAAAAGTATTCGAACTTCAGAACTTAAGCATTCATCTATATGATCTTATATTTATACATTTTGTTCATTGTTGGACAAAATTCTTTTAATTCTAATATGTTAACATTACATTTTCCGCCACTCGGAAAAATATTTTCTGAGATTACAAAATGATCTGTAACAGTTGGAGTCACTGGGATGAGCTTGTTTATTTTATTAAATTTAAGACAATTGAAAAAATGCTAATACTTTTATTAACTCTGATTATTACCTAATATCTATATTTGTATTTAATGTTTTGGTGGGTTTTTTTTTCTGGAAAAATAGCTTCTGGTATATGAATTAACTATCTCATTTTGCGATAAGAAAGACTAAAGAAAAGTATCCCTATAGTATAGATGCCATATTTACTGCATTTTCAAGTCTGGATTGCGATTTTGTACTGCTTTAATCAAAAATTCTGAAATTTTTAAAATATTTTTTTCACATTATTGCTTTCTTTAAGTATAACCGAATCATGAAGAAAACCTTGTTTATAATTAATCAACTTGAAGCTTTTCTTTTTCGATATTGAAGATTATTTAATGTCTATCATGAGTGGAAAAATTGCATTCAATATTATTAGTGTATAGTTTTTATAAATGTGTTATTAATTCTAAATCTTTATATCCCTGTGGATAAAATATTATTAGATTTTGCATAATAACATCGAATTTATGTTTAGTATGTACTGGGTTTTTTTTTTTTTTTTTGTTGGCAACCATTCTATAGACTTTCATTCCTGAATATGTATAGAGATGATTTAAACATTGTTTTTTAGATATCCCGCATTATCCCCAAAAGTTTTTTTTTTATAAAATTAAAGATATATAAATACATATAAGTTGCTGTTAATAGCTATTAAAATGTAAAAATGACATCATTCTCAACTAAAATTGTCTTAGTTTTTTTTCTTCTTTTGTTGAAAAGCATTATCAAAAATGCTTATACAGGGTGCTTAGCGCTTTTAAAAAGTGCTTAAAGGTGCTTATTTTCGATTTTCGTTTTCTAAAAGCTCTTAAAGGTGCTTTTTTCATTGGGTGTTTTTAAAAAGTACTTAATTTTCCCTTTTTCAAAATGAGAGTTTTTCTTTACTGTGTTAATTTTCGCTTCGAATCATGCAAAAAGACACAGTTCACATTGTTCTATTCAACGTTTTCATAATTAATTCAGCCCCAATCTATTTTGGCATATAGTCAGTCCGTAGCGTATGAAAATGCCCTTCGTTTTACATGATTCAAAATTTCATTGTTTTTGACAATTGTCAAAAACAATGCCATAATTTTTTTTTTGACATGACGATTAAACAAGATAATACGGTCGATTGTCAAAAACTTTCCAATCCTGCCTAATTATGATATTTTTTTAAAGTGCTTCGAAATATTCTTTGAGTGCTTAAAAAGGTGCTTATTTTTTGTTGAATAATTTGGCTATGCACCCTGTTTTAATAAAAAATAGTAGTTTGGCATTTCAAAAGGATCTATTAGACTTAATGTGGAGCAGGTAGATAGTAATAATGACTTTCTTAGCTTGTTTGAATAAATTACTGATTTGTTTGTTTTTAAATTTTAAAGATTGTTGGAAGTACTGATTTTTGCAACTGAATTTATTCGTGTCATAAGTGCTTTGAATAATTCAATGTAGCCTTTGTAAATAGAAATCATATTTTACTGCCATTTTTGTGATGCTTCTAAACACAAGATATAGCTAAGTGCCATATAATATGCATTTCTGTTAATTCCAATATCAATAAAGAAATTTCTCGCTACATTATGGGTGTAAGGAAAAACTCATGCACTGACGAAATATTGTATGGACATCTAGCATTTCTTTAAAATAAAAAGATAATTTTTAACAAAAGTAGTGTCACAATTTATTAATTATGGTATGGCTTGATTGAAAAAGCTGACCCTCTAATTGGGAATCTAATGAGCCTGCATATCAGTTTGAGTGTTTGCATAGTTAACTTATTTAAGGTATTCAAAATGTAGATTCATTTAAAATTTTCTTTCTAAAGGCTCATAATTTACAATTTTAAGGTATTCAAAATGTAGATTCACTTTGAAGTTCTTTTTCTTTCGTAAAGTTTGCATGCTGCAAAAGATGTATGTTCATAATCAAAAGTTTATTCTCCTTTTGCTCTAGTTTTAAGTACTTATTTAAAAATTTGATCGCGACATTTTTACCAGATGGTATTTCGTCATGTGAGCTTTTGTTTACACCATATTTCATCCTGTGATTTTTCTGACAGCGAGATTTTGTCTGAATACCACATTATGTAAATAATTCAGGAGGAGAAATATATATAAAGTTAATAAAGCTTTGCTGAAAATTTTAAACAAAATAACCAAGATTTTTTTTTTAAGGGTAATTTTATATTTATTTTTAAATGAAAGTGTAATTTAAATTGAAATTCGATCTTTACAGATTGAAATATTTATTCGATTCCAAATTCAAATTATAGAATTCGGTTCCATTTATGTATATTCTGGCATTATGATTATTGTAGGTGCATTTAAAATTCCTTGATATAATGTTTAAATAGTTTTAATACCTTACTTTAGTCAACTGTTAACATTGTTAAAATAAACTATTTCCTAAAATAGCTTTTGTTTATTACTATAATTTCTATGCATCATTGTAGAACTTATTGAAATAAAAGTTATGGTTGAAATATACAGTGTTGTCATTTTATTGAAATTTTTTTCTTATCTTGTTTTCGTCACTGTTTTTATACTTTTCTTATACTGGGATAATCATATCATGGAACGCTTTTTATTTCCCAGGTTGCGTAGCGTTTGTAAAAAGTACTTAAAGGTGCTTTTTGGGAGATTTCGTTTTTAAGAGCTTTTAAAGGTGCTTCTTTCAGCTGTCGTTTTTAAAAAGTGCTTTTTTTTCACGAATATTTTTTTTTCTCCCTTCAGTGATATCTGGCGGATCCCCTGCATTTCACGAAAAATGGGGTGTTTGGTACGTAATCATTCACACGGACTTCATGTCGTACCCACGTTATGACTTGCGCATGCGCGCATACTCGAAACTTAAATACGAGTGCTCCAATTCGGATAGAGTCAGATCCTTATTAAATGTTTTTCTTTTTAATTTATAATTTTATTCTTGTTTATTTTATTTTACTTCTAACATTTTTTTGATATAGGGGGTAAGGGTACTTTTGTTCAGAGTCAAGTTAAATTCACTCGGTGATGTGGGAAAGTACTGATTGTTTCGATTTACGTCCGTTTCTTTTTGAGTTTTTTTTTTTTTTAATGCTAGAACTGTTCATAAAAATTTTTTTGTTTTTCAATAATATCATTGATTCAATATGAATTTTTTGAGTGCTTGAAAATTTTTGTAAAGTGCTTGAAAAGTTTTTAAAAAGTGCTTATTTTTGATTCAAAGATTTGGCTATGCACCCTGTTTCCTTTTAGAAAAACAGAATTCATGCCTTTTTTTTTTTAACCATGTTTATATTAACTTGCCTTCGTGTATGTCTGTTCTGGTGGAATTTTGTAATCGATTTTAAACTAACTTCCCGACTAGCTACAGACTTCAAATTTGGCACATAGTTCGAATTGGATGACAATGCATGAAAATGAAGAGAAAGAAGACATACAAAGTAAAATAAAATTAAAATAAAGAAAAATTAGTATTATCGCTATTGTCTTTTGTTGTCGATTCGATTATTTCAAATTAGTGTCACATGTCAGTTGAAAATTTTTGTGTACAGTGAGTGAAAAAATTGAGATTTTGATGGAAGTGAATACAAAAAAATAATAATAATATTTTTAAAATTCACGTTTTTGTAGTGGAGAATAATAATTAAAAAATAAAAATTTGAAAAACGTGGGGTGCATGAAATACATAACAGTACATATACACAATTTCTTACTCATACACATGCACAGCCACATATACATACACATGTATATACAAAAACATATTCCACATTCAGATACAATAACAGATATGCATACACATTTTTTTAATCATTATTCTCCACTGCAAAAACGTGGTTTTTAAAAATATTATTTTTATTTATTGATCTTTTTTTTCTTTCGCATCAGATATGGTTTCTAGCCTGCTGAATTGGGAATAAAAATTTAAGTTATCTAAAAAGCAGAAAATAATTATACTTTTGTCTAAAGCAAAAGACGTAGGGCGTATCACTTTCGAAAGACATAGAATTTTTGCTGGTGTGTAAGTTTATTACGAAATTGATGCGCCCTTCATTTTTCCTCTTACGCATGATTAATAAACAGTATTTCATCTTTAAACGACTTGAAAAAAGTGATTTTTTTTTTCCAAGTTAATTTTTTTTTAAAATGTTTCTTTTGGCAGAGTAAAACGAACAAGGTTTAATCAACCCTGTTATGTGTAAAATTTGTTCAGGATTTACATGTGCTCAAAACTATTTCATAGAATGAAATTAGTGTTTAAAAATTCAGTTTCTTATGTAAAACATTTTTTAAAAAAGATGGGATTGGTAGAAATGACCAAAGTTTTGAATCAACAAATAAAGTTTGTTTTTGTATTCTTTTTTTTTAAAAAAACCCACCGTTACTCTAATTTATCTCTTTAGCATTTACGAGACCTAATTTTTGAGTGTAATAATGTGCAAGTTGTATTATCTCTTGAAAATAGGTTCTGTTTTACAACGCATTTGCTAACTCGCTTTCTTGTCCGTGAGAGTGGAGTGTTACAGCACTCAAAAATCTGGAGTGCTTGATGACAATACAATAAATTGTTGTCTGGTGGAAGCAATTAAGCGGGATTTATAGTGAGTTAAAATTCTTCATCTTTCCGGCTAACTAGAGTTTTTAAATTCCGGAGTCATGAAATGGTTCACAATACAAGTTCTAAGAATTAATTACCGCTATTTTGTCACCAAAAGGAATAAATTTAAATTTAGTCCCCTTTTTGAACGACTAGTGAGTTCAGTCCTGGATGACAATTAACGCTTTCGCGCTGACTGTCACAAATACGTGCCAGCATAAAACCGTATCAATTAGGGTAAAACTGGTAACCAAAGTAGTTCTTAAACAATTTATTTGTGTGCGGGGTTATAATTGTTTGATTTATTTAATTCACCATTACTTAGATCAAAATAAAATTATTTAGTTATACTTTGAACTAACATTGATTATAAATATGATTGGAGCCGGGATAGCCTGGTTGGTAGGGCACTGGGCCCATGTTTAAGAGTTCGTGGGTTCGATCCCCGCCGACCGAAGACTCCCCGTGTAGTAAATGGTGACTGATGCACGTTAAATCTGTCGAGTCTCAAAGTCCTCCATGGTCCCGTAACAAATTAATACCTCTTAGGGGTACTGATCCAGGAGTTTCCTTGTCTTCTGGATTAGTTCAAGATTACAAGGCTACGGAGTTAAGCATTAGTAGTCGTAAACCCAAAATTTGGTCGGCTGTACAACGACGGTTAAACTAACAGTAATTAAAGTAAAGGCAAAGTAAGTCTGACAAATTAGCAACGCCTACATTTAAGTAACTTTTTTTTAATTTATTTACGTTCTGATTTTGTACGAATGCTTTTATGAGTCACTCGTCCTCAAGGGGTTAAGGATTCAATTGCTTTCTAACTTGTTCTACCACAGTTCGACGCCATAATATAGCGATTTTCAAATCGAAATTCGTCTTACTGACAAGTCAGGATGCTTAAAATTAAACTGTAGCTCTGTATAAGATGACAGTGTAATGCAGTGGTTCCCAACCTGGGGGCGATCGCCCCAAAGGGGGCGATAAAGCTTTTCAAGGGGGCGACGAGTACTCAAAAGTTAAAAATTGCTAATAATATTAATAATAAAAGCCATTTGAGATTGAAATTGAAAATATATATGAAACCTATGGTTCTGGTGTAGACAGAGAATTATGATAGTTAAAAATTAAAAAAAAAATTCAAGTGCAGGATCGTTTTCGTCATACGTTTTGGTATCGCAGGCGGAAATCTGATAAGTCACTCTGTTCCTCTCAGCAATAATACTGTTTCCAGGCGTATTGATGAGATGGCCGCCGACGTTGAATCAAAACTCATCAAATTTCTGAAAGAAGGTAAATTTGCGTTGCAGATTGATGAATCAACTGTGATAGATAACAGAGCTGTTTTAGCTTACGTGAGATTCATAAATGAGAGTAAGGAGATTAACGAGGAAATGCTGTTTACAAGAACTTTGTACACAGATACAAAAAGATCGTCGATTTTTAAATTGGTCAAAGATTATTTTGAGGTAAAAGAAATTCCTCTCGCAAATGTAAGTGCTTGTGCAACAGATGGTGCTCCAACCATGTCTGGTTGTCATAATGGGTTTCTGGATCACCTTAAAAAAGAAGTACCGGAAGTTATCTCACCATTCATTATGTCATTCATCGTCAACTTTTGGCTGCGAAAAATTGGTTATTTCTGGAATCAATAAAATAAAAGCTAATTCTCCTAATAACCGTTTATTCCGAGAACTTTGCCATGAAAATGATGAAGATTTCGAATTCCTGCTCCTACATACAGCTGTGAGATAGCTTTCAAAAGGAAACTGAGCCGTTTCTTCGAATTGCTAGATTCGGTTACTGAGTTTCTCGACACCACTGATCCTGTTTTAAGTGAGAGTTTGAAGCAACGCAAGTTGGAAACTGCGTACCTCACTCATAGTTTTAAAAAAATGAAGGAAATCAACGCAAAACTTCAAGGAAATAAAATGAACATTATCAAGGCTAAGGGAATCATATCTTCATTCATCGCCAAATTTGATATCTACAAGTCAAATATTGGTCACAAAGAGCTAATGCAATTTCCAACTCTTAAAAAGTGTTCAATGGCAGATATCGAAATTCTCGAAAATAAAATCTTAATTTTTACTGATCACCTTGATCAGTTATGGAATCAAGATTTAAAGATTTGATGAAATTAGAAATTCCGGATTGGATTTTCGATCCTTTCTCTTTTGAAGATGTGGATAAGCTCACTTCCTCTTTGTAGACTGAGTTTTTAGATTTGAAGTATGACTGTGAGGCTTATGTCGTCTTTAAAAAATACGGTTATGAGTTAGCTTGAGTAAAGTTTATGGACACTTATCCACAATTGTGGAAACAAACTAAGCCGCTTCTCATCTCGTTCCCGTCAACTTAGTGGAGAGAGGATTTAGTTCTGTCTTCCAGTTGCTCACAAAGCAAAGAGATATGTTGGACATTTGCTTCAAAGGAGACCCGCGTTTAAATCTGACGAGCATAAAACCTGACATTCAAGCTTTAACTTGAAATACACCAAGCACAGGGCAGTCATTGAAGTGGTAAAAATGTACTTCTCCCTCTTAATTTTTTTTCTCAAATTTTAGTTGTTAACGTTTTAACTTTTTCTTGATTACATTAAAATATGAATTTTAAAAAAACGCACTTTTGTTTTGAATATTCCGTTTTAAATATCATTTCTTTTTGAAAAAAAAAGATGCACAATTTTTTTTAATTAATAAAAATGACAGGATAAATGTGCCTCCTTATTTGCATTACAATTTAAATTAAAATCAAATAGCATGGCATATTTTCAGTGTTTGGTTGCTCACAAGGAACAATGAATGGTTTTTTGAGCAAAAAGAGAAAGGGGCGATAGGTGTCAGCTCGCACCCCTAGAGGGGGGCGATGGTCCACAAAAGGTTGGGAATCACTGGTGTAATGCCTCTATCACACGAGAGAAAAATATGTGCAACTGCAAGTGTAAGTGAAACTCTAAGCGCAATTCCTCCGTTCGGAGTTGCCGAAAGGGTTGCTTAATTGCCTGAACGATTGCATGTAATTGGGTTACCATATTTTGTTATTTATCTTTACTTTTGGCTCATATTTTATTTTATCATATTTTATTATATCATAGTTTCTGAACGATGTTCGTAAAGGGAGAAAAAAGAAATCACAGACGCTGTAGAATATCGATTGATTTTGATTTAATTTTTTACATTTGTATTTGTGTTAAGTCTTTTTTTCAGCAGCAAATTAAAACTCTAAAAAACTTTATTTCCCCAATAGTGAAGTAGCATAGTATAAAAAGGATTAAGATTTCTACCTCATAATATGAGATGATATTAAGATATCATTGAATTTCATGCTGTTTCCCTGAAAGGATAAGGGGGTGAAAGGGAGATGGACTTAAATACATGCTGCGTCTCTAAAAGGATAAGGGGGTGAAAGGGGGACGGACTTAAATACTATCTAGAATTTTGACAAATTTTTTAATCTTGATTTGAGTGACTAGGGTATAAAACATGGTGCGTAGCGTTTTTGAAAAGTGCTTAAAGGTGCTTATTTTCGATTTTCATTTTTTAAAGGCCCTTAAAGGTGCTTTTCTTAATGGGTGTTTTTAAAAGGTGCTTTATTTTCCCTTTTCGAAAATGAAATTTATGAAAGGGAATGTCGATTTTCGCCACGTATTATGTAAAAACGTGTTTTTCACATTTTTCTATTTCACGTTTTCAGAATTCATTAAACCACGATCAATTTCAGCGTATCGTCAGTCCATAGCGTATGAAAGCGCCAATCATTTTACAGGTTTGGTGAAGTACTTGCGAGTCCGCATGTGCGTCTAGTGAGCTGGGTTTGGTGAGATCCTTGCTTTCTCATGTGCAACTCTGCTGTATTTTGCAAGATATTCCCAATTTCAGGCTTTATTTTTCACCCTCTGAAATCGAACCGAAAAATCTCTTGATCATTTTTTAATGGCTAATATAATCAAGAAAAGAGTTCTTTGTCAAATTCTAGTTATTTTATCATGATCATGTGAAGTCTGAGATTTATTTTGCATTTTGTCAATTTACATAGTGCTTAAAAATACTTTTTGAGTGCCTAAAATGTTCTTAAAAGTTGCTTATTTTTTGTTGAATTTGGCTCCGCGCCCTGTAAAAGCATAGTTTATTTATATATATTTACTATCTAATATGCTAGCTAGGCAAGTGCGGTATCGTTATCTATGTATACGCTAAATCGAATGAGAATAAAAACAAGCTGTCTGATTTAATAGTTTAGCTACTCGAAAATTTATAAAAGTTTCATGTGTAGAAAGGACAATTTTATGACTTTGAAGTGTTGTTTCATCGCTTTTATACAAGACATCTTATTCAGAAGGTTAGTAAGTAAGTATTTTATTTATCGTTTCTGTTCTATCTTTTTCCTGTAGCTGTTGCCATCCAACATATAATAAAATATTTATAATCATCTCATTAATCGATTCAATTATCGATTAATAATAATACTACAGAGTATCCCCCCAGTGTCAGAGAATTATACTCTGAAACGACATAATATTTTACATAAAATTTTGAATATTACTCTATTTACATCATTGAAAATAATATTTTATACTAAACAACCTTGCTTAGCTAATAATGTTAATAACTAACATAAGTTGCCAGTTTTGCTGGAAAGTGTACATGTCTTCCAGACCTAGTCACAATTTTGTCGGGTTCCTTGGGAGAATGATTTTTTTCTGTTTGTAAGGATTTGGAAATTCCAGGTTTTACAACCCGTAAGTTTGATTCAACCTTCTCTGTAGTAGGAATCAAATATGCTGGCTTTACACGGTCTATGGACACAGTAGATTGCTTGCCATTTAGTTGAATTGTAAGGTTTTTAGCTGATCGCTTCAAAACCTTATGTGGACCTGTATAGGGTTGACATAAGGGAGGTTTTACACAATCCACTCTTAAAAACACGTGAGAACAAGTGCTTAGTGAGGGATTAACATAAAATGTAGTTCGTCCATGAGCAGATGTTGCAATTGGATTCAATTCACGCATGGTGTTTCTAAGACGATCAACAAAAATATCACATGGTGGAATGATGGATGTTTCTAGCATGTCGCTTGGAAGTTGAAGAGTTGTTCCGTATACCAGTTCGGCACACGATGCGTTGATATCCTCCTTTACAGCAGTACGGATTCCTAAAAGGACTGCTGGAAGTACTTCTGTCCACTGTGAGTTTTCATGCGCTTTTATTGATGATTTTAAGTGGCGATGAAATCTTTCCACAATGCCATTTGAAATGGGATGGTATGCTGTCGTACGAATTCGGCTTGTTCCTAACATTCCGGAAAACTCACGATATAAAGATGATCGCATCTGAGAACCTTGATCTGTTGTAATTATCGAAGGGCATCCAAATCGAGATATCCAAGTGTGGAAAATTGCACGACAGATGGTTTTGGCTTGCATGTCCACAATCGGTATGGCTTCTGGCCATCTTGAAAATCTATCGATCATTGTTAATAAGTAGCGGTAACCAACAGATGAAGGTAACGGGCCTACAATGTCGACGTGTATTTGTTGAAATCGAGCATCAGGTAAGCTGAATGTTCCTAGAGGAGCTTTGGTGTGTCTTTGAATTTTAGAACGCTGACAAGGTTCACAGCATTTCACCCATTCTTTTATGTTTTTCTTCATATTTGGCCAAACATATCTGGCACAGATGAGCTTAGTAGCTGTAATACCAGGATGTGATATGCCATGCAAGTGCTCGAAAATTTGTCTTCGAAATGTTGTCGGAATGAATGGGCGTGGAGAACCATTTGAATTGTCGCATATTAAGTCAATGTCTGTATTTTGACATGGTTTGAGTTCAAGATGAAGAGAAGAATTTTTATTTTGAATAATATCTTGAATTTCTGCATCAGTTTGTTGAGCCTTCGCCAGATCGTGAAAATTCAGAAAATTCGATTTAGTAATTGAATCTAATTCTATACGCGAAAGTATGTCGGCTACTATATTTTCGGGTCCCTGTACATGTCTAAGGTCAGTTGAATATTGAGATATAAAATCTAAATGGCGCAGTTGTCTTGGGGAACATTTATCCGGATTTTGTTTGAATGCATAGATTAGTGGTTTTTGATCAGTATATATTTGAAATTCTCTGCCCTCTAACATGTGTTTGAATTTTTTTATTGCCGAATAAATAGAAAATAACTCGCGGTCATAGGTTGACCATTTTTTTTGAGAATTATTTAATTTCATCGAGTAAAAAGCTAAAGGCTCCCATTTCCCCTCTGAAAGTTGCATTAATGAACCCCCTATTGCAAAATCCGATGCGTCGACCCATAAGCTTAAGTTTGCACCAGGAATAGGGTGTTTTAAGAGGGTTGCCTGCGCGATTGCTTCCTTTGCCTTTAAGAAGGATTTTTCTGCGTTTTCATTCCATTTTAATGGCTCATTTTTGACCTTAGAATGATTTTTCTTTTTATTTCCTTCTAAAAATTGTATTAAAGGATTAAGGATATCAGCGGCTTTTGGGATAAATCTGCGATAGAAATTAAACATGCCTAAAAATCTGCGAAGTTGTGTTAAATTGGAAGGTTGAGGGAATTCTAATATGCATTTTACGCGATCGGGTAGAGGTTCGATTCCTAATTTTGATAATTTAAAGCCTAAGAAATTTAAAGAATTTTTACTGAATGTACATTTTTCAACATTGATACAAAGACCATATTGTTCTAATCTTGCAAATAAATTCTTAAGGTTTTGTATATGTTCACTATGATTTTTAGACGCGATTAATATGTCGTCGACAAATGCATAAATATTAGGTAAATCTCTAGTGACTTCGTCAATAAATCTTGTAGCTGCTGCGTTGCACAGTCCGAACTGCATGCGTGTACTTTCGAATAGTCCAAAAGGTGTACAAATGGCCGTTTTATGAATGTCATCAGGGTTAATTGGAATCTGGTGATAGGCCTTTACTAAGTCAATGTGACTGAAAATTTTGGCGCCATGCAGTTCAGATGTGAAATCAGCTACACAAGGAATGGGATATTTTTCCTTCACTGTTTGTGCATTTAGTGCCCTAAAATCACCAACTGGCCTCCACTCCAGTGTTCCCTTTTTTGGGACCATGTGAAGTGGGGATGCATAATTACTTCTAGATGGTCTTATGTGCCCTAATTCCATCATTTTTTTAAATTCTGATTTTGCAATTTTTAGTCTATCCGGAGCTAATCTGCGAGGTCTTGCTACTACTGGAGGACCTACCGTATTTATAAAATGAAGGGTGTTATGTTTTACGGGTTGATTGGGATCCGGTAATTTAGTAATTGAGGGAAATTCTGCTAAAAGTGAATGAATCACGGAATCACCTGATATTGTTTTAACTGAATGCAAAATTGTTTCCTTAACGTGACCTTTTGTTTTAAATTTAGTCGTCAAATCTCTTAGACATTTATTGCGTAAATCTGGCATAAGGCAAAAGAGTGAAGGAAATCGGCACCTAAAATTGGCGTCGTAATATTAGCAATAAAAAATGACCAAGAAAAAATTCGTCTTAATCCGAAATCTAAAGAAAGTGTTTTTTGTCCATAAACATTAATTGGTGTAGAATTAGCAGCGAAAACTGTTTGCAGAGGATTATTTCTTTTTGGAATATAATTTGCCGGGAGAATGGACACGTCGGATCCAGTATCGACCAGAAATGATAAGTTTGTTGTCCGGTCTCGAATGAACAGGCGACGCGATGTTTGTGGCAAAGAACATGTCGCGTTTATTCTTCGCCAACTCCGTTTTCCCGAAACTTACATGGCATAACGCATTTTCCTGGTTTACATTTGTTTCCAAAATTGCGATGGTACCAGCAAACAGATGAATCTCGTTTTTTAACACTATTACTTCTGTTCCTGCGATAAGGAGAACGAGAGCGAGAAATTTCAAGTTTGTCAATTCTTTCATTTAATTTTTTTATTTGGCGAAGTAATTTCTCTTCCATTGAATTTGAATCGTTTTCAGTTATAGAGTGGGTTTCCATGGGAACTGGCGTGACTTCTAATATCTTATCGGAAATGTCGGCTGCTTTTTCTAAAGTTAAATCTGAAACAGCTGCTAAAATCGTTTGTACTGATGTTGGCAAACGCTGCAAAAATAATTCTAACATAAGCTTTTCAGGGACTTTTAATGTTTCTGCACGACGTGTCATAATCCTTAATAGTTCGGAAGGCTTCCTGTTACCCAGTTCTTCACCAGACAAAAGTTGGCGAATTTCTTGTTGCGATGACTCGCCTGATCTAACAATTAATTCTGTTTTTAAATTATTGTAAGGATCTGTAGCATCAGGATTCATTAAAATATCTCGTACAATTGATGCAATCTCTGGCGGTAATTGAGAAACAATGTAATTATATTTGGTTATAGATTCTGTTATAGGTTTGGGAGATGCCAATCTAAACGTGCTTTCACACATAATAAACCAAAGAGCAGGATCTGATCTGTTATATAGTGGTATTTGTACAGCACTTACCTCAGACATGGCGAAAGAAGTCTGAATGGCGTCACCAGATTTTTTTTTTTCAAACTGAGATCAGAATCAAACTAAACAAAATTCTTGATGGGTATAATTAATATCAATTCAAATCGTCCGCATAGTCACCATTGAAGTGTTGTTTCATCGCCTTTATACAAGACATCTTATTCAGAAGGTTAGTAAGTAAGTATTTTATTTATCGTTTCTGTTCTATCTTTTTCCTGTAGCTGTTGCCATCCAACATATAATAAAATATTTATAATCATCTCATTAATCGATTCAATTATCGATTAATAATAATACTACAACTTATACCATTTTATGCAACTGACATTGCTATCTAAACAAGTAAGGCATTTCTTCAAATTTGATTTTTTAAACTTAATTAAAAAAAATAGTCCTTTGAAATAATTCTTTAGAAGAAATGAGGGTTTAATGTATGAAATATACAATTTTTGACTTTCCTTTTGCTCATAAAATATTTATAACATCAAAACTATTAGTTCTATCAAATCAATTCTATTTTTTTAATTTAGTCTAAAAAATACATAATAAATAATGTCTATACTACTAATGTCTATGCTTGTCTATACTACAATGTGTCAGAATTTTACTGTCATCAAATTAATTTTCATTGCATTAAGGGATCATCACGCCCGGTGGCTGAGAGGTAGCTCTTCGCGCTGTCGTGCCACAGGTCCCTGGTTCGATCCTCGGGCCGAGCAAGGTTGACTCAGCCTTTCATTCCTTTAGTGGGTCGATAAATGAATACCAAGCATGCTTGGGAGCTAAACACTGGGGGTTTCACGTATGGCTGAGTACCAAATGCTCCTGCATCCCAAAGGTCAAGAAAACTGAGGTGGGCACAGAAGGCCTTGGCCCTCTGTGGGCTGTCGCGCCGCCGAGTTTAGTTTAGTTTTTAAGGGATCATTAATTTTATTCATTTACACATTGCATATCAGGAAAATCACTTTTATAAAAATTATTTTTTCCAATTTCTTAGTAAAATTGTTTTTTAAATATAAGAGGATTTTCAATGTCATACTTACAATTTATTATTGTAAAATTTAAAACATTCTTTATTGATATGAGATAATTTCATTAAAAATTATAGGATTTATTTTAGGACAAATTTATTGTAATATACAGTATATAAATTAAAATTTTTTATAACTATGAAAAAAAAATATATTTTCTTAAGAACATACTTTTTATGTATCATATTATTTTGTTACAGACTTTTACGTGTTTTGTTTTGCATTTTAAATAATACAAGAATCAATTTAAAAAACAAAACATTTATTGTCAAGTGAAACATTTAGAACATTATTCATTTTCATTTCTTATTTTTTAATTTCTTTCATAAAAACAGTATTGCATCTCTTTCCTTCTTCACCAGACAAACCTTACAGGATTAAACGAAATATCTGAAATAAAAGAAAGAAATCACTTTCATGATAAAATTTTACCAACACATTATTAGAATAAGAGAGATTAAATACCATTAATTTGAAATCATTTAAGTCCTTAGGTATCCCCTTTAAACTTATTTTAAGTTTGACAGATATTTTGATTAGAGTTCTAAGATTATTCTATACACTAATGAAAGATGACAGGTATACGTGGTTTTGTAGTTCTTATATTTGGATTGAAATTTGTTTTAAGAAAAATAGATTGTATTTATAATCGAAGACTATTAAAAATTTAAGTATATTGAAAAATTAGTAAGGTACACTTACATACTTACTGTCATTGTAGAAAAGCTAAGTATCAAAATATAAATGTGAAGTATAAATAAAAAGTAAAGTATCATTAGTAAATCATCACACACACACACACACAAAAAAAAGAATTGAGGGGATGAATGTAGAAACAGACAAGGAGATTGGAAATTTGCATTTTTAATAATTACTTTTTATATATAATATACTACTTTTTTTTAAATAATTTTCAATAATTGCTGGAAAATTGAGTAACTTTGTGAGAGACAAGGTAAATATTTACCACAAATATTTTCTAACTTGTCTTAAAATGAGATTTTCAAAAATTAAAAGAATTCTTAGGGAGGAATAAAATAATTATTTCACAAATAATTATAATAATAAAAAAATTTAAAATAATCGGACACATGCTTTTACAATCAACAGTAATAAAGTTTAAAATTTGAAAATAAAGAAATATAATCATTATTATATTTTATGTTATAATAATGTAACAAAGTTTGGCGAGTTGCTTGGCGAATATTTCAAAGTAAAGCTTTTCGCCAGTATAAATCTTTACATATATAAAAATAGAAATTATTTCTATTTAAAGTAATTAAAACTTTGATCGGAACAAATTATAATAAGTTTTAATTTCATTAGCTTAAAATAAATAAATATTTTAAAAGAAAATTTATCTAGAAAATAGTGTACTATACTCACCGATACTAAAATGATGTGCAGATTCCTGTTATGGTAGTACATCAACTGCATTGAGATGGTTATTTCATCGTGTGAAAGTATTTTTAATGCTTTGATTTTAAAGAAAATGTTATTATTAAACTAAAAAACTGTTCCGTTTCGTCTATAAAAAAATTTCATCCCATCATCCTCTTCACCAACGTCGCCGCCATTTTTATTTACATTTGTATACGTCATCACATAAAATTGAAACGTCATAAAAGCAAACGATCTGATTGGTTCATGAAAGAAATTGCCTGAACGGTTGCAGATATTTCGTGCAACCGTGATTTCTATATCACACGAGCAATTTTTGAATTTTTGAAATTTCACTTACAGTTGCACTTACACTTGCAGTTACACTTGCAGTTGCACATATTTTCTCTCGTGTGATATAGCCATAAGTTTTAATCGCTTCCTGACTTCTACAAGTAGAGTTTAAGTCTTCATTTTATCACCAAATAAAATATATTGTCAATCGAAATTTCGATTCTCTCCGGCTACCTAGAGTGCTTAAATATCAATCGAATCTTTGTGCCTGGAGCCAATAAAAGCTTACTAAATTGTGCACACAAAATGTGTCGTTATTTTATCGTTAATTTCATGGCTTTTTTTGACAAATTGTTAAGATAACAATGAATTAGCAATGAATGCTCGTTATACAAATAGACCAAGAATTTTTATTTTATTTTTGTTGGACCTAAAATGCAGGGTGCAACACTTTCCCAATATCCTTCCTTCTTCACGTGATTTCCTCCACGTTTTTCATGTCAGCTGTAACAAAAATAAAATTATCTTTTAAGTTTAAACATCTTGTAGAATTCAGAAATTCTACATGTCTTAGTTAACCTTTTAACTTTTTAAATCTCTTTTATTTTTGATAAACTTTAATACTTTTTCTTTCTTGTAAGAAATCAGTTTTTAAGTTTTTTTTCTTCTGCTGATTTGATATGTTTTTGTAATTAAATTTTTGAGCTTGGTTAAATTGTTAAATGATTAAGTTATTTCACAACATATGCAAGGTATTTTTATTTTGTAATTATCTTTCAATTATTGTTAAAACAATAATAATATTTTTGAAAAATTATTTCTTTTTGTGAGTTTTGAGGTGTTGGCAATGGTGGCGTTTTGAAAAGTATATAAAAAGGAGTGTGCGCGGTGTGCAAAAAAGCGTGCTCTCTCTCTCGCTCTCCTACCTGTTAGACGTCGTGCTCCACGAGATTTTGGCTGATGAATGAAGGAAAGTCATGTGGAATTCCATAGAAACGCGTGCCATGCGGCACAGAAGCTTATGTGAAGAATAAGTATTAAAGTAAGATGAAACGATGATCAAGATCTTGTTCGTGTTAACATCCTGATGAAGTGCCATCAAGTCCGTGCCAGGGAGCACGTGGTATGATTTCGTTTATTTTCTAATTGCCATCATAATAGTGTCAATGCAGCTACTGGACAGTTATTTTCCATTTTACATCTAGTGAACTTTAAGTTTTACAAATTATAAACCTTGCCAACTACCTTGCATTTTAAAACCTAAAATTATATTTTATAATCTTTATGCTTAATTTACCATGCTATTATCTACAATAAATATTTTTTTTTATCTTAATGATTGGAGTCACTTCTTGATAAAATGATGGTTTTTCTTTTTTCTATTTTTGTTTAATATGTTATAGGTAAATAAGGGGGGGGGGTAGTTTTCTTTTCAGCAAATGTGTACTCTAAAGCTGAGGGTAAGTAAATTTTTTTTCTATAAATAAAACTAATTCTTTTGGGCTTGAACCTATTGGCAAATTTAATATTTCTTTTTTTTTGAGTAATGGTAATTTTTATTTACACTATACGATCACTAAGATTGTTCATGCTAATATTTATTTCGGCCTAAGCCCTAATTGTACCAAAAATTTAATAATCACGGTACAATCTATACTTTAAAAAACGTTACTTTTAAAGTATTAATTTTATTATTGAAACCCATATCATAACAAATTTTGAAACAATAACCACACCTATCTTGTTAAATTCAATAGTGGGTAATAATTTTGTTTGCCAAATGAGCTTTTTTTTTTATTTTTAATGGCGGACACTTGGGGGTTGTCCCATTGGCCACAGGAATGCCAGAACTGCTACTCTCTTCCGCTACCCAGTGGGCACCTGTGCGAAGCCACGGCGGTGGAGCAGCGTCGCCCACGTCACACAGCCCGTTTATAGGGCGGGTCACATTCACACACACAGGAGAAAGGACATAGAACACAGAGAGAAAGAAACATCCATGCCCTGAGCAGGATTCGAACCGGCGACCAGCGGCTCCGCTGTCAGGCACGCTGACCACTCGGCTACCAGGTTGGCTGCCAGATGAGCTTAATGCAAATTTATGCACAGATGTTATGTATTTTATAACTATTTCGATACGTTTAATAATTCGCAACAATAACAACAACAAAAATATTACATTAATTTATATTTGACGCAGTGGCGTAGCGAGCTTAACTCGCGCCCGGGGCACAATACCTTTTTAGCGCCCCCCCCCATTCGAAAACCATACAATATAATATGTTAAATATACTCGCAAATTAATAAATAAATAAATAAAGTAAAATAAATAAAGTCATAGGCTCAAGCTAGGCTTTAAATTTGAGACAAAAATGTAGTTGAGAAAACAAGACTAGATTTTGAAATGTATACGGTCAACTAGAATTAGTTCAAAAGATACCTATTATTTATTTTTCATATTTATAAAGAAATATTTTAAAAGCACGCAGTTTTGAAACAATAAAAAAGTAAATATTTATTATCTCTAAGGAGATACATATATTTAAAGGATTATAATACATTAATAAAACTAATTACTATGTATACATTTTCCTTGCTTTTGATGAAGCAAATTTATCAATAATATCATCAAAGCTGATAATTTTAAATTTTTCTCTTTCCACACTTAAAAATGCTAGGTCACTTAGGTGATCTTGTCCCATCGTTGATCGTAGATATGTCAAAATTAACTTTAAATTGCTGAATGGACGTTCGCAGCTAGCAATTGATACTGAGATAGTCAGGAGTATTTGAAGTGCCACTCTCAGGTTTGGAAAATCATCTTCTCCATACGAGATTATAAAAGTAAGAAATTCTAATGGAGTTTTAGGTTCGATTTTTTTTTCTACTGCGGAGTAACATTTTGCAGTCACATATTTCGATAACGAGTTCTATTCCATTGAAATTTGTATCATAAAATTCACCCATATTTTTAAAATTTTTTTCAAGGTCGTTATTAACATTATCCTTGTTTAATAAATTTTCAACGTCTAATAGAAATGCAAATTTGAAATTAAGGTCACTTAATCGTGTACATATTTCTTGTTGGAGACGATCAAGAACGCTTTCCATAACGCGAGAAATTTCACTTTCTGCGGAAATACCAACATCTCTAGCCAATTCTCCGGGCATTTTGCGGCGTTTTCTTACACGTATTGTTGTATCAATATCCCATTTTTCACAAAGAGACTTCGCTTTTTCTAATGCCTCTTCACAGAGCTTGTTCCGAATTTCGGCTAGTTCAGTAGTTAATGATTCAAGATCATGGAACGCTTCTCTAAAATTCATTCTAGGATTTTGTAATCTGAGCTGCGCACGATCAATCCTTCTTAAGATTTCACACCAGAAATGAACTTAAGTTATGAAACTAAAAGTTAGTATATTTTGCAACAGAATTGTAACTTCACTTCTGGTATCACTTATAGTGGTAGTGCCCTCTGCTAATTTTTCTAATAGTTCTACTATATTATCTAGCCCATCGATGATAACGCTAACCGCTTGTATTCTGGAGCTCCATCGTAACGTTGAACGTGAGAAAAATAGATATATGTTTTCAATTATTCCAAAACATGTCACAACGATTGGATCTTGTTTAGCTGCAGTAACTCCTACTGAATTCAATGAATGGTTATCACAATTTACAAATAATGCTTTATGATTTTTTCCCCATTATTCTTTGTTGAACGTCAGATGTGTGACCTGCCATCTCGGCAGCATTATCGTAACATTGTGATCTGCAGTTTGTTAATGAAATTTCATCGGAATTTAATTTTTCTAAAATTGTATTTTCGATCGAGGCTGTATCTTTATCGTTTATTTCAATAATACCCAAAGAAGATTCTTTGATGGAAACTTTTTTATGGATAAAATCAACATTTACATACCTAGCGACTTGGGACATTTGTTCTCGATGAGAGATATAAGGAGTTAAATCAAACAAAAGTCCATAATATTTATTTCTTTTGATATTGTTTATTAGTTGATTTCGAATTGTAGATGCCAGAAGATGAATGAATTCGTTTTGAATCTGTGGTGACAAATATGAGACAGTTTTTGGAGTTCCTGTGGCATGATTAAGATGATTTGCTAGTAGCGGATTAAACTGAGCTGCAAATCTAAATAAAGATAATAGGTTTCCTACATTTGTACCATCTTGAAGTGCTAGTTTTTCAACATGGCCACGTAGAGGAAGATTTTGTATAATTAAATACCTCAAGCAAGCTAATATTCCTTTAAATATATTTCGCCACCGTTCTTTTTTGGACTGAATGTTCGCTTCTAATGATACATCATTTCCCGTTCTACTTATTAATCTTGGTTCTGTTTCTTTCCAAGCCGTAAGTGATTTTCAGTGATTTGGACTTCTTTCATGGCTAATCAATTCATCTTTTTTCTTCCATTTATTAAAACCAGCAGATGTTACGAAAGATGATTGTATAGCGGAATTTGATGTAATAAACAGTAAGCAACAAAAGTAGTACGCTGCAGTATTTTTTGATGAATATAATAACCAGGATCAGTTAACTTCAGTTCCTTCTTCTTCATTACCGTCCCGTCGAGAAAACCAAGATTTTGGCATTAGACGATTAATTGACCGTGACTGTACATGTAAGTACATTAGAGTGTTATTGTTACTGTTTTAAAATTACAAGCGTAAGCCACATAGCGTTTATAGAAATTTAAAAAAATAGTGTTCTGAAAGGAAGAATGTCTGTACTTTGTACACTGCAAATATTTATTGCAACATATTATTTATCAGACAAATCAAGAAAGGAAATAATTTATGTAACCACACAGAGTAGATGCCATATGGAAGTGCTGACAGACACAGGTCGAGTCAGCCCGGCCAGTAGAAAAGACATGCCATTTCTATTATGAATATATTATTACAGTTTGATTTAGACTATTAGTGTTCCTTTTTTTACCTTTTTATTTACGAATTAACATTTATTATATTACACTGGCACTAAATTTAAAATATATTTTCTAGAAATCAATTATAATAAAAATAAAAATTATCCAGCAATTTTTTGTTTTCGGACCATTTGGCGCCCCTTTGTGAGTAGCGCCCGGGGCATGATGCCCCCCCTTGCCCACCCCTCGCTACGCCACTGATTTGACGTAATTTATAATTGCGTCAAATCGAAATGAAAAGTTTCAAAATGGCAAATTTACTTTTATCAAAAGCCAGCAAAAACAAATTAACTAAGAAAATGAAATAAATTTATTTTAACTTAATGAAGCAAGTTGAAAATACAGGAAGACTCAACCTGGAAGTAAAAATGAAATATTATTAAAATATTTATTCTTGTGTAATCAAAAGGCGAATGTATTTTATTATTTAAAAGTTATTGCTTTTTTTTTGTTGGATGATTTAAAGCTACATCAAAGACTTATGTTAAATTGAAGTCAAACAAATAACCCACAAGGAACGAAAAATAATATTCCGCTTTCATTATAACCCTTGTCAAACTGAATATAATTAAGACTGTTAGATCTCAAAAATATACGCCTACGCGTTTTACCCTTATCGAGCCCCCCACTCCACTTTGCATCTCTGTCAGAGAGGCAAGCATTCGTTCAATCAAGAACTTCGAACAAGGAAGTTCACTTGTCAGCTCTCTCATGAGCTATATTTCATTGTTTACTGCTATTGCAGCAGTCATAATAATTTTCAATTTTCTTCGTGTATATAGTTCATTATGTTATTAAGTTTGTTTAATAAATGTTAAATAAAAACACTACAGTCCGCTTTCTGTTACATACTATGCACATAAATTTGGTCGCACACAGCCAGAGCTGTTACCATTAAAAATGGCTTCAAAGGATAAAATTACTATCCTAAATCGCAAAAGAGGCTCATTTAAGTCTCAATTAACAAAAATTGACCAATTTCTAGTTACTGAAACGGTCTTGGATATTGTGAAGTGCCAAACAAAATTGGAAGCTTTGCAAAAAATCAAATGCAAACTTGAAGAGTTAAAATATGATTACTTCGAAATCGTTGAAGATGATGATGTGGATACGATTGAAACTTCATTTTCGGAATTGGAAGAAGAAATAGAAAGACTAGAGGTAAGTCTCAAAACAATTTTGACCTCTAGTAAACAAACTATTTCAACTGAAAATAGTGTGCATAATTCAGAACTCTTGTCAAAAACAGAATGTGTCAACATTAAATTGCCAGAAATTCCATTACCTAAATTTGCTGGGCAATATCAGGAATGGCATAACTTTAAATCGCAATTTGAGAATGTAATTCATTCAAATTACAAATTATCAGATGCTCAAAAACTGTTTTATTTGAAGTCTACGTTAATTGGTCCAGCAGCAGACATAGTGACTTCAGATGATTCATATGATTCATTATATAAAGCATTGTCTGAGAGATTTGAGAACAAAAGATTAATTGTTAACAGTCATTTTAATGAAATATTATCTTTAGAAATACCTTTTCAAGAATCCGCAAAAGGGTTAAGAAATTTTGTTGATTGTATTCAAAAACATGTTAGAGCTTTAAAAACAATTGGTTTAGAGTTAAATGATTTTTCTGAAGCATTGTTAATTAATTTAATTTTGAAAAGGCTAGATAAAGAAACTAAAAAACAGTTCGAACTTTCATTGGTATCAACTGATTTACCGGCGTGGAAAGAATTCATTGAATTTTTAGAAAAAAGATGTTTAATGCTAGAGAATATTCAGGCTAATATAATAACAAAACCAAAACATTCATTTGAAAAGAATCAAAAGGGAAAAGCACTTTTTGTAAAAAATGATCATAAATATGTTTGCGTCTTATGTAAAAAAAACCATCCCATTTTCAGATGTGAGTCATTCTTAAGTTTAGACGAAGTTGCTCGATTTCATGTCGTAAAACAGAATAATTGCTGCATCAATTGCCTAAGCCCCCATCATAAGTTAGCTCAATGCCCATCAACGCGTGCTTGTACCATCTGTAATGTGAAACACAACACCCTCTTACACCGAAAGATTGATAAGAAACACGCTCTTCAGGAGCCTCCTTTGAAGTCGGAAGACTCAAAAACCCATAAATTCGTAGATTCCCAAACACAGTCAGATTTATCTTTTTCTCTTATCGCTGGGAAGGAAATAATTCCGAAACAAAGTGTTTTACTCTCCACATGTGTTTTATACATAAAAAATGCATCTGGTAACAGATTAATAGCGCGCGGTATAATTGACACGGGAAGTCAGCAATCGTTTATTTCGACTGAATTAGCTAATAGATTAAATATAAAAAAGGTTAAAAATCATATATCTATTTCGGGAATAAATGGATGTATTACGCAACTACATTCAAAGATATGTACAGATATTTCGAATAAAGATGAGTCCTATTCGAGGACTGTTGATCTTTTAATCACTCCCAAGATTACAGATTGGATCCCGTCGCATAACATAAATGTTGAAAGGTTGAATATTCCTTCGGAATTAATTTTAGCTGATCCAAAATTTTGGGAATCAAATAAAATAGATATTTTATTATCTGCTCAGTTTCTTTTTGAAATTTTGTTACCAGGTAAATATAGCACAGGTAGCTTAATTTTCCAAAATTCAAAACTAGGATATTTAACCAGTGGGGTTATTGAAGGAAATGTTAGTAAACAATATTGTGGTTTAATAGCTCAAATTGATCCAATTGAAGACTTAATTGAAAGATTTTGGGAAATCGAAGATATTAAAGATAAAAATTGTTCTTTAAGTGAGGAATCGGTTTATTGCGAAGAGCATTTTAAATTAACGCATAAACGGGATTCTACTGGTAGATTTATAGTTGAGATGCCAATGAAAGAGGAACCACCTAATTTAGGGGAATCAAAACATATCGCAGAGAAAAGGTTAAATAGTTTAAATAGAAGATTAGAGAAAAACCCTCACATGAAGGAACTTTATTCTAATTTTATTAATGAATATGAGAATTTGAATCATATGGAAAGAGTTAATGAGGATAAATTACCCTCTCATAACTCTTATTTACCTCACCATTGTGTTCTCAAATCAGAATCTAAAAGCACTCCTCTTAGAGTTGTTTTTAATGCATCGTCTCCTTCCTCAAATGGAAATTCACTTAATGATGTATTAATGAAAGGAGATATTGTTGAAGATATTTTTGATCTAATACTCAGATTTAGAACGCATAAGTTTGCCTTTACTTTCGATGTCCAAAAAATGTTCAGGCAAATACTCATAACTCCTTCACAAAGGGACTATTTGCGTATTTTGTGGACAGATAATATAACCAATCAGCTTGTAACTTTCAAATTAAAGACTGTTACCTACGGAACTGCTTGTGCCCCATTTCTTGCAATAAGAACTCTTCAGCAACTTGCAACCGATGAAGCGACGAATCACCCATTAGCATCTGAAGTAGTTTTACGAGATATGTATATGGATGATTGTATCTCGGGTTCCAAAGACATAGAATCAGCACAAATACTTCAACAACAGTTGAAAAGTATATTCGCTAATTGTGGAATGAGTCTTCATAAATGGACATCTAATTCCCCAGAACTGTTGAATGATCAATCTAGTTCACTGAAAGAACATTCTTTTTCCATTTCTGAGCATGCAACTGCCAAAACTCTTGGAATGAACTGGTTAAATTTCGATGATCTTTTTGTTTACAAAATTGAATGCAACCAGGACACTACTTATACCAAAAGAACCATACTTTCGTTAATTGCCAAGTTGTATGACCCACTTGGTCTTCTGGGTCCAGTCATTAGCAAGTTTAAAATCTTCATGCAATCATTATGGTTACAAAAACTTAATTGGGAAGATACTTTGCCCCAAGCACTAACAAAGAACTGGTGTGCTTTAGTTTCGTCTTTAAAGGACATTGAACAAATAAAAATTCCCCGTTGGATTTTAGTAGATAACCCAACAAAGGTTATTTTACACTGTTTCTCAGATGCTTCTGAGGCTGCATATGGCGCAGTTATATACATTCAATGCATACTTCCAAACAATTCAGCTAGTGTAAGATTGGTCACTAGCAAGTCTCGAGTGTCGCCATTAAAAACCATTTCCATACCTCGCTTGGAATTATGTGGCTGCCTTCTGGCTGTTCAACTCAAGACAAGAGTCGAACAATCTTTGAACATTATCCTTGATGAAATAATCATGCATACCGATTCATCGATTTCTTTGGCCTGGATTCGGACACCACCGCATCAGCTAAAGACTTTTATCGCCAACAGAGTTGGAAAGATTCAACAATTAAGCAAAAACTGTAATTGGCAACATGTTTCATCGAAGTGCAACCTGGCAGATTTAATTTCCAGAGGAATGCTTCCAAATGATCTCGTTGCTAACAAACTTTGGTGGCAGGGACCTACCTTTCTGCAAGAACCTGCTTCCTTGGCATCAAACCACTTAGATGATCCTTCATCAAATACAGACTTTTTGTGTGAACTAAAAGACACTAATACTCAGAACTTAATTGCTGTCAAATCTGACTTTATAGATAATTTTTTGAAATCAACTAATGATTATAGAAAATTAATCCGTGTATTTAGTTTCGTCCTTAGGTTCATAGGAAACTGCAGAAAACGAAAGAAATCAGGTGAGTTAACCGCAGAAGAATTGAATGGCAGCGAATTAAAGTTGATTTCCTTAATTCAAAAGGAAAGCCTAAATCAAGATTATGATAGGTTGAGCAACTCTCAACAGGTAAAAAATTCCAATTTAAAATTTTTATCTCCATTTATTGATGAAAATCAGAAGGTTATTCGTGTTGGAGGTCGACTGAGGAATTCAGAATTATCTTATGATAAAAAATTTCCGTTGATTTTACCTAAAAATCATAACATCACTAAATTAATTCTGTTAGATATACATGAAAGAAACTGTCATGTAGGAGCTCAAACACTTTTGCATTTAACGAGACAAAAATATTGGCCTATTGGAGGTAGAAATTTAGCTAGAAGTATTGTTCATAATTGTGTAATTTGTGCAAAATTTAATCCTCAATTCTCAGTGCAAAAAATGGGAGATTTACCCGCGGAAAGATGCATTCAATCTTTCCCATTTAATATTACAGGAGTTGATTTCTGTGAAAAACAAATTAACTAAGAAAATGAAATAAATTTATTTTAACTTAATGAAGCAAGTTGAAAATACAGGAAGACTCAACCTGGAAGTAAAAATGAAATATTATTAAAATATTTATTCTTGTGTAATCAAAAGGCGAATGTATTTTATTATTTAAAAGTTATTGCTTTTTTTTTGTTGGATGATTTAAAGCTACATCAAAGACTTATGTTAAATTGAAGTTAAACAAATAACCCACAAGGAACGAAAAATAATATTCCGCTTTCATTATAACCCTTGTCAAACTGAATATAATTAAGACAATATTACGCCTGCATTGTTTAAAACTTTTCAAGAAGAAAGTTAAAGATGTATTTACACATTGTTTCATGTCAAAAATTTGCTTTTGCATTGACAAAAATAAGAGAAATGTTACTGCATGGTATTTCAATTAAATAGAACGAACGTAAAAGAAATTCATAATTTAACGTATACTTTAATTTCGTGCTTTAATTATTTAGCTTAAAAATGCGTAACATTCGTTAAAAGGGTAAAATGTCAAATCAAACTAAAGACTGTCTTTGTTCTTATGACACAATAGTTTTGCATCTTTTCAATAAAATAATAAATGTTCGTGACACTGTCAACATTAAATACTAAGGTTTAGTAATTATTTCTAGATCCAAACATTAAATAATGGCAGTAAATGCGTTTTTTTTTTAGAAATATTGAACTTATAAGAAATTAAATTCATAAATACAATAAATTATTAAAAAGAAATTGGATGAATTGAACTTTATTAACATTTCAAGTTATTTTTTATTAGAATATATAAGTGCTAAATTTTAATGTTTATCATTTTTTTTTGCTTATTATATGGTATTTTTATAACGTATTCAGGGTTAGAGCAGCTGCTTAAACTGCGCAAAAATGAAATTTCTACTTCATCCTGCTCCAAAATGCCATTTCCCCCAAATTTTCACGGTTGGGATAGTCTGGCTGGCATTGCGATGGGCCCATGTCCGAGAGGTCGTGAGTTCGATCCCTACCCAGATAGCACAGTGACAATAAAAAATAAAGTCAGAATCGGTAACAGCAGTGGGAGTTTTGAAATGTTTCAAGGAGGTCATAATGTGACTTTGATGTTACTCTGTTTTGTGATATCACATAAAAGTCTCTGTAACTATTTATCGCGACTTTTGCCACTTGGTAGTCACAAATATCTTTACTGGGACTAAAGTCACTTGGAAAATTTTTGCAACTTTGATCCATTGAAAGTCACATGTAAACCATTCCATGACTTGTCTTGCTAAAGTTCTAGCAGTACTTTTTGCAACTTATCGCATTTTGTTCTCATATTTACTTTTTATCGAATTTGTTTCATTGAAGCCACTTGTATACTTTTACGCAACTTTTTTCACTAAAGTTATTATTTCCACTCTATTCAGAACAGTAGTTACAAGTCTTATAAGCAAATTTTTGCGAGTAATCTCTTTCAACTAAATAATGTGAATTCCAATAGAATTTAAGCAACAAGTGCGTTTTTTGTCATAACTCTACAGGAAATCATCCGATTGACATGAAATTTGAATATGATGTACATTATTTTGTACTTAAACGATGGTAAAAGAATAATGGCGCAGAAATGAATATAAAGCTTAAAGTATGGTATGGAACAAAAAAAGGCTTTATTTGATATATAGTGGCGTTATACATGATTGCCTGAAGAAGCGAAAGTACAACTGGCAGATGTTCCCTAGTATGGGATATGCCCTCCCCTTAGTATAATTGTTGCTTGGCATCGTCTCTCCATGCTAAGCACCAGATTATCCAGGAGTTCTTGGGGTAAACGTCTCCATTCCTCTTTTAACGCATCTTTCACGTGTTACCAGGAGGATACTGTCGTATCGCAAGACGTCTCCCCAATGCATCCCACACATGCTCTATGGGATTTAGATCTGGAGAGTAAGCTGGCCAATCCATTCGTGTGATATCTTCACTTTCCAGTAGCTCTTGAACATTAGCAGTACGGTGTGGCCGGGCATTGTCATCCATAAAAATAAAGTCTGGTTCAAAGGCCCATCGTAACAGACGCACATGGGGTAGGATTACCTCATTGCAGTAGCGGTCTCCAGTTACAGAACCTCGGTCGAAGATCTGAAGCTCAGTCTGCCCGTTCAACATAATGCCACCCCATACGACAACTCCAGGACCACCGTAACGATCTCTTTCCGCGATGTTATTTGGATGAAATCGAGCTCCAACCTCTCTCCAGATCAACTGACGTTGAGAATCGCTTGTAGCACTAAAACGACTCTCAGCTGTGAAGATGACGCGACTCCATTGATGAGGTGTCCAGGTTTCGTGTTCTCTGCACCACTCTAAACGGTGCCGCCGATGGCTAACTTTTAAAGGTATGCAACGTTCAGGACGTCTAGTAAACAAGCCACCTTTGTGGAGGCGTCTGGCCACTGCAAATCTTGATACTTGTCGTCCTGTGACTGTGCACAGTTGCTGAGATATGGCGCTCGCTGACTGAAAACGGTTTATTTTTGCCTGGAGGACAATGTAACAGTCATCTCTTGGTGTTGTTTTCCTTGGACGGCCACCACCAACCTTCCGAACAGCTGTACCAGTAGTTTTAAAGGCATTCCAAGCACGAGCAACAACACTTTTGTTGATCCCGAACTCTTCGGCGACACTACGCCCCTCCTCAAGCTTCCCAATCATTCTTCCTCGAGTAAAGTCGTCTAAATGATTTCTTGAAGACATGTTTCACAAAACAAATCACTTGCACTTGCAGCGAATGTCTTTAACTACGGTGCACTTCATCCTTTTATCACAGCTTTGACCTGCGTGCGCCGACCCACAAGGTTTACTTACACTTACATCACCTACGACGTTTTATTTCTAAAATTTGCTTCTACTATTTCTTTCTACTGAATTACGTGCATATTATGCTGCAATTTCATGGCTATCTTATACTTTGTTGGGGAGCTGTGGCCGAAAAACCACTTGTTGCTTAAGTTTTGCACACCAATGTACTTAACTTAAAAAAAGGATTTGTTTCCTTAAACGTGTTTGTATACAAAATAAATTCTTTCCGTACAATATTACTCCATTCCTCAAAGCTCACAATGTCAGAAAAAAGATTTTATATCTGTAACACCCCTTTTCGAAATAGCGAACAAAATGTAAATAAATTTATTTTGTATTATCTATTTGAAGAAAGTATTAGGATTTCCCCCCCCCCCCATCTGCTTTTAAAACAGGTGTATATGTTTACATTTTCTTTAAGATGCATGTTAAAAATTTTATATTGTACACAAATTTTATAGCCACAAACAGATCTGATGTGATTTATTTTGTTCAAAAATATTATTACAGAGGAAGAAAAAAAACACAATTTTTATATGAACAATTCCATTAACTAAGCATTTTTGTAATCGTTTTATAATATTTTGATTTTAATTAGAATGCTTTATTCTATTTGTCGAACATTAGGATTAATATTGATTATGTTATGTATTAAAAAAATTTTTTTTTTTTTGGGGGGGGGGGAAGAAATGACGATAAATTTCTCATGGAATATTTTAAAATATATATTGTGTTCCGACACTTTGAGATTTGATATATCATTCGGGTATATAATAATTTGTGCAAAATTTCAAATTTAGTTTCATATACTCAATAATGAAAATAGAAAGATTGTCAATACGATTAAAGAAAATTATTAAAAAAAGAAACATCTAATTGATATTATCGTAAGAAAAAGCAAACGATTTTAAAAAAAGACTAAGGGCATTTCGATTTTCTGCTAGCGTGAGCACTTTTTTTCTTCGTTCGTTTCGTATTGGTGACGATTTGCTGAGTCACAGAAAATGCAATCTCTCAGTTGAATATAACCATTTGAAAATCAAATTTAAAAAGGTTGAAAATTCTTTATTTTTTGTCACCTTTGATGAGTGTTTTGTTTCCATTTAAAACGTTTTGATCTTGATATTAGGGTGGTCCTTTCGTGGTGGCGATTTCGATAGCTTAAAATAACTACTCGACTTAACGAGTTTTATTTTATTCTGAATTAATAATTATTGTTCGATGTAGCAAAAAAGAAATTATGACATATAAAATGGATGATGTCTTTTGTTTTATAGAAGATATTGTAATTGAAGATTCGGTTGTTATTAAGTCGTAATATCGGTTTTTATTCACTTTCTATTTTTAATTAGTTAGTGATTTTATTGATAAAAAGGTTCTTTCGTTTTCAATACTTTTTGAGTGTTTATTTTCGTGTTTTTAGAAGCTAAGAAGCGATGGTTAATATAAGTGGACCGAGGTAATGAAGAGCATAAAAACACACACATTGAAGTACTTTGTACAACTAAATAAGATTCTTTTCACAACACTTAAATATTTACTTTATTTTATTCATATATAGAGAGAACAGTCGGCACAGAATTCTGTTAGATTGAAAAACATTTCGCTAAAAAAGAACGAATTCTAAAAGAAATAAAAATAAACAACTTAAAAAGTAAAAAATGCTGTTGCCAGCCATATAATTTTTTGAAAGTTAACTGAGAAATGACAAACAAAACGATGTTAACAAAATGACGTAGAAAGCGCAACTAGATCAAAATTATAATACCTGAGCTCTTGACGTAACACACATGATAATAGGTAAGACTACAACCACTGGATTGTAAGATTCTAACAATAAATAATTTTCGAAAGAGAAAGGAAATCCTTGTCAGAAAATAAAATCACCGCCCTATTTAAACATGCTCTTTCAATATTAATAAACATTTAATTTTTCGCCTTCATTTTGAATTATAAACAATAAATAATCCAGGCTTCGTAGTGGTTCGAAAATTAAAATAAAAAATTTTTTTTTGGTACGATACACAAACTAAGAAAAGACTGTTACTAAGAAACTCTTACTGTTCTAGAACTAAAACTTGTTTCTAAGAAAAGGAAATCAAGAGCTTTTAAAATTTCGTTTTGTACGGCATATTTCTTTTATTGCTCTCAATTGTTTTTTTAAAGCAACATTATAAGAAATGAAAAACAATGTTTTCACTTTAATTTGAGCGACAAGAGAAAAAAAAATATCTAATAAAAATGTTACTAAGTTAACTTTTAACACTTCTTTTTAATTATCAATTGGACATAAAAATGTTTTGAGTTTCTGACATATGAAAATTTTTTTTCATAAAATTACCAAAATTCTAAAACAAGATTTTCAATTTAAATTGCTATTTTTACTAGAATTATTAATTAAAATAGGAAATGTTATATCGAATATCCAAGTCTTTTGATTTTTAAAATCTGTTATTTTAAAACCCGTATTTGTATTCGTAGAAATTGGAATGTTCTGAGCACACACAACAATCATTGACATCAGGACAAAAAACCAGAAACAAGTACAGATAAGAACAAAATATTTCGCTTCAGGATTATTAGGACAATTACAAATCCCAAATATTTTTGTTAAATTATAATTCATGTATGCTGATTTTTTTTCAAAACTTTATTACAAATGCAAAGTCTTTAATAAATCAACAATTAGTGTTAGGAATGAGTATATCTTTTTAAAACAAAAAGGAAAATGTCAGATTTTTTCAAAATTTCATTGGCTTAATAAATTTAAATGCTTTGTTGAATGAATTCGTTTTATCTAAGTATTGTAAATATTGCAAATTGCTAATGCTCGAAAATCTTCAATATGGTTCGCTCTGGCCCCTTGCCATCAGGCTAACCGTGGGAGGTACTCGTCGTCTTCCTCTCCAAGTAATGTAAATGCGGGTTAGCTCCATCAAAAAAGTCCTTCACGAAGGCAAATTTCTCCGAGTACTCGATCCAGGAGTTCCCTTGTCTCCTGGATTGGGTTCAAAATTACAAGGCTACGGAGTTGATCATTAGTAGTCGTAAATCCATAAAATTGGGTCTGCTGTTTAACGACGGTTGTAAAATAAAATAACGTATGGTTCCCTCCTTTCGCTATTTGGTAATATAAATCATTTCAGAAACCACGTAAAAATGTAACTTAAAACTTTAGAAATTACTAAATATGTTTTTATAAACTCAGTTGTTTTAAAACTAGACAAAAAATTGTTTACGACCTAACGTAAAATCTGTGCTAAGCAAATTATGTTAATTTAATGTTACCGTAATTTAAGGGAATCATTAAGAGGTAGGAATTCTCGCTATGTGGTAACATAAATCATTTCAGAAACTATGTAAAATTATAACTTAACAAAACTTTAGAAATTACTAAATATGTTTTCATAAACTCGGTTGTTTTAAAACTAGACAAAAAATTGTTTACGACCTAACGTAAAATCTGTGCTAAGCAAATTATGTTAATTTAATGTTACCGTAATTTAAGAGAATCTTTAAGAGGTAGGAATTACTTTCTCGCTTATTTTTAACTATACATAATCTTTAGTGAATAATTTACCTGAGGCGTATCACAAACGTATAATTAGCTTTATCAGTTCCTTTTCAATTATGGAATATCCGCCATTAAACAAGACGGAAGAGTATCTGCTTTGTGATCGGTCGCAAAATAGTTAAATAATTATTTTCAACTGAGACAGCTGAATTTATACTTTCATATAAAAGAAATGCATTATCATTGAAATAAACTGTGATTCATTAATTTGAAAATTTTGAATTTAGTAATTTTTAAGTCGTTTTTATCTAGAAGAGAGAATACACACGATTTTTCAAAATCATTTGAAACTGAAAGAACTTGGAAAATTACATTTTATTTAATTTTATTACCAGCGTTGAACAGCCGATTCAATTCTGAGTTTTCGACTATTAATGTTCAACTTCGTATAATTGTAATTTTGAACCTAATCCAAGAGACAAGTGAACTCTTGGATCAAGCAGTGGGACAAACTAGCTTTCGTGGAGGACTTTTTGATGGAACTAACTCGAATTTGCGTTACATAAAACCTCCCACAGTTAGCCCGACAGTAATGGGATTCTAAATATTGATATGGCTACCACTGAATACATGCAGATATTTTAAATCGGCTCTGTGGTCAATGAGCAAAAATCGTATCAACTCCTCACCGCTGGTCAGGGCCCGGATGCACTCACGGAAATGCTCACGGTTTCGGCACCGCTGGCGCGGTCGAGAATAAGCTCTCTGAAAACCGCAAAATTAGGAATATGGTAACCCAACCGATCTATGCGTCACATCTTGCTACAGCGTGCAACCCTATTACGTTGATTGAGTAGGAAAATGATGGGTTCTATTCTAGTTAAAAATGTCTTTCTTATTCACTTCTATCTTCACACCGCTCTTGTATTTTTTATAAGCGGTTTTCGTTTTGAATGAAAAATTCATACTTAATTTAATGTTTATGTCTCATAATTTTATTTAAAAATAGATTCTTGTAAATATTTTACTTTTCAACTTCTTTTTTTTATTATTGTTCTTGAAAGTGTAAAATCTATTGTTTTTTTTTTATTTTATTTTTATTTTACTTGCTAAGACAGTTTACCATTCCTTACTATGCTATATATATAAAGGCTTGTGTGCTCACTATATACTAAGGCATATTGCATTCAGTTTCCAATTCAAATGTAAGAAAATTTTACATAAGGTATTTTTATTGCAGTACATTGCAAAAATTACCTTTATCGCTAAATTCAGCATTTCAGATGCGTAATTAGGAAAAAATATTAATTCTTTTATTCCAAATGCATAATAAAAATTCTTCACAATGAAATACATATTGTTACGCTAATAATGAACTATAATAGATTTGAGAAATGAGTTAAAGAAGAACTTTATACAGTTAAGAAAAATTGCCTCACTTGTTTGCTTTATCAGATGGAGGAGATTTTATTAAATCGTTTTTACTTAAATAGAACATTTAATCAGAAAAAGGTGATAATTTTCAATTGGAAATATATATAAGAAATTTTTCACAAAGGAATCGATACTTTTACACAAATAATAAATTAAGATAGATCTGAAAAAATGGACCTGAGAAAGCAATTAATACATTTAAAGTGCTTTAATTTAACCTTATCATTTTAGTCTTTTGTTTGCAGTTTCAAAAGTAATAAAAGTTTCAAAAAAAAAATGTTTATTTCATTCTCATACGCAGCACTTTACTTTAACCTTATTATTTTATTCATTTTCAATAAGATGAAGATTTTAATGACACTACTTCAATATTTTGAAAGTTATAAAAATTATAGAAATTCAGAAAAAAAAGTTTTATTTAATTTTAATCCGATCAAATTTACTTTAACATTATTTTACTCAAATGCAATTTCAAAAGTGATGAAGTACAAGAACCAAGTTTTATTTTATAATTATACGACTAAAAATTTTGCCATTTCTTATAACATTACTAAATAAGATATTATATAATAGTATAAGAAAAAAAATTAATGGTAGATTCAAAATAAATAATAAGAAATACTTCACAGAAAAATCGATATTTCTACACAAATAATAATTAATTGGGGAATATCTTAGGAAATGGATCTACAAAAGCAAATTATACAAATAAAATAATTTATCCTTAGAATGCAACAGTAAACTATTTTGTTAATATGAAATATATTTCAGATGTTTTCGTAAATAGTTTTGAAAACTTAAATAAACATGTATAATAAAATTAGTTACAATTCCTTGACATAAGAGTTTCTCTGTTTCTTCAGTTTGATTAGACCAATCTGAACTTAAGTATATATAAAAGTAAAATATAATTTATATTTCAGGGCTCTAAGAGAACTTTTGCTTTTATTTGTTCTTTAGCATTTATGCTATTTTTTACCTAATTGATTTGTTTTATCCACCGTGATTGCTTGCATCTTAAAAAATATCTATAGTTGATTTATAGAGAAAATTACATTGTCAACTTTCATCATAATTAACAACACTTAAACTCGAAAAAAAGTTGTTCTCAAATATAACACTAGTTTCCATTGCGCGCATTTCAATTATAAATTTGGAGTTTAATTAAAATAAAAAACTATAACTTTAAACGCGATAAAATGATTTTATAAAAATTTAAATCAAATCAGTAAAAATGATATTTTATTTATCTATTTAATTATTATTTTTTTTTAACTAAGAAATTGAAAATAAAAAACGCTTCTGAGAAAACTCCAAACAAGTCAATACAATCAATGTATCAGAATACGTCATCAGGTCAATGCCTTTCACAGTCATAAAATTTTAAAATTAAATTCCAGCTTAGAAGTTCAGATTAAAACTAAATTTGAAAGATTTAATTAAAATTATTACTAAATATTGCAAATAGAATTTTGTGTTTTAATATTTGAGTTACATGATCTTATGAAAACACAAAAACAATGAAAAAAATTGTAATAAAATAGTGAAAACAATTCTATCCCTTGTTTATAAAGGCTACGCAAAAGCAATTAGGCGACAGAGCAGGTTTGACTTAAAAGTTTCCGCCAAGAATGCCAAGCGGTGCCGAAACCGTGAGCATTTCCGTGAGTGCGGCCCGGATTACCCATTAGGCCAGACTAGGCCATGGCCTGGAGCCCCCAATTATTAGGGGCCCCCTTAAAATGGATTTTTTGAAAATAAATTTTAAAAAAATTAAGAAAAACAATGATTTTTCAAATTTCTTCAAAGTGTTATGATTATTTTTTTAGTTCTAATTTAATAAAATAAAGTAAAATTTAATTTATTATTTATTTTAATTTTAAATATGCTTTCTTAAATGTAAAGATATATAAATACTTTTATATTTGGATAAATAAAAATTATAGGAGTAAAAAATTTAATCTAAGGGCCTCAAAAATTTGAATGGCCTAGGGCCCCGGGGACGCTTAATTCGACCCTGAATTTCAATTCGATTTTCAATAAATTTGAATCATGCATTTTATTGGGAGTACAAATTTGTTAGGTCCGTTTTCAAAAGATGACTCTGGCTGTTATGAATGTTTCATAGTGACAGCTGGTTTCGGTGGTTTCAGAGAGGTTAGACATCTGCCAATAATATTCAGTTTATATCGCTTTGAGTTTCAGGCAAAAACCCTATTTTTTATTTTGTTGATTATGTCAAAGTTTGTGATAACTAAGCAGCATTTGTGGGAGGTTTTATGTTTCTGCTTTAATTTTAAGAAAAGTGCCGCTGAAGAGCATCGAATGCTTGTAGAAGTTTATGGTGACAGGGAATGGTTTCCAAGTTTCAAGAATGGTGATGCATACTATGAGCTGCTACAACCTAGCGATTCAATTACGGGCGATTGGTATAGGCTACAATTGATTCGTTTGAGTCGTGCATTACGAGAAAAACGGCCGGAATGCAAGCAAACATTTGACAAAGTTAATTTTGTTTTATTTTATAACCGTCGTTGAACAGCCGACCCAAGTTCATGGGTTTACGACTACTAACGTTCAACTCCGTAGCCTTGTAATTTTGAACCAATCCAGAAGACAAGGAAACTCCTGGATCAGTACCCCCAGAGGTATTGATTTGTTGTGGGAACATGGAGGACTTTGAGACTCGACAGATTTAACGTGCATCAGTCACCATTTACTACACGGGGTGTCTTCGGCCGGCGAGGATCGAACCCACGACCTCTTGAATATGGGCCCAGCGCCCTACCGACCAGGCTATCCCGGCCCTGACAAAGTTAAACAGTCGGCCTCATGTCGCAAAAGTCGTAAAAATTTCTTTTGAAACGCTCAAGAGGGATATTTTACCGCACCCGCCATATTCATCGGACATTGCTCCTTCTGATTACTGGGCGGGGGATGTAATACAAAAATTATAAATACTTTTGTATTAATAACAACATTAAAACTCTTTCGTTTTCATAAAATGTCTTTGGTAAATAATAGGTGTAGAAATTCTATTTTCGGACTTCAAGGCTGAAAACACACCATTGAATTATAATTAGATTTATATTTCAAAGGAGGAGTTATTTTTAGAATCTTGTTCCTCTTTCACTTCCATATTAGGAAACATTAAATGATTTTCCATAATGCGTAGAGTTACAAAGTATGCACGACTGGAACCTAATTACATGATTCTCTGACAGTATTTAATCCGACGGTTTTCGCATGTCTCTTGCTGATTAACGTGTTCCATAAAATATCTGCCGGAACCATCCGGAGTTTTGTCCACCCCCCCCCCTGTGGAGTGGGAATGTGAACTGTTATAACCACCAGCCTACCTTTAAATAAACCTTTTTAGAACGCATTATGGCTTATGACTGCATTATTAACGCTGAATACAACAATGATAACAAGGATGTAGCCCTGTTATTATATATATACCTGTATATATTGTATATATCATTATATTGTAAAATGTTTCGTTCATCAGCAATTATAGATGTGATGCTGAACAGGGGCGTACGCAAGGGGGGGTTTAGGGGTTTAACCCCCCCCCTTGAGCTCAGACAAAGTGAACTTACAAAATAATACAGACGGAAATAAAAATTTCAGTAGAAATTATGCTGGCTATTATTTTTTAAGACTATATATTTTTATTCTCCTTATGCCTACTTTTTTTTCTCACGGTATTTCTCAGAATACTGAAAAAACATTTACTATAATAGAGTTGTACTTTTGAAATCAAATTTACGTGATACTGTTACGGGCGAGCCCCGATCGCTGGTTCCTTTCTGTCCTGCCAGTCGCGATAGTTTTCGAGACTAGCTGGCATTCGCGAGGTCTGGAATCCTTTACGTTCTGTCGTCTTTGAGACAATTCGAGAATTTTGTAGATGCGGTAAAAAAAATTATATGAAAGGGGGAACGGATTACAGTGGAGTTAGTTAGTCAAACTAAGAGTTATCTCTGCCGCTTGTCTTTCGGAGCTTGTTTCTAAATCTGTTTTGTTTTGGAGATACTGTGCTTGTTGAAGTTATTCATTCCAGCTCGAAACTTTGAGATCGTAGCTTAGAGGATATTTCTGTGCCAATATATATGTATATATTTTTGCTGTTCTTGGATCTTTAGGATGTCAAAACGCAAGAATTTAATAATTTTTAATTACTTTGAGAAAAAATCACGACCTGAAATTAGTGAGGTGACAGCATCTAGTACCAATGTAAGTTTTTCTGTTGAACAAAAATGTGATACTTCCGTTGAAGAAAACGTTTCTAGCGTAACAGAATCTGATGAATGTGAAAGCGGCCCTCAAAGTGTTACTTCCCACCAATATGACACTGGACTTTTTTCAGAAGATAATACATGCGAGGATAAAAAACTGGATATACTTGAAAATGTTTGGGAACCCAATCCAGCATTTGTTTTTCCTGAAAAAGGAAAAAGAAAATTGAAATTTCAATACAAATGGCTTTATCGCTGGAAATGGCTTGCATATTCAGAGGTTAAGGGTGGTGCTTTTTGCAAATTTTGTGTACTTTTCGCCCCAAGTGGTGCCGGTTCTGGAAAGCAACCTTTAGACCAACTGTGCAATGTAAAATTTGACATCTGGAAAAATGATGTAGAGCGATTTTCTGAACACGAGAAATGTCTTTCTCACAAAAAATCGATCGAAGCTGCTGGGACATTGAACGATATTTTACTTGGAAAGATGAAACCTGTGGATGAACAAGTTGACAGTGCAGCAAGCAGAAGAAAATTAGAAAATAGAAAAAACATTACTCCAATCATTGAAACCATCCTATTTTGTGGAAATCAAGGTCTCGCTCTAAGAGGACATAAGGATTCGGGAATAATTGCTGAACAACCAGGTGAAGAGAACGACGGAAATTTTCGGGCATTGCTTCGTTTCCGGAGTAAGAACGATTCGACTCTTAAGAACATTTTAGAGTCAAGCAGAAAAAATGCTCAGTATACCAGCCCTCGACTTCAGAACGAAGTTATTGAGGTTTGTAATATTTTAATCCTGCAAAAACTAGTCAGCAAGATTAATGATGCAACTTGATTTTCCATTCTTGCAGATGAAACAACTGATATTGCAGGTATAGAGCAATTATCGTTATGCGTTCGATATGTCGATAAAGAAAATTTTAACATCACCGAACAGTTTTTGCAATTCATTCCGGTGCATGACTTAATGGGAAAAGCAATAGCAACAACAATATTAGACCAATTACAGTCTATGAAAGTTGATATAAAAAAGTTACGTGGACAGGGGTACGATGGTGCTGCATCAATGAGTGGAAAAATTAATGGTGTACAAGCCCACGTAAGAAGTATTGTCCCATCAGCACTCTATGTACATTGCTCTGTTCATAGCCTCAATTTGGCTGTATCAAATGCATGCAAAATAACTGGCATTAGAAATTGCTTAGGGACAACTAAAACATTATACGACTTTTTAAATACGCCAAAAAGACAATATGTCCTATCTTCAGCAATAGAGAAGATGGAAACCAGCTCTAAGAGGGAGAAAATTAAACAGCTATGTGCAACCCGTTGGATGGAAAGATACGACTCAGTAACCGCTGTGGTGGAACTTTTCGAGCCTATCGTCGAAGCATTACAAAAAATATCAGAATGGAAGGATAAGGAATCAGCTACCCAGGCTAATTCTTTACTGTGCACAGTATCTAATTGCCAGTTCGTAATATCTCTTTTGTGCATTTACAAAGTTTTCACCATAACAATCCATCTCTGTAGATACCTACAAAAAACAAGCATAGATTTGACAGATGCAGTGAATCTTGCAGAAGATGTCATTAAAGATCTAAAATTATTGCGTGAAAATGCCACTGAAACATTCTCTGAAATATTCAGCTCTTCTTCTCTTATGCTAACAAGCATTGGATCTTTCACTTCCATGCAAATCCCTAGAATAACGGGAAGGCAGAAAAATCGCGATAATTTTCCTTCATCGACACCGGAAACATATTTCAGAGTTAGTGTTTTTATTTCATTTATATAAAATTTTATAACACAATTAGACTTAAGATTATTATCGCATCGTGATATTTTGAAAGGATTTCAGTGTCTTCTACCTGCCGATCCTTTCATTTGCCAACCTTCAAACATAAAGGCCTTTGAAGCACTAGTGGAATTTTACGCTCAAGATTTGGATACCTGTAAAGAAAGCCTTAAGTCTGAACTAAAACTCTGGTATAAAAGATTAAAAAGGATTAGTGAAGACGGAGGTAGTGTTCCAAAAACTGCGGCGGATGCTCTTGGAATGTGCAATAAAGATATAACACCAAACATTTTCAAACTCTTAGAAATATTGGTCGTTCTACCTGTTTCAACGAATGCAAACGAAAGATCCTTTTCGACTTTACGCCGTTTGAAGACTTATTTACGCAACTCAACGAGAAATAATAGAATGAATGGATTAGCGCTCTTAAGCATTCATAGAAAATTTACCCCAGCTGTAGAAGACATTTTAAACGAACTTGCAAAAAACCCCGTCGTTTGGATATTACTGTATAAATCAATAAATTTTCAGCGTGTTTGCATACTGGTTTAAGTCCTTATTTGTTGGTAAGTTATTTTTTGGTTAAATTCATTGGTTTTCTGTGGAATATTCACATTTATACGATTATTATTTAGGCAGCTGTTACAGTATGAGTAGTTTTTTCTGGCTTGATTCATTCCTACTTTTTAATAAAAATAAAATATTTTACCTCTTATTATAAAAAAAATTATATTCTTAAACTTAAAAAATAAAAACAAAATTTAACTAAACGATGTTGCCTAAATAAAAAGTCAAAATTGTCTAGCTGTCTAAATTAGGGAAATAATAGTGCTTTATTACATACTCGAATTTCTTTTAGTAATTTCTGAAAATTATGAACCCCCCCCCCTTGAAAAAATTCTGCGTACGCCACTGATGCTGAAAAACAAAATATAATCTTGTTTGAAATTGGATTCAGCGAAACTTTTTATGCTTTGTATTAAGATCAAATGCTTTATGCAGTCAGTAATAGTCTGTAAAAGATTTAAAAATGGTGTTATGAATAGCAAACATTATTTTTTTTAAAACAATTTAATACCAACTAGTGGGCTGCGCCCCCTGCTCGCTAACGCTCGCCAACCCCTGAAAATTGCTACACAATCTTATATGGTTTGTTTCGCAAACCAAGCTCGCTTCGCTCGCTACTAACTTAGGTACATTACAAATGCACAAAATTATAAGAATTCAAAACAATCATTCAAATCCATATAACAATTTTTTTTAAAAAAAAAATTACATCTTTTTAGTAAATACTAAGTCATTAAAATAAATTTGAATTCAAATAAATGACATGTAATTCGTTAAACCCATTAGAAATGTGCTATAGTATAAAATCTTAAGATAAAATTTCTAAAACTGATATCTCTTTAAAAAGGTTAAAATTTTGGCTATAATTAAGTCTATTAAAAATTGAAAATTCTAGTAAACAATTAAATTCTAGTAAAATAAATTCTAGTAAAACAAATAAATTCGTGATATAAATCAAAAATCGTCAAATAAATACGTAATATATAAATTCGTGAAAAAAAAAAACACTTTCGACAAAATACTAAAATAGAGATCTATCGACAAAGACTACTCACTTCTGCCTAGCTTATGCTCTCTCTGGTTATTTCAGTTTCCGTTTTTAAAAGCGCTATATGTTGAGCCATCTCAGCTAGATTTGGCATGTGACATTTTTAGCGGAAATCATTGGTCGATTTTCTAGCGTTGCCATTTGGGGAGTTGTAATGAGGCTTTTTTTTGTCACCGTGTAAGAGAAATATATATATATAGATTTCACTAATGAATTGAAGTTTAGGCCTCGGTATCTGTAAAAACTATCGACATTTTAAATCCCCCCCCGAAAAAAAATTATTTACATGTTTGTTAAAACAAAAATTTTAACCAAAACCTCATTGTGAAAACGTAATAAATTCCATGCTACATTATTATAAATTATGTTTCGACTGCTAATTTTTTTCAAATAATAATAATTTGTTTTTAATCGAAAAATGCAACTATAACATTTTAAAAGGTTGTAACATCGTTTGTAAAAATTAACTATTTATTTCAGATTCAGTAAATTGAAGTTTTACTAACTATGATGTAAATTTTATATCTATAGTATTATATTGTTAAATGTTTCATTCATCAGCAATTGTAGATGCGATGCTGACAATCAATGCTGACAAATGCTGAAATAATCGTGTTTGAAATTAGATTCAGCGAAACTTTTTATGCTTCGCATCAAGATCAAATGTTTCGTACGAGCATGATAATGCCTTACAAATGAATAATACGCTTAAATTATTCTGAATATCTGCTCAGAATTTGCTCTCAGCAAAAGACTGCGCTTTTAAGAGAAAGTGTGTGCCGGAAGCACTCACGGAAATGCTCACGGTTTCGGCACCGCTTGGCGCGGTCGAGAATAAGCTCTCTGAAAACCGCAAAATTGAGAATATGGTAACCCAACCGATCTATGCGTCACATCTTGCTACAGCGTGCAACCCTATTACGTTGATTGAGTAGGAAAATGATGGTTCTATTCTAGTTAAAAATTTCTTTCTTATTCACTTCTATCTTCACACCGCTCTTGTATTTTTTATAAGCGGTTTTCGTCTTGAATGAAAAATTCATACTTAATTTAATGTTTATGTCTCAGAATTTTATTTAAAAATAGATTCTTGTAAATATTTTACTTTTCAACTCCTTTTTTTTTTATTATTGTTCTTGAAAGTGTAAAATCTATTGTTTTTTTTTTGTTTTTTTTAATTTTATTTTACTTGCTAAGACAGTTTACCATTCCTTACTATGCTATATATATAAAGGCTTGTGTGCTCACTATATACTAAGGCATATTGCATTCAGTTTCCAATTCAAATGTAAGAAAATTTTACATAAGGTATTTTTATTGCAGTACATTGCAAAAATTACCTTTATCGCTAAATTCAGCATTTCAGATGCGTAATTAGTAAAAAAAATTAATTCTTTTATTCCAAATGCATAATAAAAATTCTTCACAATGAAATACATATTGTTACACTAATAATGAACTACAATAGATTTGAGAAATGAGTTAAAGAAGAAATTTATACGGTTAAAAAAAAATTGTCTCACTTGTTTGCTTTATCAGATGGAGGAGATTTTATTAAATCGTTTTTCCTCAAATGAAACATTTAATCAGAAAAAGGTGATAATTTTCAATTGGAAATATATATAAGAAATTTTTCACAAAGGAATCGATACTTTTACGCAAATAATAAATTAAGATAGATCTGAAAAAATAGACCTGAGAAAGCAATTAATACATTTAAAGTGCTTTAATTTAACCTTATCATTTTAGTCATTTGTTTGCAGTTTCAAAAGTAATAAAAGTTTTAAAAAAAATGTTTATTTCATTATCATACGCAGCACTTTACTTTAACCTTATTATTTTATTCATTTTCAATAAGATGAAGATTTTAATGACACTACTTCAATATTTTGAAAGTTTCAAAAATTATAAAAATTCAGAAAAAAAAGTTTTATTTAATTTTAATCCGATCAAATTTACTTTAACATTATTTTATTCAAATGCAATTTCAAAAGTTATGAAATACAAGAACCAAGTTTTATTTTATAATTATACGACTAAAAATTTTGCCATTTCTTATACCATTGCTAGTGTCATTTCTTATAACATTACTAAATAAGATATTATATAATAGTATAAGAAAAAAAATTAATGGTAGATTCAAAATAAATAATAAGAAATACTTCACAGAAAAATCGATATTTTTACACAAATAATAATTAATTGGGGAATATCTTAGGAAATGGATCTACAAAAGCAAATTATACAATTAAAATAATTTATCCTTAGAATGCAACAGTGAACTATTTTGTTAATATGAAATATATTTCAGATTTTTTGTATATGGTTCTAAAAACTTAAATAAACATGTATAATAAAATTAGTTACAGTTCCTTGACATAAGAGTTTCTCTGTTTCTTCAGTTTGATTAGACCAATCTGAACTTAAGTATATATAAAAGTAAAATATAATTTATATTTTAGGGCTCTAAGAGAACTTTTGCTTTTATTTGTTCTTTAGCATTTATGCTATTTTTAACCTAATTGATTTGTTTTAACCACCGTGATTGCTTGCATCTTAAAAAATATCTATAGTTGATTTATAGAGAAAATTACATTGCCAACTTTCATCGTAATTAACAACACTTTAACTCGAAAAAAAGTTGTAAAGTAAAACACTGTTGAAAAAGTAAAACACTAGTTTCCATTGCGCGCATTTCAATTATAAATTTGGAGTTTAATTCAAAAAAAACTATAACTTTAAACGCGATAAAATGATTTTATTAAAATTTAAATCAAATCAGTAAAAATAATATTTCATTTATCTATTCAATTATTTTTTTTTTTTTTTAACTAAGAAATTGAAAATAAAAAATACTTCTGAGAAAACTCCAAACAAGTCAATACAATCAATGTATCAGAATACGTCATCAGGTCAACACAGTCATAAAATTTTAAAATTAAATTCCAGTTTAGAAGTTCAGATTAAAACTAAATTTGAAAGATTCAATTAAAATTATTACTAAATATTGCAAAGAGAATTTTGTGTTTTAATATTTCAGTTACATGATCTTATGAAAACACAAAAACAATGAAAAAAATTGTAATAAAATAGTGAAAACAATTCTATCCCTTGTTTATAAACGCTACGCAAAAGTAATTTGGCGACAAAGCAGGTTTGACTTAAAAGTTTCCGCCAAGAATGCCAAGCGGTGCCGAAACCGTGAGCATTTCCGTGAGTGCATCTCGGAATTGCTATTTTGAGCGCTACTAAAACGTACATCTTGTTTTTTTTCTTCCTTCATTTTCTTCTTCTTTTTTTTGTATCACTGGGGAATTCAAGGAAAGAAGAATACATTTTTGAATAAGAAGCTTAAAGAAAGAACCTTAAATTGAAAAAGAATTTCTGCTGAGCAAGATTTCTGTTTTGAATCTTTTGATGTTTTCAGATGAAGTTTTCCAATTGTGAATCTAATACAAAAACTAAAATTGTTTTCAACAATTCGTTTTATGTATTTTTTTGAAACGTCAAATGCCTTTTTGGTCGTCTGTAATTTTGGAAAGCAATTAAAAAGAAATCACATTTTTTGACCGAAATGACCTTTTTCCAATTAGAAGAGCTACAGTCAAATTTGACATTTAAAGGGCATAAATATTGAAATCATTTTCAGACTTAGATTGTTTTTTTTCTTTTGAGAATAAGGTAGGTAGAACTGAAAATAAGCACTCGCCGATCAACAAAATAAAAGGGCGACTTTAATTAAATAAACAATCGCTCACTTTTTTCCATATTTTTTTAATTTTTTTAATCGTTTAATGATAAAAATACATCAACGGAAAAAGACTGTGAAAAACAGAATTTTCACTAAAATACGCAATGTTTTCATTAAAAATTTTGATCCTAACATTAAATTAAATCCATTGTGTCCATTAATGTCACGCAATGTCTTCATTAAAAAGTTTGATCCTTCCATTAAATTAAATCCATTGTCTCCATTAATGTCGCGCAATGTCTTCGTTTAAAAATTTCGATCCTAACATTAAATTAAATCCATTGTCACCATTAATGTCGCGTAATGTCTTCATTAAAAATTTTGATCCTTCCATTAAATTAAACCCATTGTCTCCATTAATGTCACGCAATGTCTTTATTAAAAATTTTAATCCTTCCATTAAATTAAATCCATTGTCACCATTAATGTCGCCCAATGTCTCCATTAAAATTTTGATCCTTCCATTAAATTAAATCCATTGTCACCATTAATGTCGCGCAATGTCTTCATTAAAAATTTTGATCCTTCCATTAAATTAAATCCATTAAATTTTGATAGAAAGATTCAAGTAGAAGGAGAGTTCATTAACAATTCACAAAATTCATAGTTGTAATGAATACATTGTCTTATTTTGTCTCCCGAAATATATTTTTAAGTAAATTTCTTTAAAGTCAGTATGGTTAACTTAATTTTGTCATAGATTTATATTATTTTTATTGTTGAACGAACTTTTTGTAGCCGTAGTTAACTTCTAATTTTTTTTTCCTGCAAATATAAATTAATTTAAGCAAAAAAAGGTTTGCATAAACTGACTATTAAATGAAAATGACCGATCGATATTGAACTCATTAAGTTTGAGGAAAAAGTGGCTTTTAAGTTATAAGATTCTATCAGCTACAGCAGCTTTATTTAAGTCGCACTAGAGTTTCACAATGGACAATTGGTGAAAGTTTGGGAAAAATCCTTAAGGACAATCCGAAGACTTACCATCACAATTTCGATCCACTGCAGTGGGACCACTTCTTCAATTTAGACATAGATATGAAGCGGAAGGAAATTTTCTGCAGATCCCTCTACACATGGTACTGCTTAGAGGCCGACCACAGGACTTTCGAGTCCACAGATTTTACGAGCATTTATATCGCATGTCTTTGTGCAGTCGAAGATCGAATCCTGGTCGATCGCTACCACGGACCTGGCGAACAACCCCTTATATTGAACCTGGCCCTGCTCTTTTAATATTTGACTTGGGATGTGGTTTTTTCTGTTTAAAATATTTCTTAAAATCAGTTTACTTCAGTCTCCAGAACTTTATTTCTTTCTCCTGCCATCAAGATGCCAGGGAAGAGAAAAGTGTTTATTTCAATATCGGAATTCCTAACCTGTCTATCATCACCGCCTTCTTCGGCTTATTTTTTCATCTATTCTTACAATTTTCGTTTTTCTCAAAAGTTTTGTTAATTTCTTATTTTAAGACTCCAGAGACTGATGAAAAGCTGTAAGTTTCGGAAAGTTTGATTTTCTAAGGCAGCGGTTACTAAAATGTTTTCAGCGAAACCTTGGGAATTACATGTCAGGATTCCAAAATTTACATTTTTTACCAGTTATAACCAATATATAATAATAATACTCCAAATTTATTTAATATTTCGACTCTTTATATGAACATAATGCAAAATGCTGATAAAAAAAGTATCAGAATTTAAAAAAATATATTTTTAATAATAGTACATTGAATAAATATTTTTAATATTAGTATATGAAGAAGATATATATTTATAAGAAATTTAATATGCATTTCTCATCGAAATTTTCAATTCAAAATGAAATAACTAAATTCGTGAATAAAGAATTAGGTTTCTCTGATAACTATTAACCACGTATATAACAGCTCAGTTTTAGTTAGCTAACTTGTGCATTTTCAGCCTAGGCATACACAAAGAACAAATTCAAAGTATTAAATATTTCATTCTTCACTGTAAAAACTTTCAAAATAATTAGTAGGCTATACTTAATGATTTACAAATTCATTTGCTTCAGAAATATGAAGATATTAGTAGAAACCGGCATGTTTCGAGTGAATAAAAATAGGCGCTCATTCTCAAGACTCGCCGACCCTGAATGAGGAAAACAAAAGTGATATGAAACATTTTGGAAACGTATAAAGCTTTTCTGTTATAAAGTATATCTTCCGCTTGCAATTTCTTGGGATTATTAATTTAATTAGTAGTCCTTTGTTGTTACTATATTCACAGTTGCTAATGAACTTTTTTTTTATAATACATGGGTTCCGCCAAAAGAAGATCGATCATTAAGGATTTAATTGCCGAAAAATTTGGGAACCGCTGTTTTAAGGTACTATGCATCAGCAACATTTAACAAATTATAATAAAATTTTCCGGATTACCGTCTTTTAGATTTTTATTTTGTTCTGAATGCTTGTAGAGTTCCACTCTCTCAGAAATAAAACTCTCCATTTAGACCAGTGGTTTCCAACTGGCGGCCCGGGGACCGCATCCGGCCCGCGAAGCCTTTTTTTGTGGTCCGCGAATTAAAATATATTAGTTGTCATTTTTTTGCGAACAATTTTCGTAAAAAATCCATATGGGTTTAAAATACTTTTCTTTCGTTAAAAAAAACCTAATTTCTTCGTTTCTGTGAAATTTATCGAACCAACGGAGCAAAAAAAATTATTTCTCAGGTTTTGCATCCAAGAAAATATTTATTCAAATACAGAAATATTCGTGTATGCTGCTCTTTTCTATTTAATTTTTTTGTATTTTGTGAATATAATTTAGCATGTGTGTATCAGAAATTTTCTCGAAGAAATTCGCCGATTTAACTTTTTGAAACCACTAATTTTGGACGAAAATACTTACACACACATTTGTAAATTTTAAGTTTAAAATGTAAATATCTATTCTCTGGTGGTTGCAGCAGATAGACCTCAATTTTGTCATTGAACATTTTGTGTGCAACTATGTAAGTTTTAATACCAACCTTTTCAAAGTTTTATATCTTAATTAGATATCTGTAGCACATTAATTGTTTAATACATGGTTGCACATTAAAGTTATTGTAGCCCGAATTTTTTAATATGCAATTAAATCTTTTTAAAAATCAACTTCTTATTTTAATTTGTAATTCAATACTTTTGTTTTGTACAACTTGGTAAAAATCTGACAGTAATATTTAATGTTCCTTCAAACATAAAAGAGTCCTATATAAAATTTCGATAAATTTGCGGCCCGCCATTTGATTTGTGTTTTTAATTGTGGTCCCCGGCCTCATGTGAGTTGAAAACCCCTGCTTTAGACGATTCTGCTATCTTTGAGCTATATTTCGTTAATTTTGATCACGTGATTTGTGATGAAATGCGATCTTTCAAATGTATAACGAAAATGTTTCCTTAACTTGGAATCTCATCATATTGCATTTAGGAAAATTGTTAACTGGAATAACGAAACTAAAATGAAGACTAAACGATTGAAACTAGAATGCTGACAAAAGCCGACTGGCTGTATGGTGGCTCTTCTCATTCCAGGCAGATCCCGGATTCGAATTACTCTTCGGGTATGGATGTAATTTATCTCTCCGTTTTAGTCTGTACTTGTGCTGTTGGGGTGACGTTGATGCACTATATGTTGCCTACGAAGAAGTAAACAACAATGGCCTCATATTTTTATTTTTGTTGTTGAAAAATTTAATAGAATAACGAAATATTCCTTTACTATTGACGAAATCTATTTCTTCGAAGAAGTTGCGATAGTTATTTCACCACTTAAGCAAAATGTTCACTCCAAGCTTGTACCAGGTAAAGGTTTCGTCAAAAAAACGATGAAAATTTCATGAGATTATTGCAGCCATTTTTTACAGTGCAGAAATTTCATTACTTCTAAAAGATACTCTTGCGCGGGGGACTCTGCTTTTATTATCAGACCATTCCTCCATTGCTAGTGAGGATAGGACTAAGTGAATCGAATTCATCAAGATAATTTCATATTTTCAATTAATTGAATTGAATTATGAATTAATGATAATTTCCATTTCATGAATTTTCAGTTTTTTTCGTTAAGATTTTACATTTACTTTCGTTTTTTGAGCTATTATATAACCCCATTCAGTTTGCCTTTTTATAAATAAACAGATTTCATTTTTAAGGCCGAAATATTTTGCAATTAGCACAGGGTCATTTTCAAAATTTAAATCTTTTTAAGGAGATCTTCTTTAGTCTGTTGTTGTGCTTCTCAGAACCCAGTCAATTACAAGGATGAGCAAGTATTGAGCCTGCGGATATCTTTGTCTGACGCCTGTTTTCCTTTCGTATTCGACTTAAACTCCATCCACTTCCATCCTTGATTAATTGCTTTGATGGAGATCTTTTGTTATGCTAATGAACTTATCTGAGTCATATGCTTTACTAGATTCGATCATATTATAGTTAGCATGTCGTTAATAGTTGCATCAGTTAATTTAAGCCTATATTATTTAAGCAATAAGGACTGAAAATTTAAAAAGAAATTAATCTATCTCTTGCTGACTTGCATATTTTGGAAAAGATAAAATTAATTTTATTTTTGCCTCACGTAAAATGAAAAAGCAAGTGAAATGTTTGGGTGAAGATAATCTTTTATTGCGTGCATTATTATAAGTGTGATAAAATCAAACTATGTAGATTGCATTGTTTATAAAAAAAATAAATTTGAAAAATTAAATAAAAAAAATTAATTTGAAAAATTAACTATAATTATGCACCATCCCATTAATATTTAACTTCGTAAAATTACAAGTTAACTTCGCAAAAGTATAAGTAAACTTCATAAAATTATAAGTAAACTTCGTAAAATTGTAAGTAAACTTCGTAAAAGTATAAGTAAACTTCGTAAAAGTGTAAGTAAAATTCGTAGAAGTGTAAGTAAACTTTGTAAAATTGTAAGTAAACTTCGTAAAATTATAAGTAAACTTCGTAAAAGTATAAGTAAACTTCGTAAAAGTATAAGTAAACTTCGTAAAAGTATAAGTAAACTTCGTAAAAGTGTAAGTAAACTTCGTAGAAGTGTAAGTAAACTTTGTGAAATTGTAAGTAAACTTCGTAAAATTATAAGTAAACTTCGTAAAAGTATAAGTAAACTTCGTAAAAGTATAAGTAAACTTCGTAAATGTATAAGTAAACTTCGTGAAAGTATAAGTAAACCTCGTAAAAGTATAAGTAAACTTCGTAAAAGTATAAGTAAACTTCCTAAAATTGTAAGTAAACTTCGTAAAAGTATAAGTAAACTTCGTAAAAGTATAAGTAAATTTCGTAAAAGTATAAGTAAACTTCGTAAATGTATAAGTGAACTTCATAAAATTGTAAGTAAACTTCGTAAATGTATAAATAAACTTTGTAAAAGTATAAGTAAGTTTCGTAAAAGTATAAGTAAACTTCGTAAAAGTATAAGTAAACTTCGTAAAAGTATAAGCAGTGTATTTTACTTATACTTACTTTACGAATAAGCAGTGCATTATTTAACTTCGTAAAAGTATATGTAAAATGTACTGCTCAAAACAATTGGGGTGTATTGTGAGTTTGATACGGCAAAACCACGTAATTAAAAATATTTTTAAAAAGGGAATCAAAGAGGTTTAAAAAAAATTATAACGTTTACAAAATCGATACTTTGTAAAAAAAATCCTGATGAATTTACGGTATAATCTCGTTGCGCAATGTAATTCTATAATTTCTAATCTAGGTACTACGGTTTAAAGATTATTATTCAAGAGAAAAATAACTAGTGATCCACTAGACTCCCAAAAATTAAATAAAAATCATTATTTAACTGCCACACCGATCGAAGTAGGTTTTTCATCTTTCACCTATTCCTTATATATATCTCAGCCAAGAGAACATTTCTTTATGCGCAATTAATATCCAAAATTGCAATATCCCCTAATTATTTTGAACTGCAAATTTGTATTTATATATGATTTAACGAAAGAATACGAGTACGAATAAATATCTAAAATATTTATCTAACATTTCAAATTCTTGCTAAATGCACTGTAAATGTTTCTATCTTCGTAAAGCATGCGGTAAAATGTTTTTCATTATCTATCAAGAAATTGTCACAAAAGTTATGTATGGGGAACATGGAATTATGCTTCAATAAACAGGTAGATCATGAAGCCACTAAATATATGGAAAAAATTAGTTAATATTTCTGTAATATATAAACAAAACCATATCTCAAAAATGATAGTGTTAATTTCATAGAGAAATTTTTTTTTCGTAAAATGCAAAAAAAAAAAAAAAAAAAAAAAAAATGCAGATAACACTGGGGAACAAATTTTTGGTTGCATTTATAGAAATACTTAATCTTGTTTAATTTAGGTATGGGGATCTCAAACCTGAAATTATTTTTGCTCCTAAAGCTGCTGAATTTTTTAAATGATGTCCTTAGTCAATAATTTATCAAAATGTATAAGTTTAAAAACGTTATATATGCCCCGACAGGACTGTGTTGTGATCAGGGAGCTCACCTCACATCAGAAAGGTCGTGGGTTCGAATTCCGGACAAGGCATGAGTGTTCCCTCATTATCTACTACATGTCCTTACTATGGGAGAATCATTGGCTCACCTAATTTGGTGCTCCTGAAAAAGTGGCCAACAAATCTACCCTACTTACCTGAATGACGAGTGTCAATCATTGGAAAAAAATACGTTATATATAAATATAATAGGAGACTATTATTTTTCCTCTCCTCCTATTATTTATATATTTTTCTCCTCCTCCTATTATAGATTTCTCCTATTATTTTTTATACGTTATATAAAAAAATAATAGGAGAATGACTTAACTTCTTCTTCAACAAAGTTCTAGAGGAAGTAGGGCAGGTTATGTTAGGGTTTTAACGTAAACCCATTTAAATCCAGACATAAAAATGGTCTATATATGAAAAAAAACTATAATCTGAAAAAAGTGGTAGTACATATTTTTTATACTAGGTGGTTATTTTTTCTGTCACCTACTACATTAACTTCAGAAAAGTTTTTTTTCCAATGCCCGCCTGGGGAATGGCCTACATCATACAAGCATCCGAACGGCAGATTTATTGGCCACTTTTCCAGGGGAACCATATCAATTGGGCCGATGTTGCACCCATAGTAAGGACAGATAGTACAGAGAATGAATGAACATCCATGCTTTGCCCGGGACACGAACCCAGAACCCTTCTGACGCAAGACCAGTTCCCTGACCCCTACAAAGGCCGGTCGGCTCTTTAGGAAAGGTAATGTACATTACTTTAATTCCAATTGTAAACGTATATATTATTAATATATTACTGCAGTCAGAGCTACCTTGTTTTCGAAAAATTAATCCTAGCAATAAACCACTTGTGCTACCATTTTTTCCTTATTTAAAAAATTAACCGTACCTATTAACTTTTACTGTCGGTGTTTTAGAAAAATCAATCCTAGCAATAAACCACTTGTGCTACTATTTCTCCTTATTTGAAAAAAGTAACAGCAACTGTTTACTTTTACTGTCGGCAGAGCTACCTTGTTTTTGAAAAATTAATCCTAGCAATCAACCACTTGTGCTACCATTTTTTCCTTATTTGAAAAAAGTAACCGTAACTTTTAACTTTTACTGTTGGTGTTTTCGAAAAATTAATCCTAGCAATAAACCACTTGTGCTACTATTTCTTCGTTATTTGAAAAAAGTAACCGCAACTATTTACTTTTACTGTCGGCAGAGCTACCTTGTTTTCGAAAAATTAATCCTAGCAATCAACCACTTGTGCTACTATTTTTTCCCTATTTGAAAAAAGTAACCGTAACTATCTTTTTAAAATAGGATGCTAGTCGCGAATTGGTCACTATGAATTATTAGACTCCTTGCCAAGTATGAAGCATAAAAAAATACGCATTAGTATTTGAACAAAGAAAAAAATAAGAAAACTACAAAAATCTACTGAATACACTAATGAGGGAATATCTATCAATTCTTCTCTTTAGGTTTTGAGGTTTTCCGACCCAGTTTTCTTGTAAGTGTTTCGTTAGATTTCGTTTGCGTTTTTCCTTTCTTTCCACACTCTTTATCTTATTTTCGAACTCTCACGAGTGGATTTTTTTTGACGGAACTTACGAAACACACTACTTAGGCAACAAAATTAAAAATATTAAATAACATAAAATATAAATATATCTTACCGGTGAAGGAAAAAAAGTTCCTTAACTTCATTATGCGAAAGACATTTTAATAAAATGTCTATGCATTTTATTTTAAAGTTATAAATTTTATTTTATTGACATTATTTACTAAAGATGCTAATTTTTAAATTTTTAAGTCAATTTATTTATAAGAGCTATTTTTTTAACATTAATTTTATCATAAATGTTTATTTTAATAAAGTTTTGTTAACTGACTTATTTTTTTTTGAAATGTAGCGTCTTGTTTAGTTTTATGCATTTTTTGTTTAAATCTAAACATACCATTTTTAATTAGTGCTAATAGTTAAAAGATGTTGCCATTATTGAATTCTTTTTCGGAAATGGCTTAATGACTTTATTCAGTGTTGTTAGGATTTTTATAAAAAAATTCTTTATTCCTTTATTATGTTAATTAAAAATTAATTAATTTTTATAATTTGATAAGCGATCTCTAAAAACATTTATGTACAAAGATTTATTTTGTATTTTTTTGATGTTAGATAAAAAAGCATAATAGTATCATTTTGCATATCTTTTTGTTAAAAAATTAGTGTATTCGGAGAAGTTTTTAGTTAAATTTCTCTTTGCTTTTAAAATTAAAGAAAAAGAAAAAAGATTTTTTGTAACAGTTATTGAAATGTTTTTGTTTAATTTCTATGGATTTTCTGCATTTATACCTTTTTTCTTATCACATTTCTCATTTATGCTTCTTTTTAGGTTTTACTCGTATGTTTTCTGTACTGTCAAAAATGGATGCTCAAATTTCACGAAAATTCGTTTTTTGACAAAACAGTTTCGTGGTATATGCTCCGAGCAAATATTACGTCAAACTTATAAAATAACCATCGTCAATATTTCGAGGAAACGAATTTCGTTAAGGTTAACGAAATATCGCGTCACTCTATTTTTTTCCAACCAGAAACGAAATGAAAAGTTCGCTTTCGTGGGTACTATATAGGTAGATCAATGTCGCAAAAACAACATAAGTAGGACAGATAGAACAGAGAGCTATGCCCGAAGCCGGATTCGAGGGCGATATTTTTCTGCTACGAGGGCAAACTCCTTGACCACCATACAATAGTTCGGCTTGTTAGGTCACGTTATTTCAATCGTTTTTTTTTTAGTCTTTTTCGATCGTTTTTTTTAAAAGTCTTTTTCGATCGTTTTTTTTAAGTATTTTTCGATCGTTTTTTTTATTTTTTTTTTATTTTATAGTCTTCATTCGAATTAACTATCTCCCACAATGAACTGCGATGAGGCTCCAGTGGAGGAAAAAATTTCGTCGTGTATTTGCACGGATTGTTACAAATCACGTGATTTCATGACAAAATAATTCTCAAAATTAACGAAATACAGCTCAAGGATTGCTGAATCGTCAAAAGTGAGAGTTTTATTTTTGAGAAATAATACTATTACCATTTTCTACATTTACTTATTTATTTTAAGTAATTTCTCCTTTAAGATATTGCCCGAAAAATAAAATTAAAGTTTCGTCTAAAAAAAAATGTTTTTTTATTTTTTTATTTTTAACTTGGAGAAAATTAAAATTCGTCTACAAATTATCAATTAGAGCAATGACTTTATCGTTTCTCCTTTATAATTATGCAAAATAGTAATAAAAGCTCTCAAAATATCAAATCTCATTGAAACATAAACTGTTAAACTTTTTCGTAATAATAATAAGTGTCTTAATAAAAATATCCTATTTAATATTCATTTGCAAAATATAACGAAAGAGGATGTTGTTCCCTAGGATCCTCGTACCTTGCAACGTTATATATATTTGCGCCACCTAGTGGAGGAATTTGTATTAATCATAAGGATAAAAACGTCCTTTTTTAATATTTATTGGCAAAAATAATTCCTCAGGATGAATGAAAATATGTTCTCTTCTTAGACTTAGTTTACCAAATGCAGGAGAGGGTATTGAACCAGCATCTGCCTTGGATCAGTGTAATTATTTGCGACACCTAACTGAGAAACCTTTCATTCAGTACATGCAGTTATAAAAATTACAAAATTTAAGCGAATTCGGAGGAATAGAATTTGAATTATTCTGACTTCTTGAAAGTTTAATTTCTCAGGAACAATTCAACCGTTTTCACCCAAATTTTGCATTTTCCTGCGCAAAATTACGCACTTTAAAATTACGTAAAAAATTGCATAACTTATAATTTAAAAGTTTTTCGTTTATTATTTAAGAAAAAAATCATGAATATTTACGAAAATTTATCTTTTTACATGGAATTATCCTTGGAAAAACGAATTTCACAACTGTAAACAAAAATTTCTCAATTCGCTGAAAAGGTTTTCGAGATATGGTGAAATATAAAAAAAGTAAAATTAACATTAAGGGGTCCAAACTTTGGATCGCTATCCTGACCAAACGTAAGAGACCATATTTCCCGAATTGCGGCTACCCTGGGCTGGAATGCACGATTTCAGTCGCCTACGATCCCCAGTCTTATGCCAGGGAATATTTGATTTTTCCCCCTCATTCTCGGAAAAACAAGATTTATGCAATGACGTCAAAAACAAAATAGGTTTATGTGCATGTGCCCCTTTGTCAATTTTTTGCCAAATTACTATGCCATTTTCATGAAATCAACAAAGAAATATTATCGCCTAATTTCGTTGGTCGAAGTATTATGTTAATAAAGAGTTAGTGTGTGATGCTAGGTAAATCGAGCGGCTGGGATAGCCTGGTTGGTAGGGCACTAGGCTGATAGGGCACTAGATGTCGATCCCCGCCGGCGAAGACTCTCCGTGTACTACACGGAGTGTAGTAAATGGAGCTTGATGCACGTTAAATCTGTCGAGACACTAAGTCCTCCATGTTCCCATAACAAACCATACCTCTGGGGGTACTGATCCAGAAATTTTCTTGTCCTCTGGATTGGTGCAACAAGTTACAAAGTTGGTGTTACAAGGCTACGGAGTTGAAAATTAGTAGTCGTAAACCCAAAAATTGGGTCGGCTGTTCAACGACAGTTATTTAAAAAAAAAAAAAAAAATTGCGGTTACCCCTATATTTGGGGGAGGGGATCAAAAATCCGTAACCGTTTAAAAAAGGTATGTTTATTCAGAGAAAGTACGTTTTTGTGGCTAATTTCGTAACTTAAAATATCGTCTGCTCTAATTAATTAACATATTCGAGCTCACCCTCTCGAATCAATAAATAAGTCTTAGTCCTCGAACGTGAAGATCTGACCATTAGGTTAAAAGTTATACAGGGTGGTGTAAACTCTATTTTGTACCTTAGGCCCATTTTCTTCTCCACCTATTTTTATTTTTTTATTTTTCTGAAATGTATTACAGCATTTGTATAAGAAATCATATATTCAAGCGTATGGAGTATTTCCCAAGAAATTTCTACAAGATTTTTCAATTATTACTTTTAGCGTTTAAAAATAATAAGTTAGAATTAAATCTACAGAAAATAATAAAAAGTTAAAAAAAGTGCAATACAACCTCATTGTTTAGAATTATTTTATCTTCTCATCTTATCTCAAACTAAAAATACTGGTACAAACTAAAAATGCAATATTGATTAATTTAGAGCTTTAGAATTTTAGTAAAAACAAGTTTGTTAGGTTTGTCATTTCCATATTCCTTCCTTGAACTAATGAAAGTTGTGTTTTAAGTTGCATACCATTATTATTTTATCTTCTGATGAAATATTATTAGATATATACAGAATTAAAACTAATTTTGTTTCCAGAAATTTTTTTTGATTCTTTCCTATATTATCATTTTGAAAATAGATGTCACTTTTATTTCCAGACAAAAGTTAATCTAATAAGAACTAAGTGATAACGAAATAGTCGAATGATAAATTTACAAAATGTTTCTCAATGGCAGTGCTTACTAACTAATACATATACAAATATATAATAAATTTTAAAACGATGCTCCATCTAACGTAACTATAACAAAATGTGTAAGATTAATTGAATCAGTCTTGCAAATTTTAAAGAGAAAGTTTCATCCGTCTTGGGGCTCTATATACTATAAATTAAGTTCTCTATGAGTAAGAAAAAAATTCTTCAATGTGTTATTATTTTATTCTATTTATTGTGCATGGAGATTAGATTTATTGGAGACAGAAACTTGTAAATAATGTGAAAAATGATTGATTCCATCCTTTATTTTCATTTCATCATTTTTATATTGTAAGGTGTGTAAGGTTCACGCATTAAGTAATTTTGGTAGAAAATGCGAGTTTTTAATAAGAAACTGGAAATTTACTAAAAATTTATAATTGGGTTGCCTCTTTTACGCCAGGATCAGCGTTAAGCAGTGATAAATTTTGGTATGTTTTTTTACAATCAAAACACATTCAAACATCAACGTTAATTTATTAAACAAAATTGAAATTTTGTTTTCAAATATTATAAACACTACTTACACTATTCTGTAAAATTGAACGAAATTCATCGCCAATCCAATGGCTCCCAATTCTACACTCTAACTAGGAATTGTAATTTGATTCTTAAAGTATACAGCATAGAACAGCTGTGGTGTATGGCCAGCTGGTCAACACAGATAGGTAGGTACTTTATTTACGTCGCACTAGAGCTGCACAATGTGTTATTGGCGACAGTGTGGGAAACATCCCATCACAATTCTGATCCTCAGCAGCAATGATGGCTCACTTGCTTTGGTAGCCTGATGACCTGCGCGCGAAGTCGAGCACTTTACGGTAGAACAGTTAAACGAGAACCGATACCGCTCACCCTCAGTCCCTACGCAGACTGATCCAAGTGGTCATCTACCCGTTTACTGACCGCAGTCAGTGATGCTTGACTTCTGTGTTCTACTGGGAACCGTGACTTTACGATCACTGATAATTCTCTTCGCATGACTCGGGAATTGATTTTTATGAATATATTATGTTTATCTTAAAAAAATTAACGGACATTTGAGAAAAATGAAAAATTAGAGCATAAATATTAAATTCATAAAAATATATTTTCAATTTAGACAATGGCTAACAGTTTTTCCATCATGCATCGTATTCTTGTATAAGCTGCTTCTAAACAATTCCAGTAATTTTCTTCATAATTAAAACTTATTATTTTGGACAATGGCAGATTTGGCTTTATGCGTTAAGTTCTGCAGCCGAAGGATCCTGCCTGTCAGGATAGGCCAATTCACATTTGTCAAAAATTAAATAAAAGAATTTTTATCAAGTTTTTTTTTTGGGGGGGGGGGAGATTAATCAAATAATTTTTTTTCCTTATTTTAATTTAGTAAATTGAAATTCTTCACTTTCGGGTTTTCCCTTTAGATATTGCAAAAAAAAAAAATAAATCAGTTTGTAGCTATTTTTTTACTAACTACTTTTTTACTAACTACAACTATTTTTCAATAAATTAAAATGTTTCAATTATGTTTTTTAAGTGAGAGATATATTTTTTATTGAAGAAAATCTCATCGAATTCTTAGTTGCGTAAAAGAAAATTTCTCATTTTAAATTATTAAGTTATGTAAATTAATGAATAATTATTATGATTTTCTGATAATCCGAAGAATATCTGATAATCTGAAAATATTATTTTTCCTTATGGAAAAATACTCGAGATAGTTGCATAGAATAGTAAATATAAACATTTTACAAAATTTGCCAAATAATGTAAAATATAAAACTGCATCAAATATTCAATTGTTGTATAAATTAAAAAATCTGTAGCACTAGTAATAATTTTGAGTTTATAAGCTATAAGATAATGCTTGGGTAAACTAACCAGTGACGGAGCACTTAAGCTTCGCTTGCCTTTTAAAAAATCATATTAATTTTAAAATTCGTAATTTTAGTTAAATGACAGTGTCAACATATTTGTTACTAATTGCAAATTATGTAAAATTTTTTTAGAGAACTTACATAATATTGTTTTAAAGTTTCGGAGGTTCAAATAACAAGTAGTAACAAGACCAAGTGAAGGAACAGCTCTTTCCAGTGAATGAACACCCAGTAAAGGAACACTTATTTTTGGTTATTTTTTAATGCTCTTTATGACTTTATAAGCCATACAAATATTTTAAAGCAAGCCTATTCTTGAAATTGTAACATATAAATACTTGGAAAATGTTAACTTTTTTTTGTAATCATGAATTGAAAATTAAAGTGTCAACATATTAACACATACTGTTCGCTCACTGGGAAATTGCCCAGTAAGGACTATGCCCAGTAAGGGAATATGCCTGTTTTTTCACTGGTTTGAAAATGTTTTTCGTATTTTTAACATACTTTTGATGCGGAACATCACTAAAGGTACAAGAAAATTAAAGTTTATCTTTTATTTTCATTAACTTAGAAAAAAAAAACCAGTAAAGAAACACTTGTTCCTTCACTGGTTTTTCATCGTTTGGTGATCCAGTGAATAAACATCCCCTTATCTCAGTACTTTATTATGCTATGATGCTTAAAAAATAAAACGTAACTTCAATAACTATATTTTGAATTCTCTTTTTCACAGTGAGAAAAATAAAACTATTACATGCAATTAATTCCACTTCAAACATATAAATACAAACATTCACCTTATTATTTTGTCAAAGAAACAAGGTGTTGCAGAGATATAACAAATTCAAAATTTTTTTACAGAGAAGTCTATTTGACCAGGTAATCCAAAACATTGCTAGATGACTTCCTATTGTTTGGCAGTAAGCTATTGTTACCAATCAATCTAAAGAAAAACTTTCAAATTCTTATATTTAATCAATATATATAAAATGTTCCTTCACTGGTTGGTTTACCCTACCTCTAAAATCTAAAATTTGTAATTAGATTGGTATTCAAAAAATTGATATCTCTTTGCTTTTTTCTACTTAATACATACTTTTTTTTCGCAACTTTGGAATATCCTGAAATACATTGAAATAATTGATTTCAAAATTTAAAAGTAATTAAGGGTTATTAGAACCCCTCCTTAATTCACAAGTAAATAACAATTTTTGAAATAGATGCAATAAATCCTTAACACGATCGTTATGTTTGAATTAATTTATTTCAAAAAAGTCTTTAATTAAAACTTAATTAATATACTTTTTTCGGATAATAAAGTGGAAGTGTTTTGCTTCAGCTTTTTGTAATGAACACTGCAGCTTATTAAATGTAAATACGATTACCAGATCAAAGGTTATTATAGGTTATTCTTCCCCCCTCCCCTCTTACTTCCAAATATAATAGCAATTTATAAAATGGATATAATTAATCTTTCATAAGAATTTTATGCTCGAGTTAATTTATTCCAAGCAAGCCCTTGATTAAAACATAATGATTGCAAAAATATCACATAGACTATTTATTTATTTAATGATAGCATTCTCTTACATTTTTTACGCACTTTTTTGTACTTTTAGGAATAGCTTAAACTCAATTAAAACCTTTTTGTCTTATCAACTGAGTACTGCGTGTTAGGTAAAAATACGTTTACTAGATCAAAAGTTATTGAGGGTTATTTTTTTTCTTACTTCACAAATAAATAATTTACGAAATAGGTACAATAAATCCCTCACAATAATTTGTGTTTGAGTTATTTATTTCAAACAAGTCCTCGAATAAAATATAATGAAAGCGAAATTTTCACGAAGATTATTTATTTATTTAATGAGTGCTAGGTAAACAAACAATTAAGCAGCAATTGAGTTGAGCATTTTCCGAAAACAATTAAGCAGTTAATTTCTTTAATCTCGTTAGAAGCATTTTGTTTTGAGCTTTAAACAAAATACTTTATGACGCAATTATTTCTTCGCCACTTATTTTCTTCTTTTTCAGAGGTGAAACTAATTATTTTTCTATTGTTTTGTACCGTAAAATAAACAACGAAAAAGAAACTCATCCCACTTTCAATAAAGATTAAAATTCATCAGCACTCCTTAAAAGTGTCAGAAAACAATTTATTGTTCACTGGGAAAAAATCCATTATAATCATAAAAAGATAAAGCAAATATATTTTCACATAACATTTTATTGAGTAACAGATTAGTGCAACTGAAGAGTTTATTTTTGTTTTCCACTTTTATCTAAACTTTTATCATGTATGTGTAATTAGCAATAATATAAAACAATAAATGAGAGCTTTATATATAAATATCAGAAACTGTACCGATTAATATTGACTATATTATTAAACAACAAATCAGGAACGTATTTTTGATTGATTATTAACTATATTTCGTATCAATTATTAACTGCTAATTAAAAGAACTAACGAGACATATTTTACGTGTAACAATAACTAAAATTAATTTGAATAGAATACAGATTGATGTGTAGCATTGTATTTTACTATAATATGTACTAATTATTAATTTCAGTATGTCTTGGCTATTAATTGATTTATGCATAAAATATTTATTGTATGTATCGCTTATTAACTACATTTGTTCAGAATAGTTTTGTTTATTTGAATGAGAACAGAAAATAAGACGCATTATGTGGATAATATTTCGTAACAGTATTAAGTATTGATTATCAACGGTATTTTGCATTGATTATTAATAATATTATCTATAGAATTTTAGAAATTATGCAATCTTTATGTTATAATTTTTATTATAATCTTAACATGTTTAAAATCTTTATCATCTTTATTATATTATTATAAATTAACTGTTATTAAAATCATTATTATAATTTTTATTAGAATCTTTATTAAGTGTTTTTACTCATTGTGTATCAACAATATAATAAAATAATGCTTTTTTAACTCTGATAAAATACAAAAAAAGAGGAAGTTAGATTAAAAAAAAACGTTTTTACTTTAATGAATATTTTTTTTTCAATTGATGCAAATTTGTATTTTTTACATTGATATAGAATTAAAAAAATAGTTAAAAATTCCGTATTTTGTGAGCATCTATTTTAGTTCGCAAATAATAACTCTGCTACATACAGGGGGTGGACAAAATAACTGAAACACTTATATACTAATTCTTTTTTTTTTTCATATTACTCTAGAAATATCAAGAGTATTATTTCATAAATTCAGAAGTGCTTAGATCATTCGATTTCTTGTACATATCGATAGAGTTGAAAGTTTTTCGAGGTTTGAGAGACTGACAATATAACGGAAAATAATGTTTTTGAAATCTAGTAGTATAGGTAAAACCGGATAAACTAATTATACATCATTCCACAGTTCATTTGATGCTACACAACTCAACCACAACCTAACTTCAATGCCCATGATGTAACGAAAAGACTAGCTCCATTGAACACTAAAATCTTTTTACGGTTTTGAATCCCCGCAAGCTGTAAATGGTTAAAAAACCACCGTATAGTTTTGTATTCATGTTTTTTTTAACCATACTAGTTGTAAATGGTTTCAAAACCGTAAAGGTAAAATTTTTCTTTCCTGTAAACTCAACAGTTAATCGGATGGACAGACTGCTGCCTTTTATTTTACCGTAGTTTTAGAATGAAAATTCGAACAGTGTATTTGAGCATCAAATATTGAGAGTATTGACTATTGAGTTACAAAATCAAAACAGCAATGTTTTTTTTTTTTAAATAAATCATTTATTTATTTTGGCAGATTTAATATAAAAACTAAGAAGGAAAAAAAATACGGAGTATCTATATATATATTTCTCTTACACTGCGACAAAAAAAAGCCTCATTACAACTCCCCGAATGGCAACGTTCGAAAATCGACCAATGATTGCAGCTGAAAATGTCATATGCCAAATCTAGTTGAGGTGGCTCAACGTATAGCGCTTTTAAAAACGGAAACTGAAATAACAATTCAGCTGCGGCAATCTCATACTATTAAGCTAGGCAGAAGTGAGTAGTCTTAGTCGATAGATCTCTATTTTAGTATTACGAATTTATTTGACGATTTTTGATTTAAATCACGAATTTATTTGTTTTATTATTGTTATTAGTTATTCATTGAAAAATGAGTCTCAGTCAATGAGTCTTCATTTGAATTCAAATTTATTTTAATGACTTAGCATTTACTAAAAAGATGTAATTTTTTTTTATAAAAAAAGTTGTTATATGGATTTGCTTGATTGTTTTAAATTCTTAGAATTTTGTGCATTTGCAATGTACCTAAGTTAGTAGCGAGCGAAGCGAGCTTGGTTTGCGAAGCAAACCATATAAGATTGCGTAGCAATTTTCAGGGGTTGGCGAGCGTTAGCGAGCAGGGGGCACAGCACTCTAGTTGTATAAAAATAAATGGATAGATTTAGATTTTGCTTGAAACTAAATTGATTTCTTATAGTTCTCTTTTCTAATATCAAAAACATTTCTTTTCCTTTGACAGTTAATATTATAGAAATGAAGATTCAATAAAATCTAAAGATTGCAGAGAACAGTTTAAAGAAATTTACTTCAGAAGTATTGTATCCAAAGAAATATATAAATTTTAAAACTAGCTGTAATGAAAATTATAGTTATTTTCGATTTTTAAAACATGCGATTCGAAAACTGTTATATATTTTTTTACTTTTTTATAACTTCATTTTTTATATTCCATATTTTTGCATAATTATCTTAAGAAAAAAGAAAAATCAATAATAGCAAGAAATAAGGAAAAAGATAAAATTTTTCCACTGCTAGATTTTTTTTACATATTCAATTCGAAAAATAAAACCCAATGAAAATAAAGTATAAAATACGAGTTATTATTTTCTATTACACATTTGTTGTGTTACAAACAGTTTTTGTTTTATCGAAATCAAATGTGACAGATTACTCTATGTATGAAAAACAATGTATGATCAATTCTGACTCCCAGTGTCCGTAAAAGAACAATGTCTCAAATATTTCAAATTCCATTATTGTTTAGAAAATTTATTAAGTTGAGTCAAAATAAGCCTTGAAAGAAAGAATACGCAATCGGAGAAATTCTTTTCAAGATTCGATCCATGTTTTGAAGTCATGGAAGAATTCCATCAACATTCTATATTTATTTATCAAGTATTACATAGGAGACGCAAGCATTACTTTATCATTCTAAAAGCCCTTGATATGTTTTTAATGGATACAATTTTTAATTATATTTGACAATGTATTTGAGATGTTGTATAAATGGAATTTCCAACATCAACAAAACCTTCTACTTTCGCCAAACTTCATATATATATATACATGGGTTAGACAAAATAATGGAAACACTTCGATACTAACACATTTTTTGATATTTTTTTAAAAAATATTGAGAGAACCAGTTTATAAATTTAGAAAAAGTTTAGATCGTGCTATTTTTCATACATATCAATGAAGTTTAAAGCTTTTTGAGAAGCGAACAATAAATTACAAATGGAAAAAAAAATGTTTTTGAGCCCCCTATGTCAAAAATGCACTAATATACTTGTAATTTATAATTATTATTTTGTTTATTATATGCAATAATTGCACAAAGTTTCGTAAACCTAGTTTAAAAATTTATGGAGATATGGACAAAAATGATTTTTTTTCCTTACGTTTTTCGCTATAACTTAGAAAATATTCAATAAATCGAAGCAAAAATTTTGTATCAATTTAAAATGGGCTTCAAAATTATTGCTCTAAAATTTGAAAAAAAATTTGTAAAGAACTGCGCAAGATATGAGTAATTTAAATAATTCTTTTATAATTCGCAAAAGCAAAAAAAAAATTTTTTTTTTTAACAATTATGTAGTAAATCGTATAAAAAAATGCCCTATTTGAATATCTTAAGAATTTAAAAAGTTTCAAACAATTTTCTAAGCAGTTTTTGCACCGTTTAAAAGAAACTCAAAATGATAAGGGGTTCTCCACAAGTTTCATTGCGTACTATTAAGCAATATTTAATAAAAATGACACCGGCATTACAGGGGATTATCCTCATCAAAGTATCTTTTCTTTTCCATGTTTTATTTCTTAATACAATCACATTTTGTTGTCTCGACCATCATTAGAAGGATATTATCATTTGTTGTATCATGTATTAATTTTGGTAGTAGGCACTACTGGTATTATGGCAATTGGTGCAATTGTAATAGGTCACAAATGTGCAAATACAGGTTCAACATATTATATAAGAATATTTGATACAAATTAAAACTTTTTAGCAAACAGAATTTTTTTTAAAATTTTTTTTGTAAACTTTTTACATTTTTTATATTTTTAAATATATTGATATATATTTTTTTAAATATTTTTTCTTTACATTTTTTTTGTATTTATTTCTTTTTTATGTATTTTTTTTAGAACTTTTTTTCTTCATTTTTTTAGACAAACCATGAAGTTGTTTACATTACACTTAGGTACAAAAAATTACAATCCGGTAAACCTTAAAACAGAAATGAATTTGCGAATTTTTCATGGAGACTTAATGGATAGGTTAAACATCAAAACAATGAGCATGTTTTAAACAGAAAAAGAAAAGTCTTTTTAATAGGAAATAAAAACCAAAATGGTTCATAATAAGTAATTCAATAAAAATGGCAATTATGATAAGAAAACAGTTGTCGTTCTTCACCAATAAAATAAAGTTTTCCTAACTAATAAAAATTCAATTTAATCAGTCATAAACTAAATCATTGTACATTTCAAAATAAAATAAAAAAAACAAAAAAAATTTGGAATAAGAAACTTAATGCCTCAACCATATTTTAGGTGTAATGAAACTCTTATATGAAAATAATGATAAATTTAAGTTGACGTAATTGACTACATTTGAAAGGAATGATAAATATATTTGCTTTTAATAAAAATATCAAAAATATTTGAATAAATAATGCAAATAATTTATTTAATATTGATGCAAAATTCTCAAAGAGTCCCCTCAAACCGTCAATATGTTTTTATAAATACACATTTAAAGTAGTTAAAAAATAAATAATTTGAAATTTCATTTATTTAAAACACCGAAACCTATTATGTTTGTGATATGATATTTTCTAGTAATTTATTATAAAAATGTTCAAAATGTGTAAAATAATTAATTTCATTCGTCACTATATTATTTTTTTAATAAAAAAAAAATCACATTTTAAGAATTATAAAAAAGGGAAATATATAGTGAATAAGAGATTTTCTTTCTCCAAACATTTTCTTATGTATTTAATTTTGCTTAGGGGGAATGAAATTACTTCGATGTGAAATAGTAAATACTACTTAAATCTTCTTAAAAAAATCCATTTCCTCCTTAAAATTGACACTTTAACTTGTTAACAAAAAATAATTATGTTTTTAGTTTTGAGTAGCTAAATCTGAAATATGTCAAAAATTGTTTTTTTTGTTGAATAATCAACAAAGAACTGTAAGATCCTGAAGCGACATACTTCCAGAAAAATAGCAGATTTTACAAGATTTCGATTACATTTACATGGCAAACACTTCAAGTAAAATAGAGAAAAATACAAGCATTTCACGCAAAAATGAACATAAAACTGAACTAAGACATTTATACTTGCATACAAAGAATATCAATAAACTTATTTTTTCAGTCACCCCTATTTTATTTAGCTTGTTGTCTCTGTTTATTGGCATAAATGTTGTTGAAATTAACACTTTTTTTTGAATAAATAGTTCTACACTGTTATTTAGCATAAATAGAAAAGAAATTGGACAAGGTTGTGTGAGAGTCGGGTCAAAGCTGTTTTTATCAAGCAGTAGAGCAAACTAGAAAACATATGTCTGTAGTTTTCACCAAAATGTTTTTCCTGCAGAGCAAATGTCAGCACCACCATTTGATAGAGCTCAAGTAATATTAGGTGTTGCTATACCGAATAGGGATGTCGATACCTCATGCAAGTAAGTCTAGAACAGAACTTTTGCTCTGTTCTAGACTTTTGTTCTGCTGTCTAACAGAACTTTTGTTCTGTTTTGAGTAGAACAAATGCCACCGAGAAAGGAAGTTTATTGATCATGGCTCAAAAAGTCCCTGCGGGAATCCTTCTTCAGATAATATATGAATGGTCGGACTCAGTTAAAGTTCTAACAATTATCTTCTTTTTCCTAACCGTTATCGAGGAGATTCTTTTTTTTTTTTATCAGATATGTAAAGGGAAAAGTATTGCACAAAATAGGAATGATTCTAAGTAAAAATGAGAAATTTTTTATAGGAACTTTAAATAATATAGTTGTTGCTTTAAATAATAACTAGGCGGGATTTTACAATTTTCGAAAATCAAATATGATTGATGCAAAGCTCAAACATGGAATAGGCAAGCGATTTTCATAGTTCTATTTTATATTGCATCTTTCACAAAAGGTATCTGTTTCAGTCTTTATTATTGGTCAACGGAAGAGTGAATTTTTGGTATTTATTTTTTATAGAGTAATTAATAGTCCACATAGATCTTGATATGGTATAATATGCGCAGAACTGCGTATCACTTTGCTACGATGCATGTATTAAATATGAATGATTTAATAGTCCACTAAACAGGCATAAAATGTTCATGTCTATCAGTCCAATTTAATTTATATCCTTCTCAACTTTCACGTGATGTATCTGTTTCAGTCTTAACTATTGATCAAAAGAAGAATGAATTCTTGATATTAATTTTCTTCTCCTAAAAATATGTTGTACATTTCTTTATTCGCTCTCAGGCAGTACTACTGGTTATGTGGATTTTTAGTTTATCAATTTTGAACATTTCTGTCTTTCCAATTATTAAAATCATATTATTTTTGCTAGCCGACTCTTATTTGCATTATTCTTAAGGACAGGGCTGGATATCTTCAGGTTAAAGTTTAATATCTAATAAAACGGAAAAGATAAAAACATCGTCGGCAAGTTTCGTATTAATAGCTCACCAAAGGATGGTACAATACTGTTTAAAGTTGCTTGCTTGCAGATCCATACGGCAAAAATAATTTAACTAATATCTTCTTTTTTTGTGGAATCAAAATTGTCTACTTCTGTGCGCATAACTGAAACTCGTGTTCGAGTTGTTTAGAGAAAGATTTTACCAGGCAGTCGTTTCTATCTTCTGATTATCAAATACTTCATTTTGTTTCATTCAAATTGAAACTGAAAATACTAATATTTTAGTAGTCAAAACGTTGATTTAGAAATTATTTTCTGGCTTATAAATCGGATTAAAATTACCTATCATCAATGGTAGAATTCTTAAAACTTTTTTGGGCACATTCTGTATCAGCATTGTATTTTCTCCCACAGCAAAAATAAGTTGGTCTATAAACTTTTTGACATCTTCGTTTCATAAATCTACAATTCAATCTACATTTCGTTAATCTACATTTTGAATTTATCATTAAAGACTTGAATTTACCATTTTATTGTCCAAACATTTTCCTATTTTAGCAGCAAAATCATCAGAAACTATAAATTTTTGTTAGTTACAGCAAAATTTTCGATAAAGTTCTCAGAAATTAGTCTTTTAAACAAATCAGTTCAATTCTTTATTTACAAGTAATTTGCAATCTTTTGGAATTTGATAGTATTCATATTTTAAAACAATAACAAATAAAAATTTTGGCTGATTTCCCTGGTATTTTAGAGTTATTTATTACTTTGTTTATTAAAGTGTTTAGAACTTGAATGAGCTAGCTTTTATACAAACATTTTTTAAATAAACATTCAGCTCATTGGCGATTCGAGCTTTTACGTGATTAACTTAATTTAGTTAACTTAAGCATTTGTGTACGATTATTTACTAACGGAATTCTAAAAATAGCAGTAAAAATGGCGAATATAACAGTACATGATTAGTTTGCAATTCGACCATCTAAAAAATAATAATACCCTGTTTTATGAGTGAAAAGCTTTTGAGATTATAATAAATTGGCTTATAATGGCATTGTGCAAGTTGCATTTTTAAAATACATTTTTTAAGTATTTTGAGCATTTTTTTGTATTTAAGCATTATGAGCATTTTTTTTCTACTGAATATATTCCTCGTCACTGAAATCATAAAAAAGGTACATATTAAAAGTAGAAATTATGCGTTAACAAATAATACTAAGGCAAAAATATTAATTTTAGCATATAAACTTTTCGCTATTTTTGTGCATTTACCAATAGATACACATATAGCCAAAACAATTTCAAAACACTTTAAATAAACGATTCATGTTTGATTAATATATAACTCTTTTAAAACTTATCTTTCTTGTTCATTACAAATTGAAATAAACAACTTCTTAAATTTAATTTTTGAAAACTAAAAATGCTTGAAATTTCATAGATGAAAAATTCAATTCTGCTTTTTTTAATTGATAAATTTGGTAGCGATTAAAAAAATACTGAAAAATATCACAATCCGTTAATAGAATCAAGTTGCAAATCCAGGTTACATAGTAGTATTTGAAGATTCCTTATCCTGACCCACACGGAATAAAGTTTTCCCATAAGTAGATGAAATATTATTGGTTCATTACTCTTATCCTAGCAGCGAAAGGTTTCTTTCAAACAATCATCATCGAAGGCGTTAATAAATGCAGCTGTTAGTTTCTTAAATGCCCCAGTCCCCTTCGTTAAGTTCAAAATTAAATTAAAATAGACATTTAAATGATGTAGATCAACAAGTCTACTGGTTTTTTATTGAAAGTGAAGCACCTTAGCTAAGACAGAAAATTATTTAAAAAAATTTTAATAATTATGGTATACACTGTTAAAATTTTCATTCTAAAATTACGGTGAAATAACTGGCAGCTGTCTGTCCATCTGATTAACAGTAAATTTTACGGTAAAGAACATTTTTTTCCTTAATGGTTTTTTCACCATTTGCAACTAGCATTTTTCGAAATAGAAAAAAAAAAAATATATATATATATTGTAAGCTAGACATAGGAGCTCTACTTTTCGTAAGGTAATGCACTTTGGAGAGTTCCGAATACTGGAAATTCTTCATGTGTTGAAGGGAATGGAGGAAATATTGTGGTGTCAACGCTAGGACTCGAACTCCAGTTCTGTCGGTTATGAGATTGACAGATAAGCCCGCTCGGCTATGATATCTACCAGAGTTGGCCAAAAATGTAATCGATTACATTTTTTGATTACAGTAATCAATTACTTGTAATCATGATTACAATTTTCAAAAATTTTGATTACAGCTGTAATCATGATTACAATATTGATTACAGTAATCAATTACTTGTAATCGTGATTACAAAGTTTGATTACAGCTGTAATCATGATTACAATTTTGATTACAGTAATCAATTACTTGTAATCATGATTCCAAGTAATTGCGATTACAAGTAATCACAACAAAAACGATTACAAGTAATTATGATTATAAGTAATCAAAATATATGATTACTTGTAATCACGATTACATGTAATTTGATTACATGCAATTATGATGACATGTAATCTAAATGCACGATTACAAGACTATTGTATTCTTATAAATGATTATATTTCACAGTAGATAGTAGAATGTATTTCATAATGATGCATTTTGCACGTATTTGTATACGTTTAAATGAATGTAACTAAAATGTATGTACATATGATTTTATCTAGTGCATATGTTCAGACATTTTAGTTTCACACACATGTACATACACTTATATTGTAGGTATAAAATATATGTACGTATGTATATAGATAATAATTACGTATGTATGTGCGAACAATGTAGACATGTACATTTATACACAATGAATATATGCATTTTATACAAATATTTGTGTATGTAAAATGTTTATCTATGTTCATGTACGCATGTATATAAAAGTACTTGTGTTTGTACGAACATATATACATTGTCTGTACAATGTATGTCCCATGCATGCATGTGCAATTTATTTATGAACAGTATAATATATGTATGCATGTACAATATAGGTATATCGTAGGATGTACAATATATGTATGTATACATGTACATGATATGCATGTCCAGTGTATTTATGTGCATATACATAATATGTTCATGCTCAATGTATGTTTCCAAATATGCATAATACATTTGTGTACGATAGTACGTACATTGGGCGTATTTATATTTTACATATATTCATACATACATTCGACATGCATAACGTACATACATACACACATTTGAGATGCATATATTGTACAGATGTATATACATATAGCGTACAGATGTATATTCATATACTAAACATATAATGAAATGAACATATAATGTTCATATAATGTACATATGCGTGTACATATAGAGTACATATGTGTATAAATATATTGGGCATAATTCTTTCGTACAAATTTTACTTGTGTACATGTATGCTATCCCTATCTATGCATATGGTGCAATGTATATATGTCCAATGAATGTATCCACACATGCACAATACACGTATGTTCCATGTATGCATATCCATATGTACTATATATGCACGTACAATACATGAATGTATGTACATACATTGTACATGCGTACATACATTATACGTATACATATGTATATTACATTTATGTCTAAATATGTGTACAATGCAATAAATAAAACGCATGTAAGTTAACTTTTAATGACTCAAGCAAGTTAAATGACAAAATCAAACGATATTTAAATTTAGTTTTCAGATTTAATTGTTCTATGTCATTTTGAAATTTTTTGAATAAGGAGTTATTTTCAGGTATTTTCATGAAATGTTTGACAATACAGATTAATTTTCTTAATAACACAATGCATGATTCGTAGAAATTTTTTAAATGGTAAGAAAAACGGTAAATTTTATGTGTGGAATTAATATTTAGAAATTCAAAATAAAATTATCGTTTGCTTTCTAAAAAATATGAGGTCGAGTTTCATATGCCTTAGAATAAATTTTAAAACTAATTTTAATAACTTTACTCATATAAATTTTTTTAATGCATGCACAATGTATGTGTATATTGTAATTACATATATTTAAATGTACGCATGTATTTGTACATTACTTGTAATTATGTACATGTATACGTTGTATGTACATGCATACATTGTGCATATAACTATTTTTTTTGTACATCCATGCATTACATGCGCATAAGTTTTAACAAAGTATGTAGTTATACAAGTACATACGTAAGTTGTACATAAGTACATACTTTGCGTGCACATATATCGATGTACATATAAATATGCATGTATACCTGTACGCATTTTATTTACGCAACTATGTGCATATATTGCGCCTTTAAATAACATTCTTACATATTGTACGTAAATACGTACAATTTTATATACATACGTACATTGTATATACGTGCTATTATCGTAAATTTATACAATATATGTACTTAAGTACATAAAAGCTTGCAAGAGCATAAAAATTATTTTCATATACGTTCATACATACATTGTCTATGTATACAAAGATACAAAACATTGCCCTTTTGTACAAACTAACATACATGCGTACATGTATCATAAATGCATAATTATATGTACTAAGCATATGCGCATTGCATTAAGTATATTACAATATAATTATGAATATTGTACGTACAAACAACGTTTGTGCATACATTGTATGTATAGCAATCGCAAATAGTACGTTCATGCGTGCGTACATTCTATGTTCATAAAAATATGTAAACACATGAATACTTACATAAAAAATTTGACTATAGTATACAATCGTAATAACTTGTAATCGTATAGTTTGATTACAAGTAATCACAATTACATGTAATCAAATTACATGTAATCATGATTACATGTAATCATATATTTTGATTACTTGTAATCATAATTACTCGTAATCGTTTTTGTTGTGATTACTTGTAATCGCAATTACTTGGAATCATGATTACAAGTAATTGATTACTGTAATCAAAATTGTAATCATGATTACAGCTGTAATCAAAATTTTTTGAAAGTTGAAATCACGATTACAAGTAATTGATTACTTGTAATCATGATTACAAGTAATTGATTACTGTAATCAAAATTGTTATCATGATTACAGCTGTAATCAAAATTTTTTGAAAGTTGTAATCACGATTACAAGTAATTGATTACTCGTAATCGTGATTACAAGTAATTGATTACATAGCTGTAATTATATGTAATCAATTACAGTTGTAATCGATTAATGTAATCAACGGCCAACTCTGATATCTACGCAGCTGCAAAGAACTAAGTAACTTCATTAGGTGGCTCTAGTTGGTGCGATAAAATTCTGGTCGTTTAACTGTATAAGTTGAAAGCAGTTAATAAACAGTTTTTCTCAAACTTAACGGTTTGATTACCATTTTATTTACGGTTATTTAACTGTTTTGATTAAATATGGTGAAATAACCATTCAACAAATAGCTATTTAACCACTTTTTGCTTGAAATTTCTAACAGTGTATAATAACTGGAATAGCATTTCATAGCTTTTCATTCGCTGCAATTAAGTTTAAAAAATATTTATTAGTAAAAGTTTCGCTGTTGTGTAGAAAGTGACGAAACATTTTCTGCCATTACCTCGTACAAAATAGAGAAGTGAAGTGAAGAAGAAATATCTCTGCGAAAGCAGGAATTTTAAATATTCGATAGGTAAAATTGTGGTGTGACTCTTTAATAAAGTTGTAGCCCGGACTTTTTATTTAAATAAAGCTATCTACAAATACGATACAAAAAAAAATGTCAAAATGATTAAAGTCTTCTTTATCCAAGATTATCCAGACTTCTTTTTAAGACTACTATATCCAAATGGGACTTGAACAAAAAAGTAACTAATGTGTCATTTAATCTTTGAATTGTTTTCGTTTTTAATAGTTCAACTTTAAATTTACGAACAGAAAAATTAAAAATGTAATTTAGATACTTTCATAAACTTAATGTTTTTCCTAAATATTAGAAGAACTTTGCACCACATAAAAATTAAACAAAAATATGAAAATCTTTAGTAAATGGTTGTTACAGTTTAAAAATTTCAACGGAAATAATTCAAGGTGGTAAATTGAACTGTTAAGAGTAATTATTTCTGTACTCTGAAAACATCTGGTATTCGTATACGAGTATCTCATGATAAAGGTTGACATTCATTAACGTGAATTCCCTTAAGCTTCAGGATAACCATAAAAAAGCTTTAGTTAAATTCATAATTAAGTATTGTAAAAAAAGTATGAAATAGTGATGGAAATATTTATTTAAAAAAAATTTAACAAAATAATTCAGTTAAAAAGTTTAAAAATTGTTACCTTTAACGAGTAGCCCATAATTAAATAAAAAGAATTGAAGATCTGAAAAAATATAGATTTCAATGTAACAATGTTAAATTCTTAAATAACATGAAATTATATACGAAATTACTGTAATTACCGAAAATTTTTCAATGTTTATGGATAAATAAAATATTGAAGGCAATGCTTCAATAAACAGGACACTAAAAACAAAAAGCATGTATAATATTAATTTGTTAACTTTTTCAGTTGAATAACACAATAATTTTTGGTATGCAATATGCATACCAAATGCAAAAGTTATACATATTGTACTTAATTGAATTTTTAAGTAATCGGTTAATAAATCATTTAAAAAAACTGAGTGTGAACTTTTTTCAAATTTAAAAACAAACATTTTTAATAATATCAAGCAAAAATAAATACGTTTCATAATATAATAAAAATGTTTAGAAGGAATCTTGGCTAATTACATCATATGTCAAAATCTTATCATTAAGAAATAATTAAGGATATCTTATAATTAAGTCATGAAGGAAATGGTTGGGAAAAAAACAATCAGCAAACGACGTGGATTTATTAAAGAATGCCATAAATTAAATGTGTCAGAATATGATTACTCTATAATTCGAAATTCTAGTGTCAGAAAACACGGATTTACGATGGTATAGTCGCTAATTAAGTGTGTTAGAAAGGGAGCACTATACTCTATAATTAGAAATTTTAGTGTATTAAGTGTTGCATAAACTGAGTACTTTTGTTATTATTTTGTAAACTTTTAATTTTGAAAAAAATGCTTTATTCTATTTTGTATACAATTCGACTGAAATGGAAAATGTTCGCGCAAATGTTTTTTCTTTCCTGGAAGAAATGACGATGAATTTTCATTAGATTAGAAAGCATTTTGCCTTGAAGTTTGTAATGCGTTTAAATGCTTATAATTTGTGTTAAATTTGAAATTTAATTTTGCAATTTAGAGAAAAAGCAAATGGTGAGTTGTCAATTCGATAAGGGTAAATTATTAAAAGAAGAAACATCTAGTTGAAATTTTATAGTAAAAAGTAAATGGCTTGAAAACAAAAGCTCAAACGACAGCTTTCATCTTTCACATTTTTGAATTTGAAAGCTGTAACTTGTTTTATATTAATGCTTCTAAAAAAGTTTAAAATTTCTGTTTTTGACTTGAGAAAATTTAAGAATTAGTCCTATCTCATGAGATCTAAATATATTTAATTTGACCAAAATTATGTTTTTAAATATGTAATAACTTTTTGCCGATTTGTCAAAGCTTTTAATTTTTCGTGTTACAACTTCTTTTTTTATTTCATTTTGTCCTTTTCATTATAGCATCAAATCTAGAATACCGTTTCACTGCATTACATTCGATACGTATTAAGATATAGTCCCACAGAGGGATGTTCGTTTAAGATACGGTTCCGAGTTGAACCCGTTAGTCAGTGAATGGGGTGACTATTTTGATCAGCCTGCGAGGAGACCGTGGGCGCGCGTTATCGATCCTAGTTAAATTTTTCTATGAGCTACCATCGTGCAGGAGCTGCAGAGGATGAAAAATCTGATTACATCTGATCAGACCGTCGTCAATGGCCTATTGTGGAGCTTTAGGGCGACGTTAATGATTTCTAATACATATTACGACCCACATGGATTATAATATGTATTAGAAATCATTTACGTCGCACTAAAGTAAGTAATATAGTAACGCGATATTTAGTTCTTGTGTCATTAAACTCCAAATTTTTCCAATTAGCTAGTTACTGTATTTAAAAAGGATTTATTATATTAATAATTATTTGTAAATAACAAAAGCGTTTGAGAAATATGATTACAAATGGTAAAAATATACTCATGTAATTTGCCGATTTTGGTAAATATATAAAGTGCACACATAGGGGGTCGCCAACTAATATTTAAGTGAAGAAGAATAAAACGTTATTAAAATATGTTCAGATGCTAGCGAGGAAAGCCGTAGGAAACATTATAACTTGTTTGTTTGCCAGAGAAAACAAAGATGAGATTGGTGTTTATTAGAAACTTCTTCAATTTTAAAAAGGCAATCAAATTGGTTTTGGTGTTATACATCCGGCCTTCCTCACAGTTAGCGTGGCAGATTAGGATAATGTACTGTTTCTTTCTCGTTAAACTATTAGTTCGCAATTTTTAACAGGCATACCTTTCTGATTCTTAAATTCTGTTCTGTATTCTAAAAAGATATGGCAAGTGTTGTGATTACAGAGAAACACTTTGTATATGTAATTAATTTTGGTATAAGCGCTGGAAATGACCGACGGTAGGTAATTTATTCTCTGAAAGTTTAAAAATAATTACAAAATTCGCCTATGGATAGCACTGCCAGATAGAAAAATTATAAAACAATATTTAAAAATTAGCTACCATTTTAGCAATATTTAGCTGTTTTGGAACAAAACCAACAGACATCTTTTTAAATATTTTAGCTGGAATAATCCAACTTGCAGCAGAGAACATTGTTTTACGCTTTTCAATCAACAATGCCATTTTTGGAAAAGCCTTGTTACTAATTCTGAAAATTTTGTGAGAATAAAATTTGGTTTCGCAAACAGAACGCAGCAAACAATGTATTTTTTATCTCATTTTGTTTCCATAAAATTGGTTTTTCAAATCGTGTTTATTTTTGGGACACCGGTAAAACAAAGCACATTTCCCTCTTAAAGAATTAAGGTATTAGCTATAATTCAAATACATAATTGCAAGATTTGACGCAACCGCCTGTATTTATCCAAATAATGTTTAAAAAAAAGGAAAAATATTTATTTATATTAGTGGTAATATTTGTCAGAGTTTCATAATGACGTTTTAATTTACAAGAGCGTATTTATGTTTGAATTCAAGCTCTTTTACGATAGCTACTAAACCTTTTTAATTGGTACAGCGCAACTTTAATTAAATTACATTAAAACCTTTTTAATAGGTATTTTATAAAGTTTTGAAAGTGATATTAATTTACAAAGGCGTAGTTACGTTAGAGTTGAAGTATGCTTTTAAGCAAAATCTTACGGTAGCTATTAAAATGTTTTAATTACAATTATTATTACAATTTTGTATTATACAATTTAATATTATTATAATTTTATATTATACAACTTTATATTATTACAATTTTATATTATACAATTTTATATTATACAATTTTATATTATATTACAATTCTAATAAAATTATTCTAAAACATTTTTAATAGGTATAATAAAATCTTTTAAGGTAGTGCTAATCTGCAACAGAGTGGTTACGTTAGAGTTGAAGTATACTTTTAAGCAAAGTTTTCTGTAGCTATTAAAATTTTTTAAATTGGTATATTACAATTTTAACAACACTATTTTAAAACATTTTTAATAGGTATAATAAAATCTTTTAGAGTAGTGTTCTACAAGAGTGTAGTTGCGTTAGAGTTGAAGTATGCTTTTAAGCAAAGTTTTCTGTAGCTATTAAAATTTTTTAATTGGTATATTACAATTTTAACAAAACAATTTTAAAACACTTTTAATAGGTATAATAAAATACTTTAAAGTAGTATTAATCTACAAGAGTAGTTACGTTAGAGTTAAAGTATGCTTTTAAGCAAATTTGTACGGTAGCCATTAAATTTTTTTAAATTGGTATATTACAATTTTAACAACACTATTTTAAAACACTTTTAAAGGTATAATAAAATATTTTAAAGTAGTGGTAATCTACAAAAGTAGTTACGTTAGAGTTGAAGTATACTTTTAAGCAAAGTTTTACGGTAGCTATTAAAAGTTTTTAATTGGTATATTACAATTTTAACAAAACTATTTTAAAACATTTTTAATAGGTATAATAAAATATTTTAAAGTAGTGTTAATCTACAAGTAAGTACGGTTACGTTAGAATAAAAGTGTGCTTTAAGTAAAGAACGGTTGCTTTTAAATTTATTTTTATTGACTCGTATATTTTATATGAATAATGAACCGTAATATAGACTTTGACAAGAAAGACAACCTTGCTGAACTTGCAGTATTGCTTATATAAAAAGCTGTCTATTATAAAGAAAAAATATTTATATTTTTCTTTTATTCTCTATTGACGGCAGGAATGCTTTTTGTGTTTATGCATAATCAATAGCAAGAAATGCTTAAATCTGGGAAACTTTATAACAAAATCTGTAAAAAATCTATTACTTAAAACTTAGCATTTAAATTATAATATTTTTTTCACTCCGGTGCTATTTCGGTAAACATTCTTTTGTTTTTCCGTAGTTTTAAAAATAAACAAAAAACGTTTCCTACAACAAGAGCGTTTGTTAACAAACGCTATATCTCCATCAATTTTAAATCGACTGATATGAAACATTTTAAAAAGAATTATAATTGTAATATATAAACGATTTATAATTAATTCATTAATTCTGTACGAAGAAAGAAATTCTGGTAAAATTACCATATACGGTAAAAAGGATCAAATTACGGTAAAAAGTACCGGCTCTCATGTTGCTGTTACTTTTTTCCGTAAAATTCCTTTTGATCGGAACATGTTATCACATAAAAAAAGTCTGATATACCTTAATTTTTATAGATATAATTACCGTAAAATCACTGAATCACTATCATTAAAAATTTCTTAAAAAATACGGTATAAAATTTATTTTACGTATGATAATTTATCAATTAATGATCCGAATTAATAATTAATTAATGATCCGAATTTATTTTTAATTTTTTTTAGTGTAGTAATAATGTTTTTGGTGATTAAAAAACAACATAACTGTGTAAGGTAAAACAAATATATTCTGTATATAAACCATTCATTTGATAAATTTTCTGCTCATATAAAAAAGGTTTACTGGAAATTTTGTTTTTTAAAGTTATAATTCTTATTACCTCACATTTCGTAAACAAATACAAAACTGAAAAGTATATTTAACCGAATGAATAATTTTTAGTACTAAGGTACAATGATAGAAATACCTAATTTAACCGCATTTACTAAATTTTTACACATATTATAAAGCAACTAGTGGACTGCGCCCCCTGCTCGCTAACGCTCGCAAACTCCCGAAAATTGCTACGCAATCTTATACGGTTTGCTTCGCTCGCTACTAACTTAGGTACATTGCAAATGCACAAAATTCTAAGAATTCAAAACAATCATTCAAATCCATATAAAAACTTTTTTTTCAAAAACAAATTACATCTTTTTAGTAAATACTAAGTCATTAAAATAAATTTGAATTCAAATAAATGACATGTAATTCGTTAAACCTATTAGAAATGTGCTATAGTATAATTCGTGATGTAAATCAAAAATCGTCAAATAAATTCGTAATATATAAATTTGTGAAAAAAAGCGCCTTCGACAAAATACTAAAATAGAGATCTATCGACAAAGACTACTCACTTCTGCCTAGCTTAATAGTATGAGATTGCCGCAGCTTATGCTCTCTGGTTATTTCAGTTTCCGTTTTTAAAAGTGTTATATGTTGAGCCACCTCAGCTAGATTTGGCATGTGACATTTTTAGCTGCAATCATTGGTCGATTCGCCGTGTAAGAGAAATAGTAACGTAAACAGAACAAAGCAAACGTTGCCACCGGCGGAAAAGAAATACAGCCGAAATTTGGGTGCCACGTAAGAGAATTATATATATTAGATATTATACTCGTATTGTTAATGTTACTAAAAGTCATTACCATAGCTTCAGTAAAAATCACCGAACTTTTTGGTGCCACTGAACCAAACTCCGTAAATTTTACCAATTTCTTCTAGTTTTGACCAAATGTTTTCTTTAGTGATTAAAAATTTATTCTCCTTTAAAGATAAAACTTATTAGGTAACTGGAAAAAAAAAACTATTTTTTTTTAAATATTTAAAAAAATTTTTTTTCCATATATTTTAACGTTCTAAAGTTACTATGGTAAAGAAATAAAAAAAAAACAATAATTCTCGTTAAATATTCCATAGCTTCTTAATCAATGTCTCATTATGGTTACTCAAATTTTTAATTGTTAAAATAGAATAAAAAACACTTTTTGAGACTAAGCATTAGTTACTTTTTTTTTAGATTGATGAAGTAATTAATATTGAACTTAAGTTTTTTAAGCTTTAATTATTTGAAAATTTCAGTTAATTTGGATTTTTATTTTTCTTATTTTTTTAAACTTATATCTTCATTATTTCTTTAAACTAATGGCATTCATAATCGTTTATATTTCGAAAACTTAGTTCAAACTATAATCGCTTTAGTTAATAGCTTTTTTAATAAAATTTTTTAATTGAAAATAACTCAACCATGTAGTAAAATAAATAATTTCAAAGCTTCCTAATAATTATTAAAGTTAATCTTGATAAAGAAGGCACAGAAAAAGGGAATAGTTAATTTGTTCCTTATGTAGTTTCATTTGTCTGACATGGTCAAAAAATAAAGAATAAAAATCAAATACGATGTAAGTATTGGTAATACTGTTTTTAGAGCATGCTCAAATAAGTATTTCTTATTATTTCGTCAGTGAAATAAAATTCGCATAAAAATAGTGCGCTAAATAAAAAACGGAACACCCTGAATAAATTTTGACCAAATGATCCGATTTTCCCGTACCAGGACTCAATCTTTAATGATTTGAGGCTCAGCTTAAATATGATAACTAATTCGTACAGACGATAATAAATAAATAATTCCAGCAAACTGAAGCCGCAAGGTATTAGTTAATTAAAAGCTTCATTCGTTTTAAAAAATATAAAAATTTGAAACAACAGTCGACATGTTTTAAGTGCTAAAAACAGGGGGCCATTTTTAAGAATTATTAGACGCAAATGAAGAGAAAGAAAAAAGCAATTTGAAATATAAAAATGTAAAGTTGCTAACGAAAAATTAATGCGAGATACAAAACTAGAAAAACCACAGTAGCCGATAGAGAAAAAAAGAGAACAAGGAAAACCACCATAGCCGAGAATGGAAAATCAGGGTAAAATGCATTTCCACGCGCTATGGAGAGTTGGTAAGGAACTAATGTTAGTTATTCACATTAATGTAACATTAGGGAAGAAATAGTTGAGTGGTATTTAGAAGGGATGATAATTAAATATTTTAAGCAAATGTCGTTAAATAAGGGAAAAATAAATAATTTTAAAACAAATATGTGGAAGTCGTTACATCCTTGGATGATGAAAAAGGAGGCATATATCCTTTTAGGGAAGTTCACACCTTTCAATGGGGAATGGTTTGTTCTTTTACGCGAGAAAAATAATAAATTTTAGTGGATAAAGTTGCTAAACTGAATGTTGAAAGGTTGATTGCCATTATGTTAAGGATTCTTTTACCCTCTAGTAACTGAAATTATATCATTATCTTTTATCTAACATTTACAAATGATACTTTTTGTGATCAAGCTTTTCTACTTCTTAAAAGGTTTATATACAGCAATAATTATAAGTTTAGTTTTTTTTCAATTCACCATAATTTTTTTTTTCATTTTGCGCACTTCACCATTAGATAAGTTCGTAATCAATAATGTTAAATTGAATAAGATAGTAAGATAATAAAATAGTAAGTTATTTATTTAAGATTATACTATTTATTTGTTATCACATATTATGATAATAAATTATTGATATAGATTGAAAAAGTTAACATGAGGCTCCCACTCTCATTCAATTTGCTACCATTCTTAAAGGAAACAAAACGAATTTGAAAAAGTTAACGCAAAGTTGCCAACGAAATGAAGGAAATTGAAATTAAAGTAAAAAACAGAACTAAAAATACCTGGGTAAGCAAGAGAGGCTAATCTAAGTAGGTTGCATTTCCAAATCGCTGTGAAGGAGTGGCGAAGAACTCGTATCATTAGTTTAATTGAGGAATCAGCAATCATATCAATAAAATAAGATTCCAGAGCGTCAAGATGAGCTGATATAACAAAAAAGTGAAGAATTTTAAGGTTATTGAAGCTAAATTTAATATAGTTATTAGTTTACATCAGGATAAATGTAATGTTTAATTAAGTTTTATAACATTGAATATTTAGGTTTCTTGGGATTATAGATTTCCTTAAAAAAGTTAGAAGCTATTTCTTGAACTTAAAGGGATGAATTTTTTCTAAAATAAATATGTTTTTTAGACTTTTCTATAATACAACGAGTATTTTAAGGACTTCTTTTATACGAAAAAGCAAGACATTTTTATCCTGAAAAAATAAATAATGTTAATACATCTTTTATTTACACAGCACAATTTTTGACAGCTTTGTTTTTCTAGAAAAACTATTTGAAAGGAAAACCTTATGTCATTAAAATTTAATTCTGGAATGTCTATGTTTTTGATTGCAATAGGTAATATTATTTCATAATTCTTATGTTTCTAATTTCTTAAATATTAATTCTTTTCAGAAAATGAGAAAAGATTTTTTGTCTGTAGTTGATTAATTTTTAACTTGAATAAAAAGTGAAATGAAAGTGTTTGTTGTTAGTTTGTTACTAAAAGTGCTTTACATAGTAAATTCAAATAATAGAATGTACATCACTTAGATTCGGCAAAAATTCCCTTAAGAGAAAAAGTTAGATATATAGGAAAAGTTAATTAACAGAGAGCACAGAGATTGATTTTTTTAAAAATTCATTTCAAAATGTATTGGCTATATTTGTAATCTCAATGTAAAAACTTCATTTTCAAGTCATATTTTTTATTCTAAATTAATGTATTATCTTCCTCTGTATTTCTATTCAGTTTAAAAAGAAAAAAAACGCCCAACTTTTTTCTTTAAAGATTGAGGAGATATAAATTATTTGGATAAAGTTTACATATTTCACAAAGTTAAAATTTCACATTTAAATTTAAACATTTAAATGAAAATTTTAGCCTAAAAGAATATGAGAATATTTTAATTATTTATTACGTAATAATTCATCCCACGAAAGGATAATTTAAAATTAAAATCTTATTTACTTGTACATTTTTAAAATTTTTCCAAGGGATTAAGATTGTTAACTATATGTAGTTTCTATGTAGTATTTTCATAATGTAGTGAAATGAAGAAACTAATTCGCTATTTGATGTTTTTTCAATTCATTTTAAAATTAATAATAAAATTTAAGCTGAAAAAAGTGCATGGAATAGTTTTTTGTTTGACTTGAAATTTAAAACATAAGATTTGTTTTTTGAAAGTTACAGTCACGAAAGTAATATATGAAAATAAACGAATGAAATACATTTTTAGCAACTTTCCAGAAAGTGTAAAATCAAGTTAAAAATTATTTTTTCTGTAAATATGACTAGGATACAGAACTTAGAGCCTGAAAAAAGACTTTCATTTTCTTATTAATAAAAATACATTAAATTTGGCTATTTTTAAAAAAGTTCAGTGTGCATGAACGTATTGGGAATTGCTGAATTTCGAATGTTTCTGTAAAATTTACTTCTATACGTGGAAAGTTGCTTTTTAGTAGGATTTCCGGTTGAATTGCAGCAATACTAGAACTAGAAGTAGGCCTTTATATAAATTATTTAAAATTTTTAGAATAAGTCTTACAGAAGATTAAGTCTTACTATGGTAAAAAATACTATCATTACTATAGTAAATAGTACTATATAAATAATATGTTACAGGCATCCACAGGCAGATAAATCATATTGTACAAAGAAATCATGAAGGGTTTGGGGCAATATAGTGATAAGCCACTGCCATGTTTATATCAAAATATTTCTCACAATTGCTTCCAGAGAGAAACTTAACGAATTTTCGAAAGTTTCCTTTAATATCGCCTCAACATAATGAAATATTTTATTGTCCATAGTAACATCGACGTGTTTTCTCTCAACAATTTACTCCTGAAAATTTTGAAACATGTGGCTTATCATTACATCACCTCGAATTTTTCATATGTTCGAAGTTTATCAATGATATGAACTCGGCTGGAATTATGATGCTGGCTGGTCGATTCGAATACTACTACTCTCACCCACACAAACCACATTGCTGACTTAAAATATCCCCAATCGAAAGAATCGAAGGGTCAGAATCTTCTTGCCACCGGGATAACGTCGGAAGGTTTTCCTCTTCGTGTAATGCAAATGCAAGTTAGCTCCAACAGAAAATCTTCGTCTCAATGCTCAATACAACCGGGTTCCAACCCCAGCGATGGCTGGTTAATACGAATTCCGCACCCGGCTCGCATCGACCACAGTGCTGAGGTAAAATATCCTCAGTCTTACACGGATCATGGATAGGAGTCACCTTGTCGTCAGTCTAACCGTAGGAGGTTTTCCTCTCCATGTAATGCAAATATGGGTTAGTTTCATCAAAAAGTCCTCCATGATGGCAAATTTCTCCCAATACTTGATCCAGGAATTACCTTGTCTTCTGGATAGGATTCAAAATTACAAGGCTACGGAATTGAACATTAGTAGTCGTAAACAAAAAAAATTGGATCGGCAGTTCAAAGACGGTTATAAAATAAGATAAAATGCTCAATACAAGAATTAGTTAGTCATCTGGTATGCGTACAAGAATACGGAGTTGCATAGGCTTAATGCTGGACCAACCCAACTCTCAACCCAGCAACGATAGGCTCAAATCCACTAAGGATCAGTCTTTCAACTCCTGTAATAAAATTAGAATAAATAAAATAGTATGTTCAAATCGACATAGGTTTGTTTCTGTCATAAAGTGTGAGAACGCTTTTTGTTCACTTCTGTAATTATTTTAACTATTTTCTGTCAACAAGATAATAAGATACCGGATTAAGAAATGTAACTTAATAATCATTATTGAAATCTCTTCAGAAATTGTATCAGCCGCTCTTGTGGACAGCCTTAGAGAATATCAGGAAAATCAACCATTTGACCACACTGGAGATGTCCCTATGTACCATAACCGAGGAATAAAAGGTCTCATCAACTAACTCAATAACAAACTTCGCCCATTTAAAAGATTATTCTTAATTATTTTACGATTTTATTGTTTCTATTCATTTCCTTCTTCTATTATTTTTAATTATTCTATTTATGACATTAAGGACTGTTTACACGGCCCAAGTTCTTGAATCCGAGAAATTGGATGATTCATCGACACTATCCAAGTTCTTTATATAATTTTTTAAAATTTTTTGGATTGCACATGGATTTGCTCATGGAAAAATTATATAATTTTTCATTTTTATCTTATGTATCAGATTTTTATCTTATGAAAATCACATTGTTAAAATGCAGATGGATTTAAAAATAATGTTAGGAATTGAATTATGAAGGAATACACGAGGGAAAAAAATATATAATTAGATTTTCCAAAGATTTGTTTTATTTTCAAAGAATTTAGGCATTTTAAATTCTAATATCAATTTTTCAATAATATATTTCAATGAGTTAATATTTTTTTCCATCTTATTATAGTGTTGTTTTATGAATTTGTAGGAAGAATAGAAATCGACAATGCTAACCTTCATCTATCATAAGGTACCTCAAGATTTAGTATATCTTATATATTAGTGAGTTGATGCTTAATGATCGTAGTGGTAGTTACGCCACAGTACTCCCCCTCCAGAATTTTATCAGGGATAGAATTCGATGAACGGATATCACTAGTTGCCATATTTTCGAATAACGAGGGGGCTGTGTTAAGTTCACCGGATTTAGAGTACTTGTGTTGAGAACTGTATTAAGTTCACAGAGTTTTGAACGTTTTTCGTGAGTGCTGTATAAATTTCACGGTTGTGTGTGTAGTATTTCCTGTTTTGCTTTCAGCAGTCGAGTGTGTGCAAGATCACGTTATGTGTAAATGAGACTGAGAAGCAACAGCGTGAGGAGGACGATCACCGAGTCACAAATAGAAAGTCAACTGTTCATTGTGAATCATCAAACGATTTAAGCATGATCATATCACATTCGAAAGTGAGGTAAGAGCTTCAGACCATTCCAATCTGCGTCAATCAAAAAGTACCACAAGATTCAATCAAAAAGTGCACTAACCCCTGTACCAGTCAGTCATACTGAGCAAATGGTTTTAAAATAAGATAAAAAAAATGTAGGAGAACTCCGAGAATGCATTGAGATGTCATATGAGTGAGGATTGTGCATAAATGAATTTTATAATTGGGGGCAAAAAGTTTTAGATTCGCGCTTGAAAATTTCTGAAATATGAAACACTTTGCATTTCCCATTAAATATCTTCGAAAAATGGCTATTTTGTTAAATTTAGAGTGTTAAAATATACGAACAGCAACAGTGAACCACAAAGTTATATACTTCTGTAAATACATACCAATAAGCAGTAAACACATGTGTGGTGTATATTTGGCGTGACTTTGAAATTGATATTAACATGGTTTTTCGAAGTTCTGTCGCTAACGAAAAAAAAAACATACAAAGCCACAGTTTAAGTGTCTTACACTCGAAGCAAAACTATGATTTTAAACTATATATATAATCTTACCGCGAAGAAGTATATGGGCTTTACAATAGATAAATAACTTAAATATTTAAAAAGTTATTAAGGCCGGGGTAGCCTGGTTGGTAGAACATTGGGCCCATGTCCAATATTCTATCAACCAAAGGTTGTGCGTTTGATCCTTGCCAGTCAAAGACTCCATGTAGTAAATGGTGACTGGTGTACGTTAAATCTACTTCTGCTATAGTTAAAGTTTCTTTACCATCATCATCAAATTTCCTATTTGTCTAACAGTTTATGACAATTGAGCAAAACTTCTGTTTCTTGCTATTTTAAAGTAAATTTTAAGGCCACCCAAATATACATCACACATATACTTATTTTTTCAGGTACTACTCTGTGATATGTATTCACCTAAGTATACACCTTTGTGGTTCACTGCTTGAAGTAGTAGATTTTGCCTAACCGTCAAAATCTGCTATCAATACTTAAGTCTGGAAATTAGTCTTTTTTCAAAGATTTTTGAATGACCATTATTAACTGATGCAAAGATGTATTGAAAGAAAGTGTTTAAGTCTTAATAGTAAGTGTGAAAGTTGTGGAACATAAAATAACGGTCAGTGCTGTGATTCACTCGTTTTGTAAAAACTATTGCCACATATAAATTGGTGTATTTTTCTTAAAATTTTAGAGAATCTTCAGTTTTGCTACCAAAGGCCGCGAGAAAATTTTCTTTGAAAAAAGCACATGTCTAATAGATTTACATAAAACACAGATCTTGAAAATTGAAAGAAAATCAAAAATTTCAAATCTGCATGATTTTTTTTTAAAAAATTTAGCTTTAATTTTTTTTTGAAAAATTAGCTGATTTAAAAAAATTTAAACTTCTGAAAATAAAGTGTTTTGAATATTGACTAATTTGAATTCATTCTTTCTACACCAGGGGGCGATGAGGTCACAAGTTCAGCTTTCCAACCCTGCCGGCCAAGAGCTGCTTCCTTGAATCGAATATAGTATAAAAATATCATTTTTTTTGTAAATATAGTGTTTTTAATGACAAATCACTATGTAATTTGATATTGTTGTGTTTCAAAGTTTACAGCTGGATTACTCTAGTCAAATAATCGACATGCTCTAGTTGTGAGTGATTTCCAGAAATTTAAATTTCAGTTAGAGCACGGTTTAAAAATCGTTGCCTAGATGTGTTAATCTTTATTCTAATTAATATTAGGCATGAATTTTAAGCCTAGTCATTATAACTGAAATGATTATTTGAAAGGAAATACTGATTGCACCCCATTTTTCACTCAGTTATTTTGCATGTTATTATGCCTGAAAAGGAGCAATAAATTAGAATTTCTGTTGTAAGATCCAGTAGGAAATATAGGGATTGTATTTTACTGCCCAATTAGTATAAATAAGTAACTAGTAAAATATGAGATTGAATGCATAGTATTAAAATATCACTCATCGTATAGTTTAGTATGATTTATTTGACGAGCATGGTGTTATGATAAAAGTTACCTAGACTTCGCATTCAGCTTGTTTGTCAAAGAGTGGAGTTTAGAGACTTTATAATTCATAGGTTTTATGGATGAGTGTATTCTCTAAAAGCGGTTTTTGTAGCTTATCTGACAAGTATTCTGTATCATACAAATTTATTTAGAGGTTGTATTAATTTAAAAATCAAACAGATTCAAAATAAAATAAAAAATGCAGTTAAGCAGAAAAATCATTGGATAAAATTGTTTTTTCGTTACTTTGATTAATTCTTCATCTAAATGAATAAAATGAAATTATTATGTTAATAAAAATAAAGATTAGACAAAGAGAATCAAACACAAAAAATACGCAAACATTTTCCTTATTTGTGCTTTATTACGCAGTTTCAGCTTTTTTTTTAATACGAGTATAAGGCACAAGTATACCCTTTCTTTATTTGATTAAAATATACCTATGATATATATATATATATATATATATATATATATATATATATATATATATATATATATATATATATATATATATATATGTCGGGAAAAAAACTGAACACCAAGAAGGAGTTGTGCTAGATTATCTAAATTTGGTAGGCTTGTTAATATAAAAGATGATTTCTATTCAAATTTCGCGCTTGGCGCATAAGTTTGGTGCTAGTAGCGCCATTGTGAATATGCAAATAAGAGTTGCTTTCAATACATGTTCTACAGTTCGTAAGCGTTATTGTTCGTTAAATTTTGATATAGTGAGTTTTGTAAGTCAAGAATGCCTTAAGAAAGACGAAGAAACCATTATCAACAGCTCACTGACTTTGAAAGTGGTCGTGTAAAGGACTGCCAGAAAGAGAGTTTTCTTACCGTGACTTATTGCACCTTGACTGAAAGTTTAAGCGGCAACCTTATTCTTCGAACTGTTTCCTTGACATTAATAAGCAGCATTCAAGGGGTATTTTCCAACAGGATTACGCTCACCCTCATATTGCTGTTGTAACTTATCACACTATATAGAATGTCGGCATGTTTCTTTGGCCTATTACATCACCTGATCTTTCACCAATCGAACACGTATGGGACATCATTGGAATTCAGTTTGAGCGTCATCCACAATCACAATTAACTATGCCCGTATTGACAGACCAAGTGCAACTAGTATGAAACTACCTCCCACAAAATGACACGTGGTATCTGTATGACACAATGCATACCCGTTTTCATGCTTACATTTCAAATTCTGGTGGTTACACCGGTTATTAATGTGCCAGCATTTCACATTTGAAATGGTTTTCTCTTAATTGCATTAGCCTGTGGTCCTGAAACTTTAATCAATTGAGTATATATTACTCAGACAAACGCATTGCCAAAATTTCATTACTCTATAATAATTTTTTCTTGGTGTTGGGATTTTTTTTCCATTAGTGCATATATATATATATATATATATATATATATATATATATATATATATATATATATATATATATATATATATATATATAAACTGCTGTTTGTAGAAAATGCAACACCATGAAAGAATCATCAGAATCAAATGAAATTTAATGCAGAAACGACTTGTACTGATACAAATAAATGATGAAATTTTCAAAACAAAAGAAACAAATTAAGCGTCCGAAATCAGTATTTGGTGCAGCCACCACGCGCTGCAATAAGTGCTGCTATACGACGTGGCATGGAGTCAAACAGATGTTGAATATCTGCTTGAGGAAGAGAATTCCATATCACTTGTATGCGCAACCAAAGTTCGTCTTTGGAAACTGCAGGACGCGGATCACGAGTGAGACGCCGACCAACCATATCCCACACGTGCTCAATAGGCGACATATCCGGCGAATAAGCAGGCCAAGGAAGAAGTTGCATGCGTTGTGCTGAACAGAAGTCTCTAACAGTCCGCGCAACATGTGGGCGTGCATTATCCTGCTGAAAGATAGCTCCAGGGATGCCTTGAAGGAAAGGAACGACTTCGGGCTGTAGCACTTCACGGACGTATCTGTTGCTATTGAGATTACCCTCAATTCGTATCAAATTGGATCGTCCATGATACGAAATCGCACCCCAGACCATAACTCCGGGTGTTCGACCACTATGTCGTTCAATAATACACTCAGGAAGGCAGCGTTGACCGGCATAACGTCTAACACGAACACGGCCATCATGGGTCCACAAATTGAAGCGTGATTCATCTGAAAAGACAACTTGGTGCCAATCAGCTCGCCAGTCTCTGTGCTCAAGAGCCCACTGCCGACGCAGCCGTCGATGATCCGCCGTGAGGGGAATCCTGTATAATGGCACCCTTGCACGCAATCCACGGCGCAGCAGACGACGACGAATTGACGAAGCCGACAATTGTACACCTGTAGCAGTAGACCAATGTGCTGCCAGCTGCCTGGAGGAAGCTGTGCGATCATTCACCGCCATGCGGAGCAGGTGTCGATCATCGCGCTCTGACGTCACCTTCTGTCGTCCAGTGCCTGTTTTTCGAGTTGTTCGGTGCTCGTCGGTCCACTGCTTCCAAACTCGCATCACTGTGGAACTGTTCCGCTGCATACGAGCTGCTATTGCGCGATAGGAAAATCCTCCTTCTCGAAGGCAGATTATCCTCCCTCGTTCAAACTCCGTAAGTTGCTTGAATTTCTTATTCTTCCGTCGTGGAGGCATACTCAGGTCTCACTAAACGTTTGCCACTAACAAATAATCATAGACTATTTTCAACGTCCCGCTACAGCACTTTATTTATACGCTTTCAGCATCAATTCAGAGGGCGCTGCGCGCGCCACGCACGCGCGATGGCTCTGAAACTTTATTAATTTGCATAATATCCTATAATTGACATTTGCTGCGAATTTCATTTGATTCTGATGATTCCTTCATGGTGTTGCATTTTCTACAAACAGCAGTTTATATATATAAAATAAATAAATAAATATAAGAATACATGAAGAAAGTTAAGAAAAACAATAAGTTTTCATTCCGGTTTTTTAAATAAAATTTCATTTTTTTTAAAAACTGATTGCTATTTTTTTATTTATTTCCCCCCCCCTTTTTTTTCTTCATATGTCTATAATTTTTCTTTGTTTTATCTTCATTTTGAACATATATATATATATATATAAGCAAAAAATTGAGAAAATATGGGAAAAAATACAAAATAATGACAAGGGAAAAAAATTATTAGCAATAATATTTTAAAAGATTTTAATACCTTAATAAATTATATTTATAAGATAATAATATTTTAATACCTTAAAAAAAATTTAGTAAAATTTGGAAAACAAAACTAAGAAAAGATCCTAAGATCCGGCGTCCTGTCCTAAGAAACCAGGCCTTTACGCGTACCGGAATCTTTCAAGAATGATTTATAATATTTTCGTAATAAGATTGCCAGATTACAATATATGAAAACAGAAGCATAAATAAAGTGATATCTTATGGCACGTTCTTACTGCAAAACTGAAGCGCGTCTAATTTATTAGTTACCTTGGGTGGGCCCGAAAATGGATGCGCGCAAGGTAATAGTATAATACAGGATAATTTAAAGCTTGTAATTAAAAAGTTTGAAAATTAAAACAACTATTAAAAAAAAAGAAAAAGAAAAACAGGATTTACTCATTTTGAATTGATTTTTAGCAGGAGTCAAATTATTATTGCTGCTGAAGTCCGAAAATTAGGCTCAAAGAGCAATGCCCTAAACACACGAAATTAGAAGACGAACTAAAAACGGAAACAAAAAGAAAACGAAAGTAAGCTAATAAAACTTATTAATTATTTTCGTTTTTCTCTTTGTTTTTTTGTGCTATGTTATAGTGATCATATTTAAAGCAGCTTTATGCGCTTGATATTATCTACTATTACCTTACTTCCGTTTTCTTTTTGTTTCCGTTTTTAGTTTGGTTTTGTTTTTATTGTGCTATGTTATAGTGATCATATTTAAAGCAGCTTTAGCGCTTAATATTATCTACTATTAGCTTACTTTCGTTTTCTTTTTGTTTCCGTTTGATGAAATTTTTTATGTATATTCAGTAGGTCAGAGGAGAGATTTACAAAAAATTTTTTTTCATTTTTTGGACAAATTTAACGTATATTTTAAATATATCTTTATTTAAACGATTCCAAACTAGACATAGAAACATAATTAATCGAAAATAATATTTACGCACGTTGCAACAAGTCATATTAAACTTTAATACTTAAAAGAAGATCCTCGCCCTTAAAAGAAGAGCATCAAATATATTTGCAAGTATGTGAATAAAGGCAGTATATCATATGGCAGTATTTCGAGTTGAAAATACCAATGTGACTGCTCTTCCAGTGAATAACAACGACGAAATAACGCTGTACCAAATTGGCCGGTGCATCAGCTCCAATGAAGCTGTTTGGCATAACTTTGGGTTCCCAATTCATGATCCAACCGTTATTCATTTAGCCTTCCATCTTGAAAACGGTCAGAGCGTATATTTCACGAACGAGACATCGATTGACCGAGCTTTAAATCCATCAAAAGCTACACTAACCAAATTTTTTTGAATTGTGTAATCGTGCGGATGCTTTTGGTGCCTTTGCATGGACATTACTCTACTCAGAAAAACCACACTATTTCACATGGGCTCAAACAAAAAAATGGACACCCCGCAAGCAAGGCACGCCGGTTGAAGCATGTCCCGGTTTATTCAAATCAAGCGCCTTGGGGAGAGTATTTACAGTTAATCCAAGGCAGACTGAGTGCCTTTATCTTCGACTGTTGTTGGTTAATGTCACCGGCTCATTGTCATTTCAAGATATACGCAAAGTTGATAGACATCAGCATCCAACCATCAGTATAAAGATGCATGCCTTGCACTCGGCTTGCTGGAAGACGACAACCAGTGGTAATGTATGCTTACTGAAGCAGCATTGAACTGTACTGCTAAGCAAATTCGTCTACTATTCGCTATAGTATTAACTACATGTTTCCAGGGCCGAATAGAAACTTTATGGGATAATCGCAAAGATTCGATGACTGATGATATACTGTATCACCATCGCATACGTTGCAACGGTCTAACGATAGCATTCAGCGATGCTATGTACAATGAAGCACTGATAGCTATTAAAGATCTTTGCATTATTACTGCTCAGTCATTTCGGTATGCTTTCGCCAAATCGAAGTGCATCTGATTTATTAAACAATGACATGAATCGTAAACTTCAATACAATACGGTAAAAATGGCAGTTATTGTCACTTGCAATGTTCCACTGATGAATGAGGAACAAAGAAACATTTATGACCGCATTATGCTCGCAGTTTCGGCAGGACAAGGTGGATTTTGTTTTGGATGCACCAGGTGGAACTGGCAAAACATTTATTATTTCGCTAATTCTCGCTGAAATACGATCAAATAATGGCATTGCGTTGGCCGTTGCATCATCTGGCATTGCGGCAACTTTATTGGAAGGGGGCAGACAGCTCATTCAGTATTTAAGCTACCACTAAATATTCAAAACAATCCAGACTCAGCGTGCAACATAAAAAAGCAATCGTCTATGGCCACAATGCTGAAACACTGTAAAATTATCATCTGGGATGAATGCACTATGGCACACAAACATTCGCTTGAGGAGTTGAGCAGGACATTGAAAGATATAAAAAATAATGACAAATTATTTGGCGGCACTCTGTTACTCCTTTCAGGTGATTTCAGACAAACACTTCCCGTCATTCCGCGTTCTACGTACGCTGATGAGATCAATGTTCTTTATGTTTATTTGAAAACTCCTCATCGTTAGGTTCAAAAGAAAGTTCTGAAAAATTTCAAATTTTGCGTGGTTAAATCTAGAAAAATCATTAGGAAACAAAAGTATAAAAAAGAACTTAATTTTGCTTGCCGTCACTAGTTTAATTGACGTTTGAACCACATTTATTTCCTTTAAAAACATTTTAAATTCACGATAAAACAATATTATTTCATAATTTAAAAAAAGTATATAAACATAAGAAATGCAATCCAATTATTAATAATATACTATTGAATTATTTGTAATAAAAAGTTTAGAGCAAAGCTCATCTCTAATGTCAATAAAATACGAACAACCTACTCTCCAACGTCGACCTTCATCAATATCGTTGAAGAGAAAAAACCCCATTTTAATGGCATTTTTATCTTCACCCCTAACACTATAGTAAAACAAAAATATAAATTCTACTAATCAAAAAACCATTGAAACTGTAACACAGAAAACAATAAATTTGAAAAGAATTTCTCGAAACGTTTCTTATGACAATCAATTCACTGAAAATAAAAATTTCAAGAAAAAAAACTTCAACAGTAAATATGATCAATGTTTAAAAGTTAATTATTTCAATTGAAACATCAAGTATTAGAAAAAAAAATTTTAAATCATAATCTATGATTTTTGTTAGTTTCATGAGCACTTTTTTTTATTAATCAATAAAAATTAAAGAAATTATTTTAGGAGAAATGTAAAAAAAATTAGCAAAAAGGATACGAGAAAAAGTTCGAACCAGTCCAAGAAGACATTCCGAAAACCGCAACACCAGATGAAAGTTGATAGGAAAAGAAATTTGTTTCTTCGATTCCAAAACACATTTTCAAAATCACAACATCAGATGAAAGTTGTTCTAGTTTCTTCGTTAAGAGGAATCATATTTCTTCTAGGATGAGGCAAGGTGAGAACAGCACTGGCAGAACTAAACTTTGCGTAATTCACTTGTAAAGGAAAGGGATGGGATTTCAAATAAACTTTTTAATTATCAGGAGTCCAGTGTAGATTTTCTTTTTTGTCCGAGTGGGAGAATCTTTCTAGTTGTATTCATCGCCTTCAGAACGTAGACATGCAGCATAGACAAATGCAAAGTCGATGTTCGTTAAGTTCCACTGGATGTAGGTTACTTATACAAACAAAAAGTTTGATGATTGAAGAGTTTATTTTTTGTTGAAGATACTGGATGAATTATTAATTGTCATTAGTTAAAGAAGAATTAGACTGATAATTTTCATCTGTCCATGCGAATGAGATATTCGATATTTCTAATGTATTTTTTCCCCCGGGTGATGGGATGAGGATTCCTTCCTTTCCTTCTACGCTTTTTTCACTGCCAATGAAGCAAATTTTTTCCCCCGGTGGGTGATGGAATGAAGTTTTCGAAGTCCCGGCCGGTCTCCGCTAAGCTTAGTTTCTGAAATAAAATTGCGTAAGCTTCCTCCAAAGGGATTTATCAGCGAAGCTAATATCCTGTTTGGCTTATAATAACAGGGCTACATCCCTGTTATCATTGTTGTATTCAGATTTAAGAATGCAGTCAAAAGCCATGATACGTTATAAAAAGCTTTATTTAAAGATAGGCTGGCGGTTATAACAGTTCACAACCGCCCTCCTCAAAGGAGGGGTTTGGACGTAACTCCGGATGGTTCCGACAGATGTTTTGTGGAACACGTTATTCACCAAGAGACATGCGAAAACCTTCGATCCCGCTTTAAATACTACAGAGATTGGTGTAATTAGGTTCCAGTCGTACATACCTTTGTAAATCTACGCATTATGGAAAATCATTTACTGCTTCCTAATATGGAAGTGAAAGAGGAACACGATTCTAAAAATAACTCCTCCTTTGAAATACAAATCTAATTATTATTCAATGGCATGTTTTCAGCCTTGAATTCCCAAAATATAATATCTCTACGCTTACTCTTTAACAAAGACATTTTATGAAACCGAAAGAGTTTTAATTATTTTATTAATACAAAAGTATTTATAATTTTTATTAATACAAAAGTATATAAACCAAGAAATGTAACTGTGAATTTCACTATTTTAATTCGATTCGGATATTGATTCATAATTCACACCCTATTGATTTACTATTGATTGCTTTCGATTCCATTAAAAACAAATTTCTAACTGAAACCTTTTAATGTTCATTAAAATAAAATAAAAGTTTTTCATTGAAACTGAACATCACGCCATCTTGCAGAGAAAAGTTCTATAAACTGAACGCTTCGCACATTCTTTAATTAACTACAAGGCAAATCTCAGTTGATTGCAATAAGCCTAACAACATGAAGCAAGTTATAATGTATAGAACTGTTCAGTAGTCGTTGAGAATTTTTCCTTTAACAGAAAAACCATATTTCCTCCGAATGTTTTACGAAAACTAAGATAATACAAGAGCCAGATAATAGAACCAGAACTTGAATAAAAAGAATTGCAGTTGAAAGAAAATAGAAATGACTATAATAAGAAGAAAAAGGTTTGGGATTTTAAAAGAAATCAAATTTAGGATTTATTGGACTTAAAATTCCCTTGAGAAAAATTAAGGAATGACATCTCGACAAATATTTTTATACTATAGTCTGCGTTTATTTTATTCTTATTGCTCAGAAATTTTTTGCCAATTATGATTTGCAGATGAGATTAATAGCTAATCAGTAAGTAATAAACCTATAACTATCTTAATTATTTAACCACGCTTATTTTATGCTTTCAACACTGCAATTTTCATGTTTTGGGCAGTCCAAAAATTATTCTGAAATCATTTATTATTCGTGATCAGGAGTATTAGAATAGAATCTGAGAATTTCTGGAATAATTGGGATAATGCCGTAATAACTGAGGTTTTATTTGAGTGATGCTAATTAAATATTGCATCAAGTTGGATAAAAAAAAATTACTTATTATACTTTAAAAATTTATTATACGTCAACAAATTATTGAAATTTATAACGCATGCATCGAAAATTAATTCAGAGGCTTTCCGTAAATAATGTTGCATAATTTAAATATTGTGGTACTTCCTCCACTTACACACAATTGTCACACTTCATCCTCAAGTCCTTCTGTCATATTTCACTCTATATTACATAGTCACATATTTGTCTTTCAGAAATAAAACACTTCATTACAGAACATATTTTTAATTTCACTTTTAAACTTGAACTAGAGTGTAAAAAATGTATGCTCCAATTTCACGAAGCATTTTTAGTTTTTTGATGAAACAGTTTCCTGGGAATTCTTTAAGGAAACGAATTTCGTCAAAATCAACAGAAGTATTTTTTTCTGAATGCCCATCCGTTTATTGACATTCGTCACATAGTTATCGGAAGAGCAAATGTGCTGATCAATCTTTCAGGGGCACCATATTAGGTGGGCCAACCTTGCTCCTATAGTAAAAAGGACACATAGATCAGAAAGAAGAAGGGGGGAAAATTCGTTACGAATTCGAACTCGGGACCTTTCAGACGTGAGGTCAGTCACCTGACCACCAGTAGGCCGTTCGGCAGAGTAACAAAGATGAAAAAAGTAGGAAATAACACAGTTGAACAATCTCCCACCATGTACTGCGATGAGAAGCCGATTTGCGGAAACATTTTCATCATATCTTCTTTGTTGCCAGTTTGTCACAAATCACATGATTTCGTGACGAAATTAATCTAAATTAACGAAATACAGCTCAAAGATTTCTAAATCCCCAAAAGTGAAAGTTTTATTTCTGAGGGTGTACATTTTCTTAACGACTTTTGTGAGCATATCAACAATGGTGAATATATATGAGTAATTTTTATCTTTTTAAAATAGGTGTTACATGAAAAAGTATTATGGGAATTTTTAATTTGCTGATTTTAAATATTTTTATTTTAACGGAAATATGCGATATGACATTTTTTGCTAACCGCTACCCTTAATCTAACTGCCACAGTTTCTCAAGTACTCTTCTCCGGTCGAAGTTTGACATACAAAACTTGCGGACGGGCCCTCATAATTATATGAGGGGTCGTCTAAATATCCAATTATATAACTATATTGCACTGATGGTCTTGAGTCAAAAGCAAAAGAAATAAGAAAAAAAAAATTGCAGTTAACTGCTATCAATCTACTGCAAACATTCGCGTTTAAATGAGAAGCGTTAGCTAAAGCTGCAAATGGAAATTTTAGTGACGTTATCTACGTGCAAAGATGAAACAAAAACCAAAATAAACTGTAATTATTCTAATTTAAAATGAAAAAAAAAAGCATTTTTTATCAAAGAACAAGATTATTTCTTTAAAAATTATTGAAAACGTTCATTGGAAAAACTTATTGAATTACATAATTTTGAAATAATACTCCTATTCTAGTTTTGAGTCAGAAAAAATCTGATAACCTGGTCAGATATTCTGAATTTATTTTCTGTTTCGAATGATATAATTGGGTATTTAGTAGCTTCAACTATGTATAAAATGTATAAATATCTCATTAAGTGTTATATTGTGTAAGTTACAATATAATTTTAAACAAGTTTTTTTTGTAGAATGTAGAATGTTTTTTTAATCTATATTATGATTACGAGTACAAATTCCACTCTATAAATGTTTGGATAAGCTAAAATGTTCTAATAACAGTCTGTAAAAGCTTTATTTTAGTGATATATCTTAGAGACATTTATCGTATAAATTTTGAACTTAATATCAATTTATTTTCCTCCTCAGTTACTATAGTTTTATTCCCTCTTTCTTTTAAGCATTATTATATGAGTTTCAAATTAAATTGATATCTTACTAATATATCTCTTTTATTAAATATATTGTCAAAGAACTGTGTGTTACATTTGTCTTAGAATTCTCCAGCTTTTTAAAATATACTTAAACAATATATTTTTAAAATATACAGAAACATTAAATGTAGAAATATATTTTAGAAATCATTATTTCCAAAGCATACTTAAGTTTTAAAAGTTCAATTAAGCGTTTTCATCATTCAAAATGTTTCTAATATTCTTCAGCTTCTTAAAACAGGCTTAAACATAAAATTTTCACAATATACTAATGCACTAAATTTAAAAATGCAATTTAGAGTTCTTCAGCTTTTAAAAACATTCCTAAAAATTATATTTCAAAAATTTTTCAAATCGTAAAAAATATTTCAAAAATTTGAAATTGTTATGAGATGTATGGCATAATAGACAAGACGGATTTAAGTTGAAGTCTTTCATATTTTTATATTATGTATAATAGACCATGCGGATTTAAGTTTAAGTCTTTCATATTTTTCTCTCAATTATTTCATAAAAATACCCTAATTACTTTTCTAAATGTTCAACTTTAGACGGGTTTTTAAATTGTCTAATATCAGTTCCTACCTATGCTCTTCACATTTTGATTAGATTTGAACCTTTTATTTTCTAAACTTCTTTTTGATCAAATTTTATTTTCACTATTAAAGTTATTAATTCAGTAAGCTAATAATTCCTAAAAACTATTTTTAAACACATTAAATTTATATAACTGGAGAATTTTAAAATTCGTCAAAAAAAATTGAAAATTTTATTTAAAATTGCTATGTGATGCATGGTATAATAGACAAGACGGATTTAAGAGAAAGTCTTTCCTATTTTTCTCTTATCCATTTTTTTTATCTAAAACACTAATTGCTTTTCTAACTGTGAGAATGTCGCTCTAAACTTTTAAACTTTGACTTTAGACATCCTTTACTTTGTCGAATTTTAGTGATGCCTTTTCCATATTCTTCACCTCTAGATTGGGTTTGAAACTTTTGTTTTTAACTTCAAGATCTAGAGAGAATAAAGATCTAGAACTTTCTGTTTCACATTGTATGATCAAAGATGTTTGTGAAAGCCTTTTTACTTCAATGCATTTAACAATTTTACTCCTTTATGTTTCGCTGATTCAATTTCTGTTTGAACCTGAATAGCTGTCTTTCAGTCTGTTTCGATTTTAATTTAAGTTGCTTAAAACGAGTTTCTTTTAGTCTCTGCAGTAGACATTGTATCTTAATAGAAATTCGCAAGAGTTTGAACTTTAAGGGCTTTGGGACAAAAGGACTCGATAAATCTCAAATTTTTTACTTTCCCTGTTGGGCTTTTGTTAGTCTATAGAATAAACGACCGAATGCATTTTGTAAGTTTTCTCAAAACATCATTTAAGTATCTTTTTGAATTCATGTTAATGATGCTATATATGAATATACCTATTGATAATCTCTTAAAAACAATAAGCAGCAAATAACAGCCGAAATATTTCAAGCGCTTCAAAAATAGGCGCTCATTTTCATTACTTGAAAGACGTGAATGAGAAAATATAAAATGATTTGAAATAAAAAAAAGGTTAAGTTATCAACGAAAAATGGAAAAATAAAGGTGAAAAACAAAAATAGTTGTTTCTCAAATTTATTTTCCCATTTTTCGTTGGCAACTTCGCGTATTTTATTCCAGATCCCTATTGTTTCTTCTCTTTCACTTCCGAAAATCTTGGAAATAGGCGCCTATTTTTGAAGCCCTTGAAAAATGACGGCTGTTATTTTCAATTTATTTATTTTTGAAGCAAATAAAGTAATTTTTTCATTACCTCTTCAGTTTCTTGGGATTATTTGTTTAATATTTGAATGATATTTCGATTCAACGCCTTTTTAAATATCGAACCGATTTTAATTGAAGTACTACTGAATCGTCAAAATTGCTATTTCATTCCAGATAGTGCAGTTTTTTATTGAATTGTTATGAATAGAAGGCTAATTTATTACCTATTCAATTGAAAATTAATGAAGTTAAATGGTTTATAATTTTTTTTTTAAAGCGATGAAAGGATTTATCCTTACGCGACTGAATAGGGATCAACATTATTTCTAAGATTGTAATTTGCTGTACCTATTAAATAAAATTAATGAGGTAGATATCGTAATATTTCTAGCGTGAAGTAATTTAATTGCTTATATTTAATAAATCTCAAAGCTTTTTAGTTTAAAACTTAATGTTAAGATGTTATTTTATTTGAAGTTTTATGCGTTTTAATTTCTTTATGCCGTACAATTAATTAATTTCTAATTATATATGTATGACTTATCGCACTTTTTAATATTGATTTATGTAATTGGAAATGAAATAATGTTGCTTTTCATTTATCTTTGATTCAATAAAGACTAAATTAATTAGTTTCATTTCGCATTTGCTGAATACCCGTTTCTCGAACGTTTAGGAAAAAAGTAAATAATCAATAAATCGGTATTGATCAAATACTACGTAATAATTTCTTCCTGCTTTTTTATGGCCAATGCTTTTTTGTTTAAAACTTATCATTTGAACTATTTCATTTGAAATTTTATCCTTTTTGATTTCTTAATGCCGTACAATTCATTGATTGATAATTATATATGTATGACTCATCGCACTTTTTAATATTGACTTTTGAAATTGAAATAAAATAATGCAGCTTCTCATATATCTTTAACTCAATAAAGGCTAACTTAATTACTTAGTTTCACTTCATACTGGTTGAAAACCCGTTATTGGAACGGATTGCAAAAAAAATTAAATAATCAATAAATCGTTATTGATCAACGCTACGAAATCATACACAAAAACTGAAAGACATCTACCGACATAATTAAGCTGAAATATATACTATTTTTATTGTTCATTATAATTTATTCCCTATATCCCCTAGCAACAATTTTACCTTGGCTCCAAAATAGGCTCAATATGGGACCTATAAGAACATGCACCGAGGGAGCAATATTGGGATGTCTAGATTTTTTAATATTGATCCTAGAATGGCCTATATAGGGCCAACATTGTCCAATATAAAACTTACATTGGCTAAATAATGGATATAAAATATCGGAGGAATCTGACAATTCTATATCGGGCCAAATACGATAAAATAAAGATCGTTTGAACCCCTGCAGAGCCAAGATTCATGAATATTGGCCCAAAGGGGGACCAAGTTATTTTGCTGCTAGGGCTTGTTTTTCGAAGTTCATCGGATCATATATACTGAATATCTTTAGTATCATTTGACATAATGCTATTGATCAAGGCCAACCATAGTCAATAGTTAAAAATTACCATGTTCAACAATTTCCTCCGGTACTTATCCCTTTCGTTTGTCCGCAGAGCACCTATTTCTACAATTCTTATAGTAGTATCTTAACTATACGAATTGTAGAAATAGGTGCTCGTACGTAGCATACCAATATCAGCATATATCTTACTACATATAAAAATCTAATGATAGTGTCGCAGTTTTTCACATTTTTATTGGCTGGAAAATCACGTTGTAGGATCCAGTTTTCCCACATTCATTTTCATACTGGTTTGATTTCCCTAATTTAAGGAGTTAAAATTGCCTGTACTGTTATTACGTTTTTGATTTTGTTTTGCTTCTAAAATAAAACTTTTGGAGGATTGTTTTTTCGAAATTATTTTTATTAGAATAATGTAATTCTACATTTACATTTTAAGATAAAGTTCTTTTAATCAGCGTCTGATCTTATTAACAGTTTTACGGTTATTATTTTTTGTTGCTAATGACATTAGTATCCATATTATATAAAACGCTAATACGTACGTATGTATGTATCAATAAAACAGATGATATTTCTTTTTTCGCGCTGGCAACTGTTTTCATTTTTAATTGATTGGATTCGGCACGCAAGAGCACTTAGTGAGCAACCAGATAACAATAACCAGAGTGAGCATTATCAGATTGTTCAATTCTGATTCATGCACTAAAAACATGACAATATTTAATTTAAACTCAATTAGGAATTAATTAATTAATTGAAGTGAGAATGCTTTAAAAGGCCGCTGTTGAATTGATATTTTTCTACTGGGAGCTACCTAAACGTCTAAGAAACGTTTAAGTGTTTGTATTGAATGCATTGAATTTTTTTATATTTCGCGTTTATTTATGCATTGAATTTTCACGCTTTAAAATGCAGAATATTAGTGAAGCAATATTTGATAATTTATTTTGCTAATATGTTTCTTATTTAGCTAATGTTTTGATTTTTTCACCATGTACAATCTAAATAGCTAATATACTTTTTTAAAAGCCAATAACAACATTGGTAGAATTCTTCTACATAAGTACAATACGATGTCTTTGATGATAAAATATTATGTCTTTGATGATAATATATTATGTCTTTGTGCTAGAACATTGTGTTCATTGTCGAGCGAGCGCAACGAGTCATGGTTCACGGCGTGATCCACATAGGATTGCGTAGCAATTCTCGGGTGTTGGCGAGCGTTAGCGAGCAGGGGGCGGAGCCTCCTAGTAGTATATATTAGCATATAGGCGTACCAATATTAGCACATTTAGTACATATTAAAATTACTGATTCATAAAAGTAATACCTATTAACAAAATTAATTAAGCATCGTTGGCGTCAAGAACAGTATCGCAATTTTTTACTGCTCTCACATATGATTAAATACTTTTTTCCCCAGTAATTTAGCTTATTTAACGCGAAACTAAATTTTTTTCATTTCAACTTGTATACAGTGAAAAATTGCTGATCAAGTTGCTGTAAAAAGTACCGGCACTCAGGGTGAGTACTTTTAACCGTAAAATCTATTCTTACCGTAATATGTTACGGAGCAAAAATCTGATGTACCGCACTTTTTACAGTAATAAATACCATAGAGTAGGTAATGAAAAAGCAGATGATTTAGCTAAATCTACGAGACAACCGAAAAATTACCCACTTCCAGTTTCAGATCTTAAACGAAGTATTAAAGATTCTCTTCTAACAAAATGGCTATTTCAATGGAATAATTCAGACAGAGGCAGACGTCTATTCAAAATTATTAACAATGTTACTTTTTTCAAAACAATCCCTCCAAAACAAGTCATCTGGTTCTTGACGGGTCACGGAACATTTCCAACCTTCTTTAATTACCTGCATATAACAGATACTGATCTTTGCACCTGCGGTCAACAAAGTTCGCCTGAACATTATCTCACTAGTTGTTCCTACACTAGTAGTAGACAAGGGGATCTAAGCGACGGAAGTGCCGTCACAGTCAACCGGAGTTTATTTCTGCCCCAACCGGAAGTTGCTTATTTCTGACCGCCTGTAGTTTCGATTTTAGTTTCGGTTTCTGTTTATTATTTAATTTAATAGTTTTTTGAGGGTGGCAACACTTATTATTTTTAATATTAGTTTTTCAACGATGGCAACACTTAGAAACTTTGTTATTTGGGGAGATACTGTATATTATGAAGTTATGAAGTCATCTTTTATTACATAACACATAAATGATATCATGCTTTACTCTAGTGGCGCCATCTATGTGGGAATAAAATGACTTTAAATCTATTTTAATATTTAAATCTGTTTTAATATTATTTATTAAATATAACTAAGGCTGAGGATCGAACTCACGCCAATCAAAAAGCCTTCGTGGGTCAGTAGTTGGATATCATAACCACTGACCCACGAATGCTTGGTTAGATATGTGTTAATAAGTTAAACTTTTGTATTCTGAACACGTGCATAAATGAAAAGGATTCGATATCGATATCATCCTACAGTTTCATCGATATATTTTTTCACTTAACCTTTGACAGTTATTAAATAATTATTTCTGCCCCCTCTTAATGTTATTATAACTTTCTCTGGATGGCAACGGTACTGACCATACACGTGTTAATTATTACATAATAAATAAATGATATCATGCACATGCTTTTTATTCTAATGGCTCTATCTATGCTTAAATATTAAAAAGAAAATATATTAATAACTCTTAATTTTAGTTATTTTTTAATATAAATATAGTTGATATAATAGACTTTAATTATTATTAACCTAATCAATATTAATGAATACATTTAAATAAATTGATTCTATATTAAAATAAAAATTGTATTTATTAAGTATGTCTACTGTGAATATTAAAAGTATTAGACTTAAAGACATATTAATTTTAAGTCAATGAATGTTATTTATAAGATTAGATATTTATCACTTTCGTTTGGATTTACGGCTATCAATGTAGTTTTGTCATTTTTGAACCCAGGAGACAAGGGAACTCTTAGATCTTGAGACAATACATGTCTTCGAAGTGGACTTTGTGAGTACCCATGTTATATGAAGAGGAAAACCACGAAAACCTCCTACGCTTAGTCCGACGACAAGCAGTGGGCTTGGTTTTGTTAATCAGTATCCTGTGAATGCACAGAGATTAGAGGAAAAACTTAAGGTTTTACTTTGAAAAACTAGAAAATTTTTACTAAAATAAAAATATTTTCTTAAAATTTAGATATTATTTTTACAAAAATAAAAATATTAGAAAGTTTTCCTGAATAATAAAAATATTTTCTGAAAATTGGAAAATGTTAATAAAAAGTTTGAAATATTTTTTACAAAACTAAGATATTTTTTACAGAAAGCAAAAATATTTTACTAAAAGATAGAAAAATTTCATAAAAATAAGAAATATTTTCTGAAATGTTAGAAATTTTTTTTTTACAAACATAAAAAATATTTTCTGAAAAATGGAAAATGTTAATAAAAAGTTTGAAATATTTTTACAAAACTATAATCTATGATTTAATTATTCTATTACGCAATCACACTAATGATGAAAAAATGAATATGATATTAGCAATGAATGGTTGTTAGTTGTAAACTGGACAGATGCCCTTGATTTCACCTAAATTTTAGATTTGCAAGAGCTCCAACACGTATTAAAATAGATATTTAAGAAATATAAATTTTATTAATTTTCTATAAAATCATTTATGAAAAAAATTATTATCTAATTAAGAACTAATATATAACAATATATCTACGGTGTTTATTCAATCATATTTTTATTAAAATAAAAACATTAATAAATTTGATATTATTTTCTATTAGAAAATGAATAACGACATATTTATATTATCAATTATGTATTAAATTTACTTAAAATTTCAAATGAATTAATTTAAATCTAAGAAACATATAAAAGGAATTTTTGCCGCTATAAACTCATTTATGTTCAAAACATATTCATTTATTATTATTTAATATTATAATAATACAATTAACTTACTTTATTTTCAAATTAGGAATTAATTTAAAACTATCTATAGCCTTTATATTTGAAAGTATATATTTAAATGATACTGATTACAGAACTGGAACACGATATCTATTTCTCACAAAATTTTACAAAGATAAAGTCTGTACAGGACGTTAGGGGTTTATCTACGTTTTATCAATTAGTCATAATATAAAGTGCAACATGGTGTTTCATACTTGTTATAGAACTTGGGAATACAACTATTTCTCAGAAAATTGTTAAGAAACATATGATGTATGCTCGCAGAAGTGATTGGTTGAAACTTTGAATAAAATGTTATTTATTTTATTAAAATATATTTTGTCTTTATTGATCATTTTCACATGTGAAAAAGTTTATATTATCAAGAAAAAATTACACTCTTTAATAATTAATACAAAAAGTTTCAGAAAAATATATAGAATTTTCTGAAAAACTGGGAGATTTTAGCAAAAACTTAAATATTTTTATAAAACTAACAACTTTTTAACAAAAAAGTAAAAATATTTTCTTAAAAGAGAATTTTTTTTTTTTTTTTTTTGTAAAAGCATAAATATTTTGTTAAAAGATAGAAAATTTTTAACAAAAAATTAAAATATTTTCTTAAAAGACAAAATGTTTTGTAAAAACGTAAATATTTTCTTAAAAGATAGAAAATTTTGTGAAAAAGTTTGAAATATTTTTATAAAACTAGCAAATTTTTAACAAAAAGTTAAAATTTTTTCTTAAAAGATAGAAAATTTTTGTGAAAACATAAATATTTTCTTAAGAGATAGAAAATTTCGTTAAAAAGTTTGAAATTTTTTTATAAAACTAGCAAATTTTTAACAAAAAGTTAAAATTTTTTCTTAAGAGGGAAAATTTTTTGTAAAAACGTATAAATATTTTCTTAAAAGATAGAAAATTTTGTTAAAAAGTTAGAAATATTTTTATAAAACTAGCAAATTTTTAACAAAAAGTTAAAATATTTTCCTAAAAGAGAAAATTTTTTGCAAAAACATACATATTTTTTGAAAAAATAGAAAATTTAGTTATAAAGAAATAAAAATGTTACCTTATTTCCTAGTTCGTTAAGATTTTAAGATGATTACTTTAAGTTAGATCAATAAATATTTTCTATAAAATCATTTTAACATTAATTTTAAATCATGAAGGCAGGAGAATCCGTTGGTTCTATGTACTATTCAAAGTGCGGGACAAGGACCCATATTTAAATACTACTTTCTACAAAGTTCATCCTCCATCCAGACTCCCATCTCTAGGAATTAGCCGAAAAAACTTTCCAAAAAGCTTGAGATATGTGGGACTCGTTCACAACTTCATAGTTTCCTAATTCTCGTTGTCTCTTTCTTAAACACTCCCAACGCATTTTCACAATTTTCTTCATCTTTTTATTGTTATTTGTGGAATGATCTATCTTTCTTTTTTCTTGAACACGACGGTGTGTGAATGGATCGGATATGATTGAATAAATCAAATTTTAACTTAAAAAATTCAGTACGCAAATTAAACTTATGCGAAACTAAATGAGTCAGTAAGTGTCTCTTTCAATTATCATTTCGGAAAAAGGTCTTTTTACATTCTTCACATTCAAAAGTTTCTCGATTTTTCATGAGTTCTTAAATGTCTATTCAAGTTACACTTTCGATTAAACACCTTATCACATAAACGACATTTAAAGTCTTTTTCATTTGAGTGAATTTTCAAATGTTGAACCATATTCTTTTTATGCGTGAATATTTTTCCACATATTTCACATATCTGCAAAGTAAAATAAACGCTATTTGAATATCATACTACATTAACTCAATGAATTATTTAAAAAAAGTTAAAGTATTCTACAGAAAAGGATTATTTTTTTAAATTGCTAAGTTCTTAAAGTTAATATCGGTTTTTTTCTTTCAAAATCAACTTTATATCGCAAACAGAAACAATTTTAACTATATACGCATATTGAAGTCATCATAAGTTTTCAAAAATCCTCGAAACGTAAATATTCAACAAGTAATTTAAAGTTATACAAAAATATTTTTATAAAACCGGATAAGTGTAAGTGTGATTCAAGTAAATATAAGGAAAATAATAATGTTATAAATTATAGAAACAACTCACATTAGTTTTGTTATTCGTATTAGAATTCGTATAGTTTTCCGTCATTTGCTTTCAATGAAGGACACTATTACGTAATTAATTTATTACGGCTATAAGTACTTTAATTTTCTTATTTGATATTATAATAATGATAAAAAACTTACTTAATTTTAAAATTAGGAGTTGAATTTAAAACTATCTCACTATATATTAACGGATATTGACAGACCGTGATCAAAGTGACTGTGACGTCAGTTCCGTCGCTTAGATCAATTAATTATACTTAATTAATACTAATTAATCTTATCTTAATACTAATTAATAAGTGCAGACGATTTTTAAGTTACGAAATCAGACACAAAAACGTACTTTCTCTGATTGAACATGCCTTTTTTTTTGAAGGATTCGGATTTCTGTTCCCCCCCCCCCAAATAGTATCTGCAATCTGGGAAATATGGTTCCAATAGTTTGGTCAGGGGATGGTTTGGACATCTAATGTTAATTTTACTTTTTCCGTATTTCGCTATATCTCGAGAACTTTTAAAGGGAATTGAGAAATTTTTTTTCACACATTTATAAGTTTTTTTTTTATCCTAAGTTAATTCCATGCAAAAAATAACTTTAAGTAAGCATTTATTATTTTATTTGGGAATGGTCAAAAAAATTTAATTGTTAGATATACAATTTATTTAAAAGAATGTAATTTTATTTGTCATTTATTTTAAATAATAGAAGAATATTTTAGTAAAAAGAATATTTGTCATTCATTTTAAAGAATGCTATTTTATTTGGAAAAATGCAAAATTTGAAACAAATCTGTCGAATAGTTCCTGAGAAATCGAATTTTAAGTATCTGACTTTTTGAAATTCAATTTCCTAGGAATTATTCAACCGATTTCTCTGAAATATTGTACTTTGTATTAAATAAGTAAAATTAACATTATATCATCAAAACGTGAAAGCGCTCTCATGCCCAAACTATCGGGACCATATTTCCCAGAATACGGCTACCCCCTATATTTTGGAGGTCAGAAATCAGAATCCGTCGAAAAAAATTAATGTTTATTCATAGAAATACGTTTTTGTGTCTGATTTCTTAACTTAAAATATCGTCTGCACTTTTTAATTAGTATATTTGAGATCACACTCTTGAATCATCAAGATTGAGTGTGAACGTGAAAATCCGATCATTAGATAAAAAGTTATTCAGTGTGGTCCGTTTTTTTTGGCTCACTGCACACTTAATTTGGTGAATGGGTTAAGAATTGTGGATTTGTATACGGTACATGCACACATGCTTATAAATATTATGTTTAATTATGTAGGCGACCATGTTTGAAAAATTGATGTGAGTTATATTTTGTGACACGGCTGACCGGCCTGTGTAGGGGCAGAGAACTGTCCTTGCATCAGAAAGGTTCTGGGTTCGAATCTCGGGAAAGGCATGGATGTTCTTTCCTACTCTGTACTATCTGTCCTTACTGTGGTAGCGACGTTGACCACCTAATATGGTGCCCCTGTAAGAGAGGTCAACAAAATCGCCCTGTGGATGCCTGAATTGACGGATGTTAATACAGGCGGGCATTAGAAAAAAAATATTTTGTGATACGTTAAAATTTTTGATGAGTAAATTTTGTTACCTTTTTAGTTTATTAAAAAAAGATATATTTTCCCTAATTTGGGAAAAAGGAAAAGAGCTCAGGAAAAGATTTACTCTTCGAATTTTATTCTATTGAAAAAACTTGTGGATTAAGTTAGAGTTGAATAACTTCATCTATAATTTTAAATGTATTTCCATTTGCACAAAATGAAATATATCAAATCCTTGTTTTTCCTTACAATCTCTTACGACAATTATTTTTAAATCGTAAACTGTTTTTCAAAGTTTGTATAGTTTACAAACTATTTCGATAAAAGAAAATTTAAGAGAAAGGAAGCGTATTAATCGGCACAAACGATAGAATAGAAACATCTTCCTTTCTTTCTACGTGTGTACCCACCTACCTACATATTTAAACCCATTCATCTATAATTAATTTTAAGTAACTAAATATATTCCTTATAAATCGTTTAAAATAAAAATAAGAGATTTCAGTCAACATAAATCTATCAACCTTTTCATAAATATAATATATAATACGATAAAAAAGAATAATTAATGACTATTTTAAATATGCCTGCATATTACTTTACAACTCCAATTAACATACAAACAGCACTCAATATCTAAATGTATCTTTAGTAATGCTTGTAAATGATTTATTTCTCTATTTGTTTGCTTGTGATATGAAAATGTCATGCATTCTTTACATTAATATACTTATTAAGAAGTAAAAAATTTATAGCGGTAGTATTAATTCACTAATGTAAAATTAACATTCTTTATTTCATCTAACGAATTATTATTATTAATCTTAATGTAAAATATCCAAGACAATATATTTTGCAATTAAAGTACTTTGGAAAATAATTATGGAATGATGAAAAAGAATGGAAATGAATAAATGAATAGTGTAAATATCTTTAGTACTAATGGATTAATAATATATAATAAAGGGAATTATATACACCGAAGAGCCATTACATTATGACCGCCCTGCTGATAACATCTAAGAGCGCCTTTAGTCCTAAAAACTGCTAGCACCCGCTGTGACATTGATTCCACAAGGTGCTGATAGGTAGTCTGAGGTATCTGGTACCAAGCGTTCACCAACTGGTCCTGCAATACCATTGAGAAGAGGTAGCGTGGCAACACGAATTCGGTTTTCCAAGTAGGACCACAAATGCTCTATTGGATTAAGGTCAGGTGAATTTGGGGGCCAAGACATGGCTTGAAAGTCACTGGAATGCTCCTCGAACCAATCCATGACGATTCGACCCTTATGACATGGTGCATTATCCTGTTGGTAAACACCGTCCCCCGCAGAAAAAAACTGTTGCCATGAATGGGTGAACCTGGTCTGCAACTATGTTCAAGTAGCTTACAGACGTCAGGGATTGTTCTATGAGGATTATGGGTCCTAATATGCCCCATGAAAGCATTGTTCCTGGGCGAGAAACCATGAAAACCGGGGCGAGCCCATTGTTATAGATGGAGGGTGGTCATAATGTAATGGCTCTTCGGTGTATATACGAGTTTGTTTTCTTAATACATATTACCTTTGTATATTAATTAAAAATTTAAATCATGCTAAAAATCAACAATGTATAAAGAAAAGTGCGGTAACATCGGGTGGCTAAGATTCGAAGACACGTTGGAGCTGCGAAATTGTTAGTTATTAATTGTTTTGTTGCATCATTCCTAAAAAGTCATAGACTTACAACTTCTTTATGAATACTTTTCTAGAAAAAGTCAAATCACCCAATCTCACCCTACTGATTTTAAACTCATAAGAAATTCAGAAATACCGAAATTTGAGTTAAATTTTTTTTGTAATATAATTTAAGAATATTATGTGCAAAATTAACTTGTAAAATAAATATCTTCTTCTTCCTATCCTCTGCAGCTTTCGTGGGCCCAACAAAAGCTGTTTCCGCATTGGAACCAACTTTTTTCTCTTCTGTTAAGTTAGAAAATACTTTATTAAAATATAAGCATGTTTTGTAGTCTTTATCGGAAGAAACATCAATCAGGGGTTAAGTTTTTTAGATGAATTTTTCTTTTATAATTTGGCTCTTCATGCATTTTTCTTTTTGTTCAAATCGTTTTGATGTCTTTTTTTTATGCTTTTGAGTCGCTGCAAAGCAATTTTACCTTCCTTGCCAGTACATTTCTTTTCATGTTTTTTTCACTTTTTCTTCTTTTTCCTGGTATTCTAAATTGGCTTCATATGGTGAAGGTAACCCCGATCATGCCCCTACAAGCCGTACCTGGTTGTGAATTCCCAATACAATTTCCAATAATCTTTACGACTGAATAAGGATCAACATTATTTCTAAGAACGTAATTTGCTGTATCAATTAAATAAAATTAATGAGGTAGATATCGTAATATTTCTAGCGTGAAGTAATTTAATTGTTTATATTTAATAAATCCAAATGCTTTTTAATTTAAAACTTAATATTAAAATGTTATTTCATCTGAAGTTTTATGCGTTTTGATTTCCTTATGCCGTACAATTCATTAATTGCTGATTATATATGTATGACTTATCGCACTTTTTAATACTGACTTATGTGATTGAAATGAAATAATGATGCTTTTCACATATCTTTAATTCAATAAAGGGCAACTTAATTATTTAGTTTCATTTCGTACTAGTTGAATACCCGTTTTTGGAACTGGTTGAAAGAAAGTAAATAATCAATAAATCGTTATTGATCAACGCTAATTTTCAAACAAAATTTTCCTAATCATTTTCAGCATTCTAAATATAAATAATATTCTCCATCTTTTTAAAACAGGCTTAAGCATTAAACTTTCACAATATACTAATGCATTAAATATAAAAATTCAATTTAGAGCTCTTCAGCTTTTTAAAACATTCCTAAGAATCACATTTCAAAAATATACCAAAGCATTAAGTGTTCAAATATTAAAGTATTAAATTAAAACAATTTTTATCTGTGTGTGAGATTTTTTACAAATCATTGAATTTTTAAAAAATATACTTAGGGATTAAATATTTCCAAATTTGATTATTTGTTTCAGCTTATTAAAATATTCTTAAGTTTTAATTTCAATATGTACCTTATAATTAGCTTTTCAAAGCATATTTAAATATATTTAAGATGTTAACAAATATATCTAAGCATTAAACTTGTAAAACATGGTAATACATTAATTATTCATTATAGTACTTGCTCATTTTATAACATTGAGAAGAAATCGAAAAAAGTTAGGTACAATAGAGAATAATAATTTAAGAGACATTCTAATAGACAATAATAGTTTAGGGGAGATTCTAATGGACAATAATAATTTTTGTATAGTTATTAATTATATAAATAATTAGTAATAATTTCCAAAACATATTAAACATTAATTATTTAAAATAGTATTTGCTCATTTTAAAATATTGAGTATGAGAAACCGAAAAAATAGGTACAATAGACAATAATAATTTAATGGAAATTCTAATAAACAATAATATTTTAGGGGAGATTATAATGGACATTAATAATTTAGAGGATATATTTTAGGATATTCATTAGGATATATATTAGGATAGAGGATATTCCACAATTTGAGATTGTTGATCTAAACTTTTAAACTTTGACTGTAGATAGTTTTTTTTATTTGTCTTATTTCAGTGTGATTTTGCCTATGTTCTTCACTTTTAGATTGAGTTTGTTTCTTTTCAATTAAACTTCTAAGCTTTTTTAGTTAAAAATTTTTTTTCTCATTATTACAGTTATTAATTAAGTAAAATAATGGCTCTCGAATAATATTTTAAAACACATTAAAATTATATTAAGTAAAGAAATTAAAATTTCGTCAATAAGCAAGGTATGGTATGGAATAATAGATGATACAGTTTTAAGTGAGAGATTTTAATAATTTTTTTAAGTTATTTTATTAAACTTCGTTATTTATTAAACTATTTTATTAATTATTGCTTTCTAACTACGAAGTTATCTATCTAAACTTTTAAACTTTGAGTTTAGATGGTTTTTTTTAATTTGGCTAACTTAAACGAGAGAATTTCCATATTCTTATATTCTTCGCATTTAAAATGGGTTTAAACCTTTTAAGTTTAACCCAATGATCTGAACTTTTTAAGTTTTACACAATGAAGCTTTTAAGCTTTATTGTGTGCAAATTTTATTTTCATTATTACAGCCATTAATTAAATAAAATCTTAGTGATTGAATAATATTTTTAAACACATAATGTTAAAATTATATTAAGTAATGAAATTAAAAATTCGTCAATAAATAACTCGGAAATATTTTAATAATAATAACAATCGGAAATAATTAATAAGTAACTCGGAATAGTTTTTATGTATTGTATAATATGCAATACGGATTTAAGTGTAAATCTTTCATATTTTTCTCTTAATTATTTCATAAAAATACAATAATTACTCTTCTAAATGTGAGGATGTTGATCTAAACTTTTCAGCTTCGACTTTTTAAATTGTCGAATTTCAGTTCCTTCCAATGTTTTTCACATTTAGATTAGAACCTTTGAACTTCTAAGTTCTTTTTGATAAAATTTCATTTTCACTATTAAAGTTATTAATGCAGTAAGTTAATAATTCTTAAAAACTATTTTTAAACACATTAAATTTATATATGTAGAGAAATTTAAAATTCGCCAAGAAAAAATTCGGAAATTTTATTTAAAATTTTTATATGATGTATGGTTTAATAGACAAGACGGATTTAAGTGAAAGTCTTTCATATTTTTCTCTTATCTATTTTTATCTAAAACACTAATTGCTTTTCTAACTGTGAGAATGTCGTTCTAAAATTTTAAACTTTGACTTTAGACATCCTTTAATTTGTCTAATTTTAGTGAGGCCTTTTCCATATTCTTCTACTCTAGATTGGGTTTGAAACTTTTGTGTTTATCTTCAAGATCTAGAGAGAATAAAGATCTAGAACTTTCTGTTTCACATTGTATGATCAAAGATGACTGTGAAAGCCTTTTTACTTCAATGCATTTAACAATTTTACTCCTTTATGTTTCGTTGATTCAATTTCTGTTTGAACCTGAATAGCTGTCTTTCAGTCTGTTTCGATTTTAATTTAAGTTGCTTAAAACGAGTTTCTTTTAGTCTCTGCAGAAGACATTGTATCTCAATTTAGTTTGAACTTTAGGGACTTTGGGACAAAAGAAAAGGGCTCGAAAAATCTCAAAATTTTTACTTTCCCTACCGGACTTGTTAGTCTATAGAATAAACCGACCGAATGAATTTTGTTAGTTTTCTCAAAACATCATTTAAGCATCTTTTTGAATTAATATTAATGATAATATATGAACATACCTATTATTTATCTGTCAAAAACAATTAATAGCAAATAAAAGCCGACATATTTCATGAGCTTCAAAAGTAGGCACTCATTTTCATGACTTGAAAGACGTGAATGAGAAAGAATAAAAGTGATTTGAAGTAAAAAAAGTAAAATTTCCAACAAAAAATGGAACACTAAAGATGAAAAACACAAATAGTTGTTTCTCACTTTTATTTTTTGTTTTTCATTGAAAAATTCGCGTTTTTTTATTTTAAATCACTATTGTTTCTTCTCTTTCACGTTTGCAAATCTTGGAAATGAGCACCTATTTTTGAAGTGCTTGAAACATTACGGCTGTTATTTCCAATTTATATATTTTTGAACCGAATGAAGTGTTTTCTTTCATCAAGCAATATTTTATCACTTCAGTTTCCTGAGATTATTTACTTAATATTTGAATAATATTTCGGTTCAACGCCTTTTTAAATTTATAACAGTTTTTAATTGAAGTACTACTGAATCGTCAAAATCGCTATTTCATTTCAGATAGTGCAGTTTTTTGTTGAATTGTTGTGAATAGAAGGCTAATTTATTAGCTATTCAATTGAAAATTAATGAAGTTTAATGGCTTATAAAATTTATTTAAAAGCGATGAAAGGATTTATCCTTACTACTGAATAGGGATCAACATTATTTCTAAGAACGTAATTTTCTGTTCCAATTAAATAAAATTAATGAGGTAGATATCGTAATATTTCTAGCGTGAAGTAATTTAATTGCTTATATTTAATAAATCCCAATGCTTTTTAATTTAAAACTTAATATTAAGATATTATTTCATCTGAACGTTTGTGCGTTTTGATTTCTTTATGCCGTACATTAATTTCATTAATTGCTAATTATATATGTATGACTCATCGCACTTTTTATTATTGATCTATGTAATTGAAATGAAATAATTCAGCTTTTCATATATCTTTAACTCAATAAAGGGTAACTTAATTAGTTTTATCTCATACTGGTTCAATACACTTTTTCAAACGAGTTGGAAAAAAGTATATAATCAATAAATCGTTATTAATCAACACTACGAAATCATTTCTTGCTCTTCTTATGGCCAATGCGTTTTAGCTTAAAACTTAATATTAAGATGTTACTATTTCATTTGAATTTTCATGCGTTTTGATTTCTTCGTGCCGTACAATTCATTAATTGCTAATCTATATTATATAAAACGCTAATACGTATGTATCAATAAAATCGATGATATTTCTTTTCTCGCGTTGGCAACAGTTTTCATTTTTAATTGATGGGCTTCGGCGCGCAAGAGCACGTAGTGAGCATCACATGGCTTATCTATATTATATAAAACGCTAATACGTTTCAATTGATAGGCTTCGGCGCGCAAGAGCACGTAGTGAGCATCATATGTCTAATCGGGTGAATTCTCACCGAATTATCAAAAGAATAATCTTCATCGAAGCCGATGCTTTACATCCGGGTTTCAGTACTATTTCATATTGTTTTACAACACATGGTTTTAGCCCTCTGGTAGGAAAGACTTTAAAACAAAACTTACAACAGTTACTTTTCGCAACAATTGAAATTTAGAATAGTGTGATTAAGAAAAATATGTGAACTATTTGCAATTTCAAATTAATATTGAAATGCACAGGTTTAGAATTTTCTACAGTGAAAAGTTTTCGGAACTTCAGTGTTCAAAAAAGTATACAAAAGCTAGACGTTAAGAACGTATCCATTGAGCGATCAAAGCGAGCATCGGATTGCGAAGCAATCCGAAATGAACTGCGGAAGCAGTTCCGGGGGTTGGCGAGCGCGAGCGAACAGGGGGCAAAGTCTCCTAGTTATATATATATATGACTCATCGCTCTTTTTAATATTAAATTTAGTAATTGAAATAAAATAATGCAGCTTTTCATATATCTTTAATTCAATAAGGGTTAACTTAATTACTTAGTTTCATTTCATACTGGTTGATTACCCATTTTTCGAACGGGTTGGAAAAAATTAAATAATTAATAAATCAGTATGGATGAACTCTACAAAATCATGCACAAAACTAAAAGACATCTACCGATATAATTAATTAAGCTAAAACATATACTTTTTTTATTGTTTATTATTATCTATCCCCTACATCCCCTAGCAACAATTTTACCTTGGCTCCAAAATAGGCTCAATATGGGACCTATAAGAACATGCACCGAGGGACCAATATTGGGATGTCTGGATTATTTAATATTGATCCTAGAATGGCTTACATAGGGCCAACATTGTCCAATATAAAACCTACATTGGCTTAATAATGGATATAAAATATCGGAGGAATCTGACAGTTCGATGTAGGATCGATATAAGCTCACCGGACAAAAAATTAGTCACCCCAGTGAGCAAGCACCGATGAATCGTTAAGTTTCGTTAGATGACGCAATGGTCAAGTGATGTGCTCAACTGCGTGCACACTGCTTCAACGTGATCAAAGGTAAGTAGCTATGAGTGAGATTTTTTGTTTGAAGTGGAAATTGTGTGTAAATACGGGTAAGTGTAAGGATGTGATAGAGTGGCAAAAAGGGGCAATTGTGTTTGGCCGTGCTCATGGTCATACGGTAAATGAAGTTGCTGGACTTGTTAGTGTTTCGGTGCGCATTGTTCAACGTGTCTACAAGCAGTGGTGTGACACACGTGGTCACGAAAGACATTGTCAGAATTGTGGTCAGAAAAAGATCCTGCATGAAAGGGACCGGGGAGGTGTTTCATGACTTGTCAATCAAAATCGCTTCCAAACCCGACATTGCTTCAGTTTGTGAATGAAGGTCCATCCCAACCTGCTAGTGAGAGATTAATGCGAAAGAGCTACATGCAATGAACATTTGGAGTTGAACATCTCGTAAGAGGCCACTGCTCACACAGGCAAATAAAACTGCTCCACTTCAGTGGGATAGAAGTCCCCGAACACAAACAGTTACTGACTGGCAGAATGTAATATGGTCTGACGAATCTTTTTGCCTTTATTCAAAAGAAGCACGTCATCGAGGGCTGCGAAGAGCAGATGAAACATTTCATCCTGACTGTGCGGAAGGTCAGGTTCAAGTCGAAGGTGGATCTGTCATGTTTTGGGGGCGTTTTTCTTATTGAAGTTATACTTCTTATGCGACTTCCAACAAGGTTGCGGTAAACGTTTAACGCTACATTTTTATTGGACGGGAAATCCACGTGGTGGGATCCAGTTTTCCCTCATTCATTTCCATATTGTTTTGGTTCTCACTAGCATAAAAATAATAAAAGTATTGTTTTTCTATAAATATTTTTTTAGTTTGATTTGATACACATATAATTTAATAGGGTAGTATTTTTTATTTTCAAATTTAGTGGATAACAATTGTAAAAAATGAGTGAAAACAATCCCACGGACAATGCGACGGATTTAAGGTTATGTCAAGGTACGTCTCTTGTGAATATCAATTGATTGTTTCTCTTCTGAAATTACATTATGACGCATGTATTATTAATACAAATATATTTTCCAGGGCGAGACGATGAGGCAAGCACTTCCACTGGTTCAAGAGGGAAAAATGCACAATATTGCCGTGATTACAGAGCACGGAAGCAAGAGGAGCAGGAAAAAGAGTCGTTGAATAGAACTAGTGATCCTTCTACGACTGCTGATTCTTCTACAATTAACGTCGCAGGTTGGGATGTTTAACTTCTTCCGCGTGGAGGGACTTCACGCACTATTTTTTTATGTAGTGGGTTCCCTCACTGCAGTGGCCACTAGCATAAGCCAACATGTTTATTTGAACATTCTGGATGATTAGATGTTGAATTTCAGTCAACATCTTCACGAAGAATGTGTTGTTGATATCCCTATTTTTCAAGATGACAACAGCAAAGTTCATCGGGCTGCAAGGATATGAGACTGATTTTATGAACACTCAGACAGTCAATTAGATCTCGACTAGCCTGCAAAACCACCTGACTTGAACCCCATTGAAAATTTGTGGGATATGTTGGAACAACGGGTAAAACGCCGAAATCAGTATCCTCGCAATTTGGTGGGTTTACGCAATAAAATCCTCAGCGAAGGGCTGGATTCAACGTACCTGCAAAACCATGTGGACACACATCCTAACTGAATCCAGGTGGTTATCGAATTCAGAGGTGGTGTTACACGCTATTAAATAATGTTTTTCATGATTTCTCTAGGAGTGACTAATTTTTTGTTCGGTATGCTTATGTCGTAAAGTGGTTGTAAAATATCGGGTGAATAGGAAAGTTATATCTAGGGCCAATTACGATTAAAAAAAATAGTGCGTGGAGTCACTCTGCGCGGAAGAAGTTAAACTTCGTAGCCTGCGACGCTAATTGTATAAGAATCAGCAGTCGTAGAAGGATCACTAGTTCTATTCAACGACTCTTTTTCCTGCTCCGCTCGCTTCCGTGCTCTGTAATCACGGTAATATTGTGCATTTTTCCCTCGTGGATCTCTTGAACCAGTGGAAGTGCTTGTGGTTGCCTCTTCGTCTCGCCCTGGAAAATGTATTTGTATTAATAATGTATGTGAATGCGTCATAATGTAATTTCAAAAGAGAAAACCTAACAAGCAATTGATATTCACAAGAGACGTACCTTGACATAACCTTAAATCTGTCGCATTGTCTGTGGGATTGTTTTCACTCAATTTTTACAATTGTTATCCACTAAATTTGAAAATAAAAAATACTACCCTATTAAATTATATGTGTATTAAAACAAACTAAAGAAATATTTATAGAAAAACAATACTTTTGTTATTTTTATGCTAGTGAGAACCAAAACAATATGGAAATGAATATGGGAAAACTGGATCCTACCACGTGATTTCCCGGCCAATAAAAATGTAGCGTTAAACGTTTAACGCAACCTTGTTGGAAGTCGCATAAGAAGTATAACTTCAATAAAAGCCCTTTGAACCCTTACTGAGCCAAGATTCATGAATATTGACCCAATGAGAGCCCAAGTTACTTTGCTGCTAGAATCCTGTATAACATTTAATGATTCAGAGAAACATGTTTTTAGAAATTCATCGCATGATATATACTGACTATCTTTAGTATCATTTGACATAATGCTATTAACCAAGGTCAACCATAGTCAATAGTCAAAAATTGCCTTTTTTAACAATTTCTCCTAATACTTATACCTCTCGTTTGTCCGTAAAACACCTATTTCTACAGTACCTATAGTTGGTATCTTGGTAACAATATTAGTATATTTAGTACATATTAAAATACTGATTAATAAAAGCAATACCTATTACCAAACTTAATTAAGCATCGTAGGCGTTAATAACAGTATCGCAATTTTTTTACTGCTCTCACATATGATTAAATACTTTTTCCCCCATTAATTTAGCTTAGTAAAAGCAAAAATTAATTTTTTAAGAATTTCAATTGGTGCACATAAAACAAATCCGGATCAAGTTGTGGTAAAAAGTACCGGCAATCAGGGTGAGTACTTTTAACCTTAAAATCTATTCTTACCGGAATATGTTACGGAACAAAAATCTGATGTATCGCCATTTTTACAGTAATAATTACCGTAAAAGCACCAAATTTCTCTAAATAAATAAATAGTTCTAAAAAATTACGCTATAGTATTTTATGGTGAAAATGGATTTTATGGATGACGTTCTCGAAGTGTAATTGTAATTCTTTAAAATAATTAGTAACGACACTAATATGTTTATAATCATTTTTGGCTACATGACATCGGTATTTATTTTGAAGGCCGTAAAAAATCGCCTAAAAAATCGTAAAAATTATCGACGCATTTGTTTGCTTGTAGTATGAAAATATCTTGCAATATTTACATTAATGTACTAATTAAAAAGTAAACAATTTATAGCATTAGTATTAGTCCAATAACGAATTATTATTAATCTTAAAATAAAATATCTAAGACAATATATTTTGCAATTAAAATATATTCGAAAATAATTATAGAATGATGAAAAAGAATGGAAACGACAAATGAATAGTGTAAATATGTTTAAGTATTAATGGATTAATAACAAATGAAATTATATTTATACATATTTAGTTTCTTAAATAAGAGTACCGTTGTATATTAATATATCAATTAAAAATTTAAATCATATTTAAAATATAGAATATATAAGGAAAAGTGTGGTAAAACCGAGTAACTAAGATTCGAAAACAGGTTGAAGTTTTTTTGCTCGACTGAGTTTGATTTAATCAGGCTGTTAATTATTTAATTGTATCAGTCTTAAAAAGTCATAGATTCACTACTTTTTTATAAATGATTTTTTTTCTAGAAAAGTCAAATCACCCTATTTTACCTTACTGATTGTAAACTCTGTAAGAAATTCAGCATTGCTGGATTTTGAATAAAATTTTTAATATGATAATTTAAGCATATTATGTACAAAATTAACTTGCAAAGTAATTATCTTCCTCTTCCTATCCTCTGCAGCTTTCGTGTGCCCAGCAAAGCAGTTTCCGCATTGGAACCGACTTTCTTCTTTTCTGTTAAGTTTGAAAATTACAATATCGCATGTTTTATAGTCTGTATCGGAAGAAACATCAATCAAGGGTTTAAGCTATTCAGATAAATTTTTCTTTTATAATTTGGTTAGATTTTTCTTTTTGTTGATATCGTTTTGAGGTCTTTTTTATATCCTTTTGAGTCACTTCACTTTTTCTTCCTTTTCCTGGTATTCTAAATTGCATTTTTATGGTGAGGGTAGTATCAGGTTTTTACCCCTATAAGCCGGACTCTGCTGCGAATTTCCAATCCGATGGCTTCTAACGACACGTTCTCCTGTTTGGAATTTTCATTAATAAAAAAATTGTAATTCTTGACTTTTTTTAGTTCCAGTAGCAAGTTTTTTTTAACCCCTACCTCCTCGCTCCCGTGAAAATGACGGGTTGAGATTTCGTTCGTTATTTCTCGCTCCCGTGATATTGACGGGCTGGAAACTAATTTTTTTTTGCCCATCAAGCATTTTATTTCTCATTTTACACACCAGATAGCAGTACCAGGATATTTTTAAAACACATATTTTTAAAATTTTCCTTGCTTGCTGGAAAAGCAACATTTAACACTAAATGTTGGCTTTTCCTGAAAATTAAATTTTTTAAAATTTCAAGCTAAAAACAAATTAAAAATGAATATATATATTGTTCATACACATAGTTTCATATAATTTTCAGGGATAAAAAAATAGACACTTTTATGACCGTTTTCTTAAAAATTAACCGAAAATTAATTAATAATAAAGTTAAAAAAATAGAAATTTCAATTATAACTGGGATCAACTACAGCTGAGAAAAAAAAGAAAAGAAAAAAAAGAAGGAGAGCGAGTCGTTAAAAGCCGCTGGATTGTAAATTAGTTACCAGGTTTTACCCCAAGAGCAGAGGTTATCAAAACAAAGCAGAGCCATAATACTACTGAACAAAATCCTTTTTGTTTGCTAGCGAATGAATTCAGTAAATATATAATATGCTTAGCTAAAAATTATTTTTTATAACTGTAATGACCAATAATTCAGGAAAGTTTAAAAACAAAAGAAAATCAGAAGAGTTACAGAACGAAAGAACATTAGAGAGAGCACTAGAGATTAGCAAACTTATCTATACTAAACTTATTATAATTATCTATCAAACTTATTAGCGATGAATTCAACAGCAGCAACCGCCAATATGGCAGCTCCTTTATCTTACCTAACAGAGTGTAATTCAGAGTAACTAACTTTACTCAGTTAACTGTAAAAAATATCGTTATGAGTACTACCTGATAAAAAATTTAATTTGATTCGAAAATATACAAATAGGAAATAACAGTCGACATGTTTCTAGCTCTACAAAAATAGGCGCCCATTTTCAAGACTTGCCTAACGTGAATGGTAGGTATTATTTACGTCGCACTAGAACTGCACAATGGGCCATTGGCGACTGTCTGAGAAACATCCTTGAGGATGATCTGAAGACATGTCATTGCAATTTTAATTCTCTGGAGAGGGGATGGCTCCTCTGCTTTGGTAGTCCGACGACCTGCACCTGAACCACACGTGAATGAGGCGAAACAAAAGTGATTTGAAATTAAAAACGTAAAAATACCAATGAAAGAAGGAAAAATAAAGGTGAACGCAAAGATGAAAAACAGAACAAGAAACATCACAGCAGCCAAAAGAGGCAAAAACAGGATAAGTTACATTTCCACGCGCTATTGAGGGGTGGTTAGGAACGAATGCCGTCTACAAGGCAATCAGTATTCATATTAATATAACAAGATTCCAGGGCATCAAGATGAGCTAATGTGACTGAGGTTAAAATAATTTTGATATTATCAAAATTGGTGTATGCCTACGTTTCCAACAATTTACAACAACTCATTATTTCTCGTATTCTTGTAAACTAACATATCTATCGTGTTCCTTAAGCCTAAATTCTAAAGCTCATTTAGTTTGTCCGATGTAGCCCTGACCGCACTGACTAGGAATGCGGTAAATGATCCAGCTGTTATCAAAGCTAATAGTATACATTGAAGAAATTTAAATTTGATTTCGTTTATAGGCCTAATTTTTTTTAAAAACCAAAATGGGAGAGGATATTATAAATCTTATGACAAACGGGAGAAAAAAAAATGGTAAAGTAACAAGTTCTCTGTAATGATTAAAATTAAACTTCATGAGTAATTGTATCTTATATCCGTTAAAAGTTTGTGCGGAGATGAAATATGATTTTACTTAATTGTTTGTAGGATTAAATGTAAAGAATTTCCTAGAAAACTTCCGAAGCAATGTCATGAATAAAATGAAGATGATGAAGTGACTAAAGTTTTACTAACTAAACAGCTACAATAGTGATTGATTGTAAAATATTACCTTAGGTTGTAGTTCTTAAAGTTTATTATTATGCCTGTTCTCTAAATCTTAATAATCACCCTTTCAAAATAATTATGCAGTTTTACTCCAGTAAGCATAAATATTATTGATAAATATTTATAAAAATGCATATTTTTTAAAAAAAAAAACTGTTATATGAAATGTATATCAATTTAATATAAAATTCCAAATTTAATGTTCTTTGAAAATAAAAGAGTCAGTTAATCCCCTTTTAAAATATTTGCCTTTTATCAAAGGACGAGAAGCAAATTAGAACGAACGCATATCAGTCTAAGCATTAAATTGAAATTTTCAAGTCAGGATTTTTGTGCTAGGATTCAATCTTAGGGTTTCAGGACCTAACCTTTAATCTGCTAATCCTACGATATTTCTTATTCCATATTAGTTCATACGATATGTCTTGTTCAGGAACAGAAATGTACCTTTGCTGAGAAAAAAAACTTTTTTTTTCTCGAGAAGTCTTGATCCACATAATATAGCAGACAATCTGCTCTGTTATAATTTTTATTCTGAAATTGCGATGAAATAACTGGCAGCAGTCTGTCCATCCAATTAACCATTGTCTTCACCCGATTAACCAGTGTGTTCACCCGATTAACCATCCGATTAATATTCTTTTACCTTTACGGTTTCACAAAACCGTTTACAACTAGTACAGTTAAAAAACCGTGAATAAGGTTTTGCAACCATTTACACGGTTTTGTTAGCTCAAGGTCTGGTTTATTAGAACTGGCGCCTTATCTGGGCGTCAGCGGTAAGTTGACGTAGAGCTGACGCAAAAAAAATATTTTTTTGTTAGCTCAGCGTGAGCATTTGGTTCAACGCAGACATTATCTCTCATTGCGCATGCGTTAATAACGTAAACAAGTATTTATTTTGAATTTGTATTGATTTTGTTATTGTCGACCAGTGTTTTAGAGAACAAATAATGACTTTGTCCAAGAAAAAACACATTATAGCTGAGCTAAATGAAGAGTGCTATGTTTAATGAAGAAGCCATGTTTAATGTCAAAATCAAAATCTTGGCTGATTTCAATGTGCTGTTGGATGTTGTCCGCCATTGCTTCTGTTGTTAACGTCACGTTGTAATCCAACTGCAGTTGAGTTGGACGGCAATTGTAGCTCAAGATGAGCGTTCGATGACGTATACTATCAAACTCACAAATGGACCAATCAGAGGTTAGCGCTGATTTCCAGCTGACGGTGTCCTGTCCTAAGAAACCAGGCCTTAAGATCGAAAACGAAACTTAAATGAACATTGGAGCTCTGTCGATGCTGCGCCATTTATGTGTGAGTAAGGAGTGAAGGAAATTGGAATGTGTTAAAGAAATGAAAGAAATATAATCGTATCAACGCTGTGATTCGAACCCTCACACAGCCGATCATGAGATTGACCGATTAGCTCTCTCAGTTACAGTATGTAACCAGTTGCACGGAACAAGATGGATTTATATGGTGATACTAGCTGGCGCGGATAGAATTATGGTTGTTTAACCGATTTAACAAAAAAAAAAAAAACAATAAACATATTTTCTCACAATTAACAGTTTGGTTAATTTTTAGCAAAATTAACAACTTTTTTATGGTAATTTGACTGTTTGGGATGAATGTGGTAGAATAATAATTAAATAAATTGCCATTTGACCACTTTTACCAAGAAATTTCTAATTGTGAGGAAAGTATGGTAAGTTTGGGTCCCTTAATCTCAGTTTCTTTATTTGCTTATTTCTCTATCTAAGTCGTATTGTCACTAGAAATAATTGATTCATTTATTTAAAATTTAGAATTATTTTTATTTAAAACACTGTAAATAGTACTTAATTTTTGCATTGGATTATTTTTGGGAAACTCATAGTACTTAATTTTTGCATGGGATTATTTTTGGGAAACTTATAGTACTTAATTTTTGCATTGGATTATTTTTGGGAAACTCATAGTACTTAATTTTTGCATGGGATTATTTTTGGGAAACTTATAGTACTTAATTTTTGCATTGGATTATTTTTGGGAAACTCATAGTACTTAATTTTTGCATTGGATTATTTTTGGGAAACTCATAGTACTTAATTTTTGCATTGGATTATTTTTGGGAAACTCGCGTTTTATAACCATGTGCAAAAAATTTTGATTTGACTCGCTTTATTTGTTTCGGAGATATGGCAAACTAAGCAAAAAGTAGAATTAATTATAAGGGGTGCAAACTTTTGACAGCCTGTCGGATTAAAGTTAAAATTCACGTTTGTTAATCTGATAAATAATTTTTTTGTGTTTTATTTTGTTATTTGTGCGCAATAATTAATTGGCATATTTAAGATCATTATCCTCAAATCATTAAGAATTAATCATAGTAGGTGAAATCAGATCAAAAGTTATTAAAATGCTCGCTCTTTTATGTCCTGTACTGAATGTTCATGATAATTTTGAATAATTACAAAAAAAGCAGCTATTTCTTTTTTAAAACATGTTTAAAAAAAGAGAACCACTATCGGAAATTTAAATTTAATTGGTACACATATTTATTTATGTGTTATTATGCATTTACCAACATCCTCACTGTAATATCTGTTTTTGGGAGGTTAAAGACAAAGAAAAAAAACAATAATCATACATTCAATTGTTTTATAATCAATGTATATTTAATGAAAGATTATTTTATAAGTTGCTAGCTTTAGGTTAGAATTTGTTTTTTTTTTAATCTATTGCTCAAAAAAACCTTTGTGAAAGGGATTTCGAGAGTTTAAGTGAATTTTCGATACTTCAAAGAAAATTCGGTCAGAACGAAAAAAACATGTTTTTTCTCTTTACTTTTTGTCGGGTTTTATAATTGCGTGCAAGACTTTGTCAATTCTAGTTTAAAGTAAATAAGAAAAATAATAAATAAAAAACGTGTTTATTTGAACTGATTGTTCCTGAAGCAGTATAAACACTGGAGGCAAGGTTGGACCTAGAGGCATGTTGAACTGGGCTCAATTACTTTAATGCAAATGAATATTTTTTTTTTAAACATGTAGCAACACTTGTACTACAAATCCCTCGAAAGAATTAAGTGGCTCAGCCAAAGCGTGCAATTCAACAATTTGTGTTTTTAGGACAGATTAAGTAACTTTTTGAACTTTACTGCTTTACATTCTAAAATTTGTTTCTATTAGAAAAGTGAAATAAATTTCACTAATTTTCCAAAGTTAATATAATAATTATTTGAAGTTATTTAAATTTATGTAATATGAATTTATGTAATAAAAAACTGCTGAGATCTTTTAATGAAACCTAAAACATGGGGTACGTTGTTTAACTAAAAACTGAGTTAGGTTGCACTGTTAGAAATTTCTCGAAAAATAGGTTAAATGACAATTTGTTCAATTGTTATTTGACCTTATTCAAACATAACAGTCGAATAACAATAATTAATATGGTATTTAAGCTATTAACTGTGAAAAATATCGTTTATGAACTGCTCTCAGATAATACGGTTTAACAACCGGAATTTTATCCCACGACAAATGAAGCCATTTAGTTCCTTGCAGCTGGGCACATAATGGACACATCTGGACACATGGGCTAATCTGTCAATCTCATGACCGGCAGTACGAGGGTTTAAGTTCCAGCTTCGACACCACAATATTTCCTCCATTTCCGTAAACACATGAAGTGTTTCCAGTGTCCTGCACTTATCAATGAGTGATTCTGACTACTAAAATACAATACTTTCATTCAAGCACATATTGTAGCTCTAAAAAACCTGCTTAGCACGAAGAACGGTATTTCCCAATCTCTTAAATTAGGTGATAACAACCAGATAAACTAATTAAACCACATTCCACGGTTCATTTAATAAAACACAACTCGACTACTATCTAACTCCAATGTTCATTACCTAACGAAAAGGCCAGATCCAATGTCCAGTTAAATTTGTTTTAAGTGGTTTTGAAACCATGCTTGTTGTAAATGGTTAAAAAACTTCATAGTTTTGTATTCATGGTTTATTAACCACACTTATTGTAAACGATTTATAAACCATAAAGGTAGAAAATGTTCTTTACCGTGAACTTTACGGTTTATAGAATGGACAGACTGCTGGCGGGTATTTTACCGGTTTGAATGAAAACTCTAACAGTGTCAGTTTTGAGGTTTTCCAGAATTTTTGATTGTGAGACATGTATGGGTTTTATTTGTATTTTTTGCACTTTAAAGCAATACTGAAGCAGTAAAAAAGTAAAAATGTGGTGCAGGAAGTTAAATATTAAAAAATATTAACATCATTACAATATTGCACTTTATGAATTCATTACAAATTCGATACTCTAAATTATTTACATGGTACTTTGAATCAAACTTAATTAGAAAATAGCCTTAAAAAACTAATATAATTTTTTTTTATTTATTACAGAAAAGTGCAATGATATTGAGATTCAAATATCAGCGTTGCAAACATCAAGCAATAGTTTTTATTAACATAAATGATAAAAGTTTAAGTAATTATTTTGAACAGCTGAACTCTTTTTCATTCCCTAAATCAATTTAAAAGATGCTTGATTTCAGGAAGACTAAGCTAAAAGAAATCTTTTAAGCTTAGAGTTTCAAGCGCAATCAAGATAAATTATGAGGCAAAATTTTTTGTACATTGATTTTTCGTAAAAAAATGCTTTATGCTGAGGCACTTGATACTCGACAATGTAATTCTATTTAGAAAATGGGTAAAAAAATATTGAGTTTTGAAAAGGAAATAAAATATTTAAGCAGTTAACCAATATGTTTGAAATACGTCGTTAAGATAATTATTTTGTTTAAGGGGACAGACAGAAATACAGAATTTAAGTTCTTCTCTTGATTCTCTTGTCTGTTATAATAAGTAGCTTTGAGTTTTTTATAAAAGAAATAATTGTAATAATTGTGTTAAGCAAAATTTAATTTTTTTCTACTAACATTGGTTTTATGCCATCAATTAGTTGATAAATTAATCAAGTCTTATTATATACAGGGTGTCTCAGTTAAGCGTTTCAGAACTTCTAAGAGGGGTAGGGGGCATCCTGACGACTCGAAATCATATAGCAATGCGGGGTCGGAAATGCTTTCCTGACGCGGTAGATGGCGTTGTTCGAAAGTTTCGACGGAGCTTTCCAGTGTGTTGGCCCCCTCAGTCACCCAACCTATCATGTCTTGATATTTATTTCTGGGGTCATATGAAAACACTGGTTTATGACACCCCTGTTGACAATGCTGAGGAGCTGGTTGCAAGAATAACAGTAGTTGCCGGAGAAATTCGAGATATGCCTGGAGTATTGCAGAATGCTCAGATGTCCATGCACCGGAGATGTGAGGTGTGCATTGTAGCCGGTGGCAGAAACTTCGAACACTTACTTTGACCCATGTGCCTTATGCTTTTTTCAATGTATTATTAAAACGATTTTTCATTTACGGTCTCTTTTCTTTATGGTGCTTCAGTGTTCGTCACCGCTCCAGGAAAGCATTTCCGACCCCACATTGCTATATGATTTCGAGTCGTCAGGATGCCCCCTACCCCTCTTAGAAGTTCTGAAACGCTTAACTGAGACACCCTGTATTCAATTTAATTCACACTATGAAATTATTCTATTTTTGAAGCAGGTGAATCTATATGAGTCAAAAAGTAACAATGTTATTCAAAGAGCCGTGATAGCTCAGAGGATAGAGCGTTCGCCTTTCAATGAGGTGAACCGGGTTCGAATCCCAGCGATGACTGGTTGATACGAATAGCACATCCAGCTTGCACCGACCACACTGCTGACGTAAAATATCCTCAGTGATAGACGGATTATGGGTCAGAGTTCCCTTGCCGTGAGGCTAACTGTGGGAGGTTTTCGTGGCTTTCCTCTCCATGTAACGCAAGTACGGATTAGTACCATAAAAGAGTCCTCCTAGAAGTAAAATTTCTCTCAGTACTTGATTCAGGAGTTCCCTTGTCTTCTGATTTGGATTCAAAATTACCTACGGAGTTGAATATTAGCAGTCGTAAGCCTCGGCTGTTCAACGACGGTTATAAAATAAAATTCTATTCAACACTTAACAAATTGTCAGCTAAATTAATCAGCTAAATGTGAAATTCTGGGACTATAAAACGTATAATTATTAGACCGAAATTTTTACGTGCATTTTTTAAAATTTTTTTTTATTATTGTATTAAAAAAAATTGCTTCTCAAAATTTTCAACAGCAAAATGTTATATTTGATGAATGATAAAATTAAGTTACATAGCTATATTTTAAACTCCTTTAATGATTATACTTTTGGAACACATAATGGAATACAGTTTTTCGTTGCGTTTATGCAAATACGTAATCAACTTTTCAATGCTTGATACTTTTATGCAAATACTAGATACTTGAATTATGCAATCAGGCATTTGCATACTGGTTTCAAATGAAGTATGCAAATACTATTTTTGAAATCAGAAATACGTTTTGATCAAGATTTTTTTTAAAAATTACTATTCGCACTAGTCTATTAGTTGTCGAAATGTACAAGTTTAAAAACGTTATATATAACAGGGAGACGCGTAAATATTGTGAAAAACTTCTAGGGGAGAAAGGGCACATCTTCAGGTTTAAAATTGCATAGGAAAGGCTCGGACCTGTTGTCGCCAGCGTCTAGGGTTGCTTCTTTATTATCTCATGTTCAGAAGCATACGAAGAAACACAGTTCATTATAGGGAAGCGACCCTATTCTAATAGAACAACATTTCCGGGCATGGATTGCTATGCAATTTTATGATGTGCAAGATAATATGCCATAATTCTCCCAGAAGTTTTTTGCAACATTTATGCGATCCCCTGATAACGTTTTAAAAATATGCATATTTCGGCAGAAAAATGACTAAAAATGCCATTTAAAAACTCTTGCTTGGAGAGATAAATCGATAGCAGATTTGAAATCAGTGACGTGAAATTATCCGAGATCCGTTAAAAAGTCTCATGCACAGAAACAAAGAAATTTTTTTTCTCCCTATTTTATCAATGGTTGGCAAATTTATTTCTCAGAGGAGGTTTTTTTCTTACAATGCGTAAGCAGCAATTAATCAAATCTATATTAATAAAAATTATGCATTTGTGAAGGTGTTTGTTTGTCGGTGTAGGTCTGTCTTGTAACATGAGAACCAGATATTGGCTAAGGTCCAGATATTGGAGCACCGGGTGCAAGGGTTAATTTTTTTCTGCGAGTCATAAATATTGCTCAAAATTTTTAACTAGCCCCTTTGAAATTTTTTTTTCTCTTCTTCGTTCGGTAAGGCTCAGCATTACGCATTGTTGAATGCAAATTATAGACTGTTCTGTTTTCTAAAATACTTAAAAATTTCAATCAAGTCTGTTTACTAGCAAGCACCACTATTTGATTTAGAAAGGAATTTCACTGGGAATTAATAGCACATCAATAAATATTTTTTTGATCGAATATTTCTTGTAAGCATGGACAAAATCTCACTGGGATGACGTTACTGAATCAATAATTTAAGTAACAATAATATCGACAGCCACGTTATCCTTTTGCTTGATTTGTTAGAAAATAGTTTTAGAATAACTTTAATGATGCCTTAATTAATGATATATATCGTTCAAGTTAAATCTTCATTAATCCTAATTGACAGTTCCTTTACTCTACAGTTAAATTATTTTGGTGCGTGTTTCATAATCCTGACAAAGAATCTACACATTAGTGTTTCTGATGGACATTAGCGATTCTAATTAAACTAGTATAGTTATCTAGCTTAACATATTTAAAAGTTGTTAACGATGTTTTCACGAGGCTTAAATCTCTTGGATAAGCAATTTTATGGAGCAATTAGCTTATTTAGGACAGTGGGTCGTAATGTTTATGGACATGGCAAGCATGGTGTAGATTATATCAAAATAAACTAAATTTAAGTACAGTTTATATTTAAAAATGAAATGATTTTTCTCCGACCTTTAAATATATACGGACTTCAGCTAAGTTTCAAATTAGTTTGTTAGTTTAGTTTGACCTGAATTCCACATTACTACCAGAAACGCAACAAAAATCGAATTGTAAATTTCTTCGAATTAGTAATCTACACTCTATAACAAGAACATCGACGCACCAAGAAGCAATCACCCGATTGCTTTAAAAATTTCGTATGCATTAATGTTTTGAACAGATATGGCTGGAATGATACCGACTGGGAACGTATAGTCTTTAGCGACAAATCCCGCTTCCAACTGTGTCCTGACGATCATCCAAGACGTGTTTGGAGACGCACAGGGCAGAGGGGGGATCCTGCCTTCACTATTGAACGCTACACCGGCCCTCAACAAGGCATTATGGTCTGGGGTGCCATTTCCTTTGACAACCGGACCCCTTTGGTCGTCATTAGAGGTACACTTACTGCACAGCGGTACGTCGACGACATCCTAAGACATCTTTTGCTACCATTCCCTTTGCAGCACCCTGGGCTGGTTTTTCAGCAGGACAATGCCAGACCACATACGGCACGTGTTGCTATGAACTGTCTGAAAGCCATTCAAACTCTTCCTTGGCCTGCCAGATCACCAGATCTCTCTCACATTGAGCATGTCTGGGATATGATGGGAAGGCGATTGCATCTGGCACGGAATGTTGATGACCTCGTTCGACAATTGGATAGAATTTGGTAGGAAATATCGCAAGAGACCATCCGGGAGCTTAATCGGTCTATGCAGCGCCGTGTAGCAGCTTGTATCCAGGCTAGAGGCGGGTCAACACCTTATTGAACTTGTTACTGTAACTCTGCAATAAATTATTCAATTGTTCTGAAATTTCAATCATTTACTATTCCGTACATTGTCTTCCTAACCACAAATTTTCCTTTCAATCTGACAGCTCCTTCTTGGTGCGTCGATTATTTCGTTATAGAGTGTATTTCAAATGTGAGGGTGGAGCTTATATAAACGATTTTTGCTACACGGTTAAGAGCACATTTTTAAAGGCTACACTTTGGTAATATTGTGGATTTTGGACTACACTTTATACTTCGGAAAAAAAAACTTTATAAAAAAAAATTCATGTCGCAGTTGCTCAGGGGATAGAACGTTCGCCTCCCAATAAAGTGGCCCAAGTTGAATTGCAGGAGTGACTGTGTTAATACGAATTCTGTTCCGGCTAGCATTGACCAATGGCGCACCGCAGTGGTGACGTAAAATATCCTCTGTAATAGACAGATCATGGGTTAGAATCTCCTTGCCATCGAGCTAATCATGGAAGATTTTTGTGGTTTTCCTCTCCGTGTAACGCAAACGTGCATAAATTCCCTCGAAAAGTCCTCTACAAAAGCTAGTCTGTCCCAATGCTTGAACTTGTCTTCTGAGTTGAGTTCAAAACTACAAGGTAACGGAGGTGAACATTGATACTCTTAAACTCAGAACTGGATCCGCTGTTGACGGCAAGAGGACTCTAACCCATGATTCGTCTACCACTGAGAATGTTTCACGTCAGCACTGCGGTTTCGCATCAACCAGCCGTCGCTGGGATTCTGACCCGGTTCACCTCATAGGAAGTCAAACGCTCTATCCCTTGAGCCATCAAGGCTCTACACGAAAACAAATTTTATTTTATTTTATTTCATTTTATGACCGCCGTTGAACAGCCGACCCAATTTTTGGGTGTACGACTACTAATGCTCAACGCCGTATCCTTGTAATTTTGAACCAATCCAGAAGACAAGGAAACTCCTGGATCAGTACCCCAGAGGTATGGATTTGTTATGGGAACATGGAGGACTTTGAGACTCGACAGATTTAACGTGCACCAGTCACCATTTACTACACGGGGAATCTTCGACCACGGGGAATGTTCGGCGGGGACTGAACCCACGAATTCTTGGACATGGGCCCGGCAACCCTCCGACCAGGCTATCTCGACCTAGTAGCGACAATTTACCAGAATTATTGTTGCACCGCACCTGTGAACCTGCAACAATAGTATTAGTTGTATTATATAGTTGATTATATAGTTGATTATGGCAGTAAATGGAAATCATTTGTCATAACATAATTGAAAGATAAGGCTTCCTACATTCTAAGGACACATAAATCTACCAACCCTGATCGAGGGGTGATTTACTGAGACACGTGGCTTATCGCCAAGGCTCGTGTCGTTTTGAATTAAATGAGTTCAGGGTCAAAGAAATTGCGTCATATGCTCGCGTGAACTTCTGCGGAAATTGTATGAATAAATTGATTCAATTAGAAAACTCGTGAGTAAGAGGCCTAATCTAATATCCCATTAAAATACGATGGAAGTAAGCTAAGAAATAATATTTCTTACAATCTAAGGTGACTTTATGTTAACCCTTAATGCGGAACGATTTCTCCGAGCCAAGTAGCTGTTCATTTGGGATTTTGGTTTTTTATACGCAAGAAGCTGGAACTTATCTTTCTGTTTCAATAAAGAGCATGTGTCATAAAGTAATCGAGCTTAATTGATGCAAGGAGAAAAATTGTGTAGTGCTGGTCTAAGACAGAGCACTGGTATCAGAAGGTGCTAATACCATCATGCACATGACAATATAGCTCACGTTCTTGATCCCAATCTTTGTAGGCTTTCAACCTTTACACATTCTAAATAGAACGAGCAGTAGTTACAGCTTACTTAGGACGGGGAGATCCTTTGAATCAGACAGAGTGATAAGGATTGATAAATTTATGTTCCTTTAGAATGTAGGTAGCCTGATCTTTCAGTTTTTTTCGTAGTATTTTAATAGGATATAACGTAACTTCACTTGTCAATCAAAATCTTCAAAAACTAGCTCTCGGACTAAGTGTTACTTGTGGCTCTCGTAGATGCTAGAACAGGGATGGCGAACCAATGGCACGCGTGCCATTTATGGCACGTGACACAATATTCTGGGCACGCCACCGACCACAAAGTTCAATATGAAGCATATTAACAAATAAAATTATAATTCACGAAAAAAGCAATTATTAACAAAAAATTAACAATTAATGTCAAATAAACAATAACCATAAAAAACAAGCTAACAATAAATAACTAGCAAAAAAAATTGCAGTCCTGCTTAAAATAACATCTTACAACCTAATATAAGTTATTTGTCATCTAATCTGCAACAACAGGAGTCATGTTACTTTAAGTTGAATTGCGCGTATAACTGAGACATTGCCAAATATATTCTTTTTTCATATTGAATAAAGAGCTGATAGTATTTAGTAATATTATTTTCCCAATAATCACGAAGTCAAAATTATTTGACGGCACGTCTATGACTTCATTAAACAGTTTTGTGAAAAAAATGGCACGTTAGTGCAAAAAGGTTCACCACCTCTGTGCTAGAATGTAAGAAAGTAGATAAGTAATTTGTTAGTAATAGCATTTGGCCTGAAATCCACAAAACTCCATAAATCACTCAAGTTCCCTAAAATTGTCTACATGAATGGCTCACGTGGAGTTTAGAATGCGAGAAGCTAGATCCGTAGTTTTATGCTGCGAAAGATGCATAGATGGCGTTAAACCACGAGACGGATAAGCTGATAGCGAGCAGCCTAAAATCCACGTTAGACAGAACTTTCTTTAATTGTCCAAACGAATGATTCGCATAGAGTTTACAACTTTTTTAATCCTCCTCAACCATGTGATGAATTTATAACTCACAAAAACAACAACGTTATACTGCAGAAAAATAAATTGAAGAATTAGACCTCCTGCATTCTAATTCTACATAAATCTATAGAATTTTATTTCCCTCTCCGCTGAGTCTACGGGAGGTGATCACCATGTCCGAGACAACATCCTGTAGCATCCACCATGTAAAAAGAGGGCAACCACAAACGATTTGTAGTAAACAAATTTAGAAGTAGATTACATTTCTCTCATCGGAAAGTTACTTACTCACAGCTTTAGGACGTATGAAGGTGGAGAATAATTTTTAATGTGGTTAATTAGCCGTAACTAATGTCACTTGTGTCTCAAAGCAGCGAATAAGTAAGATGTTTGCTGCCTTACACTAACAGAATATTTAAAGCTTTTTATCGCAGTCTCTGCTTTCAAATTAAATAACGCTTTTTTGTAAGCAATAAGCTATATGAATTTACAGCAGTATTCATGTTTGTTAAATCAATTTTAGCCTATCTTAGCTGGTGTTCTCCATGACAATTCTGAAAACAGCACAAAACATCAATATGAAGATAAATCACAGTTTTGTGAAAATGAAAACTGTTCGTGATGTAATATTTTAATAACTGAAATGTTACTCCAACGCTGCATCATCTAAACTCATATAGTTTCATAAGTTGAGAATTATTCACTGATTTTGTTAATTTTCTTCTAGGTGGAAAAATCTTGCAAAATTAGCGATTTTTTTTTAAAAAACTTAATAACTCTTATAATAATAATAACTTTAAATAACTAATATTATAATATCTTTTTTCAATAACTTTAATAATATTTAAGTTATTGACTGTTCTGAAGCCAGAAAATTTTTTAAGGCAAGATATATAGTTTAAAATTATAGCCTTGTCGCAAATTTAAGATAATTAAACTGTGGCTTCTTCATTTTCCTCGGCAAGATTTCTTCCAGATTTTCTTACAACCGATTTCAACTATCTTGCGTTAAAATGTGTACACCAATTTACGGAATACATCCTACGATATAAATTTAATTGTCTCTTCAGGTGTTTGAATTTCAGATTGTCCTTCTAAAAAGTGACACCTTCAAAATCTATTTCGGGGTTCTCATTTTTAAAACATGCTTTTAAAAGCTTATTTTTAGAAATAAAATCCATCTGCAAATGTTAAAAAAAGACATTCTACTTTTATTTGAAAGAAGCAAAACTTTCACATCACTTAAAATGGAAACTTTTATAAATTGAAAATAAGAAGAAAAAATCTATTGTAATGCAACGCTGAAAAGAAAAGGAAAGAGTTTAAAGTTGCGTTATTCAGAAAAGTGATTAATGAAACATAAAAACAGGCAAAAATTTTTATCGTTGAGTAATTAGATAACCACTTTTTGGATAGGATGTTTATAATTGGCAATAAAATTAAAAAAAATTCAGCACTCCTTGTAATTCGATTAGGAAGAGATTAGGAAAACTTTTATTTTATGTTTTATCTCTAACGAAAAAAATCCTTTCAAATATTTTTTTAAACCATTATCTGTAAAATTAAATAGAGTTTTTACGAACTAAAAATATAATCCCAATTTTTTTTTATTCACTGAGAATGTACTTTTTATTCAGAGTAAAATCCGAAAAAAACTGGAACTGCAATCATAACTATTAAGTTTTGGCACTTCGAGTTGTTTTATTAAAATAATGTTTAAAAAATAAACAAAAGCATGAGTTTTAACCGTAAAATAATTTACATCAAAATATTGAGAAAAAAAAATACTATCGTTATAAAATAAAGACAAAAAAGAAAGAAAAATAATTCTAACTTTTTTGCTCTTTCTTTATAATGAAAAGCTTGTTATATTATTAAATTATATGTATACTTTTTTAAAGAAGTGTTGTCAAGTAATAATTTAATTAACATCTTTAACCCATCACAAAATACAAAACTTTTTTTAGCAGCAGTTGTTTTTCGAATTTATTTTTTGTGTTTAAAAGTTTTTATGTATTTACTACGACATTGTTTGAATTCCTTTAAAAAATAATATAAAAAGTTCTTAAAAAAATATTTTTGAAAGCGTTCATGATATATACTTTTAAATACACTAATAAAATATATGACTACATGTCATCTTTGGAAGATTAAAGGATCTATAAAATGTTGCAAAAATTCACCGTGCAAATTCATAAAAAGTTTTAGAAAAAATTTTATTCTAAAATATAAACTTTTCGGCACTTTTTAATTTTGCAAAGGAGAAAAGAAGTTCAGATTAATGTTAATAGTTTGGTAGCTTTTTCACCAAAAAAGTTACGATAAGATTTTCTTAACAACATATTTTATTTAGTTTAAAACACATCCTGTATAGTGCTCCGGTACAACACCTTCTAAACGACAAAAATTTAGTAGTCCAACGTAGCGAACATAAATTTCGGATTCGGGAAAAACAAGAAAGATGTCACAATGTTTGGACAACTGAACTGCTCAGTTGGGTCACAATGTTCGGAGAATTGAAGGAACGGATTTTTCGTTTCTGGTTACCCGTGCGGAAGTCTTCTCTCTTATGGGACGTGTCGTTCGGTAAAGAGGTTACATCGTTATTAAACAGGTACCCCAGATTGAATCTTGACGATGGGTTTTTCTTATTTAAAATTTTCGAGTATTAATTTTTATGGAAAATATTGAATTTATGGTAAAAATCCTACAAAATGAATACTGATGCTTCATAAGTTTTTCAGATTATTTATTTATTTTTACAGCGAAGAAATTTGTGATGTTCCCAGTTTTTAGAAAAGAATAACATTCTGAAAAGTATAAATAAAGTAAAACATTTGAGTATATTTTCAAACACTATTCTACTTTTCAAAACTATTTTTCTATGTACTGAAAACTGATCCAGACTGTAACTGGATCTTTTTCAGATTGTTATTTTTTATTTCTTTATTTTATATTCAAATAAAAATTTGAGGAAATTATTTAATTATTAAATGACTCATTTATAAAAACGGTATTACATTAGGGCTTATTTTTAAACAGACCGTGTATTGTGTTATCAGTGGTACATGGCTGTACTTGCAAAGGTAGTTTCAACTTCCGGCAGAAGATTCCCACCTATTAATTTCTTTGTTTACATTATCGTTTGACTTTTTTTTAATATAAATATTTGTTTCCAAAGGCGAAACATTCGTTTACAAGTGACGGTAGTTGTTCTGATTTTACACTAATTTTTATGCCTAGAAGCACTAATTTTTAATCTGAAAATACGATGTTAGACTTCCCTAAAGAACAATTATGTTGAATTTAGTTTAGTATTGTATTAAAGAAGAAATTATGAAAAAAAAGAAAAAGAAATAGTCTCTTTCTGCTATGACGTCAGAGTAGGATAGCATGACTTCCGGTTGGGTTGTTTTTTAGGGGAGATAGTGAATTACAATGGATAATGATTAATATTCAGTTTTTCAAGAAAAATTTCGAAAAAGAGGAAACTGGTTCAGAAGAAAATCGGGTTGAACTATAAAACCAATATAAACTGTAATAAGGTGCAAACTTGCTGCGATCCTAATAATGTTATATATGTTAATAGTGTTAAAATAGAGAATTCTGCTAAAATTGAACAAGAACATTATGCATTAAATTTAAGGAAATAACTAAATATTTTGCAACTTTGTATCATAATTCTCTATTATGATACAAAGTTGCAAAATATTAAGTTATTTCCTTAAATTTAATGCATAATGGAACTTTGTATCATAATAATGCAACTTTGTATCATAATTCTCTATTATGATACAAAGTTGCAAAATATTAAGTTATTTCCTTAAATTTAATGCTAAATTACGATGACAGTAAATTTGGATCGCCATTATTAAACACACTTCAAAATTTCTAACAGTGAAGTGCTGGGTCCTAACAAAGCCTCATAGAAGAGAAAAAGCTTTCGTCCGAATCATTTTCGTAGTCCGACGAAGGAAATATAAACTGTGCTGTGATGGAAAATTAAAAAAGTGTCACAACATTCTGATCACTGATCTGCGTAGTGGTGGATTTGAGAAACATGTCAGAATGTCCAGACTATTGAAGATTCGAATTTCTCGTTTCTGGTAACCCGTGCGGAGGCCTTCTCTCTTCTAGGAGGTGTCATAAACGGAATTTTAAATTTTGCTTAATCTTGTAGGTGCATATAAAATTAGGGAATTTAGATGTACGCAAATAAACAAATGAAGCAAGATGTTTACAGATTGGCTCACAAGTGACTCTAAATTTTGCAGCGCTTCGATTTGCAACATGAAGAAAGGCCAGATTTCATCTAGCAATAGAGATAAACTTACTAACGCCGTTTACATACTTGTTAATGTAAAGTTTTCATTTGCTTTAAAAAATAATAAAGTAGGAAAAAGACCACATGTTTCAAGCGCGACTTTCTTTCTCAAGTCTCGCAAGATATTTATATTCGGGGAGTTTTGAGAATGGACACCTATCACGTGACAAAATTATTGTGAAAGAAAACGAAATATGTTTCAAGGATTTCTAAATTATTATAAATAAAAATTTTATTTCTGAGAATGTGGCCAACAGTGAAACATTTCAATAAACTAAACTCAATGACGCGACAACCCCAAGAGGGCCAAGGCTTACTGTGCCCATCTCAGTTTTTATGACCATGGGCTTTGGGGTGCAGGAGCAAATGTTCCGGTTAGGTGGTCAGTCGAACGCGGAACCCCAGTGTTTAGTTCCCAAGCATGCTTGGTACAAAGAAAAATTTCAATAACGTTATGTAATATTGGAGAATAAGTGGAGGTAACAAATGTGTCCCACAAAACTTTGCTGAAATGTTTAAAAAAAAAAACTGAACTGAGAAAAAAGTATGATCAAATATGACAGAATATGGTAAGAATTACCATGTTTCTGGTTCTATGGAAGCTTCAAAAATCTTGGTAATTTTTACCTATGCGCTATGGCTATAATTTTGGTTAAACATTAAATTATGGCTTTTTAAACTATGATAGAATTTGATATTTTTTATCATGATATCTTAGAGCATGGCATACCGAGCATTTATTCGGCTAAATTTACTTTTCAGTTTTGTATTTTTTACTAAATGCTGTTGTTGTTAATTTACGTCGCACTAGAGCTGCACTATGGGCTATTGGCGACGGTCTGGGAAACATCTCGGAGGATGATCCGAAGACATGCCATCACAATTTTGATCTTCTGCGGAGGGGATGGCACCCCCGCTTCGGTAGCCCAACGACCTGCGCGTGAAGTTGAGCACTTTACGGTAGCACAGTTTATCGAGGACCAATACCGCACACCCTCGGTCCCTACGCAGACTGATCCAAGTGGTCACCCTCCCGCACACTGACCGCAGTCAGTGATGCTTGACTTCGGTGATCTGCTGGGAACCGTGTCTTAACGATCAGTCCACTGCGGGACTTTTACTAAATGTGTGATAATAAGAATTATAAGTTTGATAACCAGAATTGCCGGATAACGTTATCATACGAACAGAAAAATTTAAATAAATGACTTAAATACTGTACATTTCAGTGCTCTCAATAAAATTCGTGTTTTTTTTAAAAGTAAAGCAAAAAGAAAAAGAAATGTTATTACTATACATTACGTTAATTTTCCCAGAATTTTTTTCCTACGTGTTACCTATATGAATAGAAAAGCTAATTCATGATGCATAAAAATATTCAGCAAATTACCAACTTACCATGACCGCAGATGCTTGAATTTGTATTAGCAAACGAGCTCGAAAACGATAAACGAAATGATAAATGTAATAAACGCGTTACTTTAAAAAAAAAAAAAAAAAAAAAAAAAAAAAAGCAATCCTCCACATACGAATTTCAAAATTTAGAATAATTTATTAAATGTGAGTTATTTAAAAGTCTTACTCGAGGAAAAAGGGTGAAACCTTATTATACTAATTTTAATACAGTAGCTAACGTTTCTTTTATCATACAAGCTAAAAATTTGAGATCTAATGATTTCTTCAACACAATTTATAGTATGTTTAGTTTTACATTGCTTTAATATCTTTAAACTTCAAACGGTATCAACCAACAAAGAAAAAAATTTTAGAGATTTTTTTTTCTGTTTTTCCCTCCAAAAGGAAAGTGTTTGCTTTTTGTTAAATAATAAATGCTGATTAAAAAGGAAGTTCTTAATGTTGTTCTAATCTAAAGCCATTTGAGTGGAGAAAAAAGTCTTTAAAAAGCCTTTGAAGTTAAATTCGGGACTTATTATGATCAGCGAGATTCCTTTGTTAGGGTATTATGACTTCAAAGAAAATTTGTAGAGGAAAAACGCTGTGATAAAACATTTTAATTTATTTTGTGACATGCTGCAAAAATAAAAAAATGGAGGATAAAACCTTGATGATTCTTGAAGCGGTTTATACTAAAAGGAATTAATATTATCGAAATAAATGAAGAAGATTTAAATTCAATAAAAAATGCACATGTAAAATAATAGATGCCTGATTGTTAATATTTAGATTGAATATGTACACCGAAGAGCCATTACATTATGACCACCCTGATGTAGGACCACCTTTAGCCCTCAAAACTGCTAGCACGACCCGCCGTGACATTGATTCCACAAGATGCTGATAGGTAGTCTGAGGTATCTGGTACCAAGCGCTCACCAACTGGTCCTGCAATTCCCTCACATTGCGAGGGGGTAGCGTGGCAGCACGAATTTGGTTTTCCAAGTAGGACCACAAATGCTCTATTGGATTAAGGTCAGGTGAATTTGGGGGCCAAGACATGACTTGAAAGTCACTGGAATGTTCCTTGACGATTCGACCCTTATGACATGGTTCATTATCCTGTTGGTAAACACCATCCCCCGCAGGAAAAACTGTTGCTATGAATGGGTGAACCTGGTCTGCAACTATGTTCAAGTAGCTTACAGACGTCAGGGATTGTTCTATGAGGATTATGGGTCCTAATGTGCCCCATGAAAGCATTGTTCCTGGGCGAGAAACCATGAAAACCTGGGTGAGCTCATTGTTATAGATGGAGGGTGGTCATAATGTAATGGTTCTTTGGTGTATATATAAATTATAAATAAATATTATTTAATCAAAATAAATTGGTTTATCATTGATACTGCTGCGTAAAACTGAATTGACTTATACCTTTCTGTATTTATTTAGTTGATTCAGTTAGGAACCAATAAAGAGAGAAAGAAAAATAGAAAATATTAATTTCATAAGAAGAAATTCACATAAAAACTTGAATTAAAACTATTAAAAGCAGCAATAATATGTTTAGCAGCAATGAATGTATAAACGTAATAAAGACGTAACAGATAATCGTATAAAGCAAACGTCGCAATGGACGTTGTTATTTTTGTAGTTATTCAGTTTGATTTAGTTAAAAATCAATGAGGGCAAGAATAAAAAAAAAAGAAACTATTTACATTATAAAAAGATATTCACATAAAAAATTTAATTTAAACTATTATAATCAGCAATAAGCTTAAGAGATAAGAATGAATAAACGCAATAAAGACGTAAAAAATATTCGTAAATAACAAATGTAGCAAAGGACGTAAATAATAATGTTAACATTTGATGCGCATAGAAAGTGTAAACGCAAACGTTTCGCTCATAAATGACTGCCTTTGACGAATTACAAATCAACGGAAACGTAGCAGACATAAGTTACTTTTTTTGATGAGCTATAAGTTTGAAACTGCTGATTTTTGAATTAGATAAGTAAGCTAAACAATAAGAGGAAAACAAAAGTTGCAGACGTGAGTTACTGCCAATGACGAATTAATCGCTGATTTTTCGTCATTGGCAGTAACTCACGTCACGGATCGCTAAAATCGCTGATTTTTGAATTTGAAGGAGACCTTAACAGTAAGCTTAAAAGCATGCGATGCAGGCATAAGTTACGGACTGTTACGAATTATTAATCCAAAATTGCTGATTTTTTTTTAATTTGATAGCAAGCCCAACAGGGAACGTATAAGAAAACCATAAACGAAAACAGTAAGGTAAATTACTTTCTGAGACAAATTATAAATCTAAAATTGTTGATTTTTTAATTTGATGGAAGTAGGTAATATTCTTTATAAATTAAGTAGGTAATATTCGTATATAATATGATAGATAATAAGAAATAAAGGTTTAAGTACTTCAAATAATTGTGAGAAAGAACAAAAATGTCTCGTTAATTGCAGATATGGTGAAACAAGAGATTCTAAATGTCGTTTAGCTTGTTCTACATAAATATAATCTAATTAAACGCTCAAAAAATTACATGTATTCTTCGAGAAGGGGTGATGCTGATGTGCACTTTCTTACGTTACAAAGCTGCACGTCAAAGTGAGCAACTCACAAAAATTTATAAGTCAAAATCTACGGCGCCATCTCTCGAAAAATTTGGAACTAAACCAAAATTGTGGGAAGAAATATTGTTGTTGTTGTAGTTAATTTATGTCGCACTAGAGCTGCACAATGGGCTATTGGCGACGGTCTGAGAAACATCCCTGAGGATGATCCGAAGACGTGCCATCACAATTTTGATCCTCTGCAAAGGGGATGGCACCCCCGCTTCGGTAGCCCGACGACCTGCACGCGAAGTCGGGCACTTTATGGTAGAACAGTTTAACGAGGACCAATACCGCACACCCTCGGTCCCTACGCAGACTAATCCAAGTGGTCACCCACCGGCACACTGACCGCAACCAGTGATGCTTGACTTCGGTGATCTGCTGGGAATCGCGTCTTAACGATCAGTCCACTGCGGGACGGGAAGAAATATTATTCTTCTCCTTATAAAGTTGCTAGAAACATTATTTTAATAACCTTAATCTTTTAACTTTTATAAATTTTGAAAATCGTCACTCCAATTTAGAACATTCTGTATGTATTTCTCCTTATTATTAATAATAAGAGTAATACGGAAACAATATTAAAAAAATTCTTTTAGGAAAAAAGAATTGCAGCTGCAGCTCCATCTCTACAATTTTATCGATATTAACGACGATAATAATTACCAAAGACGATTTATGATATATATTAATAATACACAGACAGTAAAGTTAGTTAAATGAAGCATTTTAGAGAAAAAGATTTGCCGAGACAGGGCCATATCTTTGTATGAACTAATAACAGCGATGATAATAATTACTAAATACGACTTATGGCAATAATATTTATAATACGCAAACAATAAAGTTAGTTAAAAGAAGCGTATTAGTGATAAAGAATTGCCGAGACAGGGCCATATCTTTGTATTAAATAATAACAGCGATAATAATAATTATTAAATACGACTTATGGCAATAATATTTATTATACACAGACTATAAAGTTAGTTAAAAGAAGCGTTTTAGAGAAAAAGAACTGCCGAGACAAGGCCATATCTTTGTATTAACCGATAAGAACGATGATAGTAATTACTAAATAGGACTTAGGGCAAATAATGAAAATCTCAATTTTTTTTCTCTCCTTCTGACATGCATTCCACACCTTTTGACCTAGCAACATATGCTAAGATACATTAAGCCCTTATAAATACAATACGTTAAAAATTAAACTAAAAATACCGAAAGTACATCTAAACTAACGACAAATCATAGCATGTTATCTTCATAAATTCTCAAATTACTTGAAACGTTCTTTTATTAAACACACAATTAAAAACATTAAATTTCAAACTTCCGCTTTTCAAACATATTGTTTTGATTTGCAAGCAAATAGAATTAGCTATAATTCGTTTTAAAAAAAAATATGTTTCGTTTATAGTTAAAATCAAATAAATCAAATATCGTTTACAGCTTATAAATTTTAAATTTCAAAGCAATCCCTTACGCTTTTGTATTTTTAACGGAACGGATTGAAACCAGTTGAAACAATTTTTAAAAACAATAACCAATAGATTATTAAGACGAACCTTAGAATATTTCAGTTATGTACGATGAGTTCCACACGTTCTTTGTTTTTATTCGAAAGAAGAATTTTTAATAAATCACCAAAGGAATTTAACTTTAGTCTAGATATAATTGCTTCCAGCGATAATAGCATAAAAAAGAATTATTTTGAAATTATTACTTAGTTTTCAAATCTAAATTTCACTGTATTGCACATTGCATGAAAAAAAACTGCCATAGAATAATGAAAGATTTCTATAAGGATAAAAAAGAAATTCCTTTTGATTTTACTCAAACTTAAACTGAAGAAGAAAAAAATTAAATAATTACTTTTTTTACCCAAAATACCAGAAAGGAAATATTTTAACAAATTCTTTGAAATGATGTTTGTCTTTAAAAATAAGTATATTTGTACTTAAAACTTAGTTTTAAAAATAAATAAAATAAATTGGAAAAAGGAAATTTTTGAATAAAAAAAAATTTTTTTTTTCAATATTATATCGCTTGCTTTACAATATCGGGAAATATTTCGCCTGACTCAGTAGGATATTTCTAATAAAAACTGACAAGTCGAGCAGAATTTTTGTTTTACCTGGAGGTAATTTCACTAAAAACAACATAAATGTTCTACTTTCACCATTTTATTTACTTTTTAACTTAAATAAGTTTTAAGTTAAACTTGTAAGTATAATACCTTTAAAAAAACTGATTCATTTTTATTTTTTGAATCATAATAAATTAGGGAGAAACAAATTATAGAATAATTATAATAAATGTCTTTTAAACACGTTGTTAAATATTAAATCTGAAACGTGATTTGTAACGTTGTGCTTTGTCTCTGAACAACAATTGCTATATGTTTGCGTATGACCGGTTGAAAATGCGGTTGACATGGTAACATGAGCAAATCAAATCTTCTGTCATCTAAAATATAAATTCTAATTTCATTTAATTTACATTTCAATAAAATAATAGGTAATTTTGTTTTTACAGTAACTTTAGCATACAGGCGGAAATCAATCTAGTTTGAAGGTCTTTCTCAAAAGCTGCTTAGGAAATTTTATTATCCATTGGCAAAATGGGCCTTGGTTTGGATTTCATGGAGTCCTCGCTTTTCAACCACAATAATCAAGTAAACAGTGCTTATGCGTTGCTATGGCGAACGCTGCTACTTGATATTTTTTTTAGAATTCCTTTTTTCACCTTTAATTTTGTTATGCATTAAGTTGGTGAGTTTATTTTTGAGATATGGGACCAGAGAGATCCTATGAATAATTCTTGAGTTGTGAATAAAAGAGAATTTCCTCATTTGAACGATATTTTTGCTTTAAATGTTTCAATTAAGAATCAGAAATTCTAACCTAAAGTTCAAATTGGATCGTTTTCAATACTAATTCATGTGAATATCACAAATAAAGAAGGTCCAAACTGATTGACATGGTCCCAAAAAGTTAGAGTTGAAGCAAGAAAAAAACGATGCCAAGGCCTAAACTTACCAAGGCTGAAAAAGCCAAAGTCAAAGAGCGTAGACGGGAATACCTTATGCGTTACACACAAACGGAAAAACGAAAGGATTCCGTTTGCAAACGCAAGCATAAAGCCCGTCCCTCACAAAAGTACCGAAGGGGTTGAGAGAATTGAACCCTACCGAAGAGCGAATGGTGACTCTCTGAACCCCTTTCATGCAAATACGAGAACTGGGTGTTGATAACCAGTTAGGGATAAAAGGATCCATTGTCAACGTACCTAATAACTTGCACAAGACCGTAGACTGTCTTCCACTCAATATAAGTGATCTATTCTTCACTTTGCAGTGAATTGTTTTTTAAAAAAGTCAATTCCGCCTTAGGTCAATAAAGAAAACTTTTATTTCAGTTACTTTTTATTAAATACTTATATTTTTTTCTAACATATAAAACTAAAATAAATTAATTACATTTAATTGATGAATTGATATTTGAAAAAAAAAATGTATTAACGTCATATGTCATGCATTATAAGTTTAAAAAAATGTATTCGAACAAGAATGGATGAATAAAAAGCATTTTATTAACAATTGAAAATTTGAACAAGATAGAGGGAGAGTGTGAACTAATAGTAAGAATTGAAAAAAGTATAAAATGTTATTGATTAAGGAGTAATTACTGTAGCTGTTTTGTTTTATAATCGGCAATGAACAGTTTTTTTTCGTTTACGGTTATCAAACAATTTTGTGTTTACGGTTATCAATATTTGCCTCAGTAGCCTTGTAATTTTGAACTCAACCCAGAAGACAAAGAGATTTTCTGGATAAGGCATTGCAATAAGTCAGCCCTTGTGGAGGATAATTTTTAAACATCAAACCAAAATTTTCTTTACATAGAGAGGAAAACCACGAAAATCTTCCTTGGTTTGCCTGAGGTGGAGAACACGTGATTTTTGTACCACTGAATAAATTATACTTAATCCATGTGCTCAGTGAGGGCGGGGTGCAGGTTTTGAATCGATTAATCCTCGCTAGGGTTTGATAGCTAAATAATTAAAATGAGGATCACAATTTATTTACATTTTTTTTCAACGTAGAAAAATAATTGAAATTAGAATGAAAAATTATGCTTCAAAGTGATTGAAAAATATACAACGTCTCAAATTATTAAGTAAGTACAGCTAAAAGAATTAAAACATTTTCTGACGTATTTTCTTCAAGGTATTTTCTTTTAACCGTATAAAAAATCTATTTTCTATCCGGAAGTAGCAAACAATTTTTTTTATGTATTTCATCCACTTATTTTATCCTGCTTTCAGTCCCAGATGACACATGGATAATACAGCAAAAAAGTTTTTGCAAAAGTTTATAACTGACATTTTTAGAGTACATAAAAGAACTTGATATTTCAGAAATGAAGAAAAAAATATTAAAAGTGCGGCAGTAATAAACAAAAATAATTTTTTTATTCTTAATTTCAATTGAATTATTAATATCAAAATCTTAATTTTTTTTTGTTAAAAAATCCAGATGAACGGTTTTTGATACATAAAATGTAACTGGATATTTAATCAATGTATAATATTTAGAAGTGCGTTGGTATCAGTGCAAAACAATTGAGTTTTGAATTAAAAATTTAAGTTAAATTATTTATTCGTATTATTGATTTTAGTTATTCATTCTAATTATTAATTTTAAAATTTTTTTCTAATTCAAAATAATTTTCTTAGAAACTTAAACAAATTATTTTCAGATATTTATACTGCTTCCCTTTATTTAACATTGAAAAGTGTGACGTTAGCAATTCAAAACAATTCTTTAGTTATTCCAAATCTTTAGTTATTTCAATTTTAATTTTTCAACCAAAACAATTGTTAATTCTTTTGACACTGCACTTGGGACAAATCAACATAACGTACTGGGTTAGGAAAAACTTCACCCACGTGACGTTATGCCGATTCCTCTTATTCTTATCCCCATAGAATAAATCAGAGGTTCCCAACCTGGGGGCGATATGGCTTCTCAGCGGTGCTAAAATCCTCAGGGGGCGATGAATACTCAAAATAAAATAAAATTACAATTAATAATAAAAATGGCCGGGATAGCCTGGTTTGTAAGGCACTGGGGCCATGATCAAGAGGTCGTGGGTTTGATCCTCGCCAACCGAGGACTCCCCGTGTAGTAAATGGTGACTGATGCACGTTAAATTGGGATTAAATGTTAAGTCTTCCATGTTTCCATAACAAATCAAACCTCTGGGGGTACTGATCCAGGCGTTTCCTTTCCTTCTGGATTGGTTCAAAATTACTAGTAGTGAACATTAGTAGTCGTAAGCTAAAAATTGGGTGGGCTGTTCAACGACGGTTGCAAAATAATATTAAAAAAAATTTAATTTATAATAAAAATTGAGCTTCAATGCCTCAGAGGATAGAGCGTTCGCCTTCCAATGATGTGAAGTGGGTTCGAATCCTTACGCTGGCTGGTCGATACAAATCAGCATTAATCTTGCACTGAGCACAGTTCTGACTTGAAATATCCTCAGTGGAAGATGAATAATAAGTTAGCGTGCCTTTGTCGTTGGGTTAACCGTGTGAGGTTTTCGTGGTCTTCCTCTTCATGTAACGCAAATGCGGGTTAGTTCCCTCAAAAAAACCTCCTCGAAAGCAAATTTCTCTGAATGCTTCATCCAGGAGTTTCCTTGTCTTCTGGATTGGTTCAAAATTACTAGTAGAGAACATTAGTAGTCGTAAGCTAAAAATTGGGTGGGCTGTTCAACGACGGTTGCAAAATAATATTAAAAAAAATTTAATTTATAATAAAAATTGCGCTTCAATGCCTCAGAGGATAGAGCGTTCGCCTTCCAATGATGTGAACTGGGTTCGAATCCTTACGCTGGCTGGTCGATACAAATCAGCATTAATCTTGCACTGAGCACAGTTCTGACTTGAAATATCCTCAGTGGAAGATGAATAATAAGTTAGCGTGCCTTTGTCGTTGGGTTAACCGTGTGAGGTTTTCGTGGTCTTCCTCTTCATGTAACGCAAATGCGGGTTAGTTCCCTCAAAAAAACCTCCTCGAAAGCAAATTTCTCTGAATGCTTCATCCAGGAGTTTCCTTGTCTTCTGGATTGGTTCAAAATTACTAGTAGAGAACATTAGTAGTCGTAAGCTAAAAATTGGGTGGGCTGTTCAACGACGGTTGCAAAATAATATTAAAAAAAATTTAATTTATAATAAAAATTGAGCTTCAATGCCTCAGAGGATAGAGCGTTCGCCTTCCAATGATGTGAACTGGGTTCGAATCCTTACGCTGGCTGGTCGATACAAATCAGCATTAATCTTGCACTGAGCACAGTTCTGACTTGAAATATCCTCAGTGGAAGATGAATAATAAGTTAGCGTGCCTTTGTCGTTGGGTTAACCGTGTGAGGTTTTCGTGGTCTTCCTCTTCATGTAACGCAAATGCGGGTTAGTTCCCTCAAAAAAACCTCCTCGAAAGCAAATTTCTCTGAATGCTTCATCCAGGAGTTTCCTTGTCTTCTGGATTGGTTCAAAATTACTAGTAGAGAACATTAGTAGTCGTAAGCTAAAAATTGGGTGGGCTGTTCAACGACGGTTGCAAAATAATATTAAAAAAAATTTAATTTATAATAAAAATTGAGCTTCAATGCCTCAGAGGATAGAGCGTTCGCCTTCCAATGATGTGAACTGGGTTCGAATCCTTACGCTGGCTGGTCGATACAAATCAGCATTAATCTTGCACTGAGCACAGTTCTGACTTGAAATATCCTCAGTGGAAGATGAATAATAAGTTAGCGTGCCTTTGTCGTTGGGTTAACCGTGTGAGGTTTTCGTGGTCTTCCTCTTCATGTAACGCAAATGCGGGTTAGTTCCCTCAAAAAAACCTCCTCGAAAGCAAATTTCTCTGAATGCTTCATCCAGGAGTTTCCTTGTCTTCTGGATTGGTTCAAAATTACTAGTAGAGAACATTAGTAGTCGTAAGCTAAAAATTGGGTGGGCTGTTCAACGACGGTTGCAAAATAATATTAAAAAAAATTTAATTTATAATAAAAATTGAGCTTCAATGCCTCAGAGGATAGAGCGTTCGCCTTCCAATGATGTGAACTGGGTTCGAATCCTTACGCTGGCTGGTCGATACAAATCAGCATTAATCTTGCACTGAGCACAGTTCTGACTTGAAATATCCTCAGTGGAAGATGAATAATAAGTTAGCGTGCCTTTGTCGTTGGGTTAACCGTGTGAGGTTTTCGTGGTCTTCCTCTTCATGTAACGCAAATGCGGGTTAGTTCCCTCAAAAAAACATCCTCGAAAGCAAATTTCTCTGAATGCTTCATCCAGGAGTTTCCTTGTCTTCTGGATTGGTTCAAAATTACTAGTAGAGAACATTAGTAGTCGTAAGCTAAAAATTGGGTGGGCTGTTCAACGACGGTTGCAAAATAATATTAAAAAAAATTTAATTTATAATAAAAATTGAGCTTCAATGCCTCAGAGGATAGAGCGTTCGCCTTCCAATGATGTGAACTGGGTTCGAATCCTTACGCTGGCTGGTCGATACAAATCAGCATTAATCTTGCACTGAGCACAGTTCTGACTTGAAATATCCTCAGTGGAAGATGAATAATAAGTTAGCGTGCCTTTGTCGTTGGGTTAACCGTGTGAGGTTTTCGTGGTCTTCCTCTTCATGTAACGCAAATGCGGGTTAGTTCCCTCAAAAAAACCTCCTCGAAAGCAAATTTCTCTGAATGCTTCATCCAGGAGTTTCCTTGTCTTCTGGATTGGTTCAAAATTACTAGTAGAGAACATTAGTAGTCGTAAGCTAAAAATTGGGTGGGCTGTTCAACGACGGTTGCAAAATAATATTAAAAAAAATTTAATTTATAATAAAAATTGAGCTTCAATGCCTCAGAGGATAGAGCGTTCGCCTTCCAATGATGTGAACTGGGTTCGAATCCTTACGCTGGCTGGTCGATACAAATCAGCATTAATCTTGCACTGAGCACAGTTCTGACTTGAAATATCCTCAGTGGAAGACGTATAATAAGTTATCGTGCCTTTGTCGTTGGGTTAACCGTGTGAGGTTTTCGTGGTCTTCCTCTTCATGTAACGCAAATGCGGGTTAGTTCCCTCAAAAAATCCTCCACGAAAGCAAATTTCTCCGAATGCTTCATCCAGGAGTTTCCTTGTCTTCTGGATTGGGTTCAAAATTACAAGGCTACGGAAGTGAACATTTGTAGTCGTAAACCAAAAAATTGATTCGGCTGTTCAACTACTGTTATAAAATCGAAAAATAATAATAATAATAAAAGCCTGCGAATTGCACCTCACCTGGGTCTCGTCAACACATTTAGTAGAAAGGAGATTTAGTTCGGTCGTCCAGATTCTCACAAAACAAAGAAGCAGACATTTGCTTCAAAGGAGACCTATGATTAAGTTGGATGGAGAAAATGCCTGATATTTACGCTTTAATTGAAATCCACCAAGCACAATGCACTCATTGAAGAAGTAAATATAAACAAGAGAGTTTTCAAATTTTCTGTTTTTTTCTCACCTTTTAGTTTCAAAATTTTCAGTTTTTTCCAGATTGCATTTTTAAAAAAAATTATTCTAAGAAAATGAACTCTTGTTTCAATTATTTCACTTCAAATATGACCTCTTTCTGAAAAAAAGAAGAAAAAAACTGAAAGAGGTGATAATTTTTTTAAAAATTTTTCTAAAGTGATTGGAAAAATAACTGCATTCTTTACATTTAAATTTAAATTAAAATAAGGCATAATCTAGCATATGTTCAAATTTATTGATGCTCACTTGCAACAATGTATCATTTTTTACAGTCAAATAGAAAAAGGGGCGGTGGGCAACAAACGGTGGGGAACCACTGGTGTAAATGATCATGCTTTATTTAAGGAAAAAGAGCTGGAAATGCATGGAAATCAAAGCAGTGTGTTTTGTTAGAATCATAAATTTGGAGCAATAAGTTGAATGCTAAATAATTTTATATAAAAAAACAATTTTAAATTAGTGTGCTCACGCGTACGTTAACTTATATTTAGAAAAAAAATAAAAATAAAATTACGCTGAAATTGCCATTTGATATTATTGCAAGAGCAATATGGTCAGAAAAGTGGAAATGACATTTGCAAATAAATAAATAAACAACCTATTTCTTATTATAGAACTATTTCTTTTTACGGTATCAGCAGCAATTTGCATTAGCATTTAAACATTTTTTTTTAATGTTAATATTTTCCGTTTCTCAATTGAAACTGAATTTTCAATTTCAGGTAGAATTTTTATTATTAGTTGACAGTTTATTTCTATTTTTAGGTAAATATGTTCAGGTTTAAATCCACATAAGGAAGTAAAATTAACAGCAGTAGAAATATTTAGATATTTGCTTTCTCCAAATGATAAATCTTAGAATTCTTGTTTTAACTCACATCACGGCTAAGTATTTCAAACCATTGTCTCTAAAGAAGAATACCAAAGGATCTGATGTAAGCAATTTTTATGACTTTTCCAAAAACAAATTATAATGCTTAGCATTATTTTGGATACGTCCAGCATTTATTTAAGACTGAACTTATCACGATTTTTATCAGTACATAATATAAGTTGGATGTGCATATATTTTAACAATCATACTTTCTTACAATACATATTTAAGAGTTGTTTTGGTCTACACTAGCACCATGACAAGTCCGCAGTTGTCCCATAGTAATGTCCATATGTTCACTCTAGCCCTATGAAATCTTTTGCTTTTTTATTTTTCTTATTGCCTTTTTTTAATTAAATTAAAAGTGACTAGTTAAATAACTAATAAACACTTTCATAAATAAAGCAAATCTACAATTGCATATAGAAGGAAACTCATGAATTTAGTTTTTCATCTTAAAAACCTTGCTCTATAAATTACTATAACTCAAATAATATTATAACTCATAATTTAATTTCATAACATTTACTACTCAATTCCATTCCATGATAAAAACCTTGCTTCATACTTTACGACTTATTCCATAACTCAATTCCATAAGCGAATTTCATAACATTTACTACTCAATTCCATAAGTGAATTTCATAACATTTACTACTCAATTCCATAACTGAATTTCATAACATTTACTACTCAATTCCATAAGTGAATTTCATAACATTTACTACTCAATTCCATAAGTGAATTTCATAACATTTACTACTCAATTCCATAAGTGAATTTCATAACATTTACTACTCAATTCCATAAGTGAATTTCATAACATTTACTACTCAATTCCATTCTATGATAAAAATCTTGCTACATACTTTACTACTCTATTCCATAACTCAATTTTATAACATTTAGTACTCAATTAAACAACTGAATTTCATAACAGTTACAGCTCAACTCCATAACTGAAGTTCATAACCTTTACTACTTGATTCCACAACTGAACTTCATAACATTTACTACTCAATTCCACAACTGAATTTCGTAACATTTGCTACTCAATTCTATTTCATGATGAAAACCTTGCTCAATAACTTACTACTCCATTCCACAACTCCATTTAATAACAGTTACTATTCAATTCGATAACTCAATTTCATAATATTTACTGCTTAATTCCATAGCGCAGTTTCATAACACTCAGTTCCATTCCATGAAGAATCAAGATCTTTAGATCTTGCTTCGTAATTTACTACTCAATTCCATAACTGAATTTCACAGCATTTACTACTCAATTCCATTCCCTCATAAAAACCTTACTCTACAAATTCAACTTATATATATAATTTATTCAAGTGTATTTCCATTTTCTTGCCAACAGAAATGTATAATTTTTATGACAGTTTGCCAAACTTTTTAGAGAAATTTGGATTAAAAAAAAATTTGTCGCTCTTCTTGCTAGCTCCATGCACATACATTTGCACTTTTCCCTATTTATTTTGTGACTTCATTTTCAAGTGTTAAGAGTTGAGTTCAATTTTCATTAAAAGTATATGAATTACAAATACGAAACATATTCTGTGACAGAAATGTAAAACGCGCCTGCCAGACGCAAATTAATACATGTAATTCCATACAGTTTGTAAAATAGAGAAAAGCTAAGTAGTCACTCTTTAAAATAGCACTCATCTTGAAGTGCTATTTTAAAGAGATAAGAGAAGATTGCTCGTGATTAGCTATTCCAGAAAGACTCTTTATTGTTTGAAAGCTAAAAATTATTATTCAAACTACCATTTATAGCTTATTAATATTGTTTATACTATCACACTTGACTTGAAAATATATTTTTAAAGGGTTCTTCATACGAGTCAAGTGTGAGTATTTCTCTCAACTAAAGAGATCTCTATATTGCTATCAAAGATTCTAAAAAGGTACTTTCTCATCTCTAAAACTTAGAAATGGATAAAAGCGCATTAAAGAAAGAGATAAAATTATTTGTTTTCCGCAAGCTATGTTAGATGCAATTTATAAATTTCTAGACGGCATTTACTATACGGTAATATGAATTCTGGTAAAATTACAGTATTGTATGGTAATTATATTTCTGGTAAAAAAAGCATAATTACGGTAGAAAAATCAAAATATATGGTAATCATAAACCATTCATTTAGTAATTTTTTGCATTCATATGATAACGATTAACAAGAAATTTTGATTTTTAAAAATAATAGTTCTTACAACAAAACATTTAGTAAAAAATAGAAAACTGAAGATTAAATTTGACCAAATAAATGATTTATATACCATGCTTTAATGAATCATGATAAAATTTCAAAATTTTATCATTTATTATAACATTATATTTTATGACAAATGTAATCAAAATAATTAACAAAGCACTTCGGTAAAAATTACCGAGCTTTTTGGTGAACCCAAAGATCCAAAACCACGGTAGATCTTACCGTATTCTGGTTGTTTTTTTCAGCGTATATAAAGTGAATTTAACCCTTAATATTGTAACTAATAGTGCATAATTTGAAATTTTCCTATTTGTTAAAGTATGTTTTTATTACTGAACTTTTCATTGAAAACCAAGACAACGTATGAGAAAATATGAGCAATGTGTAATTTAATATGCATAAGATTCTAACTTATATATGCATTTTTAACAAAAGATTTGTTTCTGTGAAAATATGAAATTTGCTTTTTATATTTGTCTTTTGTTAAAAAATTGGTTTTTGCAACGATTTTCCAGCGGAGGGTTTTTTAATTTTTTGAACTTACACTAATTTACTGATAAACTTTTGGAACTAAGCTATCACAAATCGATTAAAAAGGCAAGTTAATTTAGAAAATTTTGCTGAATTCGATTGATTTCAAAACCTAAATCACCGAATTCACTCATCGATTTTCTGTCTCTAACTTTTAAAATTTTCCTTCAGTAAATAAAAATCTAATATTTAGTTTGCTAACATAATTAAAATTATAGTTCTTACTACCAAACATTTATCAATCCGCACCCATTACTTATGGCTGAGGAATATATGAAATAAATGAAGTAAATCAACTCATTCATCTAAAAAGATTATTTTTGAATAAAAGATGAAATGAAGTTATATATTTCTATCTGTGATTCGAGCTGGTGGTGATGTATGTGGATTATATCTGTAAAATTTAAATTGAATTGATGGTCGAAAATTGCAAACATAGAAGTACACCGAATGGCCAGATTTAAAGTAAAATTTATTTTAAATGAATTAATAGACTACATCTTAAATTGAATTAAATATGAGAGAATATTACAGATACATTGTTAGAAATTTCTCGGAAAAAATGGTTAAATAACAATTCGTGTAATTTTTATTTTACTACATTCAAACAATACTGTCAAAAAACCATAAATAGGATGTTATTCAAACTGAGAAAGACAGTTTATTAACTGCATTCACGTACAACCGTTAAACAACCAGAATTTTATATTAGAATTTATTTTTATTTGTTATTTTTTTAACTATAATTATTTTCAACTATACATTTTCAAAACCGTACAGGTAAACAATGCTCTTTACGATTAATTGGGTGGACACACTGCCGCCAGTTATTTAAAAAAATATTTTTCAATGAAAATTCTAACTGAGCAGATGAAAAATAGAACTTGTGTTACGTCAGGGAATCAGGGAATTTTGACTAGTACGTCAAAATGAACAAAAGTGCACAATTTGCAGGACTTCTTTTTGCCAAGAAAACTATTTCATTGTATTCTTATCATATCATTTTTCCGAAGAAGAGGCAAAGCGAACTTCATGTGACGTGTTACGAATTTTGCTTATTATGAAGACTGGTTACAAATGGTGAATATTCTGTTAATTAAGTTTTGGTGTTCCATTCTCTGTAAGGAGAAAGTTACACAATGGTAAATCAAAATTAAAAACCATATGCTTGAAAATCAGAGCAGAAATTTTTTTTTGTACAAACAATGTGATGAACGCAGAGGCTCTTAGAGATTTTTAATAAAGATCTGAAGAGTTTGAGTGCTTTCGCCCTCAGAGAATCAGTTTTCTTTTAAAATGCTTCATATTTAAAAAAGAAAGTTATATTCAAAAATTCATAAAAACTCTCGTTTTTGACGAAACTGCGTCTTTCCAACATTCACCAAGCGAACATTTCGTCAAATAAAGAAATCATTATCTTCCCTAATTGGAGGATACAAATTCCATCAGATGCTTTAGGCTTAGAACTATGGTATTGGTAAACGCAATTGATTAAGAAACTCAATTAAAACTCAAGGGTGTATGCGTAAAGCAATTTTCAGTCGTCATCATAAAGTAGACCTGTGTGCACAAGAGCCATTGCATCACAAAGTGCAAAATTTATAACAATCAGTTAAAAAAAATTTTTAACAACTCCCGGAATGCTACGAGATTACACTTAAGGTCATAAACAGCTTCATCAAATGTTTGAGAGTTCACGATGTGTGTACAATCACGTGATATCCTAGGGATATGAGTTACAAAAATGGCAAAATCAAGCTCAAGCTAAAAGATAAAATTGCGAGTTTCATTCTTAAATGTCCAACTTTCTGAGATGCTCAGCCAAAAATATAATTAATAAGTTTGCGAAATATTACATGTTAAAATAAATGTTCTGTCTTCAGTAAATTCCTTCTTTTTTAAATCTTAGTTACCTAATAATTCCATTGAATTTTATTGTGTTTTTAATATTAAAAATAGCACAAAAGTAGAAATTAAAAAAGGAAGGGAAGAAAAAAAAAGTGTAAGCAAATAAAGAAAATCATTTCTCACTTTTTAGAAATTCTTTATTCTTTGTCAGAAGTTAAATAAGTAAATGAATAATGAGAAGAGATTGCATTTTAAAAATATATGAGACAACAAAGTTTCAATATAGGTTTTCAATTGTTTAATATTAATTAGTGTCTAAAATTAAAAAAAAAATTCGAAGTGGAACGTTGTTGACTGCTATTTCTCTCCAAAACGGGTTCTTAACATTTTGTTAAAACAAAATGAAGACTAATTTAAATAAAATTTAAATACAGTTTAAAATATTTAAAAACATTTATAATTGCCAATTATTAGCTACAAGAGGAAACTACTCTTTTTACAGATATTCTGAAGCTGAAACAATTTTTTTTTACTAAATTCAATTACTGATATTTTTCTTTAAAAACTGATTTTTTTAAAAAAATGAAGAGTTACATAGTTATAAAGCATTTTTTCTGATTGAACACAACAAAAAATTTATCTTTAAATTCCCTGACGTCTGTGAAGTTATAGAAAAACACTATTATATTTTTTCTTGGAAAAGAGAATTGTTTTATAATAACTTTTTTTTTAATCTTAGAAGAATAGTTTCTAAAACGCCTACTAATATAATAGATGTGTTTTAATAATCTACCTTAATTTTCTAACTTTAGCGATACTTTTGTTTTCCTTTTCCGTTTCTTTTTTCCTCACTTAACTTTTTTCTTGTGGTTCTTCTCTCTTTTTAACTCAGCTATTGATAGCTCCATCTTAACTATTATTTTCCAGATTGTGGCTACATTCCTTTCACTGATAGTTAAAAAGCCTAAACTACGTGGAAAGAAAAATATACGATTGTTCTGAAAAAGTATGTTTTTCTTGTCTCACCGTATCTGTTGGCTGATAGATAAAAAAGTTTTTCTAAAACTTTTTTTTAAAAAAACTATCTTTATTAATTGAAAAGCTAGAAACAAAGAAATTTGAGTAAATGAATGAAAAAGGAAGTATAAAAATTAAATAACAAAAATAAATAATAATAATGAATTGCAGAATATTACCTTATAAGATGAATTATAGAATATGCCATTCGCTCAATTTAATTTAAAACGAAACTCAAATGAGAGAAAATTATAATCCCATTAATAGTATTACTGGGTAAGTATTAGTCACATGTTGTTTCTTTTTGCTAGACTTTCTTAAACCGCGAGTCATGGGTTTTGAAAACTGCATCCTGACTAATATTTGCCTTCTTTCCGTCGATCGTTGGATTGGTTTTGGTTTTTCAATTCGAACCAATGAGCGTTGCTTAATAAAGCTACAAAATTATATATATATATATATATATATATATATATATATATATATATATATATATAAGTTCAAAATGAAGAAAGAAACAAAGAAAAATAATAGACATATGAAAAAAAAAGGGGGGGGGAATAATAAGTAAAAACATAACAAGCAACAGTTTAAAAAAAAAAAGGATGAAATTTATTTAAAAAAACCGAAAAAAAAAGATATCTTTTCATCAGCCCACACGATTATATCCACAAAACAGAGTGCCTTCTGATATTGTATCAATAAAGCCTAAGCAAAATATATTAATACAATAGTGTGAGGAGCACTCAAAAAAATTTTTTTATAAAATTTACAACAAATAAAATATAACACAAAAAGTAAAAATAAGTAAAAATAACATGTATAAACAGAAAATAAAATAAAAGAAAAAGAAAAAACAGTATTGTTAATGTTGTTGTTGTTGTTCATTTTTGTCGCACTAGAGCTGCACAATGGGCTATTGGCGATATTACTGGCGATATAATATTTTTCTTCTTTTTTTAATAATATTTTTTTCAAGAAATGACATGAATTCTGATGAAATGCGAAAGAAAAAATGCACGTGAAAGATCTTTTCACTACCCGTAATTAGACATTTGGGATTTATAAAAATAGTTCTGACTGTTTCGAAATTTTAGAGCAGGTTAAGAAATTTGGAAATGTTAGTATTAATAACAATTTCTTCATTTTAATTTTAATTTTAGATGTAATAAATGATTTGCAGTGATTTACAATATTATGATGCAAAGAAGTCCTCTCTAAAACCTTTTAGTTTTGAATAATTCTTAAGGTTGAAATATTATCTGTTTCTGAACCTTTTTGGCGAAGTAACTTGGATGAGTAGACAATTTGATGCTGATAAATTACAAACATTTGCAGATAATGGGGCAGGTTAAGAGCTTTGGAAATAACACTACTAATAACGATTTCTTTATTTTATTTTAAATTTTTGATGAAATAACTGATTTGTATTAATTTACAATAACATGATACTAAAAAGTTCTAACGAAAACATTTTAGCTTTGAATAACTCTGGAGGATGAGAAATATATTATTATCTGTTTCTGAACCTTTTCGGCTTAGTAACTTGGATGAGTAGACAATTTTATGCTGATAAATTACAAACATTTGCAGATAATGGGGCAGGTTAAGAGCTTTGGAAATAACACTACTAATAACGATTTCTTTATTTTATTTTAAATTTTTGATGAAATAACTGATTTGTATTAATTTACAATAACATGATACTAAAAAGTTCTAACGAAAACATTTTAGCTTTGAATAACTCTGGAGGATGAGAAATATATTATTATCTGTTTCTGAACCTTTTCGGCTTAGTAACTTGGATGAGTAGACAATTTTATGCTGATAAATTACAAACATTTGCCGATGTATTAATATTTTTCAACATAATTTGCGGATTTCGCTACAGCTTTTGCAGTTCCTTTCAGATCACTTTGCGACTTAGAAGCGATTGCACTGTAAAAAAATTCTGGATTAAATTAGAGAATAAAGTACCGGCATTTTTTGTGCATCATCCGTAAAATACTATATCGTAATTTTTACAGTAACATTTATTTGATTAGTGTAACTCAGTGATTTTGCGGTAAATTATTATTGTAAAAAATACTTTACGTCACATTTTTTGTCTCGTGATATTTTCCGGTAAAAATGAATTATACGGTCAAAAATACCGACACTAGGGTGCAGGTACTTTTTACCTTAATTTGTTTCGGAATTTTTTACAGAGTTCAGAAACTGTTTAGTGTGTTAGCAAGCTACAAAGTGCAAGAGGTGGTTTACTCGTATTAAAATATAATTCTGAGGCACAAGTTAGTATATCCGTATGTTTACATTAAAGTTTTAGTAACAAAATGAATTGCTGCATTTTCAAAAAAGTGTATTAAAAAAACTCAAATCTAAAGATACATTTAAATATTAGCTGTGTCATATGTCAATAGATCTTTGTAAAATTGTCAATAGAACTTCATATAAAACTCTTATCCTAGAAACATAAATAAAGAATTTCTTAAACTATTATAGTCCTCTACTCTTTAAATAAGTTTCAAATTCTTCAATTGGAAATAGAAAGGTATGGATCTTAAATAAAAACAAAAATCAATATAAAATCAAAATATACTACTGTGTATATATGGATCAATAAAATGTATCTTTGTTTAATATATAGCGTTGTACCAAAGCTATTGTCATATAAAAATCAGATACAGAGTTTTTTAGGAATATCACGTTTATCGGGAAAGCAGTTAAGTGAAATAGGAAATATTTCGTTGGAATTTAACTATACTAAAACAAACAAAATTTTATAAATATAAATTACAAGATATAGTTTAGAATACATCTGGTATTAAATATTTTTTATCATTTAAAACTTATATTTCTTTCAAAGCTTTTAAATTAAGCATTAATATATTCAGTAAACACATTATATACTCAGTAAACTCATTGAAATGAAAGTTAAGTGCTATAAATAGTCTCTTTTTAAAACTACTGTGTAATCGACACCTGTAAAATGTTATTGTTATTTGTTTAACTCTAATAAAATATAGGTTATTAGTTTCGCTTATTATTGTTAAATATCTAACATTTATTGTAAAAAAGAATTATTACGGTGAAAAAGAGTAATAGCTATCTTGCCATGTATACTTATTCATGACTAATTTTATAGATTACCATAATTCATTTTGGCTTAATTTTGGCAAAGATTTCTAAATGATAAGAATATATGTTATGCTCGCTTTGTTATATTATAGCTAGCTGGGTCTTGATATTATAAGAACTATGTTATGTGTTATGCTATGTTATTTGTTGTTGTTGTTGTTTCTAATCCCCAAGAGATCCATCCCAATTAGACCAATTCCATAAGTCCAAAAATGTCCAGGAAGTCTAAAAATAGATGAGGTCTTGAAAAAACCTCGTCGATCTTAAAATCGATACAGTTTAGAATATGCTCGGGCGAAGCCTGAGCAGTCCTACATTTAGTGCAAAGTCCAAAAGTCTTTTGCCCCTGAACATACGAGAGACACCTCAAGTGACCACTTGCAAAGCGAGACAAACAAGTCTGCTGGCTTCTAGGTCCCTCAAAAAGCAAGGCACTTCCAGGTCGTTTTCTGAAATACCAACTATGCGGAGGAGGAACCCTCCAGAGGTCCATAAACATTTTTTTACCCTCTGCAAAGACCTCGTTGAAAGTGGAAGGTAGATCTGGCTGATGAGTCTAGTTCTGTGTTACATTTAGTTTCGCTTAACAATACTGTTGTAAATATTGTTGTTGTTGACTCCAGCAAGTAAAGCAACTTTGCTTATTTATTAATTTTCAATGTTACTGTTCATTGTTTTTTGTGTATATCTATCTTATGGGGCAACAAAAACACACGTATTTCTCTATGTAAATTAGCAACCCTATAGTCATCTATAAACACCATATCAACACTATAGTCATAAATCAAAAATAGAGTGCAGCAAAAATATTCGCAACATCTAGGAGAAACTCTTCCACGAAGAAAAATAATTGATTCAATATTCTTTAGAAAAAGAAGATATAGAAAGAGAATAAAAATGTTTGTAAAGAATAGTAAAATAAATTGAAATTTTATTTTTATTATTTAATATTTCATAAACTTATATTTTAAACTAAAAAGGAAGCGATTTCCAAAAGCGTAAAAGTGGTCTTTGTTATTTTGCCTTATTGAATGATTTTTAAGTGAAATAGGGATTCTTACTTTTATTTAATAAAGCTTCAATTTTATTAATGAATAAAACTTTTAATTACATATTTTTAATGATCCTATTTTTTCATAAATATTTTAAAAATCTAATTTTTTGGTTCATTTTAGCTCAAGCTTGCCGTTTTTTAAAAAAAAATATTTCTGATTTTTATTGAGCCATTGCGAGCATAATTTGATTTAATATAATAAAAAAAATTTTCTTTACAAATTGAGTTGAATATTTTTTTTTTAAATGTCTATGAGTTGTTTAACTTCATCTAGTTTTTTGAATAATTTTTAGCATTGGAGTGCAAGCTCTTCCTTTTATTGCAATATATTTTACTTATAAAGGCTCTCCATCCTTTGCTTCACCCGCCGATGAGCAGATTGTAATATCAAAATTAAAAGTAATTCAATTAAAATATTTCAATACTTCTCATTGCATCAACCTATTCGATTTGAAAATTAATTTCTTTTTCTATGGAGATTAAATTTATATTTAATGATTTCGTTTGGCTACCATTGCATTCACAAAATCAAACTTAAAATTCTTATATAACTTCTGGTTTCTATAAAACACGTTCAAACTTTCTCGCGAAAGAGATTATTTAGCAAAAGTTATCTCTTAGTTAGTTTTTTAATTTTAAATAAATATTTGGTATTCGTAATATCGATTTCATACGTTGACTGAACACATTTTTTTTGTAAATGTCAATATAAAAGTTAATATAACTTGGGTAGACTATATTTGAGGTTGCCCCTTAATTCTGGCCAAGCTGTGATCGCTGTTGATCGCCAAGCTGGGCGATGTTAAAACCCAATCGTGATTCTGATTGGTTTAAATACTAGTGTTATTTTTAAATGTATATGTCATTTCAGAGGTTCGTTAGTTCTACGTTGGATACCCGCTGGGAAGGTTACTTTTGCTTCTGGCCAATAAGATCGAAGGTATGTGGGCAGTCATAAAAAGGGACTTTAGAAATAATTGTCACCGCCAGTCCGCTACCACAGACGCCATTTTCGATTCGTATTTCGCCGAATTTATGGGGCGATAGAGGTACGCAGATTCTGTTCATGATAAATTTAGACAGTATCTAATTCTGTGTCTGAGGACATTCAAGCTTTATGAATAAGTTTTTTTTTCCTTTTCTTCCTGTGCATACTCTATTAATTTTTGTTTCGATGTATTGCATTTTATTGGGTTTATTAATTTGCTTATATTGGGTTCATTGCAATTTTATACAGTTTTGGCCGATGTTTTGTTGAAATTTTCCAATGTTTTACTGAAATATCATTATGTTTTGGCCGCTATTCCTGTTACCAAGGTGTTCCGCGCAAACATGATTGGCCCCAAACATAAGTCGCTAATTTCGCCAAGGGGCACCCTCAAGTATATTTTTATCCTATAACTTTTACAAAATATTTTTTATACTTATTTACTATTAAAATAAAACTGCAACTAAAAATTTTTATCTCAAAATATTGCATAAGGAAATATCACGCGATTATCCTGTACAATAATGAATGAAAATAATTTTAAAGCAAAATCTTTGAATAGCCCACCTCTTGGCGACTTTTTCAAATCTCGCTAAGTTGACGATTATTATTGCGGTCAGCGCTGCTTTTGATCATAAAAAAACAATTTGAGTTATTGTAAATTTATTAAAATATTTTTAATAGTATAAAACTTACTTTTAAATATACTTACTTAAAAATAACTTACCTTTACTCTGATAGCTCATCTTTTGACACTTCTACATTTAGGGCATTCCCAGCTAAAAAATAAACTTCAGAAATTCTACAGAAAAATGAAGTTTGAAAACTGTGGTGATTTGGCCAATTCCGCTACAGAATTTTTTGAAGTCGAAACACTGCAAAATTACTGCAGTTTGTTAACTACAGTAATTTTGTAGTAGTACCAACTTCAAAATTTCTTGTGTCAAGACGGCTGCAAAGAACTAAATAGTTTCATGAGTTGGGTCTTGTTGGCAAGGATAAAGTTTTTGTTTGTTAAATCAAATAAGGCGAAAACACAGTTAATAAATTTTCTCAGAGTTAACTGTTTGAATATCATCATTTTATGGTCATCCAATTGTTTTGATTGTATACGGTGAAATTACAATTAAATGAATTATTACTTAAGAGTGTTTTTAATGAAAAATTCCTAGCAATGGAGATTTAATTTTTTTCCCTTAAGTTTTTCTATTTTTCTTTTAAGTTTAATATTTAAAAGCAAGGAGCTCTAAACGAATTTTTAAAGTAAGCAGTTTTATAAATTTTATGCTCATTTAGGTTTAATTGAAAATACTATGAGTTATTTTTTTCAAACAAAATTATTTTTTTAATTTATAAAGCTTTATTTTCAAGCTATAGTAAAAGGTGCATTGTTTTAAATTGCCTAAATTTATTTGAGACAAATATCTGAAATAGAGTGAAATTAATAAATTTTCGAAGGAGAGGTTTGAAGCTAAAAAATCTGGATTAATTATCCCTTTTCAAATTCAAGTTCGTAAACTCTTTTCATATAAATTTGTTTAAAATCCAAACTAAATATTTGTTTTGATTAGAAAAAATAAGTATAATTTTTGTTCTCCATTAATCCTAGCTTAGTACGAATTCGAATAAAACATTAACTAATTAACATTAACTACTTACCTTTACTTTAATATTGTTTTTACCATAAACTTTGCGCAATAATAGTTTTCTTAAGTCAAAAAGAAATATATAATAAAAATTAATGAAAATTAAATAAGTAATAAATTTACTAAAATACAGAAATATTTAAATTCCTAATTTTAGGCATATTTTAAACCAATTAAATTGTGTCAAAATCTTACTTAAAAGGTTTTGACGCTTCTGAATTATATATAATTACAACTAAATCAAGTATGTATTTTATGAATTTTAACTTTAATTAATAAAGATAGTGTACGTTATTTCCGTTATCAATATATATATATATATATATATATATATATATATATATATATATATATATATATATATATATATATATATATATATGTGTGTGTGTGTGTGTGTGTGTGTATAGAATTTTTACCTAATTAAAAGAAATTAATTTATAATCAAGAAAAAGGAAGGGAAAAGAAAGACATAAACATTATAAAAAGTTGATATACCAACCATTAAAACAAGATTTAAAACATTACACTCTTTCAATTTTACAACAATGCAAAGTAACTGCAGTTTTTCTGCAGATTCATCAGAAAGTATACTTCTGAAACAATGACTGCATAATTATTTCAAATTTACTGCAGAATAACCACGAATTTAATGTTTCAGTTTTTTTTTTAAAATTTAGGATTTTAAAGTGACCTCACTTAAACTGCAGTAATTTTATAGACAATAGCTAAAAGTTTTTTCGAAATAAATTACTGAGAAATTACCTCACATTAGCTGCAAAATAACTGCAGTGCTTTTACAGTTAAGATTGCACTGCAGAAAATCAGCAGTTAACTCCAGAAAACTACAAAATTACTTCAGTTCTGAAGAAAAGCTGCTGTTTATTTTTAGCTGGGTTAATACGTTTTCGAAATTAAATTTTCATTCATTCAAATTTCATTTCATTCAGCTCTTTTACCGTTGGCATTCAATAAACTTAAAAATTCACTCGTCCATTCGCTCTCCATTTTCAACCGGTACTGCACAAATAAGAATGAAATAATAACAGTAATAAATGAAATAACGGTTAAAAAATGAAATAATAACAATAATTCCAACAGCAGGAGTTCAGAAGCATAAATGGCGAAAAAATAAATCTTTTTACTTTCTTTCTACAGAAATCCAACTTTTGCTTTGGTATACATATCAAATAATTAATCAGATTTAAGAATTTTGGTGGTGTGATCAGACGTTCAAAATAATCTCCCCGAAATATCTTTCGGAAACCTAGTTTGTCGAGATTTAAAAAATCAAGCTATTCTAGGAACTAAACAATTTTAAATTTCAAGCCACAATTTCGAGAAATAAAAAAGAACGGAAATGAAATGTAATTATAGAAGAGAGTAGTATTAAGACGAGGTGCTAAATAAATATTACTATTAAATACAATAAAAAGATGGTTGAAACAACTATTATACACAAATAATTAGGATAGACTATAATTGAGGGTGCCCCTTGATTCTCGCCAAGCTGGGCGATGTTGAAACCCAATCGTGATTCTGATTGGTTTAGATCAGGGGTGTCAAACTCGCGGCCCGAGATGAGCATTTTTGTGGCCCAGTCAATATATCCGAAGCAAAAGTAAAAATAAAATAGAAATGTGACTTAGAAACGAAACCAGCATATGAAATTATAATATACTTTATTTATAAACTATACGGATCATTTTAAATCGTATGCTCGAAAATGTAAAATTCTAATTGATTGAAATGGAGACCGTTTCACACTGAGCTATCAATTAGATAGTACATGTTCAGGTTTATCCTTCTATAGCAAGGTACGTTGGTTATCTTGCTCCAAGGTTCTCAAACAATTCTGGGATTTGAAAGAAGAAATATGTAAGTTTTCACAAACTAAAAATCAAGATACAAGCTTGTTCTCCGATCAAATATGGTTGCAAGATTAATGTTTTTATCTTTTATGGCTGATATAACCAAACACTTATCCGATTTAAATTTATTGTTACAAGGCAAGGATCAGATCATTACGAACATGTTTGACATAGTTAAAGCATTCAAATGTAAACTATTTCTTTGGGAAAGGCAACTGAAAAATGAAGATTTAACGCACTTCCCAACGTGCAACAAGAACAAATCTAGTTTAGATAACGCAGCATCGTATCAAAAATACGTAGAAAAAAATTTCAAATCTTAGAACAGAATTTGAAACAAGGTTTGAAGATTTTAATTCTTTGGAAGACAAATTTTGTTTGTTTTCTTCGATTTCTCAATAAATATAGACTCAGTACTCAGTTACATGCGAATGGAAGTGATAGAGATTCAGTGCGACTCAAATTTGAAGGCAAAAGTCATTGAAGTGGGTGTGCCTGAATTTTACGAATACTTACCGGCAAGGTTTGAAAATACTGGAATATTCGCATATGAAATTATTTCTATATTTGAAAGTACTTATCAGTGAGAGCAATTATTTTCTGTTATGAATGGAAATAAATCTCCTGTCCGAAAACGTATTAATTACGCTCACGTTGGGTCAATATTGAAAGTAGTCTCGGCAAATAAGGTGTCCCCCGAAATAGAAAACTTAGTAGCAGAGAAGAGATGTCAAGTATCAGGACGTAAACAATAATTTATTTTTATATATGCTTATTACAATTCAAAATATAAATATTTGTTTTCTATGAACATTGATTTTTTTGCGGCCCACCTAAAGTTAAGCATTGTTTATTTGGCCCAAGTTAGCTTTTGAGTTTGACACCCCAGGTTTAGATTATACCGTTATTTTTAAATGTTCAACGGTATATGTGATTTCAGAGGTCCGTTAGTTCTACCTTGGATACCAGCTGGTAAGGTTACTTTTGCTTCTGGTTCTAAAAATGACTACATTTTAATGGGTTTATTAATTTTGCTTATATTAGGTTCATTGCAATTTTATAAAAGTTTTGCCTGATGTTTCGTTGAAATTTTCCAATGTTTTATAGAAATATCAATATGTTTTGGCCGCTATTCCTGTTACCACGGTGTTCCGCCGAAACAGGAATGGCACCAAACATAAGTCGCCAATTTCGCCAAGGGGCACCCTCAAGTATATTTTTACCAATAATTAACATGTAAATAGCTTCCGTTAATTTTATGCATATGAATGCCAAACATATGTATTGAGTCATGGTGTTTATTGCTTAAAGGCACTGCTATAGTGAAGAACTAGGGTTTAATTCTCAGTGGCGGCTTAGTAAGAGACTAGCTTAAAATTAAAGGCTACAGCTTGTGTAGGAAGTAAAAGTGGGTTGTGTAAAGCACTAACAAGATTGATGCAATCATGCCATTGTTCACAGAATTATGGAACAATGACAATGTAATTAAATGTAATTTCATATGCTATAAAGTATCAAAAATATATGCATTAAAACATTTTTTCGAATTAAAACGAGAAAAAAAACTTTCTAATTGGAAAAATAAAGTTTTACATAAAAAAAACATGTAACTAGCAATTGAATTGTTTAAATACAATTTTTTTTTAAAATTATAGTTTGAGATATAAAATATAATAAAAAATAATTGTGAAATCATTGTAACAAATAATTCACAGAAAATATTTTTTCTTATGTAAAGATTAATACTAAGACAGTTGTTACAACTTACATGTTTCAAAGCTAAATATTTGTAGACATCATCGTTCTTTTAGTCTCTTTTTATAACACTATTAGAAAAATGTATAAAAAATACATACATAATATTTATACTAGTTAACGACTTAAAACACGAAAAAAATTCGTTTTCTTTCGTCTCCCTACAAAAAATTACAGCTCAACTCTAAAATACATGACATAGTTTTAAAAAATATCTTGTGTTAAAAAAGTATTATTAATAATCTATTCAAAGTCTAAGAATAATTTGTAAGTATAATTCATAATCTATCAAAAGCATTATTCATAATCTATATTCATATTCTATTTAAGATCAATCTTAATAAGATAAACCTTTAAATGGTACCATCTTTCGTTACATATATATTTTTTAAATTACTGCATCAATATCTGACCAAACGAGAAAAAATATGTCACTAATTACTAATAATTAAATGAAATGGAATTGTTTTCCATGCGGAATAATTAATTTAGGAAACTTCCCACAACTGATAGTGATATCAGAGGCATATAATGTCATGTATGATTAATATTAATTAATAACTGAATATTATCACCCTGGTGTACTGATTTCTGTTGATAACCCAATTAACTGTTACTCTTACCAGACAGCAAAACTTTCAGAAACATAATGTATGTTATATTAGAAATTAAACACTGAACATTAATGAGATATCAGGAAGAAATATTTATATGTCCTTCTAAGTTGAGATGAGATAAAGAGAGCAGTCTTGTTTGCTTTAATAAACTCAGGGTATTATTTTTAATTAATTTAATTAGAAACAGACATTTTTTAAATTTGATTTTATGCACACATTTTTACTCTTTTTATTCCCAATGATCTCCCCCCCCCCTGCGATAGACACTCGTCATTTAGGTATCTGTAAGACTGATTTGTTGGAATAAAGGAAAGGAATAAAAATATGATCACCGAAGCCGATGTCTTCAGGGGGTACCGGCCCCGGTAGCCATAAGACAGAACCTTTTCTATTAAGGGAGAAGCAAGTGCCTAAAGTAACTCCCGCAGTACCCCGAGGGTTTTGCATAGAAGTCTAGGAAAAAACATGAAATACAAAGAACCAATTTAGAAAAGAAACTCAAACAAAATCATCAGAAAATAAAATCAGAAATAATTTTATTAATAGAATTTAATTAATAGAAAAGGTTTTGTTTTATGGCTACCAGGGCCGGTACCCCCTGAAGACATCGGCTTCGGTGATCATATTTATTTTTTTATTTCTTTCGTTTCCTTTATAGCTACATTTATCCTTTTTTTGAAATTTCTGCTGCTTTTAATCGTGTTTTTTTTCAAAGAAATTTTATCCGTTTAGAATTAAAAATTTTTTTTGTTTTCTTTTAGTACTGATATGTTGGCTACTGTTTCAGGGTCAACACATTAGATGGGCCAACGTTGCTCCCACAATAAGGACTGATAGTTCGGAGAATGGAAGGACATCCCTGTCTTGTCCGAGATTCGAATTCAGGACTTTTTTGAGTTCATTTCCCTGACCACTGCATAGTCCGGTCGGCCATTTTTTTTTCAACTTAAATTATAGATTTTTTCTTCATATTTTAATTCTATATATCTATAAGAAAAATCTACAGAAGCGACACAACATTAACATTTATATTACTCAATTTGATATTCAGATGTCTATTTTAACAGAGGTATGTTTCAGTTTTCACAAAAATTTATGTGGTTGTACTAAACTATTACATTTAAAGCTGTTTTTCGGAGACTACGTAGTTATTGAAATAAGGCTTTTTAGTGCTTCTTTCCTAACTTTTGCGAATTTGTAACAGCCAAACATGACTGTTAGTTAAAGTTCCGATTACCACACATTTAGTAAAAAATCCATAACTGAAAATTAAAATTTACGGAATAAATTGTTTTTATACAATGCTCTAAGGTATCATGCTGAAATTTCACACATTTTACAACATTTACCAAATTTTATCACATATTTTAAAAACTTTTTTTTTTGTCAATTTCACCAAATTCATTACGAAAGCGCTAGGGAGTTTCAGAGCTTTCTGGTGTTCCCATACAGCCAACATGATACATTTTACCATGTTCTGTTTGTTTTGACCATACTTTTTTCTCTAGCCATGGTGGCTCAGGGGGTAGAGCGCTCTCCTCGTAATGAGGTGAGCCGTGTTCGAATCCCAGCGAGGGCTAGTTGAAATGAATTCTGCATCAACTACCGAGTTGAAGTTAAATATCCTCAGTGATAGATGAATCATAAGTTAGTAAGTTAGAATCTTTTTGATCGCTGGCTAACCGTGGGTGGTTTCCATGCTTTTCCTCTTCTCCATGTAACACAAATGCAGGTTAGTTCCATCAAAAAGTCGTCCACGAAGGCAAATTTCCCTCAATACTTGATCCAGGAGTTTCCTTGATTTCTGGATTGTGTTCAAAATTACAAGGCTATGGACTACGAAGTTGAACATTGGTAGTCGTAAACCCAAAAAAAACTGGATCAGCTGTTTTACGAGGATTATAAATGTAAAATACAGGAATCTTCGGAAATTAAGTTGGAGCTAATTGTTGATCAAAATTCGGTTTAAAATTAAGTAAAACTTATTTAAAAGAAGCCGAGGCTGTAAGTGTACGTAAAATTCTTTCTCAAACCTTTATTTTAAGTTCAGATATAGCTTTTTAAAAATTATATCACGTTTCTGCACTTTAATCTCGGACATGAAATAAAGAAGCCTATCAAAAAAAAAATTGACGCGTTTAGATTTTAGAAATGACAATGAGCTTGTTCGCCAATTTCATTTATTTTCCCATTCATTAACTGCCATTTAATTTAATTTCAGCAACTTATATTCTTTGACTTCAAGTAAAATAAATTCTTATTGTATCCGGGTTTTTTTTCCAGAAGACTACAATAAATAATAAAGACTTTTTTTTTGTACTTTTAAATACAAAAAAAATCATCCTTTCAATTTATATTAAAGTAAATAATTTAATCTTTATCAAAATATTTATTTAAATCATTAAGAGGCTTCACCACTTGGTCTCTCAGCTAACCAACTCTCATAATAGCTTTGACTCATCATTAATGTTATGAAGCCATTTTGTCAGTATAATAATCGTAAGGTATATGTTGTTGTTGTTGCTTAACCCCTTGGTCTAGAGTCCTAGACCAAGTCCAGAAGATCATGTCGCATCAGCAAGTCATAGACAGTCTCTCCATCACTCATCAGTTGCCTCACAGAGGCACCAATGCAATCCAGAAGATGAGATGGAGAAGCGATGGCCGAGCAATGACAATAGGCATAAGTCTTTTGTAAGGTATATGGACTATTAGTTGAATTTGAAAAATAATAATATAACATATATCAGCAATAGTTGAAAATAATATTCTAAGGAATGCAAATTGTGCGGCCCAATAAGACGAAATAAATGGGAAGTCATTTTCCTGGTGAACGAGAGACTTATATCAATTCCATTAAGGAACGGTATTTACCTATTTTAGTATTAAGCTTTTTGCTAGACTAGAAGTTTGAAAGAACGAAGTTCAAGTAAGAAGAAAGGTGAGTCAGAAGTCTCAATTTCGAAAGATCACTAGACGAGGGTGAAAGACGAAAATGATTCAGAAGGAAAAGTTTTACGTTTTTAAGCTCTGAAAAAAGGTTTTTTTTTCTGGACTGTTTATTTCTTTATTTTTAAGTTTATTTCGGACATTTAAAAATAAATTACATATTAATTATAAGTGCAGTTGTTACGATTTTTTAATACTCATTATGCAAGTATTTCTAATTGGATATTAGATGTATGCTTGTTTATCTTAGAAATGATAGAAATAATTATATTGGATAGAATAGATAGAATTATATTTGAAAGAGTATGGAGCGAGTATAACTGAGGAGAGAGGAATGCCCCCCTGTTGATTTTATTTTCCAGATAGTTATGAAATGTTTAATTCAAGTTATTTTATTCTTCCTTAATAAAAGTTCACTGTTAAGTTCAAAGATGGGTCTTCAATTATGTTTGCTTGGTATTTTTCACTACGCACGAAAATATTCCTGTACATTTTTGAAATATTTCAATATAAATATTGCAATTTATATATCGTAAGATCTAATACCTCTCTTTCTCTCTCTCTCTTTATTTCTTTTGATTAAGAATAACTCAAGCGCGAGCTTATAAAATGATAAAATGACGATCTCGAGGAAGGAAAATAATGAGTTTCTCTACAACAGTAAATAAAAAGTCAGTTTTTAAAGCAACTGGATTTAAAAAAAAATTACAATAAGCATTTGAACTTGCAATAATTGACGAAGAAATTGGAATTTTGAAAAAAAAAACTTCCGTTAACTGCATAAATAAAAATGGCTTGTTCAGCATGACAAATTACATTTTTTGAGTCATATCTAAAATATCACATCAGAAGCACTTGTAATTTATGTGAATAATAGATATGGTACTTATGTTTCAAATTGTGTTGACAGAACAAGTATATCCTAGACTTTCAAATATAACTTTGAATTTCTGTTTGTTTGGTAGATAAGATGAAGTTTTTAATCATGAAATGCATTCATTACACGCGTTAGCAACCAAGGTATAAAACTAAAAGACGTTAGAAATATTTTGAAAATGAAACTCTATAAATTGACGCAAATCTAGTAAAATATTTTGTAAGACTTCTTATTCCCTCGCGCATTCGTCTAAAAATATTTAAAAAATTTATTATTAAATTTAACACATTATTTCTCGGACTTGGAACGTTAAATAGAATAAAGAGGTTTCTTTACGAGATTACTTGAAATATTTTGGGATTGAATATAAAAGAAAACAAGCAATACTTCACTGTTTAAATCATGAAAACAGAATTAACTCTAGACTGTTTGTCGGAAATTGTATTTATCATTCTACAATGTATAACGGAGCCTGGATTGCCTGGTAGGTAGAGCGTTGGGTCCATGTTTAAGAGGTCGTGATTTCGATCTCCACAGTTTCTTTACTAAAATATGTTATTACTTGAAATATTTTGCGATTGAATATAAAAGAAAACAAGCAGTACTTCACTGTTTAAATCATGAAAACAGAATTAACTCTAGATTGTTTGTCGGAAATTGTATTTATCATTCTACAATGTATAACGGAGCCTGGATAGCCTGGTTGGTAGAGCGTTGGGTCCATGTTTAAGAGGTCGTGATTTCGATCGCCACAGTTTCTTTACTAAAATATGTTATTACTTGAAATATTTTGCGATTGAATATAAAAGAAAACAAGCAATACTTCACTGTTTAAATCATGAAAACAGAATTAACTCTAGATTGTTTGTCGGAAATTGTATTTATCATTCTACAATGTATAACGGAGCCTGGATTGCCTGGTTGGTGGAGCGTTGGGTCCATGTTTAAGAGGTCGTGATTTCGATCTCCACAGTTTCTTTACTAAAAAATGATATTACTTGAAATATTTTGGGATTGAATATAAAAGAAAACAAGCAATACTTCACTGTTTAAATCATGAAAACAGAATTAACTCTAGATTGTTTGTCGGAAATTGTATTTATCATTCTACAATGTATAACGGAGCCTGGATAGCCTGGTTGGTAGAGCGTTGGGTCCATGTTTAAGAGGTCGTGATTTCGATCTCCACAGTTTCTTTACTAAAATATGTTATTACTTGAAATATTTTGCGATTGAATATAAAAGAAAACAAGCAATACTTCACTGTTTAAATCATGAAAACAGAATTAACTCTAGATTGTTTGTCGGAAATTGTATTTATCATTCTACAATGTATAACGGAGCCTGGATTGCCTGGTTGGTGGAGCGTTGGGTCCATGTTTAAGAGATCGTGATTTCGATCTCCACAGTTTCTTTACTAAAATATGTTATTACTTGAAATATTTTGGGATTGAATATAAAAGAAAACAAGCAATACTTCACTGTTTAAATCATGAAAACAGAATTAACTCTAGATTGTTTGTCGAAATTGTATTTATCATTCTACAATGTATAACGGAGCCTGGATTGCCTGGTTGGTAGAGCGTTGGGTCCATGTTTAAGAGGTCGTGATTTCGTTCTCCACAGTTTCTTTACTAAAATATGTTATTACTTGAAATATTTTGGGATTGAATATAAAAGAAAACAAGCAATACTTCACTGTTTAAATCATGAAAACAGAATTAACTCTAGATTGTTTGTCAGAAATTGTATTTATCATTCTACAATGTATAACGGAGCCTGGATTGCCTGGTTGGTAGAGCGTTGGGTCCATGTTTAAGAGGTCGTGATTTCGATCTCCACAGTTTCTTTACTAAAATATGTTATTACTTGAAATATTTTGGGATTGAATATAAAAGAAAACAAGCAATACTTCACTGTTTAAATCATGAAAACAGAATTAACTCTAGATTGTTTGTCGGAAATTGTATCTATCATTCTACAATGTATAACGGAGCCTGGATTGCCTGGTTGGTAGAGCGTTGGGTCCATGTTTAAGAGGTCGTGATTTCGATCTCCACAGTTTCTTTACTAAAATATGTTATTACTTGAAATATTTTGGGATTGAATATAAAAGAAAAACAAGCAATACTTCACTGTTTAAATCATGAAAACAGAATTAACTCTAGATTGTTTGTCGGAAATTGTATTTATCATTCTACAATGTATAACAGAGCCTGGATTGCCTGGTTGGTAGAGCGTTGGGTCCATGTTTAAGAGGTCGTGATTTCGATCTCCACAGTTTCTTTATCAAAATATGTTATTACTTGAAATATTTTGGGATTGAATATAAAAGAAAACAAGCAATACTTCACTGTTTAAATCATGAAAACAGAATTAACTCTAGATTGTTTCTCGGAAATTGTATTTATCATTCTACAATGTATAACGGAGCCTGGATTGCCTGGTTGGTAGAGCGTTGGGTCCGTGTTTAAGAGGTCGTGAGTTCGATCTCCACAGTTTCTTTACTAAAATATGTTATTACTTGAAATATTTTGGGATTGAATATAAAAGAAAACAAGCAGTACTTCACTGTTTAAATCATGAAAACAGAATTAACTCTAGATTGTTTGTCAGAAATTGTATTTATCATTCTACAATGTGTAACGGGACCTGGATTGCCTGGTTGGTAGGGCGTTGGGTCCGTGTTTAAGAGGTCGTGAGTTCGATCTCCACAGTTTCTTTACTAAAATATGTTATTACTTGAAATATTTTGGGATTGAATATAAAAGAAAAAAAGCAGTACTGCACTATTTAAATCATGAAAACAGAATTAACTCTAGACTGTTTGTCGGAAATTGTATTTATCATTCTACAGTGTATAACGGAGCCTGGATTGCCTGGTTGGTAGAGCGTTGGGTCCATGTTTAAGAGGTCGTGATTTCGATCTCCACAGTTTCTTTACTAAAATATGTTATTACTTGAAATATTTTGCGATTGAATATAAAAGAAAACAAGCAATACTTCACTGTATAAATCATGAAAACAGAATTAACTCTAGATTGTTTGTCGGAAATTGTATTTATCATTCTACAATGTATAACGGAGCCTGGATAGCCTGGTTGGTAGAGCGTTGGGTCCATGTTTAAGAGGTTGTGATTTCGATCTCCACAGTTTCTTTACTAAAATATGTTATTACTTGAAATATTTTGCGATTGAATATAAAAGAAAACAAGCAATACTTCACTGTTTAAATCATGAAAACAGAATTAACTCTAGATTGTTTGTCGGAAATTGTATTTATCATTCTACAATGTATAACGGAGCCTGGATTGCCTGGTTGGTGGAGCGTTGGGTCCATGTTTAAGAGGTCGTGATTTCGATCTCCACAGTTTCTTTACTAAAAAATGATATTACTTGAAATATTTTGGGATTGAATATAAAAGAAAACAAGCAATACTTCACTGTTTAAATCATGAAAACAGAATTAACTCTAGATTGTTTGTCGGAAATTGTATTTATCATTCTACAATGTATAACGGAGCCTGGATAGCCTGGTTGGTAGAGCGTTGGGTCCATGTTTAAGAGGTCGTGATTTCGATCTCCACAGTTTCTTTACTAAAATATGTTATTACTTGAAATATTTTGCGATTGAATATAAAAGAAAACAAGCAATACTTCACTGTTTAAATCATGAAAACAGAATTAACTCTAGATTGTTTGTCGGAAATTGTATTTATCATTCTACAATGTATAACGGAGCCTGGATTGCCTGGTTGGTGGAGCGTTGGGTCCATGTTTAAGAGATCGTGATTTCGATCTCCACAGTTTCTTTACTAAAATATGTTATTACTTGAAATATTTTGGGATTGAATATAAAAGAAAACAAGCAATACTTCACTGTTTAAATCATGAAAACAGAATTAACTCTAGATTGTTTGTCGGAAATTGTATTTATCATTCTACAATGTATAACGGAGCCTGGATTGCCTGGTTGGTAGAGCGTTGGGTCCATGTTTAAGAGGTCGTGATTTCGTTCTCCACAGTTTCTTTACTAAAATATGTTATTACTTGAAATATTTTGGGATTGAATATAAAAGAAAACAAGCAATACTTCACTGTTTAAATCATGAAAACAGAATTAACTCTAGATTGTTTGTCAGAAATTGTATTTATCATTCTACAATGTATAACGGAGCCTGGATTGCCTGGTTGGTAGAGCGTTGGGTCCATGTTTAAGAGGTCGTGATTTCGATCTCCACAGTTTCTTTACTAAAATATGTTATTACTTGAAATATTTTGGGATTGAATATAAAAGAAAACAAGCAATACTTCACTGTTTAAATCATGAAAACAGAATTAACTCTAGATTGTTTGTCGGAAATTGTATCTATCATTCTACAATGTATAACGGAGCCTGGATTGCCTGGTTGGTAGAGCGTTGGGTCCATGTTTAAGAGGTCGTGATTTCGATCTCCACAGTTTCTTTACTAAAATATGTTATTACTTGAAATATTTTGGGATTGAATATAAAAGAAAAACAAGCAATACTTCACTGTTTAAATCATGAAAACAGAATTAACTCTAGATTGTTTGTCGGAAATTGTATTTATCATTCTACAATGTATAACAGAGCCTGGATTGCCTGGTTGGTAGAGCGTTGGGTCCATGTTTAAGAGGTCGTGATTTCGATCTCCACAGTTTCTTTATCAAAATATGTTATTACTTGAAATATTTTGGGATTGAATATAAAAGAAAACAAGCAATACTTCACTGTTTAAATCATGAAAACAGAATTAACTCTAGATTGTTTCTCGGAAATTGTATTTATCATTCTACAATGTATAACGGAGCCTGGATTGCCTGGTTGGTAGAGCGTTGGGTCCGTGTTTAAGAGGTCGTGAGTTCGATCTCCACAGTTTCTTTACTAAAATATGTTATTACTTGAAATATTTTGGGATTGAATATAAAAGAAAACAAGCAGTACTTCACTGTTTAAATCATGAAAACAGAATTAACTCTAGATTGTTTGTCAGAAATTGTATTTATCATTCTACAATGTGTAACGGGACCTGGATTGCCTGGTTGGTAGGGCGTTGGGTCCGTGTTTAAGAGGTCGTGAGTTCGATCTCCACAGTTTCTTTACTAAAATATGTTATTACTTGAAATATTTTGGGATTGAATATAAAAGAAAAAAAGCAGTACTGCACTATTTAAATCATGAAAACAGAATTAACTCTAGACTGTTTGTCGGAAATTGTATTTATCATTCTACAGTGTATAACGGAGCCTGGATTGCCTGGTTGGTAGAGCGTTGGGTCCATGTTTAAGAGGTCGTGATTTCGATCTCCACAGTTTCTTTACTAAAATATGTTATTACTTGAAATATTTTGCGATTGAATATAAAAGAAAACAAGCAATACTTCACTGTTTAAATCATGAAAACAGAATTAACTCTAGATTGTTTGTCGGAAATTGTATTTATCATTCTACAATGTATAACGGAGCCTGGATAGCCTGGTTGGTAGAGCGTTGGGTCCATGTTTAAGAGGTTGTGATTTCGATCTCCACAGTTTCTTTACTAAAATATGTTATTACTTGAAATATTTTGCGATTGAATATAAAAGAAAACAAGCAATACTTCACTGTTTAAATCATGAAAACAGAATTAACTCTAGATTGTTTGTCGGAAATTGTATTTATCATTCTACAATGTATAACGGAGCCTGGATTGCCTGGTTGGTGGAGCGTTGGGTCCATGTTTAAGAGATCGTGATTTCGATCTCCACAGTTTCTTTACTAAAATATGTTATTACTTGAAATATTTTGGGATTGAATATAAATAAAACAAGCAATACTTCACTGTTTAAATCATGAAAACAGAATTAACTCTAGATTGTTTGTCGGAAATTGTATTTATCATTCTACAATGTATAACGGAGCCTGGATAGCCTGGTTGGTAGAGCGTTGGGTCCATGTTTAAGAGGTCGTGATTTCGATCTCCACAGTTTCTTTACTAAAATATGTTATTACTTGAAATATTTTGCGATTGAATATAAAAGAAAACAAGCAATACTTCACTGTTTAAATCATGAAAACAGAATTAACTCTAGATTGTTTGTCGGAAATTGTATTTATCATTCTACAATGTATAACGGAGTCTGGATTGCCTGGTTGGTGGAGCGTTGGGTCCATGTTTAAGAGATCGTGATTTCGATCTCCACAGTTTCTTTACTAAAATATGTTATTACTTGAAATATTTTAGGATTGAATATAAAAGAAAACAAGCAATACTTCACTGTTTAAATCATGAAAACAGAATTAACTCTAGATTGTTCGTCGGAAATTGTATTTATCATTCTACAATGTATAACGGAGCCTGGATTGCCTGGTTGGTAGAGCGTTGGGTCCATGTTTAAGAGGTCGTGATTTCGTTCTCCACAGTTTCTTTACTAAAATATGTTATTACCTGAAATATTTTGGGATTGAATATAAAAGAAAACAAGCAATACTTCACTGTTTAAATCATGAAAACAGAATTAACTCTAGATTGTTTGTCAGAAATTGTATTTATCATTCTACAATGTATAACGGAGCCTGGATTGCCTGGTTGGTAGAGCGTTGGGTCCATGTTTAAGAGGTAATGATTTCGATCTCCACAGTTTCTTTACTAAAATATGTTATTACTTGAAATATTTTGGGATTGAATATAAAAGAAAACAAGCAATACTTCACTGTTTAAATCATGAAAACAGAATTAACTCTAGATTGTTTGTCGGAAATTGTATTTATCATTCTACAATGTATAACGCAGCCTGGATTGCCTGGTTGGTAGAGCGTTGGGTCCATGTTTAAGAGGTCGTGATTTCGATCTCCACAGTTTCTTTACTAAAATATGTTATTACTTGAAATATTTTGGGATTGAATATAAAAGAAAACAAGCAATACTTCACTGTTTAAATCATGAAAACAGAATTAACTCTAGATTGTTTGTCGGAAATTGTATTTATCATTCTACAATGTATAACGGAGCCTGGATTGCCTGGTTGGTAGAGCGTTGGGTCCATGTTTAAGAGGTCGTGATTTCGATCTCCACAGTTTCTTTATCAAAATATGTTATTACTTGAAATATTTTGGGATTGAATATAAAAGAAAACAAGCAATACTTCACTGTTTAAATCATGAAAACAGAATTAACTCTAGATTGTTTGTCGGAAATTGTATTTATCATTCTACAATGTATAACGGAGCCTGGATAGCCTGGTTGGTAGAGCGTTGGGTCCATGTTTAAGAGGTTGTGATTTCGATCTCCACAGTTTCTTTACTAAAATATGTTATTACTTGAAATATTTTGCGATTGAATATAAAAGAAAACAAGCAATACTTCACTGTTTAAATCATGAAAACAGAATTAACTCTAGATTGTTTGTCGGAAATTGTATTTATCATTCTACAATGTATAACGCAGCCTGGATTGCCTGGTTGGTAGAGCGTTGGGTCCATGTTTAAGAGGTCGTGATTTCGATCTCCACAGTTTCTTTACTAAAATATGTTATTACTTGAAATATTTTGGGATTGAATATAAAAGAAAACAAGCAATACTTCATTGTTTAAATCATGAAAACAGAATTAACTCTAGATTGTTTCTCGGAAATTGTATTTATCATTCTACAATGTATAACGGAGCCTGGATTGCCTGGTTGGTAGAGCGTTGGGTCCGTGTTTAAGAGGTCGTGAGTTCGATCTCCACAGTTTCTTTACTAAAATATGTTATTACTTGAAATATTTTGGGATTGAATATAAAAGAAAACAAGCAGTACTTCACTGTTTAAATCATGAAAACAGAATTAACTCTAGATTGTTTGTCAGAAATTGTATTTATCATTCTACAATGTGTAACGGGACCTGGATTGCCTGGTTGGTAGGGCGTTGGGTCCGTGTTTAAGAGGTCGTGAGTTCGATCTCCACAGTTTCTTTACTAAAATATGTTATTACTTGAAATATTTTGGGATTGAATATAAAAGAAAAAAAGCAGTACTGCACTATTTAAATCATAAAAACAGAATTAACTCTAGATTGTTTGTCAGAAATTGTATTTATCATTCTACAATGTGTAACGGGACCTGGATTGACTGGTTGGTAGGGAGTTGGGTCCGTGTTTAAGAGGTCGTGAGTTCGATCTCCACAGTTTCTTTACTAAAATATGTTATTACTTGAAATATTTTGGGATTGAATATAAAAGAAAACAAGCAGTACTTCACTGTTTAAATCATGAAAACAGAATTAACTCTAGATTGTTTGTCAGAAATTGTATTTATCATTCGACAATGTGAAACGGGACCTGGATTGTCTGGTTGGTAGGGCGTTGGGTCCATGTTTAAGAGGTCGTGAGTAGGACTGGGCTATAAATCGATATATCGCGACATATCGATTTAACGCCTATATCGGCAAACCGATACAGCGACTTTCATTCCAAGCGATGCATCAGAAATCTGATTTAAGCCGTTGAGTGAAGAAGACGATATAACGATATAGCGATACACGCAAGAACTTTCTTTTACGTTCCGATGCCAATTCGCGCTGTGGAAGACGATATTGTTTCGTTATGTTGAGACGGCCTTGACTGATGAGCGGTAGAATCAGAATCACTTTTGAGACCTTATATCGTTATATCACATGTTCGTTTTCGCAACTTCGCGATTTGAAATCGTTTCTTGTAGATTATTTTCAATGGGATTAACTTCGTGATCGCCGTCGTAACCTTGTTCTGAACGCAATCTATTATTGAAAAGAATTTATAAAGAAAAGTTTCTTCATTAATTAGGTAAGTTTTTTATTTATTTTCTGACAAAACTTTTTTTATATTTTTAAATGTGAAAATTATCGGAAATCTAATTTAAGGCACCCATAACGAATTAAATTACAAAGTAAATAAATTTGTTAGGTTATTTTTTTACTTTCTTTTAATTTATTAAAAACCTTTCGGATAAAACTTCTAATAATTTAATGGGCTTCTATTACTGATTTTAAATTTATAAATCTTGAGTTGTTTTTATTTTTAGAAATAAAGTTAAAACAAAACTTATTTTTTGGACATAAGTCAATAAACTTTATTTGTTCAAAAGAATTTGAAAAGTTTGCGAATTTTATTCATTTCTTTTTTTTATTTTTTTTTATCAATTACTACTTCGTTTTATTAGAGATTAAAATCATTATTTTTTTTTTAATTTTCGTTTTATATTATTAGTTAATTAGCTAAATATATTACCGAATATCACAATTCTTTTGTTTTTATTTTTAAGAATTTAATTAAGAAACTTTGCCTTACTTTGTTTTTCGTTCATAATTCGGTCATTATTTAATTTAATTTAATTATTTATATGAAATAATAATAAAAATAGTGTTTAAGAAGCATTTTTTTTTCCTAAAATTTATTTAGCTCTTTGTTTTAAGCATACAAATAATTTTTTAACGAACTTATTTTTTAAATTTTGTTCCTATGCTGTTAGGTAAATATATTGATAAATTTCACTTTTATTTATTTTTTTATTTTTAAACTAGGAAATCTTTTGTTATTTGCGTGATCATTTTTAGAAAATATAACAAAACTTGTGCTTACTTCTTCATTAAGAATTTGAACATTACGATCGAACTTAATAATTCTGTAATTATTTACGCATAATAGTACAAGCAAATATTGATTTGTTAAAAAAAGTTTCTTTTTTTTAAAAAAAAAATATTTTTAACACTTTGTTTTAAGTGTATAATGAATTTCTTAACAAGCTTTTTTTTTAATTTTTTAAATTTTCTTTCAATAATTTCAGCTAGATATCTTTATAAAATTCCCTTTTTATTTTTAAACTGAGAAATCTTTCAGAGAACGAAAATTTTAAGAAATTATTACAAATCTTATCTTTACTTTTTAGTTTAAAATTCGAACATTTTTAATTTTAAACTTCGGCTTTTAGTCAATCTAACTTTTATTTTAATTAAAATATATTTTGAAATTTTAAAATCAGCTTTTGTTTAATAACAATATTTTTTTTCATTAAGGGTGTTTTAGGGGTTAACTTAAATTAAGACTGCTTATACCTTATAAACGATAAAGAAGTGCAAATATTTCATTCTGTATCTACACACATTTTTTCAATAAATATTTTAAGTAAGATTTGTACATCTTAGTCAATTTATTTAATATCTTTCTTTAGCAAAACATATATATTTTCAAATTTATAAATTGATTTAAATCAATATGCGTATGAAGTTTTGATAGAAATCTGACTTTCTGTGCCTTAAAGTAAATGAAATTCAAAAATACTATATCGCGATACATCGCTATATCGCGATGCAAAACTGACGATATATCACGATATATAATTTCTAATATCGCCCAGTCCTAGTCGTGAGTTCGATCTCCACAGTTTCGTTACCAAAATATGTTATTGCTTGAAATATTTTGGGATTGAATATAAAGAAAACAAGCAATACTTCACTGTTTAAATCATGAAAACAGAATTAACTCTAGATTGTTTCTCGGAAATTGTATTTATCATTCTACAATGTATAACGGAGCCTGGATTGCCTGGTTGGTAGAGCGTTGGGTCCGTGTTTAAGAGGTCGTGAGTTCGATCTCCACAGTTTCTTTACTAAAATATGTTATTACTTGAAATATTTTGGGATTGAATATAAAAGAAAACAAGCAGTACTTCACTGTTTAAATCATGAAAACAGAATTAACTCTAGATTGTTTGTCAGAAATTGTATTTATCATTCTACAATGTGTAACGGGACCTGGATTGCCTGGTTGGTAGGGCGTTGGGTCCGTGTTTAAGAGGTCGTGAGTTCGATCTCCACAGTTTCTTTACTAAAATATGTTATTACTTGAAATATTTTGGGATTGAATATAAAAGAAAAAAAGCAGTACTGCACTATTTAAATCATAAAAACAGAATTAACTCTAGATTGTTTGTCAGAAATTGTATTTATCATTCTACAATGTGTAACGGGACCTGGATTGACTGGTTGGTAGGGAGTTGGGTCCGTGTTTAAGAGGTCGTGAGTTCGATCTCCACAGTTTCTTTACTAAAATATGTTATTACTTGAAATATTTTGGGATTGAATATAAAAGAAAACAAGCAGTACTTCACTGTTTAAATCATGAAAACAGAATTAACTCTAGATTGTTTGTCAGAAATTGTATTTATCATTCGACAATGTGAAACGGGACCTGGATTGTCTGGTTGGTAGGGCGTTGGGTCCATGTTTAAGAGGTCGTGAGTAGGACTGGGCTATAAATCGATATATCGCGACATATCGATTTAACGCCTATATCGGCAAACCGATACAGCGACTTTCATTCCAAGCGATGCATCAGAAATCTGATTTAAGCCGTTGAGTGAAGAAGACGATATAACGATATAGCGATACACGCAAGGACTTTCTCTTACGTTCCGATGCCAATTCGCGCTGTGGAAGACGATATTGTTTCGTTATGTTGAGACGGCCTTGACTGATGAGCGGTAGAATCAGAATCACTTTTGAGACCTTATATCGTTATATCACATGTTCGTTTTCGCAACTTCGCGATTTGAAATCGTTTCTTGTAGATTATTTTCAATGGGATTAACTTCGTGATCGCCGTCGTAACCTTGTTCTGAACGCAATCTATTATTGAAAAGAATTTATAAAGAAAAGTTTCTTCATTAATTAGGTAAGTTTTTTATTTATTTTCTGACAAAACTTTTTTTATATTTTTAAATGTGAAAATTATCGGAAATCTAATTTAAGGCACCCATAACGAATTAAATTACAAAGTAAATAAATTTGTTAGGTTATTTTTTTACTTTCTTTTAATTTATTAAAAACCTTTCGGATAAAACTTCTAATAATTTAATGGGCTTCTATTACTGATTTTAAATTTATAAATCTTGAGTTGTTTTTATTTTTAGAAATAAAGTTAAAACAAAACTTATTTTTTGGACATAAGTCAATAAACTTTATTTGTTCAAAAGAATTTGAAAAGTTTGCGAATTTTATTCATTTCTTTTTTTTATTTTTTTTTATCAATTACTACTTCGTTTTATTAGAGAGTAAAATCATTATTTTTTTTTAATTTTCGTTTTATATTATTAGTTAATTAGCTAAATATATTACCGAATATCACAATTCTTTTGTTTTTATTTTTAAGAATTTAATTAAGAAACTTTGCCTTACTTTGTTTTTCGTTCATAATTCGGTCATTATTTAATTTAATTTAATTATTTATATGAAATAATAATAAAAATAGTGTTTAAGAAGCATTTTTTTTTCCTAAAATTTATTTAGCTCTTTGTTTTAAGCATACAAATAATTTTTTAACGAACTTATTTTTTAAATTTTGTTCCTATGCTGTTAGGTAAATATATTGATAAATTTCACTTTTATTTATTTTTTTATTTTTAAACTAGGAAATCTTTTGTTATTTGCGTGATCATTTTTAGAAAATATAACAAAACTTGTGCTTACTTCTTCATTAAGAATTTGAACATTACGATCGAACTTAATAATTCTGTAATTATTTACGCATAATAGTACAAGCAAATATTGATTTGTTAAAAAAAGTTTCTTTTTTTTAAAAAAAAAATATTTTTAACACTTTGTTTTAAGTGTATAATGAATTTCTTAACAAGCTTTTTTTTTAATTTTTTAAATTTTCTTTCAATAATTTCAGCTAGATATCTTTATAAAATTCCCTTTTTATTTTTAAACTGAGAAATCTTTCAGAGAACGAAAATTTTAAGAAATTATTACAAATCTTATCTTTACTTTTTAGTTTAAAATTCGAACATTTTTAATTTTAAACTTCGGCTTTTAGTCAATCTAACTTTTATTTTAATTAAAATATATTTTGAAATTTTAAAATCAGCTTTTGTTTAATAACAATATTTTTTTTCATTAAGGGTGTTTTAGGGGTTAACTTAAATTAAGACTGCTTATACCTTATAAACGATAAAGAAGTGCAAATATTTCATTCTGTATCTACACACATTTTTTCAATAAATATTTTAAGTAAGATTTGTACTTCTTAGTCAATTTATTTAATATCTTTCTTTAGCAAAACATATATATTTTCAAATTTATAAATTGATTTAAATCAATATGCGTATGAAGTTTTGATAGAAATCTGACTTTCTGTGCCTTAAAGTAAATGAAATTCAAAAATACTATATCGCGATACATCGCTATATCGCGATGCAAAACTGACGATATATCACGATATATAATTTCTAATATCGCCCAGTCCTAGTCGTGAGTTCGATCTCCACAGTTTCGTTACCAAAATATGTTATTGCTTGAAATATTTTGGGATTGAATATAAAAGAAAACAAGCAGTACTTCACTGTTTAAATCATGAAAACAGAATTAACTCTAGATTGTTTGTCAGAAATTGTATTTATCATTCTACAATGTGTAACGGGACCTGGATTGCCTGGTTGGTAGGGCGTTGGGTCCGTGTTTAAGAGGTCGTGAGTTCGATCTCCACAGTTTCTTTACTAAAATATGTTATTACTTGAAATATTTTGGGATTGAATATAAAAGAAAAAAAGCAGTACTGCACTATTTAAATCATAAAAACAGAATTAACTCTAGATTGTTTGTCAGAAATTGTATTTATCATTCTACAATGTGTAACGGGACCTGGATTGACTGGTTGGTAGGGAGTTGGGTCCGTGTTTAAGAGGTCGTGAGTTCGATCTCCACAGTTTCTTTACTAAAATATGTTATTACTTGAAATATTTTGGGATTGAATATAAAAGAAAACAAGCAATACTTCACTGTTTAAATCATGAAAACAGAATTAACTCTAGATTGTTTGTCAGAAATTGTATTTATCATTCTACAATGTATAACGGAGCCTGGATTGCCTGGTTGGTAGAGCGTTGGGTCCATGTTTAAGAGGTCGTGATTTCGATCTCCACAGTTTCTTTACTAAAATATGTTATTACTTGAAATAATTTGGGATTGAATATAAAAGAAAACAAGCAATACTTCACTGTTTAAATCATGAAAACAGAATTAACTCTAGATTGTTTGTCAGAAATTGTATTTATCATTCTACAATGTATAACGGAGCCTGGATTGCCTGGTTGGTAGAGCGTTGGGTCCATGTTTAAGAGGTCGTGATTTCGATCTCCACAGTTTCTTTACTAAAATATGTTATTACTTGAAATAATTTGGGATTGAATATAAAAGAAAACAAGCAATACTTCACTGTTTAAATCATGAAAACAGAATTAACTCTAGATTGTTTGTCGGAAATTGTATTTATCATTCTACAATGTATAACGGAGCCTGGATAGCCTGGTTGGTAGAGCGTTGGGACCATGTTTAAGAGGTCGTGATTTCGATCTCCACATTTTCTTTACTAAAATATGTTATTACTTGAAATATTTTGCGATTGAATATAAAAGAAAACAAGCAATACTTCACTGTTTAAATCATGAAAACAGAATTAACTCTAGATTGTTTGTCGGAAATTGTATTTATCATTCTACAATGTATAACGGAGCCTGGATTGCCTGGTTGGTAGAGCGTTGGGTCCATGTTTAAGAGGTCGTGATTTCGTTCTCCACAGTTTCTTTACTAAAATATGTTATTACTTGAAATATTTTGGGATTGAATATAAAAGAAAACAAGCAATACTTCACTCTTTAAATCATGAAAACAGAATTAACTCTAGATTGTTTGTCAGAAATTGTATTTATCATTCTACAATGTATAACGGAGCCTGGAGTGCCTGGTTGGTAGAGCATTGGGTCCATGTTTAAGAGGTCGTGATTTCGATCTCCACAGTTTCTTTACTAAAATATGTTATTACTTGAAATATTTTGGGATTGAATATAAAAGAAAACAAGCAATACTTCACTGTTTAAATCATGAAAACAGAATTAACTCTAGATTGTTTGTCGGAAATTGTATTTATCATTCTGCAATGTATAACGGAGCCTGGATTGCCTGGTTGGTAGAGCGTTGGGTCCATGTTTAAGAGGTCGTGATTTCGATCTACACAGTTTCTTTACTAAAATATGTTATTACTTGAAATATTTTGGGATTGAATATAAAAGAAAACAAGCAATACTTCACTGTTCAAATCATGAAAACAGAATTAACTCTAGATTGTTTGTCAGAAATTGTATTTATCATTCTACAATGTATAACGGAGCCTGGATTGCCTAGTTGGTAGAGCGTTGGGTCCATGTTTAAGAGGTCGTGATTTCGATCTCCACAGTTTCTTTACTAAAATATGTTATTACTTGAAATATTTTGGGATTGAATATAAAAGAAAACAAGCAATACTTCACTGTTTAAATCATGAAAACAGAATTAACTCTAGATTGTTTGTCAGAAATTGTATTTATCATTCTACAATGTATAACGGAGCCTGGATTGCCTGGTTGGTAGAGCGTTGGGTCCATGTTTAAGAGGTCGTGATTTCGATCTCCACAGTTTCTTTACTAAAATATGTTATTACTTGAAATAATTTGGGATTGAATATAAAAGAAAACAAGCAATACTTCACTGTTTAAATCATGAAAACAGAATTAACTCTAGATTGTTTGTCAGAAATTGTATTTATCATTCTACAATGTATAACGGAGCCTGGATTGCCTGGTTGGTAGAGCGTTGGGTCCATGTTTAAGAGGTCGTGATTTCGATCTCCACAGTTTCTTTACTAAAATATGTTATTACTTGAAATAATTTGGGATTGAATATAAAAGAAAACAAGCAATACTTCACTGTTTAAATCATGAAAACAGAATTAACTCTAGATTGTTTGTCGGAAATTGTATTTATCATTCTACAATGTATAACGGAGCCTGGATAGCCTGGTTGGTAGAGCGTTGGGACCATGTTTAAGAGGTCGTGATTTCGATCTCCACATTTTCTTTACTAAAATATGTTATTACTTGAAATATTTTGCGATTGAATATAAAAGAAAACAAGCAATACTTCACTGTTTAAATCATGAAAACAGAATTAACTCTAGATTGTTTGTCGGAAATTGTATTTATCATTCTACAATGTATAATGGAGCCTGGATTGCCTGGTTGGTAGAGCGTTGGGTCCATGTTTAAGAGGTCGTGATTTCGTTCTCCACAGTTTCTTTACTAAAATATGTTATTACTTGAAATATTTTGGGATTGAATATAAAAGAAAACAAGCAATACTTCACTCTTTAAATCATGAAAACAGAATTAACTCTAGATTGTTTGTCAGAAATTGTATTTATCATTCTACAATGTATAACGGAGCCTGGAGTGCCTGGTTGGTAGAGCGTTGGGTCCATGTTTAAGAGGTCGTGATTTCGATCTCCACAGTTTCTTTACTAAAATATGTTATTACTTGAAATATTTTGGGATTGAATATAAAAGAAAACAAGCAATACTTCACTGTTTAAATCATGAAAACAGAATTAACTCTAGATTGTTTGTCGGAAATTGTATTTATCATTCTGCAATGTATAACGGAGCCTGGATTGCCTGGTTGGTAGAGCGTTGGGTCCATGTTTAAGAGGTCGTGATTTCGATCTCCACAGTTTCTTTACTAAAATATGTTATTACTTGAAATATTTTGGGATTGAATATAAAAGAAAACAAGCAATACTTCACTGTTTAAATCATGAAAACAGAATTAACTCTAGATTGTTTGTCAGAAATTGTATTTATCATTCTACAATGTATAACGGAGCCTGGATTGCCTGGTTGGTAGAGCGTTGGGTCCATGTTTAAGAGGTCGTGATTTCGATCTCCACAGTTTCTTTACTAAAATATGTTATTACTTGAAATAATTTGGGATTGAATATAAAAGAAAACAAGCAATACTTCACTGTTTATCTCATGAAAACAGAATTAACTCTAGATTGTTTGTCAGAAATTGTATTTATCATTCTACAATGTATAACGGAGCCTGGATTGCCTGGTTGGTAGAGCGTTGGGTCCATGTTTAAGAGGTCGTGATTTTGATCTCCACAGTTTCTTTACTAAAATATGTTATTACTTGAAATAATTTGGGATTGAATATAAAAGAAAACAAGCAATACTTCACTGTTTAAATCATGAAAACAGAATTAACTCTAGATTGTTTGTCAGAAATTGTATTTATCATTCTACAATGTGTAACGGGACCTGGATTGCCTGGTTGGTAGGGCGTTGGGTCCGTGTTTAAAAGGTCGTGAGTTCGATCTCCACAGTTTCTTTACTAAAATATGTTATTACTTGAAATATTTTGGGATTGAATATAAAAGAAAATAAGCAGTACTGCACTATTTAAATCATGAAAACAGAATTAACTCTAGATTGTTTGTCAGAAATTGTATTTATCATTCTACAATGTGTAACGGGACCTGGATTGTCTGGTTGGTAGGGCGTTGGGTCCGTGTTTAAGAGGTCGTAAGTTCGATCTCCACAGTTTCTTTACCAAAATATGTTATTGCTTGAAATATTTTGGGATTGAATATAAAAGAAAACAAGCAATACTTCACTGTTTAAATCAGGAAAACAGAATTAACTCTAGATTGTTTGTCGGAAATTGTATTTATCATTCTACAATATATAACGAAGCCTGGATTGCCTGGTTGGTTGGGCGTTGGGTCCATGTTTAAGAGGTCGTGAGTTCGATCTCCACAGTTTCTTTACTAAAATATGTTATTGCTTGAAATATTTTGGGATTGAATATAAAAGAAAACAAGCAATACTTCACTGTTTAAATCATGAAAACAGAATGAACTCTAGATTGTTTGTCAGAAATTGTATTTATCATTCTACAATGTGTAACGGGACCTGGTTTGACTGGTTGGTAGGGCGTTGGGTCCGTGTTTAAGAGGTCGTGAGTTCGATCTCCACAGTTTCTTTACTAAAATATGTTATTACTTGAAATATTTTGGGATTGAATATAAAAGAAAACAAGCAGTACATCACTGTTTAAATCATGAAAACAGAGTTAACTATATACTGTGTGTCAGAAATTGCATTTATCATTCTGCAATGTATAACGGGGCCTGGATTGCCTGGTTGGTAGGGCGTTGGGTCCATGTTTAAGAGGTCGTGAGTTCGATCTCCACAGTTTCTTTACTAAAATATGTTATTACTTGAAATATTTTGGGATTGAATATAAAAGAAAACAAGCAATACTTCACTGTTTAAATCATGAAAACAGAATTAACTTTAGATTGTTTATCGGAAATTGTATTTATCATTCTACAATGTATAACGGAGCCTGGATTGCCTGGTTTTTAGGGCGTTGGGTCCACGTTTAAGAGGTCGTGAGTTCGATCTCCACAGTTTCTTTACTAAAATATGTTATTACTTGAAATATTTTGGGATTAAATATAAAAGAAAACAAGCAATACTTCACTGTTTAAATCATGAAAACAGTATTAACTATTTATTGTTTGTCAGAAATTGTATTTATTATTCTGCAATGTATAACGGGACCTGGATTGCCTGGTTGGTAGGACGTTGGGTCCATGATCAAGAGGTCGTGAGTTCGATCTCCGCAGTCCGAAGTAAATGTTGTCTGGTGCGTGTTGAATCTGTTGGGTCACAAAGTCCTCTATGTTCCCATAACAAATCATACCTCTGGGGGCACTGAATTGGAGATTGATCGTTCGCTGGTTCTGGTCAGAATTACGTTTTCTAAATGAATGAATGAATGAATGAATGAATGAATGAATGTGTGAATGGGACCGCTCCTTAAACGGGCTGGGACATATGTGTGTGGCAGTAATTTTTTTATTAGCTCTAGATGGCGGCACAAGGAAAACAGGAAGAAATGAACCCTTTTTGCCTTTAGGGCATACAAGAACAACTATGGATAACGTATATTAAGCATGCAAATATTAAAAGAAAAAAAAATAGTAGACATTATTACTTATCTTCAAGTAATTTGATATGTAATGCTGTAGCTGCAGATTTCTTAGACAGTGATCAAAGTTCAGCAATTCTTGAATAAGAACTTTGAGAGGGTAATTCTTTTTTTAATGTACGTTAATATTCGTTATTTACTGGCACTGGTATTAGCGTTTAAATTTATTTTTGACCTTTGACAGAAGCCTTAATATTTTTAAAAGAATTCTCAAAGCTCTTTTGTAGTGAGTTAACAGCATTAATTGATAAGGTGAATAAGAAGTATGAAAAGTTAGATCATAAGATAGTTGAGTTTTTTTCAATTTTTAGTTCAAAATTTTTGATGCTCATAGATATCAATGCATCAATGTTTCCTTCATAAAAACAGGTATATGTTCTTATGTCGCATAAAAATGCTCGGGTAATTGGAAAAATATTTTTTTCAATGGTATCCTGAATAATCTAAATATATCATGGTTAATTTGCTTGGCTACATTTTCGTAGGTTTTCTTGACGAATTGTTAATGTTCGTCAACAACAATGCAAAATACCATACTTGCTATACTTAAAACTTGCAAAATACATCCCTAAGTGCTTCAAGAAATATTTTTATTAAAGACATTTTAATTTACAATTGAATCTATTAAAGGCAAAGATGCACCAAAACTTAAGCGTTGCTTACAAAAATATTGACAATAAATTACACTGGGGAACACTTTTTTTTGTTTTCTGTTGAAAGAGATTCATTAATAGATCTTAGATACTTTCGTATCGCTGCTTTTAAATCCACAGTCGGTTTTTCTTTAAAAGTAACAGTTTTTTAATTGACATTTTTTTCAATTTCTGTCAAAATGTTCAAGCTTTAAAACGTTATATACAACAAGGGGTCGCATAAATGTTGCGACAAACTTTTAGAGGATTCAGGTTTCATCATACGCCGCTAGGGTCACTTCCCTATCATGAACTGTTCGACGTGATAATATGATTAGTTCATAGTAGGAAAGTGTCCCTAGCCGCTTACAACGACTTTTTTGGGTGTAGATACATCAAGACTTAAGCGTTGCTTAAAAAAATATTGACAACAAATTACACAGGGGAACAATTTTTTTTTGTTTTCTATTGCATGAGATTCATTAATAGATCTTAGATACTTTCGTATCGCTGCTTTTAAATCCACAGTCGGTTTTTCTTTAAAAGTAACAGTTTTTTAATTGACATTTTTTTCAATTTCTGTCTAAATGTTCAAGCTTTAAAACGTTATATACAACAAGGGGTCGCATAAATGTTGCGACAAACTTTTAGAGGATTCAGGTTTCATCATACGCCGCTAGGGTCACTTCCCTATCATGAACTGTTCGACGTGATAATATGATTAGTTCATAGTAGGAAAGTGTCCCTAGCCGCTTACAACGACTTTTTTGGGTGTAGATACATCAAGACTTAAGCGTTGCTTAAAAAACTATTGACAACAAATTACACAGCGGAACAATTTTTTTTTGTTTTCTATTGCATGAGATTCATTAATAGATCTTAGATACTTTCGTATCGCTGCTTTTAAATCCACAGTCGGTTTTTCTTTAAAAGTAACAGTTTTTTAAATGACATTTCCTTCAATTTCTGTCTAAATGTTCAAGCTTTAAAACGTTATATACAACAAGGGGTCGCATAAATGTTGCGACAAACTTTTAGAGGATTCAGGTTTCATCATACGCCGCTAGGGTCACTTCCCTATCATGAACTGTTCGACGTGATAATATGATTAGTTCATAGTAGGAAAGTGTCCCTAGCCGCTTACAACGACTTTTTTGGGTGTAGATACATCAAGACTTAAGCGTTGCTTAAAAAAATATTGACAACAAATTACACAGGGGAACAATTTTTTTTTGTTTTCTATTGCATGAGATTCATTAATAGATCTTAGATACTTTCGTATCGCTGCTTTTAAATCCACAGTCGGTTTTTCTTTAAAAGTAACAGTTTTTTAAATGACATTTCCTTCAATTTCTGTCTAAATTTTCAAGCTTTAAAACGTTATATACAACAAGGGGTCGCATAAATGTTGCGACAAACTTTTAGAGGATTCAGGTTTCATCATACGCCGCTAGGGTCACTTCCCTATCATGAACTGTTCGACGTGATAATATGATTAGTTCATAGTAGGAAAGTGTCCCTAGCCGCTTACAACGACTTTTTTGGGTGTAGATACATCAAGACTTAAGCGTTGCTTAAAAAAATATTGACAACAAATTACACAGGGGAACAATTTTTTTTTGTTTTCTATTGCATGAGATTCATTAATAGATCTTAGATACTTTCGTATCGCTGCTTTTAAATCCACAGTCGGTTTTTCTTTAAAAGTAACAGTTTTTTAAATGACATTTCCTTCAATTTCTGTCTAAATGTTCAAGCTTTAAAACGTTATATACAACAAGGGGTCGCATAAATGTTGCGACAAACTTTTAGAGGATTCAGGTTTCATCATACGCCGCTAGGGTCACTTCCCTATCATGAACTGTTCGACGTGATAATATGATTAGTTCATAGTAGGAAAGTGTCCCTAGCCGCTTACAACGACTTTTTTGGGTGTAGATACATCAAGACTTAAGCGTTGCTTAAAAAAATATTGACAACAAATTACACAGGGGAACAATTTTTTTTTGTTTTCTATTGCATGAGATTCATTAATAGATCTTAGATACTTTCGTATCGCTGCTTTTAAATCCACAGTCGGTTTTTCTTTAAAAGTAACAGTTTTTTAAGTGACATTTCTTTCAATTTCTGTCAAAATGTTCAAGCTTTAAAACGTTATATACAACAAGGGGTCGCATAAATGTTGCGACAAACTTTTAGAGGATTCAGGTTTCATCGTACGCCGCTAGGGTCACTTCCCTATCATGAACTGTTCGACGTGATAATATGATTAGTTCATAGTAGGAAAGTGTCCCTAGCCGCTTACAACGACTTTTTTGGGTGTAGATACATCAAGACTTAAGCGTTGCTTAAAAAAATATTGACAACAAATTACACAGGGGAACAATTTTTTTTTGTTTTCTATTGCATGAGATTCATTAATAGATCTTAGATACTTTCGTATCGCTGCTTTTAAATCCACAGTCGGTTTTTCTTTAAAAGTAACAGTTTTTTAAATGACATTTCCTTCAATTTCTGTCTAAATGTTCAAGCTTTAAAACGTTATATACAACAAGGGGTCGCATAAATGTTGCGACAAACTTTTAGAGGATTCAGGTTTCATCATACGCCGCTAGGGTCACTTCCCTATCATGAACTGTTCGACGTGATAATATGATTAGTTCATAGTAGGAAAGTGTCCCTAGCCGCTTACAACGACTTTTTTGGGTGTAGATACATCAAGACTTAAGCGTTGCTTAAAAAAATATTGACAACAAATTACACAGGGGAACAATTTTTTTTTGTTTTCTATTGCATGAGATTCATTAATAGATCTTAGATACTTTCGTATCGCTGCTTTTAAATCCACAGTCGGTTTTTCTTTAAAAGTAACAGTTTTTTAAGTGACATTTCTTTCAATTTCTGTCAAAATGTTCAAGCTTTAAAACGTTATATACAACAAGGGGTCGCATAAATGTTGCGACAAACTTTTAGAGGATTCAGGTTTCATCATACGCCGCTAGGGTCACTTCCCTATCATGAACTGTTCGACGTGATAATATGATTAGTTCATAGTAGGAAAGTGTCCCTAGCCGCTTACAACGACTTTTTTGGGTGTAGATACATCAAGACTTAAGCGTTGCTTAAAAAAATATTGACAACAAATTACACAGGGGAACAATTTTTTTTTGTTTTCTATTGCATGAGATTCATTAATAGATCTTAGATACTTTCGTATCGCTGCTTTTAAATCCACAGTCGGTTTTTCTTTAAAAGTAACAGTTTTTTAAGTGACATTTCTTTCAATTTCTGTCAAAATTTTCAAGCTTTAAAACGTTATATACAACAAGGGGTCGCATAAATGTTGCGACAAACTTTTAGAGGATTCAGGTTTCATCATACGCCGCTAGGGTCACTTCCCTATCATGAACTGTTCGACGTGATAATATGATTAGTTCATAGTAGGAAAGTGTCCCTAGCCGCTTACAACGACTTTTTTGGGTGTAGATACATCAAGACTTAAGCGTTGCTTAAAAAAATATTGACAACAAATTACACAGGGGAACAATTTTTTTTTGTTTTCTATTGCATGAGATTCATTAATAGATCTTAGATACTTTCGTATCGCTGCTTTTAAATCCACAGTCGGTTTTTCTTTAAAAGTAACAGTTTTTTAAGTGACATTTCTTTCAATTTCTGTCAAAATGTTCAAGCTTTAAAACGTTATATACAACAAGGGGTCGCATAAATGTTGCGACAAACTTTTAGAGGATTCAGGTTTCATCATACGCCGCTAGGGTCACTTCCCTATCATGAACTGTTCGACGTGATAATATGATTAGTTCATAGTAGGAAAGTGTCCCTAGCCGCTTACAACGACTTTTTTGGGTGTAGATACATCAAGACTTAAGCGTTGCTTAAAAAAATATTGACAACAAATTACACAGGGGAACAATTTTTTTTTGTTTTCTATTGCATGAGATTCATTAATAGATCTTAGATACTTTCGTATCGCTGCTTTTAAATCCACAGTCGGTTTTTCTTTAAAAGTAACAGTTTTTTAAGTGACATTTCTTTCAATTTCTGTCAAAATTTTCAAGCTTTAAAACGTTATATACAACAAGGGGTCGCATAAATGTTGCGACAAACTTTTAGAGGATTCAGGTTTCATCATACGCCGCTAGGGTCACTTCCCTATCATGAACTGTTCGACGTGATAATATGATTAGTTCATAGTAGGAAAGTGTCCCTAGCCGCTTACAACGACTTTTTTGGGTGTAGATACATCAAGACTTAAGCGTTGCTTAAAAAAATATTGACAACAAATTACACAGGGGAACAATTTTTTTTTGTTTTCTATTGCATGAGATTCATTAATAGATCTTAGATACTTTCGTATCGCTGCTTTTAAATCCACAGTCGGTTTTTCTTTAAAAGTAACAGTTTTTTAAGTGACATTTCTTTCAATTTCTGTCAAAATTTTCAAGCTTTAAAACGTTATATACAACAAGGGGTCGCATAAATGTTGCGACAAACTTTTAGAGGATTCAGGTTTCATCATACGCCGCTAGGGTCACTTCCCTATCATGAACTGTTCGACGTGATAATATGATTAGTTCATAGTAGGAAAGTGTCCCTAGCCGCTTACAACGACTTTTTTGGGTGTAGATACATCAAGACTTAAGCGTTGCTTAAAAAAATATTGACAACAAATTACACAGGGGAACAATTTTTTTTTGTTTTCTATTGCATGAGATTCATTAATAGATCTTAGATACTTTCGTATCGCTGCTTTTAAATCCACAGTCGGTTTTTCTTTAAAAGTAACAGTTTTTTAAGTGACATTTCTTTCAATTTCTGTCAAAATGTTCAAGCTTTAAAACGTTATATACAACAAGGGGTCGCATAAATGTTGCGACAAACTTTTAGAGGATTCAGGTTTCATCATACGCCGCTAGGGTCACTTCCCTATCATGAACTGTTCGACGTGATAATATGATTAGTTCATAGTAGGAAAGTGTCCCTAGCCGCTTACAACGACTTTTTTGGGTGTAGATACATCAAGACTTAAGCGTTGCTTAAAAAAATATTGACAACAAATTACACAGGGGAACAATTTTTTTTTGTTTTCTATTGCATGAGATTCATTAATAGATCTTAGATACTTTCGTATCGCTGCTTTTAAATCCACAGTCGGTTTTTCTTTAAAAGTAACAGTTTTTTAAGTGACATTTCTTTCAATTTCTGTCAAAATTTTCAAGCTTTAAAACGTTATATACAACAAGGGGTCGCATAAATGTTGCGACAAACTTTTAGAGGATTCAGGTTTCATCATACGCCGCTAGGGTCACTTCCCTATCATGAACTGTTCGACGTGATAATATGATTAGTTCATAGTAGGAAAGTGTCCCTAGCCGCTTACAACGACTTTTTTGGGTGTAGATACATCAAGACTTAAGCGTTGCTTAAAAAAATATTGACAACAAATTACACAGGGGAACAATTTTTTTTTGTTTTCTATTGCATGAGATTCATTAATAGATCTTAGATACTTTCGTATCGCTGCTTTTAAATCCACAGTCGGTTTTTCTTTAAAAGTAACAGTTTTTTAAGTGACATTTCTTTCAATTTCTGTCAAAATGTTCAAGCTTTAAAACGTTATATACAACAAGGGGTCGCATAAATGTTGCGACAAACTTTTAGAGGAGTCAGGTTTCATCATACGCCGCTAGGGTCACTTCCCTATCATGAACTGTTCGACGTGATAATATGATTAGTTCATAGTAGGAAAGTGTCCCTAGCCGCTTACAACGACTTTTTGGGTGTAGATACATCAAGACTTAAGCGTTGCTTAAAAAAATATTGACAACAAATTACACAGGGGAACAATTTTTTTTTTGTTTTCTATTGCATGAGATTCATTAATAGATCTTAGATACTTTCGTATCGCTGCTTTTAAATCCACAGTCGGTTTTTCTTTAAAAGTAACAGTTTTTTAAATGACATTTCTTTCAATTTCTGTCAAAATGTTCAAGCTTTAAAACGTTATATACAACAAGGGGTCGCATAAATGTTGCGACAAACTTTTAGAGGATTCAGGTTTCATCATACGCCGCTAGGGTCACTTCCCTATCATGAACTGTTCGACGTGATAATATGATTAGTTCATAGTAGGAAAGTGTCCCTAGCCGCTTTCAACGACTTTTTCGGGTGTAGGTTCCCATGCAATTTTAATCCTGACAGTGCTTATGCGATTTTAATCCTAATTGCTAACTCCCCTAGAATTTTGTCGCAACATTGCGACCCCTTGTTATATATAACGCTATTGAGATTGTAAATTTTAACGGGAAATAGAATGAAAATGTCATTCAAAAAAAATCAGAAGCGTTCGAAGAAAATCTAATTTTAGATTTGAAATTCTCACTCCCGAATCGGGCAAATTTAAGTATTCAAATATAATTGCAACAAAAAATTTGTTTATCAGTGTTATCGATTAAAAGCTTATGCTTAATTTTGCGGTATCCATTCTTAACACGTTTTTCGCCTGTAATAGTTTTGTCCATATTATAAATATCCTTGCTAAATTAATGCCAGAAATGATTATTTTTCTAAAGTGAAAAAAGTATTAATTAAAATGGTTTATTTATTACAAATTAAAGAAGACTTTAATAACGTTACAAAAAAATTTTGCAAAACAGAATTTTTTTTTTTGGTACAAATTTTCATTTCCCTTCATTTATTCAAACTAAAAGCTTAAGCATTTTGATTTTAAGGTTTTATCCGCCACTCTCTTCTTTACTCATATTTTCATATTCTACCTTCCAGCTGATAAGTATTTCTGTAGTATTTCACAGTAATATATAAAATTCTACGTAAAAATTATAATAAAAAGGAAATTACGAATTCCATTGATGTAATGCAATTTCTTTATGGTATTACAAAAAAAAAATAGCATTCTCAAGTTGCGTTTTATTTTTGAGGAATGTCCGGAAATTTAAAAAAAATAATAATAGCCAATATTCCACTTGTTCTTTCGTGAGGGTGAAAAATGTGATGTTCAAAATATCTTATAGATTTTTTTTGGACATTATTGGATAAAAATATCAAGCAGCGCAGGAAATCTATTTTATATTATTTCCTTCGTGGCAAACGAAACAGGAAAAGTTTTTAACAGCAAAAGTACTTTAAGAATTTCTTTTTTATTTCGCACGACATGAAACTATCTCAAATTGAATTTTATTAAATTATCTAGAGAAAAAAATGCAATTTTATCTGCTTTAGGCGGATTTTTTTTAAAGCTAAAAACGTTTGATACGCGATTTTTATCTGTCATTATTCTTATTTTATTGCTCAACATATTTTTATTTCAGAAATCTTATGATTGTTTCTCAAAATTTATCATAGTTTAAATATAGTACCTAGTTCAAGATAACTTTTAAATTCTTGATTTTTCTAATTTTATTATAAAAACACCAAATGTTTAACAATCTATTGTTCACATTTATCTTTGAGATAAAAACTTTTATTCAGATTAAGATAAATTTAAAATGATGAGATAGAATAAAATACGATAATATAGAATGTGCTGTATAGTAATAAGAAATTCAGATCTCACAGACTTTAAGAATATTTTAAACTAATAAATTAATCGATTTTTACAGAATTAAAAAAATGTTGTTGACTAAACTATACTTTAATTGGATACTTGAAATTCAAGAAGAAATGAAGTGATTATACCTAACTATGTCATTTAAATCAGATTTAAATCATCATTGGCTTTTGAATCGACAGATGCCGCGATTTACCGACGATGATGTCACTTGCAAGTATCCAATTAAAAAACCTGATATAAATCAAGAGTTAGGTCGATGAAGCGGATAATCGACAATTTTTTAAGTTGCTTTAATCGGGGTAAGAATGCAAAAAAGTAGTATCCGAGCTATTTTTTAAGGGGGTTCGGTACCTCCTATGTAGACAATGTTAAAATGGCATATTTCGATGTACCTTTTTAAAAAAAGTATCGTAGTTAGAGATTCGAAATTTTTTTTGTGTATGTAATAGATATTCTAGATTATACTGAAGTGAACTTTTTTAAATTTAGTAAATTAAAAGAAATTAAAAAAAAAATTACACAGCATGTCAGAAAATTTTTAAAGCTTCACATTTTCATCCGAAAATTTTGAATTAAAAAAAAAATATTAAGTTTCTCTAAAAAAACTGCTCACTTCAGCACAAACTACAGTACGAAAGGAACTTTTTAAATCAAAAATCAAAGTGTTGTGATCAATAGTTTTCAAGAAAAGGTACATCGAAGCAAAAAAAAACATAATTTTGAGTTATTTGCATTTAAAGCGTAAATATCAGACTACCAACGATATTTGAAATTTAAATTCAAAAATCATATTGTTTCTATGTTATAAATCTCGTACTGTTTACATTTCAAACAAATTACTCTTAAATGTTTCTTTTATTTGACTGAAAAATAGGTTTTTATACTATACTCTCCTCACTTTTCAAGCGAATAAAAAGCCCTTAAAATGATCAAACTGAATGCGATAATTATAAAATTGTATAATTCATAAATCACCCATAAATTTTATTCATGAAAATTGGATATTCAAGTCTTTACCAAGATGTTTTGTTTAAATTTAAATGAGTTAAAAGTATTTCTGTTAAAAAAAATAACAATAATACAAAAAAAATCTAAGAAAATGCATATTTCAAGATAAACATTCTAAACACAGAAATAATTAACAAAGAACTGTAAATAAGAATTTACTTCAAAATTGGAAATATTATGTAAAGAAAATTTAAACAAAAAATCAAAATGATGTAACTAGAAATTAGGGAGAAAAAAAAATCCGGTCCAAGGTAAATTCGAATAATGTAAACGAAATTCCTAATCTATGCCGGTAATGACAGCTTCAAAACAATCCTGGTCCATAAGCAATGTTTTTTTTTTGCATTTCAGTACTTTATTTTCTTCTCTTTTACGTAAGTAAACAAAAACGTAATGAAGAATTTAAAAAAACGTAAAAATAATGACCTAATAACAGTATAATAAAAGAACAAAACAAAAATAGTTTTTACTAAATGTGTGGTAATAAAAACTACACTGGTGTGCAAAACTTAAGCAACAAGTGCGTTTTTTGTCATAACTCTACAAGAAATCATCCGATTGACATGAAATTTGAATATGATGTACATTATTTTGTACTTAAACGATGGTAAAGGAATAATGGCGCAGAAATGAATATAAAGTAGGGTATGGAACAAAAAAAAGGCTTTATTTGACATATAGTGGCATTACACATGATTGCCTGAAGAAACGTAAGTACAACTGGAAGATATTCCCTAGAATAGGATATGCCCACCCCTTACTGTACTTGTTGCTTGGCATCGTCTCTCCATGCTAAGCACCAGATTATCCAGGAGTTCTTGGGGTAAATGTCTCCATTCCTTCTTTAACGCATCTTTCAGCTGATGGGTGTTAGCAGGAGGATACTGTCGTGTCGCAAGACGTCTCCCTAATGCATCCCACACATGCTCTATGGGATTTAGAACTGGAGAGTAAGCTGGCCAATCCATTCGTGTGATATCTTCACTTTCCAGTAGCTCTTGAACATTAGCAGTACGGTGTGACCGGGCATTGTCATCCATAAAAATGAAGTCTGGTCCAATGACCCCTCGGAACAGACGCACATGGGGTAGGATTACCTCATTGCAGTAGCGGTCTCCAGTTACAGAACCTCGGTCGAAGATCTGTTGCTCAGTCTGCCCGTTCAACATAATGCTACCCCAGACGACAACTCCAGGACCACCGTAAAGATTTCTTTCCGCGATGTTATTGGGATGAAATCGAGCTCCAACCTCTCTCCAGATCAACTGACGTTGAGAATCGCTTGTAGCACTAAAACGACTCTCATCTGTGAAGAGAACGCGACTTCATTGATGAGGTGTCCAGGTTTCGTGTACTCTGCACCACTCTAAACGGTGCCGCTGATGGCTAACTTTTAAAGGTATGCAGCGTTCAGGACGCGTAGCAAATAAGCCACCTTTGTAGAGGCATCTGGTCACTGCAAATCTTGATACTTGTCGTTCTGCGGCTGTGCACAGTTGCTGAGATATGGCGCTCGCTGACTGAAAACGCTTTCTTTTCGCCTGGAGGACAATGTAACGGTCATCTCTTGGTGTTGTTTTCCTTGGACGGCCACCACCAACCTTCCGAACAGCTGTACCAGTAGTTTTAAAGGCATTCCAAGCACGAGCAACAACACTTTTGTTGATCCCGAACTCTTCGGCGACACTGGTCACACTACGCCCCTCCTCAAGCTTCCTGTTAAACAGTGTTTAAAATTGTTAAACAGTGTTTAACATTTCCCAATCATTCTTCCTCGAGTAAAGTCGTCTAAATGATTTCTTGAAGACATGTTTCACAAAACAAATCACTTGCACTTGCAGCAAATGTCTTTAACTACGGTACTCTTCATCCTTTTATTACAGCTTTGACCTGCGCGCTGACCCACAAGGTTTACGTACACTTACATCATCTACGACGTTTTATTTCTAAAATTTGCATACAAATAATCTTTCTACTGAATTACTTGCATATTATACTGCAACTTCATGGCTATCTTATACTTTGTTGGAGAGCTGTGGCCGAAAAAACATTTGTTGCTTAAGTTTTGCACACCAGTGTATAATTTTGAAAGCCAGCATACCGCAACCGGCAAATCATAAGCGGAAAATTTATGAAATGAATGGTTTAAACACAGTATATTTTGATTTTATTAACCTGAGTAATATTTTTTTTTTAATTTTTTATACATCAACAGAAATGTCATTTCCACGCAATACTATAATTTTACCTGAGTTCCAAAACAGTTCTGTTACAAGAAACAAATTAATATGGATGCGACTATTTTATGACTTTCCCTGACTCATAAATATTTCTGAAACAGTCCTTTAACTGCTTCATTTACGAAGTTCTTCAATTACTCGAACATAAATTATAGTAGAACCTATCTATACAATCTAAAGTGTTATTCGCTAAATGAAGCCCAATTTTCTTAAAATTTCTTTTTTCTATCAGGAAATAGTATATGTTAACGTATTTGTCCAATTCTCTTATGGGTTGAGGAGGTATAAGTTACTGAAAATGAAAATTATGACATTTCCAAATAATCGCAGAAATTTCCCTACAAGCGGGCTAAGAAATATGACAAGAAGAGTAACGTTTATATTTCTAACGCTCTTTTTAGAGATCTAATTCAACAAACAATTAAAATAAAATTTGGTAAAAAGCAAAGTTATTCAAGATATTTGGAATTTATTTTTTTAAACAAGACATATTTTTAGTTTAAACTTATAATTTTAGCTTTTTAAAACTGAAAATACAATTTCCCGTTAAAAGAAAATAAGTCTAAAAATAAAACAACCTTTTACGGCAATCTTCCCTGGTGTAAGAAATAGATTTTGGTGACGTATTCAGAAGAAAAAAATTATAGTGTTTAATTATTTATAGCTTAGTAATTTTTTCAAAACGGACGAGATAAACCTTCCATATTATTTACGAATCGAAAAATTTATTTGCAATAGCAAATTTAGCCCGATAGGAAAGCGATGGTTCAAACATAGTTATGCAATACATAATGAAGTAATTGAATATCTGTTAATCTTAAATCTGTTAATGTTAATCTTAAATGTTATCTGTTAATCTTAAAAAAAATTTTAACAGCATTTTTTTTGAATTTCTACCTCTATAAAAAATGAAAAAATGCAACGTTTAAATGCATTAGACTTAAAGGAAATATAAATTTAAACTCTAGATACCATATTACCGCAAAGAATTATCTTTCCTTTAGAACTGGCCAACAACTAAAATTTTTGAAACGTTACTAAACATTCTTGAAAGATCACCAATTTGGCGAGATTATCTCACCTAGATAAAAATTGTCAAAATCAACGAACCATTCTCGATTGTTATTAATTGAGGATTAATAATCACAATTTATATTAATTTAATGAGTTATTAACAATTAAAAGGAAAAAGAAAGAAAAACACTATCGAAATCTAACAAACCTTCATTAAGAAAGCAGAGCTGTAAATGATAAAAGCAGTCTTATTTCCATGAGTGAAAGCAATATATATATAGCAAGACGGAAAAGAGAAAAACCTGGTACGTAAAACATTTCATTCCAGCATTTTTTTCGAAAAAAATGAAATATCTGTAACTATCAAGATTTCTTTTATAATTCTGGCATATATATAAAACTGCTTCTTTTCCAAGATAAAGTAGATATTGTTGAAAAATTTAAAAAAAGAATAAGTAAACTCCTCCCCTAAACTAGCTATATCTGAAATGGTTTTACTACCAGCCTTTCCTCTTTTCCGTCTCGCTTTCACCCCTGCTTATTTCTGGAAGACCTAAAGCGGATTTCAAGTTTCAAAGATACTTAATAGAAAAATCTCCAAAATTCATAAGGCAATCAAACAGTTTTTGAAAATCTAACTTCCTTAATATTGATTTGACAGTTTTTCAATGCTTAAATACTATTTTGAGATTCTAAATGTGTACTATTTTTTGACTTTCTTTTTGAGAAATACTCTAAATATGTATATAAAGGGAAGACCTTATAAAACACCATATTTGTACCACTAAATAAGATATTTATTAAAGTGACTAGCTCATGTCTCTAAAATCCTTTATTGAGTAATTTTTCAACAATGGATCACAGAGTAGTTTCGAACTTATCAGGATATGAGAATGTAAAATGCATACCTTCGAAATATAAACAAGATATATAATACTAATAAAAGCAGAAACCTTTTCTAAAGAAAATAAACAACTTTCCCTAAACTAATATTTTAAATTTAACCTAAATATTTAAAATTAATCGTTAATAATCAATTTTTAATTATGCTTGCCGCTTATATACTATTGCGTAAGATAAAAGGTTTATTAATTACACACAGGAAGCATGCAATTAATGATGTAATATATTCAAGACTATAGTTAGTGAAATTAGCAATCATATAGTAAATCTAAGCTCATCCTCCTTAAATTCAATTAGATAACTAAAGGATTCTAAGCAATAGATTATATTTAATCACCAGATCTACTCTAAATTTAATTGATTAATATCTGATATTGTGATAAATACAAAATAAAATTAGAAAAAAATTATACCGTAGATGTAATAAAATTTTTTAGAAAAATAGGCCTCATGACAAGTTCAGAAATATTATCGCAGATTTTAAAAACTGCACAATTCAAAATTAGATGGAGTTAATTTTGACTTTCTCATTTGAAATAAGTATAAATTTATTCAAAATAGATGAACCAAAATGTGTTGAATCGCTCTCAACTGTTAAACTGTAAAAACTGTGTGTAATATCTCCCCGAATATGATGTTGAATAAGCCCGAAAATTGTGTGGGGTAACATTTAATTCCGAGTAAACACCAAAACCAGTGTTTATGATTTAATAGATGCAATTTAAATCTTAATATTGAATAATTTTATAAAAAATACTCATTCTTTTACACCGAAAGAATTATTTTCACTTCCGAAAACGCCAATGCTGGCGGACTTTTGAACATTAAAAAATCAGGAAACGCTATGTATAGTATCAAAACAAGAGTATCAAAAATTTCAAAAAATTACTTTGAAGTAGTTGTTACCATTTTTGGCACTGAGATGCCAATAACATTTTTATAGTGCAAGAAAAAATTGCTCAATACCTCCCTTTATGTTAGTGATATATATGGTCAGAATTAAGCATGAGTTAAGGTCTGGTTTCTTAGGACAAGCGCCTTATCTGGGCGTCAGCGGAAAGTTGACGTAGAGCTGACTCCAAAAAAATACTTTTTTGTTAGCTCAGCGTGAGCAGTCGGTCCAACGCAGACATTATCTCTCATTGCGCATGCGTTAATAACGTAAACAAATATTTATTTTGAATTTGTATTGATTTTGTTATTGTCGACCAGTGTTTTGGAGAACAAATAATGACTTTGTCCAAGAAAAAACACATTATAGCTGAGCTAAATGAAGAGTGCTATGTTTAATGAAGAAGCTATGTTTTAATGTCAAAATCAAAATCTTGGCTGATTTAAATGTGCTGTTGGATGTTGTCCGCCATTGCTTCTGTGGTTAACGTCACGTTGTAATTCAACTGCAGTTGACTTGGACGGCAATTGTAGTTCAAGATGAGCGTTCGATGACGTATACTATCAAACTCACAAACAAACCAATCAGAGGTTAGCGCTGATTTCCAGCTGACGGCGTCCTGTCCTAAGAAACCATGCCTTTAGGCTGAAACACCTTATTTTAAATAATTCTTTTAATGCTTCTTGTCAAATATGGGACTCTCACTTTTTAATATAAAACAGTTCTAAATGATTTCCATTTTGCAATATATATATATATATATATATATAATAAACACAAATTAACATGAAAAACTGAATGGTAGAATGGTAGAGAAAAGCAAATAGTCGTTGTCAAGACACATCTAATTGCCATAAATGCGATATTTCTGAATAAAGAATAATTATCCTAAGATAAAAATTATTCTTTATATGTGTCGATATCGCAAAAAACCTTATGTTTTAAAAAATCATGAAATAAAAGAAAAATGTAAAAGAAAAATGTAAAAGGAAATCAAACTTACCGGCGTGAATTAAAACGCGGTTTAGGTTTAAAAGTACAATAATAAAACAGTTAACAAAAATCGCGAAGATGTAAAACATTGCTTATAGCTTGAATCGAATATAATAAAATTAAAAAAACATTTGATCGAAGATGAAGAAAAAAATCTTTAGGTAAAATATTAGTGCTGCCATCTATGAGAAACAATTAGTAAAAAGGTAATAAAATTGAAATAATAATAAAAATGTTTAACGGATTGAATAAATTAGCAGTCTTAAAAAAAAAAAAACATTTATAGGGAAATTAATTTAAAAGTCAGTCTGTCAGGATAGAAAGCCGTTTATAGACTTATCCTTCATTCATAAATTCTAACATAATTTTACAGAATACACATATCCATCTTTCATAGGGTGACTTATTTAAAAATCAGAGCCTGCATACAGGAATAGAAAACCGTTTATAGGTTTTATTCTTCATTCATACAACCTTACATAATTTTAAAGTATACACGTATCACCTGCATTCATTTGGGTTGGTTCTTTACGAACCAGAGCCCATTCCACTTATACAAAAATAATAAATAATTAAATAAATAAATAGATAAATAAATAAATAAACTGTTTATTATACTGGACAATTAAAATTAAATTAATTTTAAGAGGCTACAAATATTAAAAAGTAACTAAAAAATATTTAACTAATCCAGTATAAAAGGTCATACATCCAAACTATTCCGTCCAGTGGCTTTAGGAATAGTTTATCATAGTTAGTTCCTACCTTGAAAAAATCAGAGCTTATTCTTAAAACAGAAAAATTAAATAAAAATTAAAAATTAATGTACCAAGTTTTTTAAGATTTTTTTAAAATAGAAATTAAGAAATGAACTAAGAAAATGGCTATTAATTAAATCGTTTTTATATATATCAGTATCTAATAAAAACTCGTTATAGTTAGAATTATTCCTGTAAAATGTATGAATTTGATTGGCAATAATATTAGAAAAAACCTTATTGGCTAAGTTAGAGTTGAAATCTATGCATTTTTTAACTGGAAATTTAAATTCATTTCTTTTGTCAAAAAGTTTAAATGTAATATTTTTATCTGCATTAATATTAAGAGTCAAATCTAAAAAATTTGCTGAAGAATTACTATTATTTGTTTTATTAAGAATTAATTCATTTGGATAAATATGTTTTGCTAGAATATCGAAATCATTAAAATTAATAACTAATAGATCATCAATGAATCTGAGAAAGAGAGAATCAATTGGAAGATTAACATGTGATTTTACAAATCTATATTCTTGTAGAAAAAGAAAAATATTGCAGATGTTAGTACTGAAATTATTTCCCATGGGAATACCATTAATTTGTTGAAAAAGGTGGTCATTGAAAAGAATATAATTGTTGTTAAGGTTAATATGTACTAGAAAGTTCCAGTTATCTTCATTAATAATATCACTGAGATTAAACATGCTATGAATTTGAAGAAGGTCATCATGAATTTTATTAGTTGGAAGGGAAGTATAGAGGTTTTCGAAATCAAAACAGTGAATTGAATCTACATTTTTTAAAGTTTTTAGTGTAATTAAAACCTGAATGCTATTTTTAACATTCCAATTTAAATAGTTATTATTTTTAGTAAGTTTATTAATTTTGTTATAAACTTTTTTAAGAATGTTCTCAAAGTAAATACCGATTTTTTTCATGTTACTATTAACGTCACTTGCAATAAACCTGAATTTGGTTGGAGTCTTATGGAATTTTGGATTGGCAAAAAGAAAAGGAAAATTGTTAATATTATTTGGTTTAATTTTAAGTCTTTTATAGATAGCATTAATTTTATTAATAATAATATCACTGTTGGTGTTAAGTTTTTTGTAGGTAATATTGCTATTAAGTTCATTGGAAAGAAGTTGTTTGTAAAAAAATTTTCAAATAATTGCAAAATTATTACTAGCTTTATCAACAGGGGTAATACAAAATTTATTTTGAATATTTTTAATATCTTGTCTTAAAACAGAGTTAAAAACTAAATCCTTTTGAAAAACTATTTTGTCCCTTTTAATATTGATTTTAAAATCTTTAATGATATTCTCTCTCCATTCAAATATATATATATATATATATATATATATATATATATATATCTTGCAATATATATATATATATATATATATATATATATATATATATATATATATATATATATATATATATATATATATATATATATATATATACAAATTAACATGAAAAACATAAATAAAATAAAAATAAAAAACTAAATGGTAGAGAAACAAGAATGGTATAAGCAAATAGTCATTGTCAAGACACATCTAATTGCCATAAATAATGCGATATTTCTGAATAAAGAATAATTATCCTAAGATAAAAATTATTCTTTATATGTGTCGATATCGCAAAAAACCTTATTTTGAAAAAAATCATGAAATAAAAGAAAAATGTAAAAGGAAATCAAACTTACCGGCGTGAATTAAAACGCGGTTTAGGTTTAAAAGTACAATAATAAAACAGTTAACAAAAATCGCGAAGATGTAAAATATTGCTTATAGCTTGAATCGAATATAATGAAATTAAAAAATCATTTGATCGAAGAAGAAGAAAAAAATGTTTAGGTAAAATATTAGTGCTGCCATCTATGAGAAACAATTAGTAAAAAGGTAATAAAATTGAAATAATAATAAAAATGTTTAACGGATTGAATAAATTAGCAGTCTTAAAAAAATAAAAAATAAATAAATAAAAAAATAAATAAATAAATAAATAAATATATAAAAAAATAAAAATAAAAAAAAAAAAATTTAAAAAAAAAAAAAAAAAAAAAAAAAATCATTAATAGGGAAATTAATTTAAAAGTCAGTCTGTCAGGATAGAAAGCCGTTTATAGACTCATCCTTCATTCATAATTTTACAGAATACACATATCCATCTTTCATAGGGTGACTTATTTAAACATCAGAGCCTGCATACAGGAATAGAAAACCGTTTATAGGTTTTATTCTTCATTCATACAACCTTACATAATTTTAAAGTATACACGTATCACCTGCATTTATTTGGGGTGGTTCTTTACGAACCAGAGCCCATTCCACTTATACAAAAATAAAAATAATTAAATAAATAAATAAATAAATAAACTGTTTATTATACTGGACAATTAAAATTAAATTAATTTTAAGAGGCTACAAATATTAAAAAGTAACTAAAAAATATTTAACTAATCCAGTATAAAAGGTCATACATCCAAACTATTCCGTCCAGTGGCTTTAGGAATAGTTTATCAAAGTTAGTTCCTACCTTGAAAAAATCAGAGCTTATTCTTATAACAGAAAAATTAAATAAAAATTAAAAATTAATGTACCAAGTTTTTTAAGATTTTTTTAAAATAGAAATTAAGAAATGAACTAGGAAAATGGCTATTAATTAAATCGTTTTTATATATATCAGTATCTAATAAAAACTCGTTATAGTTAGAATTATTCCTGTAAAATCTATGAATTTGATTGGCAATAATATTAGAAAAAACCTTATTGGCTAAGTTAGAGTTGAAATCTATGCATTTTTTAACTGGAAATTTAAATTCATTTCTTTTGTCAAAAAGTTTAAATGTAATATTTTTATCTGCATTAATATTAAGAGTCAAATCTAAAAAATTTGCTGAAGAATTACTATTATTTGTTTTATTAAGAATTAATTCATTTGGATAAATATGTTTTGCTAGAATATCGAAATGATTAAAATTAATAACTAATAGATCATCAATGAATCTGAGAAAGAGAGAATCAATTGGAAGATTAACATGTGATTTTACAAATCTATATTCTTGTAGAAAAAGAAAAATATTGCAGATGTTAGTACTAAAATTATTTCCCATGGGAATACCATTAATTTGTTGAAAAAGGTGGTCATTGAAAATAATATAATTGTTGTTAAGGTTAATATGTACTAGAAAGTTCCAGTTATCTTCATTAATAATATCACTGAGATGAAACATGCTATGAATTTGAAGAAGGCCATCATGAACTTTATTAGTTGGAAGGGAAGTATAGAGGTTTTCGAAATCAAAGCAGTGAATTGAATCTACATTTTTTAAAGTTTTTAGTGTATTTAAAACCTGAATGCTATTTTATATATATATATATATATATATATATATATATATATATATATATATATATATATATATATATATATATATATATATATATATATATATATAATATATATATATTATATATATATATATATATATATATATATATATATATATATATATATATATATATATATATATATATATATATATATATATATATATATATAATATATATATATAATATATATATATAATATATATATATATATATATATATATATATATATATATATATATATATATATATATATATATATATATATATATATATATATATATATATATATATATATATATATATATATATATATATATACAGGGTGTTTATAAAGTCCCAGACCCATTTTGACGTTTAATAACTCATAAAATAATAAAGATAGATAAAAATTAATCACATAAATCTTTAGATAGATAGTTTCATGCACCTTGTCAATGAACTTCCACGTGTGCCCCCATCGTCGCACGGTGAAAATCAAGTCGATAGTCAATTTCATGCCAGGTAGCGTCAAGCATGTTGGCATCCACAGAGGCTATTGCGGTTGTAATTCTGGCTTTTAGGTCATCAATGTTCGACACGATCCTCCTGTAAACATTGTCCTTTATAAATCAACCAAAGAAAAACATCCAGCGGCGTTATTTCAGGTGATCTGGGTGAACAAGGAATTGGATCTCCTCGCCCAATTCATCTTCCTGGAAAATGGTCATTTAAGGAACTACGAACGATGATACTCCAATGAGGTGGTGCACTATCTTGTTGCAAAAAGACATGTGGCTGAAGCTCTTCCAGTTGTGGAAATAAGAAGGTATTATCGAATATGAAGGTATATGTGGGTATGTTCAAAATGAAGATAAAACAAAAGAAAATTATAGACATATGAAAAAAGGGTAGGAAAAGAAAAGTAATAATGGAAAAAGAAATAACAAACAACTGAAGAAAAGAGGATGATTTTTTTTTAAAAAATCCGGAAAATAAAAGATATAAATAATCTTTTCATCAGCCCACACGATTATATCCGCAAAAAAGACTGGTTTCTGATATTGTATCAATATAGCGAAAGCAAATTATATTAATACAATAGTGTGAGGAGCACTCAAATTTTTTTTTTTACAAAAATTACAACAAATAAAATAGAACATAATAAGTAACAGTAACACGTAAAAACAGAAAATAAAATAAAAGAAAAGAAAAAGAAAAAACAGAAGAAAACAAAAGCTATAAAACGAGTAAACGAGAAATTTTTCAAGAATGCTTAAGAAAATATTTTCGTAACCAGATTCCCAGATTGCAAAATATGAAAACAAAAGCGCAAATTGAGCGTAACTAGAGAAGTTTTGTCTTAAAGTGCCGTTCTTACTGCATTGCTGAAGTGCGTTTCATTTGTTAGTTACCAAGGATGGGCCCGAAATGGATGATTGCAAGATAATATTATACTGGATACTTTAAAAAAGTTGACCATAAATAATTTTAGAAAATAAATATTTATTAAAGAAAAAAATATAAAATAGAAAAGAGAAACATGAATTACCTGCTTTGCTCATAATTTTAGCCACGGATTTGCCCGAAATGGATTTGCACATGGAAAAATTATATAAATTAACAAAGAAAAAAATTTTTGGTAGATAATTTTAACACGGATTAGCCCGAAATGGATTTGCACATGGAAAAATTGTATAAATTAATAAAGAAATTTTTAGTGAATAGTTTTAGCCACGGATTTGCCCGAAATGGATTTGCACATGGAAAAATTATATAAATTAACAAAGAAAAAAATTTTTGGTAGATAATTTTAACACGGATTAGCCCGAAATGGATTTGCACATGGAAAAATTGTATAAATTAATAAAGAAATTTTTAGTGAATAATTTTAGCCACGGATTTGCCCGAAATGGATTTACACATGGAAAAATTGTATAAATCAATAAAGAAATTTTCAGTAAATAGTTTTAGCCACGGATTGGCCCGAAATGGATTTGCACATGGAAAAATTATAGAAATCAACAAATAAATCATTTGGTAAATAATTTTGGCAATGGATTTACCCGAAATGGATTTGCACATAGGAAAATTATATAAATTAACAGAGAAAGTGTTTAGTAAATAGTATATCCACAAAAATATGCGATTAATTTAATGATTCTATATGGAATTTTATTACTTTAGTTGGGTATCCACTGATTTTTATGAAATTTTGAAAGAGTTTTTGAAAGAGTTTCGATTTGTTTTTTAGATAAAAAAAAATTCTTTTTTTTTCCTTCGTGTTTTCTTGTATTTATTTATTTTGTTGTATATATATATATATATATATATATATATATATATATATATATATATATATATATATATATATATATATATATATAAAATAATGATTAAAATTTGGAAAACAAAACTAAGATAAGATATAATCTCTTCATCAGCTCACACGATTATATCCGCAAAACGAGTGCTTTCTAATATTGTATTAATATAGCCAAAGCGAAATATATCAATATAACAATGTGAGGAGCACTCAAAAAAATTGAAACGAAATTGGAACACATTAAGTAAAAAATATGTACGGAAAAACAAACTAATATATCAAGCAAAAAACTGAAAATAAAATGTAAAGAGTTTAGAGAACAGTACACGAAGGGAAATCTACATAGTTAGGAGCGAATTAAATGAACTTACGCGTACCGGAATCTTTCAAGAATGATTTAAAATATTTTCGCAATAAGATTGCCAGATTACAATATATGAAAACAGGAGCATAAATAAAGTGATATCTTATGGCACGTTCTTACTGCAAAACTGAAGCGCGTCTAATTTGTTAGTTACCTTGGGTGGGCCCGAAAATGGATGCGCGCAAGGTAATAATATAATACAGGATAATTTAAAATTTGTAATTAAAAAGTTTGATAATTAAAATAATTATTTAAAGAAAAAACAGGATTTACTCGTTTTGAATTGATTTTTAGCAGGAGCCAAATTATTATTGCTGCTGAAATCCAAAAATTAGGCTCAAAGAGCAATGCCCTAAACATACGAAATTAGAAGACGAACTAAAAACGGAACCAAAAAGAAAACGAAAGTAAGCTAATAGTAGTTAATATTAAAAATAGTAAAACTTATTAATTATTTTCGTTTTTCTCTTTGTTTTTATTGTGCTATATATATATATATATATATATATATATATATATATATATATATATATATATATATATATATATATATATATATATATATATATATATATATATATTCTAAAATTGCGGTAAAATAACTGGCAGCAGTCTGTCCATACAATTAACCGTTAAATGTGGTTTAATTAGTTCATCTTATTGTTTCATCGATCTCAAAAAATGGCAAATATTATACTTTTTCGTGTTAAGCAGCTTTATGAGGCAGTCACCTATGCATGACTGAGAGCATCGTATTCTAACATTCTTACTCATACTCACTCTCTCTAAATTTATTGGTGTCTACGTTGGGACTCGAACCTTCGTTCTGTCAGTCATGAGATTGAAAGATTAGCTCTCTCGGCTATAAAATGTACCCAGCTGTAAGGAGCTGCGTGGCTTCATTATGTGGGCCTAGCTGGTGAGATAAAATTCTGGTTGTTTAACCCTTTTAGATGAAAGAAAACAATAAAGAACTTTTCTCACAGTTTGAAAACCTTTTTATTTAGAGTTATTTCACTATTTTAATTGAATAAGGGAAAATAACATTTAAATAAAATTATCATTCAACCATTTTTTCCCAAATCTTTTTAACAGTTTAAGTGCAAGCATTTCAATGTAAAAATGTTAACAGTTTAATACAAATCAAAATTACTGATATAACAATGGAAAAGCCTGGATAGTTCTTAAACTAAATAAATAAATAGAGGAACGCTGTTATAAATAATACTTCTTATACGATGATTTTTGAAATAATATTATTTGATTTATACCATTAGCGAGTAAAAAAAAATATTAAGAAACACTCAGTCTAGAAAATTTAGTACAAATAAAATTAATGGTGAGTAAAATTAATCATAGTTGAATGATTAAACCCTTTTTTTAAAAACATTAACTATCTTGATGTGATTCATGAAAACAAAGTTGTAAGAAAACACAAAGTAACGTAAAATTATCGCACTTTTATGAAAATGAGTATATATATTACATTAAAATCTACATTATGCTCTGTGATATATTTTAGTCGTCAAATTTACTGAAATATCTTGCTGAACAATATCAAAATATATTTAATTATGTTAAACTAGGAGGCTTCGCTCCCTGCTCGCTGGCGCTCGCCAACCCCCGGAACTGCTTTTGCAATTCATTTCGGATTGCTTCGCAATCCAATGATCGCTTTTCTCGCTCATTGGATACGTTCTTAACGTCTAGCTTTTGTATACTTTTTTGAATACTGAAGTTCTGAAAACTTTTCACTGTAGAAAAGTCTAAACCTGTACATTTCAATATTAATTCGAAATTGCAAACAGTTCACATATTTTTCTTAATCACACTATTCTAAATTTCAGTTGTTGAGAAAAGTAACTGTTGTAAGTTTTGTTTCAAAGTCTCTCCCACCAGAGGGCTAAAGCCATGTGTTGTAAAGCAATATGAAATAGTAGTCTGCCACTGAATGCCGGATGTGAAGCATCGGCTTTGATGAAGATAATTTTGTATTTTTAATTCCCTGAAAGGCGCCACCCTAATAATATGGAATTTGTAAAATAAATGTGGATATTTTGGATTGTTGATGAAGCCCATCATTTTGTGTTTTCATCAGTGTTCAGAAGCAGAATAACTATTAGTTTTTTTATTTTATCGCAAAAATATAAAATGTATAAAAAACAAAGAAAATGAGTATAGTCATAGAAAAAGTTAAAATTATAATATAGTATTTGTCAGTTAAAATAAAACTTTTTGTTTAAGTCATTTCTAACAATTCAAATTCCTCCGAGGCAATTCTAAAGTATAAATTAAGGTAGTATTGTTAAGTTAAAACACAATATTTCAGTTTTGATGTCAACAATACAATTCAATTTTTTACAAAAACGATTGTTTCCATTGTTAAATTCAATGTCAACAATTCAAATTTTTCTGAGGCAACTCTTGACCTCTGAATATTACTTTTTTATGTACACATTTCTAAATGTCAGTATTCAACCACAAAACAACTTAAAGTCCTCAAATTTAGAATGAAGTTGTAAAATGTAATGAAAGATGGTCATAGCAATAATGAAAGTAGAAGTAAAGTTAGTACTGTAAAATTAAAACAATATTTTTAATCAATGAGCCAAGTTTTTCAAGAAGCAATCGTAGAAGTAGGTTGTTTATTTAAAACTTTTTATAGAATTTCTTTAAAAACACAATTGTTAATTTGGGCATTTGGAGATACAACACTTAGAGAATTGAAGGATTTGTTACGTCAAGCGCTCAGGTATCATAATTTTGATCTAGTTGCGCTTTTATGTCATTTTGATTTATGTTGCTAAGTTAACTTTCAAAAAATTCTATGGCTGGCAACAACATTTTTATTTTTTAAGTTGTTTATTTTTATTTCTTTTAGAATTCGTTATTTTTTTAGCGAAATGTTTTTTAACCTAACAGAATTCTTTGCCGACTGATATATGAAGAAAATAAAGTAAACATTTAAGTTTTGTGAAAAGAATATTATTTAGTTGTACAAAGAACTTCAGCCAAAATTTGGGAGCTACGTAAGAGAATTATATATATTAGATCAGAAACACATCATTAAAGGCAGAATGCTTTGGTGTTTTCAAAACGTAAACAAAACAAGGCAAACGTTGCCACCGGCGGAAAAGAAATACAGCCAACATTTGGGAGCCACGTAAGAGAATTATATATATTAGATAAATGCTAAGGGATGCTGTCAATTACTATATTTATTGCAAATTTTACGTATATTACTTTGTATATTGTAATTTACATTTATTGTATTCCTGAAACGTAGGTGTTGTTATTCTGTAGTATATTATACTCGAATATATATTTCTATAGTTTTCAGACATTTATTTTGTGAAACAACCTGAAAATAAAATAAGACCTTTTTGATATAATTTAAAAGGTTTACAAGCGAATTTTTAGATAATAAATAAATTTTACTACATATGATTTTAACATAAATGTTTAAACATAAAAATAAAATGATCAATTCAGGATAAATGTATCATATTGCATACTACATCTACTGTATTCCTAATAAAAGCGTACTATTATTCTGCAATAAAATGTGCATTATTCTCATAGAAATGTTTCAATATTTATTTTAAGCCGTGGTAGCCTAGTGGTTAAAGAATCTGAGTCCGTTTCAGAAGGGCAGTGGTTCGATTCCTCGACCCTGCTAAGACTCATCGAGTGCATGCTCATAAAATGTGTGGAATCTATGCGTAAATCGAGGAAGGGACCTCACGAATGTGTGGTGTTGCAACCTATCTGTAAGGTTCTGAGTTAAGATGTACTTTCTTCCTTGTGATGCTCTCTTGTCAAACGAAAGGTACTGTATTCAGGCTTAATTCACAAAAGGTCAATGGCTGGCGAACTTGGCTTGTTTAAGTGTCATTAGAAACAACAACAACATATTTATTTTAAGGTCATCCCTTTGACAAACATCATAAAAATAAATTAAACATTATTAGTAGTGGATAAACATATTGTATTAATATTTACATTTATTGTATTTTCATGAGTACTTACTGTGTATCAAAATTTATATTAAGCCTAATATGCCTTGGCGTTTAAAGTTACTAAACTATTGCTTTAAACAAAACAACAACAAAAAAACTTTGAATAATTGTAGATAAATAATTGATTATTTTAATTAGATAAATTAATTAATCTTATTTTATTAGTCTCTGTAAATAACTAAAAACAGTTAATATTTACTTTGATAAAATATTTTTACGTTAAAAAAATCTATATTTTATATGATGCAAAAGCATATAATAAATAATTGTTGCAATAGCAAAGTATAAAAGCTTTTTTTAATACTTTTGAGGAAAATAACTTATTGTATTGCAAGGTGTTTAGTAAATTATATTGTATTTATTGTGTATTTTGCAATTTATTGTTATAGTGCTATTTATTGTATATTGTATTTAGTATATTGTAAATTTATTTATCGTAAATTATATTTATAGTATTCTTTATGAGTACGTATTGTTATTTTGTAATAAAATTTAAATTATTCTTGAAGATGTGTAATAGTATTGCTAGACTGAAAAACTTCCATTTCTTCAAAAATATACGGATGGAAATAAATGTCGACCCGTCAAGCGCTCTAAAATAGGCGTCTATTCTTAACACTTTTAAGACATAAGCGAAAATAAACAAAAATGATTTTAAACACAAAACATAGAGTTGCAAAGAAAAGTCGAAAATAAAGGTCAGAAACAAAACCAGAAAAATCGCAGTCGTCGAAAAGGGCAAATCGGGGTAAAATGCATTTATACACGCTATGGTGGAGTTAATATCGTTAACACCAAAATCAACATAAATATAAATGAAACATAATTCCAGGGTAATTTAAGGCTACATCGGTTTTTCTAGTTTTGTTTCTCCTCTTTTTTTTCCCTTTTCCGGTATCAACTTAATTTTTTTTATATTTCAGATCACTTTTCGTTCTTCTCATTCACATCTGTTAAATCTTGAGAATGGCAGCCCATTTTTGAGCGCTTGAAACATTATATAAATGAAACATAAATATAAATGAAACATAAGTATAAATGAAACATAATTCCAGGGTAATTTAAGGCTACATCGGTTTTTCTAGTTTTGTTTCTCCCCTTTATTTTCCCTTTTCCGGTATCAACTTAATTTTTTTTATATTTCAGATCACTTTTCGTTCCTCTCATTCACATCTGTTAAATCTTGAGAATGGCAGCCCATTTTTGAGCGCTTGAAACATGTCAAATTTTATTATCATCTGCATATTTTTAAATCAAATTAATTTTTATAATCAAATAATTTTTTTACTACTTCAGTTTCTTGGGTTTATGTATTTAATTAATTTTAAATAACTATTTTGAAAGTCAATATAATGATGAATTACGTATTATTAAATGTTGATAAAGTATCTTCATTTTAGCTTACACTTTTTGCAATTCTGTGGTAGACAACTCACTTCTCTATTTAGAAATAAACTTATGTTATATTTCTCAAAGAATTGTTTAAGTGTCTAACCTCAGACTGTTCTAAAACTTATCTATCTAAACATAATAATAAACGCGGCTGTGTATGTGTCTGTCTGTAATCACAATATATCCCCTCAGAAGCCTCGCCCAGGCAAGAAACTCGGCACATAATTGTGTTTTGACATAATGAAGAAGTTTTTTTTTCTTTTTCAAAAATTTGGATTAGTTTTTTAGTTATCAGTCATTTTGTAAGAAAATCTATGCTTTTTCGTCTTCAAAGAGCCATATTCAAAAAACTATTAAAAAATGCATATACTTTTCTCCACTCGTATAAATGTATGCTAATGCGAACCTTACAATTGAAATATTAATTTTCGACAACTTAAACCAATAATATACGAAGGAATTAATAATTTAATTGTAAGGTTCGCATTAGTTTACATTTATCAAAGTGGAGAAAAGTTTAGCTTTTGTATTAAAAATGTGGCAACATATTCGATGGAACGCTTATAAATAGAATATATAAATATAACGGCTATATAAATAGAATAGCTATATAAATAGAACGCTTCGCTTTGATATATTTGTCGCTGTTCATAATTGTTATAATAAGTTTTTCTTCTTCTTGCCACGCTCTATTTTTTTTCTTAAGCGAAGACGATAATTTTTGTAGCGATATAGAAATAGAAATTAATACAATAAAAAATTATATTGAAATAGAATTTGATACCATAAAAAATTAATTCGTTTTCGTGTTCTTTTCATGTATTTAGCATTTTAGTTTTTTTCTTTCTTAAGCATTGTAGCTAAATAATATATAAAATAGGAATTTAATTGTTTTTGAAGGAGCACTTTAATTGTCCGCTAATCTTCAGATTTCCTGCTATGTTTTAAAAAACTTTATTTGTGAAAACCTTTAGCGCGGCGGACAGCTGGACGCCTTCGGCGGCTAGTAATTAATAAGCCGACCAAAGTTTAAAAATTGATTTTTGAAAGTTTACTTAGAAAATGTATTGTCATAGTTAAAAATCTTCTTCCAACACCTTTAAGTAATTATTATTTTTTTTGTGCTTTTTTTCGGAAATTTTATCATGTTGGAAGTTGGTTTAACTTTTAATGAGTTACACCGTGACCTCATTAAAATTTACTGTAGATCCTTTCTTACCAAATTATATGTTTATTCAATAATTAGGTACTTATTTTCGGGTATTGAAAGTAACAATTCGATGTAGATGATGTAGTTAATACTCACGGAAAATAAGTAGTACAATTATAAATTGTAGATTAGATTTTGAGTTTAGTAGGGATTCTAAAAATTAAAAAAATAACTCCAAAATGTAAAGCGACTATTTAAAAAAATCTGCTAAAAGGTTTTTTCAAACGTTAATTTACCTTTTTTTTTATCTAATTTATTTTTTAAATTTTTATTAGTTTTTTTATTTGTATATTCCTTGGAAAAAGAGTGTAATAAAATTATCTTAGTTTTTTAATAATAACATTTTTTTCAAAAAACAATTTTTTCAAAAAACAATATTTTATACGAATTAATGCTGGAATTTAAACATTTTAAGAATTTATTGTATCTACTTAAAAAACTTTTTTATTAAAGTTAAAATGGTCATAATAGAAATTTTGCTAAAATTGTTTTAACGTAAAGTTAACTGGCAAGGAATTAAAAGTCAGTTTTAAAAACAAATTTTTTTTTCCGAGTGTAGTATAAAATTATAAATAGATGCAAAAAAGATTCATATTTAAACTAATAATATTCACATATAAACTAATAAACTAATAAATAAATAAAATAAAACTTCATAATAAAAATAATCTATGAATTATTTTGTTTTAAAATACACGAATTATAACTAAAACAATAATTAAAAAATTTCACATCAATTGATAATCATACAATAAGATAGATAAATTAATCATTATAAAAAGAAACTTAAAGATCTAAAAGTTCGGAAAAAGACGGGACAAGCACTAAAAGATTTCTTATTAGTCTTTTTAAAAGATAAAAAAAATTTTAATTTCTTGAAAAGAACTTTTTTATGTTAAGAAAATACATACCTTTTGTGATGTAAATTATGTATATTTTTCTATAAAATAACTATTTCAATTGAGAAGAAAGCTGTTATATTTACTTTCACCAGACTGAAGAAAATAAAATTATTAGCTTTCTCCTTCTTTTTTATCAACTCTGTCAAAGTAATGCGACATTTATTATTTGCTCTAAAATTAGCTCTGACTGGAATTTGAATTTGAGAAAACTATTTAATTTAGTTATAGCTATTGTTCTTAAAGTTAATACCAAGGTTGACGCGAAGAAAACAAACTTTTAAATTTTGAATAATTTATAAGCTCTAAGAGTGAAATTACTTTTTAAAAGTTTTTTTGATACAGCTTAATTTTAGTTAAGAAAGCAAATATAATGTGGAAGGAAGTTGATAAAAAATTTACCAAGTAGTTTTAATGCATGAATTATTTTAATAATTCTTTTTAAATTATTTAGTTGAAAATTAAGTTTCTCAAATAAAGTTTCTTTCTTAGTCTCTTCACGCTGTTTTTCACATAAAGTATCCTCACAACAAAACATTCGGGATAAATTTACGGTTAAAAGTACCTGCACTCATGATGGGAATTTATAGAATGGATATAGTACCGTAATTTTTGCAGTAATAATTATCGTAAAATCACTGAATGACTTTGATTAATTAAATATTATTGTATCAATATGGTACAATATTTTATGGTATGTAAAAATGGGTTTTACGATAAAAATGGATTTTACGGATGTTACACCCAGAGTGCCAATACTTGTACCGTAATTTAAGCCAGAATTTTTTACAGTACAACCTATTTTTTCTTGCCTCCCAGTCTTTGGCTTGGGCTCTGACGTCCTTTAAAATTTAGTTTTCTTTTAAATGAGTCTGCATTTACTTCTGCCAAGTCATTCTAGGTTTTTCGTTTTTTTCTTCCTGTTATTATGAATGAAATATGCGTATTAAGTTATTTTGTCATTGATGATAGCTTATTAAATTTATTTTTTATGGTTGTATGATGTAAAAAACACCTTGATTAAATTTTTATGTACTCGATAGGTCTTAGAGGAGTCGAGGATCGAATCCCTTCCCCTCCGGACAGTAGTCCAAATCTCTAACCACTGGGCTACCATGGCCCACACTGTCGTTTGAAGGATAAACCTTATACATTCTAATTAACTGGTGCATATTATATTTTAAGAGTTATGGAATAAGGCACAAAAATTCATCCATAATTATGAGAGTACGGTACACATTTTTAAAAAATATGCCGAGCCAGTTAGTCATATTGAGAAGCTGAGTAAAAATGTTAAATATTGGAACCACTTTTTAGTGGGGCCTGTCAGGTAATCGAATTTTCTCTAAGAATGACCAAATTTTGGAAGTTGTTCCAGTCCCCAGTTTTTCTTCATGTCGAGAAGGAAAAAAAATTCTTAATAAAGTGCTGAAGCGTACGAAATGTACGGGACATAACGACGAGTTAATAGTAAAACCCTTGTACCCTTCTTCGCAAGTGCACCATTTTTATTGCCACTTTGTCCAGTTACCAGATGGATCACTATCATAGAGAGCCACTGAAGTCTTATTTATCAATTTCAACTTTTTCATGGATAGTTGACAATCTAAGATATCCTAGGAGTTTGGGTCATGAGTTAGTATTCCTGACCAAACTACAGCAATCAAAGTTGACCTAAAGTTCCGTTTTTACAATTCAGAAAACTACGAAGAATTTGGAAATCACCTTACATAAATACAAAACTCAGGTTATAGATTTTTAATGATACAGTTAAATCTGTGCTCTTATATGGCAGAGAGTCATGCATGGAGAGTTAAGCAAGTACACTGCACTGTAAAATATTTCTGATCATACTATGGCAATCAAAGGAGACCGAAAATTCCCTTTTTTCAATTCAGAAAATAATAAAGAATTTGGAAATCACCATACATAAATTCCAAAATTAGGCTATACATTTTAATGATACAGTATAATCTGTGCTCTCATATGGCAGAGAGTCATGGAAACTTGGGAAAGCAACAAAACACAAACAAACTCGATACTTTTCTTCGTCGGATGAATTTTACTTCGGAAATTTTAAAGAGATGGAACACCAAAATTGTATCCTTATGAGCTGAAACTAACATACAGACAAATAATAATAAAGGAAAAAATACTCTGTGTAGGCGCAGTTGGGGGAGTGCAAGGAAAGCGACTCTTGACTGACAGAGAGGGAACGTCAAATTAGTAGCTTCATGCGCCACCTGTCGAAAAGATAATTGCGTCAAGAAAGTCAAGTATTGTACCGTAAACTTTTACGGAACAAAAAACTCTGACACACGGTAATATTTGCAGTAGGAGCCGCGATGGCTCAGGGGATAGAGCGTTCGCCTTCCAATGCGGCGAACCGGGTTTGAATCCCAGTCGATACGAATTCCGCATCCGGCTTGCACCGATCACAGTGCTGACGTGAAATATCCTCAGTGGTAGACGGATCATGGGTTAGAGTCCCCTTACAGCCAGGCTAACCGTGGGAGGTTCTCGTGGTCTTCCTCTCCATGTAATGCAAATGCGGGTTAGCTCCATCAAAAAGTTCTCCACCAAGGCAAATTTCTCCCAATACTCGATCCAGGAGTTTCCTTGTCTTCTGGATCGGGTTCAAAATTACAAGGCTACGGAGTTGAACATTAGTAATCGTAAACCCATAAAATTGAGTCGTCTGTTAAACGACGGTTATAAAATAAAATAAAATATTTACAGTAATATTTACCGAAAGTATATAAATAATATTTTAAAAAATACGTTAAAAGATTTTGCAGTAAATGGATCCTACGTTAACATGGATTTTACAGATGGTTCAATTCCATCAAAGGCAATTCTATCAAAGACACAAAATTGTACTCTTTCTATTAGATAAACGTTTCAGAGACGTATTAAAAATTTTCAATTCTATAAATTCAGATTTTTAAATACTATAAAAACCTGATGAAAAGGTGGATTCGCTATCAGAAAACTGGAGAATATGGTTCCTACAGGGCATGAGAGTGGTTAGACTGTTTTTCTTTTATGTATTTTGCTATATCTTTGAAATTCTTTATGCAAATCAAAAAGTCTTTTCACTGCGTTTAAGCTTGTTCCGTTAAGGACAATTTCGTACAAAAAATTTATTTCAGTGATCCTTTTTAAAATAATTGAAGTGTGAAATTCATTAAATTACAAAAATTTAAGTGGGGAGAGCATCTCGACAGATAACGGAAACGTTAAATAGTTTTATGGCCAAGCTATCACCACTTATATTTTAATCTATGGTGTATGAGATAGGGGAAAACCAAAACTATATTGATTGTTTTGAACAAGATCTTAAAATACTTAACGTGAAAAATAGTTAAAAACTAGAAAATAAGGGCATCAGATGAAACTCTGTTTTTGAGAAGGGTGTGAATGAATCGGGGTGTCAATGAAGATCATTATTTTCTGTTTTAACTTAAGCACGCTAAAAAACAACGCTTTTGATTTGTAAGGTATGCAAATTTTTGAGCTATTTTGATTACAAAAAATCTTAAATTTGAACGAGTCTGGCAGCAAAGCTTTTGTTCTAGAAATAGAAATTTGAAAATACAAATGTTTTGAAGTTTTATTACTCAGAAAGTATTCGAGAAATTTCAATCAAATGTTTCAAATTAGTGTAAAATTTTACAATTCAAAATAATTTCTTTATTATTAAATTGAGAAATAAAAAAATAATTGTTCAAAATTACTATCAAAATTAACGTTAATTAATATTAAAATAGATTAAATATTTAAGGCTATATCTTTCTGATCGAAGCTATCCCCATACCTCCGACAATGTCAAAAATTGGTATCCCTCAAAAATTTTATGTTTCATTAAGAGAATGTAAATTTTCATGTCTGAATTTGTAACTAAAAAAATAACAACAATATACAATAAATACAAAAATATGTAATAATGACTTTCAATAATTAATGACTAATTTGGGATATAATTATAGAACCAAAAACTTTATTGCATGTTTGTAAGTGAAAATCCAGTTAGTAAGTCATAAGTTATTCAGATGGTCAGTTTTTTGTGTACTCCGTAAAAAATTCCGAATGAAAATACGGTATTAAGTACCGGCATGTTGGGTGTATCATCCGTAGAATCTTTTTTACCGTAAGAATCATTTTTACCGTAAAATTTTATACCACAGTTTTGCAGTTATAGTTATTTAATTAGAGTGATTCAGTGATTTTACGGTAATTATTACTACTAAAATTATGGCATATCAGATTTTTGTTCTGAAAAGTGGATTTCACGGTGAAAAGTAATGCCAGCCTGAATACCGGTACTTTTTGCCTTGATTTCTTCCAGATTTTTCTACATAAATTTAAGATACTTCGAGTAAAGCACAATATTTGCCTAAACTGTAATATTTTATTCCTTAAAATAGTTTTGATACATAATTTTTTTTGCCTTAAAAATACAAAAAAGCTATGACTGTTATACCTATTTAATTTGTAAAATTCATCAAAATTATATTTTCTCTTTTTTTACTATGACTACAATGACTTGCGTATTCTTTTCGAAGACTTTTAGATTTTTTTTATTCTTGAAACTTGAGAAATTCTAAATTTTTTTATAATATTAGTTTGAGATTTTTTAAAATTTATTGCTTTCGAGATTTCTAATTTTTCAATTAACTTAAATTATTTTCGTGCTCATCGGACAAACAAATCCGAGTTATTCACTGGAGCAATCAGTAATTATTTTACTTTAGAGAGAGTCAAACTATACATTAGCATACCCTCCAACTTCTGAAGATTTTGAAAATAATTCTTTCTAGTGGTAGCGAACCAAAGTAGAAATTTTTAAAGCAAATGGATCTCTCATAAAACTTTTATCAGAACTTAAGAATCTAGCCATATGGCCTGCACTTTTATAAGTAATAGTGGACAAGTTACGCTAAAATTAATTTTTTTTAAATATTAAGACATTAATTTTGCTACCGTCTGAAAAGAAGATTTCTGAAACTATGGAAATTCCGTAGTAGTTGGAGGGTATGCATTAGTGTGTCAGCAGGTTTGTGAAACTTTTTCTTATCAAAGATAATAGCGCAGCGGGAGGGGACCACAAGTCTTGACTGTGAAACAAACCAATCCCTAACTTTTTATATTCTAAACTAAATGATGTGTGATTTGAAGTAAGTAAAATTGGGATAAAACCTCCTTGGTTGGCTCAGATTTATAACTGATAGCAAAATTTTATTAGTTCTTAAACTGTATCTCTAATACTTGTTTTGAGCCAAAAATGTGCCATATTAAAGTGATCATCTTTTGTATTTTCATATTACTAACTGAAATGCGTAAATTTCATTCTAGCTGGTGAAACATTTATTAAAAATAGTTTTTTTATTACCACTTCTTTATGCAATTAGGCGAGGTTTGGAAACAACAAATAACTGTTTAAACGAGGAAATGTAACGTTAATTTCATATAAAATTACTTGGTCCTATTAAATTTTATTCGTTTAAGCTGGTTATTTGATAATCGGATATGCAATCAAGTGGGGACAACAACAATCAATAAAATTTTAAGAATATAAAGTAACCTTACAAGAAATTATTAAATAATGCCAAACTTTGTATACTTAATTTTATTATACGGGCTGAAAATAAATTCACAAGATATAAATGTTTATGGATATTTTAAGGTCATATTTATAAATTTACTTTATAAGTTTAAAAATAAATTCAAGAGTGTTTTTATGTAACGTAAAGTTTTGATAATTATTATTGTCATTATTTGAGTATAAAATCAAATTGCACGTAGTTTCTAAGGGTAATAAATTTTGATAGTTAATTTTATTAAATAGGAATAATATTAAAAAAATCATAGTTGATTTTATAACATGGCTATAAAAAAATTTTTACGAGAAGATAAATAATGTTAACGTTATGTTAGTACTGCTTAAATAGAGTTTCATTTTAATAAGTTATTTTATTATTTGGTTAGATAATCAACTCAAGATAATTTGGTAAATAACATTTATGTTTGAAATATAATTTTATTATGTGGAACATTTCACGCCTAGTGAGATTGCCAACTGCTCATTTCCAAATTTAATGAAATTTCACTCGTAGGTGCCTAGATCTATCAAACTTAGTTCTCTAAAGCTTAAATACTGTGAAGATAAATACTGGAGTAGCAATAAGGGCATAAATTTGAATAAATACCACAGTGAATAAGTTATTGTATTACATGACGTTCAGATAAGTCGAAATTTTGTCGCAAGCATGCATGGCAAAAATTTAACTTTTGTAACTAGTAACGAAAGTAAAAGTAGAAAGTACGTATTTTTGCTTGTACTTCGTTAATTTTTCAATTTTGTACTTTTACTTGTTTTTTCGATACTTTCTTTTTTTTTTTGATTTTTTCTTGTTACTTTTTTCTTCTTTTCTTACATCTGACCACAATGGACATGTAAAGAGGTAGACGGTCACAGTGGAAGAGCCTGTAAGTTCCTAGGAAACTAACAACCGCCCCACTACTTGCTTGAATATTGTTTCGATCGAAAACAAAATGTTGTGACAAGTATCTATTTTTAGAGAGCTAGACAAATATTTTGATTCAAATGTTTTATTTAAAAACTGAAATATTTGAGTCTCTTATAATTAAAGTTCTGGTAAAAATTACTTAGGATAATATAACTCAATTTTTAAAATTAATGGGTGGTCAAGGTCAAAGTTGTGGGTCAAGAAGAAATTAAAAAGCTTCAGTTTCTAATTTTTATTTTTAAGCTGAACGAAAATAGCTATATAAATAAATAATTTATTTTCAGGAAAATAATGAATTATCTTTAAACTTATCGAGATCTACTTTGCTTTTAGACTTCATGCTGGAAAAATATTCACATCAAAAATTTAAATATTTTTAAGAACTAATATATATCAGTCTAACGTATTAAAAGTTTATGATCATCATTATATATGCCAAGTCGCAATGACTGTCGTTTTAAAACTGGATGGATTTGTTTTTGTTTCACCATTGAAAAATACCATCAAAATATGTTGGTTCTTGATGAATTTTTTGTTGAACCATTGAAAAACACCATGAAACTATGTTGGTTTTGTTTATGTTGGCCCAACGCAAATTTGTTCCAATTCCTAACATGAGGTGATGGTCAGACTTAATGGTACCATCAGGAATTAAGATGGTTTTTGATGGAATATGAGTTGGCGCTTCCTACACGACGCTTCCTAAAGTTTGCGTCAAACACCCTACAGTGCATCCCAGTCCAAGTTTGAGAATGGAAAAAGCGTATATTTTATAAATGTAAACTACATAAAATGAATGTAGGTGTACTATTTTCAAAAAGTCAGCTCATCCAAGCTTTACTCATTTGTAGACTATTCTGACATTGGTGAACTGTCTACTTTAACATCCTGTTCTGTATGAATTAACTGCCTGTGTGAGTTTCGGCAGCTTGCTTCCATAAACGCTCTTAGTTCTTTATGGAAATATTCCTTAGTTAGTAGCCCAGCCAGCCATGGGGAAATGGGGATTTCACAACACATATGTATTTATATCGGTGGATGTACCACTTATTTTGGTAGAGAGCACACGTTTTACATATTCATATTATATCGTTTAGTTTGGTTTGAGACAAAGAACGGGAGTAGAGTTCCTTGCAGAATATATTTTCTTTTCTCGATAAAGTTTTTTTTTTATTTATTTCCAATGGCAGATCAGAAGACAACTGTAGTTAAAAGACAGACAATAACATGAGAAACAGAAGGAAAGATGAACAATACAACAAAAGCAAAACTACAGTGATTTTCCGATGAAAGTTCGTGCTTTTACAAAATCACGTTGTTTTCGAATTGAAGAATGACTTAATTTGTTTATTTAAGTTTGATGAGCGCAAGAATTTTTGCCATTGCAAGTTTTCCTTTATAATTTCAATCATTTATTAACCGTTACTAAACCAAGCATTTTTTGCCCAACATTTGAACTTTTTTAACATTTAAATTTAAAATCTAAAAATTATACTATTTTTAATTGATATTTCGCATGGATAAAAAAAAAAATCTGCGCATTTATTTATTTTTTTATTTTCATTTTTTTGATTTTGTGTAAAACGTTTTTTTTTCGAATTTTACCATAGAGATATTTAGTTTATTCTATCATTAAATTTAACGATAAAACTTTTATGCTCAATTTTCACTTACGAGTGCATTCAATATAATTTATATTGCAAATTAAAAACTTGTCATTATTTAAAACTTAAAATTATTTAAAACTTCCTGCATATTAATACTAATGTTTATTTATTAACTTATTTCTTTAAACAAAGGTTTTTACAGTATTTTTAGTGTTATAAATTAAATATTAATGCTTGACGTTTAGAGAAAGTTTTGTTGCAATGTTATTATTTTGCTATAATTTTGTTATACTATCTTTTATTATTTGAAATTTAATATAAATATATCACATAAAACATCTCGAGAGTGGTTTTGTTGCTACCAAAATATTCCAAACATCAAACATCGTATACCATACGAAAAATATTATGTTTATAAGACGTCATCGTGCTAGCAAAATCACGAAGAAATGACCAAATTTTTGCGACCAAAATGTTACTTTTCAAATATTACATAATAACACTTGCAATTAAAATACTAGTGGGCTGCGCCCCCTGCTCGCAAACGTTTACCAACCCCCAAAAATTGCTACGGAATCTTATATGGTTTGCTTCGCAAATCAAGCTCGCTTCGCTTGCTACTAACTTAGGTACATTACAGATGCACAAAATTCTAAGAATTCAAAACAATCATTCAAATCCATATAACAACTTTTTTTAAAAAAAAAATACATCATTTTAGTAAATACTAAGTTATTAAAATAAATTTGAATTCAAATGAATAACATGTAATTCATTAAATCTATTAGAAATGTCTATATAAAATCTTAAAGCGTAACAGCACGACTGAGACTCATTTTTCAATGAATAACTAATAACAATAATAAAGCAAATAAATTCGTGATATAAATCAAAAATCATCATATAAATTCGTAATATATGATGATTTTTGATTTATATCAAAATTCGTGAAAAAAAGCGCTTTCGACGAAATACTGAAATAGAAATCTATTGACAAAGACTACTCACTTCTGCCTAGCTTAATAGTATGAGATTGCCGCAGCTGATAGGGTGAATTTCGAAAGCTCTCTCTGGTTATTTCAGTTTCCGTTTTTAAAAGAGCTATATGTTGAGCCACCTCAGCTAGATTTGGCATGTGACATTTTCAGCGGCAATCATTGGTCGATTTTCTAACGTTGCCATTCGGGGAGTTGTATTGAGGCTTTTTTTGTCGCTGTGTAAGAGAAATATATCTATAGATATTATGTCGAATATGTCTTCCCACAAGTAAACAGTTAATAAAAAATTTTCTTTGTTGGAAATACGAAAGTTTTTTTTTTAATCATTTAACACAGTGAAGTATAGCTTTGTGTCTCATGGAAAAAACAAGTTCTGGTAAAATCATCGTACTTGGCGGTAGTGATATTTTCAGTAATAAAATCCATAATTTTCGTAATAGGATCAAAATATACGGTATTTAAATCAGTCATTCGGTAATTTTTCCATTCGCATCGCAACTCGCATCGTAACAAAAAATTCCGGTTTTAAAAATTAAAGCTCTTATTGCTACACATTTAGTAAAAATACAAAACTGAAAATTAAGTTAAACCAAATAAATATTCTTTATGCTGTGATCTAATGAATCATGATAAAATCAAACAGCAAATCATAAACTGTATTTTATAGTTAATTTTCCCAAAAGTTATTAGACGAGAGCTTCGGTAAAAATTACCGTGCTTTTTGACGCTCCCATAGAGCCAAAAATGCGGTAAAATTTACCATATTATGATAGTTTTAACCATGCTTTTTTTCTCAGTGTCATAAGATATTTTTAAAACCAGAAGATTAACTCTTTAATGGGACATTTATCTCTAGTAAAGGTAAATTAAAAAATTTTTGGAATTGAAATAGTTATAAGAATAGTAATTGATATAAGAAAGAAAAACTCATTTAGTTTATAAAAATGTCATTTTTTTGGTGGTAAGTATATTTAACACGACCTATTAGGAACTTATTGATTTTTATTTTTCTTTATTTATAAAATAAAATTTATAAATGCTACAATCCTCAAAAGGAATAATGCAATTTATAACTTTTATACATTTTCTTAAACTAACAAATGGTTGCAAATTTTATTCAAACGCACTTCAAGAAAGCTGAAGTTATTGACAAATGGAAACCTAAATTTAAAGTGGTAAAAAAGTTCACCATTGACTTTAAAAATTGGTGGTAAGTATACTTACCACGGCTTTAGAAAGGGTTAAATATTATCAAAATATTCAGTTTCGTGTCTTTCTTTTATAAATTCTTTGATATCTGTAAAGGGACTTACTCCATACAATAAAACAAAATGAAATTTGACTCCATACGTGAAAAAAAAATAAAACTAGAATTCGAGTTATTTTTCAGAAATGGTTGAGCAAAAGACAATAATAATGTAAACATTACATGTTTAGAAAACAATTTCGAAACCAAAGCAATTTATCATCATCTGATGTCTCTAAATTGATTTATGTTTGTATAAGACAACTACACTTCGGTTCATTAACCAATAAAAGGTAAGTTGAATGTATTTTGCGATTCTGTTTTCTTTAATAAAACGAAATAGGACATTACAATAGAGCTGAGCCGATACGTCTCAAAATATTTAAATTCTTTAATGATCGTGATAATCGTGACTGTATTTAAAATATATATTTTCGATGTATCGTAAACACTATAAATCCGTTTATCTGGATGAGAGTTCCTATTACCACGCATTTAATATAGAATGCAGAACTGAAAATTAAATTTAACGGAATAAATGTTTTTTTTATGCTTCAAGGCATCGTGATGGGAGCTTTGTGACATTCAATAATAAAATAGATGAGTTCTGATTTATTCTAAAATTAATAAATATTACTTTGAGAGAATTCTTATTCAAATTCTGAACATTAAATAAAACAGATTTTTTATCAAAAAATTTTACTATAATGTGTGAAATATTTAAAATAATAAAAATGAAACTAAAAATTCAAATGGGAATAACATCATCTTTATAAAACGTAGAAATTCTGATTCTTTTGTTCTTTTGAAAAGCATTTAATATGTTACACTAGTTTACTTTTATTTCTAGCAACAAAACATTCAAATATTTAAATGCTATTCCTCATTGGCTGAGAATGATGATTTCGCGCGCAAAAAGGAAGGACCTAACATATGTAAACTTATTTCTCATGGGCTGAGAAGGATGATTTCGCGCGCAAAGGGGAAAAGTTATCGCTATGACGTAAAATGGGTGGGGCGAGAGGACTTAATGCATTAGACTTAAAGGAAAGTTATAAATTTAAGCTCTATATACCATATTACCGCAAAGAATTATCTTTCCTTTAGGACGGACCAACAACTTAAATTTCTTAAACGTTTCTAAACATTCTTGAAAGATCGCCAATTTGGCAAAATTATCTCACCTAGATCAAAATTATCAAAATCAACGAACAATTCTCGATTGATATTAATTGAGGATTAATAATCACAATTTATATTAATTTAGCGAATTATTAACATTTAAAAGGGATAAGAAAGAAAAACGCTTTAGAAATCTAACAAACCTTCACTGAGGAAGCGGATTTTAAATTTCAAAGATACTTAATAGAAAAGCCTCTAAAATTCATAAGGCAATCAAACAGTTTTTGAAACTTTTCATCTAAACTTCTTCAATATTGATTTCACAGTTTTTCAATGCTTAAATATTATTTTGAGCTTCCAAATGTGTACCATTTTTTGACTTCCTTTTTGAGAAATACTCTAAATATGTATATAAAGGGTAGACCTTATGAAACACCCTATTTGTACCACTCAATAAGATATTTATTAAAGTGATTAGCCCATGTTTCAAAATTCCTTTATTGAGTAATTTTTCAACAAAGGATTACAGAGTAAATTTGAACTTTTCAGGATATGAGATTGTAAAATTCATACCTTCAAAATATAGACAAGATATATAATGTTAATAAAAGCAAAAACCTTTTTTAAAGAAAAAAAAAACAACTTTCCCTAAACTACTATTTTAAATTTAACCTAAATATTTAAAATTAATCTTTAATTATCATTATTTTTCAATTATGCTTGCCGCTCATATACTATTACGTAAGCTAAGTGGTTTATTAATTACACACAGGAAGCATGCGATTTATGATGTAATATATTCAAGACTATAGTTAGTGAAATTAGTAATCATGTAGTAAATCTAAGCTCAATCTCTTTAAATTCAATTAGATAACTGAAGGATTCTAAAGCATAAATTATATTTAATCACTAGATCCGCTATAAATTTAATTGATTAATATTTGATATTGTGATAAATACAAAATAAAATGAGAAAAAAATTATACCATAGATGTAGTTAAATTTTTAAAAAAATAGACCTGATAACAGATTTAAAAATATTTTTGCAGATTTTAAAAACTGCACAATTCAAAATTAGATAAAGTTAATTTTGACTTTCTCATTTGAAATAAGTACAATAAATTTATTCAAATAGATGAACCAAAATGTGTTAATCTCTCTCAACTGTTACATTGTAAAAACTGTGTGTAATATCTCACCGAATATGATGTTGAATAAGCCTGAAAATTGTGTGGGGTAACACTTAATTCCGAGTAAACACCAAACAGAGTGTTTACAATTGAAGAGATGCAATTTAAGTCTAAACACTTAATATTGAATAATTTTATAAAAAATATTCATTCTTTTACAACAAAATAATTATTTTTCCCTTCCGAAAACGTCAATGTTGGCGGGATTTAGAACGTCAAAAATTCGGGAAACGCCATGTAGAGTATCAAAACAAGAGTATCGAACATTTAAAAAAACCATTTTAGAGTGAAGTAGTTGTTACTATTTTGACACTGAGATGCCAATAACAATTTTAAAGTGCAAGAAAAATTGCCTAGTACCTCTGTTTATGCTAGCGAAGATGCTCAGCTTATATGCTCAGAATTAAGCATGTGTAAGCACACGAAAAATCGCAGTCGTCGAAAAGGGCAAATCGGGGTAAAATGCATTTATACACGTTATGGTGGAGCTAATATTGTTAACAAGAGAATCAGCATAAATATAAATCAAACAAAACTCCAGGGTAATTCACAGCTACTTCGGTTTTTCTAGTTTTGTTTCTCCCCTTTATTTTCCATTTTCCGGTATCAACTTAATTTCTTTATATTTCAAACCACTTTTTTATATTTCAAATCACTTTTCTTTCTTCTAATTCACATCTGTTAAATCTTGAGAATGGCAGCCCATTTTTAAGAAGCTTGAAACATGTCAAATTTTATTACCATCTGCATATTTTTAAACAAATAAATTTTTTTTAATCAAGTAATATCCTACTACTTCAGTTTCTTGGGATTATTTTTTTAATGTTTTTAATTAATTTCAAATAACTATTTTGAAAGTCAATATAATAATGAATTTTGTATTATTAAATGATGATAAAGTATTTTCATTATAGCATATACTTTTTGAAATTCAACTCACTTCTCTATTTAGAAATAAACTTATGTTATATTTCTCAGAGAATTGTTTAAGTATCTAACCTCAGACTGTTCTAAACTTATAATTAATAAGCTGACCAAAGTTTAAAATTGATTTTTGAAAGTTTGTTTAGAAAATGCTTTGTCATAGCTAAAAATCTTCTTCCAACACCTTTAAGTAATTATTATTTATTTTTTTGTTTTTTGTCGGAAATTATATCGTGTTGGAAGTTTGTTTAACTTTTAATGAGTTACACAATGAACTCATTAAAATTTGCTGCAGATTACCAAATTATATGTTTATTCAATAATTAGGTACTTCTTTTCGGGCTTTGAAAGTAACAATTCGATATAGAGGATGTAGTTAATATTTACGGGAAATAAATAATACAATTATAAATTGTAGATTAGATTTCAAATTTAGTTGGGATTCTAAAAATAAAAAAAATAATCACTCCAAAATGTAAAACGACTATTTAAAAAAATCTATTGAAAGGCTTTTTTAAATGGTAAGTTACTTTTTTTGTTGGTGACACAACTCATCTACTTTTTAAATTTTTATCAGTTTTTTTTATTTGCATATGTTATGCTTCCTTGGAAAATGACTAAAATTATCTTAATTTTTTAATATTAATATTTTTTAAAAAAAAACAATATTTCATATTAATTAATGCAGGAATTTAAACAATTTAAGTATTTTTTGTATCTACTTAAAAAATGTTTTTGTTAAAGTTAAAAAGTTCATCATAGAAATTTCGCTTAAAAGGATTTAATGAAAAGTTAACTGATAAGAAACGAAACGTTAATCTCAAAAATAAAAAATTATTTTTTCGAGTGTAGTATTAGATTATAAATAGATTCAAAATAAGAGTTATATTTATACTAAGAATAATCCCATATATACTAATAAATACATAAAAATACAATTTCACAAATACGAATTATTTATGATAAAATATAAAAATTATAACTAAAACAATAAGTAAAAAATTTCACATCGGTTGATAATTATGCAATAAGAGAGATAAATTAATCATTATAAAAAGAAACCTAACTTATAAATTTATAATATCAAAATAACTCTTAGATATAAATTTATTATTACAAATTAAGAATTATATGAAAATTTTTTAAACTAAAATACAGTTTACACATAAATTATATATTTGGAGAAATACTTAGAAATAATAATTATAAAATATAATTTTTCAAAATGATCTCTTTCAAACTGAAGTCCTAATGAATCATACGAATTGTGTTTCAATTCAGTTGCACTGTTTTATTCTAAGTGCTCTAAGAGAATTTTGTTTTTGAAATTCTTTTTTAAAAGTCATTTTAATCAGTTGTTACATATTCAGCGCACTATTAATTTAAAAAAAATAAACATTTTATCATCTTCCAGTGATTCCACTTACGCGTTATAGTGCCTTAAATACGCAAAGTATCGAAGAAGGGACGCAAAAAAGTTACGACGCGTCCTCTGGGACGCAAAATTATCCATCACGAAAAATAAAATATACAGATTTATGTTGGAAAAATTAAACCAAGACTATTGTTTCTTTCTCGTGTAGTAAGAGAAGAAAGAAAAAATTAAATAATTCTGAGTTTAAAATTTCCATGTAATGAAATTCTTTGATATTTTTATAAATATATGGAAATTTAAAACTGCGGATATAAATAGATAGAGGGGTAGAGAATTTAACGTTTGCATAGAGTTCCCTTTAATTTTTTATCTTTATTTATTCCAATCATGGAAACTCTCTCCCCCCCCTTCTTTCCTCTGTTTTAATTTTTGAAACATTATTTGAAGTGTAAATTTATTTAATTTAATATAAAATTTTGCAATTTTTGAAGATTTAGAATTTTCTAACAATGTCATTTTTAAATTCTTTTGTATTCAATTTTCAGAGACACTGTTTTTAGCATACTTTTGGGGAAAATATGAAGAACACAAATGATATAAACAGCCTAAATGATAATTAGTATAAAACCTAAACTAAATGATAATTAGTATGCAAAGTACACAAACCTAAATGATAATTAGTACATAAAAAATGTGTTTCTTGTTATCTTTTGATCACCAGACTTTGATTTTTTTAGGAAAATTAGTGTCCAAGTTTTGATTTCAATTCCTTTTAAAATTATTACTAAATAAGTTACTAACAGCATAATCATAAAACATTTACTTTTTTGTACTATATCTTTAACTGGGAGATTGATATTACGTTAAATAAGCACCCGGCTTGGTTCTTATACCCCGTAGTTTTCAAAGTCTTACGAAATCACTGATTATCTTAAAATTTTGATTATTTCGTTTCAATGAAACTGTAACCTTCCGAACGTTAAGCCTCTGGGTAAAACTGTTCAGATATATCCTGATGCGCACTATTTTCTCATTCAATATCATAAAAAAACTGGTATTTTGAAGCAAAAAATCTTGAATCTAAAAATTCGGAAAAAGACGGGACAAGCACTAAAAATTTTTTTATTAGTCTTTTTAAAAGATAAAAAAAATTTTAATTTCTTGAAAAGAACTTTTTTATGTTAAGAAAATACATACCTTTTGTGATGTAAATTATGTATATTTTTCTATAAAATAACTATTTCAATAGAGAAGAAAGCTGTTATATTTACTTTCACCAGACTGAAGAAAATAAAATTATTAGCTTTCTCCTTCTTTTTTATCAACTCTGTCAAAGTAATGCGACATTTATTATTTGCTCTAAAATTAGCTCTGACTGGAATTTGAATTTGAGAAAACTATTTAATTTAGTTATAGCTATTGTTCTTAAAGTTAATACCAAGGTTGACGCGAAGAAAACAAACTTTTAAATTTTGAATAATTTATAAGCTCTAAGAGTGAAATTACTTTTTAAAAGTTTTTTTGATACAGCTTAATTTTAGTTAAGAAAGCAAATATAATGTGGAAGGAAGTTGATAAAAAATTTACCAAGTAGTTTTAATGCATGAATTATTTTAATAATTCTTTTTAAATTATTTAGTTGAAAATTAAGTTTCTCAAATAAAGTTTCTTTCTTAGTCTCTTCACGCTGTTTTTCACATAAAGTATCCTCACAACAAAACATTCGGGATAAATTTACGGTTAAAAGTACCTGCACTCATGATGGGAATTTATAGAATGGATATAGTACCGTAATTTTTGCAGTAATAATTATCGTAAAATCACTGAATGACTCTGATTAATTAAATATTATTGTATCAATATGGTACAATATTTTATGGTATGTAAAAATGGGTTTTACGATAATAATGGATTTTACGGATGTTACACCCAGAGTGCCAATACTTGTACCGTAATTTAAGCCAGAATTTTTTACAGTACAACCTATTTTTCCTTGCCTCCCAGTCTTTGGCTTGGGCTCTGACGTCCTTTAAAATTTAGTTTTCTTTTAAATGAGTCTGCATTTACTTCTGCCAAGTCATTCTAGGTTTTACGTTTTTTTCTTCCTGTTATTATGAATGAAATATGCGTATTAAGTTATTTTGTCATTGATGATAGCTTATTAAATTTATTTTTTATGGCTGTACGATGTAAAAAACACCCTGAGTAAATTTTTATGTACTCGATAGGTCTTAGAGGAATCGAGGATCGAATCCCTTCCCCTCCGGACAGTAGTCCAAATCTCTAACCACTGGGCTACCATGGCCCACACTGTCGTTTGAAGGATAAACCTTATACATTCCAATTAACTGGTGCATATTATATTTTAAGAGTTATGGAATAAGGCACAAAAATTCATCCATAATTATGAGAGTACGGTACACATTTTTAAAAAATATGCCTAGCCAGTTAGTCATATTGAGAAGCTGAGTAAAAATGTTAAATATTGGAACCACTTTTTAGTGGGGCCTGTCAGGTAATCGAATTTTCTCTAAGAATGACCAAATTTTGGAAGTTGTTCCAGTCCCCAGTTTTTCTTCATGTCGAGAAGGAAAAAAAATTCTTAATAAAGTGCTGAAGCGTACGAAATGTACGGGACATAACGACGAGTTAATAGTAAAACCCTTGTACCCTTCTTCGCAAGTGCACCATTTTTATTGCCACTTTGTCCAGTTACCAGATGGATCACTATCATAGAGAGCCACTGAAGTCTTATTTATCAATTTCAACTTTTTCATGGATAGTTGACAATCTAAGATATCCTAGGAGTTTGGGTCATGAGTTAGTATTCCTGAGCAAACTACAGCAATCAAAGCTGACCTAAAGTTCCGTTTTTACAATTCAGAAAACTACAAAGAATTTGGAAATCACCTTACATAAATACAAAACTCAGGTTATAGATTTTTAATGATACAGTTAAATCTGTGCTCTTATATGGCAGAGAGTCATGCATGGAGAGTTAAGCAAGTACACTGCACTGTAAAATATTCCTGATCATACTATGGCAATCAAAGGAGACCGAAAATTCCATTTTTACAATTCAGAAAATAATAAAGAATTTGGAAATCACCATACATAAATTCCGAAATTAGGCTATACATTTTAATGATACAGTATAATCTGTGCTCTCATATGGCAGAGAGTCATGGAAACTTGGGAAAGCAACAGAACACAAACAAACTCGATACTTTTCTTCGTCGGATGAATTTTACTGAGGAAATTTTAAAGAGATGGAACACCAAAATTGTATCCTTATGAGCTGAAACTAACATGCAGACAAATAATAATAAAGGAAAAAATACTCTGTGTAGGCGCAGTTGGGGGAGTGCAAGGAAAGCGACTCTTGACTGACAGAGAGGGAACGTCAAATTATTAGCTTCATGCGCCACCTGTCGAAAAGATAATTGCGTCAAGAAAGTCAAGTATTGTACCGTAAACTTTTACGGAACAAAAAACTCTGACACAAGGTAATATTTACAATAGGAGCCTCGATGGCTCAGGGGATAGAGCGTTCGCCTTCCAATGCGGCGAACCGGGTTCGAATCCCAGTCGATACGAATACCGCATTCGGCTTGCACCGATCACAGTGCTGACGTGAAATATCCTCAGTGGTAGACGGATCATGTGTTAGAGTCCCCTTGCCGTCAGGCTAACCGTGGGAGGTTCTCGTGGTCTTCCTCTCCATGTAATGCAAACGCGGGTTAGCTCCATCAAAAAGTTCTCCACGAAGGCAAATTTCTCCCAATACTCGATCCAGGAGTTTCCTTGTCTTCTGTATCGGGTTCAAAATTACAAGGGTATAGAGTTGAACATTAGTAGTCGTAAACCCATAAAATTGGGTCGGCAGTTAAACGACGGTTATAAAATAAAATAAAATATTTACAGTAATATTTATCGAAAGTATATAAATAATAATTTAAAAAATACGTTAAAAGATTTTGCAGTGAATGGATCCTACGTTAACATGGATTTTACAGATGGTGCAATTACATCAAAGGCAATTCTATCAGAGAGACAAAATTGTACTCTTTCTATAAGATAAACTTTTCAGAGACGTATTAAAATTTTTAAATTCTATATATTCAGATTTTTAAATACTATAAAAACCAGATGAAAAGGTGGATTCGCGATCAGAAAACTGGAGAATATGGTTCCTACAGGGCATGAGAGTGGTTAGATTGCATTTTATGTGTTTTGCTATATCTTTCCAATATGTATTTTTATGCATTTTGCTATTATCACGCCAAGTGAGATATGCCAACTGCTCATTTCCAGATTTAATGAAATTCCACTCGTAGGTGCCTAGACCTATCAAACTTAGTTCTCTAAAGCTTAAATAATGTGAAGATAAATATTGGAATTGCAATAAGGACATAAATTTGAATAAGTACCACTCGGAATAAGTTATTGTATTACATGACGTTCAAATAAGTCAAAATTTTGTCACAAGCATACATGGCAAAACTTTTACTTTCGGTACTAGTAACGAAAGTAAAAGTAAAGAGTATGTATTTTTACTTGTACTTCGTTAATTTTTAAATTTTGTACTTTTATTTGTTTTTTCGTTACTTTTTTTTTGTTGCTTTTTCTGGTTACTTTCTTCTTCTTTTCTTAAGGCCTGTTTAGACGATCCAATTTCTTGGACAGAGATTGATTGATATTGATGGAAACTTGCTTTGCTTTGAGCTTGGATCGTGTAAACAATCATCCAAGTACTTGGTCCAACTTCTTGGATGATAGTAGAGCATGTTCTACTTTCCATCCAAGTTTTTTCTCCCTTAACCAATCAGCGTCTTAAGTTTTGTGACGTCAACAAGCAGGCAGCAAATTATGTCATTTTGTTACCCATTTTCATATATTTTCGTCCAAATAAATTGATCTGTTGCCAGTGGCGTAGCGAGGGGGGAGAAAGGGGGGCATCATGCCCCGGGCGCTACTCACAAAGGGGCGCCAAATGGTCAGCAAAACAAAAAAAATTGTTGGATAATTTTTATTTTTATTATAATTTATTTCTGCAAAAAATATTTTAAATTTAGTGCCAGTGAAATATAATAAAAGTTAATTCATAAATAAAAAGGAACACTAATCAAACTGTAATAATATATTCATAATAGAAATGACACGTCTTTTCTAATGGCTGGCTGACTCGACCTGTATCTGTCAGCACTTCCTTATGGCATCTACGCTGTGTGGTTACATATATTATCTCCAAATATTTGCCCTGTACAAAAATCGTTTGTATGTTTGTACAGTGTATAATACAGATTTCAATGGAATAGAACTCTTTATCGAAGAATGTGACTGTAAAATGTTACTCCTTTGTAGAAAAGAAATTGAACTTAAAACTCCATTAGAATTTCTTACTTATATAATCCCGTATGGAGAAGATGTTTTTCCAACCTGAGAGTGGCACTTCAAATACTCCTGACTATCTCAGTATCAATTGCTAACTGCGAATGGTCATTCAGCAATTAAAATTAATTTTGACATATCTACGATCAACGGTGGGACAAGATCACCTAAGTGACCTGGCATTTTTAAGTGTGGAAAGAGAAAAATTTGAAATGATCAACTTTGATGATATTATTGATAAATTTGCTTCATCAAAAGCGGAAAATTTACACATAGTAATTAGTTTTATAATTGTATTATAATCATATTATTAAATATATGTATCTCCTTAGAGATAATAAATATTTACTTTTTTATTGTTTTAAAACTGCGTGTTTTTAAAATATTTCTTTATAAATATGTAAAATAAATAATAGGTATCTTATGAACTAATTCTAGATGATCATATACATTTCAAAGTCTAGTCTTGTTTTCTCAACTACATTTTTTGTCTCAAATTTAATGCCTAACTTGAGCCTATGACTTTATTAATTCTACTTTATTTATTTATTACTTTGCGAGTATATTTTACTTATAATATTAGATGGATTTCGAATGGGGGGGGGCGCTAAAAAGGTATTATGCCCCGGGCGCGAGTTAAGCTCGCTACGGCACTGTCTGTTGCTGCTTATTTGTGTTATTATGATTTTATTTGAATTTATTTAGTAATTTTAAACTTATGTAATTTTTATTTTATAATGTTGAATATGAACAATGCGCATGCGCAAGTTTTTCTTTCTACGAATCAGTGACATTCAAGAACTTGGATAGTGTCGACGAATTATCCAATTTCTCGGATTCAAGAACTTGGACCGTGTAAACAGGCCTTTACATCTGACCACAATGAACATGTAAATAGATCGAAGGTCACAGTACAACAGCCTGTAAGTTTCCAGGAACTTAACAACCGGCCAACCTGCTTGAAAATTGTTTCGATCGTAAACAAAATGTTGTGAAAAGTATCGATTTTTAGAGAGCTGGGCAAATATTTTGATTCAAATGCCACTCTATCTTATCTTCATTGCTTCAGGGTCTTTTGTCCGAATTTCAAAGGCAAATTACTTCCTGTGGAAACTTTCTCGGTCTTTTTCTTTTCTTAAAAATATTTTAATGCGAAATACTACCTTGGACTTAAAATAATCTCATCAGGAGGAGCATATTTTTGGTCATTCTACCATAAAACCTTGACTTGTGCTCATCAATAAAAAATACTTTTTTTTGAGCAATGTAGTTCTTTTTTTGGTAAGTTAAGGAAATATTTATTTAATTTTAAACGCCAAATGCAATAATTCATGTATGTATAAATAATTTAACGCTGCGTAATTTTCAATTCTGAATTATTTGAGTGTCTTATTATTAAAGTTCTGACAAAAATTACCTAGGACAATATAACTTAATTTTTAAATTTAATGGATGGTCAAGATCAAAGTTGTGGGCCAAGAAAAAAATTAAAAAGCTTCAGTTTCTAAATTTTATTTTGAAGCTGAAGGAAAATAGCTATATAAATAAATAATTTATTTTAAGGGAAAGTGATTATCTTTAAAATGATCGAGATCTACTTTGCTATTAGACTTCATGCTGGAAAAATATTCTCTTCAAAAATTTAAATATTTTTAAGAATTAATATATTAAGTCTAATGTCTTAAAAGTTTATGATCATCATTAAATATGCCAAGTCGCAATTACTGTCTTTTTAATACTTTCCTACTATTTTGTATCTACAGATTTGAATAAGACTCTTGACAAATGAATAATTATATAATTAGTAAACAAAAGCACAATTTTTCTAATGGTTGACTCAGTGTTGTGCTTATAGAATAATTACCATCAGTTATTTCTAGTGGGTAGTTTTTTAAGAAAAGACGATTTATAATTTTTCAGTATATTTAAGTAAAAAATAGTTTTTTTTTTTCACTAAGTGGATTGACAAAATTATTCAGAAAACTAAAAATGAAATTTTGGATGTGCAATAATAACAATTTACATTTTGGAAAAAAATGCTCGATATCGCTCACCAGCCTCCGGAACTTCTTACAAGGTTGACTTCAAATTGCTTTGCGATCTGGGACGGATAAAGTAGTGAAACATCAAAATTTTGGAGCAAATTGATACTCGTTCGAAGAAAAAAACAAACAAAAAGCGTAACGTTACAATTCAATTTATCCAAAAGTTTTTTCTGAGGACTTTATAACATTTTTTTGGATTAGTCTTTCTAAATATTTTAAAATATTGTCTAAGCAATTGCGTTTCATTCGTTGCAATTTAAACTTCTAATCTATGATTTATTTATTTGTGTTTAATTTATTTAATTTATATTATTTAATTAATTTAATTTGTATATGAATATTTATTTATTTAACTTATTGTATTTAATTTATATCTAAAATTGAAAGTAAAGAATTAGTAATGAGCATATTGCTCGAGTAAAATCATATAAAATTATACGTGTTGTAATACATATACAAGTACATAAAATACAATAAAATAGTACATAAAAATAAAATAAATAAGTAATAAAAATTTAACTTCTAGTGAGAAGTTTGTCAAAACTTGTATGCCCCTGGTACAAATTATCTACCACTCTTCTCATCCTTTTCATTCTCTCCAAATTCACAAATATCTTTCAATCTGCATCTTATTGCCCCATTTTATAAGCAAATCATATTGATTTTGTCAACGCTTTATAACATTTACAAGTCGTGTCCGTGCTGAATTGTCATATATATAATAGTGCCATTTATAAATTAATATAGATATATCTATTAATAGTGACAAAATAAAGTTTCTAACTTCTTGTAAGAAGTTTGTCAAATAATTGCATGCCACCGTGCAATGTTCATTCATTCTATATCATAGTGCCCCTTTTCAAAGTTTAGTCTGTTCTTAGAAACAAATCAAATTGATTTTGTCAACGCATATATATACAATATTTGCATGTCATGTCCGAGTTATTTTGTCAAATATAATATTCTTGCTAGTGCCATAAATAATGCCATTGAATTTATCTCACATGGTCACAGTCATTGTAAAAAAGTGTGCAACTGGCCTCAGGGAGGCTCCTCAGCTAAATTTTCGAACTCAAATAGAGTCGAAATTTGCTACTTTGTAGTCTAAAGCCTTTTAAAGAAAGTTTCGATTTAATTTGTGAAAGTGATGTTCGAAACTGTCCAACTCTAGGTCCGTGTGAATATCTACGTTTCTTTGATACCACTCTGCGCCAGTTAGTCTTATTAAGATCTTGTTCTGCGCTGCTGTGAGTTTCCCATGCTCACGTTCTGATACGTTACACTATGCTGGTGAGGCATAGGTCATGATCGGTTTTATCACGGAGGTGTACAGTAACCTCTTTAGTTTCAAGCACAATTTTTCACTGTAAATGGTGAATTGCAGTTTTAAAGTTGCAGAATTGGCTTTATTTTTAAATTTTTTCACATGATCCGACCTAGTCAGTCTGTTGATAATGACTAGACCTAAGTAGGTAGCTTTATTTACCCTTGGTATCACTTGGTTAAAAAGTACTAGATCATTATACTCTCTAATTGATTTCATGTTCTTCTGGATAATCAATAGTTGGGACTTTTGAGCATTTACCTCGAATTTCCAATCTAAACACCATTCTTCATAATCATAAATCTTTTCCTGCAGTTTCTCTATAGCCATGCTCGGGTTACTAGATTTTACTATGACACCTGTGTCATCTGCATAGAATGCAGTTAGACTGTTCCAATCGCCCTTATCGATTGGGAAATCGTGTGTAGATAGGATATACAAAATTGGTCCGAGTATGCTACCTTGCGGTACGCTTGCTCTAATACTCCTCACCGTGGAGCATAAGTTTTTCATTCTTATTTGAAAGTTTCTCTCAGTCAAATAACTATTTATAAATTTTATTAATCCTTTCGGGAGCTCAAGTTCTATAAACTTATAAATTATTCATTTGTGCCATACTCTATCAAACGCTTTATTAATATCAAGCATCAACAAAGCCGAAGTCTGTTTTAGATATAATCCCCTGCCAGCATAATCAACTATACGTAACAATTGCTTAGTAGTATCAACTTTCGCCCTGAACCCGAACTGTCCATCTGGTAAGCAACTTAGATATGGTTTGAGCCTTGTATATACTATTCTTTCCAGCATCTTCCCAAGAGTGCAAAGCAAACTTATAAGCCGGTAGCTGGTCGGGGATAGTAAATCTTTGTTTGGTTTAGGAAGTAGAATTATATTTGCAGTCTTCCATATTGCCGGAAAATAATTTAGCGATAAGCATGCATTAAAAATCTTGGTTAGGTATTCTACGTAATGATCTGGTAGGGCTTTGATCATTTTATTTTTAATGTTATCTAAGCCAGGGGCTTTTCATAGAGGCTTATATTCTTAGTTCTTAGAGGCTTATTTTTCTGTGGATCTGTGCGCAGTGCCTTAGCCAGTTTCCCTATACTATTCCATAAACGCTCTTCGTGGAAATATTCCTCAGTTAGTAGCCATGGGGAAACGGGGATCTCACAACACATCGGTGGCAGCGGTATCACTTATTTTGGTCTGGGGCACACGACTTATTTTCTTAGAGAATAGTTTAAGTAACAAATTCAATGTATCTTTGATGCCAATGTATTATTTGATGCTTATGTATTAATTCAATATATCTATTGGTGATTTGCTGTTTCTGACTTATTCTACACCCATAAAAAAGAAGGAAAAAAATAAAAGACAGTTGTTCCCCTTTTTATGCACGAGGTCCACCTAGACCAATAAACCTCCGTTAAGGTTCCTTATTCATATTATATAGTTTAGTTTGGTTTGAGACAAAAAATGGAAGTAGAGTACCTTGCATAATATTTTTTTCTCTTAGATGAAGTGCATAATATTAAAAAATTCCCGTTTTTTTCGATTTGAAGAATGACTATTTAGGTTTGACAAGCACAACCATTTTGGACATTGCAAGTTTTCCTTCATAATTTCAATAATTTACTTGCCGTTACTGAACCAAGCATTTTTTGTCCAACATTTAGATTGACTTTTAAGTTTAAAATATTAAATTATGCTATTTTTAATTGATATATCGTATGGATAAAAAGATTCTAAAGTTTTATTTATTTATTTTGATTTTGTATGAAAGTTTTTTTTCTTCGAATTTTACCATATAGGCACTTAGTTTATCCTATCATTAAATTTAACTATAAAAATTTTGTGATTAATTTTCACTTACGAGTGCATTCAATAAAATCTATTTCGCAAATTAAAAACTTGTCATTATTTAAAATAGATTTTTAAACGTTTATGAAAATGAAATATAATAAAAAATCAATGAATTTCGAGGATTTTCCTGCATATTAATACAAATGTCTATTTCTTTACTTATTTTTTAAAACAAAGGTTTTTGTTTCTATGAAATTTGTTCAAAATTTTTTACATTTGGCAGTTTGAAAATTAGCATTATTTAAAAATTCCTTTTTATATGCTAACATTAAATTTGGTTGCTGGATATTTGAATAAATTCTGTAACATTTTCATGCATTTTAAAATTGTCCGCATTTCAATTAAAATGTAATGCACTCTAAATTAAAAAAGGTTATGTTTTTTCTCACATTTTGTAGCGAAATTTAAAGTTATTTTGAATTGTCGATTTACTTGAAATGTTAATTGTACTACTTTTTAAAAGCAACGTTCATATTTATGGTCGCAAGGCTTCGTATAGGAACTTGATAAATAAATATTATTCCTACACGGAGAAGAAATTCTGGTGAAATTACAATACGTACGGTAGCGACATTTCTGGTAAAGAAAAATTCTTATTAATAAAACCAAAATGAACGCTTTTTGAAAAATTAATTTGTTAATTTTTTCATTCTCTGGAAATTAACTAAATTGCAGACCGGAAATTTTGATTCTCAAAATCGTAGTTGTAATTACCATACATTTAGTAAAAAGTACAGAACTGAAGCATAAATTTAACCAAGTAAATGCTTTTTTTGCAATTATCATGATGAAGTTACCAAATTTTCCACATTTTGGATGAAAGTGCAACTAGAAGAACAATCGCAAACTTGAGCTGGTCTTTTTTTAAAGCTGATTAGAAGTTATTAAAATTTTTTAATAACTTCTATAGTTTTCATTCGATTTATTTTAAAATCCAACAGACCAAAAAAGGAAAGGAAAATGTGAGAAATGGAAGAAGAAAAGAAGAATAGCAACACAGTCGGTAAAAAGGAAGTAGTATTCCACAAAATTAAGATGAATTGGTAAAGTGAAGCTGATTTCTATTAATTCTGTCCTGCTTTTCTTAAAAATTAAAACAACTTTTTATTCTCCTGCGTAAATTGATTAGCATAATTAAAGAAAAAATATTGTTTAATTTTTGTTCTACAGTTTGCTTCAATCTCTCATTTCTGCTCAACTTTTGGCCTATTTTCTATGAACTTTACTTTGACTGTGCAGAAAAGAATTTTCATTCGGTTTGTTATTGCATACATATTAGTGTTTTATCTAGTATAGATGTAGTTCTTATTTTGAAGTTTTTTTACAGTATTTTTAATGCTATAAATTAAATATTAATGTCTGACTTATAGAGCAATTTTTGTCGCAATGTTATTCTTTTGTTATAATTTTGTTATACTATCTTTTATTAATTGAAATTTAATATAAATATATCACATAAAACATCTCAAGAGTGTTTTAGTCGCAACAAAATATTCCAAACATCAAATATCACATACCATGCGAAAAATATTAGGTTTATTAGACGTCATTGTGCTAGCAAAATCACCTAGAATTGACCAAATGTTTGCGACCAAAATGTTAGTTTTCAAATATTACATAATTACGCTTGCAATTAAGTTTAAATGAATAAAGAAAAAACTCTTCAAATTTTTCCAAACGTTCCTTTCAAAAGATAACACCATAATGCGCCCAATATAATTTGTACACATTGAAGAAAAAATATTTAAAAAAAAATTTAAATATATAAACGATTTAATTCATTAATTTTATAATCGAAGTAATTTTTTTGAAATTGAAAAGGAAAAATTTAAAGCGGTAATCAAACATGGGCCTATTGTGTATTGTCTACGTTTGCTAACAAAAAATCAGAGGATTTTAAAAATTAAAAAAAAAAAATTAGTATCTCTAGAGATTACTAGTGTATTTCGGCAAGTCGACGGCATTTACCGACGATTATAACAATGTACAATGCAAGTTTTATAGTATTTGACGCACTGCGAAAAAAAGTATGGTCTAAACTATCAAAATATGGTAAAAGTTACCTTGTGTTTGGCTCTATGGCAATACCTAAAAGCTGGGCAAAATTGGCCTGAATACTCGATTTTGGTAAAATTAACAAAAAAATAGTTTTTAAATATGTCATAAAATTTCGTAATTATGCCATTATACCTTAGAGCATGGAATAAAAACCATTTTTTCCATTAAATTTACTTTTATGTTCTATATTTTTTACTAAATGTAAATAGAACTATAATTATGAAAACCAGAATTTTCGGTAAATCATTACCATATGAAGGGAAAAAATTACAAATATGAATGGTTTAAATGCCGTATATTTTGGTTTAATTTATCTGAATTATGGTTTTTTTTTAAATCAGAAATCTGGCTACTAATCAATACGGAAATTTTAACAGAATTTTGTTTTCTCCAAGTGCTCTGTATTATTGAGATTCAAATTTAATTTAAAATAAACCCTTTTATTCTTTTATTTTTTGTTTATGTTTTAATGCTTATTAATGCAATTTGTTAATGTTTAATTGTTAAACTTTAATAATGTAGTTTATTAACGTTTACTGTTTATTTCGTTAACGTTCTTTGGTTCTCTGTTAATGTATGAACGTCTTGAATTAAAAAAAAGTTTTTGACTACTTAAAAAATGATTTATATCAATATTTTGATAAATAATAAACATCCTCAACATATTTATTTCTAATTAGATAATAGAAGTAATTTTATGATATTATTGAACATTGAAGTTGATTTCTGATTTCTATTGCACTAAGCGATTTTTTTATTTTTGTCTTTTGAAAGAGGACTTTTTTAATCTATTTATTATGTAGAAAAAATATATCAGTCTAATAGTTGGTGGATATTATCCTTCTTATCGTGAGTTTTAAGTATTTGGTGTAATATTTTCTAATTCTGAACTTAAAACCTTTGAAAAGATTTTAAAATATAGTAAATACATTTTCGTATGAAGAGATTTAGATTTAGTGTCATAGTATTAGAGAAACTATTTCTAAGCTTAAAATATTTTAAGCTTAAAATATTTTAAGCTTAAAATTATTATTTGAGTTTGAATACGGGATGATTGCAGGCGCTCGAAGCGTAGGAACCAGTATCAGCAAAACGGCTGCTCCTGTGAAGTGTTCGAGAGCAGCAGTTATTAATATGTATAGAAAGTGGACTCTTAAGCAGAAAACTGGCACCTCAGCGTCAGGCTTGTGATCGTCACAGGCTACTGAATGCTCTAGCGGAAGGGAGACTTGCCAGAGTTGTCCAGTCCAACAGAAGAGCAACAGTACGTCAAATAGCGGGGAATCTCGGTGAGGGTGCAACTGCGAACGTCTCTGAGAGAACTGTGCGCAGAACATTGCACAGTATAGGCTATGGGAGCCGATGACCTGTTCGAAAGCCTCTGTTGTCAACTTTGAACAAGAACAGACATCTCCAGTTTTCAAAAGAGCATGAAGATTAGACAGTAGATGACTGGAAAAGGGTCATGTGGTCTGATGAATCGCGTTTTCAACTGCACCATGCAGATGGCACAGTTCGGATATGACGAAAACAGCAAGGAAGCATGGACCCCAACTGCAGTGCTAGAACAATTCAAGCTGGTGGAAGCAATGTTATGGTTTGGTGGATGTTTTCTTGGCATTGCAAAATAAAAGCAAATACATTTTATATACATACGTACACAAATACGGACATATAATGAACATACACAAGTATATGCATTCATTATGTACACACGTACATGTCTCCACTGCATGCATATGCATACACACTCGTACATTTAATTCAGTTACATTCAAACGTGCATACGGTGTATCTAAATGCGTATTAAATGTTTGATTATACGATGCATTATACTATCTGTACTGTATAATATAATCATGTATACCGTATACAATCGTCCTTACATACAATCGTAAATTTAGATTACTTCTAATTAATTACATGCTATCTAGATTAGATGTCACATATTTCGATTACTTGTAATTACGATTACAAGTAATTTATTATTTTAATCCCGATTACAGTTGCAATCAAAATCATGAATGTAAGTAACCATGATTACAAGTAATTGATTACTGCAATTGGTTATTGTAATTGATTATTGGAATCACATTTACAATTGTAATCAAAATTTGTAATCATGCTTACTAGTAATCGAAAGATATAATCGATTACATCTTTGCCTGACTCTCATGTAATCAGAGATTCTGATTACTCGTAATCGCAATTATTTGTAATCCTGATTACAAGTAATTCTTTATATAGTGGTAATGATCTATAGTCAATTAAAGTTATTGTAATTGATTACTTTATGCGAAGTCCGACTCCGCTATGTTGTAAATGCAATTCCAGCTCAAAAGTTTGTTCAAACAATTTATTAATTTTAAGGAGATAAAACAGTTTGAATTTTGTAAGAATGTAACCCTTATGGATAGAAATTTTTTTTGTAGAAAAAATTATTTAAAATGAAGAATAATTCTTTTGCGAGATTGCAATATTGCTATTTATTTAAACAATACTAGTTCGAAATTTGCTTTGAACAGTTTATTTATTTAATCTTTATTATTATAATGATATAAAGCGATGTAAATTTTATGTTGTATTTTCTTATTAAATTAAATGTTTTCAGGACTTTTTTTAAACGATTATACATTAGCGTGCAAAAGCTTTTTGTCACCCTGTGAAAAGCCTTTTGGTTTTCCTCTTCTTTTTCCAGCATTTTTTTCATTGTTTTTAATCGAGCCAACTTATATGCTACACTTGGTTACGGAATTTTTAATCTTATTTCTATTTAGTCGTAAATGTTCGGACAAAATTTGAATCTTAGCACGCAGCTCAGCTGAACATTCCTTTTTTTATATTTCGAGTCATGTAAGAACAAATTCTACGAAAACAAACGTTAATATTAAATTAATATCATATACATATAAAATTAAAATTTAGGCTCAGTAAATAACTATGCAAAACTTATTTATTAAACTAAAAATATTATTATTATAAACAATAAAATGTATCCAACACTTACTTTAATGTACGAAATATGCTAATATTGCTCATGCAATTCTTGTCAGACATAAAAATTGTATTTGATCTAAAGTAGCTTTCAAAGCACTGACTTTGATACATTTTATTTTCAATAAGCATACTAGGTAAGTATAAAAATATGATTAAACTATTTTATCATGTTTCGAATCAAAAATCTAAAATTAAGTTTAAATATAGACTTTTGCACGTTAGTGTAAGTTTTTCCATTCTCGAATCTTTTCGATTCACGAATAAATTTATAATAAATTTAATATATTATTCTGAAGTTAAGTGGAAAAAATATAGATTCCTGTTTCAGTTACGGAAATGAGAGTGGATCTAATGTGATTTTCCGTTGGGAACATCTTTTTCAACAAATGCAAACAATGATGATCTTGAGACATGTTACTTTAAAATAATAGCATTGAGTGAATATGTTTGATTATATCTTTTCAAGCATAATAACGATTTCAAGATATAAAAAAATTTTCTGAAGTCAAATGAACAGAAGATGTTATTCCCATGGGAATATGATGCAGGTAATTTCAAACTCTTACGATAGATTGATCTCAAATTGAAGTAAATACATTCTTTAAAAAAACATAATTTTTTTTATTAATTTTAGATTGGAATTTTCCGTACCTGAATTTAAAACGTATTTTTATTTCTCTACATGAGTTTAATTTTAGTTTTTTTACGAAGTGATGTTTGATATTAATTGGATAAAAACTTGATATTGTAATATATTGATATGATTGCATTTGCATATCAATGTATTTTTATAATTAAATGAAACTTTACTGCAACTGCGGTTCAGTTCAAATAAATTAAATATTTTGTACAACTATTGCTTACTGTTTCTCATTTGAGAATTAGAGTATATAAGCTGTTTTTTAAAAAGCGTATCTTTTTTGTTGTTTTGATATAGCATATATACTCAAGGTTTTTTAATAAGAGAGAATATCGATAGAAATTTTAGCAGATCTTATTATCGGGTTAAAAAATTTAAGATGGCTGCCAGTCTTGACGAAGCGACCTTTTAACAATTCGAAATATTTAAAAAAAATATTAATAAATGCTTGTTATTTGCTTTTATTTATGTACTCATTGATAAAAGAAAAAATATCTCCAAAAACAGTTTTATAAGTATGGCATTTTGAAGTTCTCCATCTCAAAATATTATTTTTGATTCCTAAAAGGCTCTTTTGATTCCTAAAAGGCTTTCTTTTTCTGAAACATCAAAACACAATTTTGAGTCGTCATATACGTGCTTTGAAATTTATAATTGCTATCTTATTTTTATTTTACTTTTTTTTGTTCAAATTTTAAGTTTTTTTCGACAAGCCATAATTTTGTTTTTACCTAATTTACCTTAAAAGTTTTACATTTATGTTTTGGATCACATTCATTCAATAAAATCAATCACATCTAATCTACTTATTGAAAAAAAAATATGGTATAAGGAGAATAAGGTAAAATTTATAGTGTTCCTGCCTCTAAGGGAACACCGAAATGCTCGATAATTTTTACTGGAGAGTTTTGGTAATAAATCCCGTAAAATAAACAATAATATATGGTTTTATAAATATGATGAAGTTTAGTAAATGTGGTAAAATATAGTTATTTTTTCATGATACCTTAGAACATGGCACTAAAATTCGGCTAAATTTACTTTTCTGTATTATATTGCTTCTTAAATAGGTGGTAATAAGTGCTAGAATTTTGAAAAACAGAAAGTCCATTAAACCGTTACCATATAAGTAGAAAATTGCCAAATGAATGGTTTAAATGGTATATTTTGGTTTTATTAGCCAGAATTATGTTTGTTTGTTTTTTCACAAAAATGAGATTATCATACTGTACTCTAATTTAACCACAATTTTTTCTCCGTCCCTTTACGTTTTTTGCTAGTTTGTTTTTGGAAACGTTGCCAGAAAGCACTTACATACCTTGTGAGATGGAAAAATATGGAAAGATTATTTGAAAGTAAACATTGTAAAGAAACTTAAAATACTTAAAAACGATTTTCTTTCAGTCGTTTATAATGTAGGGTGAGGTTAAATTATTTACCGGTTTTCAAAATGCTGCATATTAAAAGGTATACGATTTATAATAGACGGGTGATATATATCATAGGATATACGTACACTCATCAATTTTCTGGCACTTGCTACACTCCTTACCGAGCATTTCTCTACAGTGAAGTGCCTCATAAGTGTATAGGGCACTTCCGGTGATGTTCTTTTATTTCCAAGACCCTTGAGATGATTGTATCATGTGATATCCAATATGTATTATAAGGATATGTGAATGACAGGATTAATGCTCCTGTTATACCAACAACGTTGTCAGCCACTGCATGAGTTTTCACTGTTCTAGTAATGGGCATTGATAAAAACAGGCTGCTGTACGAATGAGTAGAATTGAATTACATTTAGAATGTGCACCTGGTTGTGGCATTCCATGGGTATCCAGTCAGGCATTCATTAACGAGGCTGTTCTCAACTGAGAACAACTGAGATATCTTTAAATAGGGCACTTCTTAAAGACATTCTTCTGTTGCTATGGCTTTCGAGGTTTCCCAGTTTCTTCTACGGGAAATCTGAAGTACAGGGTTTATGCTGCCCTAAAACGAACAATGACGTAAGCACTTCATGAACGCATGGCTGTTCTAGAGATGGACATTGATTGAAACATGCCCTAGAGGTGATGAACAGAGCTGGATTACTTGCGATGTGAGCTGGGTGACCAATAGTGCAACAATTGAACATATTTCAATATGCACCAGTAATTTAAAGAGTGTATGTTTCTTTCCAAGAATTTTATATTTCTTGAAAAACAGTCTCTTGAAAGCAGATGAAATATTTAACTTAGAATCATCGTTTAAGGGGTTAGGTAACTATTATATTACGGTAATTTATTTTAGACTGGTGGGCTGCGCCCCCTGCTCGCTAACGCTCGCCAACCCCCGAAAATTGCTACACAATCTTATATGATTTGCTTCGCTCGCTACTAACTTAGGTACAAAATTCTAAGAATTCAAAACAATCATTCAAATCCTTATAAAAACTTTTTTTTAAAAAATTACGTACTACATAAGTAAATGTAATTCGTAATAATTATATAAGTAAATACTAAGTCATTAAAATAAATTTGAATTCAAATAAATGACATGTAATTTGTTCAACCTATTAGAAATGTGCGATAGTATTATTCGCGATATAAATCAAAAATCGTCAAATAAATTCGTAATATATAAATTCCTGAAAAAAAAAGCGCTTTCGACAAAATACTAAAATAGAGATCTAACGACAAAGACTACTCACTTCTGCGTAACTTAATAGTACTAGATTGCCGCATCTGATGCTCTCTGGTTATTTCAGTTTCCGTTTCTAAAAGCGCTATAAGTTGAGTCACCTCAACTAGATTTGGCATGTGACATTTTTAGCGGCAATCATTGGTCGATTCGCCGTGTAAGAGAAATAGTAACGTAAACAAAACAAAGCAAACGTTGCCACCGGCGGAAAAGAAATACAGCCAAAATTTGGGAGCCACGTAAGAGAATTATATATATTAGATAAAGATAACAATGAAATAAATCAAAATTCTGGTATGTTCTTTTTTTATAAGGTCAGAGGGAGTATAATGAAACATACAATTTAAACTGATTCAATTTTGTGATAGAGAGTCGCCGCTAAAACATATGTTATATTTAACTATAATTAAAGTGATTTTGATTCCTTCACAATTTCAGCTGCTCTAAAAAATTAAAATAATTGAGTTAACCATTGAAAGTAAATTTCATTTCTAAAACTAATTCTGCTGTTGTTGTTGTCGGCCGTTTAGATAGAGGGGTGCAATCTCCCCTCTTCGTTAGAAGAGGGGAAGTCGAATCGACTTCTGCCACACCCATACATAATACCCGTTTATAGGATGGACCCAATCATACATTCATGCATTCATCCACTGATCGTAATTTTGACCTGAACCAGAGAACGATCCATCTCCAATTCAGTACCCCCAGAGATTTTGATTTTCTATGGGAACATGGAGGATTTTGTGAGCTGACACATTTGACGCGCATCAGTCGCTATTTACTACAAGGGGAATCTTCGGCCGGCTGGATTCGAAATCCTGTTCTGACAAACGTGAGTCCAGTTCCCTACCAAAAAGGCTATCCCGGTCCTTTTGTTTTTTTCCCTACTTGTTTATTATGTGGAAATTTTTTCTTGTATGCATTTGGAATCTTTATTTTTTTGTCCTCATACTTCAAAAACAAATTAAAAATAAATAAATAAATCAATTATTGAAATGTTTACGTTTCTTATTTAGCAATTTTATTTTTTTTGTTTGGAAGTGCACAATGAAGCACTTGCTAATGAAGTACAATGAAGTATGTTTCACTGTGTCTCAGGTAAATATACTTACCTGAAATAACATGTTCCTGGTAAATATAATATCATTGGTCTAGCAGTATAATAATGCTGGATATCTATAGCTAAAATGATATGGAATATTTTGTAACGATACATGAAAAGCAGGAATTGTTCAAAATCGATATCCGCCATCTTCAGATTTGGAAGATTGCGACTATCCATATTATAACACAGTAGAAGTATTAATGAGAATGAGAAAGCAATGACTAACAAACGCAACACTGAATAATTATGCTTTATTCAAGGAGGGGAACTGAAACCAAAGGAAACAGATTCTGTTAGAAAAGTCATAAATTTAAATGCGAAGTATTTTATACGAAAATACATAGACCCAGTGTTAAAGTATTTGGTTCTGCAAAGGCAAGCATTCCTTGAAAACAATCAAATTGCGCTGAAAATGTTATATCCTATCCCTTCAAAAGCAACTGAAGAAAAACGTAAATACTAAAATTAGTCTAACAGAGGCTTCTCTTTTTTTAATCTAGTTATAACTCTAGTTTAGTTTCTAGTTTCTCCTATCCCTTCAAAAGCAAGAAGAAAAAAACAAAATTGCTAAACTTAATCTAACAGAACGGTCTAATACTAACTTAATCTAACGCCGGTCTCTTTTCATCTACTCCTTGCTTCCTTAATTATTTTATCTTTATAATTTTTTTATAACCGTCGTTGAAAAACTGACCCAATTTTGGGTCAACGACTACTAATGTTCAACTCTGTAGCTTTGTAATTTTGAACCCAATCCAGAAAGCAAGAGAACTCCTACATCAAGTATTGGGATATATTTTGCCTTTGTGGAAGACATTTTGATGGAACTAACCCTCATTTGCGTTACGTGGAGAGGAAAGTCACGAGAACCTCACACGGATAGCCTGATGGCAAGGGGAAGGATATACATATATGTATATATATATATATACATATATGTATATATATATATATATATATATATATATATATATATATATATATATATGTGTATATATATATATATATATATATATATATATATATATATATATATATATATATATATATATATATATATATATATATATATATATATATATATATATATATATATATATATATATATATATATATATATATATATATTGTAAGAGTTAAATAAAATTATTATTTTTAGCGTATTAAAGTAACGTAAAGTTATTTACGTATTGTTATTAAAATTGATAGATTGCATAATTGGTATATGTACTAATAATTGGATATAGTCATGATTAAAAATAGTTAGATAATTGAAATATCGTGATAAAACAAATTAAGGCTGAAATATACAAAAGGGTAATTAAATTAAATTAAAGGGGAATGTGATCGTTAAGGAAAGTGGTAGTACAATGCTAATGTGGGATAACAATATCCCAATAGGTTTTGTTTGAGCTTGTTATGTTGTAGCGAGCAACGCCCTCTAGTTAAAAAGAAATTGTAAAAGTAGTTGTAGTTTGTCGTTCGAAGCATTCGAACCTATCGTGTGTTCAATGTTTCATTTTGGATTTTGTAATTGTTTCGTAATAATAAAATTGTTATTTGTTTATAAGAACCAGCGACCTAGTTATTAGATACTACAGGTTTAAAGGGTCACAAAGTGTGAAAAAATTATAACCAAAGCACCTTGTTTTATAAAATTAGCACTATTAATAAATATACATTATAGTTGATAGTAGCTAATTTTTTTTTTTTTTTATGTATACCTCTTTTTCTTTTTTTAAGGTTAAACATAAATACAAAATAAATCACCTTTGTAATATTATATTAATATGCCTATTTAAATAGTTAGATACACAGTTAGGTATGGTTCAATAAACAATTTGAGAATATTTTATGACATTCTTATAAATATATCTAAATTTTATCACTACCAAATCAAATAGAAAAATTAAAATAATGCAATAAAAATGTTGTTCATTAATAAGTTTAATTAGTTACATCATTTCAAACCAAATAACCTCACAAAAATAATAAATACGGCACCATTTGTAAGAGTTAAATAAAATTATTTTTGGTGCGTATAAGGATAAGGTTATTTATGTATTATTTATTAAAATGGATGGATTGCATAATTGGATGTATCTCTGGATATAGTCATGATTAAAATAGGTAAAATGTTTGAAATGTCGTGATAAATAAAATTAAGGCCGAAAATATATTATAGGTTGTGGCAACTCAAGCCACGAATAAGGTTAAATCCCCACAAAAGGGATTTCTACTAGGCGTCTTCCCTAACCGAGGGAGAATTCAGTCAGAATGAAACTTGTACTGGCGAGATAAACATCTCGTGGAATCGGAAAAATCTGATTTGAATATATAATGCATAATCAGGAAAATTTTATGTTTATTTGTGTTTATGTTTAGTATTCCTATTGTTCTGTTTAATAAATATATAAAAAGGAAAAATTTGGAAAATCATTACGATTATGGACAGGCTATTACTATTGAATAACGCAACCAACAGGTTTGATTGATAAGTAAATATTACATGGTGACCACCGGACCTCATATAGTATGGAATTATGAAATTGTGAAATGTGAATTGCGAACATTCATTAAAAGGCACGGAATAAATATTTTTGATGAAAATATCCTCAGATAGTGAAACGCTGAGATTTGAGGTAGGTCCATTTTTCTTTGTTCCAATTTATTGATATATAAAATGGATTTAGAACGAATTAAGGAAAAACGAAAAAGGTTAAGAATTTCATTTAGTAAGCATTTAACTAAGATAGAAAATACGATAGGAATTGAAATTTCGAATGAATACACGAAAGAAATGAAAGTGAATGAGCTTTTGAGCTTAAAATCTCAGCTCACAGAAAAATTAAATGATTTAATTAAAGCTGATGATGAAGTGCAGTTAAAAATTGAAATAAAAGATATGGCAGCTGAAATAGATTTAAGTGAAGAATATAAAGATAAGGGTATTGAAGCGAAATCGAAAATAGAAAGGAATTTAGAAAATTTAATTGTTAAACCACAAGGTGTAATTCAGATAAGCGAGACAAATGTCCCGGCAAATGTAAATAACACTGTTCAGTTTGTACCACATAACGTGCAAAATACTTCTAACGCTCAAAACGAAACTAAAAATATTGTCAAACTCCCGAAACTAAATATTCAAACTTTTTACGGTGATTGTAGTTATTTTTTAGATTTTTGGAATTCTTTTGAAGTTGCAATACACAATAATACTTCATTATCGAAAATAGAAAAGTTTACATATCTAAAATCCTATCTAGGAGGAGTTGCATTAAGTGCTGTGTCGGGATTTTCACTTACGGATCAAAATTATGACGCGTCAATACAATTGCTGAAAGATAGATTTGGGCGAACTGATATTATAATGTCAACACATATGCATAAACTGTTATTAATAGATCCTGTTAAATCTTGTAATAATATTGTTGGATTAAGAAAAAAGTATGACGCAATAGAAATCCAAATTAGGTCTTTACAATCATTAGGAGTAGCTGCAGGAACTTATAGTAATCTCCTATGCCCAGTAATTCTACAAAAATTACCCGAGGAATTGAACTTAAATTTTAATCAGCAACGTAAAACAGGTGAATTATTCGATATTTCTTTGTTGCTTCAATTTATTAAAGATGAGGTAAATTGCAGAGAAGCATCATTATTATTAGCGAGTCCTAAAAATGAAACTGTTAGAGATTATTCATTTAAAAATAAAACAGATCAAAGTTACCCTAATAGGCCTCATTATTCGAACACTAAAAGGAATGATTATTTGGGCAATAAATCTAGCGCCGCAGTTTTAGCTACACACATCGAAGAACGATATTCACACCCTCATAAATTTGACTCTTACTCGAAAACAAATTACAATTCAAAGCGAAACTTTAATACTTCCTATTCTGATAGACATGTGAATAATTTAAAATGCATTTTCTGTTCTAAAAATCATATGAGTCACGATTGCTTGTTAAATGTGTTTGAGAAGAAGAAAGCTTTAATGTCTAAGGGCTTATGTTTTATATGTTTTCAAAATCATTTAAGTAAATTTTGTGATAGGAATTGTCAAAAATAGAAACAGTGTAATTCTTCTTCTCATAACTCTTTAATTTGTAATGGGAACGAACATAATGAAAGAAAAAATGTTTCTTGAACTTGAACTGGAGTAGTATACAAAGTGCCTGTCCGCGAAGCGGACAATTGACTTTTCCATCTGTGGTAGTGCCCGTGGGCGCCTGTAATGGTGTCGATGTATAGATGAGTAGAGTGGCGAGCGAAAACGCAGAAGCGGAAGTCACAAAATTAGTTTATACTAAGAGTGATAAGTCCTAATATATGATGGTTACATGAAGTGAGAGTGGCAATATGAAATTTAGGTATAGTACTAGGGGTGGTATGCTCGCGAGTCAAGGATCACCCTTCTGGTCATTTCCCCTCTCTGCGAGCATCCATATATATAAAGGGTGGCCACTATTTGTAGTACTTTGATAATATACAATCAGAGAGCAAAAACGCAGTGATTGGGTTGTGGCTTTTCATATCCACAATAAGCTCTTTGTTTAGTAGGGTGTCAAACCCACCTGGGTCATTATTTTTAGCTTTGCTATAGAAACTAGCATTTAATTTGTTAATAAAACTCATAATAGGGTCGATGTTAAGGTCTTTTTTGATATTTATGTTAGGCAGGTATCTAGGTGCACCAGTAAGGCGTCTTAGAATCTTGTTTTGAACAATTTCCAGTTTGTTAGTCTGGGCTTTGTTAATTATATTGCCCCAGGCGGGGCAGGCATAGGTGAGGATTGGCTTTAGGCATTGCAAGTACAGCAGACGCTTGAGGTTAATCGGGAGGGAAGAGTTAGCATTGAGTAAAGGTTTAAGGCAATTGTATGCTGCATAGGTTTTGTTAATTATATTTTGTATGTGGAGATTCCACGTGAGTTTGTCAGTGAAGGTAACTCCTAAGTAGGTAGCCTTATTCGTAATTGGAATTTTGTTATTAAAGAGGATGACGTCACTTTTGATTTTTTTGTGCCTTTTTTTTCCTTCTAATGATCATTAGTTGAGATTTCTCAGTATTAATCGCAATTTTATTGTTGCGACACCAATCTTCAATTGGGGGCATTTGTTCATTAAGGCTCTTAACAGCATTATCTGGGTTTAAGGATCTCATAGCAATTGCATGCAAAATGTTTCGGCGCCAGCGGTTGACGCCGTGCAAGGGGGGAAAGGGGGAATCCCAGAAACTCAAAATGCTATATCGTCTATGATTTCTCTTTCTTCTAAAGAAAATAAAATAAAGAGGAGCGCTTCTAATTCGATCTTATTGCAAACTTTTTCGGCGGAAAGCAAAACAAAACAAGGAGTTAATATTCAATTGCGTTGTATGTTAGACGGAGGGGCGAATAAATCTTTCGTTTTGAGAGAAATAGCTGAGTCATTAAATTTAGAAGTGATTAATAAAGAATCATTAATTATTTATACATTCGGAAATGAAATCACAGAAAAGCGCACATATGATGTGGTCGAATTAACATTACAAAGTATAAAAAATTCAAATCGAAAGATAAAAATACAAGCAGTGGTAATCGACTCGATTACTTCGGCACAAATTAACATTCCGTCACAATGGGTTAGAAATATTGCTATAGAAATGGGGATTGAATTAGCTGATGTTAGTACCTCCAATAAAATACATGTTTTAATTGGTTCGGATTACATATCACAAATTTTAGGTGAAAGGAACGTAAGAATTAGTAAAAGGTTGATCGCAGTGGATAGTATTTTTGGAGCTTTACTACAAGGACAGGATAAGGAATCCAATTCACCGGAGGTGCCAGTCAATCATTTATTTGATGAAAATGAAGAATTAAATTGTGATAGGATTAAGAATTTGTGGTCATTGGAAGCAATCGGGATAAATGCAGATAAAGAACTATGTCCGTCAGATAAAGAAATTTTGGAATCGTTTGAACAAAATACGACATATTCAAATAAAAGATACGAAACTCGATTATTATGGAGGGCGGATAATAGAGAATTGAATAGTAATTATGAAATTGCAAAACGTCGTTTATTTAGTTTAAACAAAACATTCGAGAGAAATAAGGGATTATATTTAAAATACGATGAGATATTAAATGAGCACGTACGGGAAGGAATTGTAGAAAGGGTAGAAATGTATTTAGATAAAAATATAAATACAAGTTATTTTCTCCCACATTACGTGTAGTACGCGAACAAAAGGACAGTACAAAGGTTAGGGTAGTCTTCGATGGATCTTCAAAGGGTAAAGGGGAATTGTCATTGAACGATTGTTTAGATTGCGGTCCAAACTTAAACCCGGATTTACTAAAAATTACTTTGAGGTTTAGATTGCACAAAATTGCAATTTGCGCTGACATTCAGCGTGCATATTTGGAAGTAGGGATCGCAGAACAAGATAGAGATTTTTTAAAATTTTTGTGGATAAAAGGGTCCTAATCTCGATCTCAGCAATCATAATATCCAAACTCTTCGATACAAAAGGGTTACATTTGGAGTTAAGTGTAGCTCATTTTTGTTGTCAGCAACAATAAGATTACACATAGAGAAATATCGCAAAGACTATGGTGAAGCGTGTGAAATGCTCCATGAACTCTATGTAGATGATATGATCGACGGAACTTCTGACGTGCAGGATGCCTTTCGTTTGAGTAAGGAGATGATATTTATTCTTGGACAAGCTAGCATGAATCTACGTAGATGGACAACAAATTCTCCGATTCTTGGCGAAGCATGGAAACAAGCTTTTATAGATTGCCGAGAAACATCTCAAGAACTAGGCGTACCTTTAAAGATTTTGGGACTTATCTGGAACAATGTTGAGGACAACATTAGATTCGACATTCGACAGTTTGAAAAGCTGAGATTGTGCAAGGCGATAACTAAACGAATTATCTTGGCAGCAGGCGGTATGCTTTTTGATCCCATTGGACTAATGAACCCCTTCAGCATCAGAATAAAGCTTTTGTTATAACAGATTTGGGAAAAGGGCATTTCATGGGATGAGTGTATTCCCACTGAAATAAAGGACACATTTTTTGATTGGTATGACGAATTAAAGATAATTCGAAACTTGGAAATACCTAGGCAATATTTCGAAGAACTGGATTGGGAGTCATTAGAGATTCATATTTTTTCCGATGCAAGCCCTAAATGTTATGGAGCTGTAGCTTATTTCTGGATGAAGAATATTACGAGCTATATAATGTCTAAATCTCGCCTAGCCCCTTTAAAGAATCTTACTTTACCGAGGTTAGAGCTGATGGGAGCATTAATTTCCGCAAGAATTGGAAGTTATCTTAAAGACACTTTCTCTAAGTTAAATGAGAAAAGAATATTTTACTGGACAGATTCTACGATTTGCCTACACTGGATCAAGGGACAATCCGATGATTGGAAGCAGTTTGTTAGAAACAGAGTGATAGAAATAAAGGAAAAAACCAATCCGGATCATTGGCATCATTGTAGCGGAAAAGATAACCCTGCAGATAAACTTACACGAGGAATGAATGCACGAGCTCTTTTAAACGATACTGTTTGGTTATCGGGACCTCCATGGCTAAAAGAAAGGAATATCCCATACGATGAAAGCGCCTCTTGTCCTGACTTGCATAACGTTGTAGGAGAGAGACGAAAAGTTGTAACTTTACATTTAAAAACTGTATCTATTCAGCCGTTACTGAATCTTGATAATTATAGTGATCTAAACAAAGTTTTCAGACTATACATGAACATTAATGAACTCGAAGTTCAGAACTATTTTAGCAAAAAGGGTATAGAGTGGCAGTACATCGTTGAACGTGCTGCATGGTGGGGAGGATACTGGGAGAGAATGGTTCGAATAACAAAAATCGCATTAAAGAAAATTTTAGGGAAATCATTTGTTTCATTTGAAGAATTGCAAACTATTTTGGCAGAAATTGAAGCTCTATAATTAATTCGCGTCCATTAACGTATGTTTATAATGAACCTAATAAACCATTCCCTCTCACTCCTGCTAACTTTTTAACTGGAAGAAGATTAACAGCTTTACCTAATTGGTCAGGTAATGCAAATTTTGAATTATTTAAAGGTAAAAGGGATTTGATAAAAAGATTTTTGTATAGGGAAAAGATTCTAAATAATTTTTGGAAAAGATGGAAAAGGGAATATCTTCTTCTGTTAAAAGGTGCAAATTTCAACAAACATGTAAATGTAAACATTGAATTTAATGTAAATGATATAGTTTTAATAGGTGACGAGAAAATACCAAGACAACTTTGGAAGTTAGGAAGAATTCTTGATTGCCACAAGGGTCGAGATGGCAAAGTAAGATCAGTCTCTGTGAAAACGTCTTCAGGGGTCATAAGACGCCCAGTGCAGTTATTGTATAATTTAGAAATTGCATCAAATGAGTAAGTAACAAATTACAAGTTGATTATGAATAAGTGACTGTTTTTATTCTAATTCGAATTTATGGTTTTTTTTGCTGATATTGTTTTCATAAATTTTTGTATGATTCATTATTTATGTCGTGAATTGTTAATTTGGTAGTTTAATGTAGAATTAGTATTAGTATAATTTTAAATTCTATTTGTAAATTGTTTTTGAACTCTCTTTCGGGGCGGGAGGATGTGGCAACTCAAGCCACGAATAAGGTTAAATCCCCACAAAAGGGATTTCTACTAGGCGTCTTCCCTAACCGAGGGAGAATTCAATCAGAATGAAACTTGTACTGGCGAGATAAACATCTCGTGGAATCGGAAAAATCCGATTTGAATATATAATGCATAATCAGGAAAATTTTATGTTTATTTGTGTTTATGTTTAGTATTCCTATTGTTCTGTTTAATAAATATATAAAAAGGAAAAATTTGGAAAATCATTACAATTACGGACAGGCTATTACTATTGAATAACGCAACCAACAGGCTTGATTGATAAGTAAATATTACATAGGTAATTGAATTAAATTAAGGGGGAATGTGATCGTTAAGGAAAGTGGTAGTACAATGCTAATGTGGGATAACAATAGCCCAATAGGTTCAAAGGGTCACAAAGTGTGAGGTTTGAACAAATTGGATAATTTGGTATCACCAAATTTGGAAAAGGGGCGAAACTAAAAATAAATTTAAGATTAAAGATAAAAAAACGATAAATTCATGCTATATCCAAACAATTAAAATTAAAGAGGCGGAGAGTTTGAAATTTAAAGGAAAGAGATTGGTTAGTTAGCCCCCCTAAAATTAAAAGAAGAAAAAGAAAGGCGTGAATAGAGGGGTTGGTTGACTTTCCCCACAGGAAGTGCGATGACCGCATTGACCATGAGAAAGGTCAACAAGAAAGTTAGATTTAAAATTGCTAAATTGGAAAAAAGGAAAACGTTTAAAGAAAAAATAAAGGCTTAGGAAAAATTCGAAATAAAATTGTCACATTACATTAAGTGTATATGTGACATATATATATATATATATATATATATATATATATATATATATATATATATATATATGTGTGTGTGTGTGTGTGTGTGTGTGTGTGTGTGTGTGTGTGTGTGGGTGAATGTATACATATGTATATATTTATATTTGCAAAATTATTCAGACTTAAAAACCTTTATTTCGAATGAGGAGGACAAAAATCACTTGGATCAGTTTTTAGTCAGCAAAGAACAAAACTTTTATGAGTGTCGACGCATGCTACTGCCAGAAAGACGGCAAAATGTTTTTTTTTTTACCAGAATGGACAGTAAATATTTCAATAATATATTTATACACTGAATAATCATCTAACATTTTCATAAAAAAGAAATAAAGAAATTACTTTCCAAACAGCCAACTAATCATTTTTTCAAATGAATTTTTCCACTGACTGCACAAAAATAAGAAGCAGAAAAGATCCTCAAATATTTCAATTTAAGAAACAAAAATTTTTTATAAATCTCATGACCCAACAAACAAACGTAAACGTTTACTATGTATAAATTTATTATGAAAATGCTGACAGCAAATTGCTCTTTTTTTTAGAACTCAGATCTAAAAAGAATTGTTTCAAAGATTTCTTACATCAAAAAATGCTTTGCTCAAATCTTTATTAGTTCAATTTTAGATATAGAAATAGTTCAGAGAATTTCCTATAAAATTAAAAATAAATTCAAGCCCGTTAAAAGTATTTCACTCAATAGCAATCTGAGAGTTAATAACTACAATGAGGAACAAGTTTTTTTTTGTTTTCTGTTGTATGATATTTTTAATTGATCTTGGATATTTTTACGTCATTGTTTTCTAACCTACATTAGTTTTTTCACTTTTAGCTGAAGTTTTTTTAATGACATAAATGATAAGGCACATCATCAGGAGTAAAATTGCATAGAAAATTATGCGTCTTGAAGTGTCGTCATACGCCGCTAGGGGCGCGTTTTTTATATTATAAATTGTTTCTTCTCATGCTTCTGAACAAATCATAATAGGGAAGCTCCCTAGCTACATTAGACACTATTTCCGGGCACTGGTTCCATTGCAATTTTAATACTGATGATATATCCCTAACTCCCATAGTAATAAAATCAAAAGAAAAATGTTTTAAAAAAGCAAATGAAAACTCAATGGTTTATTTGACGCCATTATTATAATTTGAAAACCACCAACTTTTAATAAGCTTTCTTTGAAACTTTTATTAGAGATTCTCGCAACTCATTTTAAGATAAAATTTTATGTGAATGAACATAAAATATGGAAAATTAACTGAGACTCTATCAACTCAAAGCTACGCTGAATTTTTAATTACGTTCGCTTTCATGCAAAATCACAGATAAGTTGTTGATAATTTAAATTTTTTAAAACTAATTTCTTTAATACTTTTTAAACGCTATTTTTCAAGCTCTTTTTTCATGTAGTTTTTGTAATTTAATAAATTTATCCTATTTTGATATATGTGCATTTGTCAAGGAATATATGTAATTGAATTATAATGTAAACTGAAATCGTTATTAAGTTTATTTATTACATTATGTTTATTTAAAGAAAAGTAGTTTAATATTTCATTCCTGATAGCAGATTTCAGTATTGTTTGAAGAACAAACAGTGAGAGTTTGATATCATAATAAAACAAATAAGTAAAGCATAACTTTTTAAGAATAAGTTTTTAAATGTATTTGCTAGGAATGGAAAATATCTTATAAATTATTAATGTTATGATTCACAAGACAATATATTTATTTATATGTAGCATTATATTTATTCTAGTATTATATTTAAATATTTTATTATATTTTATTATAGTATTATATTAATATTTAGTATATTATATTTATTTTCAGTTAGATAAACAATTCAAGATGACAATTCAAACTATTAAACTAGACAAAAACTATCAAACTATTATAAAGCAAAAAGAATCTCACTACTGAATTCTATCAAATTATTTGTTTTGGATTGTTATAGTTAAAATCAAAGTTTTATTTTTGTTATCTTTTTAACAAAGAGATGTTAAAGTTTCAAATGTATACAAATATATTATTTTCCTTAATAAGCAAAATAAATAAAGGTTTTAAGAACGCTATTTTTTTAACACGTTGAATGCGACGCTAATTTTACATTGCTTGCCCGTTTGGCCAAAATGATTTTCTCAGAATGTATTGACATTTCAGTAACGATAATAATATTAAAAAAAATTAAAAGCATTAAAAATTAACTCGAATTGTGTGTTTCTAATAATCTACGAACAAACTCAGTGCCGGTCACTGGTGACCCCCATGGCATTCAACGAGTTAAGTAAGAAATTTGAAAAATTGGAACAACGTAGACAAAAAAATTTTAGTTCAAGTTTAAAAATTTATTGGGTAAAATTAAGTTCTTGTTTTGTTTTTTTAATACTTATCATTGACATATCAAAACAGGCATAAATTATTTCCAATAACTTAAAATAAAATTTATATTTCATTTAATCCTTTTATCAACCACACCCTTTTCTCGGTAATCGCATTTCTACGGTAATTCCTTTTCCTATAAATAGATTATATTTATATTTTTTGTTGGTATATTTACATAAATACACAAATTCGTTGAAAGTCTGGAATTGGAAGTTTATACTAATAGGCTCAAACAAGAGATTCGTTATTTAAATTTTTGATTTCAAAAATTGTTTTTTTTTTACGAATGCTTTCTCTTTTAGAAAATAATGAAATTAATTTTAATTTTATTTCCCAAGATGATAGAGTTCCAAGATATTTCTTTCAAAAAACATAAATTTAATTTCTGTTATAATCTGTTTAAGCATTATATAATTTAATCTTTACTTATTATTTTATATTAAGCATTAGATTCGTAAGTCTGTGGATAAAATTTGAACTTGGCTTATAAGTAATTCACTTTTACGTCGGATATTTGTACCTAGATTCTTCCAGTACAAAACTCATATTTTATTTTATGAAATATAAGTTTAATCGTTTCTCTATCATTATATTTTTTTATTTTATAACCGGCGTTGAAGAGCTGAACTAATTTTGAGTTTACGACTACCGAAGTTTTATCGAGTATTGGGGAAAATTTGCCTTTGTGGAGTACTTTTTTAAGGAAGTGTGAAATGACTTATCCTCTTCGTGCCGAATTGGCACATAATGCCTCGAGTCTTTTTCTCCGCACACTCCTGTCTTTGGCAGGCAACGCGTTGCTTCCCATCCAGTTAGTCCTGCTCTACTAAGATCTTCCTTAACGCATCTTTGCCATGTTAGTCTCAGTTTCCCTCTCTTTCTCTTTCTGTCAGGTGCCCATGAGCTTGCAGTTTCCTATATCTGTCGAAATTTCTTAGTATCGTTTTATAGCATTAAACATCTTTCAGCTTGTTTGGAACTCTAAATTTATATTTTTAATTGTTTCAAGAATGATTGGATAGAATGTTTATTTATAATATTCTTATAATTTTTAAGCAAAAAATTTTATTTCATACGAAATATTTTTTTTTCATTGCTGGTTAATTTTAAATGCAGAGAATGTATTTTACGTATGTTTCAGTGGAACGTGTTTTAATTTTTTTACTCCAAAAAAACATTTTATAATCCCATCACTTGAGTTGGAAGTACTAATTGCCTTAAATGCATGCAAATATTAAGGGGTGGTAAATTATTGTTTATAGTGAAACTGCTATTCTCATAAGGGAATCTCATTTCAAGTAATTAAACTGTTAAATAATAAATAATATATACATTCGGATAGCCTTGTTTTTCACATAAACTTCCGGGTAATATTTTACAACAAATTAAATCTAAGAATACTTTCTTATATGTTTTGAGCACTGAGAGTAAAAAAAACGTGACAAAATTATGATGCTTGAATGATAAAGAAACTTCTTGTAAAAATAAAATCATAAATCTGGTAATCAATATATACTGTATTTAAAACACTCATTTGGTTGTTTTACGGTAAGTTTACGGTGCTTTACGATTTAATTTTACGGTATCGTAGCGTTATACTGGGAATCCCGGTTATGAAAATTATAGTTCTTGTTGTCATACATGCATTATTAGAAAGATTTATTCCAGTCGAAGGGGAACAATTATAAACCGATAATTACAAATTTTTGCATTCGCAGATGCTGGGGACTTATTGTCTAGAACAGAAAAATGTCAAATAAAAACATATAAAGATTCAGAAAATGAGGCAAAAGTTTTGAGAATTAAGGTTAACACGGAGAAAACTAAATGTGTTGTTGTGGACTGGTAAAACGCTCCAAACGCGAGTGCAGTAAACACTGAACTTAGTTTTGAAAGGGTGAAAAAATTCAAATATCTTGACTTAATTATCATTGAAAAAAACTAATTAAACCCAGAGATAAACTCTAGACTGGCAGCTGAAAACAGATGTTTATTTTTCAATGCTTGAGTTGCTTCAACCTTCTCTGTTTTCAAGAAAATAGAAACTACAATTATCTAAAACAATAATTAGATTCAATTATTGTTTTAGATAATTAGATGACAATTCATTGTCACATACGCAGCAGAAACCTCGACTACTACTCAGACTGAAGAAAAAATACTTCCATAATAGAATAAAACAGAGAGAAAGATATTCGCAGGAAAATATATAGATATAAATATATAGATAGAAAATATATAGGAAAATATATAGAAGGATAAACGCTAAGGACTGGAAGAAGTGGATCTGGGTTCTAAAGTATCACAATAAAATTTCCTAATTGTTTTTCAGAACTGTCACTCACGTTACCATTTATTTAGAAAATTTATCATTTTTATGTCTTTAAATAGTCTGTTAACACTTCTATAGTTTAATAGAAATAGCGATTTATTTAAATAGTTGAAGGAGTGAAATGATGGTTATTTATTTGTAAAATATTTTTCCATTCTAACAAGTGGAAGAAGAACATGAATTATGGCTTCAAATGTTTAATTAAAGTGTCTCAAAGATAGTAAACTCAGATAAATCAAATTATGGAGTCTGCTTTAACGATCATTTATTAGGGTTGTGGGATTTATTTATTTTTATGCATATGTGGGTTTCTTTGTAATTACAAAGCTACTGTTACACAATTATGGTTACGCTTTGATTTGAACCCGTTCCCTCTATTTTAAAAAGCATTAGACTGAAAAACATGTCGAGACTGCGGTGAAAAATTATAAAATATAATATGTCGAATATGTCTTCCCACAAGTAAACAGTTAATAAAAAATTTTCTTTGTTGGAAATACGAAAGGTTTTTGAAGTGAAACTTCTTATGCGACTTCCAACAAGGTTGCGTTGAAACGTTTAACGCTACATTTTTATTGGCCGGAAAATCACGTGGTAGGATCCAGTTTTCCCTCATTCATTTCCATATTGTTTTGGTTCTCACTAGCATAAAATAATAAAAGTATTGTTTTTCTATAAATATTTTTGCATTCCTAATTTAATGTTATTTTCCTGAACCGCTATTATTACGCTTTTGATTATTACGATATTATTACGCAAGAGTTTAAAACTAAGATAATTGTTTTTTTATTATTATTATTGTAATATAATTCTGCGCAACATTTTAAAATAAGGTTATGTAGATAGGTGGTTGTAAGCAATGTTAATAAAGTTTGTCTAAAAGAAACAATATGGTTTCACTGAAAATCAATTTCTACACCTTCCTATTTTCATTTCCACATTACGAAGTTTCACTTCTTCTGCGCGGAGGGACTCCAAGCACTATTTTTTTTTTTTTTAAATCATTTAACACAGTGAAGTATAGCTTTTTGTTGCATGGAAAAAACAATTTCTGGTAAAATCATCGTACTTGGCGGTAGTGATATTCCAGTAAAAAAAATCCATAATTTTCGTAATAGGATCAGAATATACGGTATTTAAGTCATTTATTCGGTAATTTTTCCATTCGTATCGCAACTGGCATCGTAACAAAAAATTCTGGTTTTAAAAAATAAAGCTCTTATTGCTACACATTTAGTAAAAATACAAAACTGAAAATTAAGTTTAACCAAATAAATACTCATTATGCTGTGATCTAATGAATCATGATAAAATCAAACAGAAAATCATAAACCGTATTTTATAGTAATTTTCCCAAAAGTTATTACACGAGAGCTTCGGTAAAAATTACCGTGCTTTTTGACGTTCCCATAGAGCCAAAAATATGGTAAATTTTACCAAATTCTGATAATTTTGACCATATTTTTTTTCTCAGTGTAATATCCAATCATAAGATATTTTTAAAACAAGAAGATTAACCCTTTAATGGGCCATTTATTTCGAGTAAAGGTAAATTAACAATTTTTTGGAATGGAAATAGTTATAAGAATAGTAATTGATATAAGAAAGAAAAACTCATTTAGTTTATAAAAATGCCATTTTTTTGGTGGTAAGTATATTTAACACGACCTATTAGGAACTTATTGACTTTTATTTTTCTTTATTTATAAAATAAAATTTAAAAATGCTACAATCTTGAAAAGGAATAATGCATTTTATAACTTTTATGCATTTTCTTAAACTAACAAATGGTTGCCAATTTTATTCAAACACATTTCAAGAAAGATGAAGTTATTGACAAATGGAAACCTAAATTTAAAGTGGTAAAAAAGTTCACCATAGACTTTAAAAATTGGTGGTAAGTACACTTACCACGGCTTTAGAAAGGGTTAAATATTATCAAAATATTCAGTTTCGTGTTTTTCTTTTATAAATTCATTGATATATGTACAAAGACATACTCCATATAATAAAACAAAATGAAATTAGACTCCATACATGAAAAAAAAAAAACTAGAATTCGAGTTACTTATCAGAAATGGTTGAACAAAAGACAATAATAATGTAAACATTACATGTTTAGAAGACAATTTCGAAACAAAAGCAATTTATCATCATCTGATGTCTCTAAATTGATTTATGTTTGTATAAGACAACTACACTTCGGTTCATTAACCAATAAAAGGTAAGTTGAATGTATTTTGCGATTCTGTTTTCTTTAATAAAACGAAATAGGACATTACAATAGAGCTGCGCCGATACGTCTCAAAATATTTATATTCTTTAATGATCGTGAAAATCGTGACTGTATTTAAAATATATATTTTCGATGTATCGTAAACACTATAAATCCGGGGTAATTCCGTTTATCAGGATGAGAGTTCTTATTACCACGCATTTAATATAGAATACAAAACTGAAAATTAAATTAAACGGAATAAATGTTTTTTTTTTTATGTTTCAAAGCATCGTGATGGGAGCTTTGTGACATTCAATAATAAAATAGATGAGTTCTGATTTGTTCAAAAATTAATAAGTATTACTTTGAGAGAATTCTTATTCAAATTCTGAACATTAAATATAACAGATTTTTTGTCAAAAAATTTTACTATAATGTATGAAATATTTAAAATAATAAAAACGAAACTAAAAAATCAAATGGGAATAACATCATCTTTTTAAAACGTAGAAATTCTGATTATTTTGTTCTTTTGAAAAGCATTTAATATGTTACACTAGTTTACTTTTATTTCTAGCAACAAAACATTCAAATATTTAAATGCTATTCCTCATTGGCTGAGAATGATGATTTCGCGCGCAAAAAGGAAGGACCTAACATATGTAAACTTATTTCTCATGGGCTGAGAAGGATGATTTCGCGCGCAAAGGGGAAAAGCTATCACTATGACGTAAAATGGGTGGGGCGAGAGGACTTAATGCATTAGACTTAAAGGAAAGTTATAAATTTAAGCTCTATATACCATATTACCGCAAAGAATTATCTTTCCTTTAGGACGGACCAACAACTTAAATTTCTTAAACGTTTCTAAACATTCTTGAAAGATCGCCAATTTGGCAAAATTATCTCACCTAGATCAAAATTATCAAAATCAACGAACAATTCTCGATTGATATTAATTGAGGATTAATAATCACAATTTATATTAATTTAGTGAATTATTAACATTTAAAAGGGATAAGAAAGAAAAACGCTTTAGAAATCTAACAAACCTTCACTGAGGAAGCGGATTTTAAATTTCAAAGATACTTAATAGAAAAGCCTCTAAAATTCATAAGGCAATCAAACAGTTTTTGAAACTTTTCATCTAAACTTCTTCAATATTGATTTCACAGTTTTTCAATGCTTAAATATTATTTTGAGCTTCCAAATGTGTACCATTTTTTGACTTCCTTTTTGAGAAATACTCTAAATATGTATATAAAGGGTAGACCTTATGAAACACCCTATTTGTACCACTCAATAAGATATTTATTAAAGTGATTAGCCCATGTTTCAAAATTCCTTTATTGAGTAATTTTTCAACAAAGGATCACAGAGTAAATTTGAACTTTTCAGGATATGAGATTGTAAAATTCATACCTTCAAAATATAGACAAGATATATAATGTTAATAAAAGCAAAAACCTTTTTTAAAGAAAAAAAAACAACTTTCCCTAAACTACTATTTTAAATTTAACCTAAATATTTAAAATTAATCTTTAATAATCATTATTTTTCAATTATGCTTGCCGCTCATATACTATTACGTAAGCTAAGTGGTTTATTAATTACACACAGGAAGCATGCGATTTATAATGTAATATATTCAAGACTATAGTTAGTGAAATTAGTAATCATGTAGTAAATCTAAGCTCAATCTCTTTAAATTCAATTAGATAACTGAAGGATTCTAAAGCATAAATTATATTTAATCACTAGATCCGCTATAAATTTAATTGATTAATACTTGATATTGCGATAAATACAAAATAAAATGAGAAAAAAATTATACCATAGATGTAGTTAAATTTTTAAAAAAATAGACCTGATAACAGATTCAAAAATATTATCGCAGATTTTAAAAACTGCACAATTCAAAATTAGATAAAGTTAATTTTGACTTTCTCATTTGAAATAAGTACAATAAATTTATTCAAATAGATGAACCAAAATGTGTTAATCTCTCTCAACTGTTACATTGTAAAAACTGTGTGTAATATCTCACCGAATATGATGTTGAATAAGCCTGAAAATTGTGTGGGGTAACACTTAATTCCGAGTAAACACCAAACAGAGTGTTTACAATTGAAGAGATGCAATTTTAGTCTAAACACTTAATATTGAATAATTTTATAAAAAATATTCATTCTTTTACAACAAAATAATTATTTTTCCCTTCCGAAAACGTCAATGTTGGCGGGATTTAGAACATCAAAAATTCGGGAAACGCCATGTAGAGTATCAAAACAAGAGTATCGAACATTTAAAAAAACCATTTTAGAGTGAAGTAGTTGTTACTATTTTGACACTGAGATGCCAATAACATTTTTAAAGTGCAAGAAAAATTGCCTAGTACCTCTGTTTATGTTAGCGAAGATGCTCAGCTTATATGCTCAGAATTAAGCATGTGTAAGCACACGAAAAATCGCAGTCGTCGAAAAGGGCAAATCGGGGTAAAATGCATTTATACACGTTATGGTGGAGCTAATATTGTTAACAAGAGAATCAGCATAAATATAAATCAAACAAAATTCCAGGGTAATTCACAGCTACTTCGGTTTTTCTAGTTTTGTTTCTCCCCTTTATTTTCCATTTTCCGGTATCAACTTAATTTCTTTATATTTCAAACCACTTTTTTATATTTCAGATCACTTTTCTTTCTTCTAATTCACATCTGTTAAATCTTGAGAATGGCAGCCCATTTTTAAGAAGCTTGAAACATGTCAAATTTTATTACCATCTGCATATTTTTAAACAAATAATTTTTTTTAATCAAGTAATATCCTACTACTTCAGTTTCTTGGGATTATTTTTTAATGTTTTTAATTAATTTCAAATAACTATTTTGAAAGTCAATATAATTATGAATTTTGTATTATTAAATGTTGATAAAGTATTTTTATTATAGCATACACTTTTTGAAATTCTGTGGTAGAAACCACACTTCTCTATTTAGAAATAAACTTATGTTATATTTCTCAGAGAATTGTTTAAATATCTAACCTCAGACTACTCTAAAACTTATAATTAATAAGCTGACCAAAGTTTAAAAATTGATTTTTGAAAGTTTACTTAGAAAATGCATTGTCATAGCTAAAAATCTTCTTCCAACACCTTTAAGTAATTATTATTTATTTTTTTGGTTTTTGTCGGAAATTTTATCGTTTTGGAAGTTTGTTTAACTTTTAATGAGTCACACAATGAACTCATTAAAATTTGCTGCAGTTTACCAAATTATATGTTTAGTCAATAATTAGGTACTTATTTTCGGGCTTTGAAAGTAACAATTCGATATAGAGGAGGTAGTTAATATTTACGGGAAATAAATAATAAAATTATAAATTGTAGATTAGATTTCAAATTTAGTTGGGATTCTAAAAATAAAAAAAATAATCACTCCAAAATGTAAAGCGACTATTTAAAAAAAATCTATTGAAAGGCTTTTTTAAATGGTAAGTTACTTTTTTTGTTGTTGACACAACTCATCTATTTTTTAAATTTTTATCAGTTTTTTTTATTTGCATATGTTATGCTTCCTTGGAAAATGACTAAAATTATCTTAATTTTTTTATATTAATATTTTTAAAAAAACATTACTTTTTTAAAAAAAACAATATTTCATATTAATTAATGCAGGAATTTAAACAATTTAAGTATTTTTTGTATCTACTTAAAAAATGTTTTTGTTAAAGTTAAAAAGTTCATCATAGAAATTTCGCTTAAAAGGATTTAATGAAAAGTTAACTGATAAGAAACGAAAAGTTAATCTCAAAAATAAAAAATTATTTTTTCGAGTGTAGTATTAGATTATAAATAGATTCAAAATAAATAATCCCATATATGCTAATAAATACATAAAAATAAAATTTCACAAATACGAATTATTTATGATAAAATATAAGAATTATAACTAAAACAATAATTAAAAAATTTCACATCGGTTGATAATTATACAATAAGATAGATAAATTAATCATTATAAAAAGAAACCTAACTTATAAATTTATAATATCAAAATAACTCTTAGATATAAATTTATTATTACAAATTAAGAATTATATGAAAATTTTTTAAACTAAAATACAGTTTACACATAAATTATATATTTGGAGAAATTCTTAGAAATAATAATTATAAAATATAGTTTTTCAAAATGATCTCTTTCAAACTGAAGTCCCAATGAATCATACGAATTGTGTTTCAATTCAGTTGCACTGTTTTATCCTAAGTGCTCTGAGAGAATTTTGTTTTTGAAATTCTTTTTTAAAAATCATTTTAATCAGTTGTTACATATTCAGCGCACTACTAATTTAAAAAAATAAACATTTTATCATCTTCCAGTGATTCCGCTTACGCGTTATAGCTCCTTAAATACGCAAAGTATCGTAGAAGGGACGCAAAAAAGTTAAGACGCGTCCTCTGGGACGCATAATTCTCCATCGTGAAAAATAAAATTTTTCGCAAGCAGATTTATGTTGGTAAAATTAAACTAAGACTATTGTTTCTTTCTCGTGTAGTAAGAGGAGAAAGAAAGAATGAAATAATTCTGAGTTTAAAATTTCCATGCTATGAGATTCTTTGACATTTTTATAAATATTTGGACATTTAAAACTGCGTATATAAATAGATAGAGGGGTAGAGAATTTAACGTTTGCGTAAAGTTCCATTTAATTTTTTATCTTTATTTATTCCAATCTTGGAAACTCCCCCCTTCCTCTTTTCTCTGTTTTAATTTTTCAAACATTATTTGAAGTGTAAATTTATTTAATTTAATATAAAATTTTGTAATGTTTGAAGATTTAGAATTTGCTAACAATGTTATTTTTTCATTTTTAAATTCTCTTGCATTCAATTTTTAGAGCCACTGTTTTTATCATCCTTTTAGCAAAAATATGAAGAACACAAATGATATAAACAGCCTAAATGATAATTAGTATAAAACCTAACCTAAATAATAATTAATATGCAAAGTACACAAACCTAAATGTACATGAAAAATGTGTTTCTTGTTATCTTTTGATCACCTGACTCTGATCTTTTTAGGAAAATTAATGTCCAAGTTTTGATTTCAATTCCTTTTTAAATTATTACTAAATAAATTACTAACCGCATAATCATAAAACATTTACTTTTCTGTACTATATCTTTAAATGAGAGATTTGTATTATTTTAAATGAGCACCCGGAATTCTTATTTGCTTGGTTCTTAGACCCCCTAATTTTCAAAGTTTACCGAAATCACTGATTATCTTAAAATTTTGATTATTTATTTTTGAGAAATTCAATAAAACTGTAACCCTCCGAACGTTAAGCCTCTGGGTAAAACTGTGCAGATATATCCTGATGCGCACTATTTTCTCATTCAATATCATAAAAAAACTGGTATTTTGAAGCAAAAAATCATGAATCTAAAAATTCGGAAGAAGTCAGGACAAGCACTAAAAGTTTTTTTATTAATCTTTTTAAAAGATGCAAAGAAATATATAAATTTTTTTTGTAAAAAAACTTTCTTATGCTAACAAAATCCATTCCTTTTATGATGTAAATTATACATATTTTTCTATAAAATAATTATTTCAATAGAGAAGAAAGCTGTTACATTTACTTTCACCAGACTGAAGAAAATGAAATTATTAGCTTTCTCCTTCTTTTTTATCAACTCTGCCAAAGTAATGCGACATTTATTATTTGTTCTAAAATTAGCTCTGACTGGAATTTGAATTTGAGAAAACTATTTAATTTAGTTAAAGCTATTGTTCTTAAAGTTAATACCAAGGTTGACGCCAAGAAAACAAACTTTTAAATTTTGAATAGCTCACAAGCTGCAAGAGTGAAATTGCTTTTTAAAACTTTTTTTTATACAGTATAATTTTAGTTAAGAATGCAAATAAAATGTGGACGGAAGTTGATAAAAAATTTACCAAGTAGCTTTAATGCATGAATTATTTTAATAATTCTTTTTAAATTATTTAGTTGAAAATTAAGTTTCTCAAATAAAGTTTTTTTTCTTAGTCTCTTCACGCTGTTTTTCACACAAAATATCTTCACTGCAAAAAATTCCGGTTAAATTTTCGGTTCAAAGTTCCTGCACTCATGATGGGAATTTATAGAATGAATATAGTACCGTAATTTTTACAGTAGTAATTATCGTGAAATCACTGAATGACTCTGAATAATTACATATTGTTGTATCAATATGGTACAATATTTTATGGCATGTAAAAATAGGTTTTACGATAAAAATGGGTTTTGCAGATTTTACACCCAGAGTGACAATTCTCGTGCCGTTATTTAATCCAGAATTGTTTACAGTACAATCTACTTTTTCTTGCCTCCCAGTCTTTGGCATGGGCTCTGACGTCCTTTAAATTTTAGGCTTATTTTAAATTAGTCTGAATTTACTTCTGCCATGACATTCTAGGTTTTACGCTTTTTTTTCCTGTTATTAAAAATGAAATATGCGTATTAAGTTATTTTGTGATTGACGATATCTTATTAAATTTATTTTTTATGGTTGTACGGTGTAAAAAAACACAATGAGTAAATTTTCATGTACTCTATGGGTCTTAGAGGAATCGAGGATCGAATCCCTTCCCCTCCGGACAGTAGTCCAATTCTCTAACCACTGAGCTACCATGGCCCACACTGTCGTTTAAAGGATAAACCTTAGACATTCTAATTAACTGGTGCATATTATATTTTAATAGTTTTAAGAGTTATGGAATAAGGCACAAGAATTCATCCATAATTATGGGAGTACGGTACACATTTTAAAAAAAATATGCCGAGAGAGGTAGTCATATTGAGAAGTTGAGTAGAAATGTTAGATATTGGAACCACTTTTTAGTGGGGCTAGTCAGGTAAGAGAACTTTCTCTAAGAATGACCAAATTTTGGAAGTTGTTCCTGTCCCCAGTTAGTCTTCATGTCGAGAAGAAAAAAAAATTCTTACTAAAGTGTTTAAGCTTGTGAAATGTTCGGGACATTACGACGAGTTAGCAGTAAAACCCCAGTACCCTTCTTCGCAAGCGCGCCATTTTTATTACCAATTTGTCCAGTTACCAGATAGATCACTACCATAAAGAGCCACTGAAGTCTTATTAATCAATTTCAACTTCTTCACGGATAGTTGACAATCTAAGATATCCTAGGAGGTTGGGTCATGAGTTAATATTCATCAAACTACAGCAATCAAAGTTAACCTAAAATTCCGTTTTTACAATTCAAAAGACTACAAAGAATTTATAAATCCCCTTACATAAATACCAAACTTAGGCTATACATTTTTACTGATACAGTAAAATCTATGCTTTTATATGGTAGAGAGCCATAGGAGTTTGGAAAGCAACGAAAAACAAACTCGATACTTTTCTTCGTCCGATGAATTTTACTTCGGAAATTTTAAAGAGATGGAACACCACATTTCTTAAAAATATTTTTTTTTTCATTACGTCTTCTTTATGCAATAAAGCGAGGTTTGGAAACAACACATAACTGTTTGAACGAGGAAATTTAACATTAATTTCATATAAAACTATTTGGTCCTATTAAATTTTATTCGCATACGCTAGTTATTTGATTATCGGATATGCAGTAAAGTGGGGACAACAATCAATAAAATCAATAAAATAAAGTAACCTTACAAGCAATTATTAAATAATGTCAAACTTTGACGTTCATTTAATGTAGGAAAACTATGAACTTAAAATTAATTTGCAAATAATGCAACATTTTTATAGTTAATTTTATTATATGGGTCAAAAATAAATTCTCAAGATTTGGATGTTTATGGATATTTTAAGGTCATATTGATAAATTTACTTTATAAGTTTAAAAATAAATTCAAGAGTGCTTTAATACAACATAAAGTTTTCATAATTACTATTGCCATTGTTTAAGTATAAAATTATTACCTGTGGTTTCTAAGTGAAATGAATTTTGATAGTTAATTTTATTAAATGTGAATAAAATGAAAAAAATCATAGTTGATTTTATTATACTAAGAGTCTCCGCCCCCTGCTCGCTAACGCTCGCCAACCCCCGAGAATTGCTACGCAATCCTATGTGGTTCACGCCGTGAACCATGGCTCGCTGCGCTCGCTCGCCAATGAACACAATGTTCTAGCACAATGACATAACATATTATCATCACAGACATAGTATTTTATCATCAAAGACACAGTATTGTACTTATGTAGAAGAATTCTACCAATGTTCTTATTGGCTTTTAAAAAAGTATATTAGCTATTTAGATTGTACATGGTGAAAAAATCAAAACATTTGCTAAATAAGAAACATATTAGCCAAATAAATTATCAAATATTGCTTCACTGATATTCTGCATTTTAAAGCGTGAAAATTCAATGCATAAATAAACGCGAAATATAAAAAAAATTCAATTCATTCAATACAAACACTTAAACGTTTTTTAGACGTTTAGGTAGCTCCCAGTAGAAAAATATCAATTCAACAGCGGCCTTTTAAAGCATTCTCACTTCAATTAATTAATTAATTCCTAATTGAGTTTAAATTAAATATTGTCATGTTTTTAGTGCATGAATCTGAATTCGCGATCGCAACGCTCGAGTGCGCCGTCTAGCGGGAGCCTGTAAATATCAGACATTAATTTATCACGTTTTCATTTAGTTCCATCAAAATCATTGACTGAATCAGACGCCATTTTTTAGCAGCAAATAAGAAACAAAATTTCCCTAAGGAAAAGGCTGAAGAACTTGAAAAAAATCTCCAGAATATTAGTAAATCTTTCAGGAACAGAACACACCAAACATTTGAAGAAAAATTCCTCAATAATTTTTAATTTCTATTATCAACAAACTTGCAACTGATGACTTCCGATTTCGGATACTGTTACAGATGTGTGTATTAAGGTAAAATGCATTTCTTCTGTCTTCAATTCATTACGAATTAAAGTGAAGTCAACATTGCTTTCGTCATTCCAGTGAATAAATATGAATTCAGAACATACAGAATTGTAATAGTTATAGCATATTCTTCTTCGTTATAGAATCTATATATATATTTCTCTTACACGACGATAAAAAAAAGCCTCATTACAACTCTCCGAATGGCAACGCTAGAAAATCAACCAATAATTGCCGCTAAAAATGTCACATGCCAAATCTAGTTTGGGTGGCTCAACATATAGCGCTTCTAAAAACGGAAATAACCAGAGTGTAAAATATTATGTTGTTATGCGCATCGTATTTTTTGTTAAATAATTTATTTATTATATATCAGTTTATAGATGGTAACGAGAAGAGTTTTGTGGTTGCTATGGTGACTAATTAGAAGGTAAATTGTTTTTTTGAGTGAGAGTGAGATTTGTTTTTTGGAACTGCGATGCTGTAATTTTATTGTTTAGTTAATAAATCTTCCTTTTATATTAAACGTGATAGTAGTTTCCTTAATTATTTGATTCGAAGTCCTTGGAGTTTTATTTGAGGTCAGTTTATTTTGTATTTTTTGACAAGAGAGAGCATTCTCACCAAACGAGATTTCTTCCGAAATTCAATGTTTTGCTTATGCAGGGTTTTTCCATTGCAATTTCTCTTATTTAAATTTTTAATAGACTTAATTATAGCCAAAATTTTAACCTTTTTAAAGAGATATCAGTTTTAGAAATTTTATCTTAAGATTTTATACTATAGCACATTTCTAATAGGTTTAACGAATTACATGTCATTTATTTGAATTCAAATTTATTTTAATGACTTAGTATTTACTATAAAGATGTAATTTTTAAAAAAAAAAAAAGTTGTTATATGGATTTGAATGATTGTTTTGAATTCTTAGAATTTTGTGCATTTGCAATGTACCTAAGTTAGTAGCGAGCGAAGCGAGCTTGGTTTGCGAAGCAAACCATATAAGATTGCGTAGCAATTTTCGGGGGTTGGCGAGCGTTGGCGAGCAGGGGGCACAGCTCACTAGTAGTATATATTTCTGTATCCATATAATTCGGAAAACAACAATAAAAAATTATCCAAGTTACTTGAAATAGTGCCATTTGTGCTGACTCTTAATTAATTTTAATCGTTTTCTTGGTAAGTATTTTTTAGTTTTGAAAGAATAAGTTCAACTAGAATTCGGCTATTCTGTTTTTAGCTACATATTCAAATTCCTATCAATTATAAAATTTTGCTTTGTAGTATGTTATTTAAAAGTAATGAAGGGATAAACTATGTATCTATTATTTGAGAATAAAGTTTTCAAACAAGGAACTTATCATTTTGGAATTCTCCGGGAATTATAAATCAGGTAAGTGCAATGATTTTTACAATAAAAAATTTGCTTGTAAAAAATTTTTTTTCATTTGATGATGGTTCTCTACAGAATGGTTTTTTACGTCTGATTAAGAACTATAAGAATAATAAAAAAAGAAGCAATATGAAAGTTTTTATTTCAATGTAAAGAATTCTTAAAATCGTTTTTTTACCCTAAGAATTCTCTTTTTTCCGTTTTTTAGTTTATAGTTTTTTTATAAAAATTGTTCTCAAAATACTTTTTTTGAAGAATTAAATGGTATAACATTATATGTTTATGTATACTTCTTGTATATTCCAATGTTTGAATTAATATGATGCAGAAAAGTATGGAATAAAAATTCGGGACTTACGTATTAACGCCACCGCCGCTCCAGATTTGGCGGTTTTTAAGTGCCGCCAATCTACACTTAAAATTTTTGCGACAATTCATAAAATAAAATACTTTATTTAAACTCAAAATAGTCAATCGGATTTCGGTGGAAAATGAGCCGATATAGAGTTTAGCATAGATTCAAAACAATCATATCGCCATATGAACTCTGATAAATAAGATTCCAAATGAAATAACATTTCCAAAACGTACGTTTACCAAGATAAAGTTACATATTGTGGGACTTGGTACATTTTCGATTTTTCGGTAAAATATTTTCCTCCTGAAAAAGTAAAATTGCATCTTGTTTTGTTTTTGGCAAATCCCAAAGACGAATTTTGTTTACAAAATTAAATTTCATAAAATTATGAGGCTTATGTATACTTTCTGTTCATTTTAATTTTTGAAGTAATATGATTCTAGAAACTATAGAATGTAAAGTTTAAATGGGCCTTTCACGTTATATCATTAAATTTAGTAGTACTATTTCTCGGGCATTAGGTTTTAACTCTTATAAGAATATACATATTTTTTTCTGTTAATGTACAAATATTTTTCCGATGTGTTTTGGATATTCCTTCTCTAATAAAAAGAGATACCATTTTGTTTTCGTTTGCATAAGAAAGAATATCAAGCATTTTTCTTTTTTAAATTTAATTAGCCACAATAAAGAAGGAACGTTGCAATGCTACGTGCTACATTAACGACGTCTCTAGAGTAACTGAATGACTGTTCATATAGAAATCGCAGGTATTAGTCTCATACAACAACGCCCCCTATAGTTCGTTGCGATCGCGAATTGAACAACCTGATAATGCTCACTCTGGTTATTGTTATCTGGTTGCTCACTACGTGCTCTTGCGCGTGGAATCCAATCAATTAAAAATGAAAACTGTTGCCAGCGCGAGAAAAGAAATATCATCGGTTTTATTGATACATACATACATACGTACGTATTAGCGTTTTATATAATATAGATGGCTACAAAAATAAATTTACAAGTAGATAAATATTGTTAATGTAATGTTAATACTGTTTAAATAATGTTACATTTTAGTATGTTATTTTATGATTTAGTTAGATAATAAACTCTAGATTATTTTGTAAATAATATTTATATTTGAAATATAATTTTATTATGTGGAACATTTCACGCCAAGTGAGATATGCCAACTGCTCATTTCCAAATTTAATGAAATTCCACTCGTAGGTGCCTTATAGATCTATCAAACTTAGTTCTCTAAAGCTTAAATACTGTGAAGATAAATATTGGAGTAGCAATAGGGACCTAAGTTTGAATAAATACCACTCAGAATAAGTTATTGTGTTACATGACGTTAAGTTGAAATTTTGTCACAAGCATGCATGGCAAAACTTTTACTTTCGTTACTAGTAACGAAAGTAAAAGTAGAAAGTACGCATTTTTACTTGTACTTCGTTAATTTTTAAATTCTGTACTTGTTTTTTCGTTAATTTTTTTATTTTTATTTTTTCTTGTTACTTTTTTCTTCTTTCTTAAGGCCTGTTTAGACGATCCAATTTCTTGGACAGAGATTGATTGATATTGATGGAAACTTGCTTCGAGCTTGGATCGTGTAAACAATCATCCAAGTACTTGGTCCAACTTCCTGGACGATAGTAGAGCATGTTCTACTTTCCATCCAAGTTTTTTCTCCCTTAACCAATCAGCGTCTTAGGTTTTGTGACGTCAACAAGCAGGCAGCAAATTATGTCATTTTGTTATCTGTTTTCATATATTTTCGTCCAAATAAATTGATCTGTTGCAGTTTATTTGCGTTATTATGATTTTATTTGAATTTATTAAGTAATTTTAAACTTATGTAAGTGTTATTTTATTATGTTGAATATGAACAATGCGCAAGTTTTTCTTTCGACGAATCAGTGACATCCAAGAACTTGGATAGTGTCGACGAATTATCCAATTTCTTGGATAGAGAAATTCCTCCAATTTCTCGGATTCAAGAACTTGAACCGTGTAAACAGGCCTTTACATCTGACCGCAATGAACATGTAAATAGGTCGAAAGTCACAGTACAACAGCCTGTAAGTTCGTAGGAACTTAACAATCTACTTGAAAGTTGTTTCGATCGTAAACAAAATGTTGTGAAAAGTATCGATTTTCAGAGAGCTGGGCAAATATTTTGATTCAAATGTCATTCTATCTTATCTTTATTACTTCAGGGTATTTTGTCCAAATTTCAGAGGCAAATTACTTTCGGTGGAAACTTTCTTGGTCTTTTTCCCTTCTTAAGAAATTGTTAATGCGAAACACTACCTTGGACTTCAAATAATCTCACCGGGAGGATCATATTCTTTGGTCATTCTACCATAAAAGCTTGACTTGTGCTCATCACTAAAAAACACTTTTTCTTGAGTCATGTAATTCTTTTTTTGGTATGTTAAGGAAATATTTACTTAATTTTAAATGTCAAATGCAATAATTCATGTATGTATTAATAATTTAACACTGTGTAATTTTTAAAAGCTGAATTATTTGAGTCTCTTATAATTAAAATTCTGATAAAAATTACCTAGGAAAATATAACTCAATTTTTAAATTTAATGGATGGCCAAGGTCAAAGTTGTGGGCCATGAAAAAAATTGAAAAGCCCTAGTTTCCAAATTTTATTTTGAAGCTAAAGGAAAATATCTATATAAATAAATAATTTATTTCAAGGAAAATTACGAAAAGAAAAATTTAAATATTTTTAAGAACTAATATATATTAATCTAATGTCTTAAAAGTTCATGATCATCATTAAATATGCCAAGTCTCAATGACTGTCGTTTTAATACTTTCCTACTATTTTGTATCAACAGATTTGGATAAGACTCTAACCAAATGATATATAATTAGTAAACAAAAGCACAATTTTTCTAATAGTTGTTGTGCTTATTGAATAATTACCATCAGTTATTTCTAGTGGGTAGTTTTTTAAGCAAAGACGATTTTTACATTTCCAGTATATTTAAGTAAAAAATAGTTTTTTTTTTCACTAAGTGGATTAACAAATGAAATATTGTCCCTTAGGGATGTGCAATAATAACAATTTACATTTTGGAAAAAAATGCTCGATATCGCTCACCAACCTCCGGAACTTCCTACAATATTGACTTCAGATTGCTTTGCGATCTGGGACTGGTAAAGTAGTAAAACATCAAAATTTTGGAGTAAATTGATACTCGTTCGAAGAAAAAGACAAACAAAAAACGTAACGTTACAATTCAATTGATCCAAAAGTTTTTCCTGAGGACTTAATAACATTTTTTTGGATTAGTGCTTCTAACTACTTTAAAATATTGTCTAAGAAATTGCGTTTCGTTCATTGCAATTTAAACTTGAATCTATGATTTATTTATTTGCATTTAATTTATTTCGAAACTTCAATAATTCGAAAGATCATAAAAATTGTATAGCTACTAGAGGAATTCAAGAATTGGCATTACATATTTATTTCCTACCTTATAAAATATCTTTAATTACTTAAACTTATTTTATTAATCGAATTATACTTGGATTAAATCAAAGAGTTAATCTTTTAATCCTAACAAAAAGGGTTTTATTCTTTTCTTATCTATCAATGTAACTGCAAACGACTCATTAATTCACTGCCGCGCATAATCGAAAACAAAAAAGTCTATTTATAAATCTTTATTATTAATTTTTCTCCTAAAATGTGTTTCAGTTGCAGGGTTATTTTAATTGCCACTGTTTTGTTGGTGATTCGTGATCGCCAAAGTGTTTTCAAAGATATTGATTATGCGGGGTTGGCTTTGTTTTAGCTATGCTATATTTTGATAATTCGCCAATTTTGGATCTCCTATCTATGCTTCTCCCGTGTCTGTCAGGAACAATTGCATTCACTTTCAATTAAAAATTTGTGGCTCTAGAGGGCCTCCCCAGTCTTAAACGTTAAAATATATCATTCATGCTGTAAAAGAAAACTCTCGATGTGGGAGAGTGTCTGGTTTGATCCCTTTAAAGGATTTCCCTTTTTATGATTTGTATTTTATATATGACAGTTTTTAAAGTTTCAAATACTTGATAATAAATCAAATTTTTGCATGAACGATTTCTATTAATTCCTGGAGATGATCATTTTGTTACATCCATATTAAGATGTGTTGGTAACGGCCAAAAGTCCATGATGAATATATTCCACTACCCATATGCTGATATGGCGATCACCGCCATATTAAAGCCATATCTTTTACTGAAATTCCGATTGTTAAAATGAATCTCATCTCTATCAAAATATGAAAGCGCGCGCGCGCACGCACGCACCAAGGTAAGCGAGGACTTCGATACACAACATACACACTTTACACAGCTAATCGAGGACCTTCAGTAGAAAATATCGCATAGCATGCATTTTTGCTGAATTACTTTGTTCCAAGTCATTTAAATTTTAAAACATTTAGTTAGGAGATATTTATACTTTGTGTTTTACATTTTATTTAAGTGTTATTGCAAAAAAAATGTATATATATATATATTTCGTGTTTAGATGCTGAATTTTTTTATACCTTTTTGTTCCGAGAAATATGACAACTCGAAAGAAAATTAATACCCATACGGCAAAATAGACTTTTAAAAATAGACTTTTTAAAAATTAAGTTTTGTTAAAATTTAAGATACTTCCCTTCAACTCTCAAATACCATACTTTTTTTTAATTTTTTTTTCATTATTTTGCTTATGTTAGGGCACTAAACTCGGTCGAGGATGAAAGCTCATCCAGATTCAGATCAATAAAAATAAACTTATTTGGGAAGTAAAGGCGGTCGGCGCGTAATGCAGACAACATTGCCAGTACCATTCCTATAAAACTGGAGTTCCTTGCGCATCACGGATATTTTGTTCTCATGATTTCTAGTTTTTTTTTATTTGCTTATTCTTGCCATTTTTTAAAATATTTAGTTAAGAAGTCTGTTTAATTTTTTATTGATGAAACTTATAACATGTTCATAACTAAAGTTGTTTTCAACTGCAAAGTAGCGAATAAAGAATGAGGAATGCTTAAAGTATCTTAAAGTATCAAGGAAACTCTTAAATATTTTATTAATTAATTTTCTGAAAGCTGAATATGCGAATGTAAATCTCTTAAAATATAAGATTTTTGTAAATCGGCAACAAAGGTGGTACTGCAAACATATAGAGCAGTGAAAATATTTCTAATAACAAGAGCGATGAACAAAAACTACTTATACATTCATTCAACTGTGTATTTTTGATATACACACCGGCAACTGCGGATTTCTGGAATACACGCCGGCAACTGCGGACTTCTACTATACACCCCGGCAACTGAGGACTTTAAGAATGCATTTTTAAAAAATACAGGAACAAATTTAATACGATCAATCACAGTGCTATTCTAGCCGAACAAATGCTGTATGAGAGACAAAAATTCTCAGATTAACTAAAAAAATTATTATTATTATTTTTAATTATTTTTTCAGTGATTAGACATTAATTGTGCTATTTTTCTGCTCTGAACGAGTGTTAATCCCGAAACTAACTCAACATATTTCCAACAACAGGTGGACAAATAGATTATACTATCTGGCTAGTCATGAGGGGTTTCTTTCAAATACTTTCGTACAGAATCCGCTTCGAAAAACTATTGTATAGATCTCCTTTAAAAAGTAAATGTATGTTTTAAAACAGGGGTTTCCAACTTACATGAGGCCGGGAGCCGCAATTATAAACACAAATCAAATGGCGGGCCGCAACTTTATCCAAAGTTTATGTAGGACTCTTTTATGTCTGAAGGAATATTAAATATTCATGTCAGATTTTTACCAAGTTGTGCAAAACAAAAGTATTGAATTACAAATTAAAATAAAAAGAAAATTAAAATAAGATTTAAAAAAATATGTAATTGCATATTAAAAAATTCGGGTTTCGATAACTTTAATGTGCACCTATGTATTAAATAATTAATGTGCAACAGATATCGAATTGTTTAGATATAAAACTTTAAGAAGGTTGGTATTAAATCTTACATAGTAGCACACAAAATGCTCAATGAGAAAATTGAGGTTTGTCTGCTGCAACCACCAGAGAATAGATATTTACACTTTAAATTTAAAATTTACAAATGTGTGTGTAAATATTTTCGTCCAAAATGAGTGGTTTCAAAAAGTTAAATCGAAGAATTTTTTCGAGGAAATTTCTGATACACACATGCTAAATTACATTCACAAAATACAAAAAAATGAAATAAAAAAGAGCAACATACACGATTATTTTTGTATTTCAATAAATATTTTATTGAATGGAAAAACCTGAGAGATAAATTTTTTTGCACCATTGGTATGTTAAATTTCACAGAAACGAAGAAATTAGGTGTTTATTAACGAGAAAAGTATTTTAAATCCAAACATATTTCTTACGAAAATTGTCCGCAAAAAAATGGCAACTAATATATTTCAGTTCACGGGCCACAAAAAAAGCTTCGCAGGCCGGATGCGGCCCCCGGGCAGCGAGTTGGAAACCACTGTTTTAAAAGCAATGAACTAATGAACGAGAAGTTAAAAAACTAAATGAAACTATCATTCTAAACTATCATTTCTGAAAGAAATGATATTTTCAGACATATTTTTGAATTTTCTAAGAATTATTAAAAAAAATTTGAAGTAAATTCAGATTAAAATATAACAATTTTAAAATCAAATATTTTAACAACGTGCATTGAGTTCGCTAACAAGGTATTTCGGAGGGACACTATTAAGAAAATTTCAGTAGATCTCATAATTAGCTAAATATACTTTACGGGAAACACTAAATTTACTTTTTTTTATCATGCTTGAGTTAGAGCAATTTAGATTCTGATTTAGAAATTTAAGCAAAAATCAGTATTTAATTAATATTTATGATACATTCATCCATAATGAATTTAAACCTAAAGTTGAAATTTTTTATGGATGATCCACTTATTTAAATTTATTTTAAAAACTACGTTCATTAACGGTTGATTCGACGATTAAATTATAACTTTCTAGCGATGCTTTTAACTATTATCTAAGTTGCGCATTGCGACTCAACTTAGTGAATTTATTTAGCGAAATTAGTTATAAAAATATGTTCAAGAAAATTTGCGGTCTCCCAAATTCGTTCGAAGATATACATATAGTCTTTCTATTTATTTATTTTCAAATTGATTTAATATTAAACTGGTCGCTTAGTCTTTGATTAACTTAATCACAGATTCACTCCTTTGCCCAGTACAAGCCACTGACCCCTCTCCTATTCAGAAATACATTGATTCCGTCACAGATTTATAGCCGTATTGCAAATTTACCGGTTCATCTAATCACTCATTCATTAATTCATTTCCTATATTCCTAAATTATAGTAATTAGTTTAATTATTCTTATTGATCACTCACTTACTAATACAAAATGCCTCTTGTTAAATAACTTTCAACTGAAAGAAATGGTGTTATATTAGGGAATCAGGGATCATTAGAAATCAATATTGTTATTATAAATCATACAAATACCTAAAAACTTTTGCGATTTTTCCACATGAGACAATATAATTTTTAATCTAAATATTGATTATTAATCGAATTCAAAATGAGAAAGAACTTTTACAGCCCGGAATACTCCAAGAGTATACGTACTAAAGAGTATGTATACATACGAATACAATACGTAATAAGAGTCTAACGTATTAAAATCCATTCTTTGTGATTTTGGGCTGCTAGAGAGAGAAAATTTTGATATCGTAAGCAGTGAAGGGAGAATCACGCGATTTCCGACCTCAAGGGGTTAAAAACAATATAAGAGAAGATCTCACTAATTTGATCGTTCAATAGTTTGTTGTTTTTTAACTTTAGAGAATTACATACCAATTTTTAGTAAACCTTTCTAAAATTGTCTTATTAAATTATCCAAAATTTAAAATTATTTTAATAATCATCATGTAACTATAATTATTTTCATCTCATTAGTCAGTGTAATAAATAGATAACGAAAAACTCACGAAGATCACGAAAATTTAAAATTTTAGCTAATTATTATATTACAGCAAGATCTTACGACTTTAACCAGGTTTTTTTTAGCAATAGTATGTGAACAAGTATTAAATAAAAAAGATTGAAGGATTAATAAATAAATTAAAATAAAAATATGAAATAAAACGACAAATTATGTTAATACTAAATTCATTCAAGAATTTAATTTAGGAATGCCAGTATAACAAAAGAATTTTAAAAAGAAGATACTCATATAAAGATACTCGTGAAACAAAAGCATGCTAAAGAATAAAATATTAACAATGTTAAAAACTTCAATAAAAAACATTACATTTTCTTTTCGTCTGCTGAGAGTGTTCTGAAATATTAAAATCTGAGTCTCAGTAATATAAAAAAGGAATTTAATAATATCCAAAAATCAAAGTGGGAATATATATGAAGATTTTACTAGCCACAAATACTGATTGTTGTGCTGGCCTATTCTGCATCATTTGGTATGATGGAGTTGATTTGTTTATTAACTTCTTTTGTTTTCTATTTTTTTCTTCTTTTGAATAATAAACTTGCAGTTAGCAAAACTACCTACCCCTTTCTCATACGCAATTATAAGTAAAAAATTATGAAACAAAAAATTTACGTCATTCTCGCAAGCGTATTTCAAATGAACTTTCTTTTAAAAACCCATAGATTATTCAATTCAACCTTATCGTTTACTACAAAAATCGCTAACTTTCACGCTTCTAAGTCGTATAGTTTTTGAGAACAAAACGTTGAGTAACGAAACGTTGAACATCCAAAACAGAAGCGTTGATTGAGATTTTCATTATTTTTTTTTTCCAATGTGTTGTCATTCGTCAATTCAGGCGTATTAAGGTAGATTTGTTGGCCACTCTCTCAGTTACACCATATTAGGTGAGTCAATGTTGCTCTCACAGTAAGGACAGATAGCACAGAAAATGAAAAAAACATACGTGGCTTGTCCAGTATTCGAACCCAGAACCTTTCCGATGCAAGGCAGATTTTTTAACCCTTTGAAATAATTGTTTCTTAACCCTTTGATGCAGATGGGACATCGGCGTCTCTTATGTATATGTATTTTTAACGCTTTAATTACGATCAAAAATATATTTTGGTATTTTTTAAGTATAAAAAAACAGTTTAATAGTTACTCAAAAAAAGTCAGTTAGTTTATCGGATTTATATTTGGTTAAAAATATAAAGTCCAAAAAAAGTAACCTGACATTTTTTTTATTCATATTCAAAAATTTATGGATTATTAATTTTGCAAAGTAAAAACATTTCTACGATGGTTATTTGTTTATCTTAGATATAATGACTTTAATTCAGTACAAAATTGAAAAATTATTGTTTGGAAGATGAGCCATGTTCGGAAGATTTTTCCTTTAAGACAGAAAAAGCTACTGGTGTTTTATGCTGTTTTTTACAACCAAATATTATTAAAAGGCTAATAGGCGCGATATTACAATGCTCACTTATTTTGTCCTAAATTAATACAAAATAATGAAAAAAAAGTATGAAATAAATAAGTCCGGCTCAAAAGAAAAACATGGTTATCTTATTGTAGTTTAAAATATGATAATTTCGTTGAGGGAAAGTTTTAGCATTTTACTTGATGTATTATATGTTCTTTTTCATTTCAATTTTTTCTCAGGGTTTTCAAATTTTCTTCATATGCATTACATTATATAAACATCTTTTTTTTTTTTTTTTTTTAACAGTAGCTGCTAAATAATTTCCGATTATTGGAATGTAAAAACATTTGAATTTTTGCTTCCTTAGAATGTGAAACTCAAGCCTTTATACATGCTTCAAAGTTTGGTTGTAAGTGTAAATTTCTGTGAGATTATTTGCAACTTTTTTTTTTAGAAATGTTATATTATTTTAATTAAAAATGATTTTATTCAAAATAATATGATATGATAATATGATTCAAAATAATATGAATATGATATAATACTTTTAATTAGAGAATGCAAATTTAGAGACAAAAATACTAAATTTCATTTTGTGCATTGCCTTGCATATAGTGGAAAATTTTTTATAATTACTTCGTAATGATCTATATTTTATTTCATTCTGAAAAAAAAATACTATATCCTTATAAATAAAACACTATTTATAAGATAAGATATAAATAAAATAAAATAAAAGATATTTTAAGAAATAAGATAATTAAACCAATAGGATAAGATAACTAAACCTAATTATTGCAGAAAGGTCACTGTCCTTATACTATTTATGGGTTTGACCCTTCCCTTTGACGGTTCATTTTGAAAAGGGAGGGAAGTCTCTCCCCCACTATGCTTTGGGGCAAAGAAAGTCTGGTGCCGGATGGTCACGTAAAATGGGCCCTGCCTAATTCGTGAAAAGATGATTCCCAGAAATTCCCACTCTTTCTGCTTTCCCGCGCTTTTGTAGAATAAGAACGCATGTAATGCTCCCTTTGAAAAGTGATTTTTATTTTGAGGGAATTCTGTTGTACTTTCTTATTACTTAAAACTGTATAAATAAATGTATATATATATATTTTTTTATTATGTTGGGAAGTTAGGAAAAACATTTACACTGATTTTTTTGCTCGAATGTTGAATGCATTATTTGAATGCCACAATAAGAACAAAAATAAAATAATAAGCAACTTCTAGCTTATGTAACAAATAGAGATTTTAAATTTAAAAATAATAAATGAAATGTCAATTTAACTGCTTTAAAAATAAATTGAACTGTAAAAATGACTCGAAATTGTATTCGAAATTTACAAAATAACCAGGAATGCGCAAAATCTGTTTTCAAATACAAGTTGAAAATTGCAAGTTTTGCTTTGTTTCATTCTAAAAATTTATAAACTTAATAAATTATCAAAAGAAATATTGTTGAGTTACAGAATGTAGTCCGCATAGAATTGGATTGAACGCAAATTTCAAACAATGCCAGAAATTATTGGTGTTAACATATTCCTTTCATTCTTTTTCATTTTTATTTATTTATTTTCATTTTTTTTACATATGCGCCCTTTTAAATTAAAGGGATTTTTTCTCCCTTTTAGATTTATTTATTAGAGCAACAGTGTCTTTGAGGTTTATACATTTTTTTAAAGAATAATTTCAAAATACATGCAATAATTGTTGAAAAGGGCTGTTTACTTTTTATTGTCAATGGTTAGGAAGTTTACACAGAGAAATATTTATATTTTTAAGCAAAAATAAAGATTTTTTCTCTCATTTTTTAAAATAAAAATAATAGCAGAATTTAAAGCTTTAAAAAAAGAAATCACTTCAAATAGTTTTTCCATTAGATATAATTTTAAAAGTACAGTGAATAAAATAAAAAAGATTATTTGAAATTGAAAACTTTTTTTCTAATTGAAATGTTTAGAAAACCTTTCTCATACAAAACAGATTTTTTAATATAGAGAGAAACAGTTGCTTCTTAACCTTTTTATGCAGATGGGACATCGGTGTCTATATATATATATATATATATATATATATATATATATATATATATATATATATATATATATATAGTAGAGCGCCGATTATCCGAACTCTTATTATCCGAACTGTGTCCGAATATTTTTTTATTTTTTTTTAAGTTTAGAATACTTTTTAGCTTATCAACAATTTTTCTAAATTTCTGAAAAAGTAGATCATTCGGATGAAAAGATGCCAGGTTATGCAGCAGAAGAAATAGAAGACTGGTGTCAAAACACAGAAAACGTCCCGGTATTTCAAATGATGATGAAATAGTTGCTAAAATTTTGGATGAAAATCAGAACTCCACAGACGAAGAGGAAGACGTAGGTGATCAAGTTCAAGATAGTGGACCTTCTCATATAGAAACATACAATTCATTAGATATTGTAATGAATTGACTAGAACGACAAAATGATGTTGATCCAGTTCAGTTGATTTATTTAAAAAGAATAAGGGATATGGCTATTCAAAAAAAGCATCTTCCTTGAAACAAAAGTTTTTGCTGGATTTATTTTGTAATGGAAAATAAAGAAAAATGTGGTTAAATCAGTAATTGACAAAAAAAAAATTAAAAAGCTGAAATATGATTAAAAAAATTCTAAATGAAAAAAAAAGTTTTAAGAGAAATAAATAAAAAATATTTAAAATTTGAATTTTTTTTTTTTTTAACAGAGCTATTTTAGATAGTACTGCCAGTCCTAAACCTGGAAAAAGTGTGAAGGCAAGTTAGTGCATAAATAATGATCATTTAAACTAGATTTGAAACAACCTTCCAATTATCCGAGCGACGTTTGGTCCCGAGCAGTTCGGATAATCGGCGCTCTACTGATATATAGACGTTCTAATTACGAGTAAAAATATATTTTGGTATTTTTTAAGTAGTCTAATAGTAACTGAAAAAATCTGTCAGTTATCAGAATTATATTTGTATAAAAATATAAAATCTTGAAGAGAAGTAGTTTGAAATTTCTTTTTCAAAATTTATCAATAGTTGATTTTGTAAAGTGAAAAAATTTCAACAATGGCGAACTGTTTCTCTTAGATCTAATGACTGCAAATGAGTACAAAATTGAAGAATTATTGTTTGGAAAATGAGCCGCTCTTCGAATATCATTTGGTAACACCATAAAACAAAAGCAGCAACAACTTTAATTACGTTCCTAACATGATTTAATTTTTTTTATATTGCTTTGGATTTTTTCGAAGAAAAATCGAAGTTAATTTTTAAAAAAATTACGGTGATTTATTTTGATGCTTGCAGATTTTTTAATATATGCAGATTTCATAATATTTATCAAATCAATTAACATTTTTTCAAGGAGCTGTACCCCCCTAACGCAAAGCACCGATAATTTTTGGCAAATTTTCTGCGTATTCTCGCTATTTATATTATTTATTTTTATCTCAATTATAACTCATTTTTTGTATGTTATGTAAATCGTATTCATTTTAATCTTATGTTAACTTTAGTCACTTTGCCAGCATTCTTCTAGAAAATATTATTATATTTTTTGATATATTGAAAATATTCTTCAGACATATTTATACTATTCCTTGTATATATTTATACTATGTTTCAACTTTTGTTTATTATTTTAACAACTTTGTGTCTTTCCATCGCTCCGTAACGGATTTATTATGGAATTCTTAATTGTGATTTAAGTTCGATATTGAAAAATATCTCCTAAAATATTAAAACCAATTTTGTCATGGTTTTTTTTAAAATTCGATTATCATACCTTTTCTAAATTGATGATTTAAATATGCCAAGAAATGGATAAAAATGTAATATTTTGGAGTAAAATTAAGCACGTTATTTTGATTTTTGGTCATGCAGTCACATTGTAATTAGCGATACTATTTCGAACTTTTTATTAAAATCTTGTCTACTTTTTCAACGAAATTTTAAACAAACTCAAAATTGTTTAGCATCATACTTATTGAAAGTTTTGAACTCAAAAGACTTAATTCTTTGTTTCAATTTGCAAAACTCAAAACTCCCAACACTTTTTTTTTTATATATATTGAACTATGAGAAGAATTCATGTGCTAAACATTAAACTTGTTTATCTTATAAAAGAATTTTGACGAAATTTTTCTAAATTTACGTTTTTGTGAAAATTCTCCTGAGTCTTACCTGTATGATAAAAGTTTTGGCATATTTTTATATCAGTAGAGAAATGAAATTTAAGAATACGACTTAATTTAAATTTCATTACTCAGAAACGATTCAGCCGATTTTGCTCTTAATTTCGCATTTTATGAATAATAGTAACGTACTTTGAAATGATATACAAATGTGTATACCTTATGATTTAAACAAATTTGACCGTCAATAATAGTGTGCAAAGATATTAAATAGTTCATGAGATATGACATACTATGCAGAAAGAGAAATTAACATCAAAGTACTTAAATTTTCGTTCACTCTCTACATAAACTATTGTGACCATATTTTCCAAATTACGGCTACTTTTCTTCATAATATTGTGATGATCAAGAATCCAAAATTGTAGAAGAAAAAGCATGTTTCTTTAGAGAGTTTTTGCTTTTGATTTTGTAACTTAAATTATCTCCTACGTAATCTAATTATCATACCGGTTTCTAGCCTCATGAAATATTGTGAATGCATAATAGTTCGTGACACTGTACACAGTGGCGTATCTAGGGTATGGCAAGTATGGCGATTGCCATGGGCGCATTATTTCAAAAAGGCGCAAAATCAATCAACATCAACAATTATTTTTTTAATTAAAAATTTTACTAATTTTTTTTTCAAGTTATGGCAGAATTAAAAAAAGCATCCAACATTTAACCTTTCCTCGAGGGCTCGAAAAGAAGACATCGAGGTCTTTCGAGGAACTCTTTTTATAACTGGGGGAGTGAAATATGAAAGGGAACCGCTAATAATAAAAACAAAGTAGGTGACGAGCGTTAAACAATTTTAGTCTCCCACTGTTTTTCATTTTTTTTAATAACTTCGTTTGAAAACTCATAGACCACCTCAGTTAGGGATAATAGGAGGGCCAAGGTTTCCAGCGCTTTTACATAACTCGAAAAGCGCGGGAAATCTAAGTTGTTATATTGGATTCAACATTAAAAAAAAAAATGGGGGAAATAAGAAAAAAAAAACATTCCACTTTTTAAACAACTTGACGTCTGTGTAATAACAATTCATACACGTTTCTGCATTCATTCACTAGACACTTTTTCTTTCATTATACTTTCAAGTTGAGCAACAGAGGATTCGAAATAAATAAAAAAAAACTTTATATTCATGAATACATTCAAGATAAATACTAAAATAAATCAGTAATTAAAAGTAGCTTTTTCTTTCCTACTATTATATTTACGATGATTTCGGCAAAAACCAAATTTTAATTATAATATCGTAATTTAAAGAATAATGCAGAGTTTTTAATAATTATAATTATAACTCTCTTTACTAACTTTTTGATACTTTCCAATAAAAATATTTTTAATTTCAGAGAATTTCCTAAATATTTAACATTTAATGTCGATCAAAATCCTTTGACAAAAAGACTTTTAGCCCCATATTTAATTTTATAACCGTCGTTGAACAGCCGACCTAATTCCGTAGCCTTGTAATTTTGAACCCAATCCAGAAGACAAGGGAACTCCTATATCGAGAAATGGGAGAAATTTGCCTTCGTGGAGCTAACCCACATTTGCGTTATATGGAGAGGAAGACCACGAGAATCTCCCACGGTTAGCCTGACGGGAAGGGAACTCTAACCCATGATCCGTCTACAACTGAGGATATTTCCATGATATTTCACGTCAGCACTGTGGTCGGTGCAAGCCGGGTGCGGAATTCGTATCAACTGGGATTCGAACTGGGTTCGCCTCATTGCAAGGCGAACGCTCTATCCCCTGAGCCATCGCGGCTCCCATATTTAAATTAAAAGGAATTTAAACTTATTTTTTTCTAAAATGTAGCTTCTTATTGCTTCACGATACGTCAAAGCTGTAATAGAAAGAATTTAAGTTATCGCTGATAAAATGAAAAGACAAAATGTAAGCTCATTATTTATTATAGAAAATTACAGGGAATTTTATTTATTTTATTTTTTTAGTGCATTATTAATTTAATTTTTTCTACTAAAAACGAAAAATAAAGCACAAATTTAACGTGAAATTTTTTGAGGAAAACGAAAAAAAAAAATTTTTTTTTTCCAGGTATAAACGATGATAAAATAAACAGTTTAATAATGTTCATTCAGAAGGGTTATTCATGAGTAAGAGTTATAAATATTGAAGTTCCCAATATTATAAACAAGCAAGACATTATAAGACTTTATTGAAACTGTAACTCAGAGTCAAACTATAATATTGCACAAGGGGAAAAAAAAACACTAAAATAGCCACAAAAAATCATGGTTACATATAAAAGTAAAATAATTAACTTAATAACATAATTTAGATTACAAAAGTATGGAATATGTACTAGCATTAAGAATGTATATTGTAGAATTGTATTGTAGTACTATGTATGATGTTATAGCTCTTGAGTAGCAAATATATAGATATAAGTCAATGCCTTTTTCCTCGGCAATACATAGCGTATTTGTTTAAAATCGTGTCCTTTTTTATAATAAGATGATAAAAACAGAAAACAAATCCTAAAAATAATATTTATTGATTTCGTTTATCTAAAATAGTTTACTTAGACAGTCAATTAAATTTAAAATAATTTATTTGGAAAAAATGCTTTTCTACTTAGATTATTTGATATTATTTATGTATAATTGAAAATGCTATACGTTAAATATAAATTATAATAAAAGCTGAATCTTTAAATTTAAAATATTTATCTATATGAAAAAATTAGTAGTACAACAGACTAAAAAAATGAAAGGCGAACGAAAGAAACTTTGGAAGTTCAAAAGTTGGTGACAAACGTAAAGAAATTTTTCTAAGGAAATCTTCTTAGGGAAATTTCTTAAGGAAAGTGAGACCTCCAGTTAAAAGAACGATTTTCGGGGGAGGAAATGAATGGAACCCCTTCAGGCAGAAAAACCAGATGGCCAGATGGTGATGACCAGAGGACAGAGAGATGTGAAAACCATGGGGTGTCCCAGTCTTGCTTAGACTAATTATTCTGTAGTGAAATGCTTGTAAATCTTAAATTTTATCAGGGGTTAAAATCTCTTTGAAAAACGTTTTCGGAATTTGCTGAATAGATTTCAAGTAGAGCCCCTTCTATAAATTAGCGTAAATTCTTCCTCAACAGGAGATTTTTACCACCCATGGTGGGAATCACCGCCACTAAAGTGTGAAATACTAAAAATAGGAGGTTCCTCTGATGACTCGCTCTACAAATAATTTAAACCAATGGAACGATTTAATAATGAATACTTTCCACTATTTTGAAAAATAAAGGGCAGGCGTTATAAGTAGTTAGGTGCTCATACAAAAAATTCTGCTCGTTTTAGTTAATGTTTCAAGATTTAAGCCAAGAAAATCAAATATTTAAAGTCTTTAGATTTTTATAATCTATTTTGATGCAGCTTCTGGACTTTTATAGTTGGTTCATAGATTTAAGAAAACATCATGTACTACAAGGATTTTCTTTGATTGTAAGTAATAATTTCCTAAATATTTAAAGTAATGCATTATACTTAAACTATTAATACCGTTATATGCGTTCGTTATATTTTCTAGAAATGATGTCGATATGCAGGGATGTAAGATTTCTCCGAAATATTTTATTAAGTGGTAGAGAGTTAAAAACTAAACCTTGCAAAATTTTAGATGATATTGGTAAAATTTGAAATTCTTACCACAAGGTAACTGGAGTAAAATTGTATTTCATGGAAAATTTCGAATTATACATACGTAGTGGCGGAAAATATAATTTTAAATCAGATTTACATAAACCAAGAATAAAACATCAAAACATAAATTTTGCTACCACTAGAAAGAAGTTCCCCATTAAGTTGCAAGTTAGCATCTCTGTATGTGTAGATCGAGTGGGACATTTGCTCCTTTTAATGCTATAAATTAGAATTTATAATATTTTTTAGTTTTTATTGTTACTGTTTTATGACAGTACATTTAATATGCACATTAATTTTTTGTATTAATAATTATATATTGTATAATTAAATACTCGTTAATGCATTATAATTATAAATAATATGTAATAAAAAAAGCAACGAATGTTAAAATTTCTAATGTTAGTGGGAATATATTTTCTTAATTTTCCTGAAAAATAATTGCGATAAGTAAATAATTTTGTGTTTATTACGTAACATTCATTACGTTCAGCAAATAGTTTCCAACAACCGATAAATGTTTCTCTTTCTATTCATAAATAGATAGATTTTGAGTTTAAGCACTTGTTTTTTTTCCTTCTTTTCTTTGAAGGGTTATATTAAGGAACAATGCTTTAAGTGTAAGTTTCAATAATCCTTTTACTTACAAATTGATTTTTTTTAATTCATAAAGACATGTTTGTTTTGTACTTTTAAATTACATTTATTTAATATTTATCAACCTTTCTTCGAGTTATGGAACACGCTTCCATAGCATCTCGGGTGCAAAATTTTGTCATCTTTCTTTCCCCTATATCTTTTATTTTATTTCAGATTACAATTTTCTTCCCTTTTCAAAAAAAAAAGAAAAGAAAAATTAGATTAAATAATTACTTTTTTTTTAAATTTTATAAGTCTTTTACAATACATATCACTTACATTATGTTTATATCACTACATATTATATTACTTGAAAAAAAATCAATAAAGTAACAATCACAATAATTATTTTTCATTAAATAATTATCCTTATTTTAAGAATATAAAAAAAACAATAAGCATTTTAAATATTGAAAAATTAGACCTTGTTAAATAATGAAGTATACGCATTCTTATAATGTATTTTCATAAAGATACAAAAAAAGCCCTCTTTTCCTCAAATATTCCAATCACTTATATTTCTCTTCTTCCTAAAAAGCAAATTTTAAAGCTAATTAATTTTGATTATTTTTTTAAAAAAAGTTTTTTTCCCTGTTATACAGGTTGGTCTAAATTCATGTTGTTTGAATATGGAGTTAGGATTCCTGAGAAATAGAATTAAAAAAAAGTCGGATATTTAAAATTTGATTTCTATTTTGACTATTGACTATATATTTGACTATAAATTTGACTATTTGATCAATTTCGCTAAAATGTAGTATTTTTTAAAACAATGTAAAAAATGCACATCTAACAATTGAATTTTTTTACGACTATTATAAATAAAATAATAAATATTTACGAAAAGATATTTTTTAACAAAGGACCTTTATAGTTATGGGAAAATTTTTTTAAAATTCGATTGAAAAGCTCTCGAGTTACTTCTCATATTGTGACTACCCCCAATACTTAGGGGTACAGAAATCCAAATCAGTCAAAAAAATGGCATGTTTATTCAGAGAAAGTACGTTTTAGTGTCTGATTTCGTAACTTGAAATATTGTCCCTGTACTTATTAATTAGCATATTTTAAGTCACCTCCTTGAACCATTGACATGAGAAGAACGTGAAGATCTGATTATTATATCAAAAGTTATCAGGGTAGTCCGTTTATTTATTTATTTTTTTGCGCACCGAACGTCTACAAACTTGTGATTCAAATCTGTTTAATTTTTTTCTGCTTTTTCTCTAATTTGTTCCATTCTGATGCGAAGAAAATTTTTCATAATTTGATTTTTTTTTTTTGTGTCTATTTCTTAACTTTTTGCCTTTTTTTTTTCACTGTTAAAAAATCAATTATTTCTAGATATTCTTAAACTAAGACGTCAACTTCCTCTAATTTATTTCTCATTAAAGAATGTATTATTGTCGCTATTTTGTCTAGAGTTCTGTATTAATTACTACCAGCGGGTGACCGAGCTCCACTCGGAGAAAACAGGTATCGATGCTAACTCGAAGATTTAAATTTTCAATTGTGATTTATCAAAACAATACATGCCATAAGAAAATTTGTGAAACCATTGGTGAAAAGATAACCGGTTAAAGTGCACCATTGTAAACTATCTAAACGAAGTTAGAGTTTGGAAAGGGAACTATTCTATACAAAGGTAAAGTTTGAAAAGTCATAGGAAATTAAATGTAATTGATAACAAAAAATTATACAATTAAAGAAATGGTACAAAGTGAGCAGTGTAAAGATTGAAGTGTGTTGAAGTTCAATATTTTTGACAAATTTATTTAGAAAAACCAAACATATATACATACATAAGAAACATATTATAAACCTATAACAGCATAAACATAATAAACATTAATCATCGATTGCGAAGTCTTCCATGTTGTCCAGGTAGTTTCTTGTCGGAGAGGCAGGTGCGGCTGGTGAGTTTCTCTTGTTCAGGACTTCCTTCCATACGACGTTTCGGGTGTGGGTTGGATTCTCAGGAGGCAGCAGGACCTTCAACGCACTTTGACGCTTGACTCTTGAAAACGCGACGTAGAGCATTCCGTGCACGAAGACCGTCGTGAGGAGAAGCACGCCGACGAATTCGAATGTTTGGCCTTGTGACTTGTGTATCGTAATGGCGAATGCTGGAGTAACTGGGAATTGGTGCCGTTGCATAGTTGCGCCAAACTGTGATTTGCTGGAGTCGAGCGTGATCCTTGGAAGGTGTACTTGTCGGCCTGCGTGTTCACCGGTGATGATCTTAGCCTTGATGATGTTGTTGCAAAGTTCGGTGACAATCAATCGTGTTCCGTTGCACATTCCTTCAGAGACGTCCAAGTTTCGGAGAAGCATGATGATGGCGTTCTTCTTGAGTTTCAGATTGTGTGGAGGCAAGTCGGCGATGTTGATCGAGTTCAGGAATTCAGGCGCGAATTGAATTCCCTCTTCATGTTGATCCTTTACCGAGTCGAAACTTGTGTATGTCTTCTCTTCGCCTGGAAGCATAGCGATAATCTGCTCGTTGATCTTGTCCTTATCGTCGTTCAATGGTGCAAGAATAGCGCGATTCTTCATTGCTTCGTAGTTCCCACTTCTGAGGCATGGTCCGAAGTTTTCATCGATGAGGTTACCACCAGAGCGAATTTCTTCTGGGACTTCTATTTCGCCGAGTTCATTCACTTCGAGTTCCCCGTCGCCGAGCTTTAGCAGATATTTCGCGAATTCTTCTTCTTCGGGATCAACGCGCATGTTCTTTTCGAGCGAATAAGTCTTGAAGTGTTGCCACAGATGGCTTCTCTTGATCAAAAGGTCGAGTATTTCGCTTTTGTTGGCACGTTGTTGAACTGGACTGCACTGTCGGAAGTCGCCACCAAGTAGTTTGATTCTTCCATGTAAGCAGCAGTCGCCAAATGAATCTACGTGTATTTTGTTCTTCACTCTTTCTTCTGGGAAATGCAAAGCGCCATCGTGGATGCAAGCGACGTTAAATGGACCAAGACTTTGATATTCCACGTCGGAAGTTGCAGCATTTTTGTAGGTTGACGCAGGCCGAGATTTCGCAGCTCTACGGAGTCTTTCATTACGGCGGCGTTGTTCCTCTAGGCGAATGTTGCGGCCCCTCATTGTTTCGTTTTTTCGTCTGCGTCTTTCATAATCGCGGTATTTTTCTCGTTGAGATGCATTAAGTTCCATCAATATATCCGAGATTCGTTCCTTGCTACGCTGCTTGACTGCTCTTGTCGAGCGCAACGGCGTTATCATCGGGTCTTGGATATTCAAAGCGTGCATATTGGTCGAAGATGTGAAAGATGCGGCTTCAGATGGTCCCGACATGTTCAATTGGTCACTGTTCACAACGAATTCGTAAATTTGCTTCCGTTCATCCGCTTCTTGAAAATTCTTGTCCAGGAAAAGGCGTCGATGAGAGAGGTATTGTCGAGCATAAAAGACGATGTAAACTGCGCAGGAAGACGCGTCATCTTGGTGGTTGTAAGCGTTGCGAGGTTTCACGATGCATCCTTTCAGCTTTTCATTCGTAACAACGGTATTCAAAACGCGTCGCAGCATTTTTATCAAAACAGCATCGATGGGCAGCGGGTTGTCGACTGGATCGCAGACTAATAGTTGACGTTCTCCATAGCTTGCTTCGTAAATTCCTAGCATCCAGTGCTCGCCTCTATCCATTTGAGCTCTCTTGTGAATGGAAATGAGTAGCACATCGAATCCTTGTTGAACGCCGTATAGATAGTTGGAAGCCTTGTTCTGGTCGCTGATATCGTTGAGAAGAGCCATTCCTTCATAAGCGCCATCCGCTGTTGTAACGTAGAAGCGTGCGACAAATTCAGGGTGAAGTACGGCAACTTTGACGGTCGGGTAAGCTTGTTCGGCGTAATGGAGAAGCATTCTGACAATGACGATATCTTCTAGTTGTCCACTTGCGGGTAGAATTGAGTTGATCGCTTGTTGTTCCAAAATTCCGGCTCCTTGAAGAATTTCATGTAGAGGTGCGTTCTGCATGTTGAAAATGTAGCTTGAAATCTGATGAATGTTGAAATGTCGGACTTTGTTGACGGTGATTTTAACACATAAGTTAAACTTTTCTCCACTTTGATAAATGTAAACTAATGCGAACCTTACAATTAAATTATTAATTCCTTCGTATATTATTGGTTTAAGTTGTCGAAAATTAATATTTCAATTGTAAGGTTCGCATTAGCATACATTTATAAGAGTGGAGAAAAGTATCTATAGCCATTATGGCGAACTAATAAAGTTTGAAAATATCCTATCTGTAACTCCAAACTGCTCGACCGTAGCGCTTCAAAACCGGCGCCAATCGATTCCTCGTGGCCAAAAACCCCAGACCCCCAAGTTTACCGGAGTTTATTAATTCTGGGGCGATTTTCGACTTGACAACCATTCCTCGTATTATAGTATAAGATATGTATATTTTTTCTTATTATCGGTTATTATATAATGTTTGTAAAACTTAATTATATTAAGACCATCGGTTTTTTGTAAATAAAAAGCTAACGAAGTTATAAAATTTGATTGTAGCTATTTTATTTGTAATTGTCATAACAAATCGTAATTATTTACACTGTGATCTTTAATGAATTTGTTATATCTCTATGATTTTATTGTTTTGGTATTAGCAAAGCATGATTATTTCTAAAAACAATTAATTTTATTCAGTTTAAATTTTGAAAATAATGGGTAATCATCTGGTTATGTTATAGTTCTTCTTTAATTCAGAGTCATTTGTTGTGCGTGCGTATTTTTGTTACCTAATTGTATTTGTTGCTTAATTAAACAAATTGTTAGAATTGTTATTGACAGTTGAAGAAACGCAAGAGAATCTTCTTTAAATATGATAAAGCAGACTTTTTTTTTATTTCTAACTAATGCTGATTTCGAACACACTTGAATGCATTATAATTAAAAAGAGATAATTTTATTGTTGTAGTTAATTTTTATTTATTTATTAATCTATTAAAAAAAATTGCGTTGCAATCTTTTTGGAAAATTTTATAAACGTTGTTGAACAGCCGATCCAATTGTTTGAGTTTGCGACTGCTGATGTCCAACTTCGTAGCCTTGTAATTTTGAACCCGATTCAGAAGACAAGAGCACGCCTGTATCGAGCATTTTGGAGAAATTTGCTTTCGCGGACCACTTTTTTGATTGAACTAATCCGCATTTGCGTTACATGGAGAGGAGGATCACGAAAGCCTCCCGCGGTTAGTCTGACGGCAAGGGTAACCAATGATCCGTCAAAGAGGATATTTTACGTCAGCACCGTGGTAGGTGCAAGCCGGATACGGAAATCGTGTCGAGCAGTCATTGCTGGGAATCGAACCCGGCTCACCTCGTTGGAAGATGAATGCTCTATCCCCTGAGCCACCGCGGCTCTTTTTGCAATATTGCCAAAAGGCTTAAATACTTCAAACAACGCTTTTATTTCGCATCGCATAAAAAAAGAGATTATAAATATTTTAGGAAGGGCGCCAGTGCGAGATTTGCCATAGGCGCTTCCTTCCATAGATACGCCTCTGACTGTACATTTAACAATTTGAAAACATATACGCGGGGTCGAAAACACAAATCTAATGCTAGAAGGTTTCTAGGGGCTGACGCAGATGCTGCATCGCCATCCAAGCGGCATCGATTGTCAGAGGTATAATAATATTGTTAATAAAGTAGGAATCCATCAGAAATTCAAACCAAACTGAAGACCTTTAAACAAGCAATGATTTTTCTGAGTAGTAATGAAATTACTGAAGTTTCGTAGCGTGAGCACTGCTCAGATCCTAGAAGACAGGCCAACGCATATGCAGAAAGACATGCCATTGCTTGTCTCATCATCTGAGATTCTGAACAAGACTTAATGCCCATTCCCTTAGCATTTGGTTTCTCATCGTGCATGTGAAAATCATTAGAAACTACTTCAAGAAAAACTTCTTTCTTTCCGCAATAGGTTAATCGCATGCAGTAAGAATAGCCCCTTAAATATGAAATTTCGGATTAAATCTTAAACAGGAAAATCATATTTTATTTTAAGCTTAGCATTTTAAAACTTCATCCTAAATGAATCCATAGTTTCCCTTCCAATGATAGAATCATAGTTTAATTTCATTTCGAACAGCCCTTGCGCGTGACTGTCGACGCAATACCTGCGTCAGACTCTAAAAAGTATCTAGTTAGAATTGCATTTCTAATTAGCATTGCTATTTCATCCGAGTTAACCTTCCAAATTATTATTTCTTCCGATTTTGAGTAACTTTGCATAATTTCACAATGGGTTATTGTTTCTATTTTTATGAAGTCTTCTGACTGCAACTCTTTCAAGACTTGATTTATTACTTTATTAAAGTACATTAAATTGTATAAAAAATGGATGCATTATATTGTTGATAAAAAAACATAAAATGTTCTAATGATGTGTGAGGAAAAGAAAAACATAAATGAATTTTAGATTATTTATTTTTTATTTAAGATAAGAGGATGCCAGTGAAATAAATGATCAATCCATAAGTTTAAAGAAAGATCGGGTTAGTAATTTTTTAAATTTATTTATTTATAATTTCTAAATAAGCGTATTTCAGGAAAATTGCCAATTTTTTTTTATCTCAAGTTCCTGTTTTGTATCAGGTGTTCATCTCAAGGTTTTTAAAATGAAGAAATTTGGTGCAGACATCTCTGGACCAGACTTTTTTTCTTTCAAACGTACTCAGCTTCTAAAATTTCATTGTGCATAAAATGTTCAGACAAATATAAAACAGTCGACTCATTAACGAAGAAATTTCCGTACAAAATTATTTTTTAGCACAACACACTAACATTACAACATTACACATTACACTATTCTAATGTAAGTCTAAAATCCAAGATTTTTAATAATACAAGTAAAAAAAATAAATAATGAAATATTCCAAAAAAATACCAAAAAAAAAAAAAAATAGAAATCAAAAACTGGCTCTGTAATATTTTTGAATTTAAATTTTTCCTTAGTAGCAATTTTTTATTAACATTCACGGGAATTTTCACAAACCGTGTAGTTAATGTAGGGTGGCTATGGTCCAAAAATATTTAAAAAGTGATAACAAAATGCTGTTGTTTAAAATTTCACCAATTTCAATTCCGCTTTCAAAATAAGATTTGAACAATTTTAACATACATATTTGATTTACGACTATTTTTCTGATAAAAATGAAAAATTTTGTTCCGTTTATTATTTTCTTTCACTTCTTAAACTTTTCCAGACTCTTGCAATCCTGTCATACCTTCAAGCGCACAGTGCGCAAAATGAAATTGCGTTCTCTGAATAACTTCGGGTTAGTGGCTAAAATTATATGTACTGAGATTCTTAAGTCTGAATTGATTGAGAGCTAATTAAGCATTTACTCTATTTTAAGTTTTGAAATTAGATACAAAAATTTACTTTCTCTGAATAAATATATCCTGTTTTTAAACGGATTTGGATTTCTGACGAATCTCTGAAGATATGGAGGGTATTCTAAGCTGACTAGCGTCTTCAGAAAACTAAAAAAACTGGTGCTAAAATTTCAAAATGCGTATTTGAAAACCCAATGATTAACCTTTGCGATTAAATAATCAGAGAACAAAAATCCCTCGTCGAGAGTCTGAAAAAAATGTATATATTTTTTAAACAATAGAAAAGGTAAAAAGATAAATTTTAAAATGTTCCTTTAAAAGAATGTCTACTAGTTTAGTTTTTTGAGGACGCTGGTCACCTTGTAGCCACTGTGGAAAATATGGCCCTCATAGTTTAAGTAGGAATGCAATCTTTAATGTTAATTTTTATTACGTGCTTTGCTATATCTCAAGAACTTTTTAAGATATTCGAAAAGTTTTTACACACATTCATAAAAATCGTTTATTCGAATATAATTCCTTGCAAAAATGAATTTTTAATAATTGCTTATTATTCTGCGATTTAATAATAGTCAAAAAATTTATGAATAATAAAGTATACATATTTTTATATCCGATACAGTGATAAAATGCAGTTTCATTGTGAGGGCAAAACACTCATTAACTGTAAGGTGCCTACACGCCCGAGCGCTTTCATTTCTAAATTATTGGAACTATATTTTCCAGATTGCGACTACATCTCATACTTTCTAGATCACAAATGAAAATCAGTCTAAAACAATATTGTCCTTATTCAGACAAGGAACATTTTTGAGTCTGATTTCGTACTTCAACATCGTCTTTACTTTTTAATTAGTATATATAAGGTGAAGCCCTCGAACCATTAATATTGAATCTATGAATATAAAAAACAGATCATTAGATAATAATGTTATTTAGGGTGTTCGCTTTATTATTTTGGGAAGAATGTTCTTTGAAAAATATGCTTTGACTATGTTCTTAAGATACAGTGCGATAATATGAATTACTAGAAGGCTCTGGTCCATACTCGTTTCGTTCTCCAATCATCACAATTGACTGTCATTTAAATATATATGTATATATATATATTGGCGGTTGGGGGAATAATATACTATTTATAAGTATTTATTTTTGATAGGATGCTATCGAATTAAAGATACTTCAGTGACCCAATTTGTCATCTTGATTAAATAATATAACTACAGATGAAATCAGACAATGACTTGATTTAAGAACTTCACTTAGAAATTGTTCGAGATTTTAACTATAAAAACTCTTTAACACATTTATTGGATATTATTAGTTAAAATATTATGGTATGATAAATATGTGGTTGCGAAAAATATCTTCGTTAGTTTGTAACCCTTTCATCACTTTTCTACATATTATACATTTTTCTTTTAAATGTTTGTAATTAAATAGATTGCAATTAAGTATCAAGAGCAGATTAGCCTGTTTTATAGTAAATGTCTACTAGTTTTAATGTTTATTAAGTGAGAGTAATTGCATTAATCATGGAATTTTCTTGCGAGTATCTAAATGTTCGATGAATCGTATTTTATGTCACATATTTGAATTAAAAAGTAAATTAAATTAGATTTTACTTGTTAAAACTTTTTGCAAAATTTGAAGAAAAAAATTTTAAAAATTAATTTTAATAAGTATGTTTTTCATGCTAAAGCATTGAGACGAAAATAAAAATAATAATGTAAAAAAATAATGTAAATAAACTGAAAATAATGAAATATTAATAATGAAATAAACTATAATATAAAATTAATATTATAAATTATAAAAGCATTAAAAAATAAAAATAAAAATTACTATGGATAATCATTGTAATAAGTATTTTTATTCCCTTAGTTAAAAGCTCATGGATTGAGGCTGTTCTCCAAAGGACTTCTTGGCTTTCGTTTGGAAACAATTCTTGGGGGGTCGGGGGTGAAGAACCAGTTTTACTCTCCCCTCAACTAGGAGGGAGAGCTACTTCCGTGTCATTGTAAATCCTTTTACTGCCCGCTAAACATTTTTATTTGGAAAAGCATGCCTTTAATGTGTAGAGTTTGTTTGAAATATATTTTTATCAAAATGATAATATTAATGATCTAATAAAAATGATATATATAATATATCTAATAAAAATAGATACACTGAAAACTTGCGAAATCTGTACTTGGGAATTAATAAAATATGATTTCGATAGAGATAGTTACTTGAATGTTTCTCATCTAATTTTTATGATATATTTTAATTTTTATAAACTATTTTACTTGTTCTTCTGCTTTGAGACGAATTTTTAACACAACTCTTCAGAGTAGTTTTGAAAATTACAAGAATCAAACAAAAAGAATAAACAAATTAATTAAATAACTAAAGATAGTTGTTTAATTAAGTAAACACGTAGTTGTTGACAAGGAAACATGTTGACATGGTTGTTGACATAGTTGCAAAATAAGTCATGAAAAATTCTTTAATTTGTGCAAAGAATTTATGTTTTATTTGATAACTCACTGCAAAATTAATGTTAGTTTATTAATTAATGTCACTTAACAAAATTAATGTCACTTAAAATTAATGCTTGGTTAATGTTAAATTATGAAAGTAAAATAGAAGATGAAGATTGAAAACTTTTTCACTAGTCTTTTGTAATTTTATATTATGTTACTCGTAGTATAATAGTACAAATATATATTTTTAAAAGAGAAGCAAAGACTTATTATCTGTGAATTTATAATATTTTCCCCCTCATTCTATAAAATTCAAGCGTTTGTGGCAATTTTGAAACTTAATTTATATCATAGAAAAGAAAATATTAATATATTATCTATATAAACCGATTTTTTTGCAGAGATATGTGGACCACTACACTGCCGCATTGTGTAAGATAACCAGGGTCTTCAGAAAACTAAAAACTGGCAGAAGTATTTTTAAAAAAAACATTCGAGAAGTCACACTTTACCTTTCTAGTTATTTAAAATTGAAAAAAAAATAAAAAAAATAACAGAGAATCTCTGCGAAGTATTTCTGTTCTCAGAATATCTAATTTCATATATTAATTTAAAAATTTCAGAACCAGTTTTTTGTTTTTTGAGGGCGTAGGCCAGCTTAGCATAGCAGATACATTCATGCCTACTTAAAAACGATCGTTGAGAAAGACTTTAATGAGTGGTAGCAAAAAGACAATAAGATTAGGAGAGCAGTTGTGGGTCAGGAGATCGAACGATTGCCAGTCAACAGGGTGAACCAGGTTCGAATTCCGGCAATGCCTGGTTGATTCGAATTTTTCACCCGGCTCGCACCGACCTCAGTGCGGAGTTAAAATATCCCCAGGGGTAGATGGATCATGGGTTAAAGTCCCCTTGCAGTCAGTCTAACCGCGAGAGGCTTTCGTGGTTTTTCTCTTTATCTAACGCAATTGTGGTCTAGTTACATCAAAAAGTTCTACCGGAAATTAAATTTCTCCCAATACTTGATCCATGAGTTTCTTAGTCTTCTGGATTGGGTTCGAAATTGGAAGGATATGGAGATGGTAGTCGTATACCCTATATTGGGTTGGCTGTTCAACGATGGTTAATTTAAATAAATAAGAAATAATAATTTTAAGAATATTTTTCCCAATTTAAGTTATGATATCTACATAGAAATTTAATACCCAATCAACAATATTTACATATTAATAACTACCATTGTAGCGCATGGCAGATAAGTAAATTGTAAAATTAAAACCCATTATTTTTAATAATGTAAACAATGTACATAAGCAGTAAAATAATCCAAAAGAATAAAGTGTGCTTGTAAACTTCAAAAAGGTAGTTCTTAGAAAAACGCGTTTGATATCTAGCATAAGAATATTCTTTTATAAAATTGAAAGTTTTTAATGAAGAGATAAGCTCATTAACTAAAAATCTTAAAACGATCGATAAAATTAAAATAAAAAGATAAGTATATCAAGCGTAGGTAGCAAATTTCACGCGTAGTAATTTTTTGTTAACAAGCAATATTTTTTTGAAACGTAAAATATTTACAACTAAAATATATTGAATTCATGCTCTCGCTTATTATGTATTAGGTAAAACTAAATATTCGATAGATCATTCAGGGATATAAAAGATCACTCAGTTATTATGGAATTATTGATTTGGACTTATGGAATTTGAATTGAATTTTTATTTTATTTTATGTTTATTAAATTCGAGATGGAAAGTTTCTGATGAAAAAATCGGAAGCCATTCATATTATACGGTGACCATAGCTGATTTCAATTGTCTTACACTGCAAAGTTATTTTTGGTTAATGTTAAATTATGAAAGTAAAATAGAACATAATGACTGAAAATTTTTTCTCTAGCTCCTTGTAATTTTATATTATGTTATTTGCAGTATAATTGATAAATATATTTTGTAAAGAAGAAGTAAAGCCTTATCTTCTGTGACATAATAATATAAGCATATATATCGTTGCCTCATTCTATGAAATTATGAAATTCAAGAGATTATGGTAATTTTAAAACTTAAATTATATCTCAGGAAAGAAATTATTCATATATTATCTACATAAACCACATTTTTTGCAGAGATATGTGGATCACTGCACTGCGACGTTACGTAAGGTGACCAGGGTCTTCAGAAAATTAAAAACCGGTAGCAATCTTTTTAAACGAACATTCGAGAACTCACATCTTTACCTTTCTAATTATTTACAAAAAATAATTAGAGAAACTTTTCTAAGTATTTTTGTTCTATTTAATTTTGCTCTACTTGATTATTAAGAATACTCAATTTCATGCATTAATTTAAAAATTTTAAAACCAATTTTTAGCTTTCTAAGGGCGTAGGCCAGATTAGCATAGCAGATGCATTCATGCATCTTCAAAAATGATAATTGAGAAAACTTTACTGAGTGGTAGCAAAAGGATAACAAAATTAGGGGAGCAGTTGTGGTCAGGGGATAGAACGTTTGCCACCTAATGAGGTGAACCAGGTTCGAATGCCGGCAATGCCTCGTAGATACGAATTTTTCACCCGGCTCGCACTGACCTCAGAGCTGAGTTTATCCTCAGTGGTAGACGGATCATGGGTTAAAGTCCCCTTGCAATTAGTCTAACTGCGAGAGGTTTTCGTGGTTTTCCACATCATCTAACGCAAAAGCGGGCTAGTTGCATCAAAAAACCCTCCACGAAGTAAAATTTCTCCCAGTACTTGATCCATAAGTTCCTTAGTCTTCTGGGTTGGGTCAAAAATTGGAAGGATATGGAGATGGTAGTCGTATACCCTATATTGGGTCTACTGTTCCCTGACGGTTAAAATAAAAAGAAAAAAAAATTCAGAATATTATTCCTAATTTAAGTTATGTAACCTTCATGGAAATACCGTCCAACCAACAGATATATATATATATATATAATATATATATATATATATATATATATATATATATATATATATATATATATATATATATATATATATATATATATATATATATATATATATATATATATATATATATATATATATATATATATATATAAAATCTGTTCGATCTGATCGATTCTCTCATCAATCCCTATTACTTCTACGCAATCATTTTTGCTATGTTACCGCATCAAATTAAAAAAATAATTATGAAAGTATCCCGAATTTCTTTTTTAAATCCTCTATCAATGAAATTACCTCATTAATTTTATTTATGTAACAATTTCTAATTTTATTATTATTATTATTTTTTTTTTGGAATTTAAATGTAATAATTTTGTTCGATTATTTACTCCAATTTATCCATTTAATTTATTGTTACAATAAAAATATTTTATATGTTTTTCGCTGAAGAAAAAGTGTAGAAATAGTGCAAAAAATTACTCCCTGATATTGCTCATCTATTTTATATGCTTTTCACGTACTTATTATTCTAATTAATAGGAAGTAGTTATACTTAAAAAATATTTATAAGCAAATATAATTTAATTATCGTTTATTGATTGTAAACCGATAACTAATGTTTATCAAAAAATGTAGCGTAATTAGATAATATCATGAGAAATTATAATAAAGGGACACCACTTTCAGCTTTTATTTTTTGAACTTTATGTCTTTGATTTTATATTTTTGACTGCTTGTGAGAGTTCAAAAAGTTGGAAATATATTCAATAAATTTATATTAAACACCTTTGCAATCAAAATAGAACCGAATAAAGATACCTTCAAATGAGACATGAAAAAAGTAGGATCATGATTTTTATTAATTCCTCTTGACGACGGCGAATTTTTTTTAGATGTTTTTTAATTAAAAACACTAAGATAGAATTTTTGTGGTCAATAAGTATGCGCAGATAACAGTAAGAAACTGTAAGACTATTATCTTTTGATGTTATAGAAATTAATAAATTTCATGTAAAAAATATTGTTTTTGTTCACTAGTAAAATCTTTCTGGTTAACTGTTGATTCGTCTTTTGCCAAATTTAAACACTTTTTTTTTTCAAATAAAGAATTTGCAATTGATTGCTGCGTATTTTCTGGCAATTTAATTCCATAATGTTTCTGTAATATTCATTCTTAAGCTTTGACCCATAAGAGTACAGGGTGTTCCGTAAAAAGCGCAATTTATATGCATATTTAAAATCTTTATTAAAAAGGAAAACCAAGTAATTGGGGTTTGTAAATTAGTATTTAAGTGATTAAAAACAGAAAGCCTATCGAAATCTAACTAACTACAATAGAGGAGTGTGAATGTCCAATAAGCAAAAAAATAAGTTTTATTGAGGTTTAAATGTTTTTAACCATCGTTTTTCAACTGTTTTCTGTTTCATTCCCCAATCAAAAATGCCTTGTTCTCTGTTTCATTTGTGTGTACTGTGATATGTTATATTTCGACATATTTTTTGTCTTCAATTTCGACAAATATTAAATAAATAGTTTTTAAGTTAAGGGTGGTATTTACAAAACACTCTGAATGACCTAAAGATAAAAATTTTCATGCCGAACATTAGTAAATATTAGAGCATTTTCAGTTAGTCTGCAATTTTAAAATTAATTTAAATTAAAGTCTGATGAAAAAAATTGCACTAACAAAGCCTTAGAGTATAAGTCAATATCATATGGATGATTAGTCACTAATTTTAATAAAATTAGCTCCTCATTATCCCTCAAAAAAGCTCAATTAGCCGCGTGTAATTAAGGTCCGCGATTGGCTGTGTGTATTGTAGGTCCTCGGTTAGCTGTGTGTATTGTAGGTCTTCGATTAGCTGTGTGTATTGTAGGTCCTCGATTAGCTGTGTGTATTGTAGGTCCTCGATTAGCTGTGTGTAATGTAGGTCCTCGATTAGCTGTGTGTATTGTAGGTCCTCGATTAGCTGTATGTATTGTAGGTCCACGATTGGCTGTGTGTATTGTAGGCTGTGTGTACGAAAGTTTTTCGCTAAGTTCTTTATTATAATAAAGTTCTAGTTTGAAGAAAATATCTAAAACTGATTTCCAGCTTAATCTCAATTAGAATCCATTTAAAAAGCAAAAAGTTTAATCGTTCTTTTATTTTTTTATTTAAAACAGTTTATCGAATATTAAATTTAATTACAAAATATATTTAATTTAATTTTTTTTCTCGAACGTATAGTATTAATAAGTTCTAATTAATAATAGAGACTTAAATAATATTTTAGTCCTAAGAAAATGTCAGATATAAATTTTTAAAAGCTTCTAATGTAATCACTAGATTATTTTATCAACAAAATAAAAATAATTTGATTACAATTTATTAAAAGAAATCTTATCATACAAGAAAAGTAAGGAAATGGTTTTCTTCAAAACGCGTGTAAACATTAAAATACGTGTAAGGCGAATTTTTAAAAAGCTGTTATTTTAAAAGGTAATTCACGTTAAAATCATTTTAATTTTACAGAAAAAAATAATTTAAAAAAGGAGAGCTTTTTAAGATAGCAATTTAACTTAAAATGACTACATTTTAATTAATAATGACTAGATAACGGTATTATTTTTCATTAACATGTTCTTCGTTATAAACATGCAAACACTTTCAGTGAAATAAAAGTAAAGAAAATCATAAATTTCTCTTAATATTGCGTGAAAACTTTCGATGCATTTCTTACATATCAAAAAAGTTACTAAAATATGGATGTGATAATATTTCTAATAGGAACAATTATTTATTCCTATACATTAACTGATGAACTTTCATATACATTTAACTGATAAAAATGAAATGAAATCAGTCAACATCGTATGTAAATATGTTTTAAGCATTTCCTTTATTTGTTTCATGCTTATTCGTTAAATACGAAAAAGATCGGGGAGGGTGTATCCGAGTAGGCGGTTTTTAAGTGCAAACGAGGACCCCCGCTGAACGTGTGGTTTTATCGACCAACCGAGGACGTCGTTTTTGCACGCATACACACTTCGACTCGGCTCTTTATACACAACTTTGATAAATGCTGCCAATCGAGGACAAAATTAGATTTTGCTAAAAAATTTTCTGAGACTATTTCATGACCCCCTGAGTACGAAAATACCATTTTCTAACCGAGGACGTCCTCGGTTGGCACGAGGTCCTCGTTCGACGGTGAAATTGCCTATGTGTGTCCTCGTTTGCCGGCCCTTGCCAACACACACACACACACACCGAGGAGTCATTACATTATGACCACCCTGTTAATAACTTGTAGGACCACCTTTAGCCCTCTAAGCTGCTATCACCCGCCATGGCTTTGATTCCACAAGGTGCTGATAGGTAGTCTGAGGCATCTGGTACCAAGCGATTACCAACTGGTCCTGCAATTCCCTCACATTGCGAGAGTGTAGCGTGGGAGCGCGAATTTGGTTTTCCAAGTAGGACCACAAATGTTCTATTGGATTAAGGTCAGGTGAATTTGGAGGCCAAGACATGACTTGAAAGTCACTGAAATGTTCCTCGAACCAATCCATGATGATTCGACCCTTATGACATGGTGCATTATCCTGTTGGTAAGCACCATCCCCCGCAGGAAAACCTGTTGCCATGAATGGGTGAACCTGGTCTGCAACTATGTTCAAGTAGCTTACAGACGTCAGGGATTGTTCTATGAGGATTATGGGTCCTATTGTGCCCCATGAAAACATTGTTCCTGGGCGAGAATCCATGAAAATCTGGTCGAGCCCATTGTTATACTTGGAGGGGGTTATAATGTAATAGCTCTTCGGTGTATATACACATGGCTCTTCCCAAAGTGTGCGTCAAACGTCCTACAGGGCATCCCAGTCGAAGTTTGAGAATGGAAAAAACGTTCATTTTATTAATGTAAACTGAGTAGAATGAATGCAGGTGTACTATTTTCAAAAAGACAGCTCATACAAGCTACACATTTGAAGGCTATTCTGACATTGGTGGACTGTCTACTTTAACATCCCGTTCTGTATGAATTTTCTGCTTGAGTGAGTTTCAGCGACTTGCTTCCTTAAACGCTCTAAGTTCTTCGTGGAAATATTCCCTTAGTTAGTAGCCCAGTCAGCCATGTCTAAAGGGGATCTCACAACACATATGCATTTATTTCGGTGGCGGTATCACTTATTTTGGTCTGGGGCACACGATTTATTCTCTTAGAGAATAGTTTAAGTAACAAATTCAATGTATCTTTGATGCCAATGTATTATTTGATGCTTATGTATTAGTACAATGTATCGATTGGTGATTTACTGTTCTTGACCTATTCTGCGCCCATAAAAAAGGAAAAAATAAAAGACAGTTGTTTCCCTTTTTATGCACGAGGTCCTCATAGACCAATAAACCTTTGTTGAGGTTCTCTATTCATATTATATAGTTTAGTTTGGTTTGAGACAAAAAACGGGAGTAGAGTACCTTGCATAATAATTTTTTATTTCAGATAAAGTGCATAATATTAAAAAAATCACATTGTTTTCGATTTGAAGAATGACTTAATTTATTTATTTAAGTTTGACAAGCACAACCATTTTGGACATTGCAAGTTTTCCTTCATAATTTCAATAATTTATTTGCCGTTACTAAACCAAGCATTTTTTGACATTTAAGTTTAAAATATGAAATTATGCTATCTTTAATCGATATATGGTATAGATAAAAAGATTCTACAGTTTTATTTATTTATTTTGATTTTGTAAAAAACGTTTTTTTTTCTTCGAATTTTACCATACAGGCACTTAGTTTATCCTATTATTAAATTTAACTATTAAACTTTTGTGCTCAATTTTCACTTACGAGTGCATTCAATATAATCTAGTTCGCAAATTAAATACTTGCCATTATTTAAAATAGATTTTTACACGTTTATGAAAATGAAATATAATAAAAAATTCATGAATTTCGAGGGTTTTCCTGTCTATTCTTTATGTCTATTTCTTTACTTATCTTTTAAAACAAAGGTTATAGTATCTATGAAATTTGTTCAAAAATTCTTAACATTTGACAGTTTGAAAATTAGCATTATTAAAAAATCCTTTTTACATGCTAACAAGTTTGGTTTGGTTGCTCGATATTTTCAACGAACACGATTTGAATAAATTCTGTAAAATTTTCATGCATTTTAAAATTTTCTGTATTTTAATTAAAATGTAATGCACTCTAATATAAAAATTTTATGGTGTTTTTTAAGCATTTTTAACGAAATTTAAAGTTATTTTGAATTGTCGATCTTCCTGAAATGTTAATTGTACTTGTGCTTTTACTTGTAATTTTTGCTCGTTACTTTTCAAAACCAAAAATTTACTTGTACTTTTTAATGTTTAATTGTTAAACTTTAATAATGTTGTTTATTAACGTTTACTGTTTATTTTGCTAATTTTCTTCGCTAATGTATGAATGTTTTGAATAAAAAAAAGTTTTACACTACTTAAAGAATGATTTATATCAATAGTTTGATAAAAATAAACATCCACAACATATTTATTTCTAATTAGATAATTGAAGTAATTTTATGATATTATTGAATATTAAAGTTGATTTCTGATTTCTATTACACTGAACGATTTTTTAAAATTTTTGACTTTTAAGAAAGGATTTTTTTTAATCTATTTATTATGTAGAAAAAATATAGCAGTCTAAAAGATGGTGGATATTATCCTTCTTAGCGTGAGTTTGCAGTATTTGGTGTAATATTTTCTAAATCTGAACTTAAAACCTTTGAAAAGTTTTTAAAATATACTAAATATATTTTCGTATGAAATAATGTTGCTTTTAGATTTAGTGTCATAGTATTAGAGCAGGGTTTCTTAAGCTGCGGTTCATGAACCCCTAAGGGGTCCATGAGTTATATTTTGGGGGTCCGCTGACTACTCCTAATTTTTAAAACGTTTGGAAGCCTACCCATTGCTTGTAAAGCGAGTTATGGCAGCTATAATTCCGTTTGCTAGAGTGTATCTTTGCGAAGCGGGATTTTCCACAATTGTGACAATAAAAACATAACATCGAAATCGATTGAATGTTGAACATGATATGCCCATGATATGCCATACCGCAGCAGCATCAACTCCTTTGGGAGCCCTAAAAAACAGCTTTCAAAGCGTTAAATATCTCTTATTTCGAGTTAATTCTTATCAAAAACAAAATGTAATTCCCTCTGGCATTACTGGTGAGTCTTTTCCAGCCTCTGGGAGGCCTAATTTTTAATTTTTAAGATTTTGATTTCCGATGTTCCATTGATTTAGGCTTAGAGTACCAGACCGCCATATTAACATGTATTTCAATGCCAACGGATTCTATCGCTAAATTTGACGTCAAATTTCTTTATTTAAACGTTTTCACTTTCGGCTAATAATACATCATTTCATTCGCTCAGACGATAATCTTTTCATTTTTTTTAAATTTTATTTTCCGGCGGTCCGGTGCTCTTTATAACAGTATCATTTAGATTTATGTTGTATTTGGGTATAGGCTATCGCTGTCATAATTTTTCGCCATTTGTAAACGCTGATTTTGGATACTTAAATTAATATTTTTAATTGTTATTTCGGCTTAATTTTTTAATATGTTTCTCCCCCAAATGTCTTTAATTGCCGGACACCCTGTTTTTAATTTTCAACCCATCCTAAGTTAAAGTGCTTCTTATCACGTCACATCTATCAATCCTTTATTTATTAAATTGTTAATGGACTTAATTCATTTTAATAGTTTTTCTTATTCCATGTTGTTATTAGCTAATACCAGAGTTAGTGTTTACAAATTTTCCTTTTAATGATTTTTATTGTACATAAGCTATTTCAGATCATTTTTATATCATCTTACATAGGTTAGGGCCCTGATTTTTATATTTTAGTATTATTTTACGTGCACCATTAAATCTTTATTATTGTTGTCTCTGAGTGCTTTCTTTGATTTTTATATGTATTTTTTGTATTTAAATGATGTTTTTTCTCACATAATATATTTCAAGTTAAATTTGCATACATCCACATAGCTTTACGTCACTTAGTAATATCACGTACCAACTAGATAGAAGATTATGGATACTATCAACCATTGGAATTCCCCAGGTCAACTCGTCAACAGTGGTACTTATTAATAGATTTATACACTTAGTATCACCAAATTTTTTCCTCCTTTTTTTTTCTTCTTTCTACTATTTTTAATGCTTTCAATATTTGTTATTTAACATAGCGATGGCCTATTTCCTTTTAATTAGCACATTTCTTGATATTACCATCCTTTCCCAGTGCCAACCACTACCTATCTTGCATGTCATTTATCTATCGCCAATTCTGATGCATAATTAGTTATCTTAATTTATCCTTACTTTATCTCGGCAATCTTTCATCAGGCAATTATCAATACTTGTACACCGCGGCCAGTTTATACATTAATGTGTGTGCATTACGCATCAACCAATGGGATTTTCAATCTCAGCCTAGCGCCACTTTTAACGTTTTTTGTTTTCTATTAGGATTTCTGCACATCTATTGCTATTTCATTATAATTCTTGTTTGTATCAACAACAAAAAGAAAAAGAAATTTTTTTGTATTGCTTTTTAATTGTCTTTATCAACTATTTCATTAACTAACTACTGATCTGGCCATTTTTCAACAAACTCAACAAAATTAAGTATCGTACTTTCTAGTTTGAGGCTAACATGGCCCATTGGACATCGCTATTTGTTTAACTGGCGGCGGCATGCAATTTCATCAATGGAACATCGGAGATCATCAAATATCATCAAAAATATTCTTTACTCTCTTGGATCATCTGTTCTTAATAATTATCCTAATAATCTTTCTGAAATGGGTCTCTTTGGAGGCTCGGTCAAGACTCACCCTCGCCATTAGATCTTTAAAAAATTATTACTATATTTTCTCATAAATCTTTATTTTGACACCTATAACTTGTCCATCTCCTTGTAAACATCCAACTACTTTCTTCTGGAACATGAACAAGCGAACCAGATTTCCAAAGCTAAGCAACTCTAAGCACTCTCATCGTACAATTGCTGTGGATAACACTCCACGACTTTATGGTAGAGGGGAGCCACCACAGCACACTTCAAATGCTAGTGCTCCACCTCCTAGTAATCTAACAGGTTCATCGAGAACTCGTAGCCTTTCTCCAGTCTGCAGAGACCTAATAGAGGCAAAAGGCATCAGTGCTACACCAACATCTTCCAACATGAACACAGTAAGCATTATAATTGATCAACAAACACCAGTGAACAATTCTGGCAGATCTAGACCACCTCGTGACATCTCATTAACACGTCTCAAAAGTTATCTCCCTTCAGCTCACAATTCGTCTGAATCTCCTTTTAAGCAAGCTGTAAGAATCAGCCAAAATCTTCAAACTCAACAAAACAGCAATCTAGCAGGTTTACCCAGAACTGGCCATCATTCTCCAATTCACATAGAACAAACAGAAGCTAAAGGCGTTAGCGAAACACAAACATCTTCTTTATCCCAAATATCGGCTAAATCGCCTTTTAATCCTTTTCAAGAAAATTCACATCTTCAGGCCGATCCATTATCTATGTCACAACAATCAGTGCTGAATAGTCCAACGAATACTCTACCGCGGGCTATTTTATCTCCACTCAGCGAAACAATTCACAACGTTCTAAACACAGACATCGATCATGAGTTTACCTCTCTATCTTCCCCATTACCGGCAACGGCCAACACTACTGTTCCATCTGCTTCAATTTTGCCAACTCCTGACAATTCTCACGAATTAGACACATTAATCAGCATAATCGTTAAAAATGTAGAGAGCAAATATGGTGATAAGTTCAAACTCTCAATTACTCAGAGACAAGCTTGCAATGAGGCAATCCAAAAAATTAAAACCTTGTTCAGCTGCCAGTCCTCTTCATCATACCTACAAATTCAACAACTAGAAAAACTAGATCATCGTATTTCTACACTCTCAGATAAAGTTGATCCAACACATATTAAGAACTTAGAGCGACAAATTATTAGGATATCAGACCAGCTAGATGAGCTTAAACAATCTTGCGATACTCCAACTTATAGCGAAATCGCCAAGAGACAGCTTCCTCCCGCACCTATTATCATCACTGCTGAAGACGACAGATCTGGTGATGACATCATCAAAATCATAAATGATTCTACAACGCTACCAATTATGAAGAAGGTTTTCAAGACAAAGAATTTCGTCGAAATTAAGTTTCACGATCATGAGGCAAAGACTAAATTAACAAATAGCATCAAAAATAAGCTCGAATTCCATGACAAAGAACAACGCCTTACCTCACTTATAATTCTGAATGCACCAGCTCTCTTTGATGGCAATAGTATATCCAACATCCTCCAGCATTTCAGTGAATCATCATTTGACAATAATACCATCACCTACACAAAGTCAATACCTCACAAAAAACATGTTGACAAAAAACATCTCATTGTCAATGTATCGCATAAACTTGCTCAACAATTCCTGAGGACAAAACACATCTACATAGGCCTGAACAGATGCATTGTCAAAAAAAGAATTCTACTTCGACGCTGCTCATAGTGTCAAGGTCTTGATCATTCCACCCACTCTTGCACTCAAGAATTCGCCACTTGCTCTAACTGCGGAGGCGACCATCACACAAATGAATGTCACTCCGACGAAAAATATTGCATCAACTGCTGGCACACCAATACCTTTTTTGGAACCAGCCATAATCCTTATCATCAAGCCTCAGACATCACTTGCCCTGCGCATCGCCAGGCCCTCCTTGAATTAAGATCTCGTTCTAATGATGATTAAATGTTACCACCTTCTAGCTATAACTTCTCAGCCACTTCTCAATCTATTCACTTATGTCTCTTGAATATACCTATCGCTAGAGAAACTTTATAAACTTTTTTCCTTATTGCAGACGTTTTGTAGCTGACTCTTATTTTTTATTTTTATTTTTTATTTATTTAATATTTTCTTTCTATCCGGCCTCCTTGAGAGCCTTACACTTTCGACAGCTGTCAAAATAATCTACTTATGTTTTCCAGTTACTAATCTACATTTACTTTCTTGTACTTAACAAGTGTATCAAAATTCTTATGCGTATCTCGATGTCGCAATGCTCTGCATTTATTCTTTCAAAATTCTAAAATATGCATTTGTTTGAGGCATTTGACTATGCCTTTGCATTTAATGTTGTAAATATTTTCATACTTTAATTTTTTCTTTATATGTCATTTATACTTGCTGCTAATGTAATTTTTTGTGTTTTATGTATGTTTTGTCTGTAGAATGTTTGTTCTACTCTCGTGTGCCCTGAATAGGGCGGGACGAGGTATCAATAAACAATGCCCATTTGCTTTGCTGAAAACCCTCCCCCAATTCAATTTGTTAAGTAAGGAAAAGCAGCAGCAACCTTCACATGAAAAATTTTAATTTTAAAAATTTTGTATACTATTAAAATAATAAAATTAAATGTTTCCTAATATTGACGTTTTTTGCAATTATTTTTTTCACAGGGGGATGGTCCGTGACTTCTTAAAAATTTTTAAAAGGGGTCGATTATATCAAAAAGGTTAAGGGATACTGTATTAGAGAAACTATTTCTAAGCTTAAAATATTTTGAGATTAAGCATTAGAAGTATGACATTAGTATTATAAAAGCAGTGAAATATTTTGAATTAAGATTTGAAAGTACTACTTTCCAAAGTTGGAAAATTATTTTAAATAATGTTGTTTAGAAAAACAATGAAGCTTTAATATTTTAGACTATTTTTTGTATGAAACGTTAAGCTGTTTAATTTTATACATTTTCAATTACAGATAGCACTACAGTTTTGAAGGAAAAAGTATACAAAATCATTCAGAAACAGGAATTTCACAAACTTGCAAAAAGAAAATTAATGTTTTTGAAAAAGAGGGAAAAATAATTAATCGCCTTTATAATGCTTTTGGGCAATAAATAATGCATTTCTCAATGATAGTTTTAGGTTTTTTTAAATAATAAAATTAAAAAAGAAAGCGATAATTTTAAATGTGGCATGAAATTTTCAATATTAAAATAAAATATTATTTTAATTTCTAAGCATTTGGTAACTCTTATAAATAGAGTAAATGTGTATATTAACATGCATTAATTGTTTAACATGTTTTTCATGTTTACTTTCTTTCATACATAATTTCATGGATTTTATTTAATCTGTAAAGAAAAATTGAGTAAATCCAATACATTAAGTCTTGAATTCAAGTAAAAGAGACAATTTTGGAAATTTTCTTGAAAAAACTATTTTGATAACTAAGCAGTATAGATGAAACTGTAAAGATATAAGGATTATAATATAATATCCAGTGATCACGGAAGTATCTCAAGAGTGGGGGGGGGGAGGCTCTTTACCACTGTATATATATATATATATATATATATATATAGTGGTAGAGAGCCCCCCTTCACTCTTGAGATACTTTCGTGGGCACAGTGTTGTCTCTAGATTGCGAGATAGCTACAAAAAGGGAATGCAAGGCAAGTGAACCACCAATTGCACATTGTTACGTACAGAGATATGGCAAAAAACGTGACTTATTTGAGTTTGAATGCGGGATGATTGTAGGAGCTCGAAGCGTAGGAACATGGTGAACATGAGCGTAGGAACATGATCAGCAAAATAGCTGCTCTTGTGAGGTGTTCGATAGCAGCAGTTATTAATGTGTACAGAGAGTGGACTGCCAAGCAGAAAACCCGTTCTCAGCGCCAGGATAGTGGTCGTCGCAGGCTACTGAATGCTCGAGCTGAAAGGAGACTTGCCAGAGTTGTCCAGTTCAACAGAAGAGCAACAGTACGTCAAATAGCAGGGAATCTCATTGAAGGTGCAACTGCGAACGTCTCTGAATGAAATGTGTTCCGCACATTACACCGTATAGGTTATGGGAGCCGACGACCTGTTCGAAAGCCTCTGCTGTCAACTTTGAACAAGAGCAGACGTCACCAGTTTGCAAAGGAGCATAAGGATTAGACAGTAGATGACTGGAAAAGGGTCATGTGGTCAGATGAATCGCGTTTACAGCTGCACCATGCAGATGGCAGAGTTCGTATATGACGAAAACAGCACGGAAGCATGGGCCTCAAATACAGTGCCACATTACTTCATGCTTGTGGAGGCGATGTTATGGTTTGGGGGATGTTTTCTTGGCATTGCAAAATAAAAGCAAATACATTTTATGTACATACGTACACAAATACGGACATACAATGAACATACACAAGTATATGCAAAAATATATGCACTCATTGTGTACACACGTACATGTCTTCACTGCATGCACATGCATACGCATTCGTACATTTATTTCAGTTACATTCAAACGTGCATACGTTGTACGTAAATGTGTATTAAATGTAGGATTATGCGATACATTATACTATCTGTACTGTATAATATAATCATGTATGCTGTATGCAACCGTCTTTACTTGTAATCATAAATTTAGATTACTTGTAATCATAATTACATGTAATCTAGATTAGATGTCATATATTTCGATTACTTGAAATTATGATTACAAGTAATTGATTATTTTGATCCCGATTACAGTTGTAATCAAAATTTGTAATCATGCTTACTAGTAATCGAAAGATGTAAACGATTACATTTTTTCCTGACTCTCATGTAATCAGAGATTCTGATTACTCGCAATCGCAATTATTTGTAATCGTGATTACAAGTAGTTGATTATATAGTGGTAATTATCTATAGTCAATTGAAGTTATTGTAATTGATTACTTTATGCGAAGCCTGACTCCGCTATGTTGTAAATGCAATTCCAGCTCAAAAGTTTCTTCGAACAATTTATTAATTTTAAGGAGATAAGACAGTGTGAATTTTGTAAGAATATAACCCTTATGGATAGAATTTTTTTTAAAGATAAAATTATCTAAAATAAAGAATAATTCTTTTTTTTTTGAGATTACAATATTGCTATATATTTAAACAATACTAGTTCAAAATTTGCTTTGAACAGTTTATTTATCTAATCTTTATTATTAGAATGATATAAAGCGATGTAAATTTTTGTATGTTGTAAATGTATTAATGTAAATGTAAATGTATATGTATAAATGTTGTGAATATAAAATATGTTGTATTTTCTTATCAAATGACATTTTTTCATCACATTTTTTAAACGATATATTTATAAATTAGAGGGCAAAATCTTTTTGTCACCCTGTGAAAAGCCTTTTGGTTTTCCTGTTTTTTTTTCCAGTGTTTATTTTCATTATTTTTAATTGAGCCAACGTACATGTTACACTTGGTTGTGGAATTTTTTATCTTATTTCTATTTAGTCGTAAGTGTTCGGACAAAATTTGAATCTTTGCACGCAGCTCAGCTGAACATTCCTTTTTTATATTTCGAGTCGTGTAAGAACAAATTCTACGACAACAAACGTTAATATTAAATTAATAGCATATACATATAAAATTACGATTTAGGCTCAGTAAATAATTATGCAAAACTTATTTATTAAACTAAAAATATTATTATTATAAACAATAAAATATATCCAACACTTGCTTTGATGTACGAAATATGCTAATATTGCTCATTCAATACCTATCAGACATAAAAATTGTATTTGATCTAAAGTAGCTTTAAAAGCACTGACTTTGATACATTTTATTTTTAATAAGCATACTAGGTAAGTATAAAAATATAATTAAACTATTTTATCACGTTTCGAATCGAAAATCGAAAATTAAGTTTAAATATAGACTTTTGTACGTTAGTGTAAGTTTTTCCATTCATGAATCTTTTCGATTCACGAATAAATTCATATTAAATTTAATATATCATTCTGAAGTTAAGTGGAAAAAATATAAATTACTGTTTCAGCTATGGAAATGCGCGTGGATCTAATGTAATTTTCCGTTGGGAACATCTTTTTCAAACAATGCAAACAATGATGATCTTGAAACATTTTACTTTAAAATAATAGCATTGAGTAAATATGCTTGATTATATCTTTTAAAGCATAATAACAATTTCAAGATAATTTTTTTTAATCTTAAGTCAAATGAACAGAAGATGTTGTTCCCATGGGAACATGATGCAGGTAATTTCTAACTTTTGCAATTGATTGATCTCGAACTGAACAAAATACATTCTTTCTAAAAACATACTTTTCATATTAGTTTTATATTGGATTATTCAGTACGTGATTTTAAAAGTATTTTTATTTCTCTAAATGAGTTTAATTTTTGTTTTTTTGCAAAGTGATGTTTGATATTGCATTTGCATAACAATGTATTTTTTTTAATTAAATGAAACTTTACTGCAACTGTAATTCAATTCAAATAAATTAAATATTTAGACCACAATTGCTTATTGTTTCTCATTTGAGAATTAAAGTATAATTGCTGTTTTCTAAAAAGCGTATCTTTTTTGTTGTTTTGATACAGCATAAAAACTCAATGTTTGGTAATAAGTGAGAATATCGATATCAATTATCAGCAGATCTTATTATCGGGTTAAAAAATTTAAGATGGCTTAACAAGTTATTCGTCAGAAACGAATCAAATATAAATATTAAAAAAAATAATAAATGCTTGTTATTTGCTTTTATTTATGTACTCATTGATGAAAGGAAAAATGTCTCTAAAAACGGTTTTATAAGTGTTGTATTTTGAAGTGTTCCATCTAAAAATATTATTTGTGATTCCTAAAAGGCGGATAATAAAAAGAAATCTCTTTTTTTGGAACATCAAAACACAATTTTGAGTCGTCTTATAGGTGCTTTGAAATTTATAATTGCTATCTTATTTCTATTTTACTTTTTTTTGTTCAAATTTTAAGTTTTTTCGACGAGCTATTTTTACCTAATTTTCCTTAAAGTTTTTGCCTATATGTTTCGGATTACATTCATTCAACAAAATCGATTATATATTATCTACTTATTGATAAAAAAATATGATAAAAAGATTATAAGGAAATATTTATCGTGTTCTTGCCTCTAAGGGTACACCGAAATGCTCGATAATTTTTACTGGAGGGTTTTGATAATAAATCCCGTAAAATAAACAATAAAATATGGTTTTATTAAAATATGATAAAACTAAGTAAATGAGGTAAAATTTAGTTATTTTTCCATGGTACCTTCGAACATGGCACTAAATTTCGGTTAAATTTACTTTTCTGTATTATATTGCTTACTAAATATGTGGAAATAAGTACTATCATTTTGAGAACCAGCATCCATTAAACCGTTATTATATAAGTGGAAAATTACCAAATGAATGGTTTGAATGCAGTATATTTTGGTCTTATTAACCGGAATTAAGTTTGTTTGTTATTATACTGTACTCTTATTTAACCACAATTTTTTCTCCGTCCCTTTATGTCCTTTCTTTGTTTGTTTTTGGAAATGTTGCCAGAAAGCACTTACATACCTTGTGAGATTGTAAAATATGGAAGGATTATTTGAAAGTAAACATAGTAATGCATTGAAAATAAACATCTTAAGATACTTAAAAACTATTTTCTTTCAGTCGTTCATGAGGCAGCATAGGCTTTGATAAAAACAGGCTGTTGTACGATTTGGTAGAATTGGGTTACAGTTAGAATGTGGCTTTCGATGGGTATCCAGTCTGGGATTCAATAACAGCAGTTCTCAACTGAGAACTGTCATATCTTCTAATAGGGCACTTCTGTTGCTATGGCCCTCGAGGTTTCCCAGTCCTAGCATAAATCGTGTCTCTTTAGATTCCCCATAGGAGAACTATGGGGAATCTAAAGAGACACGATTTATGCTAGGGCTCGATAAAACTCAGAAATTTTACCCGTCCCCGAGGACGGCTTGCCCAACAATGTACCCGTCCTCCTTTGAAGCTAACCCGTAGCTTCTAAATAAATAAAAATATAATTTTCTCTTATTTATTACAAACATTTATATGAATTGCATAATGAATTAGTAGTTACTAGGATTACATTATACAGTAATAAAAGAAATACTAGGTTACTAATAGTAACCTAGTATTTCTTTTATGAAGTAATTTATTTCTTTTATGATAAATATAATTTATTCTTGAAATTATATAAATAATTTAAATGACAAAGATCAAGTTATCTGGAATGTCAATTTATCCGAGGGTACTAAGTTTTTTAGATAAATCAAATATGACGTTTGCCAGCTCCACAATCAAGCTAATGATTTACAAAGGTTTCTGCACAGAAATCTGAGTGAGGCTTTTCATTTAGGTAGATGTTCATAGTGGCGTTTAACGCTTCTTGTTTAAGACCAATACCTATTGTGTTTTTTTTTTGTAAGTTCATTGCGGAAAAGCCCCTTGTAAGATAACAAAAATTGAAAATGTATCACGAACATTAACGGGAAAATGGCCGTCCGCTCGGACGTCACATTCGAGAAATTTGTTGTCAGCGGGGAATTTTTGACCGCCGAGGACGGGCGGGCCCTGATTTATGCTCCCCTAAAACGAACAATGACGCAAGCACTTCATGGACGCATGACTGTTGTAGTGATGCACATTGATTGAAAGATGCCCTGTGCACCAGAAATTTAAATAGTGTACGTATCTTTCCACCTATTACATATTTCTCGATAAACAGCGCCTGGAAACCAGATAAAATATTCTACGTAGAATGACCGGTTAGGTAATTAGTATATTATGGTAATTTATTTTAGATAACAATGAGATTCTGATAAAGGTTCTTTTTTTTATAAGGATAGATGGAGTATAATAAAACATACTATTAAACTTGATTCAATTTGGTGATAGAGAGTTGCCGCTAAAACATATGTTATAATTAACAATAATTCTTCACAATTTCTGCTACTCTAAAAAATAAAAATGATTGAGATTTAACAATTGAAAGTAAATTTCGTTTCTAAAACTAATGTTGTCGTCATAGGCCATTAAGAGTAGAGGGGTGGCAATCTCTGGCCAAGAATTCGACTTTTGCCACTCCCATACGTAATACCCGTGTATAGGGTGGACCCAATTATACATCCATCCACTGAGCGTAATTTTGACTTGAATCAGAGAACGAGCCTTCTCCCCCAGAGGTATTGATTTGTTATGGGAACATAGACGACTTCGTGATCCGACAGATTTAACGTGAGCGAGTCACCATTTACTACACGGGGAATCTTCGGTCAGCTGGATTCGAAATCCCGTTTTCGCAAATGTGAGTCCAGCACCCTCCCAAAAAGGCTATCCTGGCCATTTTGTATTTTTTTCAACTTGTTTATTATGTGCAATAAATGCCTTTGCATGCAATTGTAATATTTATGTTTTTACCCCTATACTTAAAAAATAAATTAATTAATTAATTGCTGAAATGCTTAAATTTTTTTATTTTGTAATTTCAGCTTTTTTGTTGTTTAGAATTGCATAATGAAACACTTGAAAATGAGGTACAATGAAGTATACTTCACTGCATCTCAGGTAAATATATTTACTTGAAATAACATGTTCCTGGTAAATATAATATTGTATTGGTTTAGCCGTGTAATAATGCTGAATATCTATAGTGAGAATGATATGGAATATTTCGTAACGATACATGAAAAGCAGGAATTGATTCTAATCGATATCCGCCCTCCTACAGATTCAGAAGAATGCGACGATCCATATTATAATTCAGTAGAAGTATTGATGAGAATGTTGAAGCAATGAATACAACAAGCGCAACGCAATCAGCATAAATAATTAGGCTTTAATCAAGGAGGGAGAACTGGAACTAAAGGAAATATATTCTGTTAGAGAAGGCATGCTTTAAATGCGACGTATTTTATACTAAAATACATAAACCGAGTTTTAAAGTACTTGGTTCTGCAAAAGCAAACATTCTTTGAAAACTATCAAATCGAACTGAAACTGTTACCTCCTATCCCTTCAAGTGCACCTGAAGAAAATCGTAAATACTGAAATTAATCTAACAGAATCTAACAGAATTTTTAACCTAGTTATAATTCTTGTTTAGTTTCTAGTTTCTCCTACCCCTTCAAAAGCAGCAGAAAAAAAAACGAAAATGCTGAACTTAATCTAACAGAACGGTCTAATACTAACTAAATCTAACGCCGGTCCCTCTTCATCTACTCCCCTCTTCCTTAATTATTTCATTTTTATATTTTTTTAAAAAACCATCGTTATGAACAACCGACTCAATTTTGGATTTATGACTACTAATGTTCAACTCCGTAGCCTTGTAATTTTGAACCCAATCCAGAAGACAAAGAAACTCCTGGACCAAGTATTGGGAGAAATTTGCCTTCATGGGACTTTTTGATGGAACTAACCCGCTTTTGCGTTACGTGGAGAGGAAATACACGAGAACCTCCCACGGTTAACTTGATGGCAAGGGGATTCTAGCCCATGATCCATCTACAATTGAGGATATTTTACGTCAGCATTGTTGTCACTATGAGCCAAGTAATTGTATATATATATATATATGCAATGTTATGCCTTTACAGGCTAGATAGTTGAAGAGACTTAGGTTATTTCATTTTATTACGTTATATGGAGTATTGCAAACATTATTCTTGGGATATTTACATCGATGGTTTCCCCTTTGCAGGGATGTTGGATTTGGCCCAGATTTATCTAGCCATGGAAATATTAAAAAAGACACGCATTTCTGACTGTCCCGATATTTTATAGGGAGGTTCTAAAAAAGGGGGTAGTTGCAAGAATCTTCTTATCTCAATGAAACGTCATTCAATTGATAAAATTTAGAGATTTTGATTCACTAAAAGGATAACGCCACTCTGACAGCAGGAAGTTTTTGGGACTATCTTAATGCGTACTTTATCTTCGAATTATTGTCCATGAACTTCAGAAAATAATGTCTTGTTCATCTTGACTTTTTATGACTCTTTGTGAGAGACCGACTTCTACATCTTAAACTTGATAAAAAACATATGTTTTAAGCTTATCAGTAAATATAGAAAGACTCGCATGAGAAATTATATATATACTATATATATATATATATATATATATATATATATATATATATATATATATATATATATATATATATGCAAACTTTCCAAACAACCAATAATCATCTTTTCAAACGAATTTTTCTACTGACTACACAAAAATAAAAAGCAGAAAGACCATCAAATATTTCAACTTAAGAAATAACAATTGCTTGTAAACCACACATCTCCTTTTGTAAATCTCCATGAGTAAATCTTATGAGTCAATAAACAAACATTAACTTTACCTTAGTACAAGTTTATTATTAAAATGCTTACAGAAAATTGTTCTTTTTCTATTACATTCAAATCTAAAGAGAATCGCTTCAAAGATCTCATTATACTTTTAAAAAAGCTTTCTAGAAACAAAATCTATATCAGTTTGATTTTAGATATAGTTCAGAGAATTTCTTATAGATTTAAAAATAAATCCAAGCCAGTTAAAAATATTTCCCTCAAGCCGGATCACTTTTGGTTAATAATTACACAGGTTTTTTTTTTTAATTTCTGTTTGCATGAGATTTTTTAAACTGATCTTTTTTTTTTACATCACTGATTATAAACCTGCATTTGATTTCTCTTTCAAAGTTATTTTTTTTAAATAGCATTTTTTTTTGTAGGAGTGATCTGGGTTGGAAACGTCATATGCAGCAGTGATTTCATAAATGTTACGAAAAACTTTTAGAGGAGTTAGGGCACACCATCAGGATTAAAATTGCATCCCCATGCCCGGAAATGTCCTCATACACTGCTAGGGACGCCTTCCTATTATGAATTGTTTCTTCGTATGCTTCTTTGAACAGGTCATCATTTAAACGACAAATCAGAACTGCTTCAAAACATCAAACTCCATCGTACAAAATGTTTATCTTTACTCATAAATGTCACAAGTCCATGTATGTTTCAAGATTTGATTGATGATGTTGGCGAATCTTACTTTTCTCTCATTGTTGGTGATACTACAACAGTTGATACAAAGAAAGTGATGAGTATTATGATACGTTACTTCAGCAAGAAAAAACGTAAAGTTATTACAACATTTTATAGAATTGTTGAAATTGAAGCCGGTGATGCGGAAACAATGTATTGAGAAACAATGTATAGAGAAACAGTGTATAGAGAAACAATGTAAAGAGAAACAATGTATCAAGATTAATTCAAGACTATTTTGGAAAAAGATGGTTTACGACTGAGTAATTTGCTTGAAATGGGCATTGACGGTGCCAATGTTATGGTGGGCTCTCGCAATTCATTTTCTACAAGATTACTTCAAGATGTTCCTCATGTAGTTACTGTGAAATGTTTATGTCATTCTTTATACCTTGCTGCTGAACATACATTTTCTGTTCTGTCACCCTACCTTGATTTTTTGATTCGTGAAACTCACAATTGGTTTTCCAACAGCACAAAAAGACAACTGGATTACAAAAAAGTTTATAAGCTAATTGAAGTCGCTGATTCTATTAAGACTTTCAAGTCATCTGGAACTAGATGGCTAGTTCAAATAGAATCAATTAAAACCATTCTTGATCAATAGGACCCTCTGAAAATACATTTCGGTATTGCTGCCGTTAAAAAGAGAGATGTTATACTGCAAATTAACTCTAGATGCTAAAAAGACGGTAAAAACAAATTGTATTTGACGTATATTTATTTTACTTTAAAAAAATTCACTGAAAGCAATAGAATGCTTCAGTCAAATCAAGTTGATCCGCTAAAATCATTCGAAGATTTACACGAGTTAATTTTTTTCTCTTTTGCAGCAAGTCGTTGTACCGCAACAGTTTAGTATCAAATTATCAATGCATAATTTCAATTTTGAGTCGTTTTTAATGCGTAATGTCATGTGAATTTGTCTTTGGTGTGAATTTTGTCTACGACTTTAATTCTCTTGCAGTAAATATTGATTCCGAATTCGCACGTAATGTTAAAAAAAGATGTATAAATTTTGTTGTTAAATTGTGCGAGGAAATTCAGATCAGAATACCAAATAATTTCGAAACATGAGAGTTTATAAATAATTTTTCACTGGATTCAACAGTTAAATTTGTTAAGGCAAGCATTACAAATATTGTCATTAATTTGTATTGATGTCGATGAAACAATTACTGAGTGGAATTTGCTCTCGAATGTAGATGATTTGAAATGTGATTCTACAGAATCTTTATGGGTAAAAATCAATGAAATTAAGAATTCTTGTGGAAATTCAAAATTCAAACATATTTTGACTCTTGTTTTAGCTTCATTAAGTATTCCATTTTCAAATGCAGCTGTGGAGAGATGTTTGTCCATATTAAATATTGTTAAAGACAAATTGAGAAATGAAATGTCAATAACTACAGCTGATGCTATTTTGCGCTTTCGATATGAACTTTCTAATGGTTGTCAAAATTTTGTACCTACTTCTTCTATGTCAAAAATGTTTAACAGCGAAAACATATGCAAATCAGAAAGTATTGACGAAAATATGTTGAATATTTTATCAAAAATTTAAGCATAATGTTAGAATTAACATATTGAAAAGACTATATCGTTGATAACAAAATATTTACGAAAAAATATGCGAGTCAAAAAGTATTGAAAAAAATATCTTAAATATTTTAGTAGAAATTAAAGATAATGTAACGATTGAAATGTAAAAAAGATTAATTTGTTGATAATAAAATATTAAAAAGTATTGAAGCAACGTTTTCTATACATTATATTATTCAACTTTTGTACTATTTTTTAATACTTATACGTTAAGTTAAAAAATTTCTGGTTGTTTTTTAAAATTTTTTAGGGGATTGGTGAGAAGGGTGAACGGTTATCGGCATCTGAGGGTGAACGGTTATCGGCACCTGGCAACACTGGTAGTCGTAAACCCATAGAATTGGGTCGGCTGGTCAACGACGGTCATAATATAAAATTAAATAAAGACGGTGCCAAAACTCTATGGGAAATATTAAACAATCATTTACATGAAAAATAGAACATCGAAAAAATAACGCCAGCAATGAAATGAAAAACATAGAGATGCATGACTCAGAAAGCAAAGGTGACAAGACCTAGTGGACCATCGACAAAATGCACCAGTTTAGGACTAGAAATTTCGGATAAAGAACTGGTTTACTATACCGTACAATGATTAAGAGGAAAATTTGCAAAAAATTTTGATAAATCCTAAAAACTTAGAGAAAAAAGAAACTGGACGAAGTCCTCGAAATATTCAGAGAGGAAGAAAGCTTGCTAAAATAAAAACTACACTCATGTCCATAAATTAAGGATAATTCAGAATCACACGGAAATCAAACTCTAAAATTAAAATTTCACCTGTAGAATTATCACACACATCCTGAAGAAGAATATGCAAATTACAGGAAACCACTAGATGACGCTGGTAGTACGTCACAATGACGAGAGTGTAAGAGAGGGGTATATATGGAATGGTGGCAAGGAAGTAAAATTGTTCACAAGCGCTTTAAAAGCCTTTCAGTGCAATAACCGCATAGTTATGGCACAAAGGAAGCATTTGGATGATTTTTTACGTGGCAGAATCATCGGACGACTGGAATGTGGACGTACCCAGCTGGAAGTATCCGAGGAACTTGGAATCACCCAGAGTGTGATCTCCAGGCTTTGGCAACGATTCCAAGATGATGGTAATGTGAGTAGACGTTACAGCACAGGTCGCCCCCGAGTTACAACGCCAAATGAAGACCGGTATTTGGCAGTTACTGCCAAAAGAAACAGACGGAGCACAGCATCAGACCTGTCTCGTCAACTCTCTTCAGCTACCGGTACGACAGTTTCAAGGCAGACCGTGTACAGACGCTTAGGGCACATTGGTCTATATGCTCGTAGGCCTGTCAGATGTGTTCCACTTACCGCAACTCACTGTCGCCTGCGATTAGCCTGGAGTAGAGAGCATGCATTGTGGACACCGCAACAGTGGTCTTGTGTGATGTTTTCTGACGAGTCCAGGTTTAGCTTGCAGTCTGATTCTCGCCGGACTTTCATATGGAGAGTGCCAGGTACCCGTTACCACCAAGACAACACCATTGAACGACACCGTTACGGTGGTGCAGAATGGCTCGTTTGGGGAGGAATTATTCTTGGTTCCAGAACTGACTTGCATGTTCAGAGTGTAACGATGACAGGCCACATCTATAGGGATGCCATTCTGGAACAACATGTACGTTTGTTTCGGGGCGCCATGGGTGCTGAATTTCTGTTTATGGACGACAACGCCGGTCCTCACCGTGCAAATATTGTAGACGAATGCCTTCAATCGGAGGATATCACCCGTATGGATTGGCCAGCATACTCACCGGACTTGAATCCAATAGAGCATGTGTGGGATATGCTTGGACGACGAATTGCAGCCCGTCAACCCCCTCCCACCTGTCTACCGGACTTTCGGAGGGCATTGCTTGATGAGTGGTGTAATATTCCCCAAGATCAGATTGATAATTTGATACTCAGCATGCCTAGGCGTTGTACGGCCTGTATTGCATCGTCCGGGAGACATACTCCGTATTAACCATCATACTAACCATGTTATACTGTTTTTTGTAAATAGGTTCTTTTTTGAAATTTGCTCCAGGGAGTAAAAATCGCAATTTTTATTAATTATGTCAAACATATAGCATCTTTTTTGCTCTTTACCTTTTGTTTAATACATAGACTTTACAAATAAGTCAAATTTGCTTGGCTTCTGTCTCTTTCTGTGCCTGAACTTCATTATCCTTAATTTATGGGCATGAGTGTAGATAATTTTTCCCGAAGGAGTACGAAGCATTCTTATTAAAACCTGAAATAACGTACACAGGAAATTTATTCTGATAGTCAAACATCCATTGACTGTTTAAAAAATGATAAATCATCAAATAAAAACAGACGTATCAATTTGAAATTTCATTTTGTTAGAGATATGATTAAAGATAAAATTTTAAATAGAGTGTATCATATTACTGATGACAACATTTCTGATTTCTTAATAAAAGATGTTACTTTTGTTAAGTTAAAAAAATTTTTGTCGGAAAAAAATGTTTATTTTAAATCTCATTTTGATAAATGTGTTATTGTTTTTTCAAAAAGTAAAAACCTTTTTGCAGGAGTGGAGTGTAGATTTGAATGATGCTGCAAAGGTTTTTCCTTTTAATGACGCCAGGTGACGCTCCATATATTTTTAATTGTTTGTATTTTGTTAATAAATATTATTTTATCCTTGGTGCTATTGCAGTCAACTTTATTACATAAATCATAAGAAATATTAATATCATACGGTATGATGTTGCTGTCTCATGATAGTCAAAAATTAACAAAATCAAGCAACTTTCTCCGGTCCTTGAAAAACCTATTACAACTGTACTGTCGTACCTATGTTAGTATATTTTGTACCTATTAAAATATGCACCGATTACCGTAATCACAGTAATACTGATTACCAAAAATTATTTTAGCATTATTAATGTCAATAATATGAGCACTGATAGAAATTTCTCGGAAGAAATGGTTGAATAACAATTTATTTAATTGTTTATTTTATTTTATTACGGTCGTTTAACAGCCGACCCAATTTTATGGGTTTAAGACTACTAATGTTCAACTCCGTAACCTTGTAATTTTGAACCCAATCCAGAAGACAAGGGAACTCCTGGATCGAGCATTGGGAGAAATTCTGCCTTCGTGGAGGTATTATTGATAGAGCTAACCCGCATTTGCGTTACATGGAGAGGAAGACCACGAGAACCTCACACGGTTAGCCTGACGGCAAGGGAACTCTAATCCATGATCAGTCTGCCACTGAGGAGATTTCACGTCAGCAGTGTGGTCGGTGCAAGCCGGATGCGGAATTCATATCGACTGGGATTCGAACCCGGTTCACCTCATTGGAGGGCAAACGCTCTATCAGCTGAGCTATCGCGTCACTTAATTGTTTGCTTACCATAGTCAAACAAAACAGTCAAGAAATCATAAATAAGATGGTGTTAAAATGTTGACTGCGAGAAAAACAGTGCAACTTTTTTTATTTTATTTCCAATGAGCTGTACTATCAGTCTTCCCGATGAGCAGACCTAGTGCGTTCCCCAGAAGTGGTATCCACTCTTTCAGAACCACCACAATGGGGGATATACCGTTGGCCATGTTAATTTGGACGTCTAGTTTCTGTCACACTAGATGGCAGCACCGAGACTCTATTTGAATGCTAAAGTGCACTAGGAATGTAATTTTGCCGGAAATGCCAAGAGCCAATAAGGCACTCCAGGGATCTTTTACTTGCCGCATAATAAAACATTATAGCTACGTTTACCTAATACGATTAAACAACCAAACTTTCATCCTACCAACTAGACCCACCTAATGAGGACACTTAGCTCCTTGTAGGTAGGCACATGCTAAAGCCGAGAAGGCTAATTTGTCAATCTCATGACCTATAAACAGAGGTTCGAGTTCCTGCGTTATCACCTCAATGTTTCCTCCATTCCCTTCAAAACATAAATAGTTCATTGTACTCTCTAATTGTGATCCTGAACTGTCAGAATACGAATCTCTCACTCACTCACAGATGGTAACTACATAACAGAATTTGAATCTCTTACAATGGGTGAAACACAATGATGATAACGCATTTAAATAAAAACATTTGATGAAGCGTAACTCCACCACAGCCTAAACCACAACGCCCATTACCTAGCAAAAAGTCTAACTCCTACATACAGTAAAATTTCATTTTTGCGACTTTGAAACCATCCTAGTTGCAAATGGTTAAGAAACCGTATAGTTTTGTATTCATAGTGTTTTTAAGCATACTAGTTGTAATCGGTTTCAAAACCTTAAAGGTAAAAATGCTCTTTACAGTAAACTTTATGGATAATAGAATCGACAAACTGCTGAATATCAAAATTTAGAATGAAAACTCTAAGTGTTCAGTGATTTTTTTTCGCGGTTCCTCTTAAATTAATCAGTAACTTTTATCCTGTGCAAACACAAAGGAAAAGTTAAAAAGGAACTACATCAATTTATAAAATGCGAAATAAATTAGCAGATTACAAAAAAAAATTATTATTTTAATGATGCGAAAGGGGATATTTTAGTTGTGAATTACTGTTTCAGACAAGTTATCGAGGTTTTGTTCCATTTTTATTTCGACTGGTTTAAATTATTTATTTAATTCATTTTAAATTTATTAATTTAATAACATTTTATTTAAAATATCTATTTTAATTTTATCACCTAACTGCCTGGTGCTAATTTCATTTTTGAAGCTTTTATTTTTATATAGTTTTTGTAACTTGATAAATTTGTAATTTTATAAATTTATCCAATTTTGGTATCAATGTACTTGTCAAGGAACATAATTGAATTACAATGCGAACTAAAATTATTTTTACGTTGATTTATGACAATATGTTTATTTAATGAAAAATAATTTAACATTCATTCTTCATACCAGTTTTCAGTATTGTTTGAAGAACAAACAGCGAGAGTTTTAATATCATAATAAGACAAATAAGAAATAAAACATAACTTCTTAGGAATAAGTTATTAAATGTATTTGCCAGGAAAGGAAAATATTTTATTAAGTATTATTGTTATGATTTACAAGACAGTATATTTATATAGAGTATTATAATTTATTCTAGTATTCTATTAAGTTTTTTTATTTTACTTTATTATAGTATTATATTAATATATAGTATTACATTTATTTCCAGTTAGATATAAACATGACATTTCAAACTATTAAACTAAACAAAAATTATCCAACTGGTAATGAAGCGAAAAGAAACACACTACTGAATTCTATCAAATTATTTGTTTTGGACTGTTTTAATTAAAATCAAAGTTTTATTTTTGCCATCTTTTTTAACAAAGAGATACTATAGTTTCAAATTTATACAAATATTTAATTTTCCTTAATAATTTTCCAATATTATTAAGGAAATTAATAATTTATAATTAATTTACAAATATTTAATTTTCTTAAGTAAAATTAATATATGTTTTAAGAAAGTCATCTTTTTAAGTAAGAAATTGGAACAACGTAGACAAAAAAGTTTCAGTACAAGTTTAAAAATTTATTGGGAAAAATCAAGTTCTTATTTTGTTGTTTTAATAGTTATCATTGTCATATGAAACCAGGCTTAACTAATTTTCAATAATTTAAAATTAAATTTATATTTCATTTAATCCTTTTATCAATAAAACCTTTTTCTCGGCAATTGCATCTCTGCGGTAATCCCTTATCCTATAAATAGATTATGTTTATCTTTCTTGTTGGTATATTCGCATAAATACTGAAATTTATTGAAAGTCATGGATTGGAAGTTTATTCTAATAGGCTTAAATAAGAGACCCGTTATTTAAACTTTTTCAAAAATTTTTTATTTTTTTGCCAATGCTTTCTATTTTAGTGAATAATAAAAATATTTTTTTTTATTTTCCAAGATGCTGGAGTTATAGCCAAGATATTTCTTTCAAAAACATAAATTTAATTTCTGTTATAATTTGTTTAAGCATAATCTTTACATATTGTTTTATGTTAAACATTAGATTCATAAGTCAGTGGATAATATTAGATTCTAGTGCCTACATTCTTTCGGTACAGAACTTATATTTTATTTTATAAGATATAAGTTTAATCGTTTCTCTGTTATTATATATTTTATTTTATAACCGCCGTTGAACAGCCGAATTAATTTTACGTTTACGACTACCAAAGTTCTATCAAGTATCAGGAAAATTTTGCCTTAGTGGAGAACTTTTTTAAAAGGCTGAGGAATAGTTTTTAAAGACACTGCATATTTTCCATAACTAAAGTATTTTCACCATCATTTTAACTTATTTTTGTATAGCATTAAACACCTTACAGTTTGTTTGGAAATTTGTTACTTTAAATTTAGATTTTTATTTGTTTTACACGAGTATGATTGGTTAGAAGATTTATTTTTATAATTTTTAAACAAAAATTGTATTTCATACGAAACATTTTTTCATTGCTGATTCATTTTAAATGTAGAGAATGTATTTCACGCATGTTTCAACGAAAGTGTTTTAATTTTTATATTATAAAATAACTTTTATAATCCTATCACCTGCGTTGGAAGCTCTTATTACCTTAAATACCCTCAAATATGAAGAGGTGGTAAATTATTGCTTATAGTAAAACTGTTTTCCTTTTAAGGGAATCTTATTTCAAATAATTACACTGTGATGCCAGAATTGGCATTACATATATATTTTCTATCTTTTAAAATATCTTTCATTACTTAGCTGATTTTTTATTAATAGAATTACATTTAAAATAAATCACAAACTTAATCTTTTTAAAACAAACATAAAATATTTATTTCTTCTCTTCCAGATCAATGTAACGGATACTTTTTTATTTCATTTCTAATGCAGACTTATATATTCACTGTCGCCTTTGATCGAAAACAAAAATCTATTTATAACTTTTTATTCTAATTTTCCAACGGCTAAATGTTTCGGTTGTATGGTTATAATAATTCACATAAATTTGTTGGCGACTCGTGATCGCCAAGGTGTTCTTTTAAACCCATGTGGATATGCTAGTTGGCTTTGTTTTTGGCTATGCTATATTTTAATAAATCGCCAATTTTGGATCTCCTACCAATGCTTCTGTATCCGCTGGGAACAATTTACATGTACTTTTTAATTTGGCTTTTGACTAGGCAGGTTGTGGGGGGTTTGTCTCCCATGGCCTGACCTATTTTAATAGATATTACTATGCAAAACTTATTAAACTGAAATTCTTATGAATGATATTTTGTAACTCGAGCTCTGCAAATATACTAAATAAAAGCCTTTTTTATTAATTCTGATCCAGTTCAAGTATTATTTTCATCATCTTCTGTTTTCATTACTATCTTCAACTGGCCCACTATACGAATACAAACTCCATCCACACTGGAAATAATAACCTTCTTTCAAAAATTGGCACACTGAAGAATCATCTTCTTCATATACACTGTTAAATAATAAAGAATATATACATTCTAATAGCCTTGTTTTTCACTTAAACTTCCGGGTAATATTTTTAAAACAAATTAAATCTAAGAATACTTTTTTTTACGTTTTGAGCACTGTGGGTAAAAAATAAACGTGACAAAATTATCATGCTTGAATGGAAAAGACATTTCATGTAAAAATAAAATCATAATTCTGGTACTCAATATATAATGTATTTAAAACACAGAATTGGTTGTTTTACGGTGTTTTATTGTTGATTTTTGCGGTATCGTAATGTTATACTGGGAATCCCGGCGTCGTATCGGCAGCATCAGTCACGTGGTATAGTGAAGTAAACTCCAGTTTCACAGGTCATGAATGAAAATGATGACTAACATCTTCTGGATCCTTTTTTTCTCTTATTAATGAAAATAAAAATAATTAACAGCACTATGAGAGCTCATGAAGCACTGGAACTACTCCATAACAATACTCTGCAGCTTCGAAGATAACACGAGTCTCCTTCTCCGCTGTTAATCTCCACAAATCAATGTAGAAAATTGGTAATTCTATTTGAATTACTTAACTCGCATAAATGCGCAATTTCAGTAACACATAAATAATTATAAATAGAGAATAAACTCTTATCTCCCGCCCATGCAGAGAAGTTAAGCTAATCTTTAAGGTTCCCGCTCACGTACTTTGAGCACCAACACAAATCGAATATGAGCGTCCATCCGGCTTAGCAAAACTCACTCATATATTTGGGATGTCATTCTTTATTATGCTATCTGTATTTCAGCTTGACAAATGCATTAAATATACATGTTTATATATAATGCACGAATGCATTATATATATATATATATATATATATATATATATATATATATATATATATATATATATATATATATATATATATATATATATATTTCAGTAGATAACAGTTCTAGTCCTACCTTTCTTCCAAACTTTCAGAACAATGAGCCATTTTGTTGTTCTATTCTGACAATTTCTTTGTATCAGCTGGTGTTGTATATACTTTTATCACTCGCTTCTTCAAGTGAAAACATAGTATAAATCAACTAATGAGCTAAAATTAACTATTGCAGACCATTATATGAGCATTTAGGTACGTTTATGACAATTATTATTTTTTTTACTTAATAAAAAATTCTTTTTTTTTCAAGTTAGGTTTAAGAAAGATGATGGGGCACTTGTGAACAAAGCATCTGGGGTAGATGTGAATAGTTCACATGTGCCCCTACATAGTATTAAGATTATTATTCTCATGATATTGTAAGTTTAAAAAATATGTATGCATTTAAAATTATTATTATTTAATTTTCCATAATTAATTAATTAATCGTTAATTGTTTCTTTTAAAAATTTATGATTACTAATGGCCATTAGTAAATTAAAAATTTACTAATGGTCAGGCCGAAAATGGTGACAATGATCTAAACAGTAGTGTCATCAGTACTTTTCCTACACCAGAATCAATTCGACCATTTCCAAGAGCCCAAGTAAGTAACTTAAAGAAGCGAAAACGTGAAAAGGAAAAATCACGCATATTAACTGATACACCTGAGAAAGATAGAGTTGCTAAAGCTAAAAATGAAACGATAGAAAAAATGAAAAAAAAAGCATGAAAGAATATCAGAGAAGAAAGAAAAAGGCCCATTACAACTCCTGAGGAACACGAAGTTGTGAAAGACCCAATTGGCGAAATTAACCCAATAAACTCACATAAGCAAATAAACCCAATAAATTCTACAATAAATTCCCAATAAATTCTTAAGCTACAACCCTTTCAGTATCATGTGTTTCTATATCTGTTATATTAAATTTTTTTTTCTTTTAAATGTGATGATTGCTTTGTGTTTTCAATCTTGTTCATAAGTGCCCCTGGCATGTTCACATGTGCCCCCCCCCCCCTATAGGGGCACATGTGAACAATTGAAGTCATTTTTCTAAAATATCATAAAGTAACGAAATATTTTATTGAAAGATCTCAAAAATTTGCATAAGACAACGAAAAAACTATTTAAGCATATGGACTACTTTACTGTGAAAAATTGATGATATTTTTTGAAAAATGAAGAAATAAAAAAATTTGTTCACATGTGCCCCCCTCTCCCCTATCAGAGAAAATTGCTTGGATTGTGGTGGAATTTGACTATCAAGAGGCATTATGCGAATGCCCTCGATGAGGTCATTATGCAGAATGTACTGAAAAAAAATTAACCTTTATTTGGATGAAATGAACTTCTACAAACTTGTTTTGCTTATTATAAAAATGAAACGTTAGCTGAAATGCAACAAAAAGTAAAAAAAGGAATCCTTTAAGTTTTACTGATTTTGTCAGTATATTAAATTTTGTTTTGTGTATGATTTCGTTCAATACTGATTTATTGATTAATTTATTTCGCTCCAGATGAAGAACTTATATTCAGGTAGCTGTAGATAATTTAGTTAATAAATCATTAATTGATTGCTGAACAGCCTAAATTTAAGTTGGAGCTATTAAAAATAATCCCTAATCTATATACCAAACAGTGTTGTTTAATAATTTATTGCTTAATAATTTTTCAATGAATAGAAGTATTTTTTTTCATTGAACCAGCATTGTTTTTATGTGGTATTTCAGTAAAGAAAATCATATTTTATTTAATCACACATTCCGCAAATAAATTAAAAGTTTTTAAAGCAAGAAACTGATATGCTTCAAACTCAGACAGAATTCTGCATGGAAAAAATTTCACTTTCACATAAACAGAGGCATAGCTTTGCTTAGCCGCTAAATCTGTCGGGTCACAAAGTCTACCATGTTCCCATATCAACTCATACCTCTGGGATACTGAATGAGAGATTAATCATTCTCTTGTTGAGGTCAAAATTACGATCTGTGAATGAATGAACGGAAGAATGAATAGGCCCGCCCTACAAACGGGCTGTGATGTATGTGTGTGTGCAGTTGAAGTCGTATTCTTTGACGTGGATGGTGGCACTAAAAAACAAGAAACGCACGCTGTGCCTTAAATTAAATTCACTTAATTTAAGCAGGCGTCTTGTTAGTATTGGTAAGTGGCATTGGAAAAAAAAAAAACATAACTTTGCTTGGGCTGAACTTAGGGAAGTTTACTCGTGTTTAGCATGAGTTATTTCGGACAATTACAAGTGGGGACAAAAGTTTGTGTATACAAAAATCTTCGTTGTAATAAAAGACTTTTTTTGATAAATTATTGTAGAAAACTCAATTTTTCTTATGAATATTGAATACTTGTTACTTTATGAGGCGAACAAGTGTTAAAATTTTTATAGAAGTTGCTCTATAATGACTACTTTTTATATATTTTTTCAGAAAACTTGTAAAAATATTAACCGAAAAAGTAGAATACATTTTAGGGATGGGAAATTAATATTTAATCGATGAAAAAAAAATGCTTTTGAAATTTCAGGAATCTCTACTAAAGAACACGAAAACCTGTTTGCTGTTGGAAGTAACAGAAAAAATAGCGTTTTTTATAAACGCATCCAAATTTCGTCTAGCAATAAACTGGTATTAATTTTCTCATCCAGTTCTCTTCATTAAAATCTTTCGATAGCTTTTAAATACGAATCTTTCGAAAGTTTCATAATATTAAACTTTTCGCGCATTTAAATATAAATATTAATTATCTTCGGCATCCATAAAGTCAACGTCTTTGGCTACATATTTGACAAGGAATTAAAAGTACGAAACATTCCACATTAATTGCATTAACTATAATAAACATTATGAATTCTCTTGTTTCATGAACGTGATAATTTAAGGAAAATTTTTATTACTGTACCGCTCCTTTCTTTTTCTTTTATTTATTCTTTTATCACATTAAATAAGATTATTTTCACATTGAATTGCATCATTTTCTTTATTTTAAGCATCAAAGAGAATGCAACAATAATATCCAAATAAGAGAATTTAATACATTCTTTCTTTATTAGGTTATATAAAAATTAAATAACGAAATACTTAACTGTCAATTATCCACTGAAATTTAATAATTTATAAAACTTACACAATTTATGCATATTTTCAAATTTTTCTTTGTAACAAAGCTTGATAAGTAAACTATATCTGAATTCTTAAGAATTCCTTACTAAAGTACCAATACATAAACAGTTTTATAAATCTTTCTAATTAAAATCCTCTTCTCATCAGTATATTATTACAGTGATGAGAATTTATGGTTGAAGGAAGTGCATAAATAACCGAATACGTTTCTGAGAGCTCCAAAGAAAAAGAAAATTACGCCAATATCAACTCGAATTGGCTTCTCGTTGCGCTAATAAAGTATATATTAGGTCTTATACTATATTATATACGATATATTGTGTCTAATACTGAAGAATTTATGCATTACATCAATCTGAAGCTGAAAAGTTCGTAATAAGTAAAGGATATTTTCTAATATAGCAGTTATCAATATTAAGAATTTTAGTATTTAAATAGTAGTAAGTCCCTTTTTTATTAAAAAATGATAATGCATGATTATTACCATATACAGCAGAAATGTTAAACTAAAATTAATTTGTTTGGAACTTGTATAATCTATATATATATTTCTCTTACACGGCGACAGGAAAAAGCCTCATTACAACTCCCCGAATGGCAACGCTAGAAAATCGACCAACGATTGCCGCTAAAAATGTCGCATGCCAAATCTAGTTGAGGTGGCTCAACATATATATTTTGTCGAGAGCGCTTTTTTTCACCAATTCATTTGACGATTTTTGATTTATATCACGAATTTATTTGTTTTACTAGAATTTATTTGTTTATGCAGGTTTTTCCATTGCAATTCACTTATTTCAATTTTTAATAGACTTAATTATAGCCAAAATTTTAATATTTTTAAAGAGATATCAGTTTTAGAAATTTTATCTTAAGATTTTATACTATAGCACATTTCTAATAGGTTTCACAATTTACATGACATTTATTTGAATTCAAATTTCTTTAATGACTTAGTATTTACTAAAAAGATGTAATTTTTTTTTCTAAAAAAAAGTTGTTATATGGATTTGAATGATTGTTTTGAATTCTTAGAATTTTGTGCATTTGCAATGTACCTAAGTTAGTAGCGAGCGAAGCGAGCTTGGTTTGCGAAGCAAATCATATAAGATTGCGAAGCAATTTTCGGGGGTTGGCGAGCGTTAGCAAGCAGGGGGCACAGCCCACTAGTTAACAATATTTAACAAGATAGCTAGAATTTTAATTTCAGTTATAATTTTTTTTAAAATTTTTTTTTTGATGCGTAATAGAAATTAAATTTAAAGTTTTCTCTGAGTCACATGCCTGTAATTAGAAATTTATATTTCCCCTTACGACATGCATGAGCTACATTGGGACTATTCTTTCATAGCCGGTCACCATACGGGTAAAATGCAAAACTAAAAGAAATGTGAGGTTTTAAAAGAGACAACAAATTTGTCATAACTACGATTTCAGTTTTAATCGAAAGCTGTTTATTATTTAAAATGTAAAGCTAACAAAAATTCAAGTTTATGAAATAGATCACTAATTTATGATGACTCAATGCCTCGATTTTTAATTGAAAGCCACTTATGATCTAGAATGCTAAACTAAAAAATAATTAAATTTACAAAAGAGATTACTAATTTATGATGACTCTATGAATCCATTTCTAATTCAAAGCCATTTATTATTTGAAATGCAAATCTAAAAAAAAAATTATATTCACACAAAAGAGATTCCTAAATTATGATAACTCAATGAAGCCATTTCAGATTCAAAGCCATTTATTATTTATTATGCAAAGTTAAAAAAAAAATTAAATTTACAAAAGAGATTACTAGTTTATGATGACTCAATGAAATCATTTCTAAATCAAAACCATTTATTATTAAAATGCAAAACTAGTAAAAATTGAATTTACAAAAGAGATTACTAATTTATGATGACTCAATGAAACCATTTCTAATTCAAACCCACTTATTATTTAAAATGCAAAACTAGAGGAAATTGAATTTACAATAGAGATTACTAATTTATGATGACTCAATGAATCCATTTCTAGTTCAAAGCCATCTATTATCTAAAATGCAAAATTAAAAAAAATCAAGTTTATAAAATACATAACTATTTATGATTACTTAATGATTACTAATTTATGATGACTTAATGATAATTTATGATGACTTAATGACAATTTATGATGGCTTAATGATAATTTATGATTACTTAATGATTACAATTCAATCTTTTAAATCAAAAGTGTGTTTACTATTTTAAAGACAAAATAAAAAACATTTAAATTTATGGAATATGCAACGAATTTGTGATAATTAATTTTTTATGTATTTGAAAGCCATTTATTATTTAAATTGCGAAAATGAAATTAATATAAAATTATAAAAGGGCTATCTTATTTGTGTTGAATCAATGATCACAATTTAATTTCTTAGTCATAAACCACTTATTATTTAAATTTCAAAACCAAAAGATATAGAACTTTATAAACTAGTTTGTTATAGATTTTTTGTTACATTTACAGCTATATTTGCCACCTGAGACTTTACCACCCATCAGTTTTATTTATTTGCATACTTTTTTATTTTTTATAATTCAAATAACAGTGTTATTTTTCTCAAAAGAAACAGACATTCGAATAAAAGTATTAAACAAACTGATTTGTACTTCAAACAACAAAAGAACTTTATTATCTGGCTTATATTTTATTCTGTATATCTATTTATATTTTTTGTATTTCTATTTAAATGTGACATATATTTAAGATATACATCTAAAAATTCCGTTATACATATATTCATATTACATTCTCTTAAACAAGAATAATTTTAAAATATGTCCAAGAATATAGCTTATATGCCTATCACACTTAATCTAAGAATTAAAAATTGCAGTTGCTCAAGGGATAGAAGGTTCGTCTCCCTCTAAAGTGACCCGGGGTCGAATCCCAGCGATGGCAGGTCGATACGAATTCCACAGCTGGCTCGCACCAATCACAGTGCTGACTTAAAATATCCTCAGTGGTAGAAGAATAATGGATCAAAGTCTTCTTGCCATCAGGTTAACCGTAGGAGTTTTTCGTGCCTTTCCTCCTCATGTGACGTAAAACTGGGTTAGTTTTATCAAAAAGTCCTCAGTGATAGCAAATTTCTCCCAAGAGACGGAGTAGAAGAAATTTTGCAAAAGTTAGGAAAGTTTGCTTGACTTCTACTCAGGTAGGTTAAAAGTTAGATCCTAAAGGCTTTAAAAGGAAACAGAATTTTTGTATTGTTGAAATTATTTAGACTTGCGAGGATGGATCAAATATAAATGGTCTTTTTTAATAACCAAATATTAGAATTTTACTTCCAAAAAATGCAAAAATGTCATTTTTCTACATAATTTCCGTGAACATCTATGCAGTTTTCCTACGTTACAGAAGTTCGTTACAGAATAGTATAGTATAGTATAGTATAGTATAGTATAGTATAGTATAGTATAGTATAGTATAGTATAGTATAGCATCGTTATAGTATAGTAATCCCGGTATTATACAATGCTGTACGCCCAGTAGTCAATTGCTCGCAAAATCTTCAACCTCTTCATTGTAGGAAAATCTCCCCCCCCCCTCCAAGGCTTCGTTAAGGGGATCAAACAAATGGTAGCCCGAAGGTGCCAGGTCAACTAACTCATCTCTACTATTTCTAGAATTTTTCATCGTCAGTTATGAATAAGGTCACGAACTTGGTCAATTTTCTTTGCCGTAAGACTCATTCTTGGTCGAAGAACATAAGACAAATTTTCAGCTTCTTCATGATCTTGTTTAAATAACTTGTATCATTTGCATACTTTATTTCTTGACGGATATATCAGTGCCGAACTGTGCTTATAATCTGCGATAAATTTCAATAGATTTGACCTTTTCTCTTGCTTAAAACTAAATTATTATGCGTTGTGCAACTGCTTTAGGAACGTTAATCTCACTCATAATACAAGTTACTAAAGAAAATAAACTTACAAAGATCTAAACACTGCCAAACAATTATTTAGACTCAAGAAAAAGTTTCATTGTTGTCATGACAATGAGACTAAAGATCGTCCGCTGCTATTAATAAAGACTCATTTATATTTGATCTACCTACGTATATGTATAATTAGCATGTGAACAAAAATATTAAGCAAATGAATATTTCCACTATCATTTAAGTCCTTCGGTTATTTAAAAAGGTAAGGAATTGTATTCTATGCATCCTTTGTAATAGTTTCTTAGTTCTAGAATATTCTATATGAAGCATTATTGTAATAAGACAATTGGTTATTTTTGTAATTTGTGCGTGGGCGTTTGAGATATTAACTTTTAATTCTTTATTAAAATGGTTTTTATAAAATTTCAATATTTTCTGCAAAGATGATTTGCAAAATTTATTTCTTTAACTGTTTTGTTAGAATACGAAATGTATCTAGTATGTTTAATCAAACAAATACGGTAATTCCGTATCAAATTACGGTACGGTATAGAGTACCGGCACTCAGGGTTTTGGAACTTTTCATCGTAAAATCCACTTTTTCAGGAACATCTTACGGAATAAAAAAAAAATCTGTTAAACCATAATTTGTACAGTAATAATTACCGTAAAATCATTGAATCATTCGAATTAAATAAATATTACTGTCAAAACTACTGTACAATATTTTGTGGTAAAAATGGATTTTACGGTTAAATTAAATTTACAGATAATACAACCAAAGCGTTGGTAAATTGATTTAGAATTTTTCGCAGTGTAACCTTTCATTGGTCTCAGATTGAAAAGAGTAGAGTTACTACGAGTACCCGTGCTAACGGTCATACGATAAATAAAAGGTATCAGAAAATGATGACTTGCTAATACTCTGAAGAAGAGGTCTGCGACTGTTTGCACAAAATGAACAAAAAAATAAAATCAGACTATCTCATAGAGAGCACATCTTCTAGATAATATATTTTTTACTTTATTTCCAATGAGCTGCACAATCGATCTTGCCGATAAGCAGTCCTAGTGCGTTCTCTAGAGGTGGTATCCACTCTTTCAGGACCTCCACAATGGGTGAGATACCGTTGGTCATGTAAATTTGGACGTCTAGTTTCTGCCACGCTAGATGGCAGCACCGAGACTCTATTTGGATGCTAAAGTGCACTAGGAATTTAATTTTGCCGTAAATGACAAGAGCCAATAAGGCACTCCAGGGATCTTTTACATGCCGCATAATCATGCGACATGGTCGCTGAGGATTTTCTGTATCCCGAAAATGCGGTGTCTGGGCCTGGGATCGAACCCGCAAACTTGGGCTCAGAAGGCCGACGACAAACCAACTGCGCCACCCAGCCACTCTTCTAGATAATATAATATAGTCAAAAAGCTTCATAAACAGGTTGATGTTTCGTTAAAGAGTAATACACAAAATAAGAGAAGGATCATATTATTTTATCCACTTTTGTAATTGTCTGCAACAGAAAAAGTATGATTCCGTTGGGATACTAAACATTGCTACAGAGCAAAAGCATTCTATTACCTAACATAATGGATAAATACCTCTATGAACGTTTCGTAAAATTTAAAATTGTTTTTACTTAAATATTGTATCAAGTAATATACTTAAAAATTTTCAGGTAACCCCCAAATGGTAATCTCTCAAATATGTTCTTGTTTTCGATTTTGCCTTATTTCATTGAATCAATCTGTTTAGAGCGTTATTATTTCGGTCTTAACCCTTCCAGCACAGTGCTGCCAGTCTGACAACACTAATTACAAAAATATTTCAAGCCACTAAATTTTTTGCTTCGGAAGAGTTTTGTAATTTTTTTAATATGTGACCACTGTTGGGTTCAAGTCTACTGCTTACTGAGATTTTATGATCTACTGTCACAATGGCTAATATGACACTTTTCTTTCAAAATTTCATATGCCCGAAAAGCTGAAGGAAACACTAAATAGACTAATTCATCAATCAGTTCATAAGAAGCATAAGTAATAAATTAAACACAATTAATTATTTTCTTAAATATTTTTCTCTAAGATATTATTTCTTAATTTTTTTAAGGAACTATTGTTAAAAATTGAAAGAAAATTTAATGAAACACTAAAATATAATCGAGAGGGACATTGAAGATTCCTACTTCAAGGTCGCAAGTCTTTAAGATATCAGGAACACGAGTGTTTTTCTCCTTTTGGATCACTTAGTTCTTTTTCAGACGCCTGATTTAAAGCCTGAAAGTAAAATGGCAATGCCCTTTAAGTTTCCTTGGCTCTTTTCTGGCTTTTTTAGGTTCCATTTCCAATAATTCCACCGTATACCGGTAGCTATAATTTACCATCCAGCAGCTTTTACCGATTCGCTCACTTCTTTGGAGACTTTTCTCTTGAATGTAATTATAATGCAAATTTGATTTCTAAGAAAATCGTTACCTGATCTAAAAAAAAGTCAAGAATCAACGGAAGAGCTGGTTGTTAAAGGCTGATGGATTGTAAAATCGCGTACTGGTACCCAATAAAAAGAAACTTTGCGAATATTGCTGTAAAATTCATAAATATACATAAAATAGCGAATCTTAATTATATTTATATTATGCACTGAAGAGCCAAAAAAACTGTTATACCTGCCTAATATCGTGTTGGACCCCCGCGAGCACGCAGAAGTGCCGCAACACGACGTGGCATGGATTCGATCAATGTGTGAAGTAGTGCTGGAGATAATTGACACCATGAATTGTCCATAAACCAGTGAGAGTAAGAGGGGGTGGGGATATCTTCTGAACATCACGTTGCAAGGCATCCCAAATATGTTCAATAATGTTCATGTCTGGGGATTTTGGTGGATTTCCGATACTCACGGTATAATCGTGAAATGTTCGTACGAGAAAATCCAAATTTCATTGCTATCTCGGAGATGCTATGTCCCATCCCCCGTGCGCCGTCTATAACACCACGTTCAAACTCACTTAAATCTGTATAACCTGGCATTGTAGCAGCAGTAACCGATCTAAGAACTGTGCTAGACACTCGTTGTCTTATATACGCGTTGCCGATCGCAGCGCTGTACTTTGAATGGCTCCATACCCCTTTATTTGCCTACTCATGCCTGTACCAGTTTTTTTTTTGGCTCTTCAGTGTATTCTATACTTATAATATTTATTTTTCATTCAATATTTATAATAATCATGCTTCATTTAATGTTAATGATTATTATTGCTTTAATAATAATTATATAATTATTATATATATATAGTATTTATAATATTGATTATATATATAATATTAATAAATTACGCATATTATTTACAATTAATTTATAATTGCTTCATTTTAAAAGCAATTTGAGTTTAAAACTTTACTACGCCTCGAATTGAGAATGTTTTGCAAATTCTCCAAGAGATGATTTAGTTAAAGAAAACTCTACATCTCTAGTAAAGAAAACTTTCTCATTGATTGTTGTTGATTTACAATAACGAACATCTATTGTTAAAGAAAACTTTCTCATTGATTGTTGTTGAATTACAATAACGAACATCTCTAGTTAAAGAAAACTTTCTCATTGATTGTTGTTGAATTACAATAACGAACTTTAGCACTATCTCTTAATCGAATCCTGGAGAATGCTCTCGGTCACACCAAACTCAATTCTAACCCAAAATATTATATCAATGGTTGACGGATCATGGGCTAGAATCCCCTTGCCGTCGAGCTAAACGTGGGAGGTTTTCCTCGTTCATTTAAGGCTAATGCGGGTTCTACCAAAACGTCCTCCATGAAAGCGAATTTGTCTGCCCAGTGAATTGATCGAGGAGTCCGGTGTTGGTACAGAATTTTTAGGCTACGGAGATTTCCATTGATAGTTAATAATTCGGTAAAGGCCGGTCGTTGTTCAATGCCAGTGATAAAGTGACATAATTTCGCCCTCTATAAGGCTGCAATCCGACTCCTAAGCAAAACTTAGAAATCTTGCTGCTACAAAAAAATTAACGATTGTTTAAATGGAAAAGTTTTACCTTGTTTTATGAAAATTAATCTGATTTTGCTAACTTTTATTCTTGAACGCAATATATTCCATGGTCCAATTTGCCATTAAAAGTGGTAGGCTCTCTTTAAAGCTAAATCGAAAATAATTTAAAGAAAGTACTTTTAAAATTTTCACTAATCATATAAATTATATTTTTAAAAGCAGAAGTTACAAAAATATTTCTGCGCGTTTATAAAAATTCTGAAATATTTCTAGATATTAAAAATGTTTCTGAGATATAAATGGAACATTTTCTATTGTGTGGAAAAATCGCAATAACTGTTATCAAAAAGCCATACAATTTCTACGAACTATAATTTTGTGAAGCAAAAATACTTTTTAACTAAGAAAACTAACACCCAATGAGAATATATTTAGAAATATAATATTTAACTGAACATAAATTGCTTGTCTTAAGTATTTAAAAAAAATAAAGGAAAAAAAAATTCTTGAAGCAATTTTTCAAACCATAATCTCGTTTGAAATTGATCGTTTCATACTATTAATCCCTTGCAAGCTTCTTTAGGAAAAGAAACTATCCGTCACTAACTAAAAAATATGAATAATTAAAAGTGAATGCGCCTACATAATTTTAAACTCACCTGTAAACTCTCAGATGGGTTTGAAATTACGTACCTGATTTTTTTACTAATAAGCTACATATTTGCATCCAAGGGAAATGAAAAAGATTTTATTCAAAGCGAGTCTTTAAATAAATTTAAAATGTTCTACTATGACAATAGAAACTTAGTTTTATATGCATTAAAAATCCTACAAGCGCAAATAATATTTTCTGATACTATTTCAAATTATAGAAATTTTTTTATTTTCTAACATAAATATACATATTTTAAAAGACAAGGGCGTTGTATATTGTAATCTTAATTTCGAGAAAAAAGGGAAAAATATATTTTACAAGCTAGTTTCAGATGGTGAAGGTTTCATTCAACAACACACGCTTTTCGTATATAATATGCAATACAATTATTGTTAAATTAAAACATTGCATTATTTTAAAATTTGATAATCGTTTAAGACTACTTGCATACATTTTTCGAGTTTACTTTACCAAAAAATTGTTCATTGTTTTACTTTAAAGTAACAAAACGTTGAATATTTTAAAGCGACATTATTCAAATTGCAAACAATCTTGATGGTTTAATTTCTTTTTTTAATTTAACGTGTTCTGGGTTAAATTTCGAAATATTTAACAATGAAATAAATTTTTTCCTCTGCCGAATATAATTTTGTTTCAAAAACATATTATTAATTAATACATCATATTGATATATTATAATAATATACTATAATAATATATTATATTAACAAATTACATAGTTTTAAAAACGTATTATTAATTAATGTATTATAGTAATTAAATGTTTTATTATATATGCTGTTATTGTAATTTTTATTTTAGTAAGCACATGATTCGAATGAACCCAATTTACAATAATTGTCTTAACAACTAAATATTATAGGGAAAAAACAATAATGCCAGATGAAAAAAATTCGAATAAAATGACCGCACTGTGTGCCTATGACGTTCCTGGTAAAAGAAAACATAAATCTGATAAATATAACTAAAAGACACGGTATTTATTCATTTGGTAATTTTTCTGTTCATATGAAAATGTTTTACCAGAAATTCTGATTTTCAAAATTATAGTTCTTATTACCACACGTATAATAAAAAGTACAAAACTGAAAAGTAAATTTAACCGAATAAAATGTTTTATGCCATTCTCTATGGTATTATGACAATTACCAAACTTTGCATTTGCCAAATTTTATTACTTATTAATGAAACCGCATATCATGGTTAATTTTACCAACATTATTATTAAAACGCTAAGTTAAGAGCTGCCGAAACTTCTGCTGTTTCCAGAAACATGGCAAATTTGACCATATTATGGTAGTTTTGACCATACTTTTTTTTTTCTCAGTGTAACCACGAAAGCTAATTCAGAAATGTGATTTTTCAGGAAACTTTCAGGAGCACAACTTCACAAGCATTTATTTATGCTCCCTAAAAATTTCAAAACATTTGATGTTGAAAAATGAAATTTGAAAATTTGATTGGGTACTGTTTCTTCCCCCAAATTTCTCTCCAATCAATACTTTATCACTAGTTTTCCCGTCGCATTCTTTACTACGCTTTCTTCGTTCTTCTTATCCGCGCGTGGATGGGAAAGGTTTTTCCTTAAGACTACTCATCTTCATTGTGTAACAACTCTCGGGGAAAACCAATTTTCCACGTTATTGATTTCCGAAAACTAATCCTCAAAATTGAAAATAGAGCAATCCAATCCTTTCCTCTGAAAGAAAATGTTCATAAACCGTCCTCCCTCCTTGATCTAAATTATGGTGACTATGGTCGTATTTGAGCAAAAAAACTATGTAGCTATAAATAAAGTTTTTGTAGTGAGTTAATCTGGTAAATAATTCTGAAGTTTTAAGTGTTTTTCGGTATAAAAAATATTTATTATTGCGAGATCACTAAGAAAAATATTTGTTACTATAAAAATAAAATTAAAAATAAATAAATAGTTTTTAATCTTACGTTTATTAAGAATATATACTCATAATTACATCTATAAAGACTAACTACTCATAAGAGTAGTTCACTCAAAGAGTATTGCGTCCCGTGCCTCCAATTTTTTTGACGTGACAGAGATATTTTCAACAAAAAGAAAATAATAATTAATAAATATATAAGGAAAGAAAAGAACTACGTCACAAGTTTTCTGCTCATGCGCAGAAGACGCAATACATTGAAACGTCAGTGCCCATTATGACTACAAACTAACCCTTCCCCAACGCTAATTAAATAAAGACAACGACGAAGAAATCGCACAAAATAACATTACAGAATTACAGTTGATTGTTTAAAAACTTCATTCGCTTCAAAAATATACAAATTGGAGACAACAGCCGGCATAGTTCAAGCTCTCAAAATTAGGCACCCTTTTTCAGGACTTGACAGACGTGAAAAAGAAGGAACAAAAGTGATTTGAAATATAAAACGTATAGTTGCCAACAAAAAATGAAAAAATAAAGGGGACAAACAAAACTTGAAAATCGACTTTAGTAAAGAAAAAAAAATGAAAAACAGGACAATAAAAATCACAGTGGCTGAAAGGGAGAATATATATTGGTTTTCTGTGGTTTTTCCTGTTTTGTATTTCATCTTTTTTCTCTCTTCTTTCTCGCTACTGTGGTTTATTAAAAAAAATATTAAATTTATTTTTCCATTTTTTGTCAGCAACTTTACGTTTTGTTTTCCTAATTACTTTGTTCTATCACATTTACGTCTGGAAAGTCTAGAGAATGGGAGCCAATTTTTGAGTGCTTGAAACCTGTCTACTGTTATTTCCAATTTGTATATTTTTGAGGAGAATGATTTTTTTAATGAAGTAATATCTTACCGCTTCTGTTTCTTGGCATTATTTATTTAAAATTACAGTTGGTAAAAATTACTAATGATTTACAGTATGATAATATTTCTTGTTAATGGCAGCTTCACATATTTGCATCTACTTTATTAATTAATAAACATGTCATGCGATTTACCTTTCCGTGTCTGATTAAGTGTGATAGTTCTATTGAACTTTTTATTATTACATGATATTTTATTTCAACTAAAAAAAAACCCATACAATGACGACTATGAAGATGTAGTGAACATTTGAATTTCCATATTTAATCTATTTTTTGAGAGATCTTGTAACTATATGTAACTTTGAGTGATCTCTTAACTATATATTTTTTTCTCGAAAACTTGAATTCTAATATATAACATTGTCTAGTATTTAAAAAAAATCTGTATATTCACTTCAGCGAAAAAAATAATCTTGAAAACTATTTTCCATTCTTTGAAATAAATTTCGTGTGAACTTTATTGAAAATTTTGAAAATAAATACATAACTAAAAAGTTCTTTTTTAAAAAAAACAATATCAGAATATTACATTTAGATATAAAAAGGGTTTGGAATATACTATACCGTAATAAAAATCAATTGGAGTTTCATGAATACTTGAAGATTTTCAAAAGTATAACTTTTATGTTTCCAGAAATGTTTTTAAGAATGCAGAAAAATAACAATTTAAAAAGAAATTAAATTTTTAAAGTCAGTTTCTCTGATGTTTTCGTTAAAATATTTTATATGCAATGATTGCAATTTATATGATTTTAACTATATATTTGTATTATAAATATTACACCCCAAGAATCAGTTTAAAATATTCATAAAAATTGTTAAGACTTCCTTAAGCTCGGTGTTTCATGTGTGGTAATAAATAAGATATAAAGTCGAGGCATTAATTCTGACTGAATATTACGGTTCTAACGAAGTGTTTTTTTCCTAAGCAGTCTTATGTAAATTTTAATATCAAGATGAACGATTTATAGTACGAAAAAGCATTTTTTTTCTTTATTTTTCCTCATTTTATACTTTAAATATAGTTGTTAATGAAAAAATTAATTCCTTTCTAAATTTTTCCACAGTGTTTAAAATGACTTATGTGTAAAATATTTTATATAATGCTTTTAAGATCTTAAATGTTTTAAAGATGATTTTTCTGAAACTCAAGACTTTCAATTTTAATAATGGCTGCATGCGGATGGAGATTTCGGCTTTTAAGAAAATGAAAAATTAAATAAATGTATTAAGGCATTTTTGCAATTTTTTTAAACTGTGCGATGCAAATAAAAATATTACTAAAGTATAAATTGCCTTGAGCCATAAAATTAAGCCATATGTACCTTTCTTAACGATAACTGTCATTGCATTTTTTTAAACTTTAGTTTCAAGGTATTTGAGAGGTCTCTACTCAAAATATTTTCTAAAGCAGCCCGAATCAAATTTTAAAGTTATTATTTGGTAAGGTATTCTAAAATCATAAATTTAAAGTAAACTTCGAAATTTATGAAATATGTTAAATGCTATTTAAATGCTGCTTAATTAAAATGCTATTTGTCGTTTTCGTCAATGGATTTTCAATTAACATCAGAAGTCTGAAATATTGCGGCCTCCAGCTTCGACGCCTCTTGACCGTTGAGAACAGCTCTAAGATTGTCCTCAATTGGCACCATTCTCATTTTTAAAACATGTGTAGTGCATGTGAGTGCAGGGCATTCTAATATGTGTCTTGGTGTCCACATGGCATCCGGGTAGATTACTGGTCTTGTCCGGAAGAATTTTCATCCCTCTGAAATGATTGGTTCTAAGTCTTGCAATAACCGATGTCAAGGTTCAAGAACAGTTGAAGTCAGTGACAAATGACTTCTTAATGGTGTGAGGTAGAAGTCTGTTTTTTGCCGCTGCATTTGCATTTGCAAGTGTGATGGTGTTACCCGGTTGATCGTCTTCCCGGGCTTCTTTAGCCAATTGGTCGGCACACTCATTGTCCACGATGTTGACGTGTGCAGGTATCCAATGAAGATAACATGATTTTCCCCTACAATTCAGACTCTCAAGCAATACATTTATGGCATAGGTGATGTATCGTGTCACCTTTAATAATTACTTCTAAGGCCGATTTACAGTCAGAAAGGATTAATAGCCCGTCAGTGAGGCTTGAGACATTCGGGTCATTCACGTAGAGAGTGCCAGCTTCCTTGATCGCTAAGAGCTCGCTGGTGAAATTTGAAGCTATCAGGCCTGTATTCCATTTAAATTGGTAATTACTACCGTCAAGAAGAAGAAAGACAAAGCCTGCACCTCCTTTATTGAGGAATTTGTCTGACGAGCTATCAGTGTAAACAATTGTCAAGTTGCCTTGAGAAACCTTTCAAATGGTTTCAAGGCCTTTTAGTTTAAGAACATTGGGGTCTTCATTCTTTGAGCAAGGTTGTAATAAGTTCAAGCTAATCCTTGTTTCTATTGGTGGCTTTCTGAGAAAAAGGGGTTCTTGAAGAAAATTAAGGGTAGAATGTTCCATATTGATTCGACTTATGATATCCCGATCAAACTCTCCATGGAATAAAGTCGCCAGAGCCTCCGAAAGGTTGGCCTTCTGCCTGTTGGTCCGCGGGAGGTATTTTATTTCTATCCTACCACCCATCAGAGAACTGATGGAGGCATTCTCCGATCGCCGCCTGGGGACGCTCCCTGTAAAGGTTACAGGCTCCCACGAGGGGAAATTAAAATGTAAATTATTTATTTGGTAAGGAGGTGTCTTAAATTCATAAATTTAAAGAAAACTTCAAAAATTAAAAAATATGTTTTTCAAAATGAGGACTAATTTGAGCGTAATAACTGCAAATTTTTTATGTCTCGTTAATCCTTCACACAGATGGGCAAAAATATGTTAACACAAGCAAAAATATATTTTTGTATTTTTTAAGCGTAAAAAACAGTCTAATAGTTGCTAAAAAATCTGTCAGATTATCGGAATTATACTTGTTCTAAAATATAAAACCAAAAAAAGAAAAATAGTTTGATAATTTTTTTTCATTCGTAATCCAAAGCTTGATTTTGAAATTTCAATGATGTTTCTCTTAGATCTAAACAACTGCAAATTTGGTTAGAAGTTGCTCTCTGTTCGGAAGATTACGTTTAACGTAGAAAAATACCGGTGTTATGGGTTGTATTTCATAACCATAAATAATTGAAATGCTAAATTTAAAGTTTAATACTTATTTGAATCTATATTAACGCAAAAATAAAAAAAAATATGAAAAACATGTTTAAAAAAAAATTCTACGTCAAAGTGCTAACAACACCACAACAAGTTGTAGTGCATAAATACTGAAATTTTTTTTTCTTGATTAAAAATATGATTACTCGTGTTTTGAAGTAAATACTTTAAAAAAATCCACTATACAATGAAATAAAGCTAAAAGTATTGTTCAAAATTAATTTTTTAAGAAACTTTCTAAACATTCTTAGTTAAGGCATGATTAAAATAATAAATCCAGGATTAGAGCTTAGCTTTTCGGACAAAACATAGAACAAAATAGACATGCAAGATTTCACAGAATTTTATGATAAACTTTTTTATAATGTGCGTTAGCGTAAAGAGATATTCTCAAAATCAACGTTTTCGGAAAACGCATCTAAAGTATGTGTTTGGAAAAAAATAATAAAGCTATTTATTAGATATGAATAACATAATTAGACATTATAACATTTCTTCAAGTAAAGTACTTATTTAACGATTAAATATTTTTATTGCCTATATTTTTTATACTCGTGGCGTTTTAATTCTGCATCCACGGTGTCGTTTTCAGTTTACTAAATTACCGATTTTCAGCTAGTCGGAAGTCTTAAACGCAAGGTACTTATTATGCAACGAAAATAACATACAAGTCAATGAAAACAAACACTTGTAATCTATGTTCTAATATATTTGTAACTTTTCTTTAATAATTGTATTCTTTTGCACAATTAGAAAAAAATATGGTCAAAACTACCAAAATATGATAAAATTTACCGTGTTTCTGGATCTTAGGGAACACCAAAAAGGTCGGTAATTTCGATGATATAGTGTTAAAATATGTAAAAAAATTTGATAAATGAGGTAAAATTTGGTAGTTTTATCATTGCATAAAACCTATTTGCACGGTTAAGTTTACTTTAAAGCTTTGTATTTTTTTATTAAATGTTTGATGATCAGAACTATAATTTTAAAAATCAGAATTTCTGGTAAACTACTAAAGAGACGCCAAATGAATGGTTTAAAAAACCTTATATTTTGGTTTTATTACCAGAATTATATTTCTTGCTGTTTTTCTTTCACCCGAAATGTTATTTCCATACAATACGGTAATTTTACGATAGTTTTTTTTTTCTCTGTGTACAAAGTATGCAATCATGTAGAACTAATTATTCAGTCTTTTGTATATACAATCATCATGAGATAGAACTACACTGTAAAAAATTTCGAGCTATGTTGCGCCAAACTTTGGTATTCGTTTGCTGACTACAAAAAATGGTGCTCAGTTTTACTAGATATTGGTGTTTTTACTAGTTCCAAATATCGAGAGAAGGTTACACTAAAAATAGGTCTTTTGAAAAGACCTGAAAGCAGGGAAAGGTTGGACCAAAAATAGGTGTTTTTACGGGAACTAAAAGCGAAAGAAGGTTGCACCATGATTTGGTATTTTTGAAAGGAACTGAAAGCGAGTAAGGTTGCACCATTATTAAGTATTTTTGAAGCGCTAAAAAGCAGGGAATGTTAGCATCATTATTAAATATTTATAAGAAAAGAGAAGATAATGAATCAAATTATAATTTAATTATTTAAATCTATAAAAATTAAAAAAAAACTACTTTTATTTTAGATGTGTTACGTAATATATATAATATAACACATCAAAAATAAAAATAGTTTTTTTAATTTTTATAGATTTAAATAATTAAATTATAATTTGATTTATATGAATTTGATTTAAATTATCTTTTCTTTTTCTTATACATATTTAATAATGATGCTAATTTTCTCCGCTTTTTGGAACTTTAAAAATATTTTCTTTCGTATTTTCTTTTTAATTTTATGTAAAATTAAAATTCTTTTTTACATCTCATTCGTTAAAGCACTAACAGATGTTATAGAGTTAGCAACACTAATGTTTTAAGGAGAAAATAAAAAAAAGAATTTTAATTTTAGGCTGAAGCAAATTCTTATTACTACGTATTTTGAAATTATTTTATTATTTAAAAATTAGAATATTACTTTCACAAATAAAAATTTATATAAAAGTTTAGACAAATATTGGATTGGTCAACCCCCTATCTCTAATTAAGGAAACACTTGAATATTAATTACATTGGCACATGAAAATGATAAATTTGAAGTAAATTAAAAGTGTAAAAATAATAACATAACTTGGAAATATTAACAAAAAATATACAGATCCAGATCAATAGTCAAACATAATTTATTCATTTATAATCACTTTAATGTTTGTATACATAGACATAATGTAATAATTTTTACTCAAAATTTTAAAATTTAAATATATTATGCTTTTTATAATCACAGCATTCATTAAAAAAATACAAAATATTCACTCAAAAATGTGATAGATAGTATGTTTTTGTTACTAAGAGTGTCAATTCAAACTTATTTTTAATTAACAGAAATTTAAAATAAAAATTCTGATAAGCCTCAAGGTTTACAGTTTTGAAATTTGAGATCATCTGAAAATAATTTTCAATATTTTGATAAGATACTAAATTTCTTGATATACTCTGCCTCATCTGAATTAAAATTTACAATATAGCAAAATTACTTTTTTACAAGCGTATTTTACTACTTGATAAAAAGATTAAAATTTCACACAGTTTGGAAAAAAAATACTGTAATTTTTTTACAAATTAGTAAATGATGGTGAGTATTTGAGAAAAAGCAATATTTTTATTACATATTCATTATTATAGATTTTCTGGTGCTATTACTTTAACTATATCACATTTTTCAGTTGATTGTAAAAAACACAACGAGATTTAAAAAGAATACACACAAAATAATTTTGGAGCCTATTCACAAAATAATAATTGTTTTTCCAAACATAGATTCTTCATTCTCAAAACTTGAAACTACACACATTCCTTGTTTGACACATTCAGTAATTGACGCATTCCTTGTTTGACACATTCCTTGTTACACATTCCTTGAAACTACTACTTTTCAAGTGTGAAAAAACTGTTTATGACCTTCTGGAATTCTAGTAATTTCGGCAGAATAAATATTTTTATCTATAGGTTCGGCACTGGTTATAACAATATTTTTTCTACGTCTTTTTTTTGATTAAAAGCATTGAAGTTGCTGGTGCCTTTGGGCTAATGAAAGAAGATTAAAAATAATGTAATTTTTGCTAATAAAATGTACAGAAGAAACAAATTTTGAATCCTTACTTTTTTGAAACATAGAAAGATCAATTAAGGCAAGTATTTTAATTGCTATTTTTAAAATTCAATATTAAAAAAAATTGAGAATTGTTCTCATGTAAAAAAATGTTGAAACATTTCACTACCTAAAAATTTTTTTTCCGAGATCAACTGTTTATAAGGGGGGAGGGTAGTTTAATCTTAAGACCCCTTTAACCCACAAAAATTCAACAAAGGAAAGAAAGATATTGATATTTTCAAATATTATTATTATTATTATTATTGTTGAAATACGCTAAAGTACCCAAATAGAATTTCTCCACATGAGAAATTGTGAATTGAATTTTATGCAGAGCGTCCCCGTAAAAAAATTGCTGAAGGAACTGTTAACTGTTAAAATAATAAATGAACAAATTGATCATAACTAGTGTAGATAAGAGTTCGTGTTGAGTCTAAAAGGGTGGAATCTGGAATCTGCTGATAAACACACAAGCAGTATTCATGTGGATGGTATTAAAACACCACATGTATACTGTTTGTGAGGATTGGCTTTGTAACTGAAGGTCTTTTCTTTCATAGAAGCAGATATATTTCATAAAAAAATACTTTTATAATTAAAATGAAACTTTTAAAAAAAAATACTTTTTTGAAAAAAGCAACTGTAAATATTATAAAGAATACATATAACATTTCTGATGATCAATGAAAACGTTCGATTTCATGCTTATGTTGTCTTTTCCCTCTCTCACAAAACACAAATGTGGACTAAATTAATATACATAAATCTACAAAAATCTAAAATAAAGCATAGAAAAATAAGTATCTAAAGCAAAGTATCTATGAGCATCAAAGCATTTTTTTTTGTTTATATTTAATAAAAAAATATATTTATTAGCTTTTTAAATACGATACTTTGTTTCATTTAAAATTTCTTTCGCTTAGTTAAAAAATATCAAGAATAAAGTCTATTTTTGAAAAAAAAATTATAATAAGAAATCAGCTTGTTTCTAATTGTTCTAAAATAAATCTTGTTCTTGCCGGTGTTTTGTCTAAATTTCAATAAGATATTCTTGGCGGAAAAAAAAAATATCGCTTTGTTTTCTTTAGGGCAAATATTACCCACTTTATTTTTCTCCTTGCGCCCAACGAACTTAAAGAGAAACCTAGTTTCCATGACAACGGCTAGTGCTTTCAGGTGAATAATACGCATTGAAAATTTTACAACTAAAGCATTTTAGAATGTATAGACCAAAAGTCGTGTAATTATGTGACATTACAAACTAAAATGAGCAAAAAATAGAGTATGAAAATCAAAACAAAAGCAAAGATTAAAAAAGTTCTAATTCCTAACAGAAAGCACATACGAATTCTTTTGTTCGGTAGAATGAAATTAAAACACGAGCCTGGAAAATGTTAACTGGCAGTAAATTTGGCGGAAAGCTATGCTGCTTTCCGCCAAGATTGCCGTATTTACCGTTTATTTGTCACTGGTATTACACTTTCAGTGTGCATAAAATCGTTGTATCTCCTTATTTACTGTAAAAGAGCTAATATAGATTTTAAAATATTTAATTATTTATACGAATCGAATATAGTTTCCTAGAGGAAATTTGAAGCTAACACTTTCAGAACAGACAACAAAATTTTTAAAATTGATATGAAAGAAATGAACTGTAATTAATGCAAATAATTAAGAAAAGTTTACTTACCTTCAAAAGAAATTGACAATTTCAAGGACAACTTGCATGAGATGATAGCACGCTTCAACAACAAAATCATCCATCTTGTCAACAGCTACAAAATAAGTTATCGGTCACGGTTAAAGCTCGTGCCTGTCGTAGTACGAAAGTTTGGTGGTATCGAATGCGCCATAAACGCATTTCTAGATCATATTTACCAATTTATGGCGCAACCTAAATAAAAGAATTTTTCATTTATCTAATTTATGGTGCTATTAGAAACTTTGCACCAAGTATTGATTAAACTTTAAAAGAGATTTTCTGCAGTGTATATTAATTAATGAAATAATTGATTTATTTATACATTAATCATTTAAACAATTAAAGCTAACTGTTCTAATCATTATGAAAACTCTAAACGATTTAAACTTCTTAATTCTGCTTAAAAAATGAAATTAGACAACTCTGATTTCGTAAGAGGATTTTACAAATTACTTAATTACCATATTAAAGAACATTATACTTTCAGTTTCTGCTTTGAATCAAAAATGTAAGTAAAGAAGTGTATCTATGGGCAATTCTGCAGAATCTTTCATTTAAATTTTATTTATTTAAATTTAAACATCATCCCAATATGCTAAATAAGCAGAAGTTATTACTATATAAGTTACAAATTCGATCATAGAACTCTCTAAAAGGAATGGATTCAGATTTTGGGTTATCAAAGTATAGAAAGGATTGGGGGCCAAAATCTGGATCTTTAATTAGATTTAACAAATATCGAAGAAGTTATCGAGTCGCTAAGTGAGAAAAAGTTTGTGTTGGGAACACATAAGATTTGCAAAGTTCTATTTCGTTTAATAGCAGTTTAATTAGAGTGTTCAACATTCACGAGAATTTAAAAGAGACATTTCTTTCAGTGGTTCTGTTAATTACAATTTCTTTTCAGAACCAACTACTATACCCCATTGTCAGATTCGTTCGACAAATTATAAAATTAAATAATTAGCTTAAATTCGAATTAGCTTGAATTTTGAATAAGGATCGCGAAAACTTTCACGACTAGTAGACTAACATTGCACAGAGAAAAAAAATCTTGTAAAATCATAGTACTGTATGGTAATACCGTTTCTTGTAAAAAAAATTAACAACAACATAATTCTTCTTAATAAAACTAAAATAGACGGTATTTAGATCATTCATTTGGTAATTTTTTCGTTCATATGGTAACGATTTGCCGGAAATATTGTTTTCTTTTTTAATTATGCTTCTTTTTTACCACACATTTAATAAAATATACAAAACTGAAAAGTAAATTTAACCAAATAAATAGCTCTTATGTCATTCCTAACGTATCAAGATAAAATTGACAAACTTTACCACATTTGCAAAGTTTTATTGCATTTAAATGTTAGTTTTATCAAAATTATTACCAAAGGGCTTCTTGGTATCTTCAAAGAGAGTTAAAGAAGCGGTAAATTTTACCATATTTTGGTAGATTTTATCTCACCTTTTTTCGCACTTTTTTTTAATCAAAGTCTAGTTACTGCTATTCAATTAGAATTCCTCTTTTTTATTTGCGTTACAAAATTAATATTTAAGAATGTGCCTAGAATTTATAAATTGTGTACAAATGATAAAACGGTAATTAAATTAAAACTAGTAGGCTGCGCCCCCTTCTCGCTAACGCTCGCCAACCCCCGAAAATTGCTACGCAATCTTATATGGTTTGCTTGGCAAACCAAGCTCGCTTCGCTCGCTACTAACTTAGGTACATTGCAAATGCACAAAATTCTAAGAATTCAAAACAATCATTCAAATCCATATAAAAACTTTTTTAAAAAAAAATTACATCTTTTTAGTAAATAATAAGTCATTAAAATAAATTTGAATTCAAATAAATGATATGCAATTCGTTAAACCTATTAGAAATGTGCTATAGTATAATTCGTGACATAAATCAAAAATCGTCAAACAGATTCGTAATATATAAGTTCGTGAAAAAAAGCGCTTTCGACAAAATACTAAAATAGAGATCTATTGACAAAGACTACTCACTTCTGCCTAGCTTAATAGTATGAGATTGCCGCAGCTGATGCTCTCTGGTTATTTCCGTTTCCGTTTTTAAAAGCGCTATATGTTGAGCCACCGCAACTAGATTTGGCATGTGACATTTTTAGCGGCAATTATTGGTCGATTCGCCGTGTAAGGGAAATAGTAACGTAAACAAAACAAAGCAACCGTTGCCACCGGCGGAAAAGAAATACAACCAAAATTTGGGAGCCACGTAGGAGAATTATATGTATTAGATGTGTATAAATAGTTCACTGTACGAAAATTCTTTATCGTTGCTCATTAAATTTTGTAACGTTCTGTTTTTTCATAGAATTTCTGTGTGAAAAAAAAGTTTTTTTGGAAAGAGGTTCATTTTGTACCAGCAACTCATATTTATGATATATATTGATAATATATATATATGTATGTTATATATACTTTTTTAATTACATGAGTTTCTCCTAATATTTTCATAAATAAGTAATTAAGTAATAATTAATTTCGTTTCTAATTATTTTTCTATTTCTTTGTTTGAAATTTCTTCATCAGCAAAATTAGATTCAACAAAGCTGTATCATTAAAAAAGTAAATTCTTAAATAAAAAGATTTTTTAAATTTGTTAGAAATTAAAAATTTTAATAGAAAGAAAACTGATCTAATATGCAAGTAATTATTCTAAATTGATTTAAAAAAATATTGAAATTAATTAAGATTAGAGTCTAGGCAAATAATAAGTCTTATAAAATAAATAAAGCATCCTAATGAGTTGGTTAAGTAAAATAAAAATATTATCGAAATTAAAAAAAATAAATTTCAACGTAAGTTTTAAATTTTCATCAGAAACTACTTATTTACATTAAAAAGTAACTTTTGACAAAAAATAGGAAAATATCATGTTTTTTTTTTCTTCCAGGATAATAAAATGAAGAGTTGCTAAATATTTAGTTTAAAAGTTAATTATTATTTCATTATTATTTCACTAAAAATTCTGAGAAGAGGAAGCATAATTAAAATATGCTATATTATCTTTTAAATTAAAGTTACTTGCGTCTATTTAAAAATGAAAATTCTTTTAAAAGTTACCAAAATACCTTAAAATACCTTATACTTTTATAAATCATATGGTATATTCAGTCCTGAAAGAAAAATATTCTTTTTCCCTTTTCTGTCATTTTCCCTTTGATGCAGAATTTTTATTAAATATATTTTTTATACTTTTTTCATAATTTTGGTCAAAAGAAGTGAAAAATGTTATATTAAACATTTCAATTATTTATGTTTATGAAAAACAGCATGAAACGTGGGTGTCTTCTAAAGTTTCATAGTTAAAATCTTGCAAATACGGTTCACTTGCAAACAATTTTTCTAAATTGCAGTTATTTTGATCTAAGACAAAAAGTTACTCATAATTGAAATTTCTTAAACTTTCAAAATATTGATAAATTTTCGAAAATGAATAAAAAAAATTCTCTTCAAACTACTTTTTTATGGATTTAGAGCAAATTTAAATCCAATAATCCAATAGATTATCGTATATATATATATATATATATATATATATATATATACAGGGTGTCTCAGTTAAGCGTTTCAGAACTTCTAAGAGGGTTAGGGGGCATCCTGACGAGCATCCTAACGAGCATCCTGAATCATATAGCAATGTAGGGTCGGAAATGCTTTCCTGAAGCGGTGACGTACACAGAAGCACCATAAAGAAAAGAGACCGTGAGGGAAAAATCGTTTTAATAATACATTGAAAAAAGCATAAGGCACATGGGCCAAAGTAAGTGTTCGAAGTTTCTGCCACCGACTACAATGTACACCTCACATCTCCGGCGCATGGACAATCGAACATTCTGCAATACTCCAGGCATATCTCGCAGGCAGCTACTGCGATTCTTGCAACCAGCGTTATCAACAGGGGAGTCATAAACCAGTGTTTTCATATGACTCCAGAAATCAAGACATGATAGGTCGGGTGACCGAAGAGGCCATATAATTTTTTCTATGTATTATTATAGCGATTTTTCACTTACGGCCTCTTTTCTTTATGGTGCTTCTGTGTACGTCACCGCTTCAGGAAAGCATTTCCGACCCCGCGTTGCTATATGATTTCGAGTCGTCAGGATGCCCCCTACCCCTCTTACAAATTCTGAAACGCTTAACTGAGACACCCTGTATATATATATATATATATATATATATATATATATATATATATATATATATATATATATATCTATATATATATATATATATCTATATATCTATATATATATATATATATATATATATCTATATATATATATATATATATATATATATATATATATATATATATATATATATATATATATATATATATATATATATATATATATATATATATATATATATATATATATATATATATATATATATATATATATATATATATATATATATATATATATATATATATATATATATATATATATATATATATATATATATATATATATATATATATATATATATATATATATATATATATATATATATATATATATATATATATATATATATATACAATAAATACAAGAAAACACGAAGAAAGTTAAGAAAAACAATAAGTTTCATTTATTGCGTTATTATTGTATAGGTTTCATCATAAGTTGCAAGTAAACAGAACTCATTAGATAAGTTCAAAATGATGATAAAACAAAGAAAAATTATAGACATATGAAAAAAGGGGGGGGGACTATAATAAGTAAAAAAATAACAAACAGCAGTTTAAAAAAAGAAATAAAAAAAAATAAAAAAGAGGATGAAAGTTTATTTAAAAAAAGCGGAAAAAATATATATAATTTTTTCATCAGCCCACACGATTATATCCGCAAAAAAGAGTGCTTTCTGATATTGTATCAATATAGCCAAAGCAAAATATTTTGATACAATAGTGTAAGGAGCACTCAAAAAATATTATATATATACACAAGCACTAAAGAGCCAAAACATTATGACCACCTCTTAAGAGCGAGTTGGCCTACCTTTAGCCCGCTACACAGCTGCAACCCGCCTTGGCATGGAAGCCACAAGTCCTTGGTAGATGGCCGGAGGCAGATTGTACCAGATGTTTAAGCAACGGTCACGTAAATCCGAGATACTGCGACTTAGTGGTCTTTGAACTCTGAGCTGCCGTTCCATGACATCCAAAATGTGTTCTAACGGATTGAGATCGGCTGAGTTAGGCAGCCAAGACATTAACTGGAATTCAGCATCATGTTCTTGGAACCATTCCAACGAAATTTGAGCCTTGTAACACGGGGCGCTGTCCTGTTGGAAAATTCCATTTCCAGCTGGAAAAACAGAGGCCATGTAAGGGTGCAACTGGTCCGCAATGATGCTCAAATTCCCTGTAGCATTCATGGTCTGCTCTACCACAACCACGATTCCCAGAGACGCCCAAGAGAGCGTCCCCCAAATCATAATACCGCCACCACCGGCCTGTGTATGACCTACTGTGCATTGAGGGAGCAACTGTTCGACTGGAAGACGGCGTATACTGACACGGACATCGGTGGGAGGAATGACAAATCATCATTCATCTAACCAGGTAACTCTCTCTCACTGATCCATGAACCAGTTGTGATGTTCCCGGGCCCAGTTCGGAGGTAGTTGGCGATGACGATTGGTCAGCAAACGCATACGAGTGGGACGTTTGCTGAGTAGCCCCATATCCAACAGTGTCCGCTGAACAGTGTACTCTGATACTATTCTACTTGACCATGCATTGTATTGGGTTGTTAGCTGAGCCACTGTCTGGCTCCGGTTTTGCTTCACCATGCGAGACAATCTCCGACGACCTTTTTTTTAATAGCGTGTGAACGTCCAACACCATGTCGTCTACTGCTGGTTTCACCGTCATTCATTCGCTTTGCATAAGTACTAACAATTGTAGATCGCGAACAACCCACGAGTCGTGCAGTTTCTGAAATACTTGTTCCGAGCTTTCGAGTCATTGCAATCAGCCCTCTATCAAAGTCGCTTAGATCCGCAGCCTTTCCCATCACACACAGAAGTAAGTGAAAGAATGATTCTTCAAACTCTCCAGCAACAGTTAAATACCACTTCCATTTGATCACGTGCTTTCTACGTCATCCAGGAGAGTTCATTGCAAATTGTAGGGGTGGTCATAATGGTTGGCTCTTGAGTATATATATATATATATATATATATATATATATATATATATATATATATATATATATATATATATATATATATATATATATATATATATATATATATCACATTCAGTTAATTTATAAATAATTACATTTTGAAATGAATAACACGCCACTCAATAAATTTCCGATCTGACGCATAAATATAACCACTGTTAACAGAACCATATGATTTCCGGGTAGAAGCAACTCTCTCACTATAATTGTCAAAATTTCATGACATTTTGATTGATAAGTTTAGAGGTTACAAGTGGTTTTAGTGACCCTAGTTTTGTAATTATTAAAACAATGGAGGGAAAAAAAACGAATTTCCTGTTTTGATTAAGTATTGTTTTTTGATGGGGAAATTACTGTTAAAGCAAAACAGTGGCTCAATAAGTGTTCTGGGGACTGTGCACCAGGGAAATGAACTATTGATTGGTATGCTGAATTGAAACACGATCGGAAAGATACCGATGATGATGAATGCTCTAATTATCCAAAATCAACCGTTGTTCCAAAAAGTCTCATAAAATAGTTTTGAAAGACCGTAAAATGAAGTTGCGTGTGATAGCTGACACCTTAAGGATATCAGAAGGTAGTATGTTTACAATTTTTACACAGAAATTTGAGCATGCGCAAGTTGCTTTCGAAATAGTGCCGCGTTTACTCACATCGAACCAAAAAGAACAACGTGTTGACGATTAAGAGCGCTGTGTGGAACTTCTAAAGAGAAATAAAAAGGTTTTCTTTTGTCGATATGTGATAAAACATGGAACTACTACTACACTCTTGAGTCAAAAAAATCTTCAGCTGAGTGGACAGAAGACGGTGAAAGCCGTCCGAAGTGACCAAAAACTTAAAAGTCAGTTGGCAAGGATATTTGCCTTCGTATTTTGGGACTAGCATAGTTTGTTTTGTTCATAGACTATCTTGAAAAAAATAAAACTATCCTTAGCGAATACTGCATGACTTTAATGGATCGACTGAGAGAGTAGATCAAGAAAAAGCGGTCTCATATGCGAAAAAAGTTTTGTTTCACCAAATCAATGCTCCTTGCCACATGTCGGTGAAAACAATGATGAAATTGAATGAATTACGCTTTGAATTACTTTCCCACCTAAGATACTTCCCAGATCTGTACCTAACGATTACTGGCTTGTTGTGGTTCTCAAAAATATGCTCCAGGGAAAGAAATTTGGTTCAAATGAAAAAGTTATTTTTGAAAATGAGGCCTATTTTGAGAGCAAAGACAAATTGTTCTACAAAGAAGCCTCGAAAAGTTATTAGAGCTTTGGAATGAAGCTAATTTGAAGAAGAGTATGTTGACGAATAAAACGAATTTCTAAAAAAAATATATATATATATTTCTTCGCTGAAACGGAAACTTATTGGGTGATATGCTATCTTCATTATAAAATAAAAAGAATAACCCATGCTACATTATGCGTTGCTAAGCAACCAGCACTACAAATATCATTTCTCTACCCACGATATTTTCAGATTAAAAAAACAGCCTATGAATAATTTCCTTCTGAATATATAAAATCAAATGTAAATAAACTGAATAATAATAAGAATTTTTAAAATATTTTTCTTACGATTAAAAATAAAACTGTGCATTTGTCGTTTAATCTTTTCTTCAAAAAACCGGTTCAAATAATGTTAATAAACTCGTATAACGATGTTAGAATAACTTATAATTTATTATTTGCACACACGTCAAATTTAGAAAACAACTGCAACGAAAACAAATTAATTAGCTAAGACTGGATGATACATGCAAGTGATGTCATCGTTGGTAAATCGTGACATTTATCGATTCAGAAGTCAATCAGGTTCATTACACACACGTGACGTCGCTTAAAGATATTCAGCAACTGACTTCACATGGATAGACATAATCACTTTACTTCTTCTCGAGTTGCAAGTATCCCATTTTTGCTTTTATGGTTTTTTTAATGGCAACCTGTAATCTACAGTATTTTACTTTGACATGAAATTTATTCTTATTGGTAATAAGAATAAGTTTCATAAAAATTTCAATTTCAATGTTCAACTAATTAGTTGAACATTGATCAAACACTTTGAAGAGTGGAGGTACTTCAAAGTTCAACTCGCTTCAATGTTCAACTAATTAGTTGATCAATGTTCAACTAATTAGTTGAACATTGATCAAACACTTTGAAGAGTGGAGGTACTGGGTTAGAATCTCGCTGTAGGCTTGGTTGTATTTATCTTTTTTGTACTACATATTTTTCTATTTGCTCAAATTCATAAGATTTTTTTTTGTATTGAGCACATAATTTAGTATACTCATGAAAATAAATTATTGAAATTTCAGAAAAATCGAATTGCTTAAAGAACGTATTTTTCAAAAAGAATATAATGTTACAGGTTTGTACAGAAAATAGTTGCAAGATTCCCTGTTCTGTACATGACAATTTAAATTAAGCACATTATCTTATGAATGAACATAATTTCGTAAAAAATTGACTTATTTTATAATAACTATGAAATTAGGTAACAATACGCATTACTTAAACTTGAGTAGTAGATAATTTTTATACGAAAGTATTGCGAAAAACAATATTTATTCCAAGAATATATTCGAAATAAGCGCAAAATAGCCTATTAAATGATCCCCAAATATAAATGAACATTATTTTGAGACAGAGGTATTGAAACAGCAAAAATGTAGAAGTGGAATTATGTATTTAGTTTTCTTTTACATTTTTATGAAGATTAAACATAGCACCACAATTAAGAAGGCAAATTATTATGTTAGCTATTAGATTATTCTATTAACAGAGCCTCACATCATTTTCTTATAAAGTAATTTAATACATCAAGAATGAGTCTAAGGAAAATGAATATTGCACTGTGAGTAGTAGAAATCGATTAATTTAGTAAGAAAACAATAATTAAGTACCTAACATCATTACACTAGTTCATTAGCAATATTTGAATATGTTATTTGAAGAAAAGATTTAGCAACGAAAGAGTAGTTCTTTTTTTATTTTCAGTAGAAGAAAAATGCTATTTAAATTTTTGTTTAATTCTGTGGCTTGAAATAACATTATTTTCACCATTATTATTATAGATCAGAATTACTTTACAAACTTTTTTACTCACGGAGCAGCTTTAAATTTGGAAACTTCACGCCGAGAATTAAATTTTTATCAAAAAAATATATATATATATATTATTTTCTTTTAATTTATATTTTACAGTGACATCGTTTTCATAACATTATAATAACATTCATAACTTTACATCGTTTTCATAACTTTAAAATAACATTACTTTCACCATTATTATTATAGATCAGAACTACTTTACAGACTTTTTTACTCACGGAGCAGCTTTAAATTTGGAAACTTCAAGCCGAGAATTAAATTTTTATTTCAAAAAAAAATTATATATTATTTTCTTTTACAATGACATCATTTTCATCATCATCTTGATTATTATAATAGATCAAAATTATTTCACAAACTTTTTCACTTAAAATTTGGAAATTTTCATTAAAAGTATTACATGTATTGAGTGTTAAATCTACAGGGTGAATCAGAACAAGACTGCAAAGACAAACTGCAGTAATAGATGTAAAGACATTCGTCAAAGTGTGAAGTAGCAGTTATAGAGATGAGTCGTACATTCAAAATTATGGAGAATACAGATGCAAACAGCCGAAAAGTCTATTATTTTAGTTGTGCTTAAATAGATTTAATTGATCTTTTGGTTTTCAATTTTTTTTCACATAACATTTTCACATTTTTTTCACATAACCACATTTTTTTCACATAACTGAATGTCGAGTCAAGAGCAGAATTCGTATTGCACTAGATTCAAAATCGGGTCTATCTCTCGTATCTCCTGAGCAACCACGACTCCAATATCTTGAATTAGAAAAACCTACATATAATTTCTCTTTCGGTAATATTTTTTAGCTGATCTCTGGTTTTATCTGTAGCTCTAAGTCTCCATCAAAGCGCTTCACATATCTAGCCCTGTCACATACCTGCGTAAATTGCACATAAACTATTAACTTATTTCGAAATATGAAATAAATATTAATTTATATGAATACATAATTAACTTACTAGCCACCTTTAGTAACCAGCTTGGTCACTTTTCGGAATTATCTTGAACAGCATCTAAACTTTAATGGTAAACGAGCCGAGTGCACAGCACTACTATATTCAAATTCAATCTTCCTCCTTCTATTAACAATATGCAATCCCCCCGTTTTGTTGTTGCCCGCGGTTCTGATTTTAATTTTAAAACTATTTTTAAGAGATATCTGCTATCTTGTTAAATGTCTATATGTATTTAGTTTAGTTATAATTTAAAATCTGTTTGCCAGCCATTAATTCCCACATCCACTGTAAGTTTAAGTTTGGGACATTTCAGCGTAGTAAGCATTAAGGGCATAATTATTCCCATCTCAGTCTTGAGATACGATAGAAAGCTCATTCCACTGCTCCATTATTTGCCTCACGCACCTCTTGAGCCATTACTTGAGTATTTAAGACATAACTTGAGCATTTTAAAGCATGCACTCTGTTTATAATATTCCTTCTTGCCACATATTGGTATGACAGTATGCGATCCCATGGAAACGTTTTTGTAAAGATACATACAGCTAATTTAGGAAGGATCAAAAATGAATATTAAATACTTTGTACTTAATTATTTATTTTTATAAAAATATAAAATTATTCCCTACTTTAATAGAAAAACTTAAAATATTGGTATAAATATTAACAACATAATATACTTATAATATAACAACTTAAAAATATTGACAACCTAGCAAAATGAATCTCAATGAAAACTTATTGTATAACTATATTTTTATTACTAATAATACTTAAGACAAACTAATAAAAGAAATAATCACCACAGCGTTGCCAATAGAGAGAGAGAAATTTCTGAGTTTATGATGCCACATAAGAAAAAATATGTAGAGAGATTATGTCCTTCGTAAACTAATAATCATAATTAATACACAAAATAAATAATAGTTTATTTATCTGAGTATTTCGATTTTCACTTCTCATTTCTGTTCACTTTACAGCACGATTTCCTTCAGCTTTACATTGCCAACAAGAGAAAATAAATTGAATCGGTTTATTGAGGTAACACGTATTATTGTACTGAGATAGACGCAATAATAATTATTGCTTGGATCTATTTCAAAATAATGATAAATCTTAATAATGATATCTCATCAAGATACTTCTAGTTGTTTTACACAATACACTGAATTTCGACCTAATTCTTCCAGCTCAAAAGGTTTTAGTTATAGCATTTTCATCAAATAGTTATCAGCGAGTAATTATACCAGGTCTCGCCAACATTTATGTTTATATTAAATGGGGTCACTTATTGTACTTTATTTGCTCTAGATTTTATTCCCAAATTTCTTATGTAAGAATGGGTCTTCAAGCCATGTATTTTTTATTTTTTTTATCGAGATATTACTTTAATAATTTTTATATATCAATTTGAACTTTTAATTTTTTTAAATATTATAATATATGAATTTATCATAAAAATTGTGTTTTTCTTTAATACTTTTTTCCTGATTACATCTTTTAAATATTTATACGGTTAAGTAATGTTCTATTACATTGATATCCTTTGCTTCTTTCTTTAAAAATATGAGAAAAAGTTAGATCGTAATAGTAATATGGTAGCTATTTGGCATTATTATGTGGATATTATGGTTATATGTACGAACGTAAAAATTGACATCATCGTATACGGCATCCTAGTATACATTAGCCCTGTTTAAGTATGTTTAAGAGTAAACCGTGAGCAGGCGTCGTCATTGCATGCGTTTCTATGGCGACCGCTGCTGTCTATTTAATAATTTTTTTGGAATTCTTTTTCTTTTATTGTAAATTTATTATGCATTGATTTGGTGAGTTTATTCTTGAGGTATGGGACCAGAGAGATCCTATTAAATATGCCTCGAGTTGTGAATAAACGAAAATTTCAACATTTGAACGATGTTTATATTTTTCTTGTTTTAATTAAGAATAGGAAATTCTAACCTACAGTTCAAGCCCCTTTATTAAGATTGCGCATATTGACAGAAATTTTGATACTGTATTAAGTTGCATTAATTTACTTTGAAAATTAAAGTTAATTTAGCTTTTTTACCTTATTTTAAGATTTTAACTCCATGTAAATAAAACTTACTAATATAAAAGCTGGTGTGCTAATTTATACATATATGTGAAGAAAGCCAGCTGCGTACAAGTTGTTCTAGGACCTAACCAATGAGTGATATGGTGGCGATGCCTTCTAGTTTAAGTATATGATTTTAATGTTCCGAAACTCACTACTATATTTAAAACAAAGTAAAAAATGTGGTGTATTAATTTAAGCATATGGGAAATGAGCGAGCAAAGTGATCTGAAAAGAATTCTAGGACCTAGCCAGTGTTAGTGATCATAAGGCGATTCTATCAAGTTCAAGTGGAAAAAAATTATTTGACATCAGAGTAAAAATTGTGAAAATATTCTGAATGAAATTTAGAATTTAAACGAAAAAAATAAGATTCAGATAATGAAAAAACCAGCAATAATGTAATAGTGAAACGAGACTTGTTTTTGGAATATTTATGATATTTCATCACCAATTTACGAATTTTACTTTTATTTTACGTACTTGAGAAATTTTGAGGATCACATAATGCTTGAATCGTAAATATAAATTGTTAAACTCAAACGCTATATTTTTTCATATAAATGCTTCAATTACATTTTTACATATTAGATTAAAATAGTAATAATTATTTTTATGATTCTCTGATTTAATATTGAATTTCCTATCTATGGATATTTAATTAATTTGAATTATGTATGCATAGAATTAGAAACTATTAACAGATTAACTATCAACGCAAAAATTAACAATTTATTAATCAATTTATCTGTAGGTAAAAGTTGTTTAGATAGTTTTTATCTGAAGAAAATCTAATTTAGGAACATTGGAAACATAAGTAAGTTATTTAGTTCGAAAAAGGAATTGTCAACTACTCTATTTTTAGATATGCCACGCCTATTCCGTTCTCATATATAAAAGTCGAGGCTATAAATCAGCAAGGATTCTCTTAAAAATTTACAATCATATTATTAATATAACCATTCTGTTACCATTCTTAATTTACAATATATATGCACTTGCAATTTACGTGATTGGTTCTTGGTTTATTTACATATATATTTGCTTTTCGCAAATCGCCGAAAATTAGAGGGGTCCCCAATTGTAAACTATTGCCCAGATTATTTATGAATATTCTTTTCTTCTTATCTTTAGTCAACTGACCGTTTATTTCTCCTTACTTTAGTTACAAAGGTTAAATAATACTCGTTTTGGTAGCCCGTTGATCTGCGCACGCAATCGAGTAATTAAACGGGAGATACACCGCACCCTCGGTCCCTTTGTAGACTGATCATAGTGGTCAACACTTGCTCACTAACTGTTGTCAGTGAGGCCGGACTTTTGCGATCAAATAAGTACCGAATAATAAATGAAGACGGTGTCACAAACAAAAACCAAACAAAGATTTATGTCCATTTTTCACAAAAATGACCTTTGGATCACAATATGTTGAATTTTGAAGATTACTATGTTCTGACAAATCAGTAATGCGTGAAATAGGATCTCCCCGAGAGTTATTACACAGTGACAATCGTGGAGAAATCATTCCTTTCAACGCGCAAAATCATTTTTTCTCCGAATCAGCTTGTACGGGCGTAAACCGTTCTTTCCCGGTACTCTTCAATTGCTTAATACACTGGAGTAAAAATTATTTTTTTTATTTACTCTAATCGAACTTTCATTGTAAGCATTTAAAAAGAAAAGTAATATTTGAGGTGTGACATACTACAATAACTTTTCACTCATAGACGCTCTGAATCTAACAGCAATAACACAACAATATGAATTTAGCTTTTTCTTCAATGGTAAACTACAACAATGTTAGAGTAAGTTCTCCCTGAATCATCCCACGACTTTGCATTAAACCAGTTCCGTACTATATCTCCATTCATAAAAAAAAATCCTTATTCTATTTCTGTACTTCGCGTACGAATGAAACAATAATGCTTAACAGCAATGTTATAACAATATGAATTACGGGCTATTCTATTTGTGTATTTTGTTTATGAATGCATTGCCTGTCTTTTTATTTGTGCAACGCATTTCTTCTATTACATATCTCGATGCCAAATGAAATGAATATCTTACTTTTACTTTCAAAAATGTAATACAAAAATAGAATCTGCATATTTTTCTTGAAGAAAGGAAGCAGTATTTTTTTACCCTTAAGGGAAAAAAGAGACTGCACTGTCAATTTTTTTTTTATTTATAATTTTCAAGTGTTTTTTTTTTATATTTAAAACTGAAGTAGTATTGATCGTTATTTTTTCAATTTTTTTTTGTTTTAGTTATACTACTTGTAGGTTTGCAGTTGTCTCTTTTTTTTAAAGAAGATTTTTTTTCACATTGAATGGGGGAAAAAATTGGCTCATATTCAAACAATCTTATAAAGTATTTTTTATTGGCTTACTAGTAAATATCTCCAAGTCATTTTATGTAAAATTCTGCCATGGTTTAATGAACTAGATTTTTTTAATTATTCCCAGTAAACTGTTTTAAAAAATTTTAACTTTACAAGAAAAGAATATATAAGTTTATTAAAAAAGTATAAAAGTTAGGATGGTAGCTTCGATTGCATTCGTATTACATTTGATTAGTTGCACATTTCTGCAAAGACTGTTGCGTAGTTAATTCAATCAGAATAACTGTGAATTCAAATTTCAATAAAGTACCTAAAATTTTAGGTTGGCATTTTTGCGTAAGGAAAAGTGATAAAAACTAAATGTTTTGGTAAGTAGCTTATATTTTATTTTGATAGCTTTACTTGATTTCTAACTAACTGTTAGTTTTTACCCAGAAAAATGTAGAAACAATCAAGACAGCAGAAGTTCTTAAAAAAATAATATTAATTATAAGAATAGTTATAAGAACTATACTTCGTATAATTCTTATATAATAAGAAGAAGAATAGAAAATATAATAATAAGAATAATAACAATAGAAATAATAACAATGCGTTAAGCAATGAAATAAAAGTTCGTATTCTTTGTGTTTGTAATACATGAAAATTGGCAGTATACAATTTTGTTTAGTTATAATAAAGTTTTTTTTTAGTTTATTTCCTTCTTAACATCCATATTTTATACATTCAAATCAAGAAATATTAATTCTGGTCATTTGACCAGCTATGGTAGAAATAGGTATCCATTAAGTGTTAAAGCGCAGATTAATATTATATACTAGCCGCCTAAGGCGGCCAGCTGTCCGCCACGCTGAAGGTTTTCACAAATAAAGTTTTTTAAAACATAGCAGGAAATCTGAAGATTAGTGGACAATTAAAGTGTTCCTGTCCTGCAATTTTGTCTTCATATCCAGTTCTGCTGCAGATGTGTTATAGCTCTTGAGGATGTTTGAAATTATATAGCTACAACACTTAAGAAAAAAAAAACTAAAATGCCAAATACATGAAAAGAACACGAAAACGAATAAATTTTTTATGGTATCAATTTTTATTACTATATAATTTTTTATGGTATCAAATTCTATTTCTATATCTGTTACGTCAAGCACTCAGGTATTATAATTTGATCTAGTTGTGCTTGTATAATTTTGATCTAGTTGCGCTTTCTACGTCATTTTGTTAACATCGTTTGGTTTGTTATTTAACATCGTTTGGTTTGTTATTTCTAAGTTAACTTTCAAAAAATTGGCTGGCATCAGCATTTTTATTCTTTAAGTTGTTTATTTTTTCTTTTGGAATTCGTTCCTTTTTAGCGAAATTTTTTTCAACCTAATCGAATTCTTTGCCGACTGTTCTCTGTATATATAAAGAAAATAAAGTAAATATTTTTAAAGTGTTGTGAAAAGAATTTTTAGTTGTACAAAGTACTACAATATCGCTACAAAAATTATCGTCTTCGCTTAAGAAAAAAAATAGAGCGTGACTAATGCGAACTTTACAATTAAATTATTAATTCCTTCGTATATTATTGGTTTAAGTTGTCGAAAATTAATATTTCAATTGTAAGGTTCGCATTAGCATACATTTATAAGAGTGGGGAAAAGTATATGCATTTTTTAATAATTTTTTGAATATGGCTCTTTGAAGACGAAAAAGCAGACGAAAAGCATAGACTTACAAAATGACTGATAACTAAATAACTAATCCAAATTTTTGAAAAAGAAAAAAAATACTTCTTCATTATGTCAAAACACAATTATGTGCCGAGTTTCGTGCCTGGGCGAGGCTTCTGGGGCGATATATAGTGATTACAGACACACACACACAGCCGCTTTTATTATTATGTATAGATAATATAATATTATGTTTCTTAGGGAAATGGACAGGATTATGTAAAATATATAATGTTAAAAGTACAGTTGGTAACTGAAAAAATATTGTCAACTAATATTGCTAGAACAAAATATTAGCCTAGTTAAAGTTCATTAAAATAGTTGTATCCAAAAGAAAATCATAGTTTATTTACGGTTTAGTCAAGTTCAAAAACTGTACGGAGAGAAAATATTGATTGAATTACCATACTGTATATTACTGCAAAAATTACGGTAAAAATTTTTATGATAAAAATGAATTTCACAGTAAAATACATTTTAATAATGCTGTACTCAAGCTGCTGTACGCAGGGTCTCAAAAATCATAAATCTGGTTAATAAAATCATTCCGTTCATATAGCAATTTTTTCGCTCATATGATAACGGTTTACCTGAAATTCTGGTTTCAAAATAAGAGTTCTTAATACCGCACATTTAATAAAAATTACAATTTGGAAATTAAATTTAATCAAATAAATAGTTTTTTATGCCATTCTCTATAGTATCATAATAAAATTACCAAATTTTACAACATTTTCCAAATCACTTCGATAACAATTAACGAGCTTTTTGGTGTTTCCATAGTGTCAGAAACATGGTAAATTCTATCATGTTCTGGTAGTCGGGCGATATAATATTGTTTGAAATCGAAAAGAGACATTATTTCCTCATACAGGTGTTGGAAAATGCAACAGTAAAAAAAGACTAAAACAATAAATGTGAAATAACTCTTATTTGAATCAAAAGCTTCGATTAAAATATAATTTCATTAATATTTATATGTCCTTTATGGTACTCAACAAATATTTATTGATCATTCAAAAATATTATCATCATTTATCACGGGTATGAATAAAAAATTAAAATTTATGTTTCCTAATGTTGGAAATAAATTTGAAACTAATGGAATAAATTGAAATTTTTATTAAATCAAGTAAAGGAGTCAGATAAATTCGAAATGAGAAAAATGAAAAGTTTCCGATTCAGTAATGCCGTTTATCATTCAAACGTACTGGATTTTCCAAAAAAGACCGGTGATTTGAAAACTCAATTAAGAAAATATGGATAGAAATGGAAATGTTCTACTAGCTGAGTTCCGCAAATAGCCTCTGGACTATTTTCAGAAATTATTATTAAAGGAGGCTCCGCATCGATTTTGCGGGGTAAATGTTGAAGGATATGGAAATAACCATATTAAGTAGATACAAAGTAAATTTTAAAAAATAATCATGAATTAAACTAGCATAAAATTAAAATATCTATACAACTGGTTTGGTGTTATACCAAGCGTGCAAGGTACAGAGATGGTAAAAAAATGGAAAACCTCCAACGAATTTTATTTTTAATAATAGAATTTCTACACATTCTAGAACTCCATCTTAGTAGTTTGAAAGCTTCGATATAAATATGCTAATTAATTAGTGCATGCCCCAATAACAAATATTTAATAGTGCAGACACAAAAACGTATTTTCTCTGAGTACACATGCCTTTTCCTCGACTGATTTGGATTCCTGACCCTTAAAATATGATGGGCAGCCCCTATCTGAAAAATATGGTCACATTAGTTTGGTAGATTTAGACCCTCGAATTAGTTAAGGGATTATTAGATTAGTTAGGTTTTTAACCATTAAATGTTAAATTATGGCGTATTTTGCCATATATCAAGAACTTTTTTAAGTACTTGAATTTTTTTTTCTTTACAGAATTATAAAATTCGTTTTTATGAAGAAAAACCTATACAAAAAATTTTAATAACTATTCATTTTTTATTATTTAAGACTACATTTATTCAACTTATTAACAATCGAAAAAAAGTGTATTATTTAAATTTCGTATTATTTTTGTTGTTTTAAATTTTGTTTTTTATTTTTTTAAATGGAAAAATACAGTATGAACAATGTGATTTTGAACGAAATCAGTCGAATAATGCCTAAGAAATAAAATTTTAAATGCCAGCTGTGAAAAATACTTTAAGGTTTTTTCGGATTTTCTCCGTATAACGGTTTAGGGTCATTTTGTTGAAAAAACGGTTTTTCTCCATTTTTAACCCCAATCACAAACGGATTACAAGCAACCCAGCTGTCGGTTTGATGCCGTAAATTTCACAATATTATGTTTGTTTGTGCAGTGTAAGATTTTTTAGATTTTCTACTTTTTATGCATTACTCGACCAATTTCATTCTAAGTTTATATTTTGCTTTATAAAATTACAAGCAGGTTTCCGTTTTTTTTTCTTTTCTTTTTTTTGCGCACTGTACGTTATGCTACGTATTCATTTCCTCGGTCTGCTGCCCCAAACGCTTTTTACGCTTTGTCTCCATCTCTAATTAATTTCGCATGTTTTCTGCGGGTAGACTATATTTGAGGGTGCCCCTTGATTCTCGCCAAGTTGTGATCGCGGTTAATCGCCAAGCTAGGCGATGTTGAAACCCAATCGTGATTCTAACAGACTTAGATTTCAGCTTTATTTTTAAATGTTCAACAGTATATGTAATTTCAGAGGTTCGTTAGTTCTACGTTGGATAGCGGCTGGTAATTTTACTTTTGTTTATGATCAATAAGATCGAAGGTATGTGGGCAGTCATAAGAAAGGACTATAAAAAAATGTCACCGCCAGTCCGGTACCACGGACGCCATTTTCGATTTATATTTCGCCGAATTTATGTGGCGATGGAGGTACACAGATTCCATTCATGATAAATTTAGACAGTATCTAACTTCTATTAGAGAATTCTGTGCACCTAAATCTGAGGATATTCACGCTTAATAAAGAAGTGAGTTTTTTTCATTTCCTTTTCTTTCTGTGCTTACTCCACTAATTTTTGTTTCGATTCAAAATTCCTTTTATTGTGTTAATTAATTTTGCTTACATTGGGTTCATTACAATTTTATAAAATTTTGGCAGCCATTCCTGTTACCACAGTGTTCCGCGCAAACAGGAATGACGGCAAACATAATTCGCCAATTTCGCCAAGGGGCACCCTCAAGTATATTTTTACCCGTTTTCTGCTTCTTTTTCTATTCATTCTCATGCTAGTCCTTTCATTATTAATTTAATATCTTTTACTTCTTTATATGTCCAATATGTTACGATCAAATCTCTTCTATATTCAAATTTTAATTTCTTTGCAAATGCAAATAAATCACGTCTATGTTCTTTCAACAGAAACGCCATGTTTACTCTTTCTCTTTTTACTACCGGTACTGCTCCTCCATATACTGTTCTTAATTTTTCCCATTCCAAATTCTCCTGGCGTTGATTGTTGTTTTCTGCTTCTTTCTCCATTCTCTCTCTCACCAATCCCTTACAATTGAATCCTTTATCCCAAATTTTATCATCTCTTCGGATACTTCTAATTCCATTTCCATCGCCATAGCTATAAAATCAAATTTCCTTTTCTTTCAATAAAAACGACACAATTCTTTTTCCTAGTCTTATTAAAAATAAATAAATAAATAAATAAAAAACACTGATATCACTTTTTATTCCATTTCTGTCAATTGTCAAGGGAAAGAAATTGTCCCAATTGTCAAGGGAACTGGACGAGCAATCTCTCTTCAGGCTTGTAGAATCACCAATAATTTGATTTGATGCAATTGGAAATATAGAGAGACAATTAAGAAAATAATCATTTATTAAAGAACATAAAGTGCATCCAAAAACAACTTACAATAAAACCAAGCAAACGTCAGTTTCGTTCTGTTCTAAAATCTGTTCAAAATTCGTTCTGTTCAAAATAAAAATAAAATTTACTCATGAATCAGAGTTGCATGCTTTATTATTTTTCGTGCTTTTGTTCATCTTGTTCTATTTTATTCTGAAAAAGTCCTGACAATAAATTTCGTTGCATAAGGTTAAATACATATTTTGAGATTTTGCTAGTATACGTTAAAGATTAAATTTCATTTGTTTGACTCGTGGAAAAAATACTAAAGAAGAACAAAACCGTGGAAAATGTTGAAGGAAATGAGATTTTGAAACTAAATAGTAGTGTATGGTTGAATAAACAAAGAATTGATTTCAGTACTTGGTCAACTTCATCTTGTTGTGTTCTCTGGTTGAAAGCAGAAATTTATTTTAGATATTTTCCCTTGTAAACAGTAGCGTACAGAAAAGACTTGTATGAATATGATAGTGATGCTTAACTTTCTTTTTTTCTAATTATTATTTATCTAGTTTCAAATTTTAATTTGGACAAAACCAAATTTTTGGAAACATAATTTTGTCTTGTTTCTTGACAATATCATTAACCTAGAAATATTCAAATGTATTTCTCCCCAAACTAAAAATTCTAGTAGGAGAAAGTGGGGTCAATTGTAACATTTTTTACTTAACTATTTTTAACTAGCAAAAAATCCAATATATTATTATTAGCATTAATTGACAGACGAGTAAAGTAGACTATCCTCTACTAGAAAAAAAAGTAAATACCTTATTTTAAATGTTATTATATTTGTTATTAACAATTTTTGACAGTCATGCACTTGTTACAATTGTCCCCACTTACGGGGTCAATTATAACAGTTCATAAATTCAACAAAAACATAGTTAATTATACATATTGTCATAGTTGTGATATATTTTTTATTGATCAAAATAGTAGTGATATTTTAGGAGTAAAAATAATATTGAGCAGAGACCTAAAGGGTTAAACTTTTAACTTTATGGGGTTAAAAATTTTAATTTATGCTGTGAAAGGTGACAAATAAAATAATGCGCATGCAACATAGTATAAATGATGTAGGAAACTATTGGTGGTTCTTAAAGAGTTACGTAATAGTTAGTAAACAAAAGATTACTTATTTTCATCTGATACAATCGTCCCTTTACTTATTGTTACAATGGTCCCCAAGACGCCATTTCATCTTCATTTGTTCAAAACAATGCTAGTTAATTAACAAAACTAATATATTTTTTGAAATATTAATTAAGGTGTCCACTTACATATTCGGTTAATAATTTTTATTTGTTTAAACAAAATTACTTTGTAACAACATTCTAATACAACATTCAATACAATATTCTAATACCAAAAAAAGTACTTACGTAGCGTGAAAATATCTTTTGTGATGTAACTCTTTCAAAAGTACATAAAAATGGTTGCCAGCAGGGGTGTGCAGGTAGATTTATTAAATACACCTTGTGCGCCACCCAGGTACCAAATCTAGAACCCGACACTCGAAATTTTTGCTCTGTTACAATCGTGCCCTGTTACAATTGACCCCTCTCTCCCCTATTGAATAAAACTTTAACTGACTTTCTTAAAAAATATTTATTGGTACTTTTTATTTTGCATTCCCATAATAAAATTAGAGAATGAACCTCTCACAAAAAATCGGTGCAATATATCGGGCAAAGGTTATCTAACCTAAAACGAATATTTGGACTATGCCACCATTTAACTTTTAACCATACACTGTAAAAAAGTTCTGGATCAAATTACGGTAAAAAGTACCAGCACTCAGATTGCCGGTATTTTTATCGTAAAATCCATTTCAACCGAAGCATATTGAAGAACAAAAACTCTGATATACCGTAATGTTTACTGTAAAAAATCGTCAAATCACTGAATCACTCTGATTAAACGAATATTGCTGTTAAAACTACTGTGTAATATTTTGTTATAAAAATGAATATTTAGGTAAAATTTAATTTACGGATGATGCAACCAAAGTGTTTATAGTTTATACCATAAGTTGATTTGGAATTTTTCACAGTGTAAACATTCGCTTGTCTCAGATTGATGAGAGTAGAGTTACTACGAATACTTGTGCTAACGCTTATGCGAAAAGTAAGTTGTTTCAGAAAATGATGACTTGCTAATACTCTAAGCGAAAAAAATTACCGTGATTAACTAAAAAATTAAACTAATTAAATAATTAAAATGAATAATAAATGGAATTATTGTTTAATTAATTATTGTAATTATTAATTAATTGGATTTTACAGTAAAATGGATTTCACGGTTTTTGCACCCAAAGTTCCGGTACTTTATACCTTAATTTTATCAGGGAAGTTTTAGTGTGTAGTATCATGCTATATACGCATGAGCATAATAATATTATTAGCTGAGCACCATATAGAGATTGTAAAGAATTTGAACGATATTATGATTGAGCAGAGATCTGCTATTTTCAATAAACTAGAGGGCTGCGCCCCCTGCTCGCTAACGCTCGCCAACCCCCCAAAATTGCCACGCAATCTTATATGGTTTGCTTCGTAAATCAAGCTCGCTTTGCTCGCTACTAACTTAGGTACATTGCAAATGCACAAAATTCTAAGAATTCAAAACAATCATTCAAATCCATATAACAACTTTTTCTTAAAAAAAAATTACATCTTTTTAGTAAATACTAAGTCATTAAAATAAATTTGAATTCAAATAAAGACTCATTGACTGAGTCTCATTTTTCAATGAATAACTAATAACAATAATAAAACAAATAAATTCGTGATATAAATCAAAAATCGTCTAATAAATTCGTAATATATAAATTCGTGAAAAAAAGCTCTTTCGACAAAATACTAAAATAGAGATCTATCGAGAAAGACTGCTCACTTCTGCCTAGCTTAATAGTATGCGATTGCTGCAGCTGAGTTGTTATTTCAGTTTCCGTTTTTAAAAGCGCCATATGTTGAGCCACCTCAGCTAGATTTGGCATGTGACATTTTTAGCGGCTTCGATTTTCTAGCGTTGCCATTCGGTGAGTTGTAATGAGGCTTTTTTTTTGTCGCCGTGTAAGAGAAATATATATATAGATATTTTTTTGCCAGTATATTTGCATATCTTAAATTTTCGGACATTTATTTTCAAAAATTAATTAAAACCTTTATCAAAATTATTCCCTTAATAACGTGCATCAAATATTTAATATTAATTTTTTTTTGTACTTAAAGATTTACAACTTGGATAATTACGTTTTATGCCACCTTTAAATTCATGTTGCATATCAAATAAATGTTATTATAAAGCATTTCAAGTATTTCTATCTTATCCGAAGTTCATCGCTTGATTGATATCAAGCGTGATATAATTCAAGTATAAGCATATTTCAAGCATGGTCTATCCTTGAGAGGATCTGAAGACTATCTCAAAATAGCTCAATGAAATTTCTTACGATCATCAGTATTTTCATTTTGGGCATTCCGTTAATAATTAATTTGAGAAAAGGGTAACAACATGACGTAGTATTGATTAAACGCATCAAAAGATAGTTTCATATTGATTCATTACTGAATAGGGCATAGCTGATACCTATATTGTGGAAGATATTTGTGATCGATTACTTCAATTAGTTAAAGCTCCAGATCAATGTCTCAGTTACGGATTCATATTTATTTGTTTCATCAACGCTCGAGTAAATTCTTTTTCTATAGCTGCATTACTTATTCGTTACCAAGGTTATGATTAATATTTCTTAATTTTCTTATCTCGAAATATTCTTTTTAGGGGAAAATTTGGTTAAATACTTATTTGAAAATGCTTTATTTCAAAAATCATCTGCAAGTTTTCTTATAAGTCACAGATTTTTTTTTAACCCTGCATAATTAAACAATGCAAGTATAGTAATATTTATTTCGCCAAAATTTGCAAAAGTGATGAAACATAGTATAAAAATATTGTAGTTTTATAGTTATACAGAGAAAAAATTCTGGTATAGTTACCGTACTGTATTGTATTTAATAAATTTCTAGTAGAAAAACATAATCCGGCCATGAAAAACCAAAAAGGTACGACATTTAAACCATTCATGTAATGATTTTTCCTGTCATATGTATTGGTTTACAGGAAATTATGGTTTTCAAAATTATAGTTCTTATTAACACACGTATAGTAAAAACACAAAATTAAAAAGTGAATTTAGCTGAATAAATTGTTTTTATAACATGCTGAACACTGTAAAAAATTTCGGAAATTAATTTTGACTCGACGAAAATGTTTCCGAAAATCTCAGAGAACTTTATGTAATAACATGTTTCCGATCAACTAAGAAACATTTCTTTTATTTTCAAAAGTAGGAGACTGCATCGCATTGACACCGATTCAGTTTAAGAGTGTAGCGTAACTCACACTACAGCCAATAAAATGTTAACTAGATTCTATCTTGAAAAACATGTAACATGTTTACTCAATTCTATCTTGTGGTACCTTTTGGTAGATGACGCTTGACATATTCTTAGCCTGGCGACACAAGAGCATTCCAAAATATTCAGAAATGCTTCAAAATGTTTTAAAAAAATCCACAACTGCAAGAAATGATTTAAAATATTTCTGAATTACTGCGAAATGTTTCCAAATATTACAGAAAGAGGTTTCCGAAATATGAAGACTCGCTTCAAAATACTGAAAAAAGTTCCAAAACAACAAGAAATGATTCAAACTATTCCTGAAGTACTGCAAAGTGTTTCTGAATATTTCAGAAAGATTTTTTCGAAATATTCAGAAACGCTTTAAAATATTGAGAGAAAAAATAATCTAAAACTGCAAGAAATTATTCAAAATATTTTTGAAGTACTGCAAAATGTTTCCAAATATTACAGAAAGAGATTTCCGAAACATGAAGACTCGCTTCAAAATACTGAAAAAAGTTCCAAAACAACAAGAAATGATTCAAACTATTCCTGAAGTACTGCAAAGTGTTTCTGAATATTTCAGAAAGATTTTTTCGAAATATTCAGAAACGCTTTAAAATATTGAGAGAAAAAATAATCTAAAACTGCAAGAAATGATTCAAAATATTTTTGAAGTACTGCAAAATGTTTCCAAATATTACAGAAAGAGATTTCCGAAATATGAAGACTCGCTTCAAAATACTGAAAAAAGTTCCAAAACAACAAGAAATGATTCAAACTATTCCTGAAGTACTGCAAAGTGTTTCTGAATATTTCAGAAAGAGCTTTCCGAAATATTCAGAAACGCTCCAAAATAATCAAAAAATATCTAAAACTGCAAGAAATGATTCAAAATATTTATGAAGTACTGCAAAATGTTTCTGAATATTTTAAAAAGAGCTTTCCGAAATAAGAAGACTCGCTTCAAAATACTGAAAAAAGTTCCAAAACAACAAGAAATGATTCAAACTATTCCTGAAGTACTGCAAAGTGTTTCTGAATATTTCAGAAAGAGCTTTCCGAAATATTCAGAAGCGCTCCAAAATAATCAAAAAATATCTAAAACTGCAAGAAATTATTCAAAATATTTATGAAGTACTGCAAAATGTTTCTGAATATTACAAAAAGAGCATTCCGAAATATTCAGAAAAGCTTCAAAATATTAAAAAAGGTCCAAAACTGCAAGAAATGATTCAAAATATATTTGAAGTTCAGAAACATTTTTGAAAACTACATGTACCGTAGTTGCTCTATATATTCACAAACGTTTCGGAATTCTTTTTTAGTGAAACATATCATGATAAAATTACCAAATTTTACCACATATGCCGTATTTTATTGCTAATGTTATCAACAAAAAAAATATTAAAAGGGCTTCGGTTAAAACTATGTTATGAATGCAGAAAATTATTAATGAACGGATGTTTCAATCAGTTATCTGCGAAATATTTTAAGAAACATTTGTTCTCTAATTTAGTGGAGATTTGTAATTTTAGTTACGAGCGTCAGCGAGCAGGGGACGAAGTCTCCTAGTTTTAGTTAAAATTTGTAATCATGTATATTTCACACTGAAGTATTTACATTAATAAAAATATATTCTTTCCTCTTTTCAGTATTCCCTTAGGTGTTCGATGCAAAGCTGTTAACTACCCCACAATCCTTTTTGTCAGATTCATATTTATTTTTATAGTAACGAATTGATTCTTTTCATAAATGTTTTTACTTTTCAAAAATATAATTTTTGAACTTAATAATTTAAACTAAAAGAATCTGTGGGAAAATGATCATTTTCACATGCTTATTTATAAAAACCAAGTTTCTCGCGTGATGTTCTAAATTAAAATAGTAGGGTTAAAAAAAAAGAGTTTTTTTTAACTTTAAAATTAATAAGCAGTTATTAAATTTCAAAGTTTACGTAATAAAACAGAATGATATATTTTATGAAGCATATTTTTATAGGTTTCTTTAAGTATTTTTTATATATTTTTTGAATATATTTTTTATATATTTAAGACATATTTTTATGCATACATTTTTTTGATATATATTTTGAAATAAAACCCAAGTTGCCAACTTGGTCTAAATTCCAAGTTACCACCAAATGATCATAGCAGTACGAACTTCAATGATAAATGTCTACTTATGTTTTTGATCGCAGCCATTTTGCACTTAGAAAAAGATATGGTCAAAAATATCAAAATATAAAAAAATTTAGCATGTTTCTAAATTTATGGGAGCACCAAACATCTCGGCATTTTTTACTGAAGCGCTTTGGGAATGATTTTCGTAAAATTAGCAATAAAATAGGATTTTACAATATGCGATAAAATTTGGCAAATGTAGTAAAATTTGCTAATTTTATTAGGATACTTTAGTGCTTTGCATAAAAATCTTTTGTTCACTACTATAATCAGACGTCCTAACAAATGCTCATCGCTTCAAAAGTAGTTCTCTGCTGATATGATGCTATTAAAAAAAATTTATTATCGAAATTTTAAAAACAAATTCTATTAGCTTTTATAAATCTCAAAAGTGGTAGATCACAAATTTTCACTTTCTTATTAGTATATACAGTGGCGCTCACGTACTTAAGGGCATGTCTTTATGAAAAGTAAAATCCAAAATTTAATGTTCAAGCATAAGTTTATTGAATTGATAATTATGTATTGGAACAAATAATTTATTTTTAATATATTTTCACATTAAAAATCATTTATCTAACTGTTATACTTAAATTATGTAACATTTCAGAAAAAATATGCATTCCGCATACTTAAGGACAACAAAATAAATATTTCTTAATCGTTAATAAAATTAATAACAATGTAAAAAATATAACAAAAAATAAAGATTTGGAGCTAGTATTTAGTCGGTAAACCTTTTGTGGCAATTACTGCTTCACATCTACGAGGCATCGGATGTATTAATCTTTGACATCGCTCAGGAGGTATAGCTGCCCAGCAATCTTGGACACATTTCCATAAATCACCTAATTTTTTTGGTTTTTGCTGTTTCACATATTTATCCACATCTATCCACAGCATCTCGATCGGGTTGAGATCTGGTTATTGGGAAGGCCACTGCAAAACCTCAATTTTCTTGCTTGACAAGAAGGCTTTCGCAGTTTTGCTCGTGTGCTTTGGATCATTATCGGCTTGCATGATTGGTTTTCTTGAGCGAAGTTTCCTGTAATAAGGCAGAAAAACAGTCTTGATAATGTCCACATACACATGCTGATCCATGATGCCTTCGATTTTGTGAATTGGACCACATCGTGAACGGGTCATGGCACCCCACACCATCACCGAGCCGCCAGTTGATTTTGAACACCGTACATTAAATTCTTCACCGACTCGACGTCTCACATAACTTTTGCTATCTGAGCACATTCTGTTGAACTTCGATTCATCTGTAAATATAACTCGATTCCAGTCAGCCGATGTCCAGTTTCGTTGTCTTTTTGCAAAAGCTAATCGAGCTGCTATATTCTTCTTTGACATCAACGGTTTTTTCCTACATACGCGACCCATAAGCCGAAATTCATTTAAACGCCGTTTGATGGTATTATTGCTTACGTGCTTGCCTGTTAATTCAGCGAATTCTTTTCTGATGTCCGGGGCGGTTTTGTGACGATCAGCTTCAGAAATTCGATGAATAATTCGATCTTCTCGTTCGGTAGTTTTGAGAGGACGTGGTTTTCGAGATGCTTTTTCAATACTTTTGGTCACTTGAATAGATTTCAACGCTTGAAAAACTGCTGTTTTTGATAATTTTAACCGCCTACCAATTTCTCTAATGCTTAAACCTTCTTTTCTCAGAGTATCTGTTCGACATCTCTGTTCATTGCTAACATTTTTTCCTTTACTCCTAATAATGTTGAAATTTGTACTAAAAAAAGAGAAAAAAAATATTAATGTAATGTTTAAAGCATCAAGCAAAGATAATGTAGTAAATTACACTTACATTGAATGATAAATTGATTGTAATCATGCAATAACTCATGATTAGACAAACTGTCCTTAAGTATAAGAAACTTAACAAAATACTGTATTTTTTAAATAAACTTTTATGAAGCACTTATGAACACGAATGAATTATTTGAGGATTGAAGTTCAATTAAGGTAGAATTAGTCATTATAGATATCTTGATTAAAGCATAATATTCATCCAATATAATGACGCATTTATTTTGAAAACACAGTCCTTAAGTACGGGAGCGCCACTGTAACCATTAATTTGAATTGCTTTTAAACTTCTTCTTTTTACAAAAGTACTAAAAATATTTATTATGCTTGGGGAATTTTAGGACACCTTATGTTTTATTCTAATTTAAATTTAAAAGGATAATGTCTTATTCCATATGTTTTAAGAATTAAACATTTGAAATTAAAATAAAAATATATTACCGTGATTTCATGTTTAAGTATTACTTCATTTACTTTTTCTTTGTGTATTCTCCACTTTTCGTATTCTACACTTCTTTTGTCATATATAATGTCAAGTATGGTCAAAACTACCAGAATAAGGTAAAATTTACTGTGTTTCTGGTATTGTGGGAACACCAAATATCTCGGAAATTTTTGCCGAAGCATTTTAGTAAAGATTTTAGTCATTAACAATAGAATATGGTTAAATAACGGGCGATAAAATTTGGTAAATGTGTTAAAAACTGGAAAATTTTCTCATGATACCTCAGAGCATGGCATGAAAAACAGTTATAAATTAAATTCACTTTTTAGTCTCGTATTTTTTAGAAAATGTGGGGAAATAAGAACTTTTATTTTGAAAATCAAAATTTCTGGCAAACAGTTTCCACACGAACAGAAAACTTACCAAATGAATGATTTATTTACCTTATATTTTGGTCTTTATTACCAGAGTTTATTACCAAAATGCCATTACTATGCAGTACGATAATTTAAATAAATTTACTGTCGAATCAATTTAATGTCAAATCGCACGGAAAAAATTTCTGGTTAAACTATCTAATTCAATTAAATTATGAAACTAAATGCTTTTTAATACAGAAAAAAAAATCTATTAAAGTACCTTAAGTCAAAAAGTCTGGCTAGGTGTTATAATAAGACGAGATTTTAGTTTGTTTAAAGAAGATTCTTTACATAATAGCAACAAAAAGTCTCATTTGTTAGAATAAGAAATGAAAAATCTTATTTGGTAATTCATTTAAAGAAATTGTTTAAAATAAATTGTAAATAAAGAACGTTCTCCAAAGAAGAGAATTTATTTCTTGAGGCAAAGTTTTTTGTTTCAATTTTCAATACTGAATTTTAGTCACAAAAATCCTTGAATAGCTAATGAGAAAAACAAAGGGACGACGAAGAGTAAATTACTTTTAAGTTTATAAAAAAATTGTTCTTTGACAGAGTTCTTTATAGCACCGGAGAAGCATAAATTAAAATGTAATAAAAAAGTTTTTCTGGAAGGTATTGAAAACCAAAAAAAAAAAAAAAAAATTTTCTTAAAGGGTCTTGAAAGAATTGTGGTTTCATCACGTTTTGCTGAAATATGTATAATATATGTAGCATTCAAAAGTATTCTTCAAAAAATCCTCTTTAAAATACTATAAGACCATTTTTAAATTAAAGATACTTCTGAAAATTCTCTTTAAATTTTGTGTCGAAATGTCTCAGTTCTATACAAAAAAAGTTTTTTCACAGTAACCTCTCTTGTATTCGAAGTTGAAGATCTTTCGAAAGGAATTCAATTCTCTTACAATTTCTTATGCTAAAATTCGACTTTTAGCTCTTAAATTTTTCTTAAAATTTTAAGTATTTTGTAGCCTGATTTCTAAATGTTTGTCCTGTTTTCTAAATTCATTAAAATCTTTTTTCACTCCCTAATTTAAGAATGAAAAGTTTTATAAATCAGATTAAACCACATCTTAGTTAAATGATTTTCATAGAATTTTTTAAGTGGCCCCAAAGAGTCTGTGTACACACAAAGAGAAACGTATTAAAACACGCAATAAACAGCGCTGTTCCCAAAAGTAAATTTTGTACAACAAACTTTTACTTAAGTATTATTTCTAGGTAGTTTTCTTGATAATATGCTGAAATGTTCCGTGATAACAGTAAAATACTTATAACCATTTTACATAAAAGGAAAAAAGGACTTCTGTAAAAGCTAAAGGATCATGCCGGTAAAGGCTCTACAGTTTCGAGACTCATGGCAATGTGATTACCATTTCGCACCGAAAGCTCTTACTTACAAGTCAAGCTGGCATCCATTTGTAACTTGGCGAGCTTATAGAAACTCAGTGTTCACAATGTCACCACTGAACTATCATGACTCGAAGCATTTAATTGCTTACAGGGATATCGCGAAGCACTTTCCTTAAAAATTTAAGAATGCAGGTTATAACTATATTGTCCCAAGAATTTTTTAATACATTGTATGTACTTTTTTTTTATATATGCAAGCTTTTTATGCTCATGAATTTCAGATTTGATATTATATTTTCTGGTTAATTTAACACTAATATTATCTGAAGCAAAGGTGTCTTAGGATTTTACGGAATATTTTATTTTTATAATTAAAGTGATAGCTGAACGTTTTTCTATTTCATTCTTGGATTTATAAATTGAATTAATTAAATTTAAATAAATTTTTTACACTACTTTAGATGAATAAATTAAGCAAATAGTTAATGCGTGATAATGCAGAGTGACGTAAATTGGAAAAAAAGCTGGCCAATTATTAAAGAAAAAAAGTTATTATGTATTTTTTGCATTGCATTACAACAGATACTTTTTCGCAAAATATTGTTTTCTATTTTTATACAACATAAATTTAGCAATTGAGTTCTAAGTATTTAAAGGTAAATATGAAATAATATAAAAAAGATATGTCTGAAATTTAATTTATGAAGATTTTTGATTTCAATTTCAGGTTTTTAATTTGATTTTCTCAAATATTAAGTACAGTCAAAAAAGGACGTATTAAAACGGAATAGTTAAGAGACAGGCCATTAAACTAAAACCTTGTAGCTGAAACAACTGGTGATAAATCTGAAATGCAGTTATCGTTGTTATGAGAAGAATTTTCCTGCATGTTTTTCTTCCTCTTCTTCTGGGTACTACAGCCCAGACAAAGTCTAGTGTCATTCCTACGAGTATTTCCCATCTGAGTCAGACAGTGGTTTGCTTTTTCCAAATTGTTACTTTCAATGTTTTAAAATATTTTTCAATGTCGTCAATCCATCTGAATGGAGGTTTTTTCTGTTTTCTAATATGCCACTTGGTTTTTAATAGCTTTGTGGAGCATTAATCATCTGATCGAAATAAGTGCTAAGATACCTGATTTGGCTTGATTTGATTACTTTTACTCTGTCTGGTTGCTTATATCGATTTTAAATTTTATGATAGCGAAAATTTCTGCTTGAACAGCACCAACATTTTTGCTTAGCATTTTTGTTTTAAAAATTAGTTGCCCGTTTTGGATAAGTTAACTCAAGCTTTCCAGCTTTCACTGCCATATAGGACTACTAACTTGATTAGTATCCGTTGGACCAACCGTAAAAGAGACTCTCCTTTCTTGGAGCTATAAAATTATATTCTATTATTAGTGAGCAGTTGAAAAGATTAACAGAGATTAGATAGAAGATTTTAAAAAGAAATTGTTAATAAAAAAATATTGGTGAAATGCAAGGAGGTATAGTGGTTACAAACAGTAGCTTGTTTTGTAAGAAAAAGCCTTTTTAAAATATACTGCGTCACAGGACTTTTAAAAAAAGCAAGTTTTCATAAAAAATAATTGCAAAACACGTTGCCATAAGAGTTAAAAAAGAGTAGTTTTTAATAAAGAGAATATTTAAGAAATATAGGGTGGCGCAGAAATTACAAAAATTAGTTTTTAATAAAAAGTATTTCTGAAAAATATTGTGTCAGGGGAGTTAAAAAAAAGTAAGTTTTTATAAGAAAATGTTTTTTAAATGTTTTAAAAACACGCTGCAATAAGAGTTAGAAAAAGTAGTTTTTAATGAAAAAGGAAATAGTTAAGAAATATGAGGTGACACAGAAGTTAAAAAAAAGTTATATAATAAAAAAAATCTTTTTGAAAAAATATTGTATCACAAGAGTTAAAATAGTAATTTTTAATAAAAAAATTTTTAAAAAAAACATAGTAATACGAGAGGTAAAAAAGACTTATTTTTGATTTAAAAAAACATTTTCGAAGAGCAGAGGGTCACAAAATTTAGAAAAATTGATTTGAACAAAAAATATTTTGTAAAAACATGGTGTCATAAGTGTTAGAAAAACTAATTTTTAATAAAAGTAATTTTTTTTTAAATTCTGGATGGCTTTTTTAAAAAAAAATTTAATTAATCAAAGCCAAACGATACGCTTTAAAATATTTTATTAGCAGTCGTTATATTTTTTTAAACTATTTGTTCACAAAAAATACACATTTAAGAAGAGAAGAAAAGCTATGAAAATAAACATAATTTGTACGAAACTATCGACTTTTCATGATAGTTTAAACTAAAGATAACTATAGAAAATTAAGTAAACTATTTCAGAAAAGCCAGAGTAATGGAAGAGTTAATGTCTGGATAAAACCTCAGTTTTAGCTTAGAAATAATTCATTCCACTTCGATAATGTAAGTTAAATATTTAAACAAGTTGAATTCTTCGCAATTATAAAGTATTTTTACTTCCATTATAATTTTGAGGAATTTTTTTTTAAGATTTATCCAGCTATGGAGTTTTATATTTTTATAATTGCTGTTGAACTTTTAAAGAAACCGTTTGTAAGTAATATATCTAAACTGTCTTTTAGGTAAGTTCATTATTTTAATTTAAAGAAATAGCCTGGTTTGGATACAACAAGGTAATCAGTTTCATTCATAAATATTTAAATATATAAATATTTAAATATATAAATGTCAGTTTCAAAAAGTTTCATTCATAAATATACGTTTTCAAAAACTTACGTCTGCAAACGTATATTAATAAATTAAAATTTTTGCTATACCGGTAAATTTACCGTACTGTATGGTAATGACATTTCCGGTGAAGAAACCATAGTTCTGTTATTAAAAATTGTAATTTCCGGTATTTAAACCCATCATTTGGTATCGTAACAGTTTATTGACAATTTTGGTTTTCAATATTTAGTTCTTATAACCATACATTTAGTAAAAAAAACAAAACTGCGAAGTATATTTTACCTAATAAATGGTTTTTATACCATACTCTAATTTATCATGATAACATTATCGAATCTTACCACTTCAATCGAATTTCGTCACATAAAATAAAACCATATTTTATCGTTAATTTTAATAAAATACTTATCAAAGAATTTCGGTATAAATTACTGAGCTTTTTGGTGTTCCCATAAAGCTATACACATGGTAAATTTCAACATAATCTGGTAGTTTTGACCATACTTTTTTTCTCAGTGCACAAAAAAAAAACAAATTTCGATTAATATCGTTTCGCTCTTATTTTTGCAAATTTTTTTCAATTGGAGTCGAGCAAGCCCTTTTGACTAGCGATTTTTTTTACTCTTTCGCAATACGATTTAATTTTTTTTTTATCTCGGAATCAATATTTGTTTTAATTTGTAAAGGAATTGGATAATTGAACTTCAGAATTCAAATGAATTCTTTTTTTTCTCCAAATAACATGCTAAAATCATACAGTAAATAGTTTTGAAAAAAACTGTTTATTCTGAAACTTGAAGATATTTTATGCAAAATGTTGTAAATTAATGTTCTGTATGTACTTGATTTGTTTTAAAATATGTAAGCAACTTATACATACGTAACATAATTAAAAAAATATCTAAACAAATATTAGATATATGTAAGGTTTGTACACTACTAGGTTGTGACTTGTACTGAATATCATTAGGTAACATATGATTGTTTACAATGTGGCAATTCTTTGTTTTTTAATCATGAATAGAAATTTTTTTATTTAATTTACTTTAATTAGCACATCACTAGTGAATTAACACAGACTTTAATTAGCACAGTTCAGCACAGTTTCAAAAAATAATGTTATAAGATATTTTTTGCAAAATGTTATAAATTAATGTTCTGCATGTACTTGATTTGTTTTAAAATATATAAGCAACATATGCATACGTAACATAAGTAAAAAAATATTAACAAATATTAGATATATGTAAGGTTTGTACACTACTAGGTTCTGACTTGTACTGAATATCATTAGGTAACATATGATTGTTTGTAATGTGGCAATTCTCTGCTTTTTGATCACGAATAGAAATTTTTTTATTTAATTTTAGTACTTTAATTAGCACATCACTAGTTAATTAACACAGACTTTAATTAGCACAATTCAGCACGGTTTCAAAAAATAATTTTGTAATAGCAGAAAACAAGGATTTCTGAATATCGAGTCATTAAATTCATAACAAGTTTTCAATTTATATTTTGAATACAATTTTTATTTTTGTTCGAAAAGAAATAAGGGTTAACTTTAGAATTCAAACAAATTCTGCTTTTTTTTCTATTAAAGCAATTGCTTAATAACATACGTAATGCTGTGCAAATAGCAGTTTTCAACAAGTACTGGTAAATACTTAAAAAAGTTCATTCCAAAACTTGAGTATATATTCACATTTTTCATTGTTACACTAGAATCAATACAAAAAAGCTCTTTCTTAGAATTTTCATCCGCGGAAATTTTATTTTAATAAGTGTTTCCTCTTGCTATACTTATCGTGGATTAAAAAAAATGAGTACATAAAATAGAAAAAAATAGAGTTAAAGTTTATAACTTTTTTTTTGTAATGAGTTAACAAAAAATAGGAAGTTTTTGAAAATGGAATTTATAATAATCTGCAAAGTTACTTTTATACTTGTTTACTATAGGTAATGAAGGCGAACAATAAATATTTGACTATTTAAATTTGATATTAATTTTAGATTTAAAATTTTTGCACTTTATTTGAAACTTATTCGTTGGCTTTGTAGGTTTAAAAATGTTTTTCACATATCGACAAGTTTCATTGTGAAGCAAAGAACTCACAGAACTTCTCAAAAAGTATAAAACTACACTTAACTATTCAGAAATATATATTCAGAAATATATATTCAGAAATATATATATATTTGTTTTTCTGAATTCATAACACAAATTCTAATTCATCTCAGAAAAATGAATGAAGGTAGGTGTCAAAAAATATAGCGCATTGTCTGAATAAGAGAGATTTCCGTATTTTTCCTTTTGAATATTTTATTTTTGTCACAAATCATATATTTTTAAAAAATAACCATTTATTTGGGTTTTTTTTTTCTAAAATGTCGGCATCAATTATTTATAATAAATTTCTTTCGCAGTCTGAAAAAAAACATGGTCAAAACTTCTAGAATATAGCAAACTTTACCATGTTTCTGGATTCATGGAAGCTCCAAAAAGTTCGTTAATTTTTACCGAAGCGCTTTGGTAAATATTTCAATAAAATTACCAATAAAATATGGTTTTATAATTTGAGACAAAAATTGGTAATTTTATCAGAATCCCTTAGATCATAGCATCAAAGTAATTTATTCGATTAAATGTACTTTTCAGTTTTTTATATTTTGCAAAATGTGTGGCAATATGAACAATAATTTTGAAAACCAGTATTTCCGATGAACCATTATCATATGGACGGAAAATTTACTGAACGAATGGTTTAAATACCTTATATTTTGATTTTAATATGTCATTACAGTTTTTGTTTACCAGAAATGCAACTACCACACAGAAGGGTACTTTTACCAGAATTTTTATTCTCTGAATAATATTTGCCTCGAGAAAATATTTTGCATGGATTTACGTATATGCATTAAAACGAAATAAATATGTGAAAAGTAAAATATTATTTATTACATTTTAAGGCTGAAAAAAAGTATGATTAAAACTAGTAGAATATGGTAAAATTTACCGAGTCTGGCTCTAAAGGGACGCCAAAAAGCTGTGTCATTTTTACTGAAGCGCTTTGGTAATGATTTCGGTAAAATAAATAATAAAATATGGTTTTAGAATAAGTGCGATAAAATTTGGTAAGCATGGTAAAAATTCGATAATTTTGTCATGATATCTTAGAGCAGAGTATGAAAACCATTTATTTGGTTAAATTTAACTTTGAGTTTTGTATCTATTACTACGTGTGTTACTATAGTATGTTGCATTTTTTACTATGTGTGAACTGGAATTTCGGCAATCAGAATTTTCAGTAAACCGTTACCATATGAACTGAAAAATTACTAAATGAATGGTTTAAAAACCGTATATTTTGGTTTTCATCACCAGAATTATAGTTTCTTTTTTTACCAGAAAGGACATTACCATACGGTAATTTTAAACGTTTTTTTTTCTCCATGCATGATAAATACTAAGATTTTGCATCAAACTTATGTTATGGGCAATTTCAATTTCAGTTATCATGCTTATTCACGTTTTCATATTTTTATTTCTTGAAAACTTCAGAAGAAATGGTCTTTTTTTTCTCGACAATAGACACTCCGTAATGTAGAACATTAAAGAACCGAAGGAAGAATCCTAAGCAATCTATGTTCATCCAGCAAATAAGCGAGAAAATACTTTTTTTTTCTATTCTGCATAATTGTCTCCTAAAACTTCCAGAAAAATTCAAACTATTTTCCCGTTTCACTAAAAAGGCATATGAAAATTAATTAATGATTCTTTAAAGAGGGTTGAGTGTTTTATATCAACCAATATTAAAATAGCCTATTTTGATGCAGAATTTAGTTTTCAAGAAACTTTTTCTGAGATTTTATAATAACTTTTTGGTTTAATTTTTTCACTCTTTCCGAAATCTTAAAACTTTTGATTACTGCTGGTAAACCAGATGCAAGTTAAATACATTCTCAGAAATATAACTCTCATTTTTGACGATTCAACTTCGATATTTTTGAGAATGATTTTTTCATTTTTTTATTTCCTATGAGCTGCACGATCAGTCTTCCCGATGAGCAGACTTAGTGGCTCTTTCAGGACCACCACAATGGGTGAGATACGGTTGGTCATGTTAATTTAGTCGTCTAGTCTCTGCCACACTAGATGGCAGCACCGAGACTCTATTTGGATGCTAAAGTGCACTAGGAATTTAATTTGGCCGGAAATGCCAAGAGCCAATAAGGCACTCCAGGGATCTTTTACATGCCGCATAAGCATACGACATGGCCGCTAAGGATTTTCTGCATCCCAAGAATCCGGTGTCTAGGCCGGGGATCGAACCCGCAGACTTGGGCTCAGAAGGCCGACGACAAACCAAGTTCACCACCCAGCCGCTTTTTGAGAATCATTTCGTCTTGAAATTACATAATTTGTGACGAAATGTGAACGTCCAAATCTATGGCGAAAATGTTTCCCCCACTCGGAATATTTTCGCGTTATATTGTGGGAGGTTGTTTACTAGAATGAAAACTAAACGATCGAAACCACATGACGAAATATTTCTTAACTTTTGAAGAAATTATTTTCCTCGAAAAAGTTAGGATAGTTATTTCTTTACTTTGACGAAAGATTCCTTCCACTCGTATGATAGACCAGGAAACAGTTTCGTCAAAAGCGAAAGAAGTTTCGAGAAATTTCAGTACCTTTTTTTACAGTGTAATCATCACATTTAAGACTTAAAAATAAAAGCTTTTGGCTTTTTGAAAAAAAAAAAAAAATTCTTAACCTGAAATTCGAAATTGTATAATTTTTTTTATCAAAAAACTTATTTCAAAGCAAACAAAATTAAATGAGTAAAACTCAAATATATTTAAGTGAAGCATAATAGAAGGAATAATTTACTTTCTCTAAACACTTTCAACATTTTAAATTATTTTAAAATTTCCATGCAACACAAAATTCTGCTTAATGTTCGCAGCAGCTATATTAAGTCATATATAAGTCTGTCTTTAATTTTCATATGTTTTCAAGTCAGACATCTTCGAGAAGATGTTTAAAAGGAAATTTAAAAGTGAAATTATTCCAATATTCTTAGTCAGTCTTTAGAAATGAATACTTCTAGATTACATATGCTAAATAGTTAACTTGAGAAAGTGTTGATGTTCTTGACGCTTGGAGGCAATAATTTTGGAATGTAATGTTTGAATTGTTTAGTTTATGTGCATAGTAAAGCAAATGTCTTAAAGTAAATTTGGAACTTAATTCAACTTCAACTAAGAATGATAAACATTATAAAATCGTTTGAGGTTTATAAAATCACTGGAAGAATATAAATTCGCTTGAGGTTTCAAAGTCATCTATAGAGTTGAAGTCTTTTTCAAGAATTTATAATCTGATTTTGTTGTATCTTCATTTACAAGATCTTTATATGATGCTTTTAATAGTTTTATTTAGTTTTTTAATTTGCCGCCTTCAGTGATCAGCTGGTCCACTTTTTTAAATAAGGAGTACTAAATAATTGCTCAAGTTAGAGTGATTTCAATTTTTGGTCCGTTACTTCATTTTATAATATCGTAAGAATAGTGGTGAAATTCGTTATCAATATATTTAGTACAACATACACAAGTATAAAAACATTAATTATCTGAATAGTATTATTAATTTATAACAAATAAAATTAGCAACCTTAGCAACAACAAACTGTGCGTTTATTTGCTATTATTATTCATGCTTACCAATGAATTTCGTTTGTAAGAGTTTTTTCGTCACAACGAAGCGAATTTTAATTGTTATAAATTAATTTAAGTTAAAGGAATACACAAACCAAAAACAGCTCTTTTGTTTATTTCCAATGGCTTGGAAAACAATAGAATACAACAAAGAAGAGCAATAGACATCAGAAGGAAGAAGCAAAATAAAAACTGAAAGTCATTTCCCCAGAAGCTCTCTCGAACGCCAATATTTAGCAGTCTCGGATTCAAGTCCGTGTTCCTTTTATTCATATGACACGTTTATTTGGTAAATAAATGGACCTTTAACTATCAATCAGTTTTATTTAATTTTTCTAATTCTAGACGAAATATTTTTTTCTGCTAAGAGTTATTTTCTTAATATTTAAATTCAGAATGCAAGACCTAACTGATTTAGGCCTTAATTGTGAGCACACAAACATATTATTTTACGTTTAAAGAATCTAGCCGCGGACACTTTGGTTAAAGCTGGTGCCTCTGAGCCGTCGGCACCCCTCACCTTTTTGGAAATCTTCTTAAAAATAACACAAAAACTGGACCACTTGGAATGCCCCCTCCCACCCAAAGCACCCATGGTATCAGTGTTCTCGACCTGGAGGCTCCCTGGCCCAAGGTTTTAATAGACAGGAACAAACTATTCTTGCCCGACTTCGAAGTGGTTACCTTAAATCAATGACATTTTCGAAAGGATTCAAGAACTTTGATATTTGTACCAACTGTTCTTCAGACCAGGCTTCGCCTAACCACATCCTCGCGTGCCTGGCACTCACCAAACAGGATTTAGCAGATGGTCCATGGGAGGTGTTGGATTTTTTGCGGGTGTATAATGTCATGGACCTGGTCTAGCACTGCTGGCCAATGGGGGCGTGCAACAACAACAATGTCATGTTGCAGCTAATGACGACAATTTCAATAATGCATTTTTAGAGTTGAAAGTCAGATTAGGAAAAACAAACCCCTTCTCATTTTTAAAGCTAATTTTTGTGATATTTTTTATAATATAACATTAAATGCAAACTTAAGCAAGCAAAAAGCATAATTTCTTATTTATGTAAAATAGGTCTATCATTCGTAGTTGGCGAGTTTGTTTTCACACTCAATTATATCAGTAAAGGTCATTTTTATGGACTCAAAATTTTATTCATCGATTCAGTTTTAATGACGACTACTCAAGAAGCATTTTCGCACCAAAAAAATGACACTGACTAAAATTCAAATCGATTTTGAAAAATCATGTACCTTCGATAACATTTTGAAGTCAATGAAAGTAACTCCTAAGAACAATACGTGGTGAAACTACTAAGAACGAAAGTGGTCGTTTCTGAGAGGTCATAGTTCCTTCTCTAAGACTTTTAGCTTTGAAATGTTTGACGCTGTTTGCTTTTTTTTTAATGAAATTCTGGATATTGAGCTCATCTTATCACTGCTGCATTATCAACCGACGGGATATTCCGTGCAATTCTGTAATAACAGAAAAGAGGTTATTCAACCAAAATTGGAATATTCACTCTCTGGAATATTCATTGGCAGCTATTATTTCAGCTTCAGTAGTAGAGGTTGCTACCACTGACTGTCTCTGGCTGAACCTCGAAATTACCGCTTCAGTTTCTTGGGATTTTTAATTCGCGTATTTTTGAACGCTAAATCGAATGAAATAAAAATAAAGTCTTCAAGATTAATAGTTCGAAAGTTAACAGTTTCTCTGTCCAAAAATGACTTTTTGTATATTAACTACGAATGTTTTTATATAGACGAGCGTTGTATTGAATCCATGTATTTTTTTAATGCTAAATTTTATGAAACAAAACCATAGTGAATAGGACTAATAGTTTATAGAAGTTCTATACTTTAGTTAGATTTCCTGTATAAAAAGTACAATTTTAGTACTTATACATATGAGTCTAATAATGATATCTAGATATATGAGCCACTGTCTTTTTTTTTCTGAATAAATTTCGAAAAAAGCAAAAGTAACTTGTTAGAGCCAATGGTTTAAAAGATGCAAGATAAAAGAATGAAAATGAAAAATTATAATTTTAATACTTGAAATCCTTAAATCTTTTTAACAATTAGTTTTATCGATATAATTTTGCTGTCATTCGATTCAGCTTAATACAATATTCAATATTCAGCACTTTTATTGTTTATTTAGTTACATCAGATTAGCAAGTATAAGTACAAAACTGTACTTTTTTACTATACTAAGTTATAAATGAAAACTGCAATAATAATTGAAGCACTAGTTTCATCCGCTTTGCTTTGATACAATTTGACACACCGTGAGAAATGCAATGTACAAAAATACCTATTGTTCGGATATGTATTTCTAACGTGCAAATGGTATACTCAAAAACTGTGCTTTTTGTAAGCATATTTTGTATATTATGCTACGTTTAACTAAAAAAATTCTGTAGCTTTCACCCCAAAAAATATTTGAAAATCCCACTCCCGGGTGACACTGTAAATAACTCAGAATCAAATTAAGGTATAAAGTATCTGCACTTTTGGGAGCATCATCCGTAAAATTCATTTTTAATATCATACAGCAATTTTTCAGTAATATTAACTTAACTACAGAGATACAGTGATTTTACTGTCTTCATTACTGTAAAAATTACGGTATTTGATTTTCTGTACGATAAAAATAGATTTTACGATAAAAACTACTGCCAGTTATTTTTTCCGTAATTTGATCCAGAATTTTTACAGTGTAAGTAAGATCAGGCGCTAGCATAAAAGCAACAAAAAATCTCCTCCTCAATATTATATAAAAGCACAGCTCGCATCCTAGACAAGCCCTAATCTCAAGAGAATGTTAAAGTGGCAAATTACTCATTGTCCTTTTTTGATGGTCATCATTCATGCAATCATGCATTTCCCATGTTATGCACTTGTTTTATGCAATGTCAAATCCAGGTACTAAGAGAAGTGGTTCATTCATATATTTACGTGAAACGTAATGAGAATGTTACTTAGAACACGGAAACAGTTCGTACGTTAAATAGTTAATGAAAAAAAATTTTTGCAGTGATTCATACATATGCAATGGAACGAAATAGATTTGTAAAAAGCAAATTTTTATTTATTATATATTAACACCGAGAAAAAAGTATGGTAAAATTTACCGTGTTTCAAGTTTTTTAATAAAAGCAAAAATGTAATGATTTCGGTAAAATTAACAACAAAATATGGTTTTAGAATATATGTAACAAAATTAGGTAAATGTGGCAAAATTCAGTAATTTTAAAACGATATCTTAGAACAGAGTATATACAACATTTATTTGGTTAAGTTTAATTTTCAGTTTTATATATTTTGATAAGTGTGTTACGATATGAATCAGAATTTCAGGTAAACCTTTTTCTTAAAAAAATTATCAAATGAATGGTTTAAATACTATATATTCCGATTTTATAAGCAGAGATAAAAACCCTTATGATTTAGGTAACATAAGGTTTTTCTTTACCAGAAATATCATTATCACACAGTTTGGTAATTTTACCGTAATTTCTTCTCGGTGAAAAAGATTTTGATTAAATTTAAACTAATGTTTACTCCTAACAAGCGTAAGTGTCTTCTCAAGCGTTTGAGCGCTTTAGAACACTTAGCAGATTTTAAGAGTGAAAGTCAGTGCAGTTTCGTTCACTTTTTAATTTTATTTATTTAAAATATTTTTGTTGCCATGTGCAAATACCTGAGATAAAAATGAAAAACTTGAAATTCTTCTACATCTTTAAGTCGAAATTTGGTAATTATAGCTGATCTTTATAAATTTTTGACGAATTTTACGGCAAGGAAAATGTGCTAAACATGTATATTAACGGGAACGAATTTATTTATTCTGATATTCACATTACTTGCGCTGAGTAATACTTGTGTTTTTAAATATACCACGGCACATTTATCGCATTTCTGTGCTGAGTAATACTTGCGCTTTAAAATTTGATTTCTCAGGAACTATTTGAACGATGTCGCTCAAATTTTGTATTTTGCCATGTAGAATTAGATACTTTGAAATGATGTAAAAAATTACATACCTTACAATGCAACATTTTTTATGACTAATATTAAAAAAAAAACAATAAAAAATAATAAATATTTCCTGAAATTTATTTTTTTGTAGGGAATAATTTTTGTATGAATAAATTTTATAAAAGTGTTCAAATTTTTTTCAATTTACTTAAGAAGTTCTCAAGATATGGCAAAAAAAGTAAAAAGGGAAATTAACATTAAGGGGTTCAAACGTTGGATCGCTCTCTTGAGCCAACTATAGAGACCATATTACTCAGATTGCGGCTAACTCCTATATTTTGAAGGTCAGAAATCCGAATCCATTGAAATGGTATGTTTATACAACGAAAGTATGTTTTTTGTGTCTGATTTCGTAACTTGAAATATCTTCTGCACTAAGTAATTAGCATATTTGAGGTTTCCCTCTCGAAGCATTAAGATTGAGTCCTAAAACATGAAAATCCGATCATTAGATCAAAATTTATTAAGGGTGGTCTGTTTTTTTTTAAGCATTGTATAGCATATATTAATGTAATTATGAATTTTAGCTTTACTGAATAACAAAAATGGTGGCGACTATGTCACACCAAGTACTGTAAAAAACATACTACACTGTTAAAATTTCCATTCTGAAGATATTGTAAAATAGCCGGCAGCAGTAAGTTCATTCAAGTAACGATAAAATTTACGATTGGGAAATTTTTTTTCTCCCTTATTTGTTTTTAAAATTAAGTTTAGTTTTAAAAGCGTAAGGCAGTGTTTCCTAAAGTGTGGTACGCGTACCCCCAGAGGTACGGGAACAGTTTAGCTGGAGTACGCGTTCTTATACGAAATATCTTGCAACAAACGAAAATTTCAAAATTTTTTATTTAAAAACAAGGCTAGCCATGAAAATTTACGATTACGTATTTTTCTATTGGCTATTTTTTGCAGAGTTAGCAGTTAGTAATTAGTGGTGTAAACAGTCAGTTGTGATTTTCAACTTTTGTGCAATGTTTTATAGTAAAAAATACATTCATTTATTTTCTTAGTGGTACACAGCGTTAAAATTTTTTTAAAGGGTTTACAAAAGTTATAAGTTTAGAAACACTGGCGTAAAGGAATTAAAACTATTTACAACTGGTACCGTTAAAAACCGTGAATACCAAACCATACAGTTCTCTAATCATTTACAACTGGCATAGTTTCTAAAATATAAAAATGAAATTTTCACGGACATTGGAGCTCTGGGGCTTCTGCGCCATTTATGCGTAGTTTTGTATTATAATAGTACAGGGTCACCAATTGGAGAGTGCAGGATACTAAAAACTTTTCATGTATTAAAGGAATGGAAGAAACATTGTAGTATCAAATCCAATATATTTCAAACTTCCCAATATATTCAATTGGGATATTTAAAAGGTATACCCAATATATTTTAAATATCCCAATATATTTCAAACGATATGGAAAATTTGAATCGTGAATTTGAGTGTTTACTTTTCAAGAAAATAATTCTACCGAATTTTTGGCAGTTATTGAAATTGATTTATCTAAGACCCTGTTTCATGTTTTATTCTTATTCAATTTCTTTATAAACTCCTTTTTTTAATTTCTCAAAATTTTACGAATTTTTATATTTAATTAGTAATTTGTTATACGTTGGGATTGCAGAAGTTATGAAGCTGGTGCTTACTAACCCCATTGTAATAATCACCAACAATATTTGAATGCCTCTTCGTAGACATATATTGAAATTTAATTGAAAATAATTAAATCTATTATAATAGAAAACAGAATTTTAAAATTTTTAATATTGAAGGCAAATTTATTTTAAAGCCTACATTCTCCTAATGAAGTGGGCCTCGGGAAAGTGACCTGATACACTGTTTTTGGCAGTTAACTGATACTAAATGCCTCTTTAATTTTATTTCATGAGTAGATAATTTGTTTATCATATGTATCTGCAAATATAACAAACCACAAACAATATAATAAATATCAACAAACAGTTTAAGTTATTGTCTTACATTTCAGTTTTAATTCAACTTCTTTTATTGAATATATTAACAGGCTCCAAGTAGTTCTGCCTTAGAAACTGTTAAAACAAACAACAACAAAAATTCCAAACGTGCCTTAATGATTAGACAAACATAAAATGCTATTGTTTACAGTCAATTTTTTTAGCCATCAAGAAGTATTAATGTTGAATAGAAATGCCGAGATCCGTGAAACACTGAGAAATTATAACCCGGTATAGTAATTTTTGAGATATTATTAAAAATAAATTGCGACAATTCCTTTTAAACTACACTCAATTTTCATTTTAAATTGCAATCTAATAAATTTTCTTCAATCATATTGAATTATTTGAGACACAAAAACTGCAATATTAAATGTGTATGTTGTTTTAACACGTTCTCGCCGGAGTGACCCACCGGTGGGTCACACTAGATTGTGATTTACTGAAGCCAGCGCACCGGAGTAAAAACTGGTAACAATAAATTTCATTTTTTAGTTTTTTCCCGGGAATAATAAAAATCCTTAACTATTAATTGTTTTTAACGGATGCAATTTTTATATTGAATTGCTTCTTCTTCGTGATAAATTTCCTTACAGTGAATTGTTATTGTTGAGAATAGATTAACTCCTCCCGAATATTTCCTAATATTGAAATAGTTCTTCTACCAGTATTTTCTCTTTTCCGTCCCGCTTTCAGGCCCAACACCCGGCGTGAACGTGTTAAAGATGATGCTTTATAATTAGGATTTGGTAAATTTTTTGTTACGTCTTATGTGAAACAATTCATAATAAACTTCTACTTTTTATACTTGTATAAATATATATTAAAAATGTATTCAATTTTTACTTTGTTCTCATTTGCATTCCTAGAAAAAAAATCCAAAAGACTTTTTTAATTTTTAAAATGTATTTTCATTTGTGTTATATTACACACCAAGCACTAATGTACTTTGACTGATTGAAATTTAGTAATTAGCACAACAATAGATTAAAACTTGGATAATCTATAAAAGATTTAAATAATCTTATATTGAAATGCTTGTAAATTTAAATTAAATAGTTGATGAAGAAATTATTTGATTCATATTAATTATTTAAATAGGGATTTCAATTAAGCTGATTTAAATGAACAAACATTGATGATTACTCCACTTAATAAAAACATACATCAAATTTTTTGTAATTAATACTTCAAACTTAATCAAAACAAATTAAATAATTAGCACAGGGCAAAAATCAGATATTTTTTTTTATTAGATGAAAATAAAATAACAGTAGATATATCATGCAAAATGTATAGATATAATTTTAATTCTGTGTCAAAAAGCATTAATAACAATAATGTTTGTTATTGAACATGTCTTATAAAATAAAAATAGGCAATTTTTGATGAAGAAAACTAATTAGGATTAAAATAAATAAAAATCTTATTTATCTGACACAAAGGGGGAAGAAATAATATCAACGAATGATAATGACTGCTTACTGACTCCATTAAAGTTAAAAAGAATACAACACTCGCTGACTGTAGTTTCACACATTTGAATTCGAAAAGAAGAAATCCTATGTTACTACTCTGAGTTAAAACAAATAGTAATCTAAATTATCATACCATGTTTGAATTTTTTTATGCTTTCTGTTTTCACCCAATAACAGTCCTTTTTTTATTTTACAGAGATCGGAATACAAACTGAACAAAAAATTCATTTACTTTCAAATGTAAACTTAAACACATAATTTTTTGTATTATAGCCATTTTTTATATTATTTTATTATAATTCATAACCTACAAAAAATGCAAAGAGGGAAAAAAGTTCAATTATCGCAATACAAAAAGTGTTTCTAAAAATATGATAATTATAAATCGTGCTGAATGTTTAAAAATTTCTTGAACAATTTTAATCGATTACATAATCCTATTTTATTAAGATTATATTACTTACTTAAAAATAAGAATTAGCAATATTTGATGCATTGAAGTTTTTAAAATGCTAAAGTGATTCTTACTGACAGATAAACACAATTATTTTAACAATAAATCAATAAACTACCACAAAAAACTTTTCAACTTCAACGGTTCTTAGAATTATGAAGTACGTGTACAAACACAGGCAGCCGTGGTCACGTATGGCACATGAGCAGAAAACGCGTACAAAAAAGTGATTACAGAATTGATTTTGTGAGTACCTTTCTGAACTATTTCAAAAGTGATGTCACAGAAATGTGACAAAAAAGTGATTACAAAATTGTTTTTGTGAGTACTTTTCTGAACTATTTCAAAAGTGATGTCACAGAAATGTGACGAAAAAGTGATTACAGAATTGTTTTTGTGAGTACCTTTCTGAACTATTTCGAAAGTGATGTCACAGAAATTTTTCTGTAAGCACTCTTTTATACATTTCAATTATGATATTCCAGAAACATGTTCGTTATTACTTAATCTTGTTACGTTTCTTCTGAATTGTTGCATGCTTGCAATATTGTTGTGACTTTGTGTGCTTTACGGGTATGTTGCCCTTTTTTAGTTTTCGACCCAATTTTTTATGGAATTTTTATTGTGTGTAAGCAGTAGACTAGACCTTGTAATTGTTGTAACTGTAATAAATCAATAATATTGCATTCAATTTTAAGATTTTATTACATTGGTATCTAGTATTCAGCTCAGCGTATTCCATTTATCGAATTAATTTTTTAAAGAGAATGTAAGAGAATCTTAATCTTCAATAAAGGATTACAACCATCTTATTTTAGAGTTCTAAGATGAAGTAAAGCTTATAAAAAAAACAAATTTATATTTTCTATTAACTTCTATTCAATTTTTTATGCTTTTTATGTTCAGACACTTAAAAAAAATTTTGTATAGTGAATGTAATACAATATCGATCTTAATATCTTATAAATATACTTTTTTTAAAGTTTATTTTTAATCCTTTTCTGCACAGAATATTGAAATTTTCTAAAAGTGTTTGTTTAGTATGAATCATATATTTTTTTGTAGGCAAAGAAGTAGATAAATCATGCTTCATGAGACTTTGATTAGTTTTAAAGGATTTCTTAGCTTTAAGGGACTTATTTCCATAAAAAAAAAATCCTCTACTTTTATGATAAAGAATTTTAAATTGAAAAATATATTAAACTGCTGTTTCCATAAAACAGCACATATCGATTATTCTAAAGAAAATCTGCAATGTTTACATAGATTTTCCATTTTAAAATATTATTAAGACAGTTTTTTAAAGTGAACCTTAGTTTATTTTGCTTAGATACTCTCAATATATGTTTCTTAATGTTATTAATTTAATGGTATGACATGCAGAAAAGATTGTGCGAATGATGAGGAATATCTTTAAAAACCAATCATATTACGCTATTGGAATTTTCATTCCAAAACTACGGTAAAATATCCAGAAGCAGTCACCATTCATAAAGTTTATGGTAAAGAACATTTTTTTTTTACCTTCATGGTATTGAAATCATTTACAACTTACTGTTAAAAGATCATGAATATTAAACTATACGGCTTTTTAACAATTTACAATTAGCATAGTTTCAAAAACGTAAAAAAGAAATTTAACTGGACATTGGAGCTAGAGTTAGAGTGAGTGATGGGTATTGGAGTTAGGTTGTGGTTCAATTGTGTTTTATCAAATGAACCGAGAAATGTGGTTTATTTAATTCATCTAGTTATTTCACTTATCGAAAGGGAAGGAAAATAGTATACCTTTTCGTGTTAAGCAGCTTTACTACGCTGCACAGTGGGACAGAATCAGAAAAATGCGGCCAAAGTTAGAAAATTAACTTCAATGTTCTAAAAGTTGATCACCTATAAGTTTTTTGGGTCAAAATTTCAAAAAAACAAAATGGCGGATCCAAAATGGCGGATGATTCTTGAAAAAATTGCAAATAAATAAATAAAAAATTTTTACTGGTAGTTTTTGAGATCTTTGATTACAAATTTGTGGTTAATTATTCTAATAAATAAAGTAATGGATGTAAAATCGCAAATATTTCTCAAAACAAATTTAAACTAAATAAATTGAATCAGAATATTTAAGATTGTTAATTGCAAATTCGATTATCGAATTTTAAAAAAATAATGAATCTATTTTGCTAGATATAAAAAATTTTGAAAGTGTTATAACAAAAATAATAATCTCGAGGTTATTTTTATAATTTTTTTTATTCACGAAGTATTATTTTTATTAAACAACGCTTATTAAAAATCGATATATCAGCCAAATTCGGAAAATAATCGCAGCTAATTTTCTTTTAGTTCTTGAGTATATATACCAAACAAATGTACACATTTTTTTTTACATCGGCAACGTAAGGCTTTTTTATAGAGCACCCTAAAGTTACAATTTCATTGTACAGGGCAGAAATAGGGAACTGGCTCTGGTTTTAATAGTATTTATATAAAAAAATGAATTCATATATATCTTAGAAATACATTTATGTATAAATCATGCACAGTTTTAATATTTTTATTTACTATAAGGATTTATCACATTAATAAAAATTCAACAGAAAAATTTTATTATTTTTATTTTGACTTTGTTTCCATTTAATTGCTATTTTCATTAATAAACCAAAAAAACGAAATACACCGTCATATTCCTTGGACATTTTACTACAAGAAACCATATTGAGATTTTTTTCTTTTCTTATAACTTCATTTTTTTTTTGACGGCGAAAAATGATTTTTGTTCCACAGTGCGCTGTCATCTATGCGTGATTGAGAATATTATATTCCAGTAGTCCAGGGTCACAAATTGGGAAGTGCAGTCTATTTGTGTTGAAGGGGAAAAGGAATGGACAAAATATTTCGGTGTCAACGTACGGACTCGAACCCCCATTTTGTCAGACCTGAGATTGACAGGTTAGCCCTCTCGGCTAATAAGTACAAATCTAGAAAGAACTAAGTGGCTTCATTAGGTGGGCACAGTTGTTGTGATAAAATTCTGGTAGTTTAACCGTATTAGGCTAAGGCAGTTAATGAACCGTTTTTTTTTTGCAGTTAACAGTTTGAATACCATCTATGTTATGGTTATTTGACTGTTTTGTTTGAATATGTTAAAATAACATTGCAATATATTGTTATTTAACCTTTTTTCCGAGAATTTTGCTAACAGAGTAGGAGTTGTATTTTGGGTAAGTCCTTTACCTTGTAGTCCTTTACCTCTCATCCTTGTTAGTTACCTTTAGTTAACGTGTAGTTGGGTAAGTCTTTGGCTGTCTTACCGGCACAAAAGATTGAAAATTTGTTTCCACAAAAATGTTTATTTTTTCAGCTACGAGTAAGAGAATAAAAAATAGTATATTTTATCCTATTATCTTACGTTCACAGAAGTGGTAAAAAAAATTGTGATTAGTATTTTTTTTAAAGTGCAAATTGGGAAAAAAAATATTTTGCAATGTCATAATCGCATGTTTTCTGATGAAAGGCATTTTTCCACATAAATAAAGTAAAACTAGGTTAATCACGCAAAAATAATGGCACAAAAATTAACTTACTAAACCAAGAAACAACTACATTATTTTAAGAAAAAATAAGATTCTACCTGTATTTGTGCTGTAAAAGGGTTTCTTCAAAAATGACCTTTCAAGTGGTTACACTAAATGGACAGACTATTCAGTGAACAGTGGTTGCACTTAATGGACAGACTATTCAATGAACAATGGTTACACTAAATGGACATACTATTTAATGAACAGTGGTTACACTAAAAGGACAGACTATTCAATGAACAGTGGGTGCACTTAATGGACAGACTATTCAATGTACAGTGGTTACACTAAATGGACAGACTATTCAATGAACAGTGGTTACACTAAATGGACAGACTATTTAATGAACAGTGGTTACACTAAAAGGACAGACTATTCAATGAACAGTGGGTGCACTTAATGGACAGACTATTCAATGATTAGTGGTTTCACTTAAGGGACAGATTATTTAAGGAACAGTGGTTACACTAAATGGACAGACTATTCATTGAACAGTGGTTACACTAAATGGACAGACTATTTAATGAACAGTGGTTACACTAAAAGGACAGACTATTCAATGAACAGTGGTTACACTAAATGGACAGACTATTCAATGAACAGTGGTTGCACTTAATGGACAGACTATTCAATGAACAGTGGTTGCACTTAATGGACAGATTATTTAATGAACAGTGGTTACACTAAATGGACAGACTATTTAATGAACAGTGGCTACACTAAATAGACAGACTATACGATGAACAGTGGTTGCACCTAATGGACAGACAATTCAATGAACAGTGGCTGCACTTAATGGACAGACAGATATTTTATTGATTATCCTCGGATATGCACTGTGAGTGAAACCGATTTGCAATGTTGACCATTACGCATCTCAATGTTGACCAAGCAAGTGACTACACTTAATGGACAGACTAATGTTTCAGTTTGCCAAAATAATTTAATTTTTTTTTCTTGCTGTACTATATTTTTGAGTTTGTAATTTATTTAAAATTTTCTCATCGTTCTCTGTTTCAAAAATGAAAAGTTAATTAAAGCTGTGTATTGTTTTTGATTTCATCTTTTTTCTTTTCGAAGCTTAAAGAAAATGTTGGAAAACGAAAGTGAAAATTAAATAAGGATTATTATTTTATTTTTTTTCATCTAAGACTTTTATATTTATTTAATTATTCATATAAATGTAGAGCTCAATCTTATGTTAACTTTAAGCAATATAAACCATGAGTTTTCAATAAAACGTAAGATGATAAAACAAAAAGCATTTGTGTAATAATTATAACGAAACTTCAACTTAATATAATTATATAAAAAATTACTTAAACTGAATGAAAATAAGCTATAGTTCATTAATTGTTTCAGTCTGAAACTGGAAATGGATGTTGAAAATGTTATTTTATTTTATTTTATTTTATAACCGTCGTTGAACAGCCGACCCAATTTCATGGGTTTACGACTACTTACGTTCAACTCCGTAGCCTTGTAATTTTGAACCAATCCAGAAGACAAGGAAACTCCTGGATCAGTACCCCCAGAGGTATTGATTTGTTGTGGGAACATGGAGGACTTTGAGACTCGACAGATTTAACGTGCATCAGTCACCATTTACTACACGGGGAGTCTTCGGCCGGCGAGGATCGAACCCACGACCTCTTGGATATGGGCCCAGCGCCCTACCGACCAGGCTATCCCGGCCCTTGAAAATGTTATTGAAAAATAATAAGTAATGAATTATTTTCTGTTCGAAATTAAGATATTTCTATAGTACTAGTGGGCTGCGCCCCCTGCTAGCTTACGCTCGCCAACCCCTGAAAATTGCTGCGCAATCTTATACGGTTTGCTTATCAAACCAAGCTCGCTTCGCTCGCTACTAACTTAGGCACATTGCAAATGCACAAAATTCTAAAAATTCAAAACAATCATTCAAATCAATATAACAACTTTTTTTTAAAAAAAAATTACATCTTTTTAGTAATGACTAAGTTGTGGCGTTATCAAAGACTCATCGCATAGAACGTCACACAGAACGTCATCTTCATTAAAATGCAACGCAGCTGGAAGAAGCCGATCTCTCAAGATGCAAATCAGCTTTCCCGGACTGCGCGCGCCTACACTCAAGAAGGATAAAAACCAGCTCACCGTCGATCAGGATGCCACTTCGACTGCGGCTCTCACCCGGAGATGTGCGCTGGACCTAAGCCACCTAGTCCCAAAATACTGATGCCTTTCTACTTACTTTGATGTGGATTTTATGTTGTAAAACGCATTTTAGAATTTTAGTTGTTTATGAAGGAAATAAACCAAGTTATAGTTATAAAATGTCTGGTATCTTTTTAAATACTTCCAAACACCAAAGATGGTGACCCCAGGACTAGAACTAATTTCAATGGAGTCTTGCAAGATTCAAGAAATTTCCTTACGTAAGTTCCTTATTTTTGCTCATAAAAGGTCCTCTGCCGTACTAGGAATATTCTGTGCCTTTTTCGCATTCTTTTCTACAATGCCTACTGATACTGAAGTCATGCGTGTGGCTGTTAAAACACCTCCTGTTTGGAGGGATAATATAGAGTTGTGGTTTAGTAACATTGAGTCCCAATTCGAAATTGCAACCATTACTGCGGACGGTACAAAATTCCACTATGTTGTTTCTGCGTTGGACAGTGAACTTTCGTCTTTTGTCTCTGACATAATAAAAAACCCTCCGGCAGAAGATTCCTACGTAGCTCTCAAAAAACGTCTAATCGATCAGTTTTCCGATTCTGAAAGTGCTCGTATTAGGACTTTATTATCTGATATGTCATTGGGTGATATGAGACCGTCTCAACTTTTACACAAAATGACCCAATTGTCCGCTACTAAAGTTTCAGATGAGGTACTTAAAATGCTCTGGCTTCAACGTTTACCATTAAACATTCAACAAATTTTATCAGTCAGTTCGGATAAGTTAGAAAGTCTGGCTACAATAGCCGACAAAATCTCTGAAATTGCTATTATAACCCCTACAATTTCCGCAATGCAAGATGACTCAGATAGAATTAGTAGACTAGAAGCAACTGTTGTCGAACTGAATAAAACCATAAAGAGACTTTCATCATTTAGGTCAAAATCTCCCAGAAATAGATTGCGAAGCAAGTCTCCAGCGAGAAAATAGTATTCTACGTGCTGGTACCATTTTAAATTCGGAAATAAAGCGCTTAAATGCCAGCAACCATGCAGTTTTCAGGAAAACTAGCTTGCTCGCATGTTTCGGCGACGGCTGTTGCGAGTTATGATCATAGTCGCTTATTTATTAAAGACCAAAATTCCGGTACGAAATTTTTGATAGATAGCGGATCAACAGTTTCGGTTTATCCCGTTCAGCGTCCAGCGAAACATCTTGATAAAAATATCCAATTACTTGCTGCTAACGGCTCGAAATTTTCCACTTATGGGAAAAAGGTGCTTACATTGGACTTAGGATTTCCGCGAACTTTTCGGTGGACCTTCATTCTGGCTGATGTGTCACGGCCGATTTTAGGTGCGGATTTCCTTGAACGATTCGAACTTATTCTGGATATTAAAAATCGTCAACTAATCGATAACACATCTGCAAAGTACATTCGTGGTTTCTACACCTCTCAGCCGAGTAATAGCATTACCGCAATAGGTAAAAATTCGGTATATCATGAACTTTTATTTAAATTTCCGAATTTGACAAATCCTTCAGTTAATGTCGTAGTTAAGGATCACGGTACTACACACTGTATTATCACAAAAGGTCCTCCTCTCTGTTCCCGAGCTCGTAGGTTACCGCCTCATAAATTGGCTGCCGTTAAAGAACAACTTCAGGAGATGGTTGACCAGGGAATTTGCCGCCCTTACAACAGCCCCATACATCTCGTGCCAAAAGGGAAGAATAATTGGCGTATTTGTGGGGGTTACCGCTGGCTCAACGACGCCACGGAGCCGGGTAGATATCTAATACCACACATTCAGGATTTTGCTTCCGAATTACATGGAAAAACAATTTTTACAAAACTGGATCTAAAACGCGCATATCATCAGATACCTGTTGAACCTAGTGACATTCCAAAAACTGCTTTAATCACTCCAATAGGGTTGTTTGAATTTAAGTACATGACTTTCGGATTAAGGAATGCAGCCCAAACCTTTCAACGGTTTATTGACGAAACATTAAGAGGTTTAAAATGTTTCGCATACCTTGACGACTTACTTATCGCGTCAACGGATTTTGAAACACATTTATCGGACTTGGAGGCCATTTCACACGTTTATATGCTAAAGGACTGGTTTTAAATTTAAAAAATTTTGTATATTTATTTTTAAATAATTAACAGTTTATAGTTTATAATTTTTTACGAAATCCTAAAAATTTATAAAATAAGAAGAATTTATTTCATAACATAATTTTCAATCGAAATGATCTTACTTACTTAACAAGAGAGGATCTTTCAAATTAGCCGGGAGTTAGGGCAAAATTATCCTCATTTACCTTGCTTTCATATTTCATTATTATTATCAATAATAATAATAACAATAATAAATGAATGACTCTGCTGAATAAAGAGAAAAATATTTATCAGTTATTGAAGTGACCGGTTTTTTTCATAAGTCGATACATCAAAAAGATGAAAATAAAATAATTCATTCAAAGAGTTAATATCAAATTAAATTTCCTATATTTTCTTTTCCATCGTCTATGACTTAAATCCATTTACTAATAATTCAGACTGAAGAGACCTTTCTACAAAAATATGACATTACAACTATTTATGTTCTTTCCTAAGATTTATTATCTTTCGATGAGATATTAAAATTTCAGCAATGTTACAAATATTTATAAGTTAAAATATTGATATTTATAATGTATAATATAGATATTTAAAATTAAATAAATTAAGACTACGAAAAAGAACTCTTAATGCATAGAAAAATTGATTCAAAGAAAAATCGATTTCACTCGCGAACAAAAGGGTTTTTTCCGCATTATGACCCGATTTCACTGCATGATAACTCTCAGGAAGAACTGATTTCACACTTTGAACATAGCAATCCCCAAAATGCAAGAGAGGAAGATCTATCCATTAATTACGTGAAAAATGGATATAGACCGAGCTTTTCCCTTTGGTCCTCGAAATTTCCGACGTTTTTTAACTCAAGAAGAGTGTTTATTATCACTGTGCACCTCATTAGCTTGTTTATTTTTTGCGGAAACATGTCAATAAACCAATCGGTTTAATATGGCATCAAAGAGCTTATAAAAAATAGATCTAACTTTAATAACTTATTTATATAACGCCAGCGATACCAAACTGAAATTTTCAAAAACTGAGTTACCCGTTGAAGCAATATTCCAAAGAACAAAGTTTTTTTTAACTATTCTTCAAATAATTAATAATATTTTTTACATTTTAAACAGTAAAATGTTTAAATGTTTCATAATACGTTGAAAGTATTAATGTAAAGCAATGACACACTACAATTACACTAATTTTAAAGTAAATATATGATGTAAAATATTTGATAGAACAAAAAAAAACTTATTAAACAATAATATATATATATATATATATATATATATATATATATATATATATATATATATATATATATATATATATATATATATATATATATATATATATATATATATATATATATATATATATATATATATATATATATATATATATATATATATATATATATATATATATATATATATATATATATATATATTGTGTGTGCGTGCAAAATATTTTTATAGCTAGCGTAATGAATAGTTTCTCGGGACTGTGGTTAGGATAATGTGTTGTTTATAGAATTTAAAACAATAAAATGAGGAAATTGTGACACACCGTATTAACTCAGAATGTTTGTAAAACACTATAATTAGTCGACATGTGACATTCGGAATGTAGTTTTTTACCCTGAATCCTATAAAACCACCAAAGAAGTTTTCCCGCGCTTTCTCAGTTGTTTACCCAAACAATTAATAAAGTAAAAATGCAAAATGAATGTTGTACTCAAACTAATGAACTTAATGAAATTATTGCAAATGTACACAATGAAATACCTAAACTACCCCTCATTAATGTACAACTTAAAGATTGTTCTGTCCCATTTCTGATTGATTCAGGCTCTTCTCTTTCAATAATTTCTAATAATTTCTAATGAAACTTAAACATAACATTAAATATAAATATATTTCTCGTTCAGTTTCAATTAGTACTATAAACTCTAAGGTTTCATTTCTAGGTTGTATTCAAATCTCATTTAAAATTAACAACAAACTATACAAACATACACTTTTTGTTACACATTTAGATAATTCAGTTTTTGAAGGGATATTGGGATATGATTTTATGCTAATGCATAACATTCAATTGTCACCTAAGGGCAATTTTATAACAATTAATGGCGAAAAAGTACCATTAATAGGACAAAAACAAACTACGGATAATGTAGACATTGATTTTGATGGAGATATTGTGTCGGATATTTGTGGAGAGATTCATAATGTAAACAAAATCTAAACAAACAAAATTTGGACACTAAACAAAATGGTCAAGCTGTACTAAATCATAAAATTTTGTTGAATCCTGAAGAATATATTTATGCTAAAGTAATAGTTAAGAATCCTTTGAATACTAATGTAATTTTTGAACCAAGAATAGACTATAAAAATATTGAAATATATTCTTCAATACATAATTTAGAACAGGTTAAAAATTTTCATGGATTCTATAACAAAAATAATAAATACTATGCTTGTAATATTTTTCTTAAAAATAAATCTGAAGAGACTTTACATTTAAATAAAGGACAAGCTATCGGCCAAATGTATCCTATAGATACTATCCAAGATTATGACTATTCAAAATTAAATTTAAATGATTCTATTGCCAATAATCAAGAACTAGACCAAACTAAAAGACAGGAATTTTTAAATTTAATTGTACCAACAAAAGATATTGTGGACTTAAGAAAAAGGGAATTGAAAGAAGATGATTTCCAGCTAGGTCATCTTGATGAAGCAAAACAAAAGCAATTAAAACATTTATTGTTAGAGAATTATCAAGTTTTTTCAAAATCTTTAAAGACACTCGGGCACACAGATAAAGTAATACCTGAAATTTCTTTTATTCATGATTATCCTATTCGCACTTTGCCATTTCCTGTGCCTCAAGCTCTTCAACAAGAGACACTTAAGCAATTGCATGAAATGGTCGAAGCAGGATTGATCGAAAGGAGTGCAACACAGTGGTCTTGCCCAATGCTTTTGGTTAAGAAAAAGAATACTAATGACCCCAAACAAAAACAAAAATTTAGATTAGCTTTAGACTTACGATTAATTAACAGCATTGTTAAACATTCGGCTTACCCACTTCCTAAGATTCAAAATATCATTCTAAATTTATCTAATTATAAATTCTTTTCATCATATGATCTTCCTAGTGCTTTTTGGCAATTGAACCTCCCTGAAGAATACCAAGATAAACTAGCATTTACAACCCCTTGGGGAACTTTTAAAAATAAAAGATTAGTTTTTGGCTTAAAAACAGCTTCTGCAACTTTTCAGGCCCTTATGGATTCAATAATTGAGGAAACTCGACTAGAGGGAATTTTCGCGTATCAAGACGATATAGTCATTGCAAGTAATTCTTTTGAGGAAACTGTAGAAAAACTTAAGGTTCTCATTTCTGTTTTAACTAAATATAATATAACTCTCTCACCAAGTAAATGTAAATTTCACCTTCAAGAAATTGATTATTTAGGATTTAAAATATCAGAACAGAAAGTTTTACCAATTGAATCAAACATCATTAAAATTACATCTTTTCCTATTCCAAAAACTAAAAGACAACTTAAGAAATTCATTGGTGTTTGTGGATATTATAGAAATTTAATACCATGTTATGCTAAGCAAATTCAACCGCTAATTGATTTGACCTCCCCTAAAGTTAAATTCAAATGGACTCAAGAACATCAGAATGTTTTTAATTCTCTACAAGAGATATTTTTCAATAAACCATTTATAAGACTCCCACAATGGGATAAAGATTTTATTTTAAATACAGATGGTTCAAATTTTGCTATTTCTGGTGTACTTTTACAGGAATTTGATGGTAAACTGTCTCCTGTGTCATATTTTTCCAAAACACTTAAAAATGCAGAAAGAAAGTACCCTGCCATCAAAATCGAATTAATGGCTATAGTAAAATCAGTTTTGGCTTTTAAACATTATCTGTATAATAGACATTTTATTATTTTATCTGATAGTAAACCCCTTAAACATTATAAGAAAACTTCTTCTCCCATGGACTTAACAACTAGATGGTTAATTCAGCTAAGCGAATATTCTTTTACTTTTAAGCACATTTCTGGAGTCAAAAATGTTTTGGCAGATTATTTTAGTAGATTAGAACAAGAACCTCCCCAACAGGACATATGTAGTAATCCTCAATTACTTCAAGTGAATGATGAAATATTTCCTTTTATTGAAAACTGTAATGATGATGAACAAAATTATATAAATAATACCAATGTAAACAAAGACCCCCTTTTGGAAATTTCAAATCATACATTTTTAATTGAACAAAAATTGGATAAAAATATCAAGAAAATTTATAGCAATATTGAAAACAAACAATTTACTAAATCCAATCAACATTACTTTATTGATTCTGATACTAAATTATTAATGTATGTGCACATGGAAAATGATAGAGAATTTCCTGTCATTGTTGTTCCTAAATCCTTGATATCTAAAGTTCTTGCAATAATTCATCTTCCACATTTTGGAATTAAGAAAACTTACCAATTTTTAAAATGTAGATATTTTTGGTATGGTATGTATTCAGATACAGAAAATTTTGTTAAATCTTGCCCCAAATGTATGGAAAATAAACATCATAGAATACCTCACGCTCCTTTACAAAATAATTTTATTCCCAAAAGACCATCTGAATTTGTTTCTTTAGACATAGTAGGACCTTTTTCTAATCAACAATATATTTTAACTCTTATTGATCATTTCAGCAAACATTTAGAACTTTTTACATTAACAAAAATTACTACCGAAGCTGTCACTGATTGTCTTTTTGCATTTATTTGCACTTATGGCAGACCTGATATGATCTTAACAGATTTAGGTACTCAATTTACATCAGAAATATTTGAATATTTTTCAAAATCATTAGGAATTAAAATGAATCACACTACCTGTGCACATCCTGCCGCTAATTCTGTTAGTGAACGAATTAATACCAGCATAAAATCAACAATAAATTCTTTAATGAAAGATGGCATAAATTTTAAAAATGCAGCAAGAATTCATAAAAACTTGTATAATGGTGCTAAGCATAGCACAACTGGATATTCACCTAATGTAATACATTTCGGTCGAAATTTGTCATTAATGTTTGATACTTATAATCCCGATATTCAAGTACAACAAATAGATAAAGGGTTATTTAATACAAGTAATACACACCAAAATACTACTTTTTGATTTAAATACTTTTACTGTGAAAAGCTAATGCAACTTTTAGTGAATGTTTTTAAATGAGCTATTTAATAATTGTTTAAAATAAAGATAAGAATTCTTTTTGCTGAGTATAAATATTTAGATGAACATAATAAAATGTTCAGATTTTTTTTCATGCTGAAATATATAAGTTTGAAATAATGGAGGCAAACAAAACTGAAGTAAATTATTTTTCTCAAGAAAAGGACTTGTACGAAAAGGAAGATAATATTAATATTGTAAGTTTGCTCTTCTCTCTGAATTGAGAGAAATTAAAAATATCCTGGCCAGGTCATGACAATGCTCAGCTAATGAAGCATTTTAAATACTCAGCAAAATTTTTCATGTATAGCTCAGAACATTTACATATGATATTTAGTAACTTGAGTGTTAAAAGTATATCTTAGAACTACAACTGTATGTTCTAAAAATTTTTTTTTGAATAATAATTTTACTTTGATATTTAATTATACATAAGTGTATATTTCATATTTTGTTCCTTGAATATATTATGTTTCAATGCATAAAAAAAAAAATTTTTGTAACTTGGGAGGAGATCCAATTTAAAAAAAAAAAAAAAAAAAAAAAATATATATATGTATATATATTTTTTTTCTGTGTCCAGCGGGGATATATGTGATGCCAGAATTGGCATACACATATTTATTTTCTATCTTTTAAAATATCCTTCATTACTTAAGCTTATTTTTATTAATAGAATTACTTTTAAAATAAATCAAAAACTTAATCTTTTTAAGCGAACATAAAATATTTATTTCTTCTCTTCCAGATCAATGTAACGGATACTTTCTTTTTATTTCATTATTATGCAGACATATAAATTCACTGTCGCCTATAATCGAAAACAAAAATCTATTTATAACTTTTTATTCTAATTTTCCAACGGCTAAATGTTTCGGTTGCATGGTTATAATAATTCACATAAATTTGTTGGCGACTCGTGATCGCCAAGGTGTTCTTTTTAACCCATGTGGACATGCTAGTTGGCTTTGTTTTTGGCTATGATATATTATGATAAATCGCCAAATTTTGGATCTCCTACCCATACTCTTTCTCTGTCCGTTGAGAATAAATATATTCACTTTTAATTTCAAATTGGTGAAGGCTGGGAGCCCTTTGGGCCTCCCAGTCTTAATTTTCTAACGGTCAGAAATGTTCTGGCTTTATGATCTCTCAATAGAGAGTATTCTTATTTCATCCCTTTAAGGGATTTCTTATTTTTTGAAGAAATGGCCATTTCATAATTTACAAAATTATGCTTAATAAAATCTAAATTTACATTCAACGATTTGTACATCATTTCCTGGAAACGTTATTGTTTTTATTCATTCAATATTGGCCAAAATGAACATTCATAATTACACTATACATTAACCACGCCTAATGAAGGAAGCAGCAAAGCTTTCATCATTATAGTGGTATTTCTATTATCCCGAACTGCAGTGGTGTAAAAGATAGCAAATGGCGTTTAGAATAACAGAGGGAGAATAAAACTCTCGGGGATGTTTAACACTCATCACTTCTCTTGTTCTAGGGATTAGCGGTGCCCTTTCTTGAATTCATCCCCCAGTCTCAGAAAGAGCCCACCAGAGGATCTCGATTTCTTACTTTTGCGCCCACGTGAAAAGGTTAAAGGGAGCCCTCAGGTGTAGTCTCGCCGTCACTGAAAGATGGATGGAAAAATTACCGATCGTCCTCCTGGGAATACGAACCGCCTTAAAGGAAGATCTCAACAGCAGAGCTGGTATACGGCTGTAATCTTCGTCTGCCTGGCGAATTTTTTTCTTCTATTTCAGGTACGAACTCTCAACAGCAACTGCTACTATCCTTGAAGGAGCACTTCCGGCAGATTCGACCTACACCTACGTCACGTCATGGATCGACGGAGATGTTTGTCCATGCTTCCCTGAAAGATACTGCGCATGTTTTTATCCGTGATGATGCTGTCCGTCGTCCATTCCAGTTTCCTTACCTTGGTCCTTATCCTGTGATCGAACACAAGCCGAAGTTTTTTCAAGTCCAGATCGGAACTAAAAAGAGATGGATCTCCACTGATAGACTAAAGCCTGTCCATTCTTTTTCACAGATTCAAGGGGCTCCAGTCATCCCGCCGCCGATACGTCCCGTGAAGTCTGCTCTTAAGACGTCCATAACAACTCGGTCCGGCCGACACGTCAGTTTCCGGACTCCCGTACCTCAGCGTTCTGGACTGGTGGGGGAGTCCTGTGGCGTTATCAAAGACTCATCGCATAGAACGTCACACAGAACGTCATCTTCATTAAAATGCAACGCAGCTGGAAGAAGCCGATCTCTCAAGATGCAAATCAGCTTTCCCGGACTGCGCGCGCCTACACTCAAGAAGGATAAAAACCAGCTAACCGTCGATCAGGATGCCACTTCGACTTCAGCTCTCACCCGGAGATGTGCGCTGGACCTAAGCCACCTAGTCCCAAAATACTGATGCCTTTCTACTTACTTTGATGTGGATTTTATGTTGTAAAACGCATTTTCGAATTTTAGTTGTTTATGAAGGAAATAAACCAAGTTATAGTTATAAAATGTCTGGTATCTTCTAAATACTTCCAAACACTTAAAAGTCATTAAAATAAATTTGAATTCAAATAAATGACATGTAATTCGTGAAACCTATTAGAAATGTGCTATAGTATAAAATCTTAAGATACGATTTCCAATTTCCTTAAGATACAATCTCTTTAAAAAGGTTAAAATTTTGGCTATAATTAAGTATATTAAAAATTGAAATAAGTGAATTGCTATGGAAAAATCTTCATAAACAAATAAATTCTAGTAAAACAAATAAATTCGTGATATAAATCAAAAATCGTCAAATAAATTCTTAATATATAAATTCGTGAAAAAAAGCACTTTCGACAAAATACTAAAATAGAGATCTATCGACAAGGACTACTCACTTCTGCCTAGCTTATTGCTCTCTCTGGTTATTTCCGTTTCCGTTTTTAAAAGCGCTATATGTTGAGCCATCTCAGCTAGATTTGGAATGTGACATTTTTTGCGGCAATCATTGGTCTATTTTCTAGCGTTGCCATTCGGGGAGTTGTAATGAGGCTTTTTTTGTCGCCGTGTAAGAGAAATATATATATAGATAGTGTGTTAAGTTTAGAATTCTATTGTAAAATAACTTCAACAAATCAATATTTCCATAATTTTCAATAAAATTCAATCAAATTAAAAGGAAGAAAAAATGTGACCTTAATAGTTACAGTGAAACTGACACTTCATGTAAAAACGGAGAAGAATTACTTTAACCTATTGAAAGTAACTTCTATCTCTTCCATTTCTTAACTTTAAGATGATAGTGACATCTAAGTGAGATATGTAAGTAAAAGTTAAGTAGTTAATATTAAAATATCTTTTTTTCGCAGTTATATCATTTATTTGCATTTATTTAGTTATGTATGTTAAATATACAGTTATTCCTTATATTTATTCAACCAACTAAAATTTCAATAGAATCCAAGATAACAAAACAAAATTAGTCGTACATAGCTACAACGAAACTGAAACTTCATATAATAATAAATAAAATTATTTAAACTGAATAAAGCTAACTTCTAATTCAATAGTTTTGCTTTTTAAAAAAATAAGATAATATTGGCATATAGGAGAGATATTTAAGTGAAAGTTACACTGTAAAAAATGGACACTCAAATGTCACTAAACTTTCTTCCTTTTGACGAAACTATTTCTTGGTATATGCACAGAACAAAAATTTCGTCAAAGCTGCAAAATAGCTATTGTAAATTCGTCGTGGAAGCGAATTTTGTAGAGATATTTAGTCTTTTTTTTCCCTCCAAATAATGAAAAAACTCGTATTGTAGCTACAGTTTCTAATAATAAATTTATCGTGGGCGCGTTGGGATCAATGTCGCCCCAACATCACGAGACAGATAGAACAAAGTGATAAATTACGCCTATGCCCGAAGAGAGATTCGAACCTGGTATCTGGTACGTGGTCAACTTCTTGACCACCAGGCTGTCCGGACAGCGCATTCCGTCACTTTATTTTCTAATCTTCATTTTTGTTTCGTCATTCTAGTTAACAATCTACCACAATGCATTCCGATGTAAATTCGAGTTAAGGTAATATTTCCTTCACATTTTTGAGAGTCCGCGTTTTGTAACAAATCATGACGTGATTTCGCGACAAAAAATGATTCTCAAAATTAACGAAGCACAGATCGAAAATTGCTGAATCGCAAAAAGTGAGAGTTTTATAATAGAGAGTGTAGGTAGTGAATACTGAAATTTGTTTTTCACATTTATTTGCTTTGATTTGATAACATATTTTAAATTCTGGAGTTAGATTTTATATTAACTTCAACAAATCAAAATTCCTATAATTTTCATAAAAACAAAGATAATAAAAAATAGTGCGTGGAATCCCTTCGCGTGGAAGAAGTTAAACTTCGCAACCTACGACGTTAATTGTAGAAGAATCAGCAGTCGTAGAAGGATTACTAGTTCTATTCAACGACTCTTTTTCCTGCTCCGCTCGATTCCGTGCTCTGTAATCACAGTAATATTGTGCATTTTTCCCTCGTGGACCTCTTGAACCAGTAGAAGTGCTTGTGGTTGCCTCATCGTCTCGACCTGGAAAATGTATTTCTATTAATAATGTATGTGAATGCGTCATAATGCAATTTCAAAAGAGAAAACCTAACAATCAATTGATATTCACAAGAGACGTACCTTGACATAACCTTAAATCCGTCGCATTGTCCGTGAGATTGTTTTCACTCATTTTTTGCAATTGTTATCCAATAAATTTGAAAATAAAAAATACTGCCCTATTAAATTATACTAGGGGGCTTCGCCCCCTGCTCGCTACGCTCGCCAACCCCCAGAACTGCTTGGCAGTTCCATTGCATATTGCTTCGCAATCTTATAAAAACATTTTAACAAATTTAAATTTTAAAATAAAAATGCCAGATATTGAAATCAATTACTTAATGAAATTTATATTCTCTGCCCCCTTCACAATTTGATTATCTTTTCTTCATGTAGCTGAGAAATTTGGAGCTGTAGCAGAGAATATATCTCAATAAGAAATGCTTTCCCGTTTAGAATTCCGCCATTCATTTCTCTGACGTCTGCCAGAGATATTTCGACGCCTGATAGCAGGCATTTTATTTAGGCAGCAGGCACTAAATAAATAAAAATAGAATTAAATAACTAAGATATCGTTTTAAATCTCAAATCAAAATAATTGTTTGTAGAAAGTTTGTTTTGGTTTGAATATTCGCACGATGCCATTGCCATTCTATTGTAACGAGACAAAAAATTTATCATGAAACTAAAAATTTATCAAAGGAACTAAAGATATTGAATTCTTTTTTTAAGAAATTCAGTTCCGTTTTTTTTTTATCCACTCTTATTTTTGTTTATCAATCTATTAATTCAGAAATGCTTTAAATCAAGCGATGCTTACGGAAACAATGCTTATGCGAACCACCCGAAAAATGATTTGCTGAATTCTCATTGGTTGAAACTAAATTATTAATTTTATTAATTAATTAAAGGAAATTTTCATAATTTAAGACCTTATTGCACATCTACATAACAATACCTTTAAAACGACACCTTATTTGTTTAATTCTGTTGCGTAGTTTGGGAGTTTTTAGCGAGACAAAATATTGCTAGCCTATTAATATATAGATGTGTATCAAACAAACTGAAAAAATATTTTAGAAAAACAATACTTTTATGACTTTTATTATTTTTATGCTAGTGAGAACCAAAACTATAAGGAAATGAATGAGGGAAAACTGGATCCTATCACGTGATTTCCCGGCCATCAGAAATATAGCGCTAAACGTTTAACGTAACCTTGTTGAAAGTCGCATAAGAAGTATAACTTCAAAAAAACTGATTATGCTTACATAATAAATACAATGAAATTGCTACTTCATATAATACTAGAAATGTTATTTAAACTGAATAAATTAATTTCAGTATTAATAATAGCAGCAACATTTATGAAGAAATCACTATACCTGAATAAATATACTTTTTAGCCTTTTATTTATCTAATACTTGATTAAACGAATCTTACAAAGATGTTAGTTTGAGAACAATTGATAGTAATAAGATATCTTGAGATGTAAAGTGTAACTCTTCTATTATTGACTTTTTCTCCTTAGTAGTGTTTATTTTGACAAAGTATGCAATACCAAAGCATCTGAAAGCTGCCTTAATTTAGAACTGAGTGATTTTGCTTGTGTTCGCTACTGAGATAGAATTTTTTAAAAAAGAGAATAAAAGATTATTAACAAATTTTTCATGATAGACTCCATTCAAAGAAGATGAATCTATTTTTAAATGTTAGACTTCATATCTATTTGAATTGATAATTAACAAAATGGAATGCAAGAACAATTGTTATTGTTAAAATTTTCAAGTAATCAATTGCATTAATATTAAATTGTGTATAATTCATGGACAAAATGTAGACACTTTTAAACAAGACCATATATACGAGTTCTATTTTTTTCCTTTAGCTAAAAATGTTTCATAATTGTAATTTGCAATTAAAGAGTATATTGTACAGCAGTGGCTCACAAATGGTGCTCCGCGGAACCTAAATATTCCGTGGAAGGATCGCAGGGGCTCGGAGAGTTAAGAAACTTTTTAATCAGTTACGATATTTAAAACCAGTAGTTAAATTTATATCCGATTAATAATCCATTATTTAATATTTATGTTTTTTTAAGAAGTTATTTACTCGTAATGTTTGGAAAGAAAGAAATTTCAAAAAAATATTTTTTCGAATAATGATATGATAAATGAATTATGAAAAGAATATATGTAGATATGAAAAACTTCAGTAGTATTTTGCACCGAGTAAAAATAACCAAATTCAAACACGAAGAAGTATGCTTCTCTATAACCATTTTCAACGTTTATTCTCATATTTTCTCTTCTTTCTTTCTTTCTTATTCTCTACTTTTTTCTTCTTTTATTTTTATGATAACCATACTTACAGACATACATGCAGTAAAAATAACTGAATTCAAACATGAGGAAGTATACTTTTCTTATAACCATTTTAAACGTTTATTCTCTTCTTTCTTACTTTATTCTCTACTTTTTCTTCTTTTATTTTAATGAAAACTATACTTACTGACATACAAACGTTAAAACTAACCAAATTCAAACATGAGGAGGTATACTTCTCACACAACCGTTTTAAACTTTTATTCCTTTCGCTTCTCTTCTTTATTCTCTACTTTTTCTTCTTTTATTTTACAGGAAACCATACTCACTGACTTACAAACAGTAAAAATAACCAAATTCAAGCATGAGGAGGTATACTTCTCATATAACCATTTTAAACTTTTATTCTTTTCTTTTCTCTTCTTTCTTTCTTTACTCTCTACTTTTTCTTCCTTTATTTTAATAAAAACCATACTTCAAAACCAAAGCTCATTCATTTTCAATTTATGCAGGAACTAAAATCAAGCAAAGAACTAGAACAGGATGCCGTTCTAGACCTGTGAATTTAACTCCCTGACGCAAAACAAAACTGTAAAACGAATATTAAGAAAATAACATGAAGAAAAAACTTCATTCATCATTCATTCACTAAATATTTTTAGAATTATTAGTAAAATTTAGATTGTTACATGTTTTTGAAATAACTGATAGTCTTTCATCAGTTAATATGTTCGCAATTGCTAATGAAACTTGTCCCGCAGTGAACTGGGCATAAAGACATGGGTCCCAGCAGATCACCGAAGTCAAGCATCACTGGCTGCGGTCAGTGTGTCGGTGGGTGACCACTTGGATCAGTCTGCGTAGGGACCGAGGGTGTGAGTTATTGGTCCTCGCTAAACTGTTCTACAGTTAAGTGCTCGACTTTGCATTCAGGTCGTCAGACTAATGAAGCGGGGATGCCATCCCCTCTGCAGAGGATTAAAATTGTGATTGCATGTCTTCGGATAATCCTCAGGGATGTTTCCTAGACCATCACCAATAGCCCATTGTGAGGCTCTAATGCGACGTAAATGAACTACAACTACAACAACAACAGCTAATGAAACATATTCATTAAAACTCGGGGTTCCGTCAGACGAAATTTGATCATTAAGGGTTCCACAGCCGAAACAAATTAGAAACCACTGCTGTATAAGTTTTGTTTTCAGTGCCTTTCACTTTGTTTTTAAGGCTTGAATATGATTTACACTGGCATCATCACGATGTTTTCTTTAAAGTTTTTTCGCACCTTACGGACCGCTGCATTAAAAAACACTAAAAAAGGAAGTTGTAAGTTGGTGCTATTCTTTTGAATAGTACTCTATAGTTTAAAATTTATTGCGCAGCCCTTGCTTTGCAGCAACTGTTATTTCTCTAATCAGCTTCGTAAATTTTTGAGTCATATATTGGCTGACTTCTGTAGAATTATCTTTATAACACAAAAAATAATACCGTTCTACGATTTAAGACTTATTATTATTGCTTTATTCCAATAAAATGTATTGGATTAAGACCGAATTGTAACAATTTCTGTTTGAAATTACGAGTTTTTCTTCTTTTAGTGAATTTGTGTCAAAATATAAAATATTTTAATCAATTCTGCATTTATTTTATCTTACATTTTATTTCTATTATTATTTAAAATGTGTTTCTGTCACATTTTCATTAACTCCTGTATAATTTATTTCGCGATAGGACACTTTTATTCATTATGCGATAGGACAAATTCTACTATAAACGGAGAAAAGAAAAGTCTTTATTAAGATTATTTTTCAAAAAGAATTTATGCAGTTATCATGAGCTATTAACTCTTTTCCTTATTTATTTTTTCTGAGAGTTTAAAATGATTAATGGTTTATATCACTCAAGTAATAATACATTTTATTTAACAAAGAATTAAATTTAAAAACAAGAAAAATGGCAAAAAGTTCATTTAAATGAAAGTGTAATATACTTTTTAAAATGAACATTTGTTTCCATTTCAATCCTTAAATAATTAACATCGAAATGTTTTATAAAAACAAAATAAAAGAAGTATCCTAACGATTGTAACGAACTTCAGAAATGCAATTTAAATAATATTGGAACCCTTAAATTCACTGTCGAACTAGTAGTTTAGCTTTTTTGTCACTGAGCTCATTTGGACGAAAGTTTTGCTCTTTTGCCACACTTTTTTACACGCTTTAACTCAAAAGTGGAAACTCTATAGTTATTTTTCTGTAAATTAAATGTTTTTGCCGCTAATTGTTCTTTAAATCAATTTTAATTTCTTTAGTCTTAATGGACCTTAACAGTTTAGATTTTTCTAACATTTTCTAACTCATTATTTGACTGTTAAATTGAATCTTAAATGAATGTTGAATCTTGTTAAATTTATCACTTGACACTATGTTGCTTTGTTAAGGTTCAGTTTCTAAAAAAATATAGGAATGTAGTCCAATTTTTAATTAAAATAAAGACTCTTTTATATTATACTAGTGGAACATTATAATAGACTTTGGTAACTTTACAAGTGTTTTTTGAAATGATACTTCTTATGCGACTTCCAACAAGGTTGCGTTAAACGTTTAACGCTACATTTTTATTGGCCGGGAAATCACGTGGCAGGATTCAGTTTTCCCTCATTCATTTCCATATTGTTTTGGTTCTCACTAGCAGAAAAGTCATAAAAGTATTGTTTTTCTATAAATATCTTAGTTTGATTTGATACACATTTAATTTCATAGGGTAGTACTTTTTATTTTCAAACTTAGTGAATAACAATTGTAAAAAATGAGTGAAAACAATCCCACGGACAATGCGATGGATTTAAGGTTATGTCAAGGTACGTCTCTTGTGAATATCAATTGATTGTTATGTTTTCTCTTTTCTAATTGCCATTTATATTTCACCAAATGCAGCCATGAGGGATATTAAATTATTTATTGCAAAATCTTTATTGCCACTATCCACTGCAGGTTCACAAGCTCTGGCAGACGTTAGTGGTGAAGAAATTGATTATTGTGAGGCGGCCTGGGATCCTTGCAGGAGATTTTAATGTGAATTTCTCGTTACCTGAAGCTAAAACATTATTATCCTTTCTTAAAGACATATTTGGATTAGAAATGATAAATGGTAGGAATGATCCGACAGGGATAACTACCATTGATGCAGTTTTTGCAAGAAATATTGAAAAAATAGAACTCAAACATTTCGTATCTTACTTTAGTTATCATAATCCCATTGTAAATCTTATAGATTTGGATATTTCTCCACTCGAAAATGATAATTAAAAGATGCGATCAATTGTGAATTGTAAGCAATGTTAATAAAGTTTGTCTTAAAGAAACAATATGATTTCACTAAAAATCAATTTCTACCCCTTCCTATTTTCATTTCCACATTACGAAGTTTCACTTCTTACGCACGGAGGGACTCAACAGACAGTCAGTTTGTATAAACTAATTCAAAACAAGTTCTAAAATTCATCAGTTAGTTGGAAAGAAATGTATTTAAAACGCAGTAAGTTGATTATTTCACTACATTAAGATATTAGTTTGAGAGTTATATACATCATATGGAGAGTAGATTTAAGGAAATAAGACTATATTAGAATATATTGGTTGGACATTAGATTATATTTAGACATTAATTTGAGAGTTATAGACATTAGATGGAGAGTAGACTTAAGGAAATAAGACTAGCTCATGACAGCCATGACTGTAGCGCTGGTAGAAGAAGAAGAAAAAGAGACAGCCGTAAAAAATTTACTTTTATCTTGTTCTAGCATCGAAAAAATTATTTGTTAATTCTTTAGAGAGATTGTTTTATATTTGTACACTGAAAAAAATTCTGGTAAAAATAGCGAAACTCAATGAGTCGGTACTTTTTACCGTAAAGTTTATTTTGACCGTAATATTACTACGGAGCAGAAAATCTGATATACAGTAGTTCTTACAGTATTATTCTTCTATTTATTATAAAATCATTGAATAACTGTAATTTATTAAATATTACTGTAAAAATTATGTTGTAAGATTTTACGGTAAAATGGATTCTACGGATACTACATTTCGGGTGCCAGTTCTGTTTACCGTAATTTGATCTGTAATTTTTTTACAGTCTGTATCAAGTGGTAAAAAGAGATATATCTAAGGGACGGTAACTGAAGTTTTACGGTAAACCCTACTTTTCGCAGTGGTAAATTTAATTATTTTAAGGATAAAAAGTATCAAGTTTAGATGATTAAAGGATTAAATATTAATATTGTATTTATTTGTCAATGATTGATATTTAATTTAATGTAATACATTACAGATTGGTTTATTTAGAAAACTCTTAATTAAAGTGCTGTTATTATCGGAAGTTTTATCTTATCTTAATTATCTTAATTAAAGTGCTGTGATTTCTGGAACAATTTTGTGAGTGCATCTAGCATAGGAGCGAAACTCATAGATAGTAGTACCTTGTAAAAGATTCCGGATAAAATTGATGCAAAAAGTACTAGCACCTTGAATGAAGCACTCGCAAAATTTCTTTTAACCGCAAAATTTTATATAGTAAATTTTACAGTAATATTTATTTAATTGGAGTTATTCAGTCATTTTACAGTAAATATCATTGTGAAAATTACTGTGAATCAGATTTTTGTACCGTTAAATATTGCAGTAAAGCTTACCGGCACTCAAAGTGCCAGTGTTTCTTACCACAGTCTGATCCGATTTTTTTACAGTCTAAGCATCCTTCAGAAAGGAATAAATAGCTTCGAGCTAAGTCTTCCAAAGAATTGTATAACTGCTTCAGAAAAAAATAAAATTATCACAAACAGGAATAATCCAAGAGTTTCCTAGTTCAAGTAAATAATTCAAATAAAAATTATTGAAGTATTTTGTTATACATTCAATAACTTTGAATTATAGTATTGTCCATAGATGTCGTAAATTATCCTTCATTCGTTAATTCCAAACTATAAGCGTTTGAAAATGTGCAAATATAAAAATTTTTGCTATTGATTTTGAGATTAACAAAAACTATTTCAAGCTCTTAAACTGATGAAAAATGTTTCTATCTTGCATATTTCGATATATATTAAAAGTCTTTATATGTTGAACTAGAACACTTATGCGAATGAGCAAAATTTACACGCAATGAATAGGGAATATTAATCGTAAAATCCTAATTCACAAGATGGTAAGAATTTTGAAAGATTTATTCAACGATAATTTCTTTTCATCTCAAGATGAACTATCGGACTCGAACATATTCTGAAATAAGCAGAAGTAAATAACAAGAAGAGCTTTTAGCCAAAATTGAAGAACAATTTTGGACATATATATTTAATTGCTGTAAAAATACAAATACTTGTCATATCCATGAAATGCTTCGAAAATTTCTTTTCAAAAACTTTTCTAACATTGATATAAGTTAGTGCTGTAGAGAAATTAAAACTCTTCGCAATGAAGAAATATCTTTGATCTAATGAAATATTTATTGAACGAATAAAATTGAGCTGTAATAATATCTTGGTATCTTGGTACCTTGTATAATATCTTGGCTGTAATAAATGGAATCTTGGGAAGTTTGGTAGCCGTGATGCAATTTTTATGAATATAACTTTTGTTGAAAAAATGAGAAGTTGTCCAGGTGGAAATAACCCCTTACACTAAGCAGAAATTTGGAACAAGCCGTGTCTAACTTATGCACTCGAATGTTCGCGAAGAGAGCCTAAGACAAGAGGGGCAGACAGGGGATTAAAGGATAAGAGACATATTCAGATAAATAAGAGATAAGAGCCCATTCAGACGTTCTTGTTTTGGCTGAGACTAAGACCACGAGTACAGCTTGTGATATTCATGTTTGGCTCAAAATGTCGATTGTGATCCAGCTTGTGATATTTACGTTTGACATGAGTATCACGAGTCTGGAACAACGAGCATCGGGGTCCGAACAACGAGCCTGACTCGTAATATTCAAGTTTGGCCTGAAACTTTCATCACGAGTCAGACTTACTGCAAGGGGGTAAAAGATATAATTCAGGAAAATGAAGTATGTAACGGATAAGCTTAATTGACCTTAATTTTTGTTGAAATATACCTACAATACAAATGAAGAGCTATGCTTAAAACCAAAAAAACTATAGTAAGATGACATAGATTATACCGCTCTAATTTAAAATAAACCTTGATGCTTTGAAGTATAAAAAACAACTGTTTTTCGCTTTGATGTACAATACGCAAATTAAAAATGAAAACCCTAAATAAAAGTTGATTTAATTTTTTAATAGCCCCATGCTAAAATGCAATCATAATAATTTAAACTTTCATTTGCTATTTTATTTTATTTTGTAACCGTCGTTGAGCAGCCGACTAAACTTTTGGGCTTATGACTACCAATGTTGAACTCAGTAGCCTTGTAATTTTGAACCCAATCCAGAAGACAAGGGAACTCCTGGATCGAGTATTGGGAGAAATTTGCCTTCGTGGAGGACTTTTTGATGGCACTAACCCGCATTTGCGTTACATGGAGAGAAAGACCACGAGAACCCTCCCACGGTTAGCCTGACGGCAAGGGGACTCTAACTCATGATCCGTCTACCACTGAGGATATTTCACATCAACACTGTGGTCGGTGCGAGCCGGATGCGGTATTCGTATCGACTGGAATCCCCTGAGCCATCTATCAACGCTCTATCCCCTGAGCCATCGCGTCTCTTTTTCATATGCTATTACTTGATAAAAAAGAACGTTATTCACTTTAAAAAATATATAAATAGGAAAAAGCAGTCGACATTTTTTAAGCGCTTAAAAACAGGCGCCCATTTTCGAGACTTACCAGACATGAATGAGAAGAAACAAAATTGATTTGAAATATAAAATGCTAAGTCACCAAAAAAAAAAATGGAAAAATAAAGGTAAGTAACAAATTTAGAAGAACCACAGTAGCCGTGAGAGAAAAAAAAAGATGAAAAACAGAAAAAGATGAACCACAGAGGACATAGTAAAATGTATTTCCACGTACTATGTGGTGAGGATCTAAGGTCATGTAACGACATTATTTACTCTTGTTGTGACATTTATTACATCTTCTAATTAATTTATTTTAAGTTAATTAATTTAATTTAATTTAAAAATAAGGCATATTTATTTACTTTTCTTTATTATAAATGCCATTTTTCATGCAATTTGGATTCTTAAACCTCAAAATATGGGATGTAGCCACACAAGCTGGAAAATATGGTCCCAAGTCAAGTTAGAGATCACTCTACGCCCAGTTAAAGGAAAATTTCAAAGGTCCACGAAACCAATGTCACATCATTGACAATACGGTTGTTCAATAAACATATTTCATAGAGAAATAAATTCTGGTATAATTTCTGTAGCGCATGGTAATGACATTTCTGATTTTTTTTAAAAAAACATAATTCTTGCGAATAAAGCAAAATATAAAATATTTAAATTATTCATTTTCAATTCTTCCATTTATATGAAAATGGCTAACCAGAAATTATAGTTCTCAAAATTACAGTTTTTATAACGACACATTTAGTAAAAATACAGAACTGAAAAGTAAATTTAATCTAATAAACGGTTTTTATGCCTTACTCCATTATTACGAAACTATTCTATTATTATCATGATAAAATTACCAAATTTTACCTTATTTTTCAAATTTTATCATGCATCATAAAAATATATTTTATCGCTAATTTTATTAAAATCAGTATGAATCATTAACGATTGTTTCTGTAAATAATATCGAGCTTTTGGGTGTTCTTATAGAGACAGAAACACGCTTAATTTCACGATGTTCTGGTAGCTTTGACCATATTTTATCTCTCTGTATTCAAAACTCCTTAACTGATATGAGAAATGATAGGATCTTTCAAATGGTTTTGTCAAAAGTAACATACGTATTTGCACGTAATATTTAATTTTAATGATGACACACTCACTTCAGACAAAAAAATAATTTTTCAATAATTTTTCATACTTATATGTAAAAAAAGAGCTTAAAATTAATTTTTAATTTCGTATATTGTGACTTTTTACAAAATAAACATATTATTTAGAATTTTATAGGAAAATAATAAACTAGACAAATCTTTACATTTTAATGCTGTAACATAAGAAATAAAAATTTCACTGAAGTAACAGAAAACAACATGAAGGTAAGGCTTAGTTGTTTTGTACAAGAGAAAACGTAGAAAATTATTTTTCAACTATTTTGATACAAAGCTTTTGACAGTAGAAACTTCAAATAATACTGCAATATTCCAAGGTAGAGCGAATAAAAGTAAAATAAAGAGTTTTTAGGGTTTGCTTATTTGGGAAGTCTTCGGACTTACATTTTAGAAAACCAATCTTACGATAAGCTCAGGAAACTATATTATTTTTGTGATGAGAAAAATCAAAATAAGATTGAAAAGTAACACCAAGATCTTTAATAATATCCAAACATTTTAAAGCAATATTGTTATTTTACATGAGTTTTATATTACGTGATGGTTTTTGACATAATTTTACATGAGTTATATAGTTAGTTTTATATGGGATTTAACTGTGAATTCATTCTGTTACTTACTGTTGCATTTCTTATGATCTTTCACAGAATGGAACCTTTTGGTAGTTATGCCTGCTTGATATTATAACTGAGCATCCTTACCTGATCGTTTTTGGAAATTAAAAATTAAGAAATTTTCGTAAACATGGTTTTTACAGTCTATTCATTTGTATTTCTATTACTCTACAGACTATTCATTTGTATTTCTACAATTTTTCAAATTGTTCATTTGTATTTCTACTACTCTACAGACTATTCATTTGTATTTCTACAATTTTTCAAATTATTCATTAGTATTTCTACTATTCTACAGACCATTCAGTCGTATTTCTGGTATTCTGCAAGCAACAATTAATTTATATTTCTACTATTCTGTATGAGAATATTACAAAAATTAGGAAACTTTTGTAAACATGCTTTCTACAGACGAATTATTTATTTGTATTTCTATCATTCTACAGACTATTCATTTGTATTTCTACTATTTTTCAGATTGTTCATTTGTATTTCTATTATTTTGCAGACTATTCAGTTATATTTCTAATATTGTACAAATGACAATTAATTTATATTTCTACTACTTCGTATGGAAATATTATAGCATTCTTTTATAAGCATTCTTTGCATAGACAAAGGATTTATCTGTACTTCTACCATTCTACATTCTATTCATTTCTATTTCCCCTATTATACTGACTACTCAGTTGCATTTCTAGTATTCTACAGACTATTAATTAATATTTTTACTATTCTGTATAGGTACATTATAGAAATTGTAAATTTTGTAAACATGTTCTTCACAAATAAACTGTTCATTCGTATTTCTGCTACTCTACAGACTATTTGCATTTCTACGATAGTGCAGAGTATTCATTTGTTTTTATATTTAAATTAACAGTTAGATTAAATTAAGTTAGATTAGATAAAGTATATGTAAAAACAATTAGAAAAATGTGTAGCAAAAATCATAAAAATGCGTAGCAAAAATCATATCAAGAATCATAAACTCTAGACTTACAGGGTGGTAATAATTTCGACAGTTTTATGTTATGAGCAATAACAGGTATTTGAAATTTTAATTTTTAATCCTTAAAACTTTTCAAGTTTAAAAATTGTTGCACATATGACATGATAACCGATTTATATAAGGAAACTAAGAAAAAAAAGTTAAAATAAGATGCTTAAGAGAAATAGAATGCATTAGTGTTGTCGTTTTTATACTATAACAATTATGGATTAAGTTTATTATTAGTACAATTTAGTTTGATCAGAAAATTAATGATAATTTTAAGAATTAATCATAATTTCATTTGTAGAACATGAATTTACCTCAAATTTAAATATGACTAGTTTTAATTGTAATAGTAATTGTTATCAAAGTAGTATAATTAATTGGAATTATTCAAAATATATTTATAAATGGAATTTTTTGAAATAATTATGATTAACGCTTTTTGAAGCAGGCATAGTTTTGGAGTGAGATGGGGTTGAGCTCATTTTTATAATAATTTATTTTCTCTTAATAAAAATCCCGATTCTGCTTTGTTTTCCACGGACTGTCTCACAATAGCAGCCAACGTGGTTGATCACCACACACGCCTCAGACCCTGCTCCCAGTCCCTGGGGGCAGGCAGTGAGTCCGGAGCTTTTCAGCTACCCGTGATGGCCATTTATGTTAGATGTAAAAAGAAAAAAATTATATATATATTAAAAATTGAAAAAAATAAGAATACCTGTGACAAGACTAGCTATTTTATATTGTACTGTTATTGTCGATGTCCATCCTTTGAGTCTGTAATGTAACGCTGCTAGTCAATCAACGTAAAATCACTAATTAACATCTGATATGATAGTTTTAACAGTAGGCTATTCAAGATCTAGGTTTCCGCTCAAATTAGACACGCAACTTCTCTCTCAATCAACTTTAATCCGGATAAACACTAACTGCAGCACTCTGTGACTATCTCAAGGTGCAAACTAAACAATATGGACCTAATTAGGTAAAATAACTAAAACACCAACATAGGGTACGCAATCAATTAGCGCTAACATAAGATTCTAATCTTGTTCCAAGGCAGCAAGCCAAATTAGATAAGTTTTTTCTCATGATACTTATTTTTCAAATTCAATAGTTTACAGGCGATGTACAGTCCGCAAAAAAAAAAAGATATCACCCTGAATAACTTTCGTTCTAATGATCGGATTTTCACGAACTAAGTGTCAATCTTAATGGTTCCGGGGGGTGACCTCAAATATGCTAACTAATTAGTGCTAACTATTAAGTTACGAAATCAGACACAAAAACGTACTTTCTCTGAATAAACATGTATTTTTTTTTACAAATCTGGAATCCAGACACTTGAATTAGGGGGGGTAGACAAAATTTTGAAAAAATTGGGTCTTAAATTGCGTCACAATAAAGGTTTATATATTTGGCGATAGTCCAGAAAACCGCCAAGAAAAGTCGCCAGCGCAAATTAATATTTTAAGGTAACCCATTGACTAATTCAAAAGAAGAAGACTTGATTTCACTAGGTTGCTAAGCAACCAATTTCTGACTGTAAGAAAAATAAAAAATATATAATGCTGTGTGATTGCTCGGAGAGGTTTAATAGAAATATCTCAAAGTTAATAGAAAATATCTCAAAGTTTCTAGGATATAAACAATTTTTAAGCTAATTTCTGTCCAAAAAGCAAAAAAAAAATTATTTTAGTCTCCTTTGAAAAGAAAATTTGAATCGATTTATAAATTATTTATGATTTTCTAAGTTTTTAGAATTTAAATACACGAACTTTTTATCTGATATTATTTAGATTATATTGTTTTTGTTATACTTATTCGAGGATTTCATACTGAAATCAAATTAACATAACTTATTATGGTTCTATACAAAATTGTAGGGATAATCATTTTTACAGCTTTAATCGAGTGTTCTAGGCAAGAAAGTTTGAAGAAAAAAAAAGTGCTTGAAAAATAAAATGCATATTGTATAGTAATTCTAATGCACATTCACAAGGTTTTCTATAATTTACGATATTTCTTTTTTCTATAACTCAATGAATTGCTGAATGTTTAGTGGCATTTTAAAAACATTGAAATATGTTATGTTTAAGAATAAGATATGTAAATAATATGTTGCATATTGTATGATTCATTGTTTAAAAAATTGCTTCATTTTGCTAGATATTTACGTTACATGTTTTTTTTGGATAAAGATGATTAGCAAATAGCATCCACATGTTTCGATACATTCTGAAACTTACGTTCGCAAATTCACCATAAAATGTCGCACAGCATATTCTTCAATTACGATAAGCTACATTTACCACCAAATACTGCTACTATGATTATTTTTGTTTTCTTATATATATATATATATATATCTGATATGATACTCTCTTTTTAAACAGAGCTCGTAAGGCCCTTAAGATACTGAAATGGGGGCACGAAAACTTAAAAGATTTTTTTTTCCTAATGCCCGCCTGTGTTAACATCCGTCAATTCAGGCATCTACAGGGCGACAGATATCTGTGTGGCCTAAGGATTCCTAACGAGCATCAAACATTCTTAAAATTAAGTGTTCATTCACTGGAAAATTTAGTGTTTATTCAATTTAAGAACTGTTCCTTCACTTGGTTATCTTACTACTTATTATTTAAACCACCAAAAGCTTAAAACAATATTATGTAAGTTATCTAAATTTTTTGTACATAATTTGCATTTAATAACAAATATGTCGACATGCATTTAATAACAAATACGTCATTTAGCTAAAATTACAAATTTTGAAATTTTTATGATTTTTTTTTTAAAGACAAGCTAAGCTTAAGTATTCCTTCACTGGTTAGTTTACCCTATAAGATTTTGAGAAATTTGCGATGTTGTGAGAGATGCTTAAAAATGTTGACTACGTATTTTTATTAATATTTATAAAATATATATTCAAGAAATTGATGAATATTTTATTCCAAATTTATTCATTCGTACAATCTGTACAAAGCACAATCTGTTGTATAATCATATTCTATCAGAAGCATGCTTTTATAAAACTCCACATTCTCTGAATAAAATGTATTTTATTCAATAAAATGTTTTATTCAAATTTCTTTACTAAATTGCAAATAGAATTTTTGACGACTAAAAAAGAAACATCGTATTTTATAGCTTAAAAAAATAAAAATGAAAAGATAAGCAAACGATTATTAGCGAAAAAAATGTGAATGAAATTTTATGCTAAGCGCGCGAAGTCAAGTTCCTCGCAAGTTTATCACATTTTAATATTAATCGCCCCATTTAATCATTTCTTCATTGTCGCCAAATTATTTTTTTGAAAATAATTAATTTTAATTTTTCTCAGCTTCTAATAAATAAAAACAGTTGAAACTTTAGATTTTTCAATTGAAAAATATGTAGATTAATATGGTATAAAAAAACTCATACCTTATAATTAAAAAATTTTTCATCCTTAATTTAATTAAATAATAAAAAATAATTAACAATTATTAAAAATTATTTTTTTCGTGAAATTATCTTTGGGTAAATGAGTTTTATGACTGGGTGAAATTTTCTTCGAATTGCTTTATTAGTTTTTAAAATATGACTGAAAACGTAAAAAGTGAAATTAACATTAAGGGGTACGAACTTTGGATCGCTCTCCTGACCAAACTATGGGGACCATATTTCCCAGATTTCGGCTACCCCCTATATTTTGAAGGTTAAAAATCCAAATATGTAAGAAAAAATATATGTTTATTCAGAGAAAGTACGTTTTTGTGTCTGATTTCGTAACTTAATTGATAGTTAGCACTAATTAATTAGCATATTTGAGGTCATCCCTAGGAACCATTAAGATTAACACTTAGTTCGTGAAAATCCGATCATTAGAACGAAAGTTATTCAGGGTGATATCTTTTTTTTTTGCTGACTGTACATAGAAGGAACCAAGACGCCGAGGATTTCTCTTAAAAATTTTCATTCGAAGTTTAGGAGTTTATTGAAGTTATACTTCTTATGCGACTTCCAACAAGGTTGCGTTAATCGTTTAACGCTACATTTTTATTGGCCGAGAAATCACGTGGTAGGATCCAGTTTTCCCTCATTCATTTCCATATTGTTTTGGTTCTCACTAGCATAAAAATAATAAAAGTCATAAAAGTATTGTTTTTCTAAAAATGTTTTTTTAGTTTGTTTTGATACACATATAATTTAATAGGGAAGTATTTTTTTATTTTCAAATTTAGTGGATAACAATTGTAAAAAATGAGTGAAAATAATCCCACGGACAATGAGACGGATTTAAGGTTATGTCAAGGTACGTCTCTTGTGAATATCAATTGATTGTTAGGTTTTCTCTTCTGAAATTACATTATGACGCATTCACATACATTATTAAAGCAAATACATTTTCCAGGGTGAGACGATGAGGCAACCACAAGCACTTCCACTGGTTCAAGAGGTCCAGGAGGGAAAAATGCACAATATTACCGTGATTACAGAGCACGGAAGCGAGCGGAGCAGGAAAAAGAGTCGTTGAATAGAATTAGTGATCCTTCTACGACTGCTGATTCTTCTACAATTAACGTCGCAGGTTGCGAAGATTAACTTCTTCCGCGCGGAGGGACTCCACGCACTATTTTTTTTTTCTATGTGTTTTTCTTACAGCAGAGAATTCACAGACATTTAGAAAAATAGACTGTGTTCTTTTAGATGTTCGTTTTTGTATAAGATACTAAATCAAAATTTTTGCTGATTTTTGTGGCTCTTGTAGCATTTGTTTGTCATGGAGATAATATAATTTATTACAGGAATATTGGTATTATTACATATTGGTGATACAAAAAATTCCGGATCGAACCATAATTCTGGTTATAAAAACGAAATATATGGTACCATTCAATTAGTGATTTTTCCGTTCATATTTATGCCGAATAAATGGATTTTATGCCATACGCTAAGAAATCATGATGAAACTTTCAAATTTTGTTACATTAACTAAATTTTATCACATATATTTTTCTATGCTGAAGACTATAATTTATATACTATTACTATATTTTATATACTATAGACTATATTTTATGTTTAATTTAACGAAAATCATTCATTCGGTAAAAATTATTTAACTTTTCGGTGTTCCCATAGAGCCAGAAACACAGTGAATCAACTATATTCTAGTAGTTTTGAAAATACTTTTTTTCTAAGCACACTAAAACATTTATTTAAATCAAATTTGGAAATTAAACTTGTTCAGTGACTCCGCTCCTAAAAATTAAGTCAATTGAAAAATCAAATTGTTTAAGTGACGGAATTTCTATTAAAAAATATAGTTTTATGCCTATAGCAATATCTGTTGCTGTACTTTAGTAATTACAACGAAATATTTTAGCTCACATGCAACACGAGAAAGAGCTAATTGTTTCATAAAAATAACTTTTGAGGCTCTTCTAACAACTAAAAGGAATATTTTCTTTGTCATGTAAGAAAACTTTTATTTAAGTCAGACAGGGAAAAAATTGTGAAAGGTCACAGATGCTTCGAAACTTATCTCTGAGAATCTGAATAAAATATGTGAATATTTTAATTAGACGTGTCCACAAAAGAAGGGATGCTCAAAAATTCACAGAACTCTGCGAGTTACAGAGGAGAATATTGACAAGACATTTTTAAAGGTGTACCATTTCAACACATCATTTCACCATGTTCTATTTACAATATTTGTTTGTGTATACAGGGAATGGACAAAATAACGGAAACACTTCTAAACTAACTAATTTCTTCATATTTCTCAAAAAAATACTTAGAGAATTATTTCGAAACTTTAGAAGTGTTTAGGTCATACAGTCATACAATATCTCATACATATGAATAAAGTATAAAGCTTTTAGTTATTTGAGAGACCGACAATAAACTACGAATGAAAAATAGTGTTTTAGAACACTATGTCAAAAATACAGCGAATAAGCTTGTAATTCAAGTCAATTACGATGTCTATCATATGAAATAACTGCACAAAACTAGTTTAAATATTCAGCTCTAGCTCAACGTTGGATTCAGCTCTACTAAACTACCTTTGAGGAAAAAGAAACCACGTGTATGCTACATGTGGCTGCTTTTCTTCTCTGTATAGCACTGCCAATATTCGTGCTGAAAATATCCCTCTAGATTTTCTTTAATATATTTTCGAAGAAAACTTTCTCGTTTCGATGAAAAATTTACTGAAATTCAAAAATTTTTATTTTAGAACTTCTGTTTTGTAACTATTGTTAAAAATATCAAACTATACAATCATTTATCAATAATCGTGACCTTATAAATTTATTTTCAAATTTTTTTTTTATCTTATGCACGAAAAAAGGTCATGTGTTGGTAAAGTTGTATTATAGTCACTCTTTATGCATGTAATAGACACATATAGAATTTTAAAATCCTCAGTCCTAAAAACTTTCAATGTTGTATTAACGGTGCATTTCGGTAATTTTTTTTGCTCTTATTTTAAAAGTTTTAGAAAATGAATGTTTTTTTTTCTATTTTTGCTTCTATCTTCAAATTGTTCCCAAAAGCAATTAATTTCATTACTTCTAAAATGCATCTTCTAGTTTTCACAACAATTTTCCATTAGCTTTTAGTCAATAAATCCTATTCGAATAAAATTTTTAATGGCAATCTTCAAACATAATCTTCAACACGAAATATTTTTTTGAGATTTAAAGAAAAATTTTCATGTTTTATAAATATTAGAAATAATTACTTTTGCTTCATAAAAAGCAAAGAAGCTTAAATTCATCTTTGAAAATTTCTATTTTAGGCTTAAAATATTTTCAAAATACACTTAAAAGGAACTAATATAAAAATAGATAGTTTTGACTACGTCAAAAAGAATTCAGTTTTTTGTGATCATAGAAAGGTTTTGAGTTTAAATTTAGAATTTTATTTTAAAAAAATAGCAAAATTGTATTTTATATTGTTTTGAATTGTTAGAATTTTTTGATTAAAATATTTTCATTGGATATAAATTAATACAGCCTAATAAGCTATGAAACTAAATTCTAAATGTTGCAAGTCTCTTATGTTTCAATGCTAGATTTGTTTGGATTCCTATTTTTTTATGCTTTCCTTAAGATTCCTATTTTTTATTTTTACTAAAATATCTATTTTTTTTGTTAATTTAAAGATTTTAAAATGTTAGGCAAAAATAATTAATTAATTCTTAATCGAATTTAATTGTTTCGTTATTCACAAAATTTTTTCAAAGAGCTTAAGATGCTCTTTCGCGGAAATTGAGATGCATTTACTTTTAAAAAGTCGGCTAATCATTTGACAAACAAATAATTTTCTTTTAAATTTAGATGAGAACTATCATAATGTAATGTTGTGAGGCCTTAAACCATTTACTTTAAAAAAAGAATTTTTTTAACATATTTAAAATTATTTTTATCTAAATGAATCAAAGACTTCTTTTAACTTTGCGTTTGCTTTTTTTAATGATATAATTAATATTTCATCTCGTTACTGGAGGCTAATTTGAGCGAATCTAATGTTTCCACAAACACATAAAAGTATAACAAAATTAATTTTTTGAGTCTTTTAGTAATAAAACAACATAAGAGATTTATTACGAAAATAGGGGATTTTTTCAGCGTTTAGAAAACGTTATTAAATGGGAAAAAATTAACCTCTTGTTCAAAAATAATTTTTTTTTTCTCTTATCCTTCAAAGAAGTGAAGACATTGTTGGTATCTTTTAAGCGAATTTCTTTAACTTATTCTGCTTGTTTTTAATTTTCAAAATTTTGTTCTTAATTTATCGGATATTATATTTTTCTTTACTTTATTTTCAGACTTTATGTGTTTAAAAATTATAAACAATGTCTTACTTAAAAATGGCTTTCATCAATAAAATGAATCCGTTTTAAGAGATTTAATGAATTAAGAAAAATCAAAAGTTTATTAGAAAGAAATAATTCATACAATTTTATTTTTCAAATTTTTATTTTTCGAAGGAAACCTTATATAATAATAATTGAAGGATTAACGGGTTACAATTACAATTAAAGATTCTCCTCAATTCTGACTGCACTTTCCAAGACTATCAATATTGTAGTATTCATCTTATTTTTTATTATCAAGTATTTTTCAAAGAGTTTAATATAAAAAGGTGTGATTATACAAAAAAGGTATGTTGTGGGTCTGATTTAACTTAATCAATAGTTTGCACAAGAGCATTTAGCATATGTTTAATGAATGATTTAAAAAAATTAGTTAACTATAAGAAAATAGTATAGTAAATCAAAAAATTATTATCACTCAGTTTAGTTTTATCTATTGCTAGATACATTAATTAGTAGGATTATTCAAAAAATTTCTAATTTTTTTTCAAATTCTCGTTTTTTAAAAACTTTTAATTTTATTACTATCTAGCTCCTTTCTTTAATACATACAAATTACATTTATGAGAAATATAAATGAAGGCTGATAAATTTTATTTAAAAATATCTCCTTAAACCAAAAGATTTTTTATTTAAAAAACAAAAACTCTGATAATGTGGCGTCTTTCTGCTGCATTATATGACCATGCATTGTCTGTTCGTGAAGGTCATCTATTGGTTATACAAACAATATACTTAAGCATTAACAAATATGCTATTTTAAAATATTTAAGTTTCATTGCATACTTGCAAAAATATCTAGATAAAATAAATTAAAGCGAAGAAACGTAAGATTAAGTCACTTGTCTAAAATGCTTAAAACAAAATAAAGCTTTTATAGACCTGAAATCTGATCGTTTTGAAAATTAGTTAATTTATGCATTTATTTAATGAGTTAAGACAAATTTTTGAGTTGTTCTTTTCTTCGTTGTGTCCGTAAAATAATGATGCTATGATCTGTAAAAAAGTACTATTACTTTACAGATACACTGTAACGTGTTATCGATTCTTCTGATTGTCAAGGGACTTAAAAGCCGTTCTTTGAATTGCGAATACATGTTTGAAGTTACACGTGAATTAATGAGCAAAAAAATTATCTGCAGCGGAATCTTCAGGCAAGAGGGTCTTGCGTTCGTAGTGTTGTCGTGCCAGTACACTACTGTTCATATGTTTAATACACGATTATCAAGGGGCATGAAAGTTGTAACTGTGTAAAAAAAATAGATACTTGTAAATTCCAAGAAGAAGAAATATTTAATGAAATTGGGAATATATTGAGTTTGACATTTAACAAAAAACAACTAATGACCACTTTATTAAAAAAATTTAAAACTTTATTCAAAATATGTGGAAAATTTGTCGTGATTAATTATTATCGACATTGTAATGGAAATAACGAATTTTTTTTCTTTTCATTCTGTTTTAAATTTAAATAATTTATTTTCTGTAAATGAAAGAAGTAGTTAAGAGATTGAAATTTCATAGGCGATACAAGAAAAAACCTTATTAATTTTAATGGCTTTTTAAAAAAAAAGTTTATCTCGGTTAAAATCGACGTTAAAAAGGGGAAAATAAGACAGAATTTTTTTCTTCGTCTAGTAAAGTTTCAAATAAAGGTTCTTTTACCAATTTGTTAAATAAAAAAAAACAGCAATTACAACGAAGTTAGTTGAAAACGTTTTTGTGACTCAAGAATAGAAAAAAAATCAGTAAAGCTTTCATAAGAGTTCCAGATTTATAAAAAAAGTTTTGTATTTCACTTTTGTAATCGAAGAAGAAAATGCTTTTAATAAATGACGACTAAAATTAAATAGAGGTACGTTTAAGTTTTCCAAACAACCTATTGTTATTAAAAGGCATTTTAATTTATATTTAGATATTTAAAAATAATTGAAAATAACTGGAAACACACCCTTATATTTTTCCTTTTAATCTGTTTTAAACTAAATGACTTTAAATTAATCTTGTCCGTTCTGAAGCATGCACTGTAAAAAAGTGTGGACAAAACTACCATAGTATCGTAAAATTTTTCTCGTTTCTGGCTCTATGCAGACACCAAAAAGCACAGTTATTTTTACCAAATATATGAATTTGGTAAAATTAACAATAAAATATGGTTTTATAATAAGTGATAAAATTTAGTAAATTTGCAAAAATTGAGCAATTTCATCATGATATGTTAGAGCATGGCATCAAAACCGTTTATTCGGTTAAATTTAATTTTCAGTTTTATATTCGGTAATAAGAACTATAATTTGAGAAACAATAATTTCCGTACCATATACATGAGAAAAATACCAAATGAATGATTAAAATACAGCATATAGTCTTTATTACCAGAGTTATGGTTTCTATCCAACAATACCATTTCCTTACTAGTACGGTAGTTTTACCAGAATTTTTTCGCCGTGTGGAAAACTTTGAATTTTTTAATGAAATTTTCGTTGCTAACACATGTTTTTGTGTGTTATTATCCAGGCATCGCATCCACTATCAAAGCCCACTGGGTCAGATGAAGGATAGAATTGGTAGAGAAAATCAAATCTCAATGGATCTCATAGTGATTGGACTTGAAAAAGGAGATCAAATCTCATTAGACTTTATAGAAGTTAGACTTGGTAGAGAGGCTCAAAGCTCATCGGGTTTTATGGAAGATAGACTTGATAGAGAGGATCAAAGCTCATCGGATTTTATTGAAGATGGACTTGATAGAGATGATCAAAGCCTATTGGGCCTCATAGAGAATAGACTTGATAGAGATGTTCAAAGATCTTTTGGTCTGATAGAGGATAGACTTGATACAGAGGATCAGAGTTCATTAGATTTTGTAGAGCATAGACTTGATAGAGAAGATCTAAGATCATTGTATCTAACTAAAGGATTGATTTTACAGAAATCATCCAAATTCATCGGTCCTCATAAATCATAGACTTGAAAGAGATGACCAAAACTTATTAAGTCTTGTAGAGAATAGACTTGATAGAGAGGATTAAAAACCTTTAGGTCTGATACAGAATAGATTTGATAGAGAGGATCAAACAACTTTGGGCCTTATACAGCATGTATACCATTGGCATTTAAATTAATTGCTAAACAGCATACCCGCTTTTTAAGTAATTATTAATTACTTGAAGGAATATTTATTTGATTTTTAATCAAAATAAATAATCTTTTAAACCTAGAAAATTTGAAATTTACATCTTCGTTTATCTTCTTATTTTGATAATAAAGACTATGTGTAATACACTGTTTGGAATTTTGGAATGTGTTGAACAATAATATCATCCAAATTTGCTGCGACCTTAATCTGATGCCGTGTAGAACCACTTTATCGCTTTTTTTATAAACTTCATTACAGGATACTATAGTACCTATAATGTTATAAAAATTGTATTCAATTATGGTTTAAACCTATCTTTTCTTTCGGCAGTTTATAAGCGCAATAAGCCAGCAAGAGCCTTCTAAATATAAAAAGAATCGAGTTCTGGCATATGCTTATGCTAAGTTTTATATTAAAAACACCCTTCATGGATTTAAGTTTAAAGATTTTTACCTGATTACCAACGAAGTTTTCGATTTTTTTTTCCATTGTGTACTACATTTTTAAAAATATTGGTGCATTTCGAATGCATTATCATGCAAATTTGCTGTGATCATAATAAGGTAACAAGTCGCATATTAACTAATTTAATCTTGAGATTAGTAGAAATTTTCAAAGTTGTAGAACTCTTTTTGAGAAATAGAAATAAACCTTGTTGTTACTCTTCTTTTGTACTTATGACAATCCACACTTAAATTGTCTATACTAGTAATACTTTACTTTTATTTTTCTGCGATTACGTAGTTTAGTTTAAGCTCTAAGAGGGGGATTAAATAAAGCCACAAAAAAGTTACAAACTGGTCAGTGCAGATGCTATTGAAGAAATCTATCAAAGCATGCTGCTGCTACAGTTATAATGATTTAAAACCATTTCACCATTTGATAAAAAACAGAAATAGCCTAACTAAATAAGTATACTTCTCTGTGTATGTAGAAGCTTACTTTCAAGACAATTAAATTTTGTGAATAAACAAAACAACTTGAATAAAGAATACATTATGGAAAAAATTTACATGCTATTATTTCCATTCTATAAACAAAAGCTTATTGTCGAAACACAAAATTACAAGAGAAAGTACGAGACAAGCACATCGCAATAAGGGCAAAAGTGGTTGTTTATATGACTGAAATTATAGCATTTCCCTTTTTGTGCAATTATTTAAGTTTCACGTTGTTTAGCTTTAGTATATGGCACAAAGTATACCCCATCTTTATTTTGTTGAAGATCTGTAATCATATTTATCTGAAGCAGCTTTCTTCTTCCTCCGCTTGCAATTAGAATGCTTTGATTGGATGTTCACTTTGAACTCAAGTAGTCTATAATACAACTAAATCCTGAATTCTATTGTTCTTTTCTATAATTCAGTTTGTCTTACGTACCAATAAACATGTCAAACTCCGATCCATTGATTTCTGAATTTCATTAAGCCCGCAGTGGACTGATCGTAAATGCACGGTTCCCAGTAGAACACCAAAGTCAAGCATCACTGGCTGCGGTCAGTGGGTGACCAGTTTGATCAGTCTGCGTAGGGACCGAAGGTGTGCGGTATCGGTCCTCGTTAAACTATTCTACCGTAATGTGCTCGACTTCGCGCGCAGGTCGTCGGGCTACCGGAGCAGAAGAGTCATTCCCTCTGCAGAGGATCAAAATTGCGATGGCATGTCTTCGGATCACCCTCAGGAATGTTTTCCAGATCTACGCCAATAGCCCAATGTAGCTCTGGTGCGACGTAAGTAAAGTACTTACCTACCTGAATTCCATTGCGTTCGCACGTTTGTACGAAATTTTATATTGGGGTATTATAAATTTATCACTCAAAGCTTAACAATATAGTGAATTTTCATGAAATTATCTTCTTTTTTGATTATATATTGTTTAGCAGTTTATAAAAAAAATTTTATTGAAATTTTTGAACACAGGAATGTTTTAGAGCATTCAACAATAATGATCCCTTTGAGTTTATTTTATATCTCATAATAATATATAATTGACTTTTCAAATACGTCTTTGGCATTTCTATTCTCAACCATATTATTTTTTAGCATTTTTAACTTAATATTTTATTTAATCACAGATGCGTAGGATCCTAATCACTGTAGTGTAATCGTAAGCATTGTCCAATTGTCGTGTTGCTTGAAATTTTGCTTAGAAGTTTTCCTTTCATAAAATAATCCTGTTTACAAACATTAATATTATTATTATGAGTTAAGTACACTTATGTTCATTCATGATTTCAGAAATGGCAAAATTTTTTTGTGATGAGCATTAAGTTATTTTTTGTCGTTGTCACATTTCGATGTCGTATAAAATTTAATCTCAAAATATAAAAGCTTACTCTTTTTAAAACTGCTTTTAAAGTTTTCTTGTTAAGATGAACTCGTTTTCTCTTTTAACATTTGAGAAAGTATTTTATAAAATAAAATTGACTTATTTTTCATGTTTTTAATTTATAAAACCTCTCTTACACTCGAATGAGATTTGCTTGTTTTAGAAAGTTAATTTTTACTTTTCAAAGCTAATGAGAATATGAATTTTTGTTCTTAAGTAGAAAGTCTTTTAATTTCTTAAAACTAAATACCTCATTTAAAGTGTAAATCATTCTAAGTTCCCTATTTTATAAATTCGCCATAATTTTACAAATAAATCAGATTTTAATTCATCGTTCTTTTCAAAAAATATATTTTTAGAGTCTTTGTATTAAATTAAGTAAAATAAAGTGCACATATTAAGGATTAAGAGAGAAAAAAACCAAACTGTTAAGGAAATCTGACGACTCATTATCGAGGAAGGTGAGATTAAAAAAAAGTTGCTAAAGGTCACTGAAAATAGGGAGAAATATGGTATATGCTGTATAAAATTCCGGATAAAATTACGGTAAAAAGAATTGGCACTCAGGGAGCCGGTACTTTGTTTACTGTAAAATGCATTTTTACTGGAATATGTTATGGAACAAAAAAATCTGATGCACCGCACTTTTTACAGTAATAATTACCTCAAAATCTCTGAATCACTCCAATTAAAAATTATGGTTATTGCGTAAAACTTAAAATTATTTAACAGTAAAAATATATTTTATGGTAAAATGGATTTTAAGTGTGATACACATAAATTGCCAGTATTTTATACTGTAACTTGATCCGAAATTTTTTTCCTATTTCGACTTATTCCTCATTTTCATTATTGCTAGGAGCTCAATCCTCCCTGCAAAAATTTATATCTACTTTATAAAGTTATCATTCAAATTTTGAATACTTAACACGTTTTAAAGTTAAACAACAAAAGCATGAATATTTTCTATATAACCATTACTTTCATAGTTTATCTGTATATTAACAAACTAATTAAGTAAAATAAATTAATAATACATCAATAATTAAAAAAAGGGTGTAGTATAACAAATTAGTATGTCATTAGTCAATTTTTGTTTACTTGCATAAATTCTAATAAATATTTCATAAAGCAGAGGATGTCTGCAAATTTATACTCTTGGATATTCATAGTAGAGCTTACTATAGCAAAACTTAGGACACTTATAACTTCCTATCAATTTGAGTCGCTTTCATTATGTATGCAAGTGAGATAATTCACAATAATAAATCGACAGTGGAAATAAAATCCTAAAATCTCTTGTTGCCACTCATGACTAAGAATTCCACATTAAGATCCAAAATTATGAAACTGATATCTCTTCAAATCTGTCTTTCACTTGGGGATGATTTTTAATCCAAGAAATCCGTTTTGTAAAACACCACTTTAAACAGAACATTTAAGAGAATTGAACACTAAATTCAACTTAGCATTAGAGAGTTCTAAAAAGCATTTACTAAATTCATTTTCGTGCAATTTGTAGGAGACAGCAATAGAAATCAAAGATATTTACACTGTAAGAAAATATCCGGATCCAATTACGGTAAAAAGTACCGGCAATCAAGGTACCGAATTTTGGTCAAATTAACAATAAAATAAAGTTTCTTAATATGTAATAAAATTTGGTAGATGTGGTAAAATTTGGTAATTTTGTCATGATACCTTAGAAATTGTCATAAAAAAACATTGAGTTGGTTACATTTATTTTTCAGTTCTGCATTTTTTATTAAATGTGAGGCAATAAGAACTAGAGTTTTGAAAACCAGAATTTCTGGTTAACCGTTACCATATGAACGCATAAACTATCAAATATATGGTTTAAATATCGGATATTTTTTTATTACCAGAACTATGTTTTTTTTTATCAAAAATGTAATTATCATACATTTTTCTTTTTGTTAGAAATCTTCTTAAAAATCTATTGATAAGCCTATTGATAAAAATATCAGTTAAATTTATTTTTGTTGAAATTTATTGCTGTAGTTTTAAGCAAATGTAATCATTCCAAATAAAAATTAACAGATGTACCATTCATTAAATAAGTGGTTTAAGGTATCCGACTAGTTTCGATAATTTTAAGTTACAATTTCAACGATTCCAATTCGACAATTTTAAGGTAATTTTACCAGAATTTTTTTTCTTGTAAAAGCAGGATTATATTATAAACTTTATAACAATTGCATCTGTAACTATTTTCCATGACAGCAAAACAAGGGTAAATCAGGTAAATCATCAAAACAGGTAAATCTTCTATGATTTTAGAATATTAAATGAATTAATTTATGAAATAATTAGTTTTTCTTTAAAGAAGAGAGAGTTTTTGATATTGTTATCGAACAAACATAATCGTTTCGATCGCATAAAACTTAAAGTTTGCTCTAAAGTTAAGTTATAAAACTAAGATAAATATTTTCATTTTGTTTGTTTAATACTTTCTCAGAGGAAAGAAAATTTATCAGAAGAAAAAAGATAATCCATTTCAAAGCATCCTTCAACAATACATATTTTTGGTTTCTGAGAAACAATTCACTGCAATGGCAAAAAGTTTATTACATATTTGAATACTTTTTAGAAAAGTTAGATTGTTTTCAATTTTTAAAGTAGAGTTATTATGACAAGGTTTCATCCCACACATTTTATGCAATTTTTTTGCGCACAATTGAATAAAATTTAGATAAAACCATTCTTCTTATCCGGTGTCCAGAAAATTTAATACGACTTGAATAAAAAAATATTTAAATTTTCAAAGTTTATTCTTTCAAAAGGAAAAAAAGGAACGCAATAGGTTTACGGTTTGTTGCATTAAAATTTGGCAGCCAAAGAATTTGTTCTCATTAAAAGATACAGCTTTAGAATTCAAAATTACGACAAAAATGAAAAAATAACTATTCTCTTTTAAAAAATTAAAGAGATTTTTCATATTTTTTCAAATTCATTTTATTAAAAAAATTCCATTCATACTTACATTTCCTAATTAACAAAAAAGGTTAATTTCCATAATTTATATGAATGAATCAAAAAAAAATTATTTTTATCGCTTATTTTTATATTTCAATTAAAAATGAAAAACGAGCATCTTTCCAGAGAAAGATTTTAACATTTCCTTCAATTAGCTTTCATAATTATATTAATTTTTAAAATGAAAATTATGTTCGTTACTCAATAAACAAAAATTTTTCACTTCATTAAAAAGTATTAAATTACTTAATAAATTTCCTTAAATATTTCTGGTATTCCAATTCAAATTATAAAGTGAAACACTTATTTAAAAAAAGTTTAAAGTTTTTGGCTGAATTTAATAAGTAAATTTTTTTATATAAATATTGCAAACAATTTTTTTAATGAAAGCAATGATAAAAATTGCGTCAAACGAGGAGAAAAGCAAATTATCCAACTTTTTATCCTCTTTTCATTTCAATGTTAAAGGAACTAAAGCTTTTGGGAGGACCTGGACTAAGGAACAGTGGTTAATGTTTATTCCATCCCGTATTTTTACCCATTCGTTTCGTTTCGTTTCAATAGGGAATTTACAAATTCTTTTAAGTATCAGAATTAGCTATGAGTTACGTCAGCAGAGGGTGCGGATTACTGAAAATTACAAAGTGTTTTTTTTTTTTCCTTTTCTTTTTCTTTTTTTTTTTTTTTTTTTGAATAACAGATAATTTCAAATGAAACATTCGCAGGTTTCTGAGCAAATTTTTTCATCTCATATCTAGACTATTGTTGTTGAAAGTGATGGTTGTTTAAAAAAAACCTCGTTTTAAAGTTATTTCAGTAAGTACAATCTCTTGACAAATTTTGTTCCTAATTTTAAAAAGAAAACTGGCTTCGTTTGCAGAAAGCATTAGACTATACATTTCTTTTTCTACCATTTATTTGTTCTTCTTTAACCATTGAAAACCATTTATTTGTTCTTCTTTAACCATTGAAAACCATTTATTTGTTCTTCTTTAAACGAATTTTGAAATTATCGCTTATTTTTTGATTATTCAGAGTATTAAAGGAATCACATATCAACATAAGTGACTTAAATAGAATTAACAATAATTCAACAATTTTGAATTTTTTTTAAAAAAATAATTATTCGCTTCAAAGGTATACTGCTATTATTTAACGCATGCATCCACCTTAAAGTAAATAATTTTAGTCACTTTTTACTTTTGGTTTTGCTTGAATGATTGTCAAAAAAATAAACAAGTACAAAATTAAAAATGACCTCAAATAAAACTCAAAGGACTTCGAATCAAGTAATTAAGAAGGATCCACCTATTAACTACTATTACGTTTAATTAAAGGGAAAATTATTAACTCAACAACAAAATTACAGCATCTCCATTCCTAAGTAAAATCCATGAAATAAGCGGTTTATGGTGTCCGATTAGTTTTTATAACTTTTTTTAAAATATTAATAATATACAATTTTACAAAAACTAGTATATTTGTTTTATTATTTGAAAAAACTTATGAAACTAGCAAAACAAATCAGTATTATTTTTTTTAAATGTTCATTCTTAGGTAAAAGTAAGGCAATTTTTCACATATACGCTGAACACTGTAAAGGAATTTCTATCGCCTAAATTAAGAAAAAAAATCTTAGAAGATTTTGTTTAAAAGGCATTTTTTGAACAAATATATAAAAGCAAGTGCATATACTACTGAGTTAGGGATCAATGTAGTTAAAAAGGAAATATTTAAAAATATCCGCACTTGTCCTTGCAAAAAATATGCATAAAAATGCAGTTCAAACCATGTGTTTTTAATCATAAACACTCATGAAAAGTTATAGACAATTACTTTAAAAACAACATGAGTTATCGTATTTAAGGTGGTGCAAAATTTGAAAATTTTTGTAATATTGCTAAATTTTTCAGATAAACGAATTTAAAGACTTAAAATCATTAGTCTATCCACTGTAACCACTTTGCACAAAAACTGTTATAACTTTGTAAATAATTAGAATACAAACAAAATTAAAGTATATTTAGAAATTTAAGACTACGGGGATTCTAAATTTATAATGAACTCAGTTTCAAAACTTTCGTTCGAAATCATGCTTTTACATTAATCAGATACCTTAAATCTATACTTTTAAAATGGATATTTTTTGCAAGATTGCACAATAATTAGATTCATTTTTCTTTATAAAATTGAAACAAAATTTTCATCATAATCCTGAATACAGACTGAAAACATACACTTATTTTACTACACAAAAATCAGCAGAATGTTCTTTGTTTCAAATAAATAAAAACTTCCTTGTTACAATGAATAGAACATGCAAGCAAGAACTATTGATTATAAAGATGTATAGTATCATATGCTTTAGTCAAATCTAGCTAAAATAGATTGCATTAATTTAATCATATTCTAATTGATCATTTTGAACTATATAATATTTACATCAATAAAAACAACTAAACTTGACAAAAGTAGCTAAATATAATTTTATTTAATATAATGTAATATATTATAGCATAATCGAATGAATCGATAATGGAGAATCAATGCGAAATTAATCGGATTTGAATATAATTCAATCACATATCATAGTATTCATTACAACGGGATATTACAATAATCCGAATATCCTTTCTAGATTGCTCAAAACGTGAACTAAGATTCAAGTAATTCAGGTAAGCTGTTATTCATTCTTATAAATATCATAGTTGTAAATAATAACCAAACTTAACAATGGTTTTCCTTTCTAGATTGCTCAAAACGTGAACTAAGATTCAAGCGATTCAAGTAAGCTGTTATTCATTCTTATAAATATCATAGTTGTAAATAATAACCAAACTTAACAATGGCTAGATCCGATTTAAGTTGAAGATGGAAAATATATATCATAGTTGCTCTTGTGGAAGACTTTTTGATGGAACTAACTTAAATTCCCGTTACATGGAGAGGAAAACCACGAACCCTCACACGTATACGTAACAACATTATGTGTAAAACAAAAATAGGTAAAATGCTCGAATATAATGCAAGCAATAAATATAAAGTTCTTTCCTTATTTACACACATTTCTTGCATAAATTTTAAATAAAAAAAATTCGATTAAAAAACTAAAAACTTGCTTATTGCGTTTATTGTATACAACTGCAAGCATTAAAAACAAAAGCCTTTTGTTGTCACAATAAATTTTGAACAAAAACATGCCACTGTTAAAATGCAGCTTAAATTTATTCTCTTAAACTCAGTTTAGATATTTCATTTTATAATTTTATAACCGGTGTTAAACAGCTGACCTAATTCTGAGTTTACTCCGTAGCGTTTTAATTTTGAACCCAAACCAGAAAACAAGGGAACTCTTGCATCAAGCATTGAGACAAACTACCCTTCGTGTGGGACTTGTTTATAAAAGACTCCCGCATTTGCGTTACATGGAAAGGAAAACCTCGAAAACTCCCCCTAGTTAGCTCGGCAGCAATGTGTCTCTAACATTTGCTACATCTACCACTGAAAATATTTTACGTCGGCACCGTTAGGATTCAAACATGGAGGACCACATTGGAAAATTAAAATTGAGAATTTATTAAAATTAAAAAAGGAAATATTTTGCTATTAAGTTTATTTGCATAGCTTTCGTAATAAATTTTAAAGCTTTTTATCATGTTCAAAACTTTTCAATAATTTGCATATAGAGTGAGATATTATACTTAGGCGTATTTGCTGAACCACCGATGCATTTAGAGGCTAGTAAGTTAAACAAAAAGAACAAACAAGATACCTCAAGAGAAATCAGTCGACAATTAAAAATAGAATTTTATTTAAATAATTAATTGAAAAGTTCTTTGTATAGCAATCAGCTTAAATTCGAATGATCTGCATTAGTGAACAAAAATTAACCTAACTTATATAGAATGGTTAGTATTACCATAAAAAAAATAAACCATAGCAAAAAAAAAAAAAACATGAAAGAAAGAAAGGAGAGAGAAGATTTCATTCGTTAAATGTTACGGGTAAACAATTCTCAACTGGCAGTAAATTAGTTTTGAATTATAATTAAATAACGTATTTTTTTCGTAGCTTCAATTATTTGGTTAGAAAGCAAAGACCATTTCAAATTTAATTAAATAAATTAAAATATATTTTCTAATATCTTGAAATCATGCACTCCTTTTTGTGATTTTAATTTGATTTATATAAAATGCTCTATATTCGTAATTTAATGAATCCTTTTTGTTTATCTTTTTAGTGAGTTAATTTTATGCATAAGATATTTCTAAGGGAATTATGCAAAATAAACTTTGAAGAATTTTAATTAAACTTTATTCATCAAAAAATAATAATAATCCAAATTACTTTGCTTTGGGCTTTTTAATATCTTAGTAGCGACGAAATATAATTTGTAACACACTTAGGATAATCATTTAGGCATGATATTTTGGTTATTCTCTTTTAGAAATAGAACAGAATATAAAAGTCTTACATCAAAATCAGTAGCATAAACAAAGCAAATTGTTTTGGTAAGATTAATTTTCGTAGCATTTTAAAGAATTAAAACAGTTTATAAATTTTGAAATAAACATTAATGGAATAAAAAATAAATTAGATAATCAGATTTGTTATATAAAACTAAGGTATATTTCTTACAAACAAAATATTGAAGTGCTCAAAAAACAGAAAGTATGTGCATAAACTAAAACATTTTTAGTTTGATATTTTTTTATTAAAAACACATTTGCAACGAGCTGTTGGGGGTCAAGGAAGCCATTGAGGTTAAGGTATTATAATGTTTTGACTGTGTCTGTGTAATTAGCATTACGTGCCGATTATCTTCATTCTCCAGACTAGCAGGAAACCATCAGTTTGCTTATTGGTGGGCTCCAAGAGCCAATCCCAGTACTTCAATGGCAGATGATGCCATAACAACTGCTCTATTGCGTCTTAAATTAACATCTAATTCTGTAAAATAGATGATCATAACACGAGAGATCATGATTTTCTTAAACTGCTATTCTGAATAATCACCCTCCAAGCATTGCGATTTAAATTTACGTATACTAAATTTGCTTAGATAGCATAGGTATACTTAAAATATATACTTAGTAGACACAATTATTGTCCAATCGAAAATTTTATGAATTTTTTTTATTGTTTTACATGAAGTATAAGTAGCTTTATTTGTTTAATATTCGGCGCAGTGTTAGTGCTTGGATTTGACTGGAAATATTTTCACCAATTAGTACGTGGTATCGATTCGATTGGACAGTTTAGTAAACAAACAACTGTAAAATTTCTTAGTTCGAATGCATTTATTGAATCCAGATTGTAAAAAAAAATATGAGTGAACATGTTAAGGAACCCACTCGTTTAAATATTGAGCATTATCAACATTGGGACAACACTACCAAAAGTATCAGTCAAAATCCAGAATTAAAAGGATCAAAATCTAGATAGCAAAAAATATCACTGCAGCCTTCATAAAAAGATCAATTTACTATTTATATAGTTTAATCAGATCTAATTTAGCATGCGCAAATGAAATATGCATTTTAAAAAACTCTGGTAAAATCCCAGTATTGTATAATAATGACATTTCTGGTTTTTAAAAAAAACGTAATTCTTGTTAATAAAACCATAATATGTGGTATTAAAACCATTTATTGGGTAATTTTTCCATTCATATGGCAACGGTTGACCGGAAGTTTTGTATGTAAATTATAATCTGCATGAAATCTGCAGTTCAATGTATACCACACGTATATGAATAATACACATTTAGTAAAAAATACACATACAGTCTGCATAATACACATTTAGTAAAAAATATTAATAAGGAAAGTATATTTAACTGAACAAATGGATTTTATGCCATGCTCTAAGATGTCAAGATAAAAATACCAAATTTTATAATTTATCTAAATTTACCATATATTATAAATCATATTTTATTATAATTTGAACAAAACCAATGGCAAAGTGCTTTGGTAAAAATTATCAAGCTTTTTGGTTTTCCCATAGAGCCAAAAACATTTTAAATTTTACCATGTTCTGACAGTTTCTGACTTGAGCGCACTCAAAGTAAATTGATAAAAAATCAAGGCTAAATACAGGGCAGCTTGGAGTAGAATTCTGAAGAAGGCCAATGCCCATACTAGGCTATCCCACCATTGTTAAAGGAAGGGTGTTATAAAGAAGCCAAGTGCTTTTCTTAAGTATTGAACATTAATTTATAAATATTCTTAAGAATGATAATTGGTAAAAATATACTTGAGGGTGCCCCTTGGCGAAATTGGCGACTTATGTTTGGCACCCTTCCTGTTTGCGCGGAACACCGGGATGACAGAAATGACGGCCAAAACATAATGATATTTCAATAAAACATTGGAAAATTTCAACGAAACATCGGCCAAAACTTTATAAAATTGCAATGAACTCAATAAAAGCAAAATTAATAGACTCAATAAAATGCATTTTGAATCGAAACAAAAATTGATGGAGTAAGCACAGAAAGAAAAGGGAAAAAAACTCACTCCTTCATTAAGCTTGAACATCCTCAGATTTAGGTGCACAGAATTCTCTAATAGAGTTAGATACTGTCTAAATTGATCAAGAATAGAATCTGTGTACCTCCATCGCCACATAAATTCGGTGAAATACGAATCAAAAATGGCGTCTGTGGTACCGGACTGACGGTGACATTTTTTTCTGAAGTCCCTTTTTATGATTGCCCACATACCTTCGATCTTATTAACCAGAAGCAAAAGTAACCTTACCAGCCGGTATCCAACGTATAACTAACGGACTTCTGAAGTTACATATACCGTTGAACATTTAAAAAATAACCATAAAAACAAAACCAATCAGAATCACGATTGGGTTTCAACATCGCCCAGCTTGCCGAGCAACCGCGATCACAACTTGGCGAGAATCAAGGGGCACCCTCAAATATAATCTACCCGGATAATAATTCTAAGATGTACAAATTATTAAAAAAAATATTCAGATTTCTCAGTAAAATTCATTAATTTATACCAAAATAAAATTATCGATGAGATTAAAGAATTTCGTTTCTTTAAACCAAAAGAAATTACTTTTAGTGTTATGTACAATAGTAAACAAATACCGTGTTCAGATATAATTCCATTATGGTAAGCTTCCCTCTTCACAGAAATCAACTCGTGGCTGGAAATACAAGCTCTTTTAATAACCTTTGAGTTCCGTATGACTCTGCCCATAAAGTCTCAAGATAACAGCTATAATAAGACCAATAACGAGCTTCTTCCGCTGAGTTGAAGCAAGACGGATGCCACTTAGAGGTTGTAAAAAGAAAACCGATAATTGAGTGGCAAAAAACACCTTAATACTGACTTTTCGGGATGGTTTATTGGTATGCTTGATGGTCTCTCGATCAGGGGCACCAATCAAATCAAATAACCTTTTCATGATTTTTATTGGACCAAGGCGATAGCTTTCGTAACCATACTTTCTTTTTAATGTAAACGTTTTAGCAATGATGTTTAGAAACATATTTGCGTAAATGAATTGGAATAAAAAAAATGCTTTAATTAGGATTGGCAAAGTGCATTTAATAAGTATAAAACGCGAAATGTTTTGTAAATTTTAAGATATATTTCAATATATATTTCAATTTTAATTGTGCATTTAAAATAAACAGGGCATCCGAAAAGTATTTAAACTGTCAAGCATCTCTTTCCTGAGATCAAATAATCCTAAAATGTTTTGTCAAGTAGTATATTCAAGTCAACTAGTAAATGATATCAATTTTCACCTCTTATTTCACATTCTATGGTTAAACCGAGTAAAAATTACAAACATTTTTATCGCTGATTTGGAATTTACAAAAAAAATACATTTGCCTTTACTATAGGATTTAGCAGTTTGACTTTCAGATAGCACTGGAATTCACAAAAATAAAATGGATACGTGTAAGGGAAGGTTTTCTATCTTCCTACTATGTGCGATTTTGGATAAATAAAAACGAAGTAAATTGGAGACATCACAACATTTAATATACACAGTTATTTACAAGTTAATATAAAATATATAAATCCATTAATACTTTTACATCCCAATGTCTGGAACGTCAATATAGTAATTATTATTATTGAGTTGTCTTAGCAACGTTGTTTTTATTTTTCATAAAACTAAATATAAATGCTTGTTATGTTATTGCTCTTGCGCACCACAGCACTCCCCCCCCCCCCCTAGTGAGTTACTCGAACGATGACGAATCTCATGTGTAACGTGCTGGAATGCACACTGTGCTTCCAGATCTAGTCACTTGGGGTGGAATAACAAGCTTCACTCTTTTGTTTCCATTGCCTTGCTTTGTAGCAGCTTTAGAAATTTTAGACGATGAAATAGGCCCAAAATTCTTTTCAACCAGTAAAGGTGTTTTTGAAGTCTTTTCAGATTCTGTAGAATTGTCCGAAAAATAGGGCTTTATTCTATCTATAGATACATTAACTTCTTTTTGCTTCATTTTAACAGTGAAAATTTTATCGGTTCTCTTTAAAACTTTAAATGGTCCATGATATGGTTGTTGCAAACTATGACGAACACTGTCAGTACGGACAAACACGTGTGAGCAAGTTTTTAAATCTTTGAATATAAATGGTTTCTGCTTCGAGTGATGACGAAATGGGACGGGTTTTAATTTTTCCATAGTGCTTTTCAAATTCTGAATGAATTCTGATTGCGCTTCAATGTTTGAATTTTCAAAAAAGTCATATGGTAGTTTTATATTTTCACCATACAAGAGTTCTGCTGGGGTGGCTTGGCAGTCATCTCGCAAGGTTGTGCTTAAACCAAGTAGAGTAATCGGAAGTGACTTTGTCCAGCTTGGATTTTCATGACACATTATGCTTGCTTTCAAAGTACGATGCCAACGTTCTACACAGCCATTAGCTTGTGGGTGATATGCAGTAGTTCTATTTCTTTTAAAACCAAGTAGTTTTGAAAGTTCTTGGAACAATTGAGACTCAAATTGCGCACCCTGATCAGTTGTAATTACGCTTGGAATACCGTAGCGAGCGATCCAATTTTTCAATAAAGCATCAGAAACTGTCTCTGCTCGAATATCAGGTAAAATAAAGGCTTCTGCCCATCGCGTGTAGCGATCAATTATCGTAAGGTAATAACGAAATCCTTCTGATGATGGCAAAGGTCCAATCAGGTCTAGATTAATGTCTTGAAATCGTTGACCAACTATGGGATAATCTTGTAATGGAGAGTGATTATGTTTAGAAATTTTGGATTTCTGGCATTTCAAACAACTCTTGGTCCAATCACGAATGTCTTTGTTTATTGATGGCCAAATAAATTTTGATGTAACTAATCGAACAGTCGCTTTTATTCCAGGATGTGAGAGATTGTGAACACTTTTGAATACTAGTTTTCTAAAGTTAACTGGAATGAATGGTCTTTTAATTTTTGTGGTTGTATCGCAATATAATGAATGATTAGAGCCAAAAATAGGAACTAGCTCAAATTTCAAAGAAGAGTTCTGAGACGTCATTAAATCTTTTAACTCATCGTTGATTTCTTGAGCTTTGGCTAGGGATTCAAAGTCAATTTCGGAAGTAATTCTTATTTCTTCCAATCTTGAAAGAGCGTCAGCAACCATGTCATCTTTTCCAGAAATGTGTTGAATTTCTAATGTGAATTGGCTAATGTACTCCAAATGTCTTTGTTGTCGGGGTGATGCTTTCTCCAAGTTTTGTCGGAAAGCGTATACCAGCGGCTTGTGATCAGTGAATAACGTAAATTCTCGACCCTCCAACAAATATCGGAAAAGCTTAATAGACGAATATGCAGCTAGCAGTTCACGATCATAGGTGATATAATTCTTTTGTGTAGGTGTCAGTCGAACAGAAAAGAAACCTAGCGGTTGCCAATCATTATTGACGAGTTGTTGCACCACTCCACCTATCGCTATATTGGAAGCGTCTACCATAAGGGCAAGTTTAGCAGATGGCACTGGGTGAGACAAAATTGCTGCAGATTTTAGCAATTCTTTGGATTTCGTAAAAACATTTGAAGCTTCGTCTGACCATTCGATAGTTCGATTATCATTCTTCTTGCTGTTTTTTAAATAATCATATAAGCATGCTTGGTGTTGAGTCGCTTGAGGAATAAATCTTCTGTAGAAATTTATAATTCCCAAAAATCTTCTAAGTTGTTTGACTGTTTTGGGTTTATTGAAATCTTCAATGACTTTGACTTTTTCTTCTGTCGGACGAATTCCTTTTAGAGAAACATTGTGGCCAACAAAGTTCACCTCAGGCTTAGCGAAGTTGCATTTACTGAGATTCAATGTTAATCCAAATTGTTGCAATCTCTCAAAAACTATTCTGAGATGCTGTAGATGTCCCTCTTTAGAGCGCGATGCAATTAATATGTCATCCAGATAGACGAAACAGAATTCTAGACCACGTAGAACGGCGTGCATAAATCTCTGGAATGTCTGCGCTGCGTTACGAAGTCCGAAAGTCATCAAAGGAAATTCGAACAGTCCGAATGGTGTACTAATAGCTGTTTTTCCTATATCTGCTGGTTCCATGGGAATTTGATGATAAGCTCGATGAAGATCCAATGTGGAATATATAGTACAACCTTCTAATTGGTGTGTAAAATCATGCAGGTGTGGTATAGGATATCTATCCGGTAATGTAGCTGCATTTAAAGCACGATAGTCTCCGCGCGGTCTCCATTCGCCATTTTTTTTCTTGACCAGATGTAATGGACTAGACCAAGGGCTGCTTGATGGTCGGCATATGCCACGCTCAAGCATGTAGTCAAATTCTGCTTTGGCGATTTTTAGTTTCTCTGGAGCCAATCTACGCACTCTAGATGTTATGGGTGGGCCTTTTGTAACAATAGCATGAGTGACATTATGGTTTAAGTTAACTTTATTCAGTTCTATTTTTCCTGAAGATAAGTTTTTGAATTCTTGCAGTAGAGAATGAATATCTGGATCTAGATTATTACTATCGAGGGGTGTTAAAAATGAAGATGGTCCTTTGATTATTTTAGTTGAGACTGTCAATGATGTTAAAGGATCAAGCAAACGTTTTTGTTTAATGTCTACCAAAAGTCCATGTGCCTTAAGAAAATCTGCGCCAATTATTGGCTTTGAGACGTCTGCTATGATGAAATTCCATTTGAAACGTCTTCTCAAGCCTAAATCTAAACTGATAAGCTGCTTGCCGTAAGTTTTGATTGAACTTGAATTTGCAGCATAAAGTTTAAAATCAGATGGGAACAGTTTATTGGGTTTTGGCGGTGGAATTACAGACACGTCGGCCCCAGTGTCAATAAGATAGTGCCTTTTGCTTGACTTGTCAAAAAGAAAGAGGCGGCTATTTGGATGGCCGTAGTCGTTGGCCTCTTCAATCGACCGGCCTGTTAGTTTTCCGAAGTATTTGTTGGTTTTTGAAATTGGCAAGGTTTAACACAGCGATGTGCCTTGTTTCCAAATTTAAAATGGTACCAACACAACTTATAACGAGAAGATTGGGATCTCGAACGGCTACGGTCTCGAGCTGTTACAGATTTATCTTGAGGTCTACTCCTTGTGATGAATGTATCAAATTTCTTAGTTAATTCTGCAATACTAATCTCCAATGAATTAAATTTTTCGTTACTAATGTTATTATGCTCAAAAGTTTTACTGGATACTTTATCAACTGTACATAACTCTGTTGAGCTAAATATACCAATAATTTTGTCTGCCATCTCTGTTATTCTATCGAAAGAATCAGAGCTAATAGATAATATAGCTTGAACCTGTTGTGGTAGCCTCTGTAGCCAAAGTGATTTTAACAATTCCTCAGAAATGGAATTTTCAGCCAAACCTTTCATTTGTCGCAACAAGTCAGATGGACGCTTATCGCCAAGATTAAGTGTAGTCAACACCTTTTTTAACCTGGCTTCTTCAGAATCTGTCAATCTACTTAACAATGCATTTTTAAGGCGTCGTATTTTCCATTCATTGGCGGGTTTAACAAAATATCCTCAACGAAATCTAAGACATTTTCGTCTAATGAGGCAACGACAATGTTATACTTAGTTAAATCACGAGTAATATTGCCGTTAGCAAACTGTGCTTCAAGTTGTAAGAACCATAACTTAGGTTTATGTCGCCAAAAAATTGGTGATTTAACTGCCACTTTGTTTACTTCTAAATTCACATTATCTTGAGTTGATGAATTTAAATTATCGTTTGTGCTTTCCTCCATGTTTAATATAAGGATAATTATGAAATAATGGTAATGCACAAACCTTTCTTTTATCCAAATAAAATCTTCGCACTGTTAAACTAATCACGTCCTGAGGTCACCAGTTGTAAGGGAAGGTTTTCTATCTTCCTACTATGTGCGATTTTGGATAAATAAAAACGAAGTAAATTGGAGACATCACAACATTTAATATACACAGTTATTTACAAGTTAATATAAAATATATAAATCCATTAATACTTTTACATCCCAATGTCTGGAACGTCAATATAGTAATTATTATTATTGAGTTGTCTTAGCAACGTTGTTTTTATTTTTCATAAAACTAAATATAAATGCTTGTTATGTTATTGCTCTTGCGCACCACATACGAATTGTTTAAATATATTTGACAAATTGAAACAAAATTGAGTGAAATACTCGACAAATTGGAAAAAATATTGAGAAAAAAAAACATACCTTATGATATCAAGCTCTATTTCTTAACTTCATCCAATAACATTTGGAGTAAATTACAAATTCCATCTTCATCCAAAAGAAGTAGCATTCTAGTTCGATATCATTAAATAGAATTTTTGAAATACCAAACAAGTTTATTTTTGTGTTTTTGATCTAACGTATATTTCTCGAGATGTATTTATTTCAAATATATTATAACAAGGTTTTATTTATTTATTAGCTGAATTCCAGTTCTTTTTACGTTTTGAAAAAAAGTAAATAATCGATAAATAGATATTGATAAACACTTCAAAATCTATCTATCTATATTATATAAAACGCTAATACGTATGTATCAATAAAACCGATGATATTTTTTTCCTCGCGTTGGCAACAGTTTTCATTTTTAATTGATAGGCTTCGGCGCGCAAGAGCACATAGTGAGCATCATATGGCTAATCTATATTATACAAAACGCTAATACGTTTTAATTGAAAGGCTTCGGCGCGCAAGAGCACGTAGTGAGCATCATATGTCTAATCGGGTGAATTCTCACCGAATTAACAAAAAAATTCTCACAAAATTATCTTCATCGAAGCCGATGCTTTACATCCGGCGCTCAGTACTATTTCATATTGTTTTACAACACATGGTTTTAGCCCTCTGGTGGGAAAGACTTTAAAAGACTTTAAAAGACTTTTTTAAGACTTTAAAAAAAACTGCGAAAGCAATTCCGGGGGTTGGCGAGCGCCAGCGAGCAGGGGGCGAAGCCTCCTAGTCATATTTAAAACAGAAAGACTTACAGGCATAAATAATTAGGCTGAGATAATTCCAATTATTTTATTATATAATTAATAAGTTTAGCAAAACGTATTTTTAGAAGTTTATTCAATCAAAATAAGGATTAACTGTATTTAGAATCATTTGGCATAATGCTATTACTCGATTTCAACCATAGCCGATATTCTAAAGATACATTTTCACCGTACCTGTATTTAATATCTTGGTACCAGAATTATAATATTACATTATATTATATTATATTATATTATATTATATTATATTATATTATATTATATTATATTATATTATATTATATTATATTATATTATATTATATTATATTATATTATATTATATTATATTATATTATAACCGTTGTTGAACAGACGACCCAATTTTTGGGTTTACGACTACTAATGTTCAACTCCTTAGACTTGTAATTTTGAGCCCAATCCAGAAGACAAGGGAACTCCTGAATCAAGTATTAGGAGAAATTTGCCTCCTTGGAGGACTTCTTGATAGAACTAACCCGCATTTGCGTTACATAGAAAGGAAGACCACTAGAACCTCCCACTGTTAGGGTCATGGCGAACAGACTCGAACACATAATCCATCTACCAGGATAGTTCACGTCAGCACTGTGGTCGGGGCAACACGGATGTGGATTCGTATCGACCAGCCAAACCAGGTTCACTTCATTGGAAGACTCTATCCCTTGAAAATCAAATTTCTTCTTTTGTACCCATTACTAATTTTGATTTAGGCCGGCCAGGTGGCCGAAGTAGTTAGCGTGCCTAAGTGCGAAGCCAATTGCTGAGGGTTCGAATCCCGCTCAGGGTGTGGATGTTTCTCTGAGAGCTGTCTTATATTGCGTGATGTGGCCCACTCTATGAATCTGTGGCGTGGGTACAGTTGCTCGCTTCCGTGACTTTGGTTTATAGGTGCCCACAGGGTAATAATAAATGAACAGCACTTCCGGCATTTTCTAAGACGTAGAATGAAAGTTAAGTGTCTGCCGTAATTTAAAAAAATAGTTTGATTTAGCATCATTGGCGCCAGCCAATATGGCAGTTGCATACGATTCTCATATGTGAATCTCATATCTCATATAATTCTCATATGTCAGCACAATACAACAAATTTTTGCACTTAGGAATAGAATTGAACAAAGCTTGGAGAGTAATTCCTCTTTATATTTAAATTTCATATGCTTCAGTAAGGCTTTTGATTGAGTAGATCGGGACAAATTCTAGAAAATTACAAAATCCCAGAAAAATTTATTAATATCATTAAGAGCCTTTATGATGGAAGTAAAGCACGCATTAAAGTAAATGGAATGCTTGCAGACTTCTCTGATGAGTGTTTGTTGTTGTGTCTGATTACATTTCATCCAGTCCTTAGCTAGATCAAGTCCAGAAGACCGTTCACCCACAGAAAGTCATGGACCAGTACAGGAATTTCAAAGAGATCCCCCCCCCAAAGTCCTATATGTTGCATCATCGTGGCGGGGGTGTGTACGTCCAGAGACTTTTTCTCCTGACAGGGTCACCCAAGGTGTGAAGGCCATTCCATTTTACCCAGTTGAAGCATAAAGGCAATGTGCAATGCTTGGATTTTTATTCATAATTGCTATTGTTTGGATTATGAAGAACACAAACAAAAATGAAAAAAAGGGGAATCAGATGGAATTTCAACATGACCCTAGAAGATCTTGATTATACTGATGACATAGTCCTCATTTCATCTAGATTCATCGATCTCGAAACGAAAACTTAAAAATTTAATAAATATGCAAATCAAATCGGTCTCCAAATTAATAAGAATGAAGCAAAAACCATGAGAATGAATGCAAAATCTAATAATAAAATTAAAATAAATTCTGAAGAAATTGTTTGTCTCACATATCTTAGAGCAATAGGAAATAAACAAGGAAGCAGCAATGATGACGTAAACTAAAGAATCATGAAAGCTTCTACATGGGGCTGAATGTTGGAACCTCCAAAAAAACTGAAATAGAGAAACTGGAAGCATTCCAGAACAATTAAGAACAATTTTAAATTTTCTATCTAAACCCTATTTCAAATAACTCTAACCTAAATCAGTGGAGCGACAGCCTATAGAAAGCCAAGGCCTACAGTGCCCATCTCAGTTTTCTTGACCTTGGACTCTGGGGTACAAGAGCAGATGTTCCGGTTAGATGGTGAGCCGAACGCGAAACCTCCAGTGTTTAGTTCCCAAGCATGCTTGGTACTCATTTATCGACCCACTGAAGAGATGAAAGGCTGAGTCAACCTTGCCTGGCCCGAGGATCGAACCCAGGACCTGTGGCACTGGAGCACGAAGCGCTACCACTCAGCCACCGGGCGTCAATTTCAAATAAAGATCTACTAATAAAGACAAATCTATCCCCCATTCATGAAGAAATTTTGGAGAGAAGATGGAAATTGACTGGACATATCCTTGGTCTAAAAAGGTAAAGCTCATCTAACATGGCATTTACTTGGGGCACCCGATGGTAAACGTAAAGGAGGAAACTAACTTTACATCTACTAAGATCTGGGCAAAGCAAATCTAAATGGATGGGGAGAGGCCAGAGGATTGCCTCAGAATAGGGGTGCTCGGAAAAGAGACTTGAGGCCTTATGAGCCAGCTTATGTGACTCGAATATGATAGGTAGGTCATTTGTGAATAAGCACCATTTTGTTCTAAATAAATTTAGCTTTTTAATTCAAAGCTTATCATTTTTATTTTAATTTGTACTTATCATAAAATTAAATTGAAGGCAATCCTTGAAAACAGTCATAATCATAATGTATAATTATAATCATATTCTATACTTATTTTTGGCAAACTCTTATCGATACTTGTTTCGAAGGTCGCAAAAAATTGCCAAATTATTATTGATGCCAGTGATGCTTAAATAAATGTGGTAATAAATACTTCTGGTATTCCTGTTATTATTGCTATGGTTATGAGTTTTATTCTAACAATATAGCTGCTTTAATATTGGTACTGTGGTAAAAAGTATTTTACCGTCTTCCGAAACGGACCAGTATCCTAATATTACCATTTTACACTACTGCATATTCATGGCATCTAATACATTACCTTCATTTTTTTATATGTTGTATTTTCCGCTCCGACTTCAAACTATAATTATATTTACCATAATATGATTGAAAAGTTCCACTCACTAAAAGAGATATTAACTATACATATACTAGCATGCATATAGTATAACCTATGATGTTTAGAATTTATTACAATTTTACCATGACTTAATAGATAACTTCCCTTTTATTTAATTTTTTTTTTGTTGAATTTGCATAATTTAAATTTATGGAGACTCGCCGTGGCTGGTGTTATGTAACTTTAATGTAACTACGTTAACTTTGCTTAATGTAACTTCCAAAACACGAGTTCGTTGACATCATCAACACATTTCGCGAAATTATTAGAGTAGATTTTACTTGTGATAACCTAACATTAGAATCGAAGATTAAAATCTCATAAAAAAGTGTGATAAAACAGATTTTAAATTGATTAGAGTTGTAAACTAGCAAATCGCTTCTGTTATGAAATATTTATCAAATCCAATAAAAAAATCTTTCCTTGTCCTTTAGAACCAGTCCTGTCCTCTTGAACCAGTAGTCGCGGGGGGGGGGGTAACAAAGACATTATGACCCCACGCACACCGGCAATATATTTTTGGGCTCATTCTCTTTTTACGCTTTACAGGCTAAAAAGAAAAGTAAAAACGGATTAGTGGGAATCAAAAAATAATAGGGGATTAAAAATTGCTATCTAGGGAATTTATTGTTTCCTGTGTACTTCTTTGTTCTGAGTATATTGATACTGGACTCAAATCTATATGGACCAATAGCGTAGGACAGATCTAAAGTTTTAAGCATAAAAATTAATATTTTGTTTTCATATTTACCCATCCGACGTGACTGTTTCCTATACATTTTTTCTAGCTGAATCGAATCAGACTCTCACAAAGTAAATATGAGTGGCATTTTTTAAGAGTTATGAAATTTTTGTGCATAAAAGTGTATAGTTGTTTACTTATATTCATTTACGTGCGTCTAAAATCAGTAAATAAACAAGCACAGTATCAGATTCCTTATAATTGTTTACGCTTGTTCAAATGTGATCAAAACAATGCCATTAGTATCAACAATTTAGTGGAATTGTAAATACAAGTACAAAGCACAGTTTTTTGATTTTGATATATTTAAGCATATGACATTGCTATAAATTTCCAAACTTTTTTTTGTCCTTTCTTGGTTTCCTACGAATTAGCTAGTTTGAATAATATCAGTTCAGGTTTGAAGAAACAATCAATTCATTACTCATGTGCTGAATAAAAAATTTATTTAATATATTTCAAATTTTACATGATAAATTGGTTTGTAGAATATAATCTATTTTGTATTACTAATTATTAAATCCTAGATAGCACTTAATAAGGTAAAAAAGTTCATTTGCTATAATAATAAAAAGATGGAAAAAGTCAACGTGTTTCGAGAGTTCAAAAATAGACCCTCACTCTCAAAACTCACTTCACTGTTAGAAATTTCACGGAAAAAATGGTTAAATAACAATTTTTTTAATTGTTATGTTACCATATTCAAACAAAACAGTCAAATAACTATTAATAAGATGGTATTCAAATTGTCAACTATGAGAAAAACTGTTAATCAACTTCTTTCACCTAATACGGTTAAACAACTAGAATTTTATCGCAACAACTAAGCCCACCTAATGAAGCCACTAAGTTCATTGCAGTTGGGTACATATTATAGCCGAGAGAGCTAATCTATCAATCCCATGACCGATAGAATGAGGGTTCAAATCCCAGCTTTGACACCACAATTTCACCCCATTCCCTTTAACATATAAAGAGTTCTTAGTGTCCTACGCACCCCAATTTGTGATCCTGGGCTACAAGTACACGATACTTTCATTCACGCATAGAGGGCAGCACCATAAAGCTATTTGACATAAAAACTATTCTTGTACACCTAACACCAATGTCCATGACCTAAATCCGATCTCCAATTAAATTTCATTTTTTCTGTTTTCAAACCATGCTAGTTGTAAATGGTTAACAAAAAAGTATACTTTTGTATTAATATTTTTTTAACCTTGCGAGTTGTAAGCGGTTTTAAAAACGCGAAGGTAAAAATGTTCTTTACCGTATACTTTACTTTCAATTTGATGGGCAGACTGCTGCCTTTTATCTTACCGTAATTTTAGAAGGAAAGTTCTAACATTGTAGAGGCAGATAGCGAAAGCAAAACAGATTTGCAAAAGAAAACGCGAAATTGCCAAATGGAAAACCACATAAAGGTTAAAAATAAAATTTTTTAAAAAAAAACAGGTAGTTCGGTGACAAATCAGGATAGAACGCAATTCTAAGTGGTAGGGAGTGGTAGCTCCTTTCACAACTCTCGGATTGTACTGTTAAAGAAGAAGAGAAAAACAATTAGTTGAAATGTTTCCCTTTTCTGGAAAAGTCAAATCTTAAAATGATTTAATCAGATCGAAGATAATATTTCTTCAGTTACTAATGTACAATGTTTGAAAATGAAACAATACGCTTTCGATTTGAAAATATTCACTTTATTTGATATTTTTACTGCAAATGCTTTATGTAGTAGTCGTTTTTTTTTTCTTTTTTTTTTTTTTTAAATTCGTTCAACTGAAAACTTTTTGATTATGAATAATTATTTCTGCAAAAAACAATGCTGTTTTTTGATTTCTCGGTTTGAACTTTCTAGATTAAATAAAAATTTACTAGCCTTTGAGGAAAAATATCTGTCTTTTTTTTTCGACTTTTGTGCGATATTTGGAGAAAAAAGGAAACTGAAGTAAAAAATTCAGATGGAGTACAGATGGATAATTATATCATGCAGCCGAGTGTGAAATTACAGCAAAATTGATTTTAGCTTCCCAAGCAATCATGTTTATAGAATAAATTATTATGCACTCGTGTTTCAGGCATTTTTTATCGACTTTAAAATATATATATATATATATATATATATATATATATATATATATATATATATATATATATATATATATATATATATATATATATATATATATATATATATATATATATATATATATATATATATATATATATATATATATATATATATATATATATATATATATATATATATATATATAAGCATAATTTAGTCTAGCAAATCACCATATTAACTGTCTTTGTACCCAACACAATACATTAATTGCAAAATTAGTATTTATGAAAGGTAGCCTTTCAAAAGGTTATAAGTCTTCTAAATCGTCTATTTGTACAATTTGCAACATCGATAAATAATTTCTTAACAGCAGACTTTCTCATTTCCAGAAATATTTTTTCACGATTAAAATAAGGTTATTTACTGAAAAAATCTTTAATAAGGTTACTATATAATGTATGCATACTGATATCCCACATAAGTCAATAATAATGAAATATAAAATTTTTGAAATTAGATAATTTTGAAAAATGTCCATAGGGAATATACAGAGGGCTCAAATAATAAGCTGAATAATATAAAATTTTAAATTTTTATCATGACTTTGTTTCTATATTTATTGGTATAAAAAAAATATAAGTTTTTAAACAATAATTAAACCGAACTTTTCTTTCTATTGCTAATAGCAGTTACAAAAACGAGTTTTTATACTAACCAAAAACGTAATCAGAACATTAAATACGAGTTTCTGAATACTAATGGTGCAAAGTCGTAAAGTTTAAATTTTATCCCAATAGAAAAGAAATCTGAATCTGCGGAACTAAGCCTGCGTTAGCTGGATAGAAAAGTCGCGAGGTTTTTCTTAATTGCATAATTTTAATTTAGAATTAAAAATCTGTTTTATATTCGAAAAATAAAAGCCAGACAATCAAGAGGATTGGTTAAAAAAAGCAAGGATTAGATTGAGTTTCCTTGTTAATAAATATTTTAAAAATCTTGCAATTTTAATAACTAACCAAACTCTTAGACACTGTCTGAAGTTTCTAAGAAAAGAATTTGAATAATAATTTATTTAATTATAATTTCATAATATTTAAGCACTACTGACAAATAACCGTAAATAAGATGGTATTCAAACTGTTAACCGAGAGAAAAACAGTTTATTAACTGCAGTCACCTAATACGGTTAAACAACCAGAATTTTATCGCGCCAACTAGACTCCCCTAATGAAGCCATTTAGTTTCTCGCAGCTGGGTACGTAATATAGTCGAGAAAGCTAACCTGTTTATCTCATAACCAACAACACTGGCTGTCGAGTCCCAGTATATCCTTCACACGAAAAGTTTCCAGTGCTCTGCACTCTCCAATACCATATACTAAACGAAACGTCTAGCTCCTATGTCCAGTCAAATTTCTTCTTACCGGTTTAGAAATCATGCTAGAGGTAAATATTTAAAAAACCGTGCAGTTTCGTATTCATGGTTTCATAATCACACTAGTTGTAAACGGTTTCAAAACCGTTAAGTTCAGAAAATGCTCTTTACCGTAAACTTCACATTTAATCAGATGGACAGGCTGCTACCAGTTATTTTACTATAATTTTAGAATGGTTATTTAAACAGTGCCATAAATCGTATTCATAAATTATATAAAGTTAAATCTTAATGTTATATTAAATTCATATGTTTTAAAAATGGTTAAATGTGTTTTAGACTTTGAAATCGGAAAGACTTTAGAAAATCTGTAACACTCTTATATTCAAGAAAAGGGAATCATTAGAAAATTAAACATTTATTTTTATCAAATGTCTCCTTTTCTAAATCAGAAAACGTATCTTAGACAAACGTATCTAGTTGAAAATTCATCCAGATCCGTAAACATTAGATGAACATTTCGTGATCTTTATTGATTTTTCTACAGTTTCAGGTTAAATTAGTATCCAGCACGCTATAAATCATATTTTAGTTATTTATTATGCCTAAAGGATACTTTCGTTGCGAAAAATTTCGAAATATGTTCACACAGAAATAAAACTTTTTAAAGTTAGAAGTATGAATGCTATATTAATCATTTTACTTAATCATATCTAACCACGACTCTGTAAGTTAATTGTAACTATTCCTTGACAGAATAATTACGAACCTGTAAATGTAAATACCTGTAATAAAAGTATGCATGTTGTTATATAGATAAGTTATATGAGGAATAATTCAGTTTAATGTTGCAGTACGGTAGTACGATGTAGTAATTTTATAGATGATTTTTAATTGCTAAGCACTTTAATTAATGTTGTAAAATGTTGAAAATATTGTTTGTGAAATAAGATCTTTAAAGTTTGTTAAATACTGTAAAAAATATAGGCTTAAGCTTTGATCAGAAGGCTATTATCCCCCTTCAAAAATGATTTTAACCCTCCTGGCATCTCCCCTCTCTTTAGGTTTCTTACTTCAAGCGGCAGACACATAGAAAGATGCTACCTAAAATGTCGAGGGTCGGACAAAAGGTATTCTTTCACCCTTCTGCTTCAATTTGTGGTTAAAAGGGGTGATTATCGGTCTAGGTGGTCAAGACAGTTTGATGGATGAATTTAGTTAGTGATTCACTTTTCTGAAAGTCTTTGTTGAACTGTATAAAATCTTACACTTTTCTCTGAAATATCAGGCAATTATTTCGATCTGATAAGATAATTACTTTCAGGTTATGTTACATTCTTTCTTGTTCTTAGCTTTTTGACAATGATGTTGTTGACGTATGCTTGTTTAGGTAGAGGGGGTGCGATTGTTCTTGTTTTCCAGTGGCGCTATCTATGACCAAGAATTCGACTTCTGCCGCACCATAACGTCACAGCCGTTTATAGGGTGGCCCATTCATACATCCATTCATTCATTCACAGATCGTAATTTTGACCTGAATCAGAGAACGATCGATCTCCAATCCAGTACCCCCAGAGGTATTGATTTGTTATGGGAACATGAAGGACTTTTGCGACTCGACAGATTTAACGTGCATCAGTCACTTTACTACATGGGGAGTCTTCGGCCGGCGGGGTTCGAACCCGCGAATTCTCGGACATGGGCCCAGTACCCTACCGACCAAGTTGAAATATAAAATCAAAGGGGTTTTACGAATGTTCCCTGAGGCGACTTTCCTCATTGTCGACTCCCGGGCACCTCTTTGACACCCTATTTTGAAATTCGCCAAGTCGGGTCCCACATTTTCTCGCGAAAATCTTCGAACACTATTTCGCGCATGTTTCACTCGGTACATAAACTCCTGTTTGTGAAAATTGCAACACCATGAAGGAATCGGCACAATTGAATGAAATTTAATACACAGTTGAGTGGTAGTGGTACAAATAAATGATAAAACTTTCAAAGCAAACAAACAATAACAAGAGATCGAAATCAGTATTTTGTGTAACCACCACGCTCCGCAATAAGTGCTGCTACACGACATGGCATGGAATCAAGCAAACTTTGAATGTCTGTCTGAGGAAGAGAATTCAATACTGTTTGTATGCGTACCCAAAGTTCGTCTGTAGAAGCAACAGGACGAGGATTACGAACGAGACGCCGACCAACGAAATCCCACACATGTTCAATCGATGCCATATCCGGGGAATACGCCGGCCAAGGAAGAAGTTGTACCTGTCGCGATGCAAGGGAGGATTAAACTGTTCTAGCAACAAGAGGGCGGGCATTGTACTGTTGAAATACAGCACCTGGCAAGGCTTGAAGGAAGGGAACAGCTTGGGGTTGTAGAACTTCACTGATGTACCGGTTGCTGTTCAGATTACCCACAATTCGTAGCAATTGAGATCGTCCATGATATGCCATGTCACCGCAGACCATAAGCCCGGGTGTTCGTCCACTGTGGCGTTCGATAACGCACTCCGGAAGATGGCGTTCACCGGCATAGTGTCTGACACGAATGCGGCCATCATGGTACCACAAATTGAAGCGAGATTGGTCAGAAAACACGACACGCTGCCAATCAGCAAGCCAGTCCCTATGCTGCTTGGCCCATTGCAACTAAACTCCGTATGTTGTTGAAATCTCGCTCTCTTTCGTCGAATAGGCATAAGTAATGACTAAGCTAACATTTACCACTAGCAGATAACCACCGATAACCATACTCGCTTGGCTACAGCCGTCTATTTATTCGGATCCATCCGCCATACAGAGGGCGCTGAGTCAGCATACGCATGCGCTACGGGTCTGAAATTCTGATCATTTGCATATCATGCTCTACTTTGCATTTCCTGAAAATTTCAGCTCACTCGCGTAAGTCCTTCATGGTGTTGCAATTTTCACAAACATGAGTTTATTATTTAAAAAACGCATGAGTGAACATGAGGTGTGAATAAACTTAGCTGCTTCCTAAGTTTTTGTGTAGTATCAGTCTCTTTATAATCGGACTTCCTGAAATACCTTTTTACTTCCTAGTTTTTTTTTTTCTTTTTGTTTCTTTTTTAGTTTTAAACTTGTTTTATAATTCTTATCCCGTTTCCGAAAAGATTTAGTTTGTTTTATATCTGCATTTTTTTCCCCTCTTCTATGAGTAAGATATAGCTTTTAATTATTTTTATAAATTTATTTCAAATAATTTATGTCTTTACCAAGTATGTGGCCGCAATATTTAATAATGCAGCAGGTTTTTGTTCCTTATTGTTTAGTTTTTAAATCCTTTAATTCAAATAACTGCACAATTTATAAGTTTCAAGAATTTTCTTTTTGTATGTGTGTAATGATGTGGAGATTATTGTTGTTAGCTTTATACCTTAATTTATTCTTTTTTCCTTTTTTGAGACTGATATCTACGATTAAATTTGATGTAATGATTCCCATTTGCAGTTTTTGTGCCAATAATATTTACATCCAAGCAATCGTACTTAACTTTGACACTTTTTTGTAAATGTTGTGCCCCAAACGATAAATTCCCCTATGCGTCTTTGCCAATTCCACAGTTTGGTCGTCAGGGGTTAAAATTGTGTAACAGTTGAATTAAATTTATTAAGTTAACACAATCTTGATAGAAGAAAACTTTTTATGATTTGTAAAATGAAAAATATAATGCTTGTATAATTTAAATAGTAAGCATCTACTTTGACACATTCTCATATCATAAGTAACAATTTAAGGACCATTTGTTTATTTATTCCTGATTCAGGAAAGACTTCGTGTATGACAAGATATTGAGTCAAATAAGAGAATCTTAAAAATTTTTATGTTTAATAACTTACTTTAAATAAAGAAAGTAGTTTTAAGGCTATTGGGTTGAAAGGCTGGAGAACTTACCATTTTCTCTAAAACAATTAATCGATGTTATGATAATAAAACAAAACTCTTACGATCAGTTATCACAGCAAAAGTAAGATTTTAATTACCAAATAAGAAGCAATTATTACCATTCTGCAAGGGACAGAAAAATAATAGGTCATACAGTCTTCAGACACACAGAATGCATGTCCAGTAGCAAAATTTCGTTCCCTTTTTCCCACAATGGAAGCAATTTACACTGACTGTGCATTTTGTTAGAATAAAACAATGCTAGTTCTCATTCTTCAAGACAAATCACAAAATGGATCGATAATAATTATATAGATATTTTAAAGTGGCCTTTTAGTATCATGGTAAGCATATGCTACTCCTTAATTGTCACTTATGAAATAGTTTTCGTTTTCTTTTAATAAAATTTTCATTTTTTATATATTTTTTTGAAAAAGAGTGAAGTCTATTTTCTCAGTTCTTAAATTGTCTAAATCTTTCTTTAACGGAAAATTTCTGCAGCCGTATATTCCAATTGAGAAAATTCTATTCTGAATAATATATATATTTCAACAGTTTTACGATGAGAATTAAGTTATATCTGTAATTATTGGCTTCTACTAGAGTAACTGAATAACTAAGGATGATAGCTGTTTTTCGTAAAGCTCTACATTAAGTAGCGACACGCCTCCATGTCGATGATTTGTAACTCTCTAAGGACCGCAACTCTCGATGTAGAAATACGGAATATCCATTCTTAAGTGCTACTTTTTATTGATCAATATTTATATATTCTCGAAAATTACTGAAATATTTACAATTTCTTCTTTAAATTCTTTTTCTCTCTCTTAAATTATGTGTTATTTTTATTCTATTCAGTGGAAATAATACCTCATCTATAAGTTAAAACCTTATCTTTTCGTCCTTCATAATCTGCTATAACTTTTTTTTCTTCTAAACTCTCATAAATTTTTGCAATTGGTTTTTTATGAGGTTCAAAGGGTGGTATAATATGGGATTAAAATCATTTTGGACATTATTATCAGGGTTCAAAGAAAAAGTTTTTTCCCCAATAGTTCAATTCTTTTTTTTTCTTCTTAATGAATACAAATTATTATTTGGTCCTCTATAATATACAATTTCTGAAACTTTAAGTACAATTAACTAAATTAAAAATAAAATCTTAATTAAAATTTTAGATGCAAATAACAATAGGGAAATTGTTTTAGAATTGCTATTTCATTTTTAAACTACTAAATTAAATAAAAATTTGTGTGTCTGTCAATTAAACTATAATATTATAAATATTAATCCAATAAATTCACTTGAACAGCATTAAAATTTTCGGAAAAATTTCATTTTTTCAAAACGCAATAATCGTGTCTTTAATTGTCATCGAATCATCATCTTATCGATATTACAAAAACAAGAACTAAAGCCATTTAATTTCTATGGATTCGCTAGAGATATATTATTTGAGCCATACTTTCCGTCGTTCTTTATTGCGATTTCCAACAGGTAAGCGATTTAATTTAACGTCACATTTTGACATACCCAAATGAGCAACAACATGTTTTTCAAAAGTATGAAACAAATAAAGTAAAAAGAAGAGCAAAAATGGAAATAACCGATTGAATACAAAGATACTAGTCAACAAAATGGCGACCATTTACCAATGTGATCTGCCACAGCCAATCAAAAGCGGCACAAAGGTCGAACGGAAAAGAGTGAGGCTTATCCTTTCTTCTTCTGCCTAGAGTAATCTAGGGCTTTAGTTTTTCGTTCTTATTTCGCAATATTTACTTCGCTTTAAATTTCTTGCATACCTCTGTATTTTTTCCTTAATCTGCATTTCAGCAATGATAATAATATTTCTTTATAGCACCAAAATTATTTGTGCTTTTCACGTTGTTTCGAATTTTTTTTACAACAGCATAAAAGTTATTTTACTCATTTTGGATATTTCGCAAACATACTGTTTCTTATCTTTAATTTATAAATAAAATTTTTTTCATACTTTATTATCTTATTATTTACATAATAAGATAACCTCTGATAATAATAAGACACGATAACCTCTGACTGGCCATCAAAAGGATAAATAAAGGGCTTTAAAAACACACTACAAACTCACTTACTAGACTAGAGGTGCAAAAATATGTAATAATGATTTTTTTTCCTCGAAGAATTTGAAAATTAACAACATTGGCCTTTTTTAATATTGCCGTTGGTATGTTCGCTTCATATCGCACTTTAAAAATATACTTTCAATTAAAATGTTCAGAAATAAGAGAAATAAATTCTGAACGTTACATTGACTATTCTAGTGTTTGATGAGTTAATCTCATAAAACAGAGTATTTCTGTACGACATTCGGTACTTTAGTATATTTAGCTATCGAACGACGCGCTTTTGTTTCTACTTTATAACAACGTAAATCAGAAAACCATTTATGTCTTGTTGTCAAGAAATGATCTTTTATAATTTATTTTATTTAATCTTTTTTTTATATTCGGCTTATTTTTTTCTCATATAGCAACAATAAACCTGAGGGATTGAATGAATCAAATGCTCATGCGTGCAATACTCATTTCTGGTTGTCTACTATAGTTAGCCCAGTTGTGAGCGAAGCAGGTCGTAAATACTTTCTCATTGTTCCACTATTTTCATTATTTTGAAAATTTGTAAAGATTTACAAAATTCTTTCATCGTTTTTATATGTATCTTTCATTTTTACAGATTCTTATTTCTGAACAAATTTTTTATGCGATTTGTGACAATATTTTTCAATGTCTTTTTTGAGCTTCCTATTGTTGGAAGATACGCGCTGATCTCATTTTGCATTCTTCGATGAGTAGCTTCTGCATAATTGTTCGTGTCAGATTCACCATTTAAAGCTTTTTGTAAATACATACCACGTTGTTTTAAGAAATAATGGCTTTCTTTTGGATGTCATATTCCATAAGGTCTTCCGATATTACGACAATTATATTTAATTTATGAAGAATTTAATTTTATGAAGTCCAATATTTAATTTTATGAAGACAATATTAAACTCTTTAAACCAGTTTAAAGTAGGTAATAATTCGATGGGAAAATTTTCTTCCGTTTCCGGAAAATTTCACTGATGCACGGAGGCATCGGGACGGCAATCTGACCGAAACCGTGGGACCAAAATATCATCGGTTGAGATTTTTTTTTTCCATTTCTTTTAGACGGAGCAGTGCAATAAATTAATTTAAAACAAATGATTCTATAATTTTAATCACGAAGTACTTCATACTAATCTTACACAAATGGAATTCCGGAGAAATTTGGGTGAAAATTAGAATCCTGACTCTAACTACATCCATTCATTTCTAATACATTTTGCCACTCTGTTCAAAATTTTCATAGTGCTCATTATTAAAATTTTTGAAGAGTGTTAAACCACAGTATCGTATAAGCTCGTCACAGTCTCAATATAGTGCTGAGCTCATCATAATTTTTATCATACTTGATTAAACGACAGTGTGGTTCTACTTCAGCAAATTCGTGGTTAATTAACATTTTATAAACGTTGCGGAAAACTTGCCCTCTATTATGCTACAAAATGTAGAGAATATGGCTTAACGTCGAATCGAGTATTAGAGATTGCAGAAAGTAAAATTTTTGACGAATAATAAATTAAAAATATTTTGAAACGATGAATGAATTGTTATAACTTAAATTAGATAAAAAGTATCAGATAAATTAGTTATGCAGATCACACTATATTTCTTATTACTTCTCTTTCTACATCTTTCTACATTTAAGTGTTATGTTAAAATTATAGGGCAAAATTATAGGGCAAAATTATTGGTCTCCACCAGCCGCAGGGCGACTAAATATAACTAATGGAGTATTAAAAGATAGTCTGCCAATCATCACCCGATCGCCACCTTTTTTTTGTCAAAATGCTCCCAATGTTCATTTTACAATCATTTTTTTCATAAATATGTAATTATGAATATTTTAAATTACTCTAAAAATTACTTTATTTCGTGCTTGTATATAAAAATCGGTGACTGATGCACGTTAAATCTGTCGAGTCGCAAAGTCCTCCATGTTCCCATAACAAATCAAATCCTCTGGGGGTACTGGATTGGAGATCGATCGTTCTCTGATCCAGGTCAAAAATTACGATCTGTGGATGAATGAATGGATTCGCTCTATAAACGGGTATGACGTGTGTGAGGCTGATAATGAATGCTTGGCCGTAGATGGCGCCACTGAAAAACAAGAAACGCACTTTCTGCCTTACATTTGCTCGGTTTCACCAAGTAAGCTTGCTAGTGTGGCAAGTGGCATTAGGGACAAAAGCAACAACAACAATATAAAAATCTTTCTACATTTTAGAAATGTACCAAGCTATATTTGCCATATTCTTAAAATGCCTCAGAAGAAGTGCCTCATATTATTAATATTGACAATTTCTTTGATATCTCCAATTTTGGAAAAAAGTGGCTACATCTCTGTTAAAAATGAAACAAACCAATGACCAGCAGCATAATTTCCTTTTTTTTTTTGTAACTAAAGCACAAAATTCTGCCACCGGTAAGCAGAATTTTGTCTGAGAGATGCTAAATTATAAATTGTGTTTTTTTTTTAGAATATAATTAATTTAGTAATTGTAACCATAATGAAATCGGATTAAAAAATTTAAATAACTGCTTCTATTTTTTTGCACTTTGCAATTAAATTTATTTTGTTAAATTTCAGACTAATATAAGGCATAATAATGGACGCAGCAGGCAGGAAAGAAGGCCTTTAAAACAAGTTGGGGTTGCAAAAGAGACCACTTTCGTTCAAAAAGGGGAAAACGAGCAAAAGTTAATATTGATGCAGAAATATAGCAATAGTGAATGAGGTGGATGTATAATTAGATCAACATGGTAGTAAGGTAAGTGCAAATTAAATAGACAAAGTGCAAATTGAATGCAAATAAAGTGCATTGAATTAAATAAAAACAGGTTGAGAAAATAAGATCATTCAATATTTTAACGCATTTAGAATACATTTTTCGACCAATATTAAAACAGTGATCTCATATATGAACTCGCTGGTGAACTGAGCTTTGTCCCTCCGAAGCAGCGCACTTTTGATTAAGAAAACTGTGTGCACAATATGAGCAATATAGCACGACATATCTTCCTTTCCAGCTAAGCAACAAAAAAATAAATTTATAATGTGAAGTCCACGTTGGAAGAAAAAAAAGATAAGTTTCATAAATAGATAACTTACAAATTTTTTTAAACAGCTTTATTATAATTTTCTCAGATTATTTATAAGCTTATCGTGACCAATTATATTAACTTTAAATAAGTGTTTCTCAAATTTTAGCAAAATTGCTCCGAAACAAATATAGTCGAATTTAAAAACCCATTATTCGTGACGTGCTCAAAATTGAATATTTTAAAAAATGACACATCATCCTCAAATGAGACGAAGTTCAAATTTTATTAGTTTATAAAGATCAAATATTCTAAACGAAAATCTAATCAGATAAAGGATAACCTCCCTCACCTTCATTCGAAATTTATCTCAAGAAAAAAAAATTTCTTTAGGTCGTTAATCAGCACTTTACTATAGTACGGGTGCACTTTAGCATTCAAATAGAGTCTCGGTGCTGCCATCTAGTGTGGCAGAAACTAGACGTCCAAATTAACATGGCCAACGGTATCTCGCCCAATGTGGTGGTCCTGAAAGAGTGGATACCACTTCTGGAGAACACACTAGGTCTGCTCATAGGGAAGACTGGTTGTGCAGCTCATTGGAAATATTAAAAAAAAACTATAGTACGGCTTTTAGGAGAACTCCTCCAGACATCCGTTTCGCGTCGTGGCGGGTACTATGGTTACGAGGAAAGGTCACTTCGAATAGGGGTGTGGGGTGAATAGTTTTTTCTTAATCTTAACGTCGGTCGTCGTAAGTAAACCTTCTTTCCTCCATTTCACCCCCATTAGAAATGTGCTCTCGCTCCTGTTACCATAGCAGCAGACAATCTCAGACTTTCAGTCTGGAGGAGTTCTCCTCAAAGCCGTACTATACCTTCCTGACATGTTTATTTAAAATTGAAGACAGATTCTCAGAGCTGTTTCACTTATAATTTAAGCATGTCACTATACACAATGATGAGTATGCTGGTGTTATCCAATTCGATTATATTTGTTTCAGAGGTATTTCGGCACATTTCTGGGAAATTTTGGCAAATCCTTCAAAACAATCATGATATTCATAGAGAGGAAACATTGATGATGTGCCATTATTCATGAGTAAAAGTATAAAAATTAAAAAATATATAGTAAAAATAACTTTTAAAATATAAGTGCGTTTTTAAGGAGAGGTTCACTGAGACGAGGTTTCTCTTATGCAAGGTATTTTATAAAAGGATTGAAGTAAAATTGGCCATACAACTCTTATTTCACTTCTTTATATGAAATATGTTTGTTGAAATATAGCAAAAATATTCCACTGGTTTCAAAACGCTCTAGTATGGACCATTAACCCTTTCGCCGCAACTATCTAGCAAGGAAATACGTGCAAGCAGGAAACGCTTTCTCTTCACGGTCAACAAACTGGCAGACCAAAGCGCTTTCTCTTCCGTTCATAACGTATTTGTGATAGTGTTCTAAAACGTTTTACGAACAATAAAATGAGGCACCAAATAGTATTACATCTCCATAGGATTTGAGATTCATGTAGATTTGATATTCCATTCGAAATGAGAATCATATGACTCATAGGCATATGGTGTTTGATTATGTGTATAAACAAGGGGAGGAAGGACTGTTTCTGAATTATATGATTTATGATGGCTTTTTGAAATTAACACGTGGTACAAATCCGATTCAAATTATTGGAATAATCAAAAAATTCTACAGTAAAAAGCCTCTTTTTTTGTTTCTTTTATTAAAATACAAATTTGACAAATCAACCCTGCATATTTCATTGCTTTTTTAAACATTGAAAAAATAAAAGTCAATAATGTCAAAATTCTTTAAATGGTGAATTATCCCTGAAAAAAATTATTTAAAAATGTAATTAAGAAAAAATTTAAGTAAATAAAGCATGTGTATAAAAACATATGTAGTATATATTGTTTATTTACTTTATATATGTATATATAAGTACATCATTATAGAGCCCGCTCATATTTCAGTAATTTTGTGGATTTAGGCTTAGCAGCAAAAGATCCTCCGACCCTGGGCCAAAGAATCAAAAGAGACTCCAGGCCTCAGCAATAAGCGTGTTGACCTCGCAAAAGGGTTTACTACTCGAAAATGGTGAAAGAAATGTAGGATACAGAATGCGCTATATCTTCTATGTATAATGTTTTAGAATAAATACTTAGCATTTTTTTTCGATACTCAATACTTTTTCTCCCACTAATACCGGAACTAATATTATTATTTATATTTTTAGGAAGTTACACTGAGAAGAAATCGTCTATCTGCTACTTGTTAAATAAATGTATGCAAATGCTAAAAATATTATAAAAAATACAATATAAAAATCATAATTTTATCTGAAATTTGTGTGTTTAATGTTATTTTTAATGGCAAATAATCGTTGACTTCTAAAGTATCCTAACAAGGGTTTTAGTAATAGAAAAAAGCCCTCATTATATTCGCAAAAATAGTCAATATTTAGTTGTTGAAAAAATCTCTTAATTGTTCGGCACGTGTAGGAAAAGATTTAGAACGCTATTTGTAACCGTAGAAATTGGATTCAGAGTGAGATAAATATGTAACAATTGATCACTGATTAAGTTTTGATTCAAAGATTGGATTTTGTCTTATTGAATTTCAGCATTAATGACTATAGCATGTTAATTAAGCTATTAAATGATAACTGTTTTACTTTGGAAAAAGAGAGTCTATCTAGTTTTATTTATTAATTTTTCATTAAAACTACGTTGAAAAAATTTATTGATAAATATTTTTATGAATTAGAGTTTTTCGAAATCAATAAAATTTTATAGATTTTTTTGATAGAAATATGAAAAATTAAATTTAAAATAAAAAGTAGATAAAAAACTTATTTTCATTTGTATTGTCAAGGGGATATATTCTGTTTCGTAAAAAAATTGTTCAATCAAAAAATACGTCATCACAAAATATATTTCCAAACTTTAGATTTTTAATTTTTTCACGTATATGATGATTCTATAAAACTACTTTAACTAGTTAATATTCTTCTCAAAAAACATTTTTTGTAACAAATTTCCTTAGTTTCCATCAAAATTCTATTAAACTGATAAAATATCTTCGCTTTATTATAAGTGTATATTATTATCTCTCTAAATTATTCATTGGCGTATAATGTGTCCAAAATATGTTGTGTGTTATCACAAAACAAAAATATGATTCATTTTTTTCAGTGTCATGCCAGATTTTCTAAATTACAAAGAGTCCGCCAACAAATTTTATCACTCAAAGAATTTTATGAAATATTCAGGCAACTTTAAAAGATTAAAGAAAAGGAAGGGAAAAATGGTAGTAGAACATTTTGCTTCCAGTTTCTTGATAGAGAAAAAATTGCCCTTACTATCACAACTGACTAACATGTATACCAAGTCACAGGTAAAGACTTAATCATAAGTAGTTGAATGCTGAAATAATTAGAGGAAAGATAGAAATAGTTTCAAAAGTCGTGACTAGAAATTAAGATGGATACCTGCAGTTTTCTGCCTCCCCGGAAGTGAGTTCTAGTCGCAATCTTGAGTATTTTGTATTTTTTACTGTAGAGTGGGAGAGTTTAAAAAGCGGAGTTATTAAATTTTACTATATTCCCAAGTGAGATATTGTTTTTAAATTTTTTTTTTTGCTGATTCGAATGACACTAAGATTAAATCGATATGACTAATAGTTTAAAAATTATAAGGAGTTTATCAAGTAAAATGCATAAAAAATATAATTTTTGATTGCACATTTTTTTGGGATCTGTTATACCTATCAGTGCTAATGTCTTTTGCAGTTTTTGTACAATGAATCAAATGAGGTAGCTGATAAAACCAATAGTTACAAAAGTTCTATAAATTATCAAGAATACAGTTTTGTATTTATATTTATCTATACTTCTAACAATGTTGTATAGATAAGCGTGGTTTTGGGTCTAATGTATTTTTTTTTCCTTCATGCTGAATCGCGTGAAAGACATCGAGACCAAGTCGATAGAACTAATATTTAAAAAGTTATGAAATGTTTCAGTATTAAAAAAATATTTTTTTATTCCTACTTTTTTTTAACACACAAAAACCTTATAATTCAAAATAATTAGTTCCATCTATTTATTTCTAATTTTAGTGAATTTAGAGTTTAAAAAAATCTATGATTTTTATCATACAGGAAAGTTTATATGATTATGTCTTGCGTCTTCAAAGTCAGAATTTATGAAGATATTATTGCCAATCAAAATTTTGAATACTTGGTGATCAGCTACAATAATGAAACTTTATCTGTTACTTTTTTTTATTTTATTTTATAACCGTCGTTGAGCAGCCGATCCAATTTTACGGGTATATGACTACTAATGTTCAACTACGTCTTGTAATTTTGAACCCAACCCAGAAGACAAGGGAACTCCTGGATCAAGTATTGGGAGAAATTGTGCCTTCATGGAGGACTAACCCGCATTTTCTTGAAGGAACTATCCCGCATTTGCGTCACATGGAGAGGAAGACTACGAGAACCTTCCATGGTTAGCCTGACGGCAAGGAGACTCTAACCCATTATGCGTTTCCCACTGAGAATATTTTACGTCAGTGCTGTGTTCACTGCGAACCGGAGGCGGAATTCGTATTGACCATCCGTCTCTGGGATTCGAGCCCGGTTCACCTCTCTGGAAGGCGAACGCTCAATTCCTTGAACTACAACGTATTTTTTAATGCCACTTGTAGATACCAGCAAGCCTGCTTGGTGAATCCAAGCATGCTTGTGAATTTAATTTAAGACAGAGGGTGCGTTTCTTGTTTTTCAGTGGTGCCATCTATAGCCAAGAATACGACTTCAGCCACACAATCGTCACAGCCCATTTTATAGGGAGGACCCATTCATACATCCATTCATTCATCCACAGATCATAATTTTACCAGAGAACTACCAATCTTCGATACTGCATCCCCAAAGGCATGATTTGTTATGGGAACATGGAGGACTTTGTGACCCAGCAGTTTTAACAAGCATCAATCGTCATTTACTACACGGAAAGTCTCCGGCCAGAGGGATCGATCTCACCACCTTTTGAACATGAGACCAACGCCCTACCAACCTGGCTATCCCGGCCCCTCTTCATGAGGTATGAGTGAAAAGTCACGTTAAGTTTACCATCGTAGCTAAAGCTTTCGCATACCATTAATGAATTCCTCATTTTTTCGCATTTTGTTTCGTTATTTCTTATACCGTACAAGCAACTTGCGATAAAAAAATAATTAAAAATTAATTTCTTTTGCATACGCAAGAAAGACGGAAGACGAAAAAAGAATTTGAATTAAAATATTTTTAATAAATCGAATTTTAAACTGAAGTAATTTATAAGCATTTAATATATAGTAATATTGTAAGTAATAATTTATTTTTAATACGCATCTTTTCAACCTATAGTAGTCAATGATTTTACTTGAAAACTCATCTCTCATGATGATATTCTGAATCCAGAAAGGAAAATATAAATGCATTCTAGTTAATGATGGTTTTTTTCGTTTTTAATGAAACTGTGCATAATTGAGACTTGCGATTAAATCGTTAGATTTTTTTTGAATTTTAATATCTTTTAATAATGCATCATATAATATTTTGATGAAAACATGTAAGAACTTTGAATGAAAAATTTTTATTGATGTTTCTCAAAAATAATTAAATGTTTAGGCAAATTCATTATATGGACATTACATAAGTACATTATATGGAAAGTTTTTCATATCGAATGGAAAAATTTTAAATCGTTTATTTCAAAAAAATTAATTCATATATTTAAAATTTTAGGTCCTTTTAACATCGTCATATGAATAAATTGGGAAAAAAATCTCCCATAAAATTAACACTTTTTACTTCTTTGTAATTTATAGCTTTAAGTTATTGCTAATTAAAAAATACTTTGGAGATTTCAATTGTTTTCTCATATTAATGTAACATCAATTTTTAAGGGTATGTAAACATAAATTTTTAAGGAATTATTAAAATGCATATTGTGTATATTTTAAGAATTCTTGTCAAATTTAAAGAAATTTTGATTAAAACATTTTAAATTCTTAAAACGGAATGCAGGATCAAAATATCAAAACCAGTTTGAACTCTTAATTAAACTTTTTAGCGTGAGTTTAAAATCGAGACCTTTAATGTGTATACTAATTAGTTTGATATTTAGAAACATGTATTGAGGGCATATAAATCACGAAAGACTTCACTCATAGATAGCATAGATTTTTTTTAAATCGCATTGACAAATAAATGCTGCCAACGACAGATTTCAAATATCAGTTTAAGCTTAGCGACTTAATTCTCATTCTGAAGCTTCGTAATATTTATACTTCATAATTTAAATTATTTCTAATTAAAAATACTTTGGAGATTTCAATTGTTTTCTCATATTAATTAAGATTTTCTTTGTTTTATCTAACTTGTTGAGACGAATATTTTAGTAAAAGGTTGTGATGCCATTATAGGCACTACATATTTCTTAGCTTTTAAAACGTCTTTAATTTCGCAAATTTATTATTTTTAAATTAATCTAAATGCCATTATAATTAAATTAATTCAATTATTTATTTTTATCACTATTTAAACAAAGCGAATATAAATACTGTTAATATTTTCAATGCGACAGTTTTCAATTAATTTTTAAATTACTTTCGGTTTTTCTCATTCCCGTCTGGCAAGTATTAAATATGGGTACCTGCTTTTGATGTTATGTTATGTTGTTAATTTACTTCGCACTAGAGCTGCACAATGGGCTATTGGCGACGGTCTGGGAAACATCCCGGAGGATGATCCGAAGACATGCCATCACAATTTTGATCCTCTGCGGAGGGGATGGCACCCCCGCTTCGGTAGCCCGACGACCTGCGTGCGAAGTCGAGCACTTTACGGTAGCACAGTTTAACGAGGACCAATACCGCACACCCTCGGTCCCTACGCAGACTGATTCAAGTGGTCACCCACCCGCACACTGACCGCAGCCAGTGATGCTTGACTTCGGTGATCTGCTGGGAACCGTGTCTTAACGATCAGTCCACTGCGGGACCCTGCTTTTGAATCACTTGAAAAATGTCGATTGTTATTTTTTATTTATGCATTTTTGAAGATAAGCCGACCGGCCTGTGTAGGGGGCAGGGAACTGTCCTAGGATCAGAAGGTTTCTGGGTTCGAATCCCGAGCAAGGCATGGATGCTCGTTCCTTCTCTGTACTATCTGTCCTCCCTGTGGGGGCGACGTTGGCCCTCCTAATATGGTGCCCCTAAAAGAGAGTCCATCAAAATCGCCCTGTATATGCCTGAATTGACGGATGTTCACACAGGTGGGCATTGGAAAAAAATAAAAAATAATAAAGTCATATGTATAATGAAGATAATCAGGTAATATCTTAGCACTTCAATTTCTTGGGATAATTCATTTAAATCAATGTAACAGCTAACTTTCTAATTCAATACAAGTGTATAACTCATTAATTCAGTGTCGAGATTGATCAAATATCAAATCTATTTTTAACTCTATTTTTCCTGAAACTACTTTATTTCCCTAACTGAAAATTTTTTTCAGGTTATATTAAATTTGATAGGTTTTTTGGTGATTAACTGCAGTCAGATTATTTAAAATATTAATTTAAAAATGCGGGGTTAGCTTTAATTTTGGTTATTTAATCTATCGATAACTTGACAAATTTTGAATCTCTTCATATGCTCCTAAGTGTCTGTTAGTGACTATTCATTTACTGGTAATTTGAATTTCTTGGTGTTATGACTGGGGTTTTTTGGAGACCCCCCCCCCTCAGTCAGTAGCTCCTTGAAGAGAAAGCCTCTGCAAGGGTTACCATAAACATGAAACTTGACATAGCTGATAAGATTAATCTTTAAAAGTCCAAACGTAATGACATATTTTCTTAATATATATATATATATATATATATATATATATATATATATATATATATATATATATATATATATATATATATATATATATATATATATATATATATATATATATATATATATATATATATATATATATATATATAATAAATAAATAAATACAAGAAAACACTAAGAAAGTTAAGAAAAACAATAAGTAACATTTATTGCGCTTAAGCTGCAAGTAAACAGCACTCATTAGATAAGTTCAAAATGAAGAATAAAACAAAGAAAAATTATACAAGAGACAAAGAAAATTATATTAAGACATATGAAAAAAAGGGGTGGGAAATAATAAGTAAAAAAACAACAAACAACATTTTATAAAAAAAAAATAAAAAGTGAAATGTTAATTAAAAAACCGGAAAAAAAAAGATATAATCTTTTCTTCTGTTTTTCTTCTGTTTCTGTTCTTTTTTCTGTTTTGCGGATATAATTGTGTGGGCTGAAGAAAAGATTATATCTTTTTTTTCCGGTTTTTTAATTAACATTTCACTTTTTATTTTTTTTTATTTATTTTTTTATAAAATGTTGTTTGTTGTTTTTTTACTTATTATTTCCCACCCCTTTTTTTCATATGTCTATAATTTTTCTTTGTTTTATTCTTCATTTTGAACTTATATATATATATATATATATATATATATATATATATATATATATATATATATATATATATTTATATATATATATATATATATATATATATATATATATATATATATATATATATATATATATATATATATATATATATATATATATATATATATATATATATATATATATATATAAGTTCAAAATGAAGAATAAAACAAAGAAAAATAATAGACATATGAAGAAAAAAAAGGGGGGGGAATAATAAGTAAAAAAATAACAAACAGTTTATTTTTAAAAAAAAAGAAGAAAAAAACTGAAATGTTAATTAAAAAACTGGAAAAAAAGCCGGAAAAAAAGATATAATCTTTTCTTCAGCCCACACGATTATATCCGCAAAACAGAGTGCTTTCTGATATTGTATCAATAAAGCCAAAGCAAAATATATTAATACAATAGTGTGAGGAGCACTCAAGAAATATTTTTATAAAAATACCAACAAATTAAATAGATCACAAAAAGTAAAAATAACATGTAAAAACAGATAATAAAATAAAATAAAAAGAAAAAACATTAAAAAGAGGGGACTATAAAGCGAGCAGCAAAATCAGATCAACTTACTTGGACGGATATTTTTCAAGAATGATTTAAAAATGTTTTCGCAGAAAGATTGCCAGATTACAAAATATGAAAACAAAAGATGAAAACAAAAGCGCAAATTGAGTGTAACAAGAGAGTTTTAAAGTGTCGTTCTTACTGCACTGCTGAAGTGATTTGTTATTCTGAGTTTTGATTTGTCAGTTACCAAGGATGGGCCCGAAATGGATGTGCGCAAGGTAATATTATACAGGATAATATTATTGTTATTGTAAAACTTATTGTTTTTTTAACTTTCTTCGTGTTTTCTTGTATTTATTTATTTATTATATATATATATATATATATATATATATATATATATATATATATATATATATATATATATATATATATATATATATATATATATATATATACATATATATATATATATATATATATATACATATATATATAAGAAAATAAATAAATACAAAAAAACACGAAGAAAATTAAGAAAAACAATAAGTTTCATTTATTGCTTGAGTTTATAATTATAATAATAAGTTTCACTCTTTTTTTGAGTGCTCCACACACTATCGTATTAAGATATTTTGCTTTGGCTATATTGATACAATATCAGAAAGCACTCTTTTTTGCGGATATAATCGTATGGGCTGATGAAAAGATTATATCTTTAATTTTCGGAATTTTAAAATTTTTTTTATCCTTTTTTCTTTTTTTCCCCCAGTTGTTTTTTATTTTGTTTTTATTATTATTTTTCCTTCCCCCTTTTTTTTATATGTCTGCAATTTTCCTTTGTTTTATCTTCATTTTGAACATATATATATATATATATATATATATATATATATATATATATATATATATATATATATATATATATATATATATATATATATAGGGGGTTTTGCCTCATTCCGAGGGTGAATTATGTTACAAAAATTGTTATTAAAAGTGGATGAATAATAGAAACTGTTTTCGTCTCTCTAAGAGAGATGCTGCTTAATATTTTACATATGTTTTTCAACTTATAAGAAAGAAAGAAAGGTGATTTTCGTTGTTTTATGAATTATCTGCAGTATCCCTCTTTCTGTTTTCAAATGCACTGTATATAAGAAATTTCCACTAATATCAGTTCTTCCATAACAGACAGAATGGTAGTATAGGTATTAAGAAACAAAAATGAGTGTCTACGAATTCCTGGAAAGCAAATTTTATAACATTTTAGAAATTCTAATTATTATTATTTTTAATTAAGAATCGTTTGTCTAAAATTGGAAAGATTTTGCACTCGGGAAAGATAAGGAAGATGATAAAAAAATTCCTGTTGCTTTGCTGTCTTTTGTGCTGTGAGTCATTCGATGATGCCATGTAATGTGACAGAAGACGAAGAGTTGATAATCTAGGATATTTATTAAAACCTTTTATTTAACATTAAATAATTTATTTACAGCAAGAAAACTAAAAGAAAACCATATATCCTTTGTCTTTCATTTAAAGCATTTAAGCTCATGCGCATGGCAGTAGTTTTAACAATTTAAAATACACCCAATATTTTGAATCTAACTTCCGTTCATTTGTTTCTGCTGCTGTTGTGTTTCTGAATCAAAAGAGAGAAAAAAAAGGGAAAAATTAGAAACTGTAAAACATTTTACGCACAAAGAATTAATCATCTGGTTTTTCTTTATTATAGTTTCATTTTATAATTCAATTCCAACTATTAGTTCATACTCTCCCTATATCTTTATATCTTGTTCAAATTTCCAATCGTTACAAAAAAAAAACTTTTTCATCATCCACTCAAGTTCAAATACATTTTTTGAACTTGTAGTGGATGATGACTTGATGTTAATGCAGTTTTTTCAATTATTAATAGATACACTTGATATTAATACAGTTTTTTTTAAATATCGATTCCTTAATTAAATAGAGATGAGCAAAAAATGAAATGGAATTTTCTGTTTGTTTAAGCGATAATTATTATTTTAAATTTTACTATAAGCGATTCAGTTTTTACATATTTTAGAGATAACACCAGTGATAATTTCTAACTTGAACAAAAAAATAGTTTATTTCGCACATTTAAATATTTAATTATTTTATAGTTGCTACGTCAGATAAATTTAATAAGGAACATTACGTGGTAATAAAGCTCCTGAATTAGACATATTATGGGAGCCTTACGTGGCAGTACGTGTGGTCCAAGCCACCAAATTCATACTTTTATTGTTGTCTGATACGATACGCCTTTTTCCTTTTATTCCTACTATTAATTCACACTCTCCCAGTTTTTTCAAATATTAATTTATTAAGTAAATTTAATTAATTAATTTTAGTTTTATATTGGAGAAAATTTTCTAATTATTTAATGAAAAGTAACTGAAATATTTTTTTGTTTTGTTGTCCTAAGTAGGAATTGACTTTAAAAAAATTTTTTATATTGCTTGTTTTAAATGTATGCTCTCTTTGGCTTTCGTATTATTAAAGATATCATTAGCCCTTTGCTTACGATGTGCCATTCGTATCATTACATGTGGTCCACATGTTGTACCAGCCGTAAACAGAAGGTTAAATGCTCTGCCTCAGGGGTTGTTGTTGTTCATTTACGCAGCACTAGAGCTGCACAATGGGCTATTGGCGACGGTCTGGGAAACATCCTTGAAGATGATCCGAAGACATGCCATCACAATTTTGATCCTCTGCAGAGGGGATGGCACCCCTGCTTCGGTAGCCCGACGACCTGCGCGCGAAGTCGAGCACTTTACGGTAGAACAGTTTAACGAGGACCAATACCGTACACTCTCGGTCCCTACGCACACTGATCCAAGTGGTCACCCACCCGCACACTGACCGTAGCCAGTGATGCTTGACTTCGGCGATCTGCTGGGAACCGTGTCTTAGCAATCAGTCCACTGCGGGACCTGCCTCAGGGGACATTTATAAAAAACTGCCTGACTTCTAATAGTTGAGATATGAAGCAATTTTATCTTCAGTTTTTTAAAGCCATTTTTTAATATATCTCTTTAAATTTGTGCTAAAAACTATAAATAATTTGTGAAAATATTTGAATTTGAACTTAGCTAATTGAATAATAAATGCAACATGGTTATCATAATTTTTAATGAATTACGTACATTTCATTAATAATATTATGTAACAACAACATACAGATGACGAAATATCAAAACGTACACTGACATTACAAATAAATTGTTCAGATCATATATTAAAATATTCTAACATTAATAGTTTTTATATTATTAGCAGGCATTTTTCATTACATTTCAGAGGAAAAAGAAAGTAATTTTTATATATACTGGAAGAAAATAAGAAAATCTATTATATTTAATATTAAAGATAATAGACAGAAGATCAAGATCAGGAAGTATTTGATCAAAATATTTCATGCTACGAGAAAGTAGATTCAGAAGATTATTTTATGATGAAAATAAAATAATATTAATGATAGATTTATACCTTTAAGGAGGAAATTTAGTTTTAAAATTAAATATTTGACTAAAGAGAGTATCATAATTAGATAAAAAAAAACATTATTTTAAGTGAGAAATTCTTGTATGGAACACAATCGAATATGAAGAAAAATTTCAGAACAGCAAATTTTTCCTGTTGTAATTTTTCGAAGGCAAACAAACAATTCGTTCATCTTATTTTTTTTTTTACTGTCAGAAGCTTAGATTATAAATAATAATTATTATTTTACCTTGACCTTTAGTTATAACAAATGATAACTCTTTTCCCTGTTTTACTTTATTTCAAAACAAACTTGAATACTCACATTGATTTCAGATTTAAATTCATTACCTCAATAGAAGAGGCAAAATAAATTATTTATTTAGAGCACTCACTAAATAAGTCTTTGATTTTCTTACAATCCTGGGGCAATTTAATGATAAGCCACATTTTTCAAATTGCTCAGGCGTGTTTTTTTTTATCTTATTTCTTTAAGTTTAAAAAACATATTTTAATACGAGACAGTATAAGCTCATAAAGATTTAATAGGTTTGGATGTGATTGATATTATTCATCAGTTTCGTTATTTTACAATCTTTAAGGATTAAAAATAAAACGAATCAAAACAAATGTAACAAATAAGTTCAAACAGCATAGGTATCTCTTTCAACTATTACAATATACATGTAATGTATCTTACATATATTAACAAATAAACTTTATACAATTAAGATAAATTAATGTCAGGTCCGAGAACTTTTGTATACAAAAAAACTGCACATTAAACGTAATTTGGATTATACGAGAATTTGAAATATATGGAACTTTTCTTTATTTACTCCATATATCTTCATACATTATTTGATTGAATTTTTAATAATGCTTATTTACTTATTTGTTTACTTATTAACCACCACTTAAAATATTTGCAAGAAATTATATTATAAATTGTATGTTATAAAAATACAGAAAATTACTTTTATGTAAAAATTATTTAATTTGTAGCAAATGAACAAAAAAAAATTGCCTTTAATGGAATTCAATAAATATAACATACATTTCATAATTTCTTAATTTTACATACCCAGAACAATTAAAACTTTTTATTCTAACTGCAAGTGAGAATATAAATTTTAAGAAAAATTGATAGATGCCTAACATATATCATTTATTAAAAAATATGATCATCAATTTACTTTAAAAGTTTTATTAATAAAATAATACACATCTAAAAACTTTTTAATTCCAAATTATTGTTCCATAATTTTTAGCAAAATGCGCAATGTTTAATAGCATTAATAGCAAAAGTAATGTCCAAAAAATATATTTTTATAATCCTTGTTAAGACAAAAGTCCATAAAGTATATACACATTAGCGGTCTCATATTATTATTAAAGTGAGGCAATAACAAACATATTATCAAAATCTACTGAACAGCAAGTGAGAAAGGTTAAATGAAAATTTTCAAAACCAGTTTGATTGCTTGATGAAACCTGAAAGTAATTTTAAAAATTACCTTTACTCTCCTCTCTTTTCTCCAATAATCAAACAGGATTAAATATTAATTTTCGACCTCTACTAAGTTCACTTGTTTAACATTAATTTTTAAGGAATTATAAAAATGCATATTGTGTATATTTTAAGAATTCTTGTCAAATTTAAAGAAAATTTGATTGAAACATTTTAAATTCTTAAAACGGAATGCAGGATCAAAATTTCATAACTAGTTTGAACTCTTAATTAAACTTTTTAGCTTGAGTTTTAAATCGAGACCTTTAATGTGTATACTACTTAGTTTGATATTTAGAAACATATAGGGGAGAGTCAGTCAATTTCATATGTATAGAATATTTTTTCAAGTCAATGGGCCATCGGACTTTAATTGTTATATTAAAAAAAGATTATTTTAAAAGTTTCGAGTATTTATGCAGCAGTTAGCATGGTAAACAATAGTTTTGAAAATATGTTGAATACAGTAGTCATGAAAGTAAGAAAAATTGGTTGAATGTTTCGATTAAACTTCATTGTAATACTAAAAAAATAATTTTTTCTGTACATACAGCATTAAAGTATGTAGTCTTAAGTTTAATTTGCACGAAAAAAGAAGTTTATATGAGGAAAATTGTTTGAGTAATCACAAATTTACAAAAAAATTGGATTTCGGGTAGCCTCGCTCACATGAATGTCGGGTATCACAGCCCAATTTTATTTCGTCGATAAATGTACGGTTGCAAAGATAATTATTTTATTTCTTCAAATTTGAATGTTATATGCATTTTTAACAACAAATATTTTCGTTATTAAATGACTGTTATTAAAAGATAGAATTCACTAAAAGTATATAAATATGTAATAAATAAAATAATTTTGTGATAAAAATGATAAATGAGGTTTATCTATTGTCAAAACATTGGTCACTTTCATTTAGACCTGAAAAAACAGTCAAAAAACATAATTTTTGTAACTGGGTGGTACTACCAGACACATTTTGAAAAGAGCTGAAAAACATGTCTTTTTAAGTTTCTATTTTTTAAGTTAAACTATTCTTTTTTTGGTTTATTCTTTCTGTATTATTTAATTAGAGGGTAAAACAATAGAAACATACAAAAATATTGATTATTACTCAATATTATACAGAAATATAAGCAATACTACTTAAGTGGGTGGGGCTATCCGACTCTCCCCTAACGAGGGCATAAATCGCGAAACACTGCACTCATAGATAGCATAGATTTTTTTTAAAGCGCATTGACAAATAAATGCTGCCAACGACAGATTTCAAATATCAGTTTAAGCAGAACGACTTGACTCTCATTCTGATCATTCACGATATTAAATTCGACGATAACATTTTATTTAAATTAATATAACATGGTAAATAACTGAGACTGGGTTCTGTGATTGTTTCGCAAGTCCAAACAGGATGAACTTCTTCTATTTCCTGAAAATGACTCATCTGACGCCATGAAGTTTGATGCAAGAGTTATATCTCCAGCACTACAACAGCTCTTTCGAGACAATTGACTCTTTCCCAGTGTCGAGAAAATGGGCATCGGAATTGTGGGTTGAGCAGTCTTGCTATCGGAATCGGGTGAAACTTCTAGCATCGGTATCTGTCCATTGTGCTTGACATCTCTATCTTTCTTTAAGTATTGTGCAAGAAATTTGCTCCCAGCATTGTTCATGATTATAGAGTGAAAGAAGGAACTACCACGCTTGGCAGCTGGAACTGTGGTACAAGCTGTACGTTGGCTGGTTTCTGACATTCTTGCATTACTTCCACTGTTGCCTTCAGATGAACTTTGGGCCATGAAGCAGGACATAGGCGGCTGAAATATTGGAAAATGGCGTATCTCAGTATAATTCAGCTTAGAAATAGCAATATAGTAAGGGTATTTTGTAAAAAAAAATCACTATTAATATCTATTTTTAAAATCCTTTCAAATTCAATATATTTGGAATCCTTTCAAATTGCGGGTCAAAAATTATATTTTAGCAAAGAAGAAAAAAAATGGTATCGAAATAAAAAAAATACAGTAAAGGAAAGAAGGTAATAAACATCAAAGCAGGTTTAACTGGAGGTTGAAACGTGAAAATGTCTTTAATAGCTATCTTTCAATTTCCCTATGCTCTCTCTTGCAATCAAATCTGTTTTGTTGTTCATTACAATCGGTATCCTATACCGTGATTTTTCAAATTTCAATAGAATTTTTGTTTTTTTTTCTCCACAATCAAATTGCAGATATATTTTTTCATTATTGGTAAGGATTTTAAAAATAACGTATTAAGTATGGTTTTTAAGGAAGATCCTGCATAAATTAATGACTCGTCATAAATTGAAGAAATAATATGTATTAGTTGAAAACTATGACTACACAATATTTTTCCATATAGTGTCGAACATTGTCGGAAGATAATTATGACTACAAGTCAAAATAAGCTGATATTAAATATGCATACGATTTTTTTCAGTCCGGTTCTCTTTTGGAAAATTTTTGGTTCTCGAGGTATTTTGAGTCACATTTGACCAAGCGAGCGCTTTTTACAAATTTGAACATGCTGAATATAAATTTAGATGCTGGCATTCCCAATTATCGAATGAGAGCTCAGAATTCAAGCAGATGTTTCCTCAATATAGCGATTCTTTGATATCGGGGATAATTTATTTTAATCTTAAAACCGATTACAGTATTATATTTAGGATTTTTTTTTTGTTAAATATGCTTGGTTTTTTTACTTTAGCATTTTTTCTTCATGAAGCTGATTCAATATTTGCAATCAATGATACACGTTGTGCATCCTTAATTGCAAATATCGAATCAGCTACATGAAGAGAAAAAACAAAATGCAATATGCGTACCAAATTAACGATTATAACGAGGTTAATCCTGCTGGCAATATAAACATTGAACAATTTTATCTCAAACATTTTTACAAAATATAATGCTGCTTTGCTGAGAAGTACAGTGAAAAGTAAAGGCAGCAGAGAATAGCGCTTTTGAAACCTATTAAAAGCTGCCAACTTGATAGTGAATGACAAGTATGATGTGATAGCACTTCCTGCAATTGAAAAACTATTATACTTATCAATTGTCCTTTTCATAAAGTCGTTTTTGCCATGAACAGGCAAAAAGACTTTTTTTTGTCGTACTACTCAACCCACCACATTTAATTCTCTTTTATTTCTTATCGAAATACGTCCATGCCTAAGGAAGGCACACCGATTAGATTTGCAGTACTTTCTGCAACGTTCGAATTCAAGGTGCGAATCAACGTCCTTGTAGCTTCTAAAGATTTCTGTAACCAACAAGAGTGGTAATTTTATTGGTTAAAGAAAACCTTTTAATCTGAAAGCCACCAGTTATCCCCAATACGTTAAAGATATCTTCTAAAATGCTCTGCGATAAACCTCTATCAATTGGTTTAATTTTATACCTGAGAAATAAAATTACTAGATGAGGATATAGTAACATTTTTCAACGCACGATGAGCGGGGTTCTATTCTTCGAGATTTTTATGAGGGTAGTAAACTGGATTGAGTCTAGCTTACACTTTAAGCAGATAGAAAATTCAATTCAAGTTAAATAATCAAAGAAAGAAAAAGGTAATAGAATGTATAATTTATTTTCTAAATCTTTTCTGTCGAATACGATGATGACTTTTAATATTGAGAAGTATTGAGATTCTTAAATATATTAAGATTATTAAATATATTGAGATTTTTAAATGTATGAGATTTTTAGATATATTGATTTAATATTGAGATTTTTAAATATTGATCCGGAGGTGTGTCCTTCCACGTTTCCCTGATATTCTAAAAATTTTAAAATGTTTTTGAGTTTAGTTTATTTTTATCCTATCGAACAGCTTCCTGTTGGCTATTGATCTTACTTAATACTGCCTGTAATTTAAACGATAGGTTGCAATTTTGAATAATATAAGATGGCCGCCTAATTATGGTTGAATAGTGAAAAGAAAATGGAATGCACAGTATCTGCCCCTTTAAAGCAGAAACTCTATGCAAGTATGGTAGAAAGTTTAAACAAAATGCCGTGTCAGAGTACTCTGTCTCTATGGTGTCGCTCTTCAACACTTAATTCAATCTTCTTTTTTTTGTATTTTAATTGAGTGGTATCTTTTTTCGTTCGCAATTAAATCGTCAATAACTAACATCCTCTAATTGAGGTTATAATCGACAGGAGTTAGATATTTCATAGTTACTCCAATACTTTAGACTGAAATTGCCACAGCAGCGTTTCATTTTTTGAATTATTATGACAGGCAGATAATTTTGTTCATTTGCTCAAGATTTCAATTACAGGATTACTGTTGTTAAAGTAAGCACGCGATTACTCTTATATTTCGAGCAAATACTACACACAATACAAAGTAGATAATACGGACATCCACTACGGAGTAGAATTAATTGCGATTCCATCAACAACAACTAATCTCTAAATCAATTTATTTTTGCTTTGATCATAAGAACAACTGGCCAACACAATGGCGTAAAAGCTTTCCGGACCAAATTGGCAGGCCGCGAATAGAGGTAGCTAGTTATGACAGGTTGATGAACTTCAGTGGTACCTGAGCGCCAGACCCTGTTTCACATGTTTATGGAATGGTTAACATACGCTATCAAACACCAAGCTTCAGCAGCAGTCGCCACTTGAATATATTTAGATTTGATTTTGAATTTTCGTTGAAATGGGAGTTAAAATGGTGAAATATGCTGACAAGTATTATAATGTTAAATTTGATAAGGGAAAAAGATATTTCTAAGCTAGTAAGGTATATTTTGTGTTATGTGGACTAAAGCTTAAAAGTAAAGAACGTGATTTAAGCACAAATAGCATTATATTAGTATTATCATTTCTGTACTCTTATTCGTGTTTTATTCACGTTGTTTTTTTGTTTTGTTTTTTTTAAATTGTAATTAAAATAAGTCTGTATATTTGTTCATAGAAAATTGGGTGTTTTGTCACTGAGTTTTATAAACGAAATATGTAAATATTTAGTATTTATAAATATTTCAGATTATTGAATTTATAATTTATTGAAAGAAATTATATTTGACACATTTCTTAACAGATGTGATCACTCTGAATGATCTCTCTGCTGTTATTTTGCATTTTAATATTAAATTTTTCATTTTTCTTCATTCTTTGTCATTTTTCTTCATTCTTTGTTTTTTTTTTATACAATAATATCTTTTCTTTGTTACATATGCTCTTAAAATATACAAAATTATCTGATAAGATTATATATTATTCACTTATATGATTAATAATATATTATTCATTTATGTAATGCTCATAATTTGGCAAACAACTGTTTAAATATTTAAATCTTTCAAAGCCGAAAAATAAGAATAAAGTGTAAATATATAAATATATTATTGTATATAAACGCACAATATTATAATTCAAATTTTAGTGTTCTCACAGGATCGGAATTTGCTTACTAAAATTAAGCAAATCATTGCTTAATTTCAAATAAAAAATAACGTTATTAATTTACAGAAAAATGCCGTGTTTTATTTGTAAACTAATAATGTTTATTAAAAAATATCGCAAATAAATATTTATAAATGGAAATTTTATTAAATGAAAATTAAAAAATAACTTCTTCATTCATAACTTTTTCATTATGTATGAATATAAATAATATAATTTTTTTTTAAAAAGACTGAGGATTATAAATTTTTTTATTGCTTTTTTGTTTTTAATTTTAAAATGCATTCAAGTATTATTCTAGGAAATATATTATTAAATATTTATTATAAAATGGAAAAAATTTTGAAAAAATTGAAGTTATTTTCTTTAAATTTCTATTCGACAATTAAAAGGAAGCTGCTATTTGTTTTTAATTTTTCGTTTAAAAAATTATTTAATATATATAACTTGCTTTAGACATATTTCTAGGTTTGATTATTTTATATTGGGAGTGTTCTTTTTCTTATTATATATATATATATATATATATATATATATATATATATATATATATATATATATATATATATATATATATATATATATATATATATATATATATATATATATATATATATATATATATATATATATATATATATATATATATATATATATATATATACTATCTACCAATAAGTATTTGGACACCTATGCATATGACTATATCTGTGGTTTTGAGATACGTTACGCCCACCACCGGTATATATCGTGTAGGGAACAACATCGACATTAGTCCCATGCAAGATGCCTACTGCACTATTTTGGATGACAATGTGCTTCCTACGTTGTGGTAGTTTTACGGGGTGGACCCCCTTACTTCCAAGGCGACAATGCCAGGTGTCATGTTGCGAGGGTCACCAAGGCTTGGTATTGTGCCAATGGGGTTAATCAAATGGACTGGTCTGCCCAGAGCCCAGACCTGAACCCTATCGAGAAGCTCTTGGACGAGTTGGATTGCCGAATTTCCTCTACCCGTCCAAAATTGGTGAAGGAAACATAATTTCTTCAAGCTGAGTGGAGGAAAATAGCCGTCACACAAGGACTTGTGGAATGTATGTCCCGGAGGGTTCACGCTGTAATTGCCTCTCGAAGTGGCTCTACCAACTATTGATTATGAATAAAGTTTCCAAATACTTATTGGTAGATAGTGTATATACTAACAAACCTCTTTTTCTGACCCCGTTGTAGGGTGCCTGACGAAATTTTTACGCAGAATGAAGGCTGTTTTCCTAAGAAGCCATACTTTTAAAAGAGCCAGACTTGCGCAATCAAGTAGCGTTTAACAAATAAACTAACTAACAGTATTTTTTTTTTGAAAGTAAAATGTCTGATACACCAGCCAAATCATCAGTTTTATAGAGTATTGTAAGAAAATATAATATCTAAATAATTGTTTAACAGTTTGTAGCGACCATCATTGTCAAAAATAACGTAGGAGAAGCCTTTAGATGTAACAATTTTCTATCAGCTATGTCAAAAATAACATATGAAACGCCTTTAGTTGAAAAAATATTAAAGGTCGACATATTATAATATTGAGAGAACGATCACTTTATTGACTGTTATCTGGAATTTGACCTTTTGGTCCTGGGGGTGCCAACAACGAAATTTCTGTTCAGCGGGTCCGAATAAGTAAAAATAATTTTTTTTCTCAAATGTTAACTAAGATGTCTCCGGGACACTTAAAATGACTGATTTTAAGAAAAAGTTAGCGATCACCGCATTTGTCTCTGGTCTTTCTTCCTAACCGCTTTATTACTTTACCTTGTATATCAATACTGATGTTAGTACTTATTATAATACCAAAAACCTATATTTGTTTTTTACGTTATTGAAGTTCTTGCACGTAGTTCTTCTTTAATTTAATGCTACGTTTAATGCTAAATGTCCTTTTCAACAGAGATTCGAGAGATTTAGTGATACCATTTGATACTATAACTCGTTAATTCGCGCATGTTTTGGAATAACTGCGCATGCCTAGACCAGATTTTAGATTCCGCTTGCTTGTCACCAGATTCTTCAAAACTAAGCAAGCTCAATCACTTCAGAACATGCATACGTGAACGTGAGGAGCTGTGAAAAAGTGTTTTTAACTCTGTCTATTTTAGAATGTAATTTAAAATGATTTCTTACTTCACACATAAATCTAACGTTTTTCTTTCCTCTTGTTCTGTCTGCAATTCTTGGATCCATGATATCATTTTCTACTTCACGTTGGGAGCACAATGCAAGAAGGCAGACAACTCTAAAACAACCACGAAAGCCACTCCTGAATCTCGTACTCATGGCTGCGTAGATGAAGGGATTGACGCACGAATTGACAAAGGCAAACAAATTGATGCACAGCATAGTGAAAAAGAAGTTCTCTTTGTGCATAAAGTTCACTGTTTGATACTGTGTTATGATGCTGACTAAGAAGTATGGTGTCCAGGAAACAGCGAATGCTAAAATAACCATCAGAACCATCTTTGCAATCTGAAAAAGAATAGTATATGAGTTGAATACCTAAATATACGTCCATTTGAGAGGTATCTTCACTCCTGACACAACTCAATCGTCATAGGGAAATTCATTATTTGTCTAGCGAACCATTAGCCAGTTGCCCAGTACTTCTGGTAACCATAGTTACAAGATTAAACTATTTCAAGTAATTGTGAGACGTAAACATTTAGTGCAGGTATAGATTCGAATGATGAGAGAAATATGAAAATTTCTCCTTTCTGAAGTGTGCTTGCTCTTGTTTCCGTAGCAACAGGAGCTCTTTTATTAGATGGAGAAGACTTGGCATTATCTTTCGACCCATATACACTACCATTTAAATACACCTTAATTTTTTTTCAGAAGAGTGCAAAATAGGAAAACTGATATTAATAGCTAAATACATTACTTTATGTGGCATAATTGGATTTCCACACAAAGCAATTTTAAAAAAAGTATAAACTTGGCACAGTTACAGCATCAGTTTAACAATACTATTTTTAAATATAAAAGATGGGGTTATCCGATAAAATCTACCCGATTTAATTATATTCGAGACAGGGAAAAATGGCATATTATACACTCATTGTAAAATAACAAATGAGACAAGCACACAAGGGCTTAATAACAAAACTTTTAATAACAAAGAGCAAATAATTTTACATCCGCCGTTGGCGGTTTCCAAAAAAGTATAGAATAATAATAATGGTAGTTGAAAATATTTTCCTCAGATGGCGCTAGCTGTATCGCAACATCCTCCCCCCGTTTTGAGAAGGCTGTGACCAACTCAAAACGAGGTTAAAAATCTTTTGGGCACTTTAATCGAACGTCCAAAGCGGGTAACTTGGGCAGAAGACTGTTCAGGTTTTACATCAGCAGGAACAGAAGGCAACATCTTATCAGCATTTTGGTCTTTCATATTCTGATTAACTGCTAAAGAAATGGGTATTTTGGCCCTTTTCTGTAAAAGGCAATTTAATTTGTTAGCAGAAGGGAGTTCTAAAGAATAAATTCTTTGAATGGGCCTCAACATTTCTCCATTTTGAGCTTTCAGTCTTACAGTTCGAACTTTCCCATCTTTACCAGGGATAAGCTCTATCACCCTGGCTAATGGCCAATTCAAACGCTTCTTAAAGTCATCGCCAATGAGAACGACCTCACCAACCGAAATATCAATATTTTTGCCCTTTAAATTTTGTTTCAAAATTAACTGTCCCAAGTACTCCTTTCGGAAACGTTTTCTTAAGGATTCTATAAGCTGGACTCTATATCGAATTCGCTTGCGACAATGCTGAGCATCGACCATATCGATATCAATTACTTTAGTTTCTGAGTTATATAAAAGAAACATAGCTGGTGTAAGAGGTTTTAAATCGGTTGAGTCTTCGGACAGATAGGTGAGCGGTCTAGAGTTCATAATTGACTCGATGTCGCATAATACCGTTTGCAACTCTTCATAGGTCAAAACAGCTCTTCCTAGCGTGCGTTTCAAAAGATCTTTAAGTGTCCGAATCAGGCGTTCCCAAAAACCTCCCCACCAGGCTGCTGACGGAGGGTTAAATTTCCAATTTATATGGTGTAACTCTGCCTCTCTCAAAACTTTATCCCAATCAATTTCATTCAAATCATTGTATGCCCCCTTGAAGTTAGTGCCATTATCTGAATACATTTTTCTGGGACGACCTCTTCTGGCGACAAAACGTCGAAAAGCCAAAAGAAATGAATCTGTACTTAAAGAGGTCACTAACTCTAAGTGTACAGCGCGGTATATTGCGCAAGTAAACAAAACAACCCATGTTTTGCTACCTTTCTTAATGTAGAGGGGTCCCGCAAGATCCACTCCTACAACCTCAAAAACATATGCATCCTTCACACGGTCCTCAGGAAGAGAAACAGGCTCGGTGAAATGAGCTTTAGCGGTATACCTTTTGCACTTTATACATCTCTTTACAATATTGCGAATTGCTTTTCTACCTCTCACAATCCAAAATTTTTCGCGAATGATGCTCAACAATATTTGAGTACCAGCATGATAGTTAACACAATGATAATACTCGATTAATCTCTGTGTAAAAATACACTTTTCGGGCAAAATTATAGGAGATTTAAAATAAGGGGTGTCGATTCTTTCAGTTATGCGAGTTTTTACTCTGATCATACCCTCTGAATCTTTGTAAACATTATATACAGGTATTTCATTAGGAAAAGGAAAAAACTTTGATTGAACAATGTTGATTAAACTCTTTTCCGCTGATTCAGTTTCTGCTAGGGTCAAGTTGCCTACAATTCTAGATTTCTTTTGAACGCGACAATTGTTAACGAAGCGCAATACCCAAGCAACAAGTCTGATTATTGATGGATAGCTAGAAAACTGTTTTGCGTACCAAGGTGTTTCCTCCTCAACCGAATTAAAATTACTAAGCACTACCTTTCTTCTCTCTAAATCTACTTCCTTTTCGCAAAAAATCTCATTGCAAGGCCAGGTACTCGAAGTTTCTAGCAACCATGACGGTCCTCGCCACCACTGTAACCTTGCTAACTTTTTGGGAGAACATCCACGTGAAACGAGGTCAGCAGGATTAATATCTCCCGGGACATGCCGCCAATCATTAGGCGAAGTAATTTGCCTAATCTCTTTAACTCGATTAGAAACGAAAATGGACCACTCCCCCTGCTCTTTTATCCACCACAATGCAACCATTGAGTCGCACCAAAAATACGTTTTCATAGTAGGGATATGAAGAGCTAAACGAATGGAAAGGGCCATTCTTGCTCCGATACAACAAGACATAAGTTCGAGTTTAGGAATAGACATTTCTTTTACGGGTGCGACTCTAGCTTTAGCGCGTAATAATTGAATTTTAACTTTACCAGAATTTTCAGTTTTCATAAATACACATGCACCGTATGAAGTTTTGCACGCATCCACAAATACATGTAATTCCGAAGAATCATTAATTTCGACATAACGAGGTATTTCGATGTGCTCAAAAAAGGATATTTCACCTATCCACGTAGAAAATTCTTTATTCATTTCTGGCGGTATTAAGGAATCCCAACTAAGCTTATCCTTCCACATCTTCTGCAATAATAATTTAGGCTGCAATGTACTCGGACACAATGTACCTATAGGATCGAAAAACCGCTGCACATACGATAATACAGTTCTTTTTGTAAATGTTTCGTTACGATCTAAATCATTAGTAAAGTTGCATCGTAAAGTATCTCGATCCAAATTCCACTTAATACCCAGTAAGGAAGTATCACCAGAAGACTTGGATAAAAGAGGATTTGCTATATTACCTTCCCAACCTCGCAAATTAAAACAAGCTGTTTTCATTAATTTTTAAGTCTTAATAATAAAGTTTTCTAATTCTGTGACAGTGTTAACTCCCGTGACGCAATTGTCGACGTAAAAAGCATGTCGGAGCTTGGGAACAACATCGGAAAATTCATCGGAAGCGTTCTCCAGGAGATGACTTAAAGAAGCCATTAGTAAAAAGGGACTCGTGGTCACACCAAACACAACTCTACAGTGTCTATAAGCAATGGGATCACCTGTCTCAGATGGAAAGAAAAATCGTAAAAAATCTCGGTGCTGAGGGGATATGCTTAGCTGCAAAAAGGCTTTTTCTATATCAGAAGAAAGACCTATTGGAAATAATCTAAACCTGTCAATAATATCAGGAATCAATTCGATCAAATTTGGGCCTTTGACCAAACAGTCATTTAAAGATGGTTGATTGCACTGTTTGGCTGAGGCATCAAATACTGGACGCAATTTAAATGTCTCGCTAGATTGTTTGATGACAGGACGATGGGGCAAATAATGGCAAGGTTCATTAATTTCACTTTCAGGAACCTTTTCTATAATATTTATCTCCTGCCAGTTTTTAAAAACATTGATATAATCATTCAAATAACCATTTGCTAAAGAGCGTTTACACATATTCAAGTGACGCTTTAAAGTTAACTGTTTGTTATCAAGCAAAGTAGTTTCACTTTTAAATGGAAGTAAAAGTTCATATCTTCCATTCGGAAGAATAGTTAAGTTATCTTTATACTGCTCAATAGCTTCCGAAAACATTAATCTCTGTTTAGAATTATCATATGGGTCTCTAATACCTATTACATCGAGATCCCAAAGCTTATTTACATTTAAAGTTACTGAATGCAATACACATACATTATCACATAGGATACAATTGGAATCAACAGATATTGATTTACCATTATTTATATCTGCATAAACATTATTTATTTTACCAGTAAGAGTATTACCAAGTTTTGTCTGAACAACCATTAAACCTGATTTTAATGCTATTGATTTACCAGTAAACAATTTAGAGGTAATGTCTGCTCCAAGAAGCAGATCTATTTCAGAATCATTAAAATTAACATCGTGAATATCTATGTTTCTTTGTTGCAATTCTTTTAGCGTAACAGAATCGTTAGCTCGAGGAACAAAACCACAAATTTTTTCTTCAGAGAGGACTTCTAGTTTAAAACAAAAAGTGTTTTCCAAATTATAAACTTTAATCATGAACCACTCATGGTCTTTAGGTTTGGTTTCGTTACCTCCAAATAAACCATGAATAAGTGTTTGTTTACCCTTGGGTTTCAAACACAATTTTTTAACAATTTTAGTACTCAAATATGACCGCTGCGAGCCAGTATCTAAAATGGCTCGTATATTACACTCACTTTTCTTATTTTTAACTTTTACTATCAGAGTCATAAGAAAAACAGTTTTAAAATCATAAGCAGGGGCACTGCTATTGGCAAAAGATGACACTTCCTCAGTTTTAGGTTCATTGTTCTTCATTTCTCGATCAGGACACATCAAAATAAAATGATTTTTATTACAAATAATGCATCTAATCTTCATCCTACATGTACGAGCAGTATGTCCCAATTTAAGACAGGAGACGCAAGCTTTTTTGTTGTAAATTACCTTTCTCCTTTCTTCTAAACTTAGCTTTCGAGCAAAATAGCAATCTTGGGAAAGGTGCTTTTTCCCGCAAAAGAGACAGATAAAATTGATCTTACCTGTATTATCAGGCGTAGTGCTTACCAATGCAGCTGTGGTAGATAAATCCATTTTCTCTACAACAGGCTCTTTCTTCTTAGTAGAGGTTCCAAATCCAGCCCGAGCGAGGACGACAAGCTCCTCACCCTTCACCTCTTGCTGTAAAAAGTTCATTAATTTTTGCAAAGATCTTTCCCCTTGGTCAGAAGAACGACTTCTTTCGTATGCAATCAAAACAGTCTCCGGCAAAGAAGATTCTACTAGTGGCATTAGAAAATCTCCGTAATTGCTCTGTGTACGCCCTAGGCTTTCCAAGGCCCGTATCTTTCCTTCCAATTCATCGTACAATGCAGGTAAATCAGTTTTGGATCGACCAGATATAGCATTTTTCATTACAAGTGATAATAAGTCCCGGACATAAACTTGCACCAGTAAATCTGTCCGTCCGAAACGCTCTTTTAACTGTTCAATGGCTTTATCGTAGTTCTTAGCCGTTGCAAGGAAGCTGCCGACAACCCGGGCCGCTTTTGACTGCGGCTCTAAAGACGACAACAAATACTGAAACTTATCCTCCTTCGACAAAGTTTCGTCGGAATGAATTTTTTCATATTGGCTCCAAAAGCCTAAGAAATCTTTTAATTCACCACTGAATTTACGTAGCTCAATCTGTGGGAGTTTATATTTTCCTTGAACTACATCTGTTTTACTTAAATGTTCAGTTAATTTGGAACAAATTTCGTGATATTTGTCACGATATTCTTCCGCTTTTTCAAAGTCCGACTCATATTCTGAGTCAGCATTTTCCAAGAGAAGAATACAATTAGAAACTTCCTCTTGGCAGTTCGCCAACCGCTCAAATTTGTCCTTCAATTGTAGCTCGTAAATCGAAAGCGTTTTTATATTACTTTCCTTAGTATCCAATTCAGCAACATTGAGCACGTCTTCAATATTTTTCACACATAGCGAAAAAGAAGTTCTTAGTCCTTTTCTTTTCGCTTTTAATTGAATTAGTTCCATATTAGCACAGTTCAGAAAAATTCAGTCTCGAAATCAATATATCAAATATCGGGTCCCTGTTCGGGCGCCAGTTATTTAACAATACTATTTTTAAATATAAAAGATGGGGTTATCCGATAAAATCTACCCGATTTAATTATATTCGAGACAGGGAAAAATGGCATATTATACACTCATTGTAAAATAACAAATGAGACAAGCACACAAGGGCTTAATAACAAAACTTTTAATAACAAAGAGCAAATAATTTTACATCCGCCGTTGGCGGTTTCCAAAAAAGTATAGAATAATAATAATGGTAGTTGAAAATATTTTCCTCAGATGGCGCTAGCTGTATCGCAACAATCAGTAATTAACGTGAGATCCTTCGTTTTTGATAACATTTATCATTCTCGCATTCATGAATCCAGATAGAGTTCGTAAAATGTTAGTATCAATATTGTTTCAAAACCGACTTGCTCTTGAATAGTCCGCCAAATTTGTAAACGTCTCTTACAAATATGCCCCAAAGATTTTCTACCAAATTCAGATCTTGGCTATGAAATTACCACTCAAGAGATATAACCTCATTTGTTTTCACCCTAAACTAAACTAAACTCAGTGGCTCGACAGCCCAAAGAGGGCCAAGGCCTACTGTGCCCATCTCAGTTTTCTTGAATTCGGCTCTGGGGTGCAGGTGTTCCGGTTTGGTGGTCAGCCGAAAACGAAACCCCCAGTGTTTAGTTCCCAAGCGTGCTTGGTACTCATTTATCGCCCCACTGAAGGGATGAAAGGCTGAGTCAACCTTGCCCAGCCCGAGGATTGAACCCAGAACCTGTGGCACGGGAGCACGAAGCGCTACCACTCAGCCATCGGGCGTCATTTGTTTTCATCCAGTTTATTCTTATTTTCTTCCATTCGTCTCCTTCGTCCCATTTGCTTCCATTTCAGTTGAATATGAAGTATGGATTACCGCATTTTCTTATTGGAGTGTCCTATCTCCGGATGTTGTAAGAGAAACAACAGGCAATAAATTATTTCCGAATGTATTCTGATGCATAATTGAATTCATTTTAGTTTTTATAAATATAGTTAGAGCTGCGCCTCCTACTGCGAAAACGGCCCAAGCCGAAACGGACACACCACCAAATTGACCAGTTTGGAAAATGAGTGTGGTTCAGTCTATAAGTCGCACTAGACATATGGACAGCCATCTGGTCAATCCAAATCAAACTCCTTTTAATCAGATCACTCCAATTTGTTCCTTCTTAAGATGTTTCATTGCAAATGCCAAACGATCATCTTTATGTAATTTAGTAAGTGGAGGTTTTTACTTTAATATTTTTTTTAACTGAATGTTCGAATTATTACTTAAATTATTTCTAACCGTGCGTCTGCTGCATCGCAACTACATTTCATTTTTAATTATAGATGACATCTTAAGGTGACAATCAAGCTACCAGATTCGTCTTTCTTGCCTGGAAGAATTTTTTTCCGCCTTTCAATACGCTGTTAACTACCATAGCTTACTATTTACACAACAGCCTTGGACCTTCCTATTTTGTTTGCAATTTAGGAACCACTCAAGTCAAATTCTTCAAAAGCTTTTCTACCTCATTCGCCTTCCATTTAATGATTTACCTTTGACGTTGAATTGCACGTGCAAACTATTCAAGTTCTGCTTTACACAATTCGGATTTGCTTCTTACACTGCGGGAAATCACTTTCTTACATGTTTTGTGCCTGGCAATGACGAAATTAGTATCGTCTTTTTTCCAAGTCAATGTTTAAGATTAAGTCAGTTTTGTCGTGACTATATGCGGAATAAAAATAAAACTGTCTCTTCATTTACAAGTAGAAAATAGATTATCTTACTCAGCCATAACAGTGGTGTTTCATATTTTGCGACTTTTTGCTCGCCTATATACTTTTTTCCAGTACTGTGTGCGAAATCAAAATCAACGTAGCTATTGATTGCCATTCATTTCTGTATAAAAATTTGTCAAATATATTTTTATTTTTCTGTGCATAGCGGAAGAATAAAAATTTTGGAGCGAAGTTTAATCATTGCACCGTAAGAAGCAAAATATGCATGATATTATGTGAATGAGTTGAACAAGCGAATCGATTATTTAGTACTACAAGTCAAAATCATATTTTCTGTTTCTTTGTTATTTGGAATTGGGTCACTTAGGGCTTGCAACGATGAGAGCGAATCAGTGAAAAGAGTGGCATCCGGGTAGTCATTTTTAGCCAGCCAATCAAATGCACTTTTAATTGCCATCAGCTCAGCCATAAAAATACTGCAATTGTTGGAGAGTCTAATGGAGTCCGCTTTAATGATTATCCCATTTCTCTTGATGATAATTCCATAGTCGGTCTTGTGCTTTATCCTACTTCCATTATCGGTCTCTCCGGCGAACTCCACTCTTGAACCATCCGGGAAAATTTCCAACCCCTTATTAGTGGGGAGTGACCTACCCCAAGGCACCGAAACAAACTTTGAGGGGTGTTGCCTTACTGGTCGTTGTTCCAGTGCAATCGAGTCCAGAGAGTGGCCCAAAACTATTTCCAAGTCAGCCAACCCCCAGCCCCAGGTCAATCTTTTTGTGCTGATATCTTCAAGAATCTTTAAGTGAATAGGTATCACTCCCGCCAGTATCTGGAGGGCCTCCGTACTTGTAGTAGAGTAGGCTTTTGTTATGGTAATCAAGGAGGATCTCTGAATGGATTTAAGCTTGTCATTGATTTTTGTATTATTGCGATACCAGACACTGGCGGCGTAGAGTATAATTCTTTCGGTCGCCCTGAGGTAGATGATTTTTAAGATAGATGGTTTGAGGCCCCAAGTGGCCCTGGCCACCCGTCTGATGAGGTAAGTCAAAATCATATGTGAGAGTTAATTGAATGCAATTGGAATATCACTGAATCTGAAATTTTCTTCAAACTGTTCACTGAAATTTCCCAAATATGTAGAGTAGTAATAACTTAAAAGGGGTTACTTTCATTGAGGGAAAATTTAAGACAAAATTTTGCTGTTTGTGCTAAATTATGCAATGCTACATGTTTCTTTGATGCATAAAAAATTAAGTTCATGTAAGAGTGAAAAACAATGTGTATTTCTTTGAAAAACTGGAGAAAAAACAATAAATGAGTGAATTGAAATTACATTGTAAAACACTAGATCGTCGCACAAATAACACCAGAGGTATCGAGAATGCTATTTTAGAAGAATTTATTATGATTTTTCCCAATTCATTATGACAAATTAATGCTGTAACTAGAAATTTCATAAAGACACTGTAATATTAAACCTCTATCACTTTTTGCAGATAAGAACATACGTGTGTATTTTGTGATTAAAGGAGTTTTCAGAATTCTAAATCAGGTTGCGCTGTCTGTAACAAAAAGAAATTTAGCATAAGGAAAGAAAAAAAAATTTAAAAAAACTGCTAACCACCATACACACAAATCTAAATTACTTTCCATAAGGTACTAACATAGTTTCAGTGCTGAAAAAATTTGTGAAATAAATATTGAAAAAGTCATGGGAGTTCTTTTTTAATCTAAAAAAGCAAAGTTATTATCTTAAAAAGTTTCGTACTAGATGATACTCTGTCATCAAACAAAAACTAGAGATTGCACCATTTCTAGAAAGAAAAAAAATTTCTTGGACCCAATTGTCGATATATTTTTCTCTATAAAGTCCGACAAGTGCTGTAATGAACAAAATTATACATGAACTTATTCTTTGTAGAGTTCCTTACATCAAAATTCAGCTCACATAAACTGATGCTTCTGCTATATGAAAGTCGAAGCGGACTTTTGTTCTCAACGACTTTAAATTTGCTTCATCTAAGAACTTGAGAAATCTGCCCTGAGGGTCGGGCAAAGAATTCGATGAGGTATTTTACTATGATACATGTATACAATACGTGCATTAGCTTCTAAAACTAATTTAAAGGAACAATAAATCATTCGGTTTCACTGCACCTCGATTGGTGAATTTTTTTTCATCTTTTGTAGCGTAGAAATTTATAAAATAGTATTGATTGTTCAACAATTTCTTCTTTTCTAGAATAAGAATTAATATTACATATCTTTAGAACTACAACTTCTTTCGTAGCGTACGAATTTATATAATAGAATAGATTGAACTAATTCCTCGTTTCTAAAATAAGAATTAATATAATATTATCGCTTGTTGAACTCATACTTCTTTTGTAGCATAAATATTTATATAATAGTATCAACTGTTGAACTATTTCTTCTTTTTCAGCATAAGAATTAGTGAAATAATATAGATTGTTTAATTCATTCTTTTTTTCAAGCAAAAAAAATTACTGAAGTAATAACGATTGTGGAAAAATTTATTCTTTTCTGAAATAAGAATTAATATAATATTATCGCTTGTTGAACTCATACTTATTTCGTAGCGTAAATATTTATATAATAGTATCTACTGTTGAACTATTTCTTCTTTTTCAGCATAAGAATTAATGAAATAATATAGATTGTTGAATTCATTTTTTTCTAACAGAAAAAATTACTGAAGTAATAACGATTGTTGAACAATTTATTCTTTTCTAGAATAAGAATTAATATAATAGTATCGATTGAACTATTACTTATTTTCTAGCTTAAGTACATTTGCGATTAATAGTAATATTAAGAGCATATATCAATTCCCTTGCTAGAGAAAAAGAAATAGTTCAACAGTCGGGATACTATCATATCAAATAAACTACTATTCTTTTTACAGAAATAGTTTCTGAAACCATCGACCAAACTTTACATATATGAATAATTTTTCTGAAAATGTGAAATTTGTCCAACGCTTTTATTCAATGAGTAGTTCTTAAAACTTTTTTTTAATGTTGTTTTGAAAAAACTATTGAAGTCTTCCAGTTTAGCTTATTTTCTTTTTTTTTTAAAAAAAAGTGAATTTATTATATCATAATTAATATGACTAACAGTAATTCAAAAGTGTGAAATTTAACTTTTGTCCCCTGCTAACTTTATTGACTGGTAGTAAAAGTAAAGTTTTAATGAGAAAACAAGGATAATAAATATGTATTGTTCATATTTTGTAGCTATATATTAAGGCTACTATAAATATATACTATTTTATTCTTTTCATCTCTTCAGAATTCATGAAAAAAGCTGTCAATTAGTTTACTTGTCCCTACTATCTCTTAAATCAGCAATTCCCAAATGGTGTTCCGCGGAACTCTAATGTTCTAGGAAGGAGTTACGGTGGTTCCGCGAGTTAGAACTTTTCACAATCAGTGAAGAAATTTGAAACCTCTAAATATTTTTGCATCCAATATATAAAACATAATTTATTTAATCGTACGGTTGCGTTAATGAAATTATTTCAAGTAAAGTGCCAATGAAATAGAAATAGTTTTTCTTAAAGAAAAATAAATTTCTATTAATATACAGAAAGAATTTTTAAAAAATAACCATTTATAAAATATTCCATTAGTATGTCCTATCATGTTTTTTAAATCAAAATAATTAAATTCTTTAATAAAGAAATAAGTTTCTATAATAATCCTTTTCAACTGTCAAAGCAGTTTTTCTTATGCTTTCATTTCGAAGTAAATTATATTTAAACTTATTTTAATCATTTTCTTCCTACATCAGAAACACATTCATAATTAAACTAGATTGGACTACAAATGCAATTTTAAAGTCGGACATAAAACCTAATTTAAGATTATCAATGATAAAACGATGAAAAATCTTCATTCCTCTAATTAATTATTTCAAATATAGTCTTTCATCGGTTATAACGTTCATAATTACCTGAAACTTCAATTATAAAATTGGGGTTCCGCTGAAAGAAGATTGATTATTTACAGTTCTGTAGCCGAAAAAAAAAATCGGAAACCACTGCCTTAAATGTTATTAAACTAGACATTAAAATGTTACATATTTGATTTAACAAATAGGAATGAGTAACAAATATGACTACTCACTCTTCATTGACAGGCGAAATAATAAATTTTGAGACTATTAGTTAACGACATTCGCATCGAAATTAGCTTAAAATAATATCATTTTTATTACAGGTCGTTAGCCTCCATATCTTCTCTTTTTAATTTACTTTTATAATTAGTTTTTTATTCTATCATTCATAACTATTCTAAGAACAAAATTAAAAATTATATTAATAATGAGGCTAATGACTTTAACTACACTGTAAAAAAAATTGGTGTATAGTTTGGTGTATTTTTGGTGTTGAGGTAAACTAAAAGTTTTTACAGTGCATGTAATCACATTTTTTATATGAATTTTCACTATTATTGCTTTTTTTATCTATTTATTCACTTTTGCATGTTCTTTTTTTATTTACGACACATATTTTCATAGAATCAATTGATGGCTTAACTTCAAAAGCATTTCGTTTAAGAAATCAAGCACATTTGTAGTACTATATTTGTACTAATTCTTTCAAACAATTGTTATCTTGTCAATTTTGCATAATTTAAGGCACAATAACTAAGTTTTGAACTTCAAAATATATTTCGTTTACCTCAACCATTAAAACGGTGGCAACTATACATGAATGATTTTTTACAATGGCAAAATATCATATTTCAACATTTTGTCAATTCTGTCCCTGATAGTTTATCTCACCATTCTGATAGTTTATCTTACCATTTACGCGACCTCTTGTTATCTTCATTATCATCTACCTGTTTGTTTTCAGAGAAAGACAGGCTGGTATGATCAACGCACAAAGTTTCATGTAAAAATGTAGTATCACCATTCTCAATCTCAGTGAGGCATTTCAAACTAGAGTATATTGAAAAAATTAATGCAACTTATTGACAAAAATGCGTTTTTACGTGTTCTTAATAGCTTAAAGGTAAGGATTTAATTGCTTTTTTGAACATTTTTAATTGCCTTTTTTCTAGGTCATTTATGAAACCTAACTATCACTACGGTTTCTTAATCATAGAAGAGTAAAAAATTAAAAATATTGTTATGACTTATAGATCATGCTCTTATTTTTTGTCTTATTGATCCTTGCATTCAGTTCACGTTTAAAGAATAAATAAATATAGAAGAGGGTGTTTAGACTTTTTATAGAAAAAAAATCTGTTACAGAAAAGTTATACATAAGTGACTTTTCCAGAATTATGTTCTATACACGACCAAGCAATGAACATCTTGATTAAATCTGACAGTTTCTAGGAAGAAAATTTTATCTCCAACAATCCTTTGCCTATCCGCACTTTCTCATAAGTGTTTACCTTTATTAGACGTTCTTATTACTCATATATAATTATGATACATTTTATAACCGTGGTTGACTGAATTATCGGGTTTACGACTACTAATGTTTCAACTCCGTAGCCTTGTAATTTTGAACCCAATCCAGAAGACAAGGGAACAACTGGATCAAGTATTGGGAGAAATTTGTCTTCGTGGAGGACTTTTAGATGGAACTATCCCGCATTTGCGTAACATGGAGAGGAAGACCACAGTAACCTCCCACGGTTAGCCTGACGGCAAAAGGACTCCAATCCATGATCCGTCTACCACTGAGGATAGTCAGCACTGTGGTCGGTGCAAACCGGATGCAGATTTAATAAATTCCTTGTTACTGTTCTTCGGAAAACAATAGTCGATTTAGTACCATCTCAAAACTTTTCCCCCTAATCCTCTTATCGAAGGATGACCTTTCGCCAATTTGTTTACTGCTCTGCTCAAATTAATTCGAATTTTATTCTACTCCATAAAGAGCTATTTTACTTTAAATCAATAGCTTTTGCCTGCGGATTTACGTTTAATATCATTGACTCTTTACGATGGAAATATTAATCCCAAACTCTAATAGGTTTAGTTGCTAGAACTTTTATAATTTGATGGTTTTACCTTCTAATCTAGGTTGTTTTCTCCCCTGCGAACTAACTAAATTTCCTTAACCTTTAAGGCTTTATTTCTAATATTAATTATCAGGGTATTTTAAGCATAGTTTTATACATACTGAACATACTTTTAAATCGTATTTTACCCTTAGTAATATGTACGCACTAACTTTTTCAAGCAATTGTTTTGTCAATTTTATAAGTTTTTTTGCGCAATAATTATTGTTCCGTATTCAATAACGTATTTGTAATTAAAATATACAACTGTTATAAATACATTCTCAAGTATAAACCGATACAAATACATTTAGTACTGAACTGTAGTAATCATACAAAAAATATGTAAATTGATAAAATAACAATTGTTTGAAAAAAATAGCCTGTATATATTACTAAAAATATGCTTATTTTTTCAGCGAAATGTATTGCAATGAAGCTTTTAAATTGATACTTATGCACATGAAAATATGTGCTATCACTTAACAAACATGCAAAAAATTAAGAAAAAGATAAAAGAAAAACTATAAAGAGAAAAAAAGTAAATAAAAAATTTGACTACGAGCGCTATAAGAAATTTCAGTTTAATTTACCAAAAATGCTGGCAACTACTTTATTTATTAGTATGCCTCTATAATGGAATTGAAACTATAATTTGTCTGCATTGTGGCTTTAATTGAGCTTTACTCACGTTTTTCTTAATAATTTTGTTTCAGATTTTTTTTTCTTTAACATTTTCACATTTTGTATCAGATTTTTTTTCCTTTAACAGCTGAAGCGTTTAACAGTTTCATCGACATTCATGTTCTTTAACGCACTCTACGTTGAAGTAAACACAATAGCTTAAACTACATATCTATCCCAAAAAATTAATATAGCTCTTAGACTGGAATAAGCCAACCTCAACTCTAGATTCGACATAAAATTTTAAAAAATCGATGAGGAACTGCAAGTTAAAATTTGCATATATTCGGTAAATTTTGACAGCTTCTTAGAAATTTCAATGTGATTTAACTCTAATAAAGTGACATCACATAAGAATTATTTAAAAGTAGTGTGGAGTAAAAACCCAATAAATTGAATTTAGTAAACCAAGAAACATACATGAAAAGACTATCCCTTGAAAATATTTATCCGCTGTTCGGAGCAAGTTAGCCTCTTTGCAGTTGTATGAAGCTCCTTTTATATTGAAAGGCTAGGACAATAGCTACAGTTTTAGAGTTTCTGCAGATAAAAAGAAACTGATTCTCATGATTGCAATAAGATGTTTCTCCGAATAGTGCAGCTGAAATCGTTTAAGTCCCTCTTTGCATCAATACTAAAAAAGATTTTAAGTGAAAATTTGACCTTTGAAAAAAATTCCGGATTATCACTTTATTGTTCACAGCTCTAAGTTAGAAATAAGACATAAAAATGATGTATTTGATTTTTAAAAAAATGAATCAATGATAAAATTATACTTTTCTCCTGTTGGCTTCCTGTCGTCTAATACTTCCTTGTCGATGCACCGGTATCCCTTGCAAGAGACACCGAGCAACTCTGTAGCATGTAACAGCAATGAAACTTAGTGGCAAAATGTACATGAATACAAACAGAAAAGTGTAATAGGCTCGACGGAATTCTTCTGGTAGACCTATGAAGCAAGTAAGACGGGATATCTCACCGTATTCACTTTGCAATGTGTTTGAAAAAGCTTCTGATGGGTAGAGAAACGGTATGGCTACAACGCATGGCAGTGCCCACACAATGCATAATATTCTCTTTGCTCTTGCTTTTGTCTGATGCATACGGGATTCAAGGGGATGAAGAACTGCCATGTACCTAGAAAAAAAATTAACTGTAAGAACTTAGCAACGTATTGAATTTGAAAAAAACGAAAGTATTGATTGACGTAATTGAAAATAGATGGATTAAATAAACCAATTGTATATTAATAGTACTATATATGAATATGTGGTGTAACTACCACTACAAATATTAAATACCAATTCACTAGTATATAAGACATGCTAACTTGACACTATTATGAGGCACCTTTTGATAGATGACAGTTGACATAGTCGAATTATAATTCCCCACAATGGTGACCTGTGGACGTGATAAAAAATTGCCAAGATTGATGGTGGATGATCCACATTAAACAGTTGATTTGCTTAATTATATACTGCTCAAAGAAGAAAAAAATCCGGTGAAGTAAATAAAGTCTTCCGGTAATAAATGAAGGTTGACATAGTCTAAATTTAAAATCCCCTCAAATATGTTACTGTAAAAGACCGAATTCTGAAAAATGTCAACACTGCAAAGTTACTTTATTGAATATACAAATATTACGCCCAATTTAATATTAATTTTTTTATCGATATTTTAATATTTATACGATATTTTAATGTACGATTAGGATAAATTAAGAAGAAGGTTAGTGTTGAGATTACAGGAAATGACACTTAACCTTAAAAAAAACATCAGTATAGGAAAAACTTGGTAAAGATTTTTTATCTTAAAATACCGGCTGTTATACCCACACCTGTCTGCAATTATTTAAAAAATTTTAATTTTTTCAATTTTTTTTTTAAATTTTAAAAAAATTAAGCAATTTAATTGTTTTTTGAAGATAAATTATTGGTTATAAGTTAAATGAGCATGTAGAGCACCCACAAAATGAATGATTATACCTTTATTTAAAAAAATTGTTACAAGGGTACTGTGACCCCTTAATCGATATTAAAATATCGAATAAATATTTAATATTGATATCGAATTAATATTACTTACAAAAGAACCTATGTAATTATTTGAGTTTTATTTGCCTTTTTCGAATATTTGTCATTGTTAAAAACTGAATTTGGAGGTACAAAAATGAATGTTTAAAACAAAGAAACAAAAATGGGCATATCAAAGTTTTAGTGCATTAAACAAGAACTTTCTTCGATGTCGTAATACAAAATGAGTAGCCCATTTTGGTTTATATTAATCAGTTTCGAAACACAAAATGAGTTAGTATATGCGTTTTTTTTCATTTGTGCTTTTCAAGCTGTTTTTCTTTATTCACAATTTTTCTTTTCTTCATTTAAGTACATTCATTAAGTATAACTTTTCTTCGTTTAAGTACCGTATGTGTCCGTGTTAAGGACGGAAATATTTAGATTTATTTTTTTAAAAATTTAAATTAAGAGAAGGACTGGCATACATGCGTACCACCAGACAAAAGAGAAAATACCAGCGTCAACTAGAAATGATAATCAAAAATGTTGACAAATCTTTAATTAAATTAAAACTTCAAAGAAACGTTTTTATGCAAATATAAATTACACCTTAATACTTCTCAGCAGAAACATCCTTTATCTTTCGGCTGTAATTGCAGAAATGGAAAATTATTAAAGGATAAGCAGCTTATAGTCATGCAAAATAATAACGGCCTTAGAAATAATGTTCAGGATTTATAAGGTCAAGTGACGGTTAATTGGAATAATGCATCCCAACAACCCATAATAAAATATCATGCAATAGGAAAAAGTAATTACTCTGATAACGGTAAAGTAGGTTCCGAAGCAGATGAAATGTTCGTGTGAAGGTATTTTTTTGATTAACAAAGTTTTATCGTAACTATGTCACGTCTTCTTGTGATACTATTTGAGATACGATGGAACTTTAAATGAGAAGAAAAGAAAGAAACTCTAGATACGATTTTTCTTCTTTTTAAGAATCTTTATAAATCGTTAAATTTGAGAAATGATAAATTGGTTTTGTTTTACTTCATAAATGTTACGCGAAATTTTCTGCGTTGCATGATGATCTGTTTCTGCCCTGCACAATAAAAACTGGTGTGCTATATCACTCAGAATTTGGAGTTGAAAAACTGAAAGAATACTATATTTCTCGTCGTGATGGCTCAGGGGATAAAGCGTTCGCATTTCACTGGGGTGAATCGGCTTCGAATCCCAGCGACAGCTGGTCGATACGAATTCTGTATGATTAATACACAGTTTATATGAGTAATTTGTCATATCAATCCTACAACAAGATTGAATTTACTTGGCAAATAATCCACTACAATCAACGTTTTTTATCAATCAGTAAAGAAGATTGAAATTATTTGGCAAATAATCCACCACAATCAATGTTTTTTATCAATCAGTAAGGAAGATTGAAATTACTTGGCAAATAATCCACCACAATCAATGTTTTTTTATCAATCAGTAAAGAACATTGAAATTACTTGGCAAATAATCCACCACAATCAATGTTTTTTTTATCAATCAGCAAAGAAGATTGAAACTTACTTGGTAAAATATAACCAATGACTAATTTTTCAATTTCATCCGAGCAGAAGAACTCATATTTTACCACAACACTTAATGTAATCAAACCACCATCTTGGCCGCCATACCGTCACTATGTTAAAATTGCGCAATTATTCACCTTTGAACTTCTAATAACGTACCAAAAGCATTGGTTATGCGTTTAGAGCTTTCCCTGACATTATTTTCACAAATCTTTCGTTAAATAGTTCAAATGTACACTAATTATTCGTCAAATATTTACGAAGCTGAGAAAAACACAACCATCTTCACGAACGATCTGCAGTTTGTATAGTGTTAAAATTTAACTTCATCCTTTGATAAGAATTCTTGATTTAGTATTAAACTTAAAATAAAAGTAGAAATTCAAGCAACTTTTAGAGTTTTTTGACACAAAATTCTAATAGGTATTGCACAACAGTTTTTACTGTACTTATGTATAGTAATATTATTTAACGTTACTTATACAAAAAAATTAAAAAAGCATCTAAATTATCTTAAAAAATTCTCTAAAACATATAAAAATTAAACTATTAATGATAAAATTTACAAATGCACTCTATAAATCGTTATAATTGCATTCAATATATATTAGGCTTATAGAAAATAAAACAAAGTGCACAAAAATACAAACTTAAACAAATTAAATGGAACAAATTAATTCAGGATGCCAATTTAATTTAAAGTTATATAGCGTTTGTAAATTGATTCTAATTTATTATGCAATCACATTTGTATAAAAAAGCATAAGTTTTCAAAAAGTATCATTAACTTAATGTATACGAAATTTTAATAATCTTCGTTTTTGAAGCTATTCACTTTATTTTTACAAAATAAGATTTGTAGTTGTTCTTAATTATCTAAAATTATTTACTTTTCATGCTTATAAAATACAGAAGTAAAGGAGATTTTATCAGAAATTTATGAAAGTATTTCAATAGAATTTTTTAAGACACTAATTAAATTCAGAGAATGAATTTATTTTTTGATAATTGCATCCAGGGAGTCTATGCAATTAAAATAAATACTATTATTATCATTAAAATAGCAATAGAAATTACTTTTAATTCTATTTACTTTAATTTCTTTAATTATTTTATAACTAAAATAAACAATACAGTGTGTAAAATATGAACTATTGTGAGCAGAAACTTCATTTATAGAATTGGGAAAATTTTCATAAATATTTCGTACAAATATTTCATATATATGTTCGTAAATATTTGTCGACATTTTCGACAGTGTTTATTTTTTACTTTATTTTCAAAGTATGAAAGTAAGTACAACTGGGAAAGAAATTGATAATTTTAATTATTATAATTGTAATGCATTGTCCTTTAAATATATTTTCCTTAGAGTATACTTTAAAATAATAAATGCTCATATATCTAATATTTTTAAGGTTCAGTTTATTAAATCAAAATTTGTTAGTATTATATTTGTGTATCGTATGTTTAAGTAAAAAAAAAAAACTTATAATATATTTGAAAAAAATTTTCTTTATTTTGAACATATTTATATTCTTGTTCTATTTAAAGTTTAAATGACTTTAAAATTACATTAAGTCCTTAAAATTCGAATAAAAAAGATTTGTAAGATGTACCAAGAAATGAGTTTCATTCTTAATTGTTTAAATATTTTTTTTAATAACGGCAAGCACTGAACTTTCTTTCGTCGCCTTAGAAGATGTCATAAGTGTAGCTCATTAATCGTTACCCGGTGGGCACCTGTGAATCAATGCCACAAAGGCGAGCATTACCCAAGCCACACTGCCACAGAAACCCGTTCATAGGGTGGGTCACATTCGCACATCACACAACAGAGAATCATCCATGCCAGTGCAAGATTCGAACCCGCATCCATTGGCTTCGCAATCAGGCACGCTAACCATTCGGCCACCTAGCCGTCTTCATAGCTTAACACGTTCACGCCGGGGTGACCCACCGGTGGGTCACGCTAGATTTTCTCATCTTGGCGGCGCACCGGAGTAAAAATTGGTAACAAATAAGTTTCATTTTTTAGTTTTTTTCCGGGAATAATGAAAATCCATAACTACCAATTGTTTTTAACTGATGCAATTTTTATATTGAATTGCTTCTTCGCCGTGATAAATTTCCTTACAGTGAATTGTTATTGTTGAGAATAGATTAGCTCCTCCCGAATATTATCTAATATTGAAATAGTTCTTCTACCAGTATTTTCTCTTTTCCCGTACCAGTATTTTCACTTTTCCCGGCGTGAACATGTTAAATATGGGATTGATAATTTTTACAAGCAATATTTGATCTATAGTTACATATACACTATATTTAAGCCTATTTGATGCGAATTTTGTCAGTGTTTAAGAGAGAGCTTGCCCGAGAACCGGTGACCGGCGTTGCGCAAATCCTCGAAATCAGCCCGGCGAACCCAGAGGTGCAGGGACACACGAGGGTTCATGGCCCCGAGTCACGCACGGAAAAACACCACATAGATCGTCGATAAAGGAGGCCTATTTGGAGCAAATCTCCAAAACCGAATCCAAAATGCGGCTGTGCCAAACCCGATTGTAGACGCTCAGTGAAGAGGTCGACAGCAAAAGAGTCAGCTGCCACCCCGCGACCCACCGAGGCATTCTCCGCCTGGAAAGATCTAAGAACCATAGCAAAACTTTATTAAACAATTACCATTCAGTAAACCATTCAGAACATAAATCATACAGAACTCGTAATAGACATGCTAATAAAGCAACAATTTGATATAGAAGACCGTTAGTAGGACTGGGATACCAATGCTGACTTACAAAAACACGGGGCAGAAATGCAGTAGGTCTTAATAATGGATTTGTCGTCGGAATCTGTCTAGTTCCCTTTGGTTTACAGGACACGTTCTTTTCTGTTGCTGAATGATTCACATTCATTCTTAGTCTGAACTTTTGTTTCGCAGCTGCACAATTTACACAGTTGTTCTTAGAGGTACAATTGCTTATATAGTGTCCCGCCTTACCGCAGTTTGCACGGACTTCCTTCTTCTGAGAACCTAAGACCATAAAGCCAAAACGATTGCATTTGTTGCACCTCAGTGCTCTTATGTATTCTTTTACCTTATGGATTCTCCATCCGAGTTTCACTTTGGATTTCCTAAAAAAATTTAAGTTTTTGGGCCGACGCGCACCACCCAATGGTTGCCATTTTTCGTCTTTATAGGGAATAATACTTCAAAATTTGCTTCTTCCATCTTTTCGTTATGTTCTCGTAGTTTTTTCTCCAACTCCGTTTTTGACATATCGGGCTCGAAAAGTATTATTCTAGGAGACTTTTTAGTGGGCACATCAAAGGAGTACTTTTCTTTCAGATCTTTGCTTTCAAACTCTTCAGTTAGTGCTCTGATATCTTGTTTGGATTCCAATTTAATCAGGATGCCTCCGTTTTTTCCTTTTTTCAGCTTTTTAATAACCAATTTCACGTCTGAGTGCTTTATATAATCCTTGTCGAACTTTTTAGTCTCGTCAGAGGAACCAGTTTCTTTGGGTGTTACAAAAACGATATGGTCTGCCTTAACTTTGGGAGCAACTGGGAGTACTGTCTTCGCAACATCTGCTTAAGTTTTTGTTACTTTCTTTCTGCTTCCAGTTGTAGTTCCTTGGTGTAAAACAGAACCTCGTTTTGTCTGGTCATGATGTCATAGTATTGAAAAGCAATCTCGGCTAACCTTGTTACACCCAGTGCAGTAATCTTTTTGACCAGGTGTTCTTCTATAAATCTCATAAATGCATCATTTAATACTGCCGCTGCATTCGTCCACTCTCGTTGTGAATCTTCAAAAGAGTCATTAAAATCTTCTGGAGCAGATTCAATCTCTGAATCGCTATCCATTTTAAGGAATTATAAGTTTTGTGGTAATCAAATTGTGATGCAGGTCTTCAAATAGAAGCTGCTTGATTTGATGTGTCACTTATGAGACAGCCCTCTAATCTGTCTTCGGTCTACCACCCCCTCTGTCTGCGTTAGCCACCAGATAATTAGGTGTTTCACCCTCGTACCGCGTTGAGGTGCAGAGCAAGAATTTATTTGCTGTTTAGTGATGGTAATTGGTAGACCTTTTAAAAATTCGACGCTGGTAATAGACTCCAGGCCCTAGTTCCACTTTTTTGCATTCGTTCTTGAAGTATTTTAATAGTTCGTTCGAATTCTAAGGATCACGAGGGGCTTAAGAGAAAACATAAAAGAAGCTAAATTTAAAATATTTGGATAAATAAAAGCGCTGGTTCGAAACAATGCGCCGGTGAACAACCAGCTCATAATATCCGGCCAGTTCATAATGGGTCAATAATATATTAAGCTAGGGATAGATATTTGAAACTGAAATGCTGCATTAAAGGTGCTCTTAATTAAGGGTGTAGATTACGGGACACCCTCAGAGTTGTTATCCATTAGTATTTTCTAATAACTCGTTTCTAAAATTTTCCCTATTGAATTAATTCAAATTTAAACAGTGAGAAATGGCGAAAAAAATCTAAGTTAATAACAACTTATATGCATATGTTGCAGTTATAGAATAATTTTTAACAAAGTATATAATTTTCATATAAATCTCCTTAGTGATGAAAGCAATTTGGAATTTATTTAATTAACGTAACGTTCTTAACCTATTAACCACACCGGTAAAAACAACTGTAGAGTCAGCAAAAAATTCCTGTTAATGAGGGTTGCAACATTAAGCTGGAGTTCCTATAATTAAAAATTAATGTAAGGAGGCAGAAACAATTAGTTAATTGTTTCTTGAATAATGAAATGAAGAGCTTTGCGGAGATTTGCAAATTATTTAAATTATGCTGACGAAAAAGTTTTTATAAAAGAGAATCATGGGCATGAGTTCGAAGCTTCTGAGGAGTTAAATATTATTTAACATAATAAGAATTAGCCGATTTTTCAAGAGTTAAAATTATGGTTTTTATAAGATAATTCCTCAGTTTGAGAATCGTGTGGAAAAGTAGAAAGGAAGCTACATTAAATCGAAGAGATTTAATGTAGCAAATTCAATTTTTCAAAAATAATATTATTTACGGTAATTGTTTAAAATCTAAATCGATTGCAATATTATTTTATTCATCGGAATAGAAATTCGTTTAACTAAAAAGAGTAAGAAAAAAAATGAAACTGTAATGCAAAAACTGTGTTATCGATTACAAATAATAACGGGTCTAACATTGAGCCAAGGAGAAAAGTTCATTTAGGAAAGCTAAGGATAAAAATGAAGTTAATTGCTAATTTATAAAGTATGAACTAATATGCAAAACCTAAATCGATCATCTTTACTGTAAAATTTGGAATTTTTGCTTACGTTTTTGTAATAGCGAACGCCTCCCGATGAGATGATCCTGGTTCGATTGCCAGCGATGGCTGGTTGATTCGCATTCCGAACCCGGTTAGCGGCCACTGTGCTATCTTAAAATATTCTCAGTAGTAGACGAATCATGAATTAGAGTCCTATTTCTGTCAGGCTAACCGTGGTAGGCTTTCGAGGCTTTCCTCTCCATGTAACACAAATGCGGGTTAGTTTCATTAAAAAGTCCTCCACATAGGAGAATTTCTCCCGATACTTGATCCAGGAGTTCCCTTGTCTTCTGGATTATGTTCAAAATTACAATTCTACGGAGTTGAACATTAGTAGTCGTAAGCCCAAAAATTGGGTCGACTGTTCAACGACGGTTTTATAAAATAAAATTAAGATTAAAAAAAAGGTTTGCAAAGGGTTTTTGTAGTTGGAGATCTCGATGTGAATAATTCGATTTCATTAGCAATCATCTTCTAATATTTTTTTTTACTTATACTTTTATTTTTTCAAGTAATTTTTCTCTGTTTTCAGGTAATTTTGTTATTAATAATTGGTTACTCGCTCCTTAAACTTTTTACAGCTTAAATATGCTTGATAAAGTACTTCTTGAAATAGTAAGAATCTTAACTAACTTAGAATATGAACTTAACTTATAATGTCAACTTAGAATATAAATCTAAATGATTTGTCAGGTTTCAAAGATCTGTTTATTTATAAGCATTGTAACATAGCTACACACAGTACAGTGTGCAAAAAAAATAAACGAAATACCCATAATAACTTTTGATCAAATGATCGGATTTTAATGTTCCAGGAATTAATTATTCAAGAGGTGACCTCAAACAATAATTAGTGCAGAAGATATTTTAAAATACGAAATCATGCACAAAAATGTACTTTCCCTGAATAAGCATTTTTTTGACAGATTCGGATTTCTAATACCTAAAATATAGTAGGTAGCCGCAATTTGGGAAATATGGTTCCTATAGTTTGGCCAGGAGAGTGGTCCAAAGTTAGGACCCCTTAATGTTAATTTTGCTTTTTGCGCATTAGTTTTTTAAACAAAATAAGCTCAACTTTAGGTTTTAAGCCTTAGGTTTTAAGTGAATTGAAACATTTTTGCACATAATTATAAAATTCGTTTATCCAAGGATAATTTCCATTAACCCAATAACCATATAATACAAAGATAATCCATTCAAAAAATATTTTTTAATAATTATTTATTTCTTATTTATAATAAAAGAATCCATTTTTAATTTTTACATCATTGTAAATATAAAAAATTTAAATGGCAGAAAGGAATATCTCTGCGAAATTGGTTAAATCAAAATTTGTACAAGTGTCAGATATTTAAAATTTGATTTCCCTGAAATTATTGGACAGATTTTGTATTTCGCCATAGAAAATTACATTCCTTAAAATAATGTTAAAATTTATATACTTTACAATTCAAAGTTTTGTCGAACATGAAAGATAATAAATATTTTTTAAAGATTATTTTCTTATGGAATTTCTGGATTAATAAATTTTAAAATTGCTTGCTAAAATATTTAAATTCGCTTACAAAAAGTATCGAGATACGACAAAGTACGCAGAAAGTAAAATTAACATTGAGAGGAACAAACTTTCAACAGCTCTCCTGACCAAACTAATGTGACCATATTTCCCCGATTGGGGCTGCCACCTATATTTTAAGTGTAAATAATTCAAATCCCCCGAAAAATTGATATTTTATTCAGAGAAAGATGGCTTCTGATTTTTCTATTAAGAAAAAGTCCTATCAGGTAAAAACCCGATCATCTTATTTTATATTATAACCGTCGTTGATCCAAATTTCTTGAGTTCACGACTACTAATATTCAACTCCGTAGTCTTGTAGTTTTGAACCCAATCCAGAAGACAAGGGAACTCCTGGATGAAGGTAGGGTGAAATTTGCCTTTGGGGAGGACTTTTTTTATACAACTAACCCGCATTTGCGTTACATGGGGAGGAAAACTACGAAAAAAAACCATGGTTAGCCTGACGGCAAGGGACCTCTAACCCATGATCTGTCTACCAATGAGGACATTTTACGTCAGCACTGTGATCGGTACGAGCCTGATGTGGAATTCGTATTTGCCAGCCATCGATAGGATTCATTTTTGGCAAAGGTTTTAAAGTGTTTATAAATTGAGGTAATTAATGCGCCACCTGTATATATTCAAATTCTTATTCACTCTGATTTTTATATTCATTTTCAAAAACACTAGTATTTTTAAAATTTGCTACAAAATTATTATTTTTATTTCATGAATAACAAAACAATGACAAAATCATTAGTCAATATTGTTAGGTAACAAAGTACATTAAAATAAATTTTAAAAGGTTGTTCCACCTTCAATTAAAGCAGGATCAAATAAATCAAATAATAGTGTCACCTAAATTAATTCGACGAAAATAAATCCAATTATCTGAATAAAAAAATCAATTGCTTTTTTTTTAATATAAAAGCAGCTTATATTAGTAAAACAAAGGTAAAACAACCCACAAAGTATGTTTTCATATTCAACATTATCATGAACTTTAATAATATGTTTTAACTTTAATTTTAACTTTAATAATATGATAATAAATAAAATTTGTTCTATGCATAAAGCACATAACTCTTTTTTTGCAAGATCGAAATATTTTATACATTATACAATATTTCGGAGTACTTTCTTAACGAACAGAAAAATAAAAAAAAATTTAACACTTTCCTTGCTTGTTTGAGAACAGATTTTACCAAATAGTTTAATATCTGTCTGGTATGATTTGTTTGCTTTCTTGATGGAACACTTTATAAAGTAAATGCGTAAGCAATATTTACATTATTATGTGCTCTTAACACATTTTCATTTAAACTAGTTTCCAAACATTAAATCTAAAAAGCTTTATAATTTTACTTTTTTTTTCGTTTTTTATATAATACTTTACTACTTATACTTCTTAAATCGCTCTATAGCCACAGAATTACTGTAGAATTATTTATGCACAGTAAGATGTACTTTGATTGTAGGTTTCATAATTAAACATGCAAAGTAGAAAAACAAAATTTTTATGCAAATTAATTTCAAAATTTAGCTAATTCTAAATTCGCTTACACGATATTAATTTTAAGGAACTAGAGTAAGATTTTAAGTCCATAACATTGCGCTGCTTAGAGAAAAAAAAAGCCTGACAAGACAAGATAAAGCCTGACTTGAAAGTCTCCTGTTGATTTTATGCACCTCCTGAATCTGAATATAACTCCCTTTTTAACTCATCAACTGCGCTTCGCTAGGACCACCCTCCCCTATATTTCCAACTTTTCCATCATTATCACATGAATCTGAATTATAGTTAAATTTCTTTTGAGAGGCTACAAAAGCTTAAAAACAGCAGTTTTTATCTGTGTATCTTTACCAATCTGTTAAACACAATTTTTATACATACTAGCGTGCAACTTGCCTCACTTTTACTCTCCAAACATTCTCTAAAAACAAATTTATTTAGCCACAATTTTGGCTAAAAGCTGGTGAGGGCGAGAAGTCAGAAAGTTTCGTTCTGCGAATCTTTCTCGTCCGAATCCTAAAATTTTTGCGACGATGTTAGAAAAATGGAAAGCTCTTATGCATGAATAGTTCTTGAAAAGCAGGCATTGTGGGATATTCTTCTCTTAAATTTAAAAAAAGAACATTAAAAATTATACAGCAAAAAAGTCGCCTTGCAATGGGTACCAGCGCACTGTAGACTTCAAGGTAACGAAACTGCAGATTTCTTGGCCAAAAAAGCCGCCAAGATTCTACAAATATCTCTTAAGCAGTTCCTTTCTACACCGCAAAAAGGTTAATAAAAATCTCTCTTCGAACAACATTTGAGGCAAAACTCCATGAAGCAAATAAAGATGAAGACTGGCTGGAAAAAATTAAAGATATTCCGTCATGGCCAAGAGAAAAATCTGTGGCCCTTTTTCACCTTGCCACTGGCCATGGCTGTTTATCAAAACACCAGTACAGAATCAAAATCTTTTCAAGCCCCCTTTGCCCATTATGTAACCTGCAAGAAGAAATGGACGCTAACCATCTGAGACGTTGCCCTGCACTTCCTCCTGGGCCCTTGTGGGAACGTTATTGGCGGGCGAGATGCATTATTACAGACCTATAGACTCTTTCTTTTTAAAGCTCTTGTTCCCGTTTTTTGTTCTTTCTTTTTATTGTTCTCACCTACAAATTTGTTTTTCACGTCTGCCATTGAAAATAAAAAATTAAAAAAAACATTAAAAATTATTGTTATTTTTTTAAAAACAAAAATTATACATTTGCTTTCCATCTATTCAATTTTCTAGATCCCTTTTCCTTTTCCAAACAATAAAAATATTTGGCAACGATCTGGAGCAAAAAGCGGTGGAAGAGGAAAGATCGGACAACTCTGTAACTCTGAATCTCCTAAAATTTCTCAGGAGATATTCGGGAACTCTCACCCTCTCTCGTTTTGAGACAAATTTACACTTAGCTTTTTTTATTATTATTTGGGAGCAAAGGAGCAAAAACTTAAAGATCTAAAAAATAAGTTTAAAAAATGCGGGGAAAAAAACAGGAAAATTGTTTGATTTCAATAATATATTTTCAATTAAATGGAGCTGAAATATCTTTACTTACTATAATATTAATCATGAATTAGTGTTGTGCACCTTTTTAGATCCTTGCAAGAAATTTAACCATTAAGATAATTATTCCTTCCCCTAGGAAAGATCTCGAAATTCTCGCGAGGAAATTAGGAAATTTTATGAACGGAAGACTACCTGTTCCCCCTCACGTTTTTAGGAAAAAATTAAGTTATTTATTTAATTATTATCAGTAGAGGGTGTTTGACAGAGGAAAAGGATACTGCAATCTGAAATTGATAGGAAAAAAGCTCAAAAATTGAGAAAACAAAATTATTATTTGCAATGACTTTTTTTTACAAATTAAAGAGGAAAAACCTCATAAAATCTCCTCATCTAAATCCTCTTTGCTACAACTGTTCACGTTTTAGAAACTTTTTTTGAACTTTTCTAATGCTGAAAGATGATAATCCTTTTTTCTTGCAACAAATTTAATTCATAGCCATAATATTATCAGAAGTGAGAAAACTGCGAAGGTTGGGCGTTCATATTTGGATTCTGGAGGTCATATTACATAATAATCAGTAGGAATAGTGTCAGGACTTCTTGTTTTTCTCTTTCTGTAGCAGCTCTGCACTGTCAGAAATTTCTCAGAAAAAACGGTTAAATAACAATTTATTTCATTATTATTTTGCCATATTCAAACAAACCAGACTAATAACCATAAATAAGATGGTATGAGAATTGTTAACTGTGAAAAATAGAGTCTATTAATTAATTTTTACTGAATGCTGCAAAGGGTCATTGACTATTTCGGAACAACTAAAATAAAGTAGACCCAGCAGATAGAATATGCATAAAATGAAAAAGACGGTGGAATATCGGCTGTTACTCTAAAACCAAATGAGGCGTCAATTCAGGGTAATTCACAGGGGTTCAATTTTTGTACGTGTCGAAATTAAATACACAGTTACAATAATTCAGAGGTGAACCGGGTTCGAATCCTAGCGGTGACTGGTCGATATGAATTCAGCACCCGACTAGCATCAACCACAATGCTGACGCAAAACATCCTCAGTGGTAGACGGATCATGGGTTAGAGTCCCCTTACAGTCTGGTTAATCCGGTGATTTTTGTGGCTTTCCTCTCCGTGTAACGCAATTGCTGCTTAGTTGTATCCAAAAGTCCTCCACGAAGGCAAATTTCACCCAATATTTGATCCAGGTATTGTATTCTGGATTGGGTTCAAAATTACGAAGCTACGAAGTTGAGCATTGGTAGCTGAAAATCTTAAATTTGGCCGACTGTTCAACGACGCTTATAAAATAAAATTAAACAAAAAAAAAAGAATTTCAAACTAAATTAAGAACACACTATTTCACACACTGTAAGAAGAGCAATAAGACTTCTGAAATTTAAGAACTGTATAAAATGTAAAAAAAACTTTTTAAAAAAAACGAAATTAAAACTAAACAATTAGGTAACTCATTTCGAAATTAAAAATAATTGATTATATTTAAAAATGATTTCCCAAAAATTAATAATAACAGAAACAATAAATATCATTAAGTAGAATTACATCAAAATTATCATAAATAATTCAAAGTATCTTACTAAATAATCAATTATATTGCTTTGCATTTTAACTAAAAAAATATATTAATATACATGCATTATATTTTTTGAAAAATAAATTTTCCTTTACTTCTCTAATTAAAAATAAATATTAAATGCTTGAATCAAATGATTGATCAAAAAATTTATTAGAATTAATGCATTCGGTATAAAAGGGATCAGAATGTTTATGCTCTCGAGAAATATATCTTTTGTTCTCAATTTGTTTGAGCTCAGTGTTAATAGAAAAACTTCTTTAGATATCTTTGAAGTACTCCGACTCCCCTTTGGGTGTACTATAATAAGTTTTGTAAGCTTAGCAAACTATTACGGAGTGTGTCATTTCTTGAGAGATTTATTTCTAAGCTCCGTCGGTAGGTTTGAAGCGAAAAATTTATATTAATCCCAAATTGGTGTCGAAATTGTCATGCAAAGAAGAAATTGCGAAGGAAAAATATTGTACTTATAGTACAAAGGAAATGCAGTTGACTATTTTATATTGATTTTTCTATTGTATTGCTGATGAAATTCTTCGTGCTTATAATAAAGGTAATCTAAGAGGCTTTGAATTCTTTTGTTGTATATAAGTATTTTCTTGCATGAGATAATGATATTGGAAAAATTTTCATACAAGAGTTTTTAAGGTAATTTGCTATCATGGCCTGCGAGTTGTATCTGGATCGTTAAAGTTGAGTTTATAAAGGTCAAGTATATATCAAGTATATACGAACATTTTAAAAATGTATGTGTTTGAAAATAAATAGTACTTATACTCCGTTGAAGTTAAGGAAAAGACAATTACTGTATAGGATTTAAGTAATCATCCGCGAATGCAAGTAGTTCCGTTTTATTTCGCTATAAAATTGTATAATTATGCTTTCAAAACAATATAAAAGCTTTTAAGAGTTTAACTCGTCTTACAGAGTAATTCAGAGGTGAACCATTTTTTGTAAGCAAAAAGAAGGCTGTGCAACGTCGTTTTAATAGTTAACAATTTTGATATTCGTTCGCTCTGAGAGGTTGATATTATTAATTTTGCTTGCACTTAGATGCAAACAGGCTCTTCATAATGGTTTCTTTCTTAGCTTGCGGCATAGTATAGTCGGAGTTATCGGTTTTTATATGTTTACACAAATACCGTCATTAATACTACGGTATTTTATCATTTTTTTGTCACTTAGCGAAGTTTATTTAGTTTTCGTTCATTCTTTTAAAAATTCAAATTATGTTTTTTTTTCTGCAATTTGAGATAAAAGATTTAATTTTTTGTCTACACTGGTATTTTGCTATCATTTTTCGTCATTTATTTGAATTTAATTGAACTGCTGCCTCCATTATTTAAAATACTGAAAATATAAATGGCATATTTTAAAATATAAGACATTTCACTGAGTATAAATCAGTAATTTCGAATTTTTAAGACCTGTTTTTTTTTATTTACTTTCTTATACCACATTTCTAAATGTTTGTTCTCTGATCTCTGGAAATAAAGTTTTTTTTTTCTTTTGCAAGCTGATAGACGTTTTTTAGCAATTGCATACTTAAAATGCATTTTGCGGAAAACGTTGATTTTGATTTAAAAAAAATTTGTACGCTAACACACATTGCGAAAAAAGCTTAATAAAGAATTCTTTGAAAATTTGTATGTAGATTTTGTGTAATGTTTATGTCTTGAGCTGAAAGCTAAGGTCTAATGGTGAATTTATTTTGCCCTAATTAGGAATATTTAGAATGCTTCTTTAAAATTCAATATCAATTATATAGTTAGTTCTATTTGATTGTATATTTGAAGTTTTTCAAAGATTGTGACTCAAAACACAAAAAACCATATTACTGATCTAAAAAAATAACTTTGATATTTTTGCAGAGATGCAGTGCTTATTGCAGAGATGCTGGCGTAGCATAAAAAAATTTTAGTATTTATGCTCGAATTTACCTTTAATTTGAAAATAATTTTATGATTTTGCAAAGCTCACTTTAAATTTATAATTTTAAAATTTATAATTAATTACGGCAGTTTTAAAAATACTGTGTTAAACCTAATCGGATATATTAAAGAATACAAAATTGATACTTTAGAGCGACACTACGTTTTTCTTCAAAACAATTTATTTCCATTCGTTCGTATTTCAAAATTTCCAATCAAGAAATCAAAAAGTATTTTCCAATCCTTCTACAAATAGTTCCATATATCCTTTCGATTCTACTTATCCTCCACCACTAAAGAGGTGAGGCGAAATTCTGATAGGATCCATAGAACAATCCCAATCACAATAACTCTTTTTCTTTGGAATATTATTTTTACTTTTGTGCATTGAAAATGCAAATTCAGTCGGGGAAAAGAATATTTTGGTATTAAAAAAGGTTTATTATTTTCCTCTTTTTTATTTTGTTAATTCGATATTTTTAAACATACTTTTTATTAAACCCAATTGTTAATCTGTATAAATAAATGCATTGGAGATGTGGCTCAGAGGATCGAGCGTTCACCCCCAATGAGTGACTCAGGTTCAAATTCCTGCTGTGTCTGGTTGATATGAACTCTACTCCAGGCTCTCGCCGACCACAGTGCTGACCTAAAATATCCTCAGTTGTAGACGGATCATGGGTTAGAGTCCCCTTGTGCCGTCTGGCTAACCGTGGGAGGTTTTGTAAATTTCCTCTCCATGAAACGCAAATGCTGGTTAGTTCCATCAATCAGCCTCTAAGTAGGCTAGTTTGTCCAAATGGTTGATATGAACTCTACTCCAGGCTCTCGCCGACCACAGTGCTGACCTAAAATATCCTCAGTTGTAGATGGATCATGGGTTAGAATCCCCTCGTGCCGTCTGGCTAACCGTAGGAGGTTTTGTGAATTTCCTCTCCATGATACGCAAATGCTGGTTAGTTCCATCAATCAGCCTCCAAGTAAGCTAGTTTGTCCCAATGGTTGATATGAACTCAACTCCAGGCTCTCACCAACCACAGTGCTGACCTAAAATATCCTCAGTTGAAGACGGATCATGGGTTAGAATGGTTGGAATCCCCTTGTGTCGCCTGGCTAACCGTGGGAGGTTTTATGAATTTCCTCTCCATGATACGCAAATGCTGGTTAGTTCCATCAATCAGCCTCCAAGTAAGCTAGTTTGTCCCAATGGTTGATATGAACTCTACTCCAGGCTCTCACCGACCACAGTGCTGACCTAAAATATCCTCAGTTGAAGACGGATCATGGGTTAGAATCCCCTTGTGCCGTCTGGCTAACCGTGGGAGGTTTTGTGAATTTCCTCTCCATGAAACGCAAATGCTGGTTAGTTCCATCAAGCAGCCTCCACTTAGGCTAGTTTGTTCCAATGCTTCCTCCAGGATTTCCCTTTTCTTCTAAGTTGAGATCACAATTGCAAGGCTATGGAATTAAACAGTGATCGTCGTAAACTCAGAATTGAGTTTAGCGCTGTTTATAAAATAAAATTTTTAAAAAATGAAGCGTCTTCTGCCCTTTAGGAAAAATATAGCGTATGGAATACAAAATATACTCAGAAATTAATAAGTAGAAAAAGTAGGGAAAGAAAAACATTATGACTACGAAAAGATATTACATTCTACTATGATTAATTTTTCATTCCCTAATGGCCACAATCTAAATTACTCCATATATAAATGTTTTATTATATATAAACAAGAAATTGTTTCCCCTTTCAATGCTTAAGGAAATTGGCTCTAAATATTGTTTTCCCAATGCATATTATTGTTTTCCCAATGCATATTTACAGCAATTTATTTTTTAGTTTTGATACATAATATTAAAACTACATCTAATTACATACATTTATTCATAAATTTACTCTTATTGAGATAACTACAGACGTCTCTAAATATGAGAGAAAGTTATTTCCTTGTTTTAATTATATTAGTTGCATAAAGAATCTATAGATATATACAGAATTGCTTACATCTTCCTGTTTTATTTAGCCTTACGTTTGTTTATATAAAAAAAAAATTCTGAGTGCGTTAAATATTTTATTATTCATAACTTATTTAAACGAACAAATAATACCTAATATCTTCTAATAAGAAAAATCAATAAAAATCGAATATACAATAATTCAAAATTCTGTTTACATGTCATATTAATAAAGCATTTCTTTTTGTAAGTTTCATTCAGTTTTCCTCTTTAGTTCTTCATTTAGTTACGAAATCCCAATATATAGATACATAATTAATCGAGAAGAGATGCTTTTATTTGTTACTTTCGAGTTTTTACAGACCTTTATGTACATAAAATTGTAACACAATATCATAGTCTACAACGACATTCTCCTTTAATTAAATGTTCTCTTATTTATTTGCCGATTTTCATAAAGTGTTTCAATCCCAACTTCCAGTTTTCGTATGGATATATTGCAACTGATGCAAGTTATCGGTATTCGCATTCAAGCAAATAGAATTATCTGAATAAATTTACATTTGTGACGTGTAATCTTAATATATTCAGTGAAATATCTGAAAATGGAATACAGGATAACACTTTGGTACAAATCGAGATTACTTTTGATGATGACGTCTCTAATGTAAATCGAATCAAAATTAATGAATCATATTTAGACTAAATAATTTGCTTTATGAAAACTACTGAAGGAAACTGACTGAAATTTAACGTCAAATTTTTATGTCAAAAAATTTAGAGGAATAAATTTTTTTTCTATTCAAATCAGTGCTTTTTAATATTTACAAACGCATAATATTTTGTGACACTGATAATTATGTGAGAACAAAGATTGTTAAAGAAATATTTGCATGTATTACTTTACGTGAAAATATGTTGTACTTTGTACACTGTTATACTTATTAAATTTGTCGTAATTTACCAAATTATTTTTAATTTATATTATGTTTTGATATGAATTATATTTATAGAAGCTTATATTGAATTTGTTAACTTCCTTACTTATATCATCATACTTAGCATACTAACATCAAGTATAAATTTGATAAATATCAAAATGTCTGTATGATGATGACTGTTACTGAGAGAGAATTACGTTCCGTTGTAAACAACTCAGTGTTTATTCAGTGTTATTTCCCGTAGAATATCTTTTCAAATACATACGAATATCCTACGCAAGTAGTCAAATAAGCATCACCCCAATACGGGTGACACGGCCTGATCAAAAACTTTGCTGTCACCCAAATATGGGTGACGCAGCAGTCAACGTTTTTAACCCTAAACATACCAACACTTTTCCATACAATACAATACAACATACAAAAATGGGTTTTTTGACCCGTTATGGTATGATTAGTGTTAACAGTCGTGAATATTTATGCCTATATATTAGCTAGTTCAAAATAGAATATCTATTTACATAATTTTATTCCCACTGTAAGTGGTTTTCGATGAAATAAATTTCACTCGCATTTCTACTTAAAAAAAAAAAAAACAAATAGAGGAATAAATGTAAGCTTTAAAAGTAAAAGGAAGTAAAAAGATACCTATTTGCATGGCAGCTTCAACAATAAGACATTGTTTAACGCTTAAAATTATCATTTAAAGGAATGAAATTTTCAACTATTTTTCAAAATAAAGTTTAAAAACGTGTGGGAATAATCGTTGAAAAGAATTTCGAGTAATAGAATCGTTTCAAGCAATTCCACAGAGAAAAGCAATGTTAAAGAAGAAAAAAAACTATTTCGAATATTTTTTTCTCCATGCGTCCCTACTTCAAAATAATATTATTGGAAATCGTTTTAACATTTTCAAAGGATATTTATGGGAGAAGTTTGAACTGCATAGTGTGGTTTGTTATTTCTCTAGCACCATTACACAAGTTTTTTTGTCAAAATTAAAGCCATGAAAAAACAAATATGGTTACTTGCATCATATTAAAAAAATCGTTATATTTTTTCTTTGTTATTTTAAATAAAATATGAATTCGCAAAGCAGTTTTGATTTATAAATGTTTCTGTAAGTAAAATGGCATTCTGATGATATTTAACTAATATTTTGCTTTATAAATCTGAATGTGGCAAAATAAAGTAAGAAAAGATCTTAAATTTGCTTTAAAACAGTATTTTTTAAATGTATATACTACTCAGCAAATATAATACTATATAAACCATATTCTATACTATATAAATATAATAAATATTTATATAGTATAGAACAGTCGCCTCATTACTCCGTTCCAATGGAACTTTAATAGGTCTCCCAACATGCAATGCCTTACAAACTAAGGTAAACAACGCTAAAGAGCACAAAAATATTATTAAAAGCAGACAGCTGTTTCGGATGCTCAAAGGGCAACCTTCATCAGTGCAACAGAAAATCAGTTCTTTCTGTTGCACTGATGAAGATTGCCCTTTGAGCATCCGAAACAGCTGTCTGCTTTTAATAATATTTTTGTGCTCTTTAACGTTGTTTACCTTAGTTTGTATTTTAGCACAAAGGTCGCCCACTTGTGTATTTATGCAATGCCTTGTTAGAAAAAAGCCTTCTGAAGTGGTTCTTCAGAAAGCGTAACCTTTTTCTTTTTAACATTTGACGCAGACATTTTAGGCATGGTTGAAAGTGCACCGACTGTAGGCATTGAACTAAAAGAAGAGGCATTGTTCTTCAAGTCTGCAAACTGTTCTATGAAGCATGTTTTCGAACGATTAATGGAGATGTTTCGCGATTTTTCGTTTATCGATAGTGTGAAGCAATCACTATTTCTGGAAAGTTCATAATATTGAAGTTGTAGTGGTTGATGAACGGCGTCAGTTCGTGCGAATACATGTCAAGCTGTGTAAAGATCTTTCGTCACAAAAATGGATGATTTACCATGTCGTTAAGGTGGAGCAGGCCTAACTTGCGAAAAATATTTCCGTAGTTGACCAGCAAAAGTACAAACATCCGTAGATACTTGTGTTTCATGAAAAAAAATCACTAGGTAATCTTATATTTGAGCCATAATCCAAGTCTGATGGAATTGTCTGGAATTCTGTTGAGTGCAACCTCAGTAGCACGGTAGGTAGCACTTTGGTCCACTGAGAATTATTATGGCACATGATGCTATTTTTCCATCCTATACCGTCACTCTATAAACCAATTACAAGCAGGATTGTAAGATGTGGTTCGCCTTCGCTCGATTCCTAAGAGATGGGTAAATTAGGTGAAAAGAACAGACTCGAACTGATATTATTTGGCCTTTTATATTCATCAATAATTTTGATCCGGGCATCAGTTTGTATGACGCCTTTTTCTGAAACATGATGTCTCAAAAAATAAATGTTTGGTTCCAAAAAGACGCACTTTTCTAAATTGATGACAAAACCAGCTTCTTGTAATCGATGAAACACTTGATTTAGATGTAAAAGATGTTCGTCGTCGGTTTTGGAAGCCACAGGTGCATCATCTAGGTGGACGTAGCAGAAATCTAATCCGTGAAGTACAGTATGGATGAATCTTTGAAAGGTTTGTACTGCATTACGTAGTACGTTGTACGGCATTACATCCTCAAATATAGTCTAACCCACGTCCGAAAGTCACCAGTGAAGCGAAATGAATGGCTTGAAAAAATAAACACTTTAAATAACTACTATTTACATTTATTTACAATTTATACATGATTCGTATAGGTTAAATGCGGCATCAAATATTTACGACGCGATAGAGCGAAAATAAAATAAAATAAATGTGATTCAAAAATTTAAGAATTAAAGTTGAAGTAAAAAAAAAAGACTTTGAATTCAAAAATAACAGTAAAAAGAATTTAAAAAATGCAGAATATGCGTTTGACGTCACGTCATTTCAATAGAACTAACCCACATTTGCGTACCATGGAGATGAAAACCACGAGAACCTCCCACGGTTAGCCTGATGGCAAAGGGATCCGTAAACCCATGATCCGTCTATCACTTAGGATATTTTAGATCAGCACCATGGTCTGTGTGAGCCGGTTGCGGAACTCATTTCAACCCGCCAATGCTGAGATTGGAACCTGGTTTACCTCAATGGGAGATGAGTGCTCTGGCCCCTGAGCAACCACAATTCTCCTCAATAGTAATTATTCAGACTTCAGTAGTGCTATTCTTTCGCTCAAATAATAATATATTAATTTACAATCCCCAATATTCTTCATCTTTGTTGTCAATATTTCTCGCCAATATATATATAAATATATATATATATATATATATATATATATATATATATATATATATATATATATATATATATATATATATATATATATATATATATATATATATATATATATATATATATACATAAATAAATACAAGAAAACACGAAGAAAGTTAAGAAAAACAATGAGTTTCCTTGGTAACTAACAAATCAAATCTCAGAATAACAAATCACTTCAGCTGTGCAGTAAGAACGACACTTTAAAACCCTCTTGTTACACTCAATTTGCGCTTTTGTTTTCATCTTTTGTTTTCATATTTTGTAATCTGGCAATCTTTCTGCGAAAACATTTTTAAATCATTCTTGAAAAATATTTCGACCATGTAAGTTGATCTGATTTTGCTACTCGCTTTATAGCCCCCTTTTTAATGTTTTTCCTTTTATTTCATTTTATTTTCTGTTTTTACATGTTATTTTTACTTTTTGTGATCTATTTTATTTACTTATTTATTGTTAATTTTATAAAAAAAATTTTGAGTGCTCCTCACACTATTGTATTAATATATTTTGCTTTGGCTTTATTGATACAATATCAGAAAGCACTCTGTTTTGCGGATATAATCGTGTGAGCTGAAGAAAAGATTATATCTTTTTTTTCTGGTTTTTTTAATAAAATTTCATTCCTTTTTTTATTTTACATATATATATATATATATATATATATATATATATATATATATATAACTATTGTTTGTTATTTTTTTTACTTATTATTCCCCCCCCCCGCTTTCTTTTCATATGTCTATAATTTTTCTTTGTTTTATTCTTCATTTTGAACTTTATATATATATATATATATATATATATATATATATATATATATATATATATATATATATGAAGAGAGAGAGGTGGATAGATTGATAAATATTGAATGGATTTCTAAGAAGTTAAAACAAATTGAGTTAAAATGCATAAGAAAAAAAAGTCAGAGAGAAAGAAAAATTCTGAAAGGAGAAAAAAAAATATTGCAAAAAAAGGAAAAAAAAACATGCTCTTTCAGATCGATTGGTGAAAATATCAAGTAGTTTATTTGTTCTACCCACATGCCTTTTTCATTATAAAATAACTTTTTATTTTAATATCTATTTTTTATGTCTTAAAATAAAAGTTTGCTTCAAAAATTTATATTTTTATTGGGAAATATTTATTTCTTAATAATAAAAAATGATATTTTATTATTATTAAGAAAGATTTTTGAGAAAAATTTCTCCTTGCCATTATATTACTTATTATCATTATTTTGGGATACAAATGTTCTCTTTCGCTGGATGAATTTCTAATATCTCTAAAAAAATATTTTTCAAAAAGCTAAAATCCCCATGCTATTAATTATGAAAAGATCGCCAAGGAAATAAAAGAAAAAGCTTGTGTTTAATTTTCTGTCTTTTACAGTGATTTTTAGACGATTAAAAACCTTTTGTTGGGATAAAAACATGCGTATACTTTTGAGAGTAAGTATTTTACCTTTTAATGATGTAAACAATTAGAGCTTAGTTAGAGAGTAGAAGATAAACTTCTTCAAATTTTACTCTGCGAATTTTTATTATTTTTCTATAAAAAGTACTTTAAGGTATTTATTTTTCATATAACACATGGATCAATAAGTTCCGAGACTAACCCACAGATGGCGCTCGTAGTAAACCAGTAACCAGGTCTTTCTAGAGTACTAACCTTTGCTTGAAACGTGTCAAAATTTTAAGTCGATCGGACCAGAAACAGCTGAGTTATCGAGGTTGGAGTAAAGTCGTTTTGTAGTTTGTTTAAAAAATGGAAAAAACAGAGTTTCGTGTTCTGATAAAACATTGTTTTTTAATGGGTAAAAACACCGTACAAGCGAAACAATGGATTGACAAATGTTACCCGGACTCTTGTCCATCAAAAGCAACGATTTGTCGGTGGTTTGCCGAGTTTAAACGTGGTCGTACCGACACAAATGACGCGGAACGCTCGGGTAGACCTGTGGAAGCCGTTACACCGGAAAATGTGAGTGAAGTGACAAAAATTATAATGAAAGATCGTAAAGTGAAGCTCCGTGAGATTGCTGAGATGACACAGATATCATATGGAAGTGTATTTACTATCCTTCATGAAAAATTGAGCATGAAAAAGGTTTTTTCCAAGTGGGTGCCGCGATTGCTTTCGATGGAACGAAAACAGCAACGAGTCGATGATTCAAAAGATTTCTTGCGTCGTTACGTGACCATGGACGAAACATGGTTACATCACTACACTCCAGAGTCGAAGCGGCAGTCATCTGAGTGGCGCACAGCTGGCGAAAGCCGTCCGAAGCGTCCGAAAACGCAGCAGTCAGCTGGCAAAGTCATGGCGTCAGTTTTTTGGGATACGCATGGCGTGATTTTCATTGACTACCTCGAAAAAGGTAAATCGATCAACAGTGATTATTATATTGACTTGCTGGTGCGTTTGAAGGAGGAAATCGCAAAAAAACGACCGCACATGCAGAGAAAAAAAATCCTTTTTCACCAAGACAATGCACCCTGCCACAAGTCGATGAAAACAATGGCAAAATTGAACGAATTGGGCTTTGATCTGCTTCCCCACCCCCCATACTCGCCAGATTTAGCCCCCAGTGACTACTGGCTCTTTGCTGATCTTAAAAAAGTGCTCCAGGGAAAAAGATTTGGCTCAAATGAGGAGGTCATCGCTGAAACTGAAGTTTATTTTGAAGCGAAAGATAATTTTTTTTATAAACATGGTATTGAAAAATTGGAAAAGCGTTGGAACGATTGTATCACCCTAAAAGGTGATTATGTTGATGAATAAAAAAAAATTTTGCAAAAAAAATGTTGTTTTCATTGTTAAGGTCTGGTTTCTTAGGACAAGCGCCTTATCTGGGCGTCAGCGGGACGTCAACGTCACGCTGACGCCAACAAAATACTGGTTTGTTAGCTCAAGACCTGGTTTCTTAGAACTAGCGCCTTATCTGGGCGTCAGCGGAAAGTTGACGTAGAGCTGACGCCAAAAAAATACTTTTTTGTTAGCTCAGCGTGAGCAGTCGGTCCTACGCAGACATTATCTCTCATTGCGCATGCGTTAATAATGTAAACAAATATTTATTTTGAATTTGTATTGATTTTGTTATTGTCGACCAGTGTTTTAGAGAACAAATAATTACTTTGTCCAAGAAAAAACACATTATAGCTGAGCTAAATGAAGAGTGCTTTGTTTAATGAAGAAGCTATGTTTAATGTCAAAATCAAAATCTTGGCTAATTTCAATGTGCTGTTGGATGTTGTCCGACATTGCTTCTGTGGTTAACGTCACGTTGTAATCCAACTGCAGTTGAGTTGGACGGCAATTGTAGTTCAAGATGAGCGTTCGATGACGTATACTATCAAACTCGCAAATGGACCAATCAGAGGTTAGCGCTGATTTCCAGCTGACGGCGTCCTGTCCTAAGAAACCAGGCCTTTAGTCTCGGGACTTATTGATCCATGTGTTAATGATAATCTTATTTTATCAAGTTACGGACATGTTAATATTAAAATTTCTGATAATCATTCGAATAAAGTTAATTTATGAACTCATTATTGTGTTATATTATTAAATAATGAAATTATGTTTGCACTTTCATTGTCGAATGACGCTAAATTTTGTTTTTAGTTAGGACATAAAATAAACAATTTTACACTGCAAATTTTAAAACATGGCATTCTTTTGCAAAATAAAATACCACCCTTCGTGATTATTAATAAAGCGGATATCTTGAATACTAAACAATTATCAACTAAACGTTATTCGCGATCGCAACGAACTATAGGGGGCGTTGTTGTATGAGACGCTTACCTGCGATTTCCATATGAACCGTCATTCAGTTACTCTGGAGACGTCGTTAATGTAGCGTGTAGCATTGCAACGTTCCTTCTTTAATGTGGCTTATTAAATTTAAAAAAGAAAAATGCTTGATCTTCTTTCTTGTACAACCGAAAACAAAATGGTATCTCTTTTTATTAGAGAAGGAATATCCAAAACACATCGGAAAAATATTTGTACTTTAACAGAAAAAAATATGTATATTCTTATAAGAGTTAAAACCTAATGCCCGAGAAATAGTATTACTAAATTTAATGATATAACATGAAAGGCCCATTTAAACTTTACATTCTATAGTTTTAAGAATCATATTAGTTCAAAAATTAAAATGAACAAAAAGTATACATAAGCCTCATAATTTTATGAAATTTAATTTTGTAAACAACGTTTTTTGACAACAATTTTTATCAAAAAATTTCAAGTTTCAATAAAAATCATTATTTAGAAACTAAGAAACGTAAAATAAAGAATGCTGACGAAACAAAAACAAAAAAACAATTCTTTTTTGTCGCCATTTTTAGTGCTACGAATATTCGTCTTTGGGATTTGCCAAAAACGAAACAAGATGCAATTTTATTTTTTCAGGAGGGAAATATTTTACCGAAAAAACGAAAATGTACCAATTCCCACAACATAAAACTTTATCTTGGCAAACGTACGTTTTGGAAATGTTATTTCATTTGGAATCTTATTCATCAGAGTTCATATGGCGATATGATTGTTTTGAATCTATGCTAAACTCTATATCGGCTCATTTTCCACCGAAATCCAACTAACTATTTTGATTTTAAATAAAGTGTTTTATTTTATGAACTGTCGCAAAAATTTTAAGTGTAGATTGGCGGCACTTAAAAACCGCCAAATCTGTAGCGGCGGTGGCGTTAATACGTCGTAAGTACCGAATTTTTATTCCATACTTTTCTGAATCATATTATTTCAAACATTGGAATATACAAGAAGTATACATAAACACATAATGTTATACCATTTAATTTTTCAAAAGTATTTTGAGAACAATTTTTATCAAAAAATTATAAACTAAAAAACGGAAAATAAAGAATTCTTAGGATAAAAAAAACGATTTTAAGAATTATTAACATTGAAATAAAAACTTTCATATTGTTTCTTTTTTTATTATTCTTATAGTTCTTAATCAGACGTAAAAAACCATTCTGTAGAGAACCATCATCAAATGAAAAAAAAAAATATTTACAAGCAAATTTTTTATTGTAAAAATCATTGCACTTACCTGATTTATGATTCCCGGAGAATTCCAAAATGATAAGTTCCTTGTTTGAAAACTTTATTCTCAAATAATAGATGCATAGTTTATCCCTTCATTACTTTTAGATAACATACTATACAGCAAAATTTTATAATAGATATGAAATTGAATATGTAGCTAAAAACAGAATTCGCGATCGCAACGAACTATAGGGGGCGTTGTTGTATGAGACGCTTACCTGCGATTTCCATATGAACCGTCATTCAGTTACTCTGGAGACGTCGTTAATGTAGCGTGTAGCATTGCAACGTTCCTTCTTTAATGTGGCTTATTAAATTTAAAAAAGAAAAATGCTTGATCTTCTTCCTTGTACAACCGAAAACAAAATGGTATCTCTTTTTATTAGAGAAGGAATATCCAAAACACATCGGAAAAATATTTGCACATTAACAGAAAAAAATATGTATATTCTTATAAGAGTTAAAACCTAATGCCCGAGAAATAGTATTACTAAATTTAATGATATAACATGAAAGGCCCATTTAAACTTTACATTCTATAGTTTTAAGAATCATATTAGTTCAAAAATTAAAATGAACAAAAAGTATACATAAGCCTCATAATTTTATGAAATTTAATTTTGTAAACAGCGTTTTTTGACAACAATTTTTATCAAAAAATTTCAAGTTTCAATAAAAATCATTATTTAGAAACTAAGAAACGTAAAATAAAGAATGCTGACGAAGCAAAAACAAAAAAAAAAACAATTCTTTTTTGTCGCCATTTTTAGTGCTACGAATATTCGTCTTTGGGATTTGCCAAAAACAAAACAAGATGCAATTTTATTTTTTCAGGAGGGAAATATTTTACCGAAAAAACGAAAATGTACCAATTCCCACAACATAAAACTTTATCTTGGCAAACGTACGTTTTGGAAATGTTATTTCATTTGGAATCTTATTCATCAGAGTTCATATGGCGATATGATTGTTTTGAATCTATGCTAAACTCTATATCGGCTCATTTTCCACCGAAATCCAATTAACTATTTTGATTTTAAATAAAGTGTTTTATTTTATGAACTGTCGCAAAAATTTTAAGTGTAGATTGGCGGCACTTAAAAACCGCCAAATCTGTAGCGGCGGTGGCGTTAATACGTCGTAAGTACCGAATTTTTATTCCATACTTTTCTGAATCATATTATTTCAAACATTGGAATATACAAGAAGTATACATAAACACATAATGTTATACCATTTAATTTTTCAAAAGTATTTTGAGAACAATTTTTATCAAAAAATTATAAACTAAAAAACGGAAAATAAAGAATTCTTAGGATAAAAAAAAACGATTTTAAGAATTATTAACATTGAAATAAAAACTTTCATATTGTTTCTTTTTTTATTATTCTTATAGTTCTTAATCAGACGTAAAAAACCATTCTGTAGAGAACCATCATCAAATGAAAAAAAAATATTTACAAGCAAATTTTTTATTGTAAAAATCATTGCACTTACCTGATTTATGATTCCCGGAGAATTCCAAAATGATAAGTTCCTTGTTTGAAAACTTTATTCTCAAATAATAGATACATAGTTTATACCTTCATTACTTTTAGATAACATACTACACAGCAAAATTTTATAATTGATATGAATTTGAATATGTAGCTAAAAACAAAATAGCTGAATTCTAGTTGAACTTATTCTTTCAAAATTAAAAAAAAACTTACCAAGAAAACGATTTAAATTAATTAAGAATCAGCACAAATGGCACTATTTCAAGTAACTTGGATAATTTTTTATTGTTGTTTTCCGAATTATATGGATACAGAAATATATACTATTCTATAACGAAGAAGAATATGCTATAACTATTACAATTCTGTATGTTCTGAATTCATATTTATTCACTGGAATGACGAAAGCAATGTTGACTTCACTTTAATTTGTAATGAATTGAAGACAGAAGAAATGCATTTTACCTTAATACACACATCTGTAACAGTATCCGAAATCGGAAGTCATCAGTTGCAAGTTTGTTGATAATAGAAATTAAAAAGAATTGAGGAATTTTTCTTCAAATGTTTGGCGTGTTCTGTTCCTGAAAGATTTACTAATATTCTGGAGATTTTTTTCAAGTTCTTCGGCCTTTTCCTTAGGGAAATTTTGTTTTTTATTTGCTGCTAAAAAATGGCGTCTGATTCAGTCAATGACTTTGATGGAACTAAATGAAAACGTGATAAATTAATGTCCGATATTTACAGGCTCCCGCTAGACGGCGTACTCGAGCGTTGCGATCGCGAATAGCTGAATTCTAGTTGAACTTATTCTTTCAACACTAAAAAATACTTACCAAGAAAGCGATTAAAATTAATTAAGAATCAGCACATAAATGGCACTATTTCAAGTAACTTGGATAATTTTTTATTGTTGTTTTCCGAATTATATGGATACAGAAATATATACTATTCCATAACGAAGAAGAATATGTTATAACTATTACAATTCTGTATGTTCTGAATTCATATTTATTCACTGGAATGACGAAAGCAATGTTGACTTCACTTTAATTCGTAATGAATTGAAGACAGAAGAAATGCATTTTACCTTAATACACACATCTGTAACAGTATCCGAAATCGGAAGTCATCAGTTGCAAGTTTGTTGATAATAGAAATTAAATATTATTGAGGAATTTTTCTTCAAATGTTTGGCGTGTTCTGTTCCTGAAAGATTTACTAATATTCTGGAGATTTTTTTCAAGTTCTTCGGCCTTTTCCTTAGGGAAATTTTGTTTCTTATTTGCTGCTAAAAAATGGCGTCTGATTCAGTCAATGACTTTGATGGAACTAAATGAAAACGTGATAAATTAATGTCCGATATTTACAGGCTCCCGCTAGACGGCGTACTCGAGCGTTGCGATCGCGAATTAACTTAAACAATCTATTTTAATAAACATATAAAGCTGTAAACGTGTTCTAGGAAATGCAAAAATTACTTTAATATCTTAATTTAAACTAGTGTAAAATTAAGTAATAAAGCAATGTTTTAGTTTTATCTATGTATAATGATTAATATGTGTTTAAACACGGCCACATACACTTAAAAGTTTTGATACTTAAAGCTGTTCTGCTCTGACTAATAAAAACTGAATTCGATTGCACAAAAGCGAATTTTTTAATGCAGAAAAGCATGTAAAATTTAAAAAGATGTTGCAAACATGATGCTGAAATCGATAAATGGTATTTCCCAGTCTATATAAATTGAACTTTTGAATTCATAAATTGCTATGCAAATTTAAATGTTGACATAATGACACACAAATTTTTTCCAAAGCATAAAAAGTTACCTAATTAAGATAACTGCAAACAAAAGAAATGGAAAGAAATAATTGCACAATTAATTTCGAAGCCAATTACATCAAACTGACGTAAGTATCAATAACCGAGCAGTATCAGAATAATATCAGAACACCAGAAAAAATATGAACCATTTTTTAATATCCACCATTTTGAATTAAAAACATACGGTTTAATTTATGCAACGAACGGACCTATACACCAAAAATGCTATTGCTGAATGTTGTAATTGACTTCAATCACGTTCTTGTTCTCAAACTAATTATACGGAATCAAATACAGAATGGTTATAAGATAGCTTTGCCAACATATAAGCGCCTGGCATTTTTGAGAGCTTGTTAAAGAGAAAAATATTAGTGTTAAAAATGATAATCCAGCCCTCTCAGTTACAGTTTGACGGGTTCATAATTTCGAATTATTCAAAGGGCATTTTTTCATCATCTTTATTATATAAAAATTTTGTTCAATTCAAATTTGTTGTAAAATTCGATAAAGCTTTAGCATCAAGAAAAAAAAATTATCACAATTACAAAAGTTTTTAAATAGTATGATTAATTAAAATGACATCGATATAAAGTTTTTTTTTCAAAGGCTCACCTGGAGAATGACCTTTCGTCACACAGGCATCTGAAAAGCAGATTTGTGGGCCACTCTTTTAGGAGCACCATATAAGGGGAACCAACTTCGCTCCCACCGTAAGGACAGATAGTACAGAAAATGAAGGAACATCCATGCCTTGCCCGGGATTCAAGCCCAGAACTTTTCTGATGCAAGGCTAGCTCCCTGACCCCCTACAAGCCTGTCGACCAATGGTATAAAGTAGCAATAAAAAAAGAGAATTAAATAAATTATTCATATCTTTGCATACAGTTTAACTGAATACGCTTTGACGACAGCGAGACGGCAAAAGAAAGTATAGTGAATTGAGTGCAACATCTTTTTTCTTCCTCTTCGAGTTGATCAACATGCTCTTCACAGTAGAAAAAAATTATCAAACTTTACTGTCTAAACAGACAAAATGCCACAGACATTAGACAGCAAATATGTAATATCTGCTGCTGATACAACTGATTGTGGAAAAATCAGCTCTTATCTTTGACTCTGCCTAGTGGAGTCGGCGCAATATAAGTTAAAAGTATTGCTTCAGCCCTGCTTCTGAGATTTTTACTGACTCTAGTGATTACACTTCTTATCTAACAAATTGAACCATAAGTAATTAATATATAGTTCAAAAACGACAATTCTTGGTTTAGGCCATTTCTTATTTCATGTTTTTATTTTAAACTGTTTTAGTTCAGAATAAAGATTTATTTTATTCATTCAAAAATTATTGCTTTCTTCGGGTGTTTTTAAAATTGTGATGAGCCATTTCCTAGAATTTTTAACCATAATAACCATTTTAACCATAAATAAATAAATAAAATAAATAAATAAATGAAAATAAATAAATAATAATCAAAATAAATAAAATAAATGAAAACTGAAAAAAGGCGATAAGGAAGCACCTTTCATTCTTACTTTTTTATGATTTCTGTCACAAATTTAAATTCAAAAATAAATAAATAAATAATTTAAAAACAATAAATAAATAAAAGCTGAAAAAAATGCGATAAGGAAACACCTTGCATTCTTACTTCTTTTATGATTTCTGTTACAAATTTAAATTCAAAATTAATAAATGGCAAAAGGAATTAATGGTGGCAGAAAAAAATAATAGATTCAAATTATATTTGGATTCTGGAACATGATCAGCCATTAGAAGAGAATTAAATATCTAAATTAAAATGAACAACAATGCAAATAAGTTAAGGCAGAAAATAGAATCTGAAGAAAATTATTAAAGTTAATGTAACGTAATTGTTTAAAAAGATTGGCAGTACATAACAAATGTATAACGCAGTAACCCAATAGGCTCAGAGCTCAGATTTATGTGAGACTGGGAGTGAGCAAATGGGTATCACTAAATTGTAGAATAAAGTGAACGCGATAGTAAGTGAATCAGAAATTTATGAGTTATGATAAAAGGACCAACAGTATTCAAAAAGTATGTATAACATGAATAACGAATGCATAACGAATGAGTACATATGAATGAAATAAGCCTTGTATATGGTACCGGCAAAGTATGAAATGCCAGCATTATATATAATGCCGGATGCTATTTCGGCAAAGTATGAAATAAACGTCCTGATGAGGTTATTATGTAAATGATATGCATGTTAATCGGTGGTTGTTGACTTTCACCGGTGAATGTTGACAATCACAAAGTCGCTTTGGTGAATGTCCGAAATATTTATTACATCCGATTTTATATTAATTTATTCGTGGATATAAATATTTTAATACTTACTGACGATAGATTGTAAGAAACATCAGTGTTTGGAGTGTCGGTCAAATGTATACCGGGCAATGGCACTTGACCTTAAAAAAAACATCAGTGTAGGGTATACCGGGCAACGGCACTTGACCTTAAAAAATATCAGCGTAGGATATACCGGGCAAATGTATACCGGGCAGAGACACTAACTAGACCTAGTATGAATAGACCTTTGGAAAATGTTCGAAATATATACTAGATCTAGTTAAGTGCCATTGCCCGGTATACATTTGCCCGATCCTCCAAACACTGATGTTTCTTCTAATCTATCGTCAGTAAATATTAAAATATCGAATAAATATAATTATATCCACGAATAAATTAATATCAAATAGGATGTAATAAATATTTCGGACATTCACCAAAGCGACTATGTGATTGTCAACATTCACCGGTGAAAGTCAACAACCACCGATTTCGGTCATTCACAGTAACATGCACATCATTTACATAATAACCTCATCAGGACGCTTATTTCATACTTTGCCTAAATAGCATTTGGAATTCTATAGAATGCCTAGGCACGTTATACAATGCCTAGGGTAAGTATGTAATACTTCTCACATTTCATATTTTGCCTAAAAACATCCGGCATTCTATACAATGCCGGAGTTTCATACTTTGCCGGTAACATATATAAAATGAAGCGTTTTGTCTTTTTGACACGCTAATAACAATTGAATAATTTATTTTAACATATTTTATGTATGAATTTCAAATGAAGCAAAATTTCAAATATTTAAATTAATTAAAGATAAGAAAAAAATTAAGCAATCAGCGTAAATGAAGAAATTTAAAGCGATTTATAAAATTTTTCATTGAAAATAATAATATATCATTCATCCTTTTTTTATTCAACATTTTCCATCGAATGGTCTTTGAATACCTTTTTATGAAATAAAGTTCATTACCTAGCAATAATAAAATGCTTTCAACCTTTTTTCATTCGAGTTCCTGAATAAACGATAAGTAGATTATAAAAAAAAAGCAATTAGTAACTGAATGAAACTTTAAAAGAGTTTCTGCGTTGAAAGCCAGTTTTTTTATTGCTAGTAAATTTTTAATTTAAAGTTAAGTTTATATCTGATTTTCTATCTGAATTAAAAATTATGTAAGAGTGGGTGAGATTTGACTGTAAATCGAATCTATTTTGCTACGCAGGTGAAGCTTAAAATGAGCAAGCTTTTTTCTTTTCAGTATTACTGCATTACTGTGTCGTAACGAAATTTTTTTTTCAAACTATTGCATTAGCAATATTTTGGATAAGTGAGGAAATAAAAGAATTGGTACTAAGAGAAAAATAAAAGGATTGGTCACTTTTATCAAATGTAGAATTTTTCCATTCATACACGGAGTAAAAAATTATGGTACAATTACAGTACTGTATTGTAAAGACTTTTCTGGCAAAAAAAGAAGAAGAAAAAACATTATTTAACATAATTAAAAATCGATATTAATATAATATAAATATAATCCGATATTCAAACCATTCATTAGGTAATTTTTATTTTTATATGGTAACGATATACCAAAAATTCTGGTTTTCAAAATTATAGTTTTGATTACCCCACATTTAGTAAAAAAATACAAAATTTAAAAGTAAATTTAACCCAATAAATGGTTTTCTTACTATCCATCAAACTACTATGATAAAGTTATCAAATTTTACCACATTTTCCAAATTTTTATCAAATTATATTTTGTTGTTAATTTTACCAAATTCATTGCCAAAGCGCAAAATATCCGACTTTTTGGTGTTCCAATAAATTTCCATCCAATTTTGAATAGTATATGATAAAAAACCAATAAAGCATTTTTTCAACTTTTTTAAATAAAAATAAATTTAGCGTGTATTTAATCTAATGAAAAAAGCTGTTAAATCTATTTATCTACTTCTCATCTTCTCAAAATTCTTATTTTAAGGAAATATTAACTTGTTGTAACTCAAATAGTTTAATATGATTCGTAACACAACAACCTTATCTATATTCAACGTCGAACAGTTCTTATTAATACTGCTATGTTTTCTTTTCATGTGATGCAAATAGTGTGCTTACATAAATTTTAATCTTCCATCATGGATATATACACACTTTAAATGTCATTTAAACTGCGGAACTTAAAAGTGTTTGTTTACGTTTCGTATATTCTGGAATCAACCAAATCTTAATTTAAACTTGAACTCACAGAAAAAGAAAACGTCTGTAAAATCCAAAGCAAAAGTAAATATTATTCAGTTAATTAAGAGAAGACGTAAACTTCCGTATGAAATTTTGAGATTATTTTTCTTATCATTTCTCTCGATGTTTGCAAAATAATATTTCGGTATTTCTATCATCATGAAGGCGTATAACAAGGTACCCTCGAATAACTGTTAATTTATTGATAGGTTTGCGAGTAAATATGCAGTCTTCATTGTTCGCTGAGATTGCTTAAGACAATTTCCCAAATTGTTCGAAAATTATGCAAAAAGTCGAATGTCTTGAGAAATATACAACTCTAAAAATATGCAAGTTAAATATTTTCATTTCTTTTCAACACTTAAACCTCTGGGGTATGTTGAGGAAGTTTCAAGTTCTTAACTAAAACAATCCTCATTTTATTACAGATATGAAATTTCCAGAAAATTTCCAGATTTAACCCTAATTTGATGTAAAAGTTTTTTCTATTTTAGTTCATAAATGGCACTGTAATTACAAAATCTAAATTTGTGTGCAGATTGTCTAGAATGCAGGTAGCTCAAAAAATACATGTCAGATGGAAAAATTAAAAAGTAAGGACAAAATTATGGTCATAATTATCTATTGTCTATGGTCATAATTATCAGAATATGGTAAACGTTACCGTGTTTCATGCTCAATAAAAACAAAATCTTGGTAATTTTTACCCAAGCTCATTTGTAATGATTTTTTTTTGTAAAATTAACAATAAAATATAGTTTTATAATATGTGATAAAAATTTTTAATGTGGCAAAATTTTGTAATTTTAACGTGATACTTTAGAACAGGGAATAAAAACCATTTATTCCGTAAAATTTAACTTTTTAATTTTATATTTTTTACTAAATGTGAAGAAGATTCAAAAGTTTGAATACCAGAATTCCCCGCAACCGTTTAACATACGAACGGAAATATTAACACATAAATAATTTAAATTCCATATATTTTTATTTTATTAACCATTATTATGTTGTTGTTTTTTTACATGAAGTGTCATTATCATACAGTACGATAATTTTGCAAATAACGATAATTATATAATAATTTTGCGAATACTTTTCGAATTTTTTTTCTCTTTGTAGACCTGTATGATGTTAGTAAAAAGCTATCTAATGAAACTAACTTTGATAGACTCCCTGCATCCTAAATCAGATATGGGGATAATCAAAACACTTAAGTAACATGCTGTAAAAAATAAACAGATTTAAAAATTTTACATCAAATAAAACTACACAGCGTTAACTGCTGATATATTAATTACGGACAAAAACTTTAAACTCATGACACCCTGAACTGTCTTATTTTCACTGCTTGAGTGATAAAATGAAGAATTTTTATAAGCTTTAATTTAAATTTCTAAATTTAAAATAAAACGGTCTAATAGCTTTCTCAACAAGCAGCATTCATATGATGCCCTGCAATTTTGTTTTATTCATATGAATTCCGATTTCTTTGTTAACGAAATTAGTTTCTTACCATCTCTCCATAGCACGTGGAAGTGCATTTTACCTTCCTTCGCACCTCTCAGCCACTGTGGTTTTTCTTGTTCTGTTTTCGATATTTTTTTCTCTTTCAGCTACTTTGGTTTTTCTATTTTAAATCACCTTTGTTTTTTCTTGTTTCCTAATCCCAAGACTTGAAAATAGACCTCTATATTGAGCAGTTTCATAAACGTTGTTGAACAGCCTACCAAATTTTTGGGGATTTAACGACTACCAATCTTCAAATCCGTAGCATTGTAATTTTGAACCCAATCCAGAAGACAAGGGAATTCCTGGATCAAGTATTGGGAGAAATTTAACTTCGTGGAGTACTTTTTGATGGAACAAACCGCATTTGCGTTACATTGAAAAGAAAACCACGAAAACCTCCCACGGTTAGCCTGTCGGCAAAGGGACTCTAACCCGTATCAGTCTACCACTGAGGTTATTTTACGTCAGCACTGCGCAAGTTTAAATTTAGGTCTGTTATTTTGTCGTACCACTGGCAATATTTGTGACAATTTTCCTTCTAAAATTGTATAATATTAGTATAATTATTATTAGTATAATTGTATAATATTAGTAATATTAGTATTGTATAAAATTGTATAATATTAGTATAATACTAGTATTTTTTTATTTCCCTCTTGTGTGTATTTACAAACTTCCTAAGGCAATGTATAAATCGATTAATGTCCTGATTTTGGACGTATCCTTCAGGACATTAATCGATAAGTGCATCATAACCAATCTATCGCTCTACACAGATGAAATTCAAATCACAGGTTTTAGTTTTTTTCCATTAAAACCAATCAACACTGCTCTTCATCTTCCGATCTTGATATTTGGGGGTCATTCTACATTTTGAAAAAATTTTAATAATTTTGTTACTGATCTTAGTAATGATCGAGTGTCCCATTGTTTTCTAATATTTGGAAGTCTATTTTAATTTTTATCAGTTGCAGACTTGGGTTCCTGCTAAATCACCTCATACCTATTTCTCATCTCTCCCTTGGTATTTCTTTATTCAATCTCGTTCCTATTGGTTAGAATAGTTTATGTGTGTTTGTTTCTTTACGTATCTATCTTCATTTGATGTTTAGACACCGAGGAACTTGTTTATATAACTGATATGTCAATTTATGTACTTTAATTTGTGCTTTATTCAAGTTTTTTTTTTTTTTTTTGCTTTTGTCTATGTAGCACAACATATACCCTTTCTTTTGCTGAATTCTTAAAATAATTAAGTTGTTGTCGGCTCTAAAGCCTTGAAAATTCTTCACGGCGAGATGGCATATATAGTTTAAAATTATAGCTTTGTTACAAGTGTAAGGCACTTAAGAACTGAGACTTTTCTTATTTTTTTTATTGATGAAAAAGCTTCGAAAATCTATGATAAAACAAAAATGAAGGTGTGTTTATCGGCCAAATATGATAAGTTCGGGGACACACTCCCTAAAATGGTGCCAATCAATGACTCACCATCCAAAGGGGGACAATTTTCTGCCTCAAATGGGATCGCATGAAACAGTACGAAAACAATAGTAAAGTTAGAAGCTTTCAGATTGCTAGTAACACAAACGCTAATACGCATTTAAACGGTTTTTTAAACTAAGTCTCACATAAAAGCAAATAGGAAATTTAATTGAAGAAAAAAGAACAAAGGGGCTTTAAAATGCCTGCAGAGATTTGAATAGGTTTCTCATTATTTATTATAAAACTCTTCTATTTCTAAAAAAGTTCTGAAAAAAAATGAAACTCATTATTGAAATATAAGAAAGTAGCCTTCATTTAACTTTTTTTTTCTTTTTAATACTCTCAAAGAACGATAAAAAAATAATTTGTATTTTAATACATTTCGCAGTGCCCAATTTACAACCAATGCATAAAATAACAACTTTTTGAAACTTCAATTAATTTTCTAAAAATTATAATGACCTTTTTTTAAAAAAACAATGAATAGTTTTGCATTTTATTCAATACCTTTCATATTTTCTTATTAATTGCGAAAGTGTTAAATAAAACTATTCGCAAAATTTTTTTTGTAAGCTTTTTTCATTATTTTTCCTTTTTAAAGTGTATCGAAATAAGCAATTCAAAATGTTATTACTTCTTGTAAAAATCTGTAAGAACTTTATTAATCTGGATAAATATTCCCACCGTCGTCGTTTTTATTAATTCTTTTTTCTCCATATTTCACTTTCATCAGTTAACATTATTTCTGCTTGTTTCACTTCCACTTTTTTAACCTATTTTTTGTCTTTATCACAGATTTTAGAACTTTATTATTCTGTGACAAAAATTTAGTAATTTAAAAAGAATTTCATATTAGTTTGCATGTAAGAAAGCAACAAAAAATGTATGCTTTCAAAACAGCAGAAATAGAATAAAAAAATCTTTACTTATAAACTATTAGAAAAATCGGACTTCACTTTTCACAAACCATAAAAACTATCCAATTCTCCTCTCAGCTGTCAACATTGTTTTTTCTTCATTTTCCTCATCTATCAGTTCTCAGCATTTTCGCTTGCCTTACATTTAACTGTTTCTACACTATTTTGAGTGGAAAAAAAATATAGAAAAAGTTTCGAACAGAAAAGTATTCAATCAACTTTGCGAGGGGCCGGGATAGCCTGGTCGGTAGGGCGCTGGGTCCATATCCAAGAGGTCGTGGGTTCGATCCTCGCCGGCCGAAGACTCCCCGTGTAGTAAATGGTGACTGATGCACGCTAAATCTGTCGAGTCGCAAAGTTCTCCATGTTCCCACAACAAATCAATACCTCTGGGGGTACTGATCCAGGAGTTTCCTTGTCTTCTGGTTTGGTTCAAAATTACAAGGCTACGGAGTTGAACGTAAGTAGTCGTAAACCCATGAAATTGGGTCGGCTGTTCAACGACGGTTATAAAATAAAATAAAATCAACTTTGCGAGCATGCAATAATAAAATAAATTTTATGTCTAACAAAAATTTAAGGTAGTTTTGAGGTTTATATGAGGTTGTTAATGTTGATTTGAGGTTTACTTGAAGTTTATTTCAAAAACAACTTTAAGAGTGCAGCCACCCACGTAAAGTGTGTGAAGTTATATGTACCAAAGTATATGAAGTCGTTTTATTCCCACTTGAGATTGATGGAAATCTGCTTTAGAGCAACCAGCTTAAGGAGGTTATTTTTGAAGTGTACGGATTATTTTTCTACATTTGAAGCAAAAACCTATATTTGAGGAGGGAATAATTTACCCTGATCTAAACTAAAATTATTTTTGAGTTATGTATGAGGTTGATTTTGTGTGGTGTAAATGAGATTGAAATTGAGATTTATTAATGAGATTATTTTTGGAGCAAACCATAACCAATTACATTTTTCGATTAAAAATCATTCATCGTAATATCTACATAAAAAGAAAGATTAAGTTATAAAATTCGAAAACAATTTTCCCTTTTATTATAGGTACATTAAAAGTATTTTCTTTTATCATTTTTCCAAAATCCTTTATGCGCTTTTTTGATATTGTTATCTGCTCATTTTGACCTCTTTTTCCTCGAACTGCAAATTTTAACACAAAAAAAACATTTTCTCTAGGAAAGCTCCACTGATAAACCAGAATTTTGAATGCATAGATTCTTTATAATAATTTATTTTAATTTAATGAAAGCTCTTCCCAAAATATTTTTCAAAATCTTTTTAATCAGCATAATTAGAATAATGCTTTTTCGATGTATTTTATAAATCCTCGCACCATACCAAACAAATAACTTAAGAAAATTATAATCATTCCTAATTGAAGCTCTCATTAAATCAATTAAAAGTGTATGCTAATGGCTAAAAAATGATAAAGTTTTTGTCAATTTGTTGAGAATGTATTTTTTCAATATTACTGGTATAAAGGTTCTTATGTGTAAAGTGTTCTTCATAAATACTGTCACGCAGAAAAGAACATGATTGAGATGATTAATTACACTGATTTATTGAACACATCTGATATACATAGAACGAGATAATACGAGAACGCATGAACTTATATACAAATAAATAAGGAATTGGAAATGACGTAACAAAAGTCTCTAGAAATTTCTGGAAGACATTCAAATAATAAATAAAAAAAAGCTTAAACAACATATACATACATATTTATATTTTCTTCCAATTAGAAGAACAGAACTCAGAACCTCTGCTTTACTAGGGCCATGACTTTTACCACTCGCCTACGTCAATATTACCAAGAAACGTCAATATTACCAAGTGTATATAAAAAAGAAATTTATAGCTTATGATTTTGTGAAATTTTTGGTTTTCAAATTTCCTTTCAAAACTTTATTATATGAGTAAAGCGTTTTTTTTTCTTTCAAAAAAAGAAGTTCCATTCCGAGAGAGGCAAAAAAGAGTAAAATTGTATTTCTCACACAAACTTAAAATGTTTTTGGAAAGCTTTGAATAATTTCAAAAGCTCCACAGTTTGATTTACCAACCAGAATTTTTTTTTCTGTAAGTGGTGACCAAGTACAGTTTGTCTAAAGTAAGAACTCCCCTAGCCATCCGTCTGGACCCATGGCGGTGACTATGGTAGCGAGATATAACTATACCAAGCAGGGATTTAGGATTGTTGTTTAGGACATTTTTTGACATGGATCGACGAGAGAAAGGGAATCTTTCTCTTCGGTCTATTGTGTTAACTCTAGAGTATGAAGAGAAGCTACCCTCCCTGAAATGCGCTATTCTTGTTACCATAGCTGCAGACGGCTTCAGACTTTGTGACTGGGGGAGTTCTCACCGGAGACAAACTTTAAGTAGTAGCACAGCTCACACCGATAAAGGAATGGCTACCATACCCTCTAAAAAGTTCACGGTACTGTGTTGATTCGGTCTACAGAAAAAAAATTTCTTGATGAACTGTAAGAAATTCCAGATAAAATTACGGTAAACAGTGCTGGAGTTATTAAAATCCTGAATCTAATCCGAATAGTTATTAAATCTAAGTTAAACTATCCTGAGTGCAAAATCCGTAAAATTCATTCTTACATAAAATTTAATACAATTATTTATATAGTTATATTTATTTTATTACATTGGTTTACTGATTTTACAGTTAGCATTATTGTATAAGTAGGGGTATATCATACTTTTGCTTCGTAAAATTTTACTGTAAAAATGGAATTTGTGGTATAAAAAGTACTTGCACTCTGGAAGACAGGACTTTCTTACCAAATTCTAAATTTTTTTACTGTGTACACGTTCTTCATTAGAGCTAACAGGGTTCTCGTACATTAAACATTTCCTGTGTTCCTAGAAGAAAAAAATTCGGAAGGTTGAAGTCCGATGAGCATGGAGGCCAAGGCAGGGCTTCACTCTTTTCTGCCTCCTTAGATACAACGCGATTCTATGTTCCATTGTAAATATTACACTCCTGAATGAGTACTATAATTTTTTTGAAAAAATAAAAACAATTTGGTCTGTAGATTTTAATAAGGCGAATGCAACTCTGCAGTTCCAAAATTAAGTTAAAATAAAACTTACTCAAGATAGCAAAAACAATCATATTTAGAAAATATGTATGACTTTAAATCGTAATACGATCTATAACAATAAAAAAATTGAAAAAATTTACTTGGACACTTTGAGGTTTTGTAAATCATATTTATTCAAGAAAGATTAACCTCTGAAGATTCTTGTGATTTTGTAGAAAGACTTCACAAAAGCGTCATCTGTACGAATTTTTCGAAGACTTGCTAGATTTTTAAAAAGTTTTCTAAAACTAAGTGGAGTAAATAAATAATAATATTTAAGGTGGATAAAATGTAAGAATCATAACTGTCACAAATCTGAAGCTCCTGAACAAAATGAATTTATCGAAGATCTTTTAGATTTGTAAAAGGTCCTTTTTTAAAAAAAAATAATCAATGCTCATAAAAAAACATATAATTTATAGTTTTCAAAAACGTAAGAATAACAAAACGGTCACAAATTTCGAGTGCGTAGACCAAACGAATTTGCCGAAGTTCTTTTAGATTTGAAAAGTTTTCTTAACATAACTAAAATTTTTCCTTAAAAATAAATTTAAATCTTGTTTCCTGATAATTTTTAAGTTGACAAAAATTCAAAAATAGAAATGGTCGTAAATATAAGGAAGTTGGACAAAATTAATTTGTCAAAAATCTTTCTGGTTTGTATAAAGTTTCTTAAAGCTAAAATTTGGATGGTTTAGAAATAAAAAATATTTCACACGGATATAACCCTTATAATTTTGCGTCGTCAAAATTGTAAATCTCATAAACGCTGCACATAACGAATTTTTGGAAGAAGTTCTTGCTTTGTAAAATGCTGTCTATAACAAAATAAAATATGGCGATAAATTATAAAATTTAATATGGATAACGCTTAGAAAAACCTAAGCGCTATACAAATGTTAGTTTTAATATTAATTATATGCTCTAATTAATGTATTTTAAGCTGAGCAGTAAATATTTATAATACCCAATTAACTTTGAAAATACCTACTCAGAAATATGTCTCATTTGTAGGAATCTGATAAGGTCAACTTTATACAAAAGAAATTCTATTGTTGTTTAATGACAGACACACCTGGGAAACTTAAGAATTGAATAGGGCTCTCGCTATAACAAAAGTCCTGTTTTATATGTATGGCAGTCAATTATCTTTTTTTTCTTCTATTTCGACTGTTCGGGTGGACTTCAAGTACAAAAGGCACTTCTAAAACTCATTATCTTTTGTGACTATGTTTTCTATTTACGTATTGAAGTTGAAATATTGTTTTTAATAGTTTGAAGTCTTAGAATATTTATTATTGATTAAGTATTAAAAATTAATCAATCGAAAATGTGCCTCACATTGTCTTATATTTTACGCTGATTAAACAAATTGTAATTAGTCTGAATCTTCCTGTTATGTTGAAGATTGTACGGAATACTATTTTTAATATCATTTATCTGTAACTTGCAAAATAAATAAAAAACTACTTAATGTACTTTAATCGTGGATGTATAAACCTTTAAATCTATATTTGATTAATTAAAAAATGTTTAATAAGGTCAGAAAATGGGGATTTAGTTTAAGATAAGGAAATATTTAAAATGAATAATTAATCTGCATGAGTTATTTTATTCATTATATAATTTTTTAAATGCGCTCATTCAGTAAAATCAGTTTTAAACAAATTTTAATACTTTTCCGTTTCATTTATTTATTTATTTAGTGAATGCATTTCTTTAATTGCATTTTTAATTGTTTCAATATATTAAATATATTTTTTATTTAAATCAATCATAAATAAAGAAAAAAATTTAAAAATTAAAATTTTTGAATGGTATAGACTTAGAAATTTTTCTAACATGATAAATATTAAATAAAATTTTTAACTGATTATTTTCATGTTGAAAATATAAGCCAAAATAAGTGACATACAATAATTAAAATGACGCACTATAATTGGGATATAGTACATTACATTGATCAAGCTCTTCAAAAAAAAAATTATCGAAATTTAAGAAATACATTTATTCAGTATTATACAAAAAAATTCATGCATAATTATTTTCCCAAAAAGCGTCCCTTTTTTAAACTAACTGTTTCTTCGAGGTTAAGAATCTTTAAAATTACTGTTTGGATTTCCTTGATTAAAAGTAAAAGTAATTTGTAACAAAAAATATAAAAATATATATAATTTTTCATAATTTGATAATATTTCATCATTTGTTAATTTTCAATTTCAAACATATAAGTGACTAAGATATAACTGAATAAGATAATAACTGAATGAAATAATAACTGAAAGAAATTTGTTTCTTAGCATGATGTTCAAATAAAAAGTGTTCAACAAAAATGAATAAAAGTTCCCTGAGATTATTTTTTTAACTTAAGGAACTTCTTCATAATACGTTGTTCGATAATACAGCGGTTCGGTTTAAGAGTAGAAAATATTTTATTTTTAATTGGTATTTATTGAAATAAAATAACACAAACATTATGAAGAGGGACAGCTGTATTAAATAAATTAATGATTAATTTTCATTTGATATTTATTAAAATAAAATTTTACAAAGAGGAAAAGCTGTATCAATAGTTGATAAATAATTTATTTTAAATTGGTATTAGTTGAAATATAATTATGTAATCATTCTGAAAAGGGGTAACAAAAAATAAAAATAATACCAAGTTAAAATAAGATAATAAAATATATCTTATTTTAACTTGGTATTTATTGAAATAAGTTTATACAAACGCAATGAGAGTCAACTGAATTAATTGTCAAAAATTTATAATTTTTACTTTTTATTTATTAAAATAAAATTATACAAACATTAGTAAGAGGGACAACTGTAATAATGGTAGAAAAAACACTTATTTTTAATTGGTGCTTATTAAAATAAAATTATACTATCATTATGATCAGGAACAACTGTATTAATAATAAAATATATTTTATCTCCATTTGGTATGCATTGAAAAAAAAAATTATACAAGCATTATGAAAAGGAGCAACAGAATTAATAGTAGAAAAATACTTTATTTTTAATTGATATTTGTTGAAATAAAATTATTCATTGAATATGAGGAGGTAAACTATATTAATAATAGAAGACTATTTTATTTTAAATTGGTATTTGCTGAAATAAAATTATACAGACATCATGAAGAGGGGCAAGTGCATTGATAATAAAAATATTTTATTAATATGTATTTACTTAAATAAAAAAATACAAGCATTATAGTGAGAGACAGCTGTGTTAAGTGAAGATAAATATTTTATTTTTAATTGATATTTATTGAAATAAAATTTTCATGTGTACTGATCTTTTGAACAATCAATTCTTTAATTCATATATATTTTTCTTTTTTATAAAAAAGGAATAAAATCTAAGGAAATCTTTTTTTTTTTTTAATCTTTGTTTAAGATTGCATGCATATAAAGACAATTTCCAATGTATAATGGCAATTTAGTTTGTAATTAGGGAGTATATTTCTGTAATATTGTAAGACTTTTCTTTTTTAAGATAAAACTTTAATATTTAGATATCTGACGTACTGAAATTCCCCTACATATTTCCTTTAAAAATAATATTTAATAGTGGTTACAAAAGCATTAAAATGCTAACGTTTGTTTTGTTTTTATCACATCTTTTGTGAATTTTTAAGGTGCATAAGAATCCCGGAATAGTTCTTTATAAGAGCTTAGCATTATCACAAGATGGCAGCACAATATACGCTCACTAAATTATCGAATTGCTGTATGGTAATTGGGTGCTTGCACTTTAAAAAGAAAAAACCACAAATACCCACACATGTGACCAATGACGTCGGCGCCAGCTGATCGTTCATAAGCAAAATGGCGAGTTAAAGCTGAGCTAAGTTTATTCAAATAAATAAGAATGTTAATTAAATACCAAGACGTATCATGCATCGAATTTGTTGAAATATAATTCTTTCTCGTCTACGTCTTTTACTTAGCTTTGATTTGTTATTTTTTTATGTTTTTTATTGTAATCATAATATATTTTTGTTTGATGTACCTGGCAACTTCGATGCATAATTATTCATTTGTTTAGGTTCTACATTGCTTCATACCTGTCTTTCTGTTAAGTAAGAAATATATAGAGAAAGAATTTAAATCTTTGTGAAATAACCTGTGTATAAGAATATAGAATGTGTCACTTAATTCACACTTGAGGAGCTTGACTTTCTCGAAATAGGATGGAAGAACAGTTGCTAGCGTAACCAAATGTCACGCTTCAACAACCAATCAGAATCGAGATACCCACTCTACATCACTTGCAGGTATCTCATTACAGTGCTTCGAAATGGAATACGCATACTTTAACAATTTGGAAATGTTTTTATCCTTACATGCTCCAAGCTTTTCAATATATTTGATTGCACATGCAATGCAGATAATTACAAATATTAGTTAAAAAATAAATTTGAATGTTTTTAATTCTCATTTTTTTAGGGAACAGTTCAATGTTAAAATAAAAATGAAGCGCTCTCATTTTTCAGGGAACAATTTAATGTTAAACTAAAAATGAAGTGCTCTCATCTTTTCAGGAAGCAGTTTATTGTTAAAATAAAAATGAAGTGCTCTCCTTCTTTAGGAAGCAGTTTAATGCTAAAATAAAAATGAAGTGCTCTCATTTTTTTCAGAGAGCAGTTTTATAAACCAAATAATAAATTTAAAAATAATTCATGTCAGTTTGCAGCATTAAATGTTACCAAGAATGCTGTATTATCTTTGAATCCATGTCATCAAATGTACAAAGAAAAAAATTCGATACTTCATATTGAGTTACAGACTTCAAAGTGCAATTTTACTTTATTTTCAGCAACTCAGTCTTAAAGTTACACCTGGAAGTTTTAAAGACATAAATATATTTTCCAACTGTTACACGAATATTGTTTTTTCGCTTTCGTAGCAAAATTTTAAATGAAATTTCTCTTTCGTTTGAAATTGAAATTGCTTTAGTTGCATATTTTTCTTTTATTTCTACTGTCTTTCTTGTCTCCAGCAAACCAGATGTTTCTGCCCTTTTTCTTACTTTTTAGCAAAAAGGAGATAATATTTGTTTAAAAGTAAAAATAGTTTTTTCGAAGCATATCATGTTTCACAGAGCAATTTCTTATTTTCTTTTTCAGGAAGAAAAAGGACAAATGAAAAAAAAATATATTTTTTTGCTTTTGATAATTAAAATGCATTGAAATTCATTCAAAGTTTCTTTTTTTTTATATTAAATAAAGTTTGCTGCCAGGCAACCGTTAAATTTTGATCTTTGTTAGAATAACATAATAGTTTACAATAAATCGTAGGACTAAGTTAATTCAGGAATAAGTCATAAATCATAATACTCATACGAATAAGTAATACTTCATAATTTTAAGTAAAGAAACATACCTCGAAATATTTCCGATATGAATTTCATTTATCCATATTAAGTTGTTGCATACTGTTTTGAAAATTGTCTGCAATATTTAGGTAATTAGAATAAAACACGTCTAAGTTATTTAGATACGAAACTAATAAGCAATTTTTTCTATATTATAGATATTTTCTATATTTTTATATATAATAGATAACAAATAAGATGTTATTCATATATTAAAGTCTAACATAATAGATATAAACTGCGTCGCTAATATTGATAAATTTTAGTTCAGCTACCAGGCACGGTAAATTTAATTTAGAAATTTTAAGAGCATGACAAGCTTTAAAGGATTTTAAATCTTTGTTGCAAATTTATTATTAAAATTATTATTCCCTATCCATTTCTTTGCTTTTAATTTATAGTACTTTGATTTTATTGCAACTTATTTTATTTGAACAATTATTATAACTTGTATGCTTACATTATGCAAATTGCGATTTCTTGATAAAATAAACTTTATGAATTATAAATGTGCTCTAAATACTTGTTTTACTTATGGCATTAATTATATTTTAAAAAAAATTAGTTTCTCAAACATTTTCCTCTGAGATATGAAAAATCTTTTTTTCAAATTACCAAAAATAATTATTCCAGTGATATCTGTATACATTCTAAAGTCTTATATAATGAATATAAACTAAACGTGAGAAGTTGATATTTTTTCTTTTTGTTTGGTTCAGCAATTTTAGTACAGGAAAGGTAAATTGAATTTAGAGATTTTAATATTTAAGAGCATTAGGAGCCTCAAAATTGTTAAATCGCATAATGCAATTAAATTTGAATAAATATAAATAAATTCGATATTATTATTATTACTGAAATGCTTGCTAAAAACGCTTTTAAAATATATGCTCAAATTTCTGTTTAGTAATAATTATACGAACTTTATGTTTTACTACAATTGGAAACTTGTATTTAGTTGAAAAGTCCCTATTATTAATGCTAAAAATATTATTACCGTAACGAAAAAATAACATTTTAAACAAATAAAGGAAAACGTTAGAAGAAAACTTAAAGTAAATTGAGTTGCAAAGCGAATGCTATTATTGTTATTATTATTAAAATAAATTAATTAAATTTTAAAAAAAACATTGATGACGCTTTTTCCTTTTCTGTAAAAGAATTTAAAAAATTTTCTTAAAACTGAGATGGAAAATACAATCAATGAAATTTTAACACCTAATTTATGATTGATTTTCATTTTTTGTACGAAAAGATATTGGGGAGGAGCTACAAACTGACGTGACAGAAGGCGTTGTCAGGAAATCCAATCAGCGCGCTCAAAATAATTCTTCAGTTTCAGCAGTTGTAAGGGTTGTTTTCATGCAGCCCGGCCTTATATTTATGAGCGTATGAGCGTAACGGAGAGTTTTCTTTTCTTTTCGTTGATGAAAGATTATAGAAAATCTCATTAACACCATTAATTCAGCTATCCTTTGTATTTAGTTATAATGTTGAAGGAGTTGTAGAAGCTGATTTAAGAATGAATTATTAAAATTTAACTAGTGTAATAGGTGTCATAATTTTCCTAATGCAAACATCATTATTCACAGAATTCATAGTTTTTACTAAAATGATTATAATATAAAAGGTGAAACAGAAATTAAATTACAACTGCTTGATTATGAACGTTAAAGGATCATTGTGACCCCCCTCAAAAAATATGGAAAAAATAGCTCATTGTTAGAAACTTTTAAACACGTTGAGCAATAATATTCTAAAAATTTATTATAATCCTAATATGGCTCCTTAAAAGAAACATATTATTCTAAAATTGCATCCCTCTTGAAGTAGAATGTGTGGTAATATAGTTCAACTTATTTTAAGGAAAATAATAATACAGATTAAACTTAAACAAAATCATATGTTACATTACGAAATTTAAATTAGTTTATAATTTGAAAATATTGTAGCTTTATTGTGGTCCAATAACGTAAGTGCTCCATTGCGACTCAAATAAAAGAGAAAATCTCATTATTAGAAATTATGATGAGCAATGATATCGCTAAAATGTTTTGTATCCTTAATATGCTGCCAAGGAGGACTAAATTACTTTAAAAATTAATATTTAACGAAGTTAAATATGTGATGAAAGCATAATTCCGTTTAAAACCTTATAAAAGTTGGAACAAGTTTGCCTGATATTATGATGAAATATGCAATTTGATTTGTTGTTAAGCCAATTTTTCGAAAGGTGTATTTTTTTTTACTCTTTTTTTAAAATATGAAAAAGATTTATGCAAAACGATTTTTTAAAATAGGATTTCCCCAAAGGATAAGATAATGCAACTGGGTGTTCAAAAGCCCACCAGAACATCTCGTATGATCTCAACTTGTTAATGCAAGGTTGATGCAAGAACTAGGTAAGTATGAATATCTTAAAACATTTTAATGTATTTGCTAGTATAGGCAATATAATTGCAACGAGAAGGTCCCTACTAAATGTGCAGCACAAACTCTTCAATTCTGAGTTTCCTCTACCAAGGAACATAACAGGAACACAATATCTAATATATATTATTCTCTTACGTGGCTCCCAAATTTTGGCTGTATTTCTTTTCCGCCTGTGGCAACATTTGCTTTGTTTTGTTTACGTTACTATTTCTCTTACACGGCGAATCGACCAATGATTGCCTCTAAAAATGTCCCATGCCAAATCTAGCTGAGGTGGCTCAACATATAGCGCTTTTAAAAACAGAAACTGAAATAACCAGAGAGCATCAGCTGAGGCAATCTCATACTATTAAGCAAGGCAGAAGTGAATAGTCTTTGTCGATAGATCTCTATTTTAATATTTTGTCGAAAGCCCTTTTTTTCACGAATATTACGAATTTATTTGACGATTTTTGATTTATATCACGAATTATACTATAGCACATTTCTAATAGGTTTAACGAATTACATGTCATTTATTCGAATTCAAATTTATTTTAATGACTTAGTATTTACTAAAAAGATGTAATTTTATTTTTAAAAAAAGAAGTTTTTATATGGATTTGAATGATTGTTTTGAATTCTTAGAATTTTGTGCATTTGCAATGTACCTAAGTTAGTAGCGAGCGAAGCTAGTTTGGTTTGCGAAGCAAACCATATAAGATTGCCTCGCAATTTTCTGGGGTTGGCGAGCGTTAGCGAGCAAGGGAAGCAGCCCACTAGTAGGATAATAATAGTGTTAAGAACACACGGTCCGTGTAAACTGGGCAGTAGCTCTTTACTAAAAAGCTGTGCAGGTTGTTAATAGTTGGATGTTGACTACTCACTCATATATGGTAACTATCTAGGAATATAACAAATTCTAGGAAAATAATAGTGTTGTGATCACCGGGTCATTATAATGACTCTTCACATAAAAATAATGTAGGTTGTTGATACAGGACATTTCACTTCCATGTAGTAAAAGCTTGGAATTAAAGGATGAGTGTTGTCCACTTGTTTTTTTTCTTTAACTTGCTGCCGAGAACAAATGAAAAATGTTCTTCAGGCGCATTTATAGTCTCAAACTAACTGAAAAAACAGTTCGATTAGAAAAATATCCTTATTGAATAAGACATATCCACTGATCCTCTTCAGGACGCTTTCATTAGTTAATTTGTATTGAGTTATTATATATAACAACAGCTGAAACCCGGCTACTTTCTTCGAAAACCATTTTTTATCACATTAGTGAAATGGATATGCTTTTCAAATTTTTTTTGTTATTTATATAAAATTGATCAAATATTGATTTTAAAAGAAACACTTGGAAAAAGAATTGAAAAAATAAATTTCAGTCATACATTTGAATTGCCTATAGGATTTTCTAAAATAGCTTTGGAGGTAAAATATTTTTCTGTGTAACAGAAATAAGTATTTTGCACGTATAAAATAACTGTAGCAGAAAATACTAGCTATCTCTTGCGTCAAGTCTCTTCCTAAGCAGCAATAAAATATTTCGCCAAGAGTGAACAAGAAATCCATAATGGTTCCTATGATAGGCCTCGATGTCTATTGGACAGATTTCCACACAAAAAAATTTATTTATCTCTCATCTTTATAATAGACTGGTGTAAGAAACTAAGAGAATTTGCAGACTTGGTCAATTATCTCTAGAACTACGGACAGATTTTAATTAAATTTGATATGTACATGCATTTATACAATACAAAACAAATAACCATTCAACAATTGTAATACACACCCATGATCGTGCTTAACACTCGTTGGAGTCGGAAGGTATGAAACAGCAGTTGCAGAATAAAAAACAACAAAAATGGATTAATAGGGGGGTGTGATCCCCTCTTACAGGCCTTGCATCGTGATTTCATACTTGAAATAAGGCAGTTTATCATTCCCTGTGGCAATTGTCCTGAATTGTCCAGTAGCAATTTCATACCTTCCAATTCCAACGAGTGCTACTCACGATCATGACTGTGTATTACAGTTGCTGAATGGTTATTTGTTTTGTATTGTATCAATATATGTACATGTTACGATGAAACACCGAAATCTGGAGAATGTCGACATTCACCGGTGAATGTCAAAATTCACGTAGTCGTTTGGTGTATGTCCGAAATATTTGCTAAATACCCTTATTTCTGACTCTCACCGGTGAAAATCAACAATCACATAGTCGCTTTGGTGAATGTCTGAAATATTTGCTATATCCAATTTTATATTAATTTATTCGTTAATATTATTATATTTATTTGATATATTTATATTTATTCTATATTTTAATACTTACTGACGATGGATTAGAAGAAACATCAGTGCTTGGAGGATCGAGCAAATATATACCGGGCAATGGCACTTGACCTTAAAAAAATATCAGTGTAGGGTATACCGGGCAAATGTATACCGGGCTGTGGCACTTAACCTTAAAAAAACATCCGTGTAGGGTATACCGGAGAAATGTATACCGGGCAGGGGCACTTAACCTTAAAAAAACATCCGTGTAGGGTATACGAGCAAATGTGTACCGGGCAGTGGTACTTAACCTTAAAAAAACATCAGTGTCGGGTATACCGGGGCAGTGGCACCTAACCTTAAAAAAACATCAGTGTAGGGTTAAAATATCGAATAAATGTAATTAGATCCACGAATAAATTCATATCAAATCGAATGTAATAAATATTTCGGACATTCACCAAAGCATATCTGTGATTGTCGACATACACCGGTGAAGGTCCGAATGTACAAGATTGTAATGAAATATTCGATCTTTCACCGACGTATTTGGTGTTTGTCAACATTCACCGGTGAAAGTCAACAACCACCGATTTCGGTCTTTCGCCGTGACATACATAATAAATTTCATTAAAATCCGTGGTTTCAGAGATAATTGAGCAAGACTGCAAATGCTCTTAATTTCTTACTCCAGTGTAGGTCGCGACCACAAATGTTATTTTCCCTCATTTTGTTTGAAGAATATAAAAATATAGATACTAAGGCTTTCATAAAAATTGTATTGTGTAGTTCTTATGTATTGAACTGTTCTAAAATCATATTTAAGTCATTTCTTTAGCTAATCATTTCAATCGCTTTACCCGCATCCGGCTTGTACTGACCACAGTGCTAACCTGAAATAAACTGACGAATCATGGGTTAGAGTCCCCTTGCCGTCAGACTAACCGTGAAAGATTCTCGTGATCTCCCTCTTCATGTAACGCAAATGCGGGTTAGCTCCATCAAAAAAGTCCTTCACGAAGCAAATTTCTCCGAGTACTCGATCCAGGAGTCCCCTTGTCTTCTGGATTGGGTTAAAAATTAGAAGGCTATGGAGCTGAACATTAGTAGTCGTAAAGCCAAATTTGGGTCGGCTGCTCAACGACGGTTATGGAATTTAAAAAAAATCGCTTTACCCATTGACGCATTGTACATGGATAATTGTAAAGCACGATTATTTCCTATCCAACCTCTGTGGTTCACTGGCTCTTATAATTTTTAATTGACACTTTATAAGGTCAGTTTTTAGTATTGTTATGTTAAAATACTTTTGAGATGAAGTTTTATAATATATAAATAATAAAAGGAATTTTAAAATTTATAAAAGGAAATTTACTTATTGCTAAAAAAAATCAATATGTTTTTCAAGACCATTTTTTCGGTGGTAAGGTCAGTGAGATTTTAAAAACTTTACCTACTGTTAAAAATTGACCATAAACTTAATAAACTTTCTAATTTATTAATTATTTATTTATAACCACTAATAACTACTAAAATAAAACAAAACGCACAATACCTCTCGAGAATTGACCTATCTCTTTGATCCTACGCTGTTACCCACATTTATTTAATGGCATTTTTTTAATATTTTCTAAAGTTATCAATAAGTCATAGATGAAAAATAGCTTCGCACCGATCTTTAAAAAAGATAATGAATTCAGTGGTTAGTATACTTACCATAGCATCATAAAGGTTAAGATCATTGCAAAATTTTTACCTATTTGGTCACTTATATAAATTTTGTTGGTAGGCGTATTTTGTGAGCTTTAAATTGCATTTGAATATCTTATTTTAAATATGTATGAAGATTTATAATTCAAGTGGTCAACATAAGACGTTATCTTCCATTTTTTTGTCAATTTAAAAATTATTTGTAACACCTAGGTTTCCATCTTAATGTAACTAAAAAAAATGATTTCTAGCGATTTACACAAAGACTAGTCATCAATTTATTCACTTGTATTTATTTTAGTGGTGAGCGTATTTTGAGAGCTTGGAATTGCATTTGAATATTTTATTTTAAATATGTATGAAGATTTAGAATTCTATTGGTCAACATAAGACATTATCTTCCATTTTTATGTTAATTTAAAAATTATTTGCTACTTGATTTCTATCTTAATGTAACTGTGAAAATGATTACTAAAGATTTGCACAAAGGCTGGCGTTTCAAGAACTAATTGTATAATTCACCCTTGAAATGATAATTTAGAGAGAGAGAGAAACATATCATAATTGAATGACCTACTACAATTGTTGGCTAAGTACGATACTGAATACCTGGAGTAGTTTGACGTTCGAAAAGGTTTTAATAGAGAACAGATACTACTCGTAAATTGGACTGACCGATCACAAACGAGACAGGAGAATTGAATTCCGTATCTCTAGTTCCGGTAACAAACACCTTAGTTATCCAATATTCTAGTAACCCTTGATAAATGCTATGAACAGCAAGACACCCGGATTTGTTATGTTTCTTCTGTCTGTAATAAATGTTATCGTCTGCTCATGTGTTAATTTAGACTTTACTGTTGCAAGAAACTTTGTTACGAAAGAACAACAATTCTCAAACAAACGTTCATAAGCACTTGTGTATTGAAAATGGCAATTTTCTATCAATTTTATATTATATATTTAGTATTTTCTAGTGGCAAATTTAACTTTAAATAATCATTTACAGTTCAGTAACTGCTGATAAATGCTATAAATAGCAAGACACCAAGATTTGTTATGTTTCTTCTGTCTGTAATAAATTTTATTGTCTGCTCATGTGCTGAAAGTTAATTTAGACTTTACTGTTACAACAAACTTTATTACGAAAGTGCAACAGTTCTCAAACAAACGTTCATAAATGTCCACTTGTGTATTGAAAATGGCAATTTTCTATCAATTTAATGTAAAATATTTAAAATTTTATAGTGACAAATTTAACTTTAAAGAATTATTTATAGTTCAGAAACTGTTGATCAAGACAACCAGATTTATTACGTTTCTACAATTTGTAAGATATTTAGATTGTTGACTATGCTGTAAGTTAGTCTTATAGTTTACTGTTATAACAAACTAGGGTACGAAAATACTGCAACTCTCGAACAACATTATAAAGCATTTACTTATTAAAAATGTAAATATTCTTTTAATTTTATATTAAATATTTAGTATTGTCAAGTCTGAGTTTTAAGCATTGTTTGCAGAACGATATGTAATATTCTACTGTTATTGTAAAATATTCGCATTAATATTATTTTTAATCTTGTTAGATGAAAATAAAACAAACAAATACAAGTTTTACTGAAAAGAATAGTAGCAATCATGAGAAGTTTAATTTGAAAGAGCATGAAAATTCTTGAAATTTATATTACGAAAAAATTTTAAAAATTCTTCCCGGTGAAAATAAAGAGAAAAACAAGATTGTCACATTTCTTTTGGGCATTTTGGTTAACATTCTGACATTTTTGTAATAAAAAAAACAAGTTTGACACATTTATATCATGTAATGTGAAATTTTGGTTTAATTTTTTTTACTCAGAACACATTTCCATCTGTTCTTTAGTTAGAAATAAAGAAAAAAATATATTTATTTGAAGTAAAAAACTGAAGAAAACTTCAATATGATTTGATAACTTACTCATAAATATTAAATATTTAATTTTTTTGAGTATTATCACACTGCAGACGATAAAATATAATGAATTCCTTATAATTAATTTTTGCATCTTAATAAACTGCCATGGAATTTAATTTATTGAGTATACGTACAAGAGGGAAAATTTTCTTTCTTGCTTTATCACATCACTATCTACCTTTTGTTTATTTCAATTAGTTTCAGATCTATTCATAATTACTAAAACATATTACTACATTATGATTCTTTTTATAAGGGAGGAGCATGCTACAAATAGTAATTATTTACTTCTATCTACATGGAGAGAAAAGAATCCGCAAAAATTACCGCGTTGTGATGACATTTCTGGTAATAAAAAGTAGTTATTACCATACATTTAGTTAAAAATACAGAAATTGAAAAGTTAATTTAAACGAGTAAATAGTTTTTATGCCATAGTTTATAGTATCATGACGAAATTGCCGAATTTAATCACCTATTATAAAAACATATTTTTTATTAAAATTATTACCAATGCCCTTCCAGGATTAATATTAGAAGTGAAAATTTATTTATATTTAGCTATTATTTAGTAAAAGTAACAAATTCTGGTAAAATATATTTGATATAAATTATTTTTTACTTAAAAAAAATGCTAATTCTAGCAGAAAAAGGAATTAATTGGCAATTTATCAGAAACTTATTTTAGACTACCGTACTTAGCCGTAGCCTTGATATAGCAAATGTATAACTATTTTAAATGAAAGATCAGGGAGGTTTTCTCAATAGAATTTATTAAAATTTATTTTTATGATATATTTTATGACTGGAAATATTTATTTTTCCATGTTTAAGCCTTTTTATACAATTTTATTACAAGTAAATATTAAAAAAAAATATTTAACATAATAAATTGTGTGAATTTTAACTCTTGTGTAGTGGATTTTTTTAAACTTATCGCAATAGAAATACAGTAGACTAATACTAAATACAGTGCACTTCATAATATTCTGAACTTTTTTCCAAATTATTTATAAATCTTACAGTGTTTGTATACTAATGACATAGTTTGCATTGCATGCAAAATTCGTTTAAAAAATAACCTCATCTATCTATCTATACATACTAATAAACGCGGCTGTGTGTGTGCCTGTCTGTAATCACAATATCGCCCCAGAAGCCACGCCCAGGCATGAAACTCGGCACATAATTGTGTTTTGACATAATGAAGAAGTATTTTCTTTCTTTTTCAAAAATTTGGATTAGTTTTTTAGTTATCTGTCATTTTGTAAGAAAATCTATGATTTTTCGTCTTAAAAGAGCCATATTCAAAAAACTATTAAAAAATGCGTATATCTTTCTCCACTCTTATAAATGAATGCTAATACGAACCTTACAATTGAAATATTAATTTTCGACAACTTAAACCAATAATATACGAAGGAATTAATAATTTAATTGTAAGGTTCGCATTAGTTTACATTTATCAAAGTGGAGAAAAGTTTAACTTTTGTATTAAAAATGTGGCAACATATTCGATACGTAAATAGAACGCTTCGCTTTGATATATTTGTCTCTGTTCATAATTGGGTATAATAAGTTTTTCTTCTTCTTTCCACGCTCTATTTTTTTTTCTTAAGTGAAGACGATAATTTTTGTAGCGATATAGAAATAGAAATTGATACCATAAAAAATTATATAGAAATAGAAATTGATACCACAAAAAATTAATTCGTTTTCGTGTTCTTTTCATGTATTTAGCATTTTAGTTTTTTTTTCTTAAGCGTTGTAGCTATATAATATATTAGGTTACCATAGGCCTTAGGCTACCATAGCAAAGTTACATCTTCAAGCATCCTCAAGAGTTATAACACATCTGCAGCAGAACTGGATATGAAGAGAAAATTGCAGGACAGAACACTTTAATTGTCCACTAATTTTCAGATTTCCTGCTATGTTTTAAAAAACTTTGTTTGTGAAAACATTTAGCGTGGCGGACAGCTGGCAGCCTTAGGCCGCTAGTATTGAATAAAAATCTGGAATGTAAAGTCTAATAGAGTCAAAATTAAATTTTTTTAAAAAAAAGCCGTTTTACGCAACACAAAGTGCAAGAATTAGTTTCGGGAAATCAAATATTTAGATAAATTGGATTGAAATAGATTTAGATTTCACAAGTGTGAAAATTGCTGCATTAAGCAGAAGTCATTTAGAAACGTAAAAACCAGAAACATTCTACTCTTAAAATCTATATAAATTCAAGCTTATAGTTTGGGCATAATAAGTTCATGACTTTGAATGATCTAAAAAAATAACTGATGCTTTGTACTCATTTCTAATCTATATAACGCTTGAAAATATTAATTGTTAATATTTTATGATATTTAAAAGAAAAATATTTAATTTTAAAGCAATTCTTTTGAAAAGAAATTTGCTTAAAACTTGTGAAGCAAAAATAAGGAAAACGCATTTTTGAAACAGGATAATGAAATATATAACATGCAGTTGACAAAAAAGCATTACGTTAATTTGTTAGTTAGAAATTCTCACAAGACAATCCAACCAATCTAATCCGAACCATTATTTTATTTACCTTCATCATCGTAAAAACAAAACAAAAAATTTTCAAGGCCCACCTGGAGAATGACCTGTTGTGGTACAGGCATCTAAAGGGCAAATTAGTTGTCCACTCTTTCAGGGGCACCATATTAGGAGGGCCAACGTTGCTCCCACAGTAAAGACAGATAGTACAGAGAAGGAAAGGACATCCATGCCTTCCCCGGGATTCGAACCCAGAACCTTTCGGATGCAAGACCAGTTCCCTGACCCCTGCACAGGCTGATCGGCGCATAAACAAAAGTAATGGAAGTAAAAAGCACACTTGCTTTAACAGAATTTCAACAACAAAAAATTTCTATTTATATTATTTGTAAAAAAAGTTTTTTTTTCTTCAATTTCCAATGGCAGACATGAAAGACAAATTTGTAGCTGAGAACAAACAGTACAAAGAAAGAACAAAAAACGGAAACAAGAGCTACAAAAAGAAAGAGTCTATAGGTTTTTAATAATGTACCTCACCCGCCAATAACGTTCCCACAAGGGCCCAGGAGGAAGTGCAGGGCAACGTCTCAGATGGTTAGCGTCCATTTCTTCTTGCAGGTTACATAATGGACAAAAGGGGCTTGAAAAGATTTTGATTCTGTACAGGTGTTTTGATAAACAGCCATGGCCAGTGGCAAGGAGAAAAAGAGCGACAGATTTCTCTCTTGGCCATGACGGAATACCTTTAATTCCTACCAGTCAGTCCTTATCTTTATTTGCTTCTTGGAGTTTTGCCTCAAATGTTGTTCGCAGAGAGATTTTTATTAGCCTTTTTGCGGTATAGAAAGGAACTGACTTAGGAGATATTTGTGGAATCTTGGCGGATTTGTAAAAAAGGTATTAGTACAGAGAAACAAGTAATAACATTTTGCATTATCGGTGATTAGCCTTTCACTATCTTGTATGCTGTTCATTGGTCTTAATGACTGCCTCTAATCTTCGTGGCATGGACTAAACTAATCCTTTGATGTTATCTGGTGAAGTATTATTCCAGGAACGAATTAACGCAGATTCTAAAGAATTTTCACCCGTAATGTGGTTCTTTCTTGCTCTAGATACACTATAAAGCACTATTCCTTTGTTACATACACGAAATGGTTTGAATCATTATCTTGCTGGAATACACATGAGTTTTGGTGGCCTAATTTTCCAGCACTGACTGTCATCCTACCATTAATCATTTCTAAAATTCAAATTCCCATTATGCACCATACGGCACCAAACCTTTCCATTTCTATCATCCGGTTTACAGGATATTTCCTCCAAACGGTTAAAATGCTTCTTACTCTCATCAGAAAAACTAACTCGTTTTTAGAACTCCATTGGCTTACTTCGATAGGTGAGAGCAAACTAAAGTCTCTCTTTCCTATTAACCTAAATAATAAAAGGTTTTTTCCTTGACTTTTTCTACCCCGAAAACCACCCACCCATATGGAGAATGATTCTTATAGCTCTTATGCCTCTATCACACGAGAGAAAAATATGTGCAACTGCAAGTGTAACTGCAAGTGTAAGTGCAACTGTAAGTGAAATTCCTCCGTTCGGAGTTGCCGAAAGGGTTGCTTAATTGCCTGAACGGTTGCATGAAATTAGGTTACCATATTTTGTTATTTATCTTTACTTTTGGCTCATATTTAATTTTATCATATGATTCTATTATATCATAGTTTCTCAACGATGTTCGTAAAGATGCTGTAGAATATTGATTGATTTTGATTTAATTTTTTACATTTGTATTTGTGTTAAGTCTTTTCTTCAGCAGGAAATTAAAATTCTGAAAACTTTATTTCCCCATTAGTGAAGTAGCATAGTATAAAAAGGATTATGATTTCTACCTCATAATATGAGATAATATTAAGATATCATTGAATAGATCATGAATTTGATATCATCATGCTGCGTCCCTAAAAAGATAAGGGGGTGAAAGGGGGATGGACTTAAATACTATCTAGAATTTTGACGATTTTTTTACGTTGATTTGAGTGACTAATGTATAAAACATGGTGCGTAGCATTTTTAAAAAGTGCTTTTTAAGTGAAGTAGCATAGTATAAAAAGGATTATGATTTCTACCTCATAATATAAAATGATATTAAGATATCAATGAATTTCATGTTGTGTCCCTAAAAGGATAAGGGGGTGAAAGGGGGATGGACTTAAATACTATCTAGAATTTTGACGATTTTTTTTATCTTGATTTGAGTGACTAAGGTATAAAACATGGTGCGTAGCGTTTTTAAAAAGTGCTTAAAGGTGCTTATTTTTGATTTTCATTTTTTAAAGGCCCTTAAAGGTGCTTTTCTTAATAAGTGTTTTTAAAAAGTGCCTTATTTTCCTTTTTCGAAAAAGAGATTTATGAAAAGGAATGTCGATTTTCGCCACATATTATGTAAAAACGTACTTTTCACATTTTTCTATTTCACGTTTTCAGAATTCATTCGTCCCGCACTGGACTGATCGTTAAGACACGGTTCCCAGCAGATCACCGAAGTCAAGCATCACTGGCTATGGTCAGTGTGCGGGTGGGTGACCACTTGGATCAGTCTGCGTAGGGACCGAGGGTGTGCGGTATGGGTCCTCGTTAAACTGTGCTATCGCAAAGTGCTCAACTTCGCTCGCAGGTCGTCGGGCTACCGAGGCGGGGGTGCCATCCCCTCCGCAGAGGATCAAAATTGTGATGGCATGTCTTCGGATCATCCTCCGGGATGTTTCCCAGACCGTCGCCAATAGCCCATTGTGCAGCTCTAGTGCGACGTAAATTAACAACAAGAGCAGAATTCATTCAACCATGATCAATTTCAGCGTACCGTCAGTCCATAGCGTATGAAAACGCCAATCATTTTACAGGTTTGGTGAAATACTTGCGAGTCCGCATGTGCGTCTAGTGAGCTGGGTTCGGTGAGATTCTTGCTCTCTCATGCTGTATTTTGCAAGATATTCTCAATTTCAGGCTTTATTTTCCACCCTCTGAAATCGAACCGAAAAATCTCTTGATCATTTTTTTAATGGCTAATATAATCAAGAAAACAGTTCTTTGTCAAATTCTAGTTATTTTATCATGATCATGTAAAGTCTGAGAATTATTTTGCATTTTGTCAATTTACCTAGAGCTTTAAAATATTTTTTGAGTGCCTAAAATGTTCTTAAAAGTTGCTTATTTTTTGCTGAAAGATTTGGCTCCGCACCCTGTAAAAGCATAGTTTATTTATATATATTTACTATGTAACATGCTAGCTAGGCAAGTGCGGTATCATTATCTATGTAAACACTAAATCGAATGAGAATAAAAACAAGCTGTCTGATTTAATAGTTTAACAATTCGAAAATTTATAAAAAGTTTAATGTGTAGAAAGGACAATTTTATGACTTATACCACTTTATGCAACTGACATTGCTATCTAATCAAGTAAGGCATTTCTTCAAATTTATTTTTTAAGCTTAATTCAAAAACATAGTCCTTTGAAATAATTCTGTAGAAGAAATGATGGTTTAATGTATGAAATATAAATTTTTGAATTACCTTTCACTCATAAAATATTTATAACATCAAAACTATTAGATCTATCAAATCAATTCTATTTTTTAAATTCAGTCTAAAAAATACATAATAAATAATGTCAGACTTGTCTATACTACAATGTCTCAGAATTTTATTTTCATCAAATTAATTTACATTACATGAAGGGATCATCAATTTTATTCATTTACACATTGCATATCAGGAATATCACTTTTATGAAAATTATTTTTTCCACTTTCTTAGTAAAATTGCTTTTTAAATATAAGAGGATTTTCAATGTCATACTTACATTTTATTATTGTAAAATTTATATCATTCATTATTGGTATAAGATAATTTAATTAAAAATTATAGGATTTATTTTGGGACAAATTTATTGTAATATACAGTATATAAATTAAAATTTATTTATAACTATAAAAAAAAACAATATTTTATTAAGAACATACTTTTAATGCATCATATTATTTTGTTATAGCCCTTTACGTGTTTTGTTTTGCATTTTAAATAATACAAGAATCAATTTAAAAAATAAAACATTTATTGTCAAGTGAAACATTTAGAACATTATTCATTTTTATTTCTTATTTTTTAATTTCTGCCATAAAAACAGTATTACATCTCTTTCCTTCTTTACCAGATAAACCTTACAGGATTATACGAAATATCTGAAATAAAAGAAAGAAATCACTTTCATGATAAAATTTTACCAACACATTATTAGAATAAGGAAGATTAAATGCCATTAATTTGAAATCATTTAAGTCCTTAGGTATCCCTTTTAAACTTATTTTAAGTTTGACAGATATTTTGATTATAGTTCTAAGATTATTCTATACACTAATGAAAGATGGCAGGTGTGTTTAGTTTTGTAGTTCTTATGTTTGGATTGAAATTTGTTTCAAGAAAAATAAATTGTATTTATAAACGAAGACTCTTAAAAATGTAAGTATATTGAAAAATTAGTAAGGTACACTTACATACTTACTGTCATTACAGAAAAGCTAAGTATCAAGAGATAAATGTGAAGTATAAATAAAAAGTAAAGTATCATTAGTTAACTTTGAATAATTATAAACAAAATATTATGCAAATCATCATACACAAAAAAAAAAAAAATAGAAGGGATGAATGTAGAAACAGACAAGGAGATTGGGAATTTGCATTTTTAATAATTACTTTTTATATATAATATACTACCTTTCTTGTAATACTTTTCAATAATTACTGGAAAATGGGGTAACTTTGTGAGAAACAATTTAAATATTTACCACACATATTTTCTAACTTGTTTTAAAATGAGATTTTCAAAAATTAAAAGAATTCTTAGGGAAGAATAAAATAATTATTTCACTAATAATTATAAAACTTTCAAATAATCGGACACATGCTTTTACAATCAACAGAAACAAAGATTAAAATTTAAAAATAAAGAAATATAATCATTATTATATTTTATGTTATAATACTGAAACAAAGTTTGGCGAGTTGCTTGGCGAATATTTCAAAGTAAAGCTTTTCGCCAGTATAATTCTTTACATATATAAAAATAGAAATTATTTCTATTTAAAGTAATTAAAACTTTGATCGGAACAAATTATAATAAGTTTTAATTTTATTAGCTTAAAATAAATAAATATTTTAAAAGAAAATTTATCGCAAAAATAATGTACTATACTTACCGATACTAAAATCGTGTGCAGGTTCCTGTTATGGTAGTACATCAACTGCATTGAGATGGTCATCTCATAGTGCGAAAGTATTTTTAATGCTTTCATTTTAAAGGAAATGTTATTATTAAACTAAAACTTTGTTCCGTCTCATCTATAAAAAAATTTCATCCGATCATCCTCTTCCTAACGTCGCCGCCATTTTTATTTACATTTGTATATGTCATCACATAAAATTGAAACGTCATAAAAAGCAAACGATCTGATTGGTTCATGAAAGAAATTGCCTGAACGGTTGCAGATATTTCGTGCAACCGTAATTTCTATATCACACGAGCGTCTTTTGGAGAAATTTCACTTGCAGTTGCACTTACACTTGCAGTTACACTTGCAGTTGCACATATTTTCTCTCGTGTGATATAGCCATTAGTGTCACTGACTTGTCAGAAGCTGGCACAAAGTCTGTCTAAAGTTTGAGCACTTTGAGTTGGATTTCTTAGGGCGATTTTAACAGCAAGTCTCTTTTCCCTGTCATTTACTTTGACTGGGCGACCAGATCAAGATTTATTTTTCGTGGATCCTGTTTCTTATACTATTTTAATAATTTACTTAAATCTATTAACCTAAATCTATAACTTACTTAAATCTATTAACCTAAATCTATAACTTACTTAAATCTATTAACCTAAATCTATAACTTACTTAAATCTATTAGCCTGATAATGAAAAAATTTTCCATTTGTATCATAATTTACAGTTCCCTTATCGATGGGCTTGCTATATAAAGTTTGCCCATAGTATGATTTACATGGATTATAGTACCATGTAAAGCAAATGTGGTTCCATGATGTTCATTTGAAAAGCCCAGTAAAATAAATTTAACTCAGTTCTTGCCCTCATTATCTGCTTCAACAGTTACTGGTGAATAGGTTCAGTTTAAAATTTCCACATGTATCGGCAGTAAAAATAAAACCTCATAAACTAACACAGTAAAAATTTGTGAAATAACACAATGAAATATTTTTTCGTGAAGTTTTTGCATCATCCATAGGATGTTTTTTCATATTTTTAATTGTCAATACACGCTGCATGAGAATTAAAAAACACATGTAAAACAATTTTATTGGCCAACGTATTTATAGAGAATTTTGATACTGTATGATTTTCTAATGAAGAATTTCCTTAAAAGATACATTTGCAGCATTTATATTCCGCAAATCGTGAATAAATGTGGAATGAAAGAGAAAGAAACACAAAATATATAGAAATATTTATAAATTTAATAAAAAAAACCTGAAAATTCTTTTTCCGGAATAAAATTTACGACAAGAGTTTTATGTAGAATTGTCTGTTTTATTCTGAAACAGCAACTATTCCACCATCAGTATTTAAGAAATCGAATTACGTGAATTCAATGCACATTTTGAAGTTAAACGTATTTTAATGTATGATTAAAAAGAGCTGTCAGCTTTAAAAAAAATGCTTGTTTTATCTTTAAAATTTATTTCTTTTTCTAAAGTCACCTGCTCATTCATTAATCTTAAAGAACGATGTCAGAAGATCTATTCGGTTATTTTACCTTTTTAATTAAACTTGCAGCATTTAAAATCAAAATAAATATGGAACAAAAAAATTAAAGAAATATTAAAGAATTTTTTTTTAATTAAAATAATTTGTTGATCTTAATGGTCATTATTTTTTAAAAAATTAAAAAACCTAAGAAATGCACGCATCGTTCCTATTAAGTAAGGAGAAGAAAAAAAAGATAAATTAGTTTTTGTATTGGAAACAATTTGATCCAAACCCACCGGAACACAAGGGGAGCATAGAACACTTTTTGAGTTCTAAATGTTAAAGGCATTTTTCAAAGTCCTTTCACCGAAGGAAACAGAAAGCCAATGTTAAAGTATCTATAATTTTTAATTTAAGCCACTATTTATAATTAACTATTTATAATTTAAGGCACTTACCGTCTTCCTGTAGCGAAGTAGGCTTATATGTGCCTTAAAACGGAAAAATAGCCTGAATAGTTTTTTTAAGTATTTTAATCTCGATAAAAGAATTGGCAGTTTGACAAGATTTTCCCACTCACCTGAAAATTATAAATATCAATGTATAATTCTTAATTTTTAAAAAAAATGCTATAAGTTCGGGCAATGTAGCGTTGAAGTAGCTATTCAAATATTAAAAAGAATTACAAATTTTTATTTCTACAAAACTGTTGCTTTTGTTCATGTTGAAGTTTTGCACCCTTTTTACCAACAGCATAGCTGTCACTGGCAACAAATCTGTAACACCTAAAATAGCAGTCAAGAATAGTTTTATAGCAACAGATTAGTCATAAAAATTGCATGTTCCTCAATAAAAAGCATGGTTAGTAGAACAATGGGCTCATGTCCAAGAGGCCTTAGGTTCAATTTCTGCTGACCGAAGACTCCCAGTGTAGTAAATGGTGACTGATGCACGTTAAATCCGTTGAGTCACAAAGTCCTCCATGTTCCCATTAAAATCATACCTCTGGGACCACAGTGCTGGCATAAAATATCGTCAGTGGTAGATGGATCATGGGTTAGAGTCCACTTGCAGTCAAGCTAACTATTTGAGGCTTTCGTGGTTTTCCTCTCCATGGTTTTCCTCTCATGGTAACGCAAATGCGGGTTAGTTCCCCCAAAAAGTCCTACACTAGGTAACGAAGGCTGCAAGACTACGGAGTTGAACATTAGTTGTTGTAAATCCAAAATTGGGTCGGGTGCTCAACGGTGGTTATAAAATAAAGTAAAGAGAGTTGGGCCGTGTTGAATCAGGGGATAAAGCGCTCGCCTCCCAATCAGGTAACCCAGGTTTGAATCCCAGAGATAACTGGTCGATGCGAATTCCACACTCAGCTCATACGACCAAAGGGTTGAAGTGAAACATCGGCACTGGTAAATTGATTATAGGTTAGAGCCCCTTGTCGGCGGGCTACCCGTGGGAGGTTTACGAAGTATTCCTCACCATGTAACCTAAATACGGGTTAAGGCTTGGTTTCTTAGGACAGGACGCCGTCAGCTGGAAATCAGCGCTAACCTCTGATTGGTTCATTTCTGAGTTTGATAGTATACGTCATCGAACGCTCATCTTGAACTACAATTGCCGTCCAACTCAACTGCAGTTGGATTACAACGTGACGTTAACCACAGAAGCAATGGGGGACAACATCCAACAGCGCATTGACATCAGTCAAGATTTTGATTTTGACATTAAACATAGCTTCTTCATTAAACATAGCACTCTTCATTTAGCTCAGCTGTAATGTGTTTTTCTTGGACAAAGTCATTATTTGTTCTCTAAAACACTGGTCGACAATAACAAAATCAATACAAATTCAAAATAAATATTTGTTTACGTTATTAACGCATGCGCAATGAGAGATAATCTCCAGGCTTTGAGCTAACAAGCCAGTATTTTGTTGGCGTCAACGGGACGTTGACGTCCCGCTGACGCCCAGATGAGGCGCTTGTCCTAAGAAACCAGACCTTCAGTTCCATCAAAAAAGTCCTCAAGGGCAAATTTCTCTCAATACTTGAACCAGGAGTTCCCTCGTCTTCCGAATTGTACTCAAAATTACAAGGCTATGGAGTTGAACATTAGTAGTCTTAAACTCAAAATTGGGTCGTCTGTTCAACGACGGTTATAAAATACAAAAAAATGAATTGTGGGGAATGAAATTTTCTCAATTTGAATTTATAAAATTATTAATATATTACCTCTGCTAATACTGGGAAATGTATTATCTTAAGAAGATAAAATGTATTAAAAAAATTAATAAAACCTAAAGATGAACAGAGGCTCCTTTTAATACCATAACTGAATGAAGTTGTGATTATCATATATCGAAATGTGGAGTCAACCGAACATTTATTGAATTCTTCTGTTCCTGAAATAAAATCCCAATATGGTAACCAAGTCAATGACTGAAGCTATTATTTAAAATTAGTCACAAGGAAATGTTGAAGCTGTTTATTTCTGACAAAATTTTAAATTGCAGAATTAAAGTGAAATCTCATTAATTTAAATATTCGTCAGAAATAATATAAATCTGATCGGTATTAAATTTCAGGTCGTTTTTTTTTTCCTTTTGTTTGTAAAATATTTTATTTTTCAAGAGTTTCTTGCTTTTTTTCTTTCTTTTTACTCTAATTTTTTTTTCTTCAGAGACAAGAGGCAGTTTTCATCACAAAACACAGTTACATTTTGTCTTCATTTTAAGGATTTCCTTTGTAAGTTTGAAGTGCACTGAACATCTTTCCTCCTTCAAGTACCTCACTTTCTTCGCTTTTGTGACCAAAACTTAAATCATTCGATATCTTTTGCAGCATTTTCAATCTCTCCAAGTTCTCATTATCTGCTCCTGATATTTGATTATCTGCTTCTAGATTCTCCTCGTCTTGTTATTTATCTATTCCTGAAACTTTTTTTATCTTCATGTACCAGTTTTAATTACCTATTTCTGATGTTTCTTTCCCCAAGCTGTGAGCTTAGTTCTGCCAAATAAAACATCGTTGCACTACAGAATTAATGAAAGTTGGAAATTTCGAACACAAGAATATCGAGAAACATTAGAATACTTTTGCTTCTTCTTGAATTGAAAATATTTTGCCAAAAGAAGAAAAAAAAACTTTTTTCTGAAAGATTTTTTTTATTTCTTGTTTCATTTATTTTTAACATGGAGTTTATTTCCACGACTAAAACTGATGGAAGTATTAAACTAGCAGCCTGTCTTGCTTTGGCAATGGTTTCGAAATGAAACTCAAAATTTTCGGTTGATCCCTATTTTTATATATTGCATCTTTATGCTTGGATCTGTCAGGGATTACGTTTGATTTTTTGGTTTAAATCCCAACACTTTCCTCACCTGATACCTGATAGGATAATAAATGGGGGGACAGATAAAGATAACGTTTGAGATTTCTGTTTGAATCCCAACACTTTCCTCATATTCCGATTTTTTTTAAATCTCGTCAAGCAAGTTTTTGTTATCTCGCCAAACTAGGTCTCCGGAAGATATTTCGGGGAGGTTATTTTGAACGTCTGATCACACCCAGGGCTAAGAGAATCTCTTCTCTTTAGCCCTGGATCACACCACCAAAAAGTTGCGGAAGTTGGATTTCGTTAGAAAAGAGGTAAAAGGGTTTATTTTTTCGTCATTAATGCTTCTGTTCTTTTTCTGCCATCAAATTAAAGGTAAGTTTTTTTTATTCGATTAAAAATATTTTAATAAATTTTTAATAATTTTTTTTTTAATAATCAAAAAACAACGTTGATCCCAGTTGTAATCATCAACTTGGCGAGATTTCAAAAAGTCGCCAAGAGGTGAACTATTCTAGGACTTTCCTTCAAACTAAGTTCTACTCCATTCATTTCATGTGGGTCTCATATTGGGTCTGACCTTAAAACACGGTTGCCAGCGGATCACCGAAGTCAAGTATTGTTAACAGTGATCACTGAGCTGGTGGGTGACCACTGTGATCAACCTGTAAAAGGAACTAATGTGTTCTGGGAAATTGTTCTACCATAAAGGGCTCGACTTCTAAGTGCCCGTCTAGTGCGAAGTAAACATTTCAAAGGAAAATCGCTTTTCCTACTTGAGCTTCAATATACAAATAAATTAAACAGATGATTCAAAATCACCCAAAAATTACTTTATGATATAACATTATTCATAACTTTTTAATGGCGCTATTAAGCATAAAATTATAATTAAAAAATTTAAAATAACGGACTATAAAATAAACAAGATAATTCTAGTCTAGACCAGATAATTTTGAAGATGTTTTTCATAAATAGGATTGCTTTAAGCTAATTTTTATTGTTCAAAGCAGAAAATTATTTGTGGCAATAATTTGTAGGAAAAGTAAGGAAATGGAATGAAAGCCATTTTTATAATGCTTACATTTTTATAATTTCCCTTTGTTATAATTGTTAACTATAGATTCTTTTACTGTTACATTTTATTAAAAAAACTTTCAAAATATTTAACCCGTTTAGATTGTTGCTAAATATTAACAATTCTTCTACAATACCTTTGTTATGTTCAGCGTAACATTGTGAAGGGTTGCTAGAAAAGACTTACTGATCCCAATAATTTTCTTAAACTTCAAGATAATTTTTAGTGATATCTTTTTTAAACACATATACAATATTTTTTATTAAGGAAATTTTAAAAAGATAATGGTTTATATGTAATTTAACAAAATAATTTCATGATTATCACTTTTATGCCAAGTTATACCGTCAAAACTATTAAATGGCCATTTAAACCATCAAAATAAAAACATTGTCACAATCTTATAGTGCAACGATTTTGCAAAAACAAAGTCTCAGTTTTATTACTAACTCATAACTTAATTTAGTATTTATTTAGATTATATTACGAACAGTTAAGTTTTATTATTTATGTTTATTTATATTTGTGAAGAAGTACATGTTGGGAAAAGTATAAAATAATATTTTCTTTTTATCGGATAAAATCGTCGATGAGAGGCCAGTTTAAACTTTGACTAAATTTTAAAAATCGATACAAATGACGATAGAAGCGATACAATTGATTTCGAATCGATACAATTGACTAAATAATTATGAGGAATTTGAGAGCAGCAGCGATCAGAGGAGGAATTTTCTGTGAACAGAGTGTTAAATTCTAGTAATTCGCTCAAATCTCTATAGAGGTCATTTTTATCACATACGGTCATTTTAGGTAAATTGTCATATAGTGCGTTCATGTTCATGCGAATAAAATTTTACTTTAATGCTTTGAAAACTTAAAAAGTGAGGAAAAGTCACAAAGTCAAGTAAGCTGGTATAATTATTTTTGAATTCTCTGGGTTAATTTGAAGTCAAAATGACAGCTTCGTTCGTTCCAGTGTTCGTTCCAGTATTCATGAAAATATGTTAAATAGTTTGAAGCAGCATGTCTATTGTTTATTTGGACAGAGTGCAGTCCAAATAAACAATAGACAATAGTGTATTTCAAACTGATTGAAATACAATACATTTTCATGGAAAACTATTTTTTTCTTCTATAATGTATTTTCTATAATGTATTTTCTATCATTTTCCATAAATGTCCCTAAAAATTTCATGAATTTCTAAGTTTCTTTCTGCATGAAAAAATACTAAAGAACGGTTTTGATTTCTCCCAGGAAATAAATTTTTGTGCCAGTTAAAACATTTTTCCCAGGATAAAATTCACGAAAATCGGAATTGGCAAAGTTACATAAATATAAATGTTTTTTCGTTTGCACGATTTGCAATGTCGTTACAAAATATATGATCGAAAATGATAAAAATGTATATATTATTTGCACTTTTCGAATAAGAATGATTTATTTTCTTATTTCCATATTGAGTTTCTCACAATATTTACCAATATTTGTTAGCCACCTTTACAATTTCATCAGATGTTCATTACGTCACACTTTTTATGCAATTCAAAGAAACTTTAAGAATAGTCTAATTTATGGGAAATGAAATTCTCGCCAGATTAACACTAGGCTTACGAACGTTTCTTATATACCTATCTCTACGAACACACGTCAATTTGACGCATGAACCAATGCATCACTAGGTTAAGGGACGTTTCTTATATACCTATCTCTACGAACACACGTCAATTTGACGCATGAACCAATGCATCACTAGGTTAACGGACGTTTCTTATATACCTATCTCTACGAACACACGTCAATTTGACGCATGAACCAATGCATCACTAGGTTAACGGACGTTTCTTATATACCTACCTCTACGAACACGCGTTTATTTGACGTATGAAAGAATACATATAATTGTGATTCTTAATTTAATAAATTCAATTTAGTAGATTTTTATCCACCACTATTTCTAAGTAATTCGTAGGTTTATGTAATGCACCACTTTAATTATCAAAATTTATTATTTACCATTTTTTAAATTATTTTGGCATGTCTGCACTTAGAAACCAATGTAACTGTATACTATAAGAAAAAATGAAGATATGAGATATATATTTATGAAATATTCTAATATTTTGTGTTTCTGTTATTGCTTATCGGCAACAGTTGTTTATCGCTTGTTTTATTTGAGATAACGATATCGGATAACGAATCGAAGTATTATCGGTACATTCCTATTTATTATTGATGTGATAATTGCTTGTTTGCTCAAAATTTTGTCTAAATTTATGATCGCGTCAAATTGACGCATATCCATAGAGATAGGTATACCACATAGAGAATTTCAATATTTCAACGCTTTTGAAGAAAATAGCCTTCAATATATATTTACTCCGATCAATGGTTAAAAGTCATTACAAGAGATTAAATAAAAATTCAAACGGGTTTTATAATTTTCCTTACAATACTCGAAATGCGTCAAAATGACGCTTCCCGTAAACCTAGCGTTAAATATGAATATTTTATAGCGAAAAAAAGTCAAACTTAAAACCAGAAATAATATATTTAGATTTGCATAGAAAATTTAAATAATTAATGGCAATGAATCACTTAAAATAATCATAAACGTCATTTTTTCTCTCTAGATTAAAGAATCGTAATCACTTATTCGGGTCTTCAACTTAATGTTACTATATTTATTTTTCAGCTAAAAAACTTTAAGATTTAGAAGCTTGGAATTACAAAGGTGCGTAGCAAAATGTACATAAAATACGATGGGATAAATTTTAACATTTGATAATTTTATCGAGAGTTACTTACAGTAATACTTGAGATAAAAAAAATAATATGCGGGCTGCTCTACAGGCCTCAGGAATGCAACAACAGAGTTGAAATTCAATGTGCTGAGACAACAGTTTTATTTTTCGTATTTTCTCAAGATTTATAGTAATTTTAAGTGTTCTTTTTTTTGCCTTTTTATGAATTTTGACAGATTTTTTCGCCTTTCTTTACATTTAATTTTGCTACGTAAAGACAATATAACTTGGAAACATGAAATTATGAAGGTGTATAGAAACAGTTGCAAAGTATTAGAGGGACTGGAAAGTAATGTCGTTTTGATGCATTTGATATTGGTTATCAAGATCTTTTTTCAATGTATTAACCCTCGTTAGAAACAACTCTTCAATGCCCGATCGAAAGTTAACCGAAATGGATCGGGAAAAAAATAATTATTTTTAAGACTAACGAGCATTTAATGGCCCAAAACGACATTACTTTCCGGTCCCCTAATACTTATTTTTCCATCGTTGTAGAAATTTTTTTATCTGAAGAACTTTTTGCTACTTTTAATATCAAGTTAAGCTCGCGCTTAACTTGATATTAAAAGTAGCAAAAAACATGAATAAATAAAAGGGAGACAGAGAGAGAGACAGACAGACGAAGAGAGACAGGCAGAGAGAGAGAGAGATAGACAGAGCGAGACAGATAGGGAGAGAGAGACAGACAGACACAGACAGACACAGACAGCGAGAGAGGCAGAAAGACAGACAGACACAGACAGAGAGAGAGAGAGAGAGAAAGACAGACAGACAAATAGAGAGAGAGAGAGAGATTAGATGTTGTCAGATATAAATCTCAACATTTATATCAAAGTTTAGAAAATAAGAAAATCTTAACTGTTTCCAATTTGAACAGTTATATGATATAAGGTTATCGTTTTATATTGTTTACAAGTACACAGAATTACATCGCATTTATTACTTCATATTCTTTAAATCCAAGTAATCGTTCATTTTACTACGACAAAAATTTCACGTACGCTAATTTTCCTGCATATGCATATCAGTTACGGTAATTATACATTTTATGATACATTAATCAGTTGTATAATTATACATTATAATTATACATTTTATAAGCAAAATTATATGTTTTTTTTTCATTAATATCAACTTTTTATGGAAAAAAAAAAGATGATTAAGAAACAACTACAGAGGTCAGTTAGCGGAGCTTTCTAATTGTTTTAAATAAGCTATAGAACGTTTACATAATTTCAAACAGAACCAATTTTATAAGGAACTCGCAAAGAATTTTAGAAATTACAGATTAGGCTAAAAAAATTAATAATAAAAAGTTTTCAGTAGTTTTTTGAAGAAAAGTATTCATACAATTTTACATATGAGACATTTTTTTACAATTTAAAAAAATATCAATAAATATTAATACGTATAATTTTACCTAAACACAACCCAATTTAATGTCATTGTGTATTCTTTAAATAAGCTCCCAAATTGAATTTACAAATGTCACTCATTTTTTGTCAGTTAGCGAATTTAATTAAACGATTTTATTTCAAAAGGTAATTACTTTAACTTAATATTAAACAATATTGTTTGTTTACGTGCTTCTAACAGCAAATAGCGATAATACAGTCCATATAGTAGTGGCAATTATTTTTAAAATTCTCTTAAGCTTCTTTCAAAATTATGTAATTGACAGGCAAATATTTTGAGTTCGGTACATTTCAATTAAAAAGTTGTATAAAGCACACAAGATTGGGAATCAAATGCAATGTTACCCCATGGCTATATCGCCAGTTTGAAATACTAGTTGGTAATCATATTTTCAATAACGATCGCTCCACAGATTAATTATATCAGTAATTTCGGCTAATGAAGCCATGAGCAGATTTTTATAATCACTTTGGTTTTCTAATAAGAATTAATTCTCATTATTTTTATATTACATTTGCAGTTTGATTTACCAATCAGTGCTCTCAGTTCTTTCATAGAGAAGATTGTAGAATATCATCAGATAAAGGGGACATCAATTATTTTTCCACAGAAATTATTTTTAAATATTATTTTCTTTCAAATTGCTTCTATAACAGAACTTATCAAGCATTCTGCTGATAATGTAGTATTTTTTATTTTGCACTTATCAAAAGAGGTTTTTAATTTTAAATAAAAAATTGTTATTTGGTAAGTGGTTAAATATTTTGTATTTGGCAATTGTTTTAATAATTACAAATTGAAGAATATCATTTTTAAAAAGATCATACGAATATATTGCTAATATCCCCATCAGAGCACTTAAGTCATTCATTCCACATACAATATTAACTGAAATTGTATCAATATTAGTATACATCATGCAATCAGTTAATACTGCAACCTTCTTGTTTACATAAAATCTCAGTGTAAAATAGAAAAAAACTTACGTTAGTTTAATTATTAAGTAGTTAATTAATTTAAATTTGGCATTTTATTTACTAATAAACAATTGTAAGATTACTTTTTATTGAAATCTTGCATTATTATAAAAACATAAATTTTTTAACATTTTGAATCACGTCCAAAAATCGTCTTAATTTTTTAAAATTTGTTTGAGACAATATTTAAAAGTTCCAGTTGGAAATTTTAGAAGTAATTTTTCTCACGCCTTTTATGTTTTTATAAACTAAATATTGTTGAAAATATTTGGTCCTTATTTGCGATTCATTAGAATTTAAGTTATTTAAAACATTAATTTGTGACCCCAATGTTTTTACTGCATATACTTCATTTTTTACAAGGATTCTCAAAATAAATATTAAGGGTTTTAATTATGTAACACCTTGTTTAAAGGCCAAAGTAGTTGACTGTTGAAGTTCGATGCTGTAATTCTTAATTTCTATATAAGAATTAACATTAAACAATCATACTCATTGAGCCGAGTGAATATGTCATAGAAGAGAGGAGGCCTTAGCAAAGTTCAATTTAATAGTCTGGCGTAAACAACATAAACTGCGCAGTGTAGGAAAAATGAAAAAGACGTAACTGCGAACTACTAAGCTGCGCATTGGGGGAAATTCGAAAGATGTCATCACATTTGGACTACTTAAGGATTAAATTTCTTATTTATGGTAACCCGTGATGAGGCCTTCTCTCTTGTAGAAGATATTTGTCTCGGTGGCTTAGCATTTGAAACACTCATCTGTCATTATAAAGCACTGATATTTCATCACCCATGGTGACTTTGAACAAACCAGTTTCAGACTGATGAGTACCTGCTTGTCTAGGAAATAAAGGCGGCCAGTGCGTAATGCCAGTCACATTTCCACAGTTCATACAGTATGTCACGAAATTGTGGGGCCTTAACCTTCACGACCTCCCCTTTTCTATAATGGGCAGTAGTATGAGTGTTTTCGTTACCTTTTACACATTGTCTTTCAATGATCATAGACATTGCATCCAATTAATTATACTTTGTAGTTGGCAGGAGATTAACTTAACTATTTCTTAGTTTATTTGCTTTTAAAATTGTCTACAAATTTATTAAATTTTATTTTTGAATAAATAAATATTTAATTTAATAAATTGAAATTATCACCAATAAATCAGAACACAAAAAAATACAAGAAGAGGAAAGATGTATTATATCTATAAAAAAGGCACTAGTTCTTCCTGTAATCTTTCGAAAATAAAGTTTTACACTTCTTGTACAACGTACTTTTCGGGAAAATAATTTTGTCTGTAAATAATTTTCATTACTGTATAAGGTGTTAAGTAATTATCACCCTTAAGTATCAAAGAAAATATTTAGTACAGAACCAATAAATCAGAACACAAAATATCACCAATAAATCAGAACACAAAAAAATACAAGAAGAGGAAAGATGTATTATATCTATAAAAAGACACTAGTTCTTCCTGTAATCTTTCGAAAATAAAGTTTTACACTTCTTGTACAACGTACTTTTCGGGAAAATAATTTTGTCTGTAAATAATTTTCATAACTGTATAATGTGTTAAGTAATTATCACCCTTAAGTATCAAAGAAAATTTAGTAAAGAGAAATCTTTTCAGTGAAAATTTTAACATTTAGTTTTTTGAGAATTGAAAAATACTTTTAAACACTTTTTTAATCAAATGTAAGTATTACTCTTAACACTTCTCTGCCTATATATCTGTATACAATGAATAGAAAATTGTATAATAAAATCTAATTATTTTTTTCAAACCAATTCGATTTTTTTGTGGTATTTTCCAACCCTTTCAAATACGAAAAATCCTCTACAAACGTTGAGCTATGTGGTATTTCCGTGTTAGACTCGAATTCCTAAGACAATAAAACTGAATTAAGGTAACAAATTTTAAATATTGTATAGTTAATATCACGAAAACCTAATCGTATTATTAAAGCAAATTTAAATTTCTTGTTTCAACTTTCTGCATCAAATGAAATTACTTAACTGTAAATGCTTCATGAAATAATTCTGCTGCGATATTTTCAGTTCTCGTAACTTAAATTATTGCTTTCATAATAAACATAATTAATTTATGCTTAAACAATTATTGTTATTATTTAAAATATTATTATTATTATTTTTTATTATAATTAAAATATTTTAAACAATTATTAACTATTATTTTTTCAACCAAGTTTAAAATCAAATACATCATTTTACCAAATAAATTATATTAAGTAAAAATTAAATAATAATAATAAAAAACATACGAATTTCAGCATCATGCATTAAGAAATAGAAAGTTTAAAATACGCTTCACTCAATTTTTAACGAAAAACTTCTATCTATTATAAAAAGATCATAACATAATGATGTCATTTTGTTTTTGAGATTCAAAAATAATTTTGAGAGAAGGGAAAGTTTTAAGTTTCGATAGGCTTAACGTTTTAGTCAGGTTTTGTAATGAAACGGAGATATAATCCTCTAGCCATGTAATTCCGCTTCATGACTTATAAACGCATTTAACGAATTTCTTAAAAGTAAATGCTTTTAGAAATAAATCTCTTACCATGCGAACAAAAAAATTTTATGCATAAAACTTTTGAGTCTCATTACCTCTCTTGAATTCTTCCCATAATTTAATTATTGTATTTTACTTGATTGAAAAAGTATAGTTTTTTATTTTTATTTTAAAACCGTTGTTGAACAGCCGACCCAATTTTTTGGATTTAAGACTACTAATGTTCAACACCTTAGCCTTGTAATTTTGAATCCGATTCGGAAGACAAGAGAATTCCTGGATCAAGTATTAAAAGAAATTTGCCCTCGTGGAGGAGTTTTGAGAGAACTACCCGCAATTGCGCTACGTAGAGAAGAAAACCACGAATGCCTCCCTACTGTCAACCTGACGGCAAGGGGTGTCTAAACCATGATCGTCTACCACTAAGGATATTTTATGTCAGCACTTTGATCGGTGCAAGCCGGATGCGGTATTCATACCGACCAGTCATCGCTGGGATTCGAACCCGGTTCACCTCATTGGAAGGAGAATGTTCTATCTACTGAGACATCACTGCTCTGTATTACTTGATTAATCAATTTAATATGGCTCAATAATTTTTAAGCCCTTAAAATATATCGGCTGTTATTTCCAATTTGTATATTTTTGAAGCGAATGAAGTTTTTAACCAAGTTATATCTAACCGATTCAGTTTCTTGGGATCATTTATTTAACATACTTGCACGCTTAAATTAGCATAACATCTCTGTTGGTTGGAACAACAACAACGTGCCTGTATGCCTAAATTAACATAATGTTAAGAAATCGTTAAAGGTGAAATAATATATTTTTTGAAACGACAGCAATGTATATGCGTGCATAAATTAACATAACATCTCTGTTGGAATTCAGTGAGATGACTCACTCGCTGAATTCAATGAAATCACATTGAAGTCGATGTATGTAAAAGTTAAGAAATTATTTAAGTTTTACATGGTAATAGACCAGATTCTGACTCGTGCATGCGTCTGACATTGCTGTCCAGGCAAAAGAGGTATTATTTTTAGTGTACTTTTAAAACATTCAAAAGGAATACTCCAGTTCACAAACAGTTTAAAAGTTTAAAAAATTTGAGTAGTTAAGTGCAAAAAATATATAACTGTATTTTTTATACACAGCTTGTATAATATTCTTAGACAAAGGACCTATTCTGGAATTTTCAACAAAATCAATAATGTGAAATATCCAACCCTGTCGGATTTGTGCGATTTCTTTTCTTTTTTTTAAAAAAAAAACTTGCTCTTAAGCAGTAAACTGCGAAGAATTTTATAAAACTTCAAAGATTATTCGAGTGCTTTGATATTTTTTTCTGCTTTTTAAACTTATTTTATTTTAAGGACACCCAATAAACAAACATTCTAGAATCCCTTAAGTTCCTAAAACTTTTTTGGTATATTCTTTTTAATGGTTTTAGTTCAATATTTAGTACAATAAACGGTGACAATAAGAGTGACGTTAAAACTAAAGATTAAAACTTGAGGCATTGTGTATTTATGTAAGAAAAAGTATCTAAACTCTTCTAGAAAGTCTAATATCATACACAAAAATGTAAAGAAAAATAAGATAGAGGATGCAAATAAAGCGATGAAACAATAGGAAAAGTACTCTTGAGTTCTTCAGAATAATGGAACTCTTGTTTTTGAAAACAACTCTTCAAAAGCTCTAGCTATAGTCAAATGAAATGGTTCCTTGGGTTATTCATCCACTTTTCCTTCGAGGTTAATATCTTCCTTACCTGTACTATGCATGATTCTTTATCACCTTACGAGATCATCGCCAACAAAACCAATTATTTTTATTTTTTGAAATGCCGGATGCTATTTAGGCAAAGTATGAAATAATCGTCCTGATGAGGCTATTATGTAAATGATGTGCATGTTACTGTGAATGGCCGAAATCGGTGGTTGTTGACTTTCACCGGTGAATGTTGACAATCAAATTAATCGCTTTGGTGAATGTCCGAAATATTTATTACATCCGATTTTATATTAATTTATTCATGGATATAATTACATTTATTCGATATTTTAATACTTACTGACGATAGATTAGAACAAACATCAGTGTTTGGAGTATCGGGCAAATATATACCGGGCAATGACACTTGACCTTAAAAAAACATCAGTGTAGGGTATACCGGCAAGTGTATACCGGGCAGTGGCACTTGACCTTAAAAAAACATCAGTGTAGGGTATACCGGGCAAATGTATACCGGGCAGTGGCACTTAACCAGACCTAGTATGACTAGACCTTTGGTAAATGTCCGAAATATATACTAGGTCTAGTGCCACTTTTGCTATAGCTTAAATATTTAAAAAAAAAATAAACAAAGCGTTTGAATCAATTTTAAACTGATAACGAAATTATTGCTTTAAAATTAAAAAAAAATAATAAAAAAAACTGCGCCAGATAAGAGTAATAGAAGTATTTGCTTTATACAGTGCATGTGCGGAAAAATTTTTTAAAAAAAAATTATCCAGGTGCATCTAAAAGTGGATGAATATCCCAAGACACCAAATGGGATATGATTTTTACTGAATTAAATTCTATTTTTACTGAGGTTTTTAGCAGTTATTCATGTTTGTTTGGTTTTGTCTAGTCAGCACCATCTATGCTAATTATTAAACTAGCACAAAACATCAATGTTAAAAAAGAGCACAATGATAAAAACAAAAAGCATTTGTCTTCGAATTTTTTAAAAATTGAAAAGTTCACTAGTGCTGCAATGTGTGGGCGGAATAAGATGTAGATATTTAGAATTATTTGTTTCCTTCGATAATTTTCTTTAAGATGGAAAAATCCAGCCCAATTGCCAAATTTTCAATAAGTTTATTATTCCTTAAAATTCAATCTTTTTCCATTTATGATCAGAAAACTCTTTTTTGTTAAGTAGTTTAAATAATTTAACCTGCATCTTTTGTTTGAAATTTAAAGCACCCAAACCGCGATTTCTTTACTTACCATGACGACAGAGCTTTAAAATTAACCTTTTTAACAAAATAAACCTCAACTTATTAATTATTTCATATAAAAAGTGTTCGTCATAATTGATAAATATGCTGTAATGTTTAATTGAAAAGGAGACAAAACTAGGTTTACCATGCTAAACTTAAACAGCAGAACTGAACTGCGTTATAAAGTCTGATGAAAAATTAAAAGGGAAACAAAAAAACGAAAGAGTGGGGCCAAAACACTACAGTCTTCATCGAGATAACACATAAATGATGAAAACTAAATTAAAAACAAAGCAAAACTCAAAAGCACAAAACAAAATAAAACATAGATGAATTGTACAAATTATTTTATTGCTTTCTAACCTTTCTTCTAAGTTTTCATAAATTTGTTGTATTTTCTTTTATTTCTACTAAAGAAAGATTCTCTTTATTTCAAGTACATGTTCTCTTCAGTTTCATGAAGATTTCATAGAATCGTTTCACTGAGTGCTTCGGCTCAAGAAGCAGAAATCTCTTTATGTTCTTTGTGGTGACTGATTCCTTATATACTTAGGGGAGATTGACGGCAAAAATCTCCTCTTGTACCAGAAGTTCCAATTATAGAAAAAGAGTACAATAACAGGGTGGTGACAATAATATTACCTCTTCTTGGAACGAAAATCAAAATATCATGTTCAAAAATTCAGTTGATGTTGTTTCTAAAAAGAGTTTTGATAAAATGTCTACAAAATTGGTTTAGTAGTCAAAAGGATCGTAAACCGTAGGAGAAATTTTTCATGAGAAATTCTATTGCATCATCTTGGTGACATTGGCAAAGTGACTTCGGATAAATTCAGAATAAACTATGAATGCAGATTTTTTCTTTCAAAATAATAAAATGTCTCAGAATTACTTTCCCTCTGCGTACTCACGAGTAATCTTGCTATAATTTGTTTGCCATTTCGAAAAATATTTTTCGGTCTTTGAAATTTCTGGGCTGTCTCTTGTTTTATTTGCATTCACTTTTCTATACTATGAATTTTAAATTACTTTTATGGATAAGAAGAATTTCCCATGAAGAGCTGCTTCTAAGGTACAGCGTCTTCTCAAGGTGATTTTTTTTTCTTCTAAAGAAAGATGAGAAAACCAGTTTGGCTCAAGGGCTAAGGCATTCGCCATGCAATGAGGAGAGTCATGCTGGAATCACATCAGTGGGTGACTGATACAAATTCTGCTCCCAACTCGCACCGACCACAGTGCTCACGGAAAATATATTCAATGGTAGACAGATAATTGGTTAGATTCCCGTTGCCTTCATGCGAAATATGTTAGGTTAATATATTAGGCTAAGTGCGTGACGTGTTAGGTTGCCATGGTCTTCCTCCCCACATAACACAAATGCTGGAGAGTTCCATCCAATCCTTAATCTGGAAGTTTCCTTGTATTCTGGGTTGGATTCAAAATTGCAATACTACGGAGTTCAACATTAGACGTAAACACTAATTGACTTGACTGTTCAATACCGGTTATAAAATAAAAAGAGATAGAACGAAACCATTCCATAAAAATTCTTCAAGTATAACTATCATCTTTCTAAATTTACTTAAAGTGCGAGATATTGTAAGCCACGAAAAGAAGTTAATCAATTACAGTAGCACCCACGGTTGTGTATTAATTATAGCATCGGGATGTTCTGTAGTCACTACCCTTAAATGAAAGCAAATCTTCATGTATGTCAAGCAAAGTATAAACGTATACAGTTGAACCTCATTAACACTAAATCGCTTCACGTGATATATCACTTTGCATGAAACACGTGTTTAGTCCCATGAGTCAGCAACCAATTATTATTACATTTTACATGTTTAACATGAAATATTTTGGCTAATTATCATTTAACATGAAAGGAAACAGGACACAGTGCCGATAATAAGCATGTGAATAAAGTGCCAATTATTCATTTTAAGGAATGATTTTTCTATTACCCCCTTTGTTCATAATCTGCATTAATAGTATGTAAAAAATCGTTTTCATAATGCATCGAATAAGATGAAATCCGGTTAACATGAACTAATTATGATTGCTCATCAATTTTGTATTAACGAAGTTCGACACACACATATATAATATATATATATATATATATATATATATATATATATATATATATATATATATATATATATATATATATATATATATATATATATATATAAGTTCAAAATGTGAAGAATAAAGCAAGGAAAATTATAGACATATGGAGAAAAAGGGGGGGAATAACAAACAGTTTATATGTAAAAAAATATTTAAAAAAAAGAATGAAATTTTATTTAAAAAACCGGATAAAAAAACCGGAAAAAAAGATATAATCTTTTCTTCAGCCCACACGATTATATCCGCAAAACAGAGTGCTTTCTGACATTGTATCAATAAAGCCAAAGCAAAATTTATTAATACAATAGTGTGAGGAGCACTCAAAAAAAATTTTTATTAAAATAACAATAAATAAAATAGATCACAAAAAGTAAAAATAACATGTAAAAACAGAAAATAAAATGAAATAAAAAGAAAAAACATTAAAAAGGGGCTATAAAGCGAGTAGCAAAATCAGATCAACTTACATGGACGAAAAATTTTTCAAGAATGATTTAAAAATGTTTTCGCAGAAAGATTGCCAGATTACAAAATATGAAAACAAAAGCGCAAATTGAGTGTAACAAGAGGGTTTTAAAGTGTCGTTCTTACTGCACTGCTGAAGTGATTTGTTATTCTGAGATTTGATTTGTTAGTTACCAAGGATGGACCCGAAATGGATGTGCGCAAGGTAATATTATACTGGATAATTTTATAAATTGATCATAAATAGTTTCAGAAGATAGATGTTTATTTAAGAAAAAATATAAAATAGAAAAGCGAAACATAAATTGCCTGTTTTGCAAATAATTTTAGACGCGGATTTGCACGATATGGATTAGCACATAGTAAAATTATTTAAATTATCAAAGAAAAAATTTTAATAGATAATTTTAACACGGATTTGCCCGAAATGGATTTGCACATGGAAAAATTGTATAAATTAATAAAGAAATTTTTAGCAAACAATTCTACCCACGAATTTGCCCGAAATGGATTTGCACATGGAAAAACTGTATAGATTAACAAAGGAAATTAATTAGTAAAGGAATTTTTAGTAAATAATTCTGTTTACTTGCAGCTTAAGCGCAATAAATGAAACTTATTGTTTTTCTTAACTTTCTTCGTGTTTTCTTGTATATATATATATATATATATATATATATATATATATATATATATATATATATATATATATATATATATATATATATATATATATATATATACACAGGGTGTCTCAGCTAAGCGTTTCAGAACTTCTAAGAGGGGTAGGGGGTATCCTGACGACTCGAAATCATATAGCAATGTGGGGTCGGAAATGCTTTCCTGAAGCGGTGACGTACACAGACGCACCATAAAGAAAAGAGACCGCAAGTGAGAAATCGCTATAATAATACATTGAAAAAATTATATTGTACATGGGCCAAAGTAAGTGTTCGAAGTTTCTGCCCCCGGCTACAATGTACACCTCACATCTCCGGCGCATGGACATTTGAACATTCTGCAATACTCCAGGCATATCTCGCAGGCAGCTACTGCGATTCTTACAACCAGCGTTATCAACAGGGGTGTCATAAACCAGTGTTTTCATTTGACACCAGAAGTCAAAACATGATAGGTCGGGTGACCGAGGAGGCCATATAATTTTTTCAATGTATTATTATAGCGATTTTTCACTTACGGTCTCCTTTCTTTATGGTGCTTCTGTGTACGTCACCGCTTCAGGAAAGCATTTCTGACCCCACATTGCTATATGAATGATTTCGAGTCGTCAGGATACCCCCTACCCCTCTTAGAAGTTCTGAAACGCTTAGCTGAGACACCCTGTATATATATATATATATATATATATATATATATATATATATATATATATATATATATATATATATATATATATATATATATATATATATATATATATATATATATATATATATATATATATATATATATATATATATATATATATATATATATATAAACTATTGAGTAAGGTCACACCACAAAATTGAAACATTTAGAATCATATTGATTGGGGAGATGAAAATTTGTATATTTCTGATAAACATTTTTAATAGACGTAATCTCGCAACCCCTCGTAGTTTTTGTTTCAAGCGTAAACTTACAAATATATTATGAGCACTTGTTGAACGCCCTATACATGCCAATAGTTTTCATTTTATAATCAGACATAATATCGAAAAATTAACAGGGTTTTTATCAGTTAATAGAAAAAATTGTATTTAAGTAATTAGTTTTTCCCAGAATTTTACAGGCTTTAAACATTTAAATTTTGCTTCAGATATAGATAGTTCTGGTCCTGCTTTTTTATAATTAGAAATTACTGCGAATTCAAGGATTTTTTGAGCGTATGTTTTAAAAGATTTTTTTTTCTTTTTTGATAAAGTTAGAAATTTATTTATTGTTTAATATGTATAAAGATTGCAATAAATAAGAATTAATGTGAATCAATTGACAGCAAATGGGATATTTATTACTTTTTCTTTACTCTTTTGCATGATAGAAGTCAATAAGTACAGTTGTAAAATACGCATTTTTTCAGAGATAAGTATGAATTTTGTTAATTTGAGGGTATGAATTTCATTAATTTGAGGGTATAACTTAATGGTGCAAAATCCGGTATCTGCTATGAAGTGCTAAACTGACGATAAAAGTTAATGATTTTATGTACTCAAAATAAAAAAAATAAAAACAAAATAGTTTTAAAACTTTGAATAGCGAAAAAAATAGAGGCTTATGAAGAAATAAACAATGAAATGAAAGGAAATATGACTAAAACATGGTGAAGTCAAAATTTTTCAGTTATCTAGAAATGATTCAACCCTTGATAGATTTTTAGCCAGCAGAATTAGAAAAAATTTAGTTAAATAATCGTAAAGAATCAAAAACTAATTCCTGAGGGAAACGTAAATGATCAAAATGATTTACACAACAAAAAAGAGTTATAAATTCTCACTTTTACAATATACCTAAAATCCTTCTAAATCCAGAAGTTATGTCTGATACAAAAAAAAATATATGAGTAATTATCAAAACGAGATATAAAAGACCAATCAAATAATTAAAACAAAGATTAAGCCTACTGTTTGCTAGAAACTATGTCTAGCTCTAAACATAAGCGATAACAAGGACGTAATCAATAGAGTTATAAAAATAAAATCCAATATTTGAAATGAAGCTAAAACTTTATTTTGCTAGAGCTTAGATCTTACACAAAAACAACTTATATTATAAAGAGAGCGTAATCAACAAAGAAATAAAAATATAATCAAATGTTAGTAGTTTGACAATTGCAGAAGTTATACCAAATCCAAAAATATAAGTGATAAAACTGACATGATCAACAAACACAGATGTCAAAAAGCATTCAAATAATTCTAATTTTGCAAAAGCGTAAGTGTCAAATCGGTATATGGAAAAATCAGGAAATTATGCTACTAACCACCTGTCGCATTTTTAACAGTGGCCGTTTCTTCAAACACTGAAAATTTTAAGTGATTTAAGAAATTTTGATTCAAGTAATGTAAATCATTTTTTTAAGCATTTCTGAAATATTGGCAAACAATGAAAGGTTTATTTCTTTAATGTATAAAAATTTATTAAAAAATAAGCGTGAAATAAAGTAATTTTTATCATGTTATTAAATACTCTAAACAATTTCATATATATTAAAATGAAGAAAAAAAAAAATTCTCGACTACTAAAGTGTACATTTTCGACGAATGACGACTGTCATATAGTTTATCACAATCGTCATTTGATCTAACTTGTGCTGTCAGCAATCATTAATTCTGTCCTGTTCCAGATGGACGCAGAAATAATAAATTAAAAGGAATACAGGTCACTAATTTGAAAACTTTTATATATATATATATATATATATATATATATATATATATATATATATATATATATATATATATATATATATATATATATATATATATATATATATATATATATATATATATATATATATATATATATATATATATATATAAATCTCGGAATGGATATTTTAAACAACAATCAAAATTATAAATATGTAAAAAAACTTACCTTTCTATACAAATGGCAACAAGTGTCAGTACACTAGCAAACACAAATATCGTCTGAACATACATCATAACAGTACATAATGTATCGCTCAGTATTCCCCAATGAGCAGGAGATGTAAGCTCTAACAGTTTGAGAGGTAAAACAAAAACCCCAACCAGAAAGTCACAAATCGCTAAATTAACAATATAATAGTTTACGGCAGTGTGCATCTTACGGTTCGAAAAAACTGTGCAGCACACTACAGCATTTCCAACTACCGCCAGCACCATTACTATAATATACACAGCCACAAAAATGAAACGCACAACTGGTATTTGTGTAAAATCAGGATATGGTTCCATTTCTGATATTTCAGTAGTTTCATATTCCAGAGTTTTATTAATAGTCAAATCAAGAACAGTTGTCATTGCTTCGGTAGTTTTAAAGCTGAAGAGGTAATTAAAGTTTTACGTAAGAAACTCTGCGAATAGCGTTCGCAATTCGTTTCCTTTGGCGTGAAAATGTTCAATATTTAAAACTGAACTCGTCTGAAATAGTTCTAGCAAAAGTTAATGCTTTGAAAAGAATCGAAATTGAAATGCGACTTGTTTAAAAAATATTATTTTATTTTATGTTTATTTTAAATCACAAGCAATTCTACGTTCTACGCTGCTTGTATTTTTTTTTTCTTTCTTTACAAACTTTAGATTATTAATTCACTTTAACTCTAACCTCTAATGTACATATTTTTAATTTCATTTGACAGATAAGTAAATCATTTTAGAGATTGAAAATATGTTTGCCGTTGGCAATATATGAATAAAATATTTTAATTAATCTGAAATATAGTTTGTTATATTACAGAAAGCTTTGAAATTGAGCATTTTTATGAATTCAGAGTAGATGCGAAAAGTAATTTTGTAGTAAATTTTAAATAATAAAATTTCTAATCATTCTTTCTCGTTTTATATTGATGAAAAAATAATATATTTTCAAATTTTAACAAATTTTTATGAATTTATGTTTTACCCGCGCAAAATAATTTCACATTCATTTTTTAAATTTTTTACTCCATTTATAAATGTTAAATTTGACATTTTTTTTTTCAAATATAGTATGAGGAAAATATTTAAAATTTTAAACTCTCTAACATTTTAAACGATCTTCTCAAAATTACGACAAAAAGTATCAATTTAAGCAAATAGGAACACTATTTATTTCATAAATTTGAAAAAAAGCGTGAAACAATTTTAAGCTTTTTTTTAAGGAGGTAACAAAAAAAATTTTCCAAGTCTAAAAGTATATTTTTTCGTCAAATTTTAGATTCGTGGACAATCTACCTAAGCAGAAACTCTACAAGTTCCTCAATAAAAGCTTGCCATTCACTTTTCGGGAGAAATAATAGTTCTCCGGAAAACGGGAAAGAAGCATCTGACAGGGACTTTCTGAGACTCTCCAGTCATTAAGTTAACACATGCGCATTGGTTACCCCCTCTTTCTGCGCTTACAGGTTTGTGATTTTGATAGAGCCTCAAATAAAGAGCCTGTTGCTTAAGCATCCAGATTTCTTTTTCTTATATTTATTTCTGAAGTATAATTTGTTTACTGAATAATATGTTAGCTTGAGCTATTAGCTTGAATCGTTAGCTCGAGAAATATGTAAAAATTGGAAAACAGATTTAGAATATGTTTCAATAACAGATCTATTGCTTTAAATGAATGAATTGTTCTTTTAACTCTTTATTCTACCACTTTTTTTTGATGAGTTTACATTAAAATTTTTTTGGATAGTATAAATAATCTTATTACCAAAAACTTATTTGGTTTCTATGAAAACTTTCTTCAGTCGGATGGTGGGCAAGAATTTTTTAAATTTTTTTTTACTTGAAAAAATTTATCATTAACTGAAATTTCTGCGCTTCTAAATAAATGATACTATAGAGTCCGTGTTTAAAATACAAATAATCTAATCTTGATCCCAAGCAAACCTTTACTGTTTCCCACATTTATGTAAATCGGTATATATATATATATATATATATATATATATATATATATATATATATATATATATATATATATATATATATATATATATATATATATATATATATATGTATATGTATATGTATATATATATATATATATATATATATATATATATATATATATATATATATATATATATATATATATATATATATATATATATATATATATATATAACAATTTTGTTCAGGCTGTGATGGGATTGAGGATATGTCATATCAGTCCGCGTTAAACTACCGTAAAATTCTCGACTCTGCTCGCAGGTTGTAGGTATAATAAAACAGGGGAGAAATCCCCTCTGCAGAGGATCAAAATTGTGATGACCCATTTTCAGATCATCCTCAGGAATGTCTCCAATAGCCCATTCCGTAGCTCTCGTGCGACGTAAATAAACTGGTACTTTTAACAGCAACTATTGAAGGTAATAAATTACTCTTAAAAACCAATGTAAAACATGTTTACAAAAAGCATGCGAAACTATTTTCTAGGAACTACTTGTTATTCTTCCTATTTAATATATAAATTATAGAATCTGTTTTAAATTGTAATGCTGCACCATAGCAATACCATCGTAATTTTTTTTTCTATCTCTTTGTTTTCAATTTCGTCATCTAAAATAAGCGCAGTCCACAGTGGACTGATCTTAAAGATACGGTTCTCAGTAGAACACCGACTATCACTGTATCACTGGCTGCAGTCAGTAAGCGGATGGGTGACCGCTTTGATCAGCCTGTATAGGGACCGAGGGTGTGCTGTATCGATCCTCGCTAAACTGTTCTACCGTAAAGTGCTCGACTTCACGCACAGGCTGTCGAGCTTCCAAGGCAGGGGAGCCATTCCCTCTGCAGAGGATCCAAATTGTAATTGCATGTCTTTGGATCATCCTCTGGGATAGCTCCCAGATCTTCGTCAATAGCCCATTGTACAGCTCTATTGCGACGTAAATAAAGTACCCACCTGTCAACGCAAAGCAAGTATTTTCGCTGCAGTAGAAAATTATTATTCAGCCTCATTTTTTGTAGCGTGTTCGATACCAGCTGCAGTTATTGATGCATCTCTGTGATTCCCTTTTTAAAATGCACGCTATCCTTTCTTTAATGTGTTATCATCGTTCTTATAAGTCATTCGAACTCGTAAACCTGAAGATTTATAAGCAAATAATATATAATCATGTAATTAATGTAGCATCTGATGATTAGAAGGCCGACATAGTCAAGAGATCAATGTCTTAGAGTGCCGCAATTAAGGTAGTATATTATCGTGCTTAAATCACTGAGCATCATCAGCCAAGGAATATTTAAAAGCGATTTGCTTACAAGCATGTAGTAAAACTTTTTTTTTCTATTTCCAATGGCAGACATGAAAGACAAATTTATAGCTGAGAGCAATACAAAGAAAAAACAAAAAACAGAAACAAGAGCAGCAAAAAGAAAGAGTCTATAGGTCTTTAATAATGTATCTTGCCCGCCAATAACGTTCCTACAAGGGCCCAGGAGGAAGTGCAGGGCAACGTCTCAAATGGTTAGCGTCCATTTCTTCTTGCAGGTTACATAATGGACAAAAGGGGCTTGAAAAGATTTTGATTCTGTACAGGTGTTTTGATAAACAGTCATGGCCAGTGGCAAGGCGGAAAAGGGCGACAGATTTTTCTCTTGGCCATGACGGAATATCTTTAATTCCTTCCAGCCGGCCCTTATCTTTATTTGCCTCTTGGAGTTTTGCCTCAAATGTTGTTCGAAGAGAGATTTTTATTAGCCTTTTTGCGGTGTAGAAAGGAACTGGCTTAAGAGATATTTGTAGAATCTTGGCGACTTTTTTGGCCAAGAAATTTGCAGTTTCGTTACCTTGAAGTCCACAGTGCGCTGGTACCCATTGCACGGCGACATTTTTGTTGTTGTTACAAAAAGTGGTAAAAGTAAAAGTGGTATATGAAAAACTGAGGGTTGACATAGTCGAGATTCCAAGGTCATGTAAGATTGCAGATTATTGTTTCTATGTTACTGAGTTGCGAAAATAATATAATCGAATAATATATAAGAACTAATATGAAGTTTGATATGCTTCTTTAAAACGACTGAGAAATTGACACATTGATTGAAGTACGGCCGACGTTATTAAACTCGATTTTTCAGTTTAATTAAATGTTTATTGCATGTATGCACCTTGGACTAAATACTCTGTTGATTGTTATTTATTTATTGGTGCACATACATATTGGCTTGTGAGCTCAATTACATAAGTAAGGTTTAAAAACCTGTGTCAAGTCGAAAGACAGACATTACATTTCTGAGAAGGACTGTACAAAGATTCATCCAAGATTACGGCAGGATTCGAACCCGCTACCCCCGCGATTCTCCCCAGTTGATGTAGATAGATATTGTTAGGTATTTTATTTACGTCGCACTAGAGTTGCACAATGAACTATTGGCAACAGTCTGGAAAACATCCCTGAGGATTATTTGCAGACATACCATCACACTTTTGATCCCGTCCCGCAGTGGACTGACCGTTTAGACACGGTTCCCAGCAGATCACCGAAGTCAAGCAGTTTCTGCGCATTTTCCAAAGCAGTTCCTGCGCATTTTCCGAAGTTTCTGCGCATTTTCCAAATTCTTTAACAACATATTTAATTTATTTTCAGAATATACTAAATTAATGATATGCTCTCTTCTACAATTGCTTGGTAATAATTTTAAAGATTATTATAAGAGATTATGTTTATTGTCTGATATAAAAGTATATCTACTACGTGTTTATAGATATAGATATTTGCATTTTTTTAAGTGTGTGTATTGATATCAATGTGTAACGTGTATATTTGCGTGTTACGTGTTTATTGATATCTACGTGCAACGTGCATATCTGCGTGCTAAGTACTTATATCTACGTGTTAATTTTTAGTAGTAAAAGATAATGAAAATTAAATTTTTTTTTGAAGTTGTGTTTGTGATGTCCGAAATCATAAATTCCTTTTCACTTCATTTTCTGAGTATGTGACTTATAGTATTATGTTATTGATTCTTAAAATGATTTCAAAATTTTTCAAAAATGTTTATTTTTCTCAGTAGAAAAATTTACTCTTCTTTTGCCGAAAATATTTTTCATCCGAAACCATTATATACAAAAAATATATCTTTACTTTTGTTTGAAATATATACAACAAAAAAATAACAGGTTCTTTTTAGGCATTATTGAAAAACTCAATGAATAAATGTATTAAGAAATACATGTTTTTGTAATATGCTTACAGAGTGTTCTGATATCATAATCCTGTTTTACTTTGTATAAACCAATATTTTTGTTGTAAATTAAGGAAAAATCAGGAATATTTCATAAAGTAAAAATAAACTCTATGAAAAATATTTTGGCAACACTTTTTTAGGAGCTGAAAGTATGAATTTCACTGCAGTTATTCATAAATAACAATCGCAAAGCCCAACGGTTACAAAAGCAACCCATGAAAAGTCTAGTTTTTATCTCTGAGGCACATCAATCGACAAGCAATTTTAAATTGATATTTATATATTTATTCTCATGAATGAGAAGCCTAATGACGGCTAATATATAGCAATATTAATGTTGTTGTTGACGTATACCTGTTTAGGCAGAGGGGGCGCGATTGTTCTTGTTTTCAAGTGGCGCCATCTATGGCCAATAATTCGACTTCTGCCACACCATACGTCGCACCCGTTTATAGGGCGAACCCATTCATACATGCATTCCTTCATCCACGGATCGTAATTTTGACCTGAATCAGAGAACGATCAATCTCCAATCCAGTACCCCCAGAGGTTTTAATTTGTTATGGGAACATGGAGGATTTTTGCGACTCGACAGATTTAACGTGCATCAGTCACTTTACTACAACGGGAGTCTTTGGCAGGCGAGGTTCAAACCCATGAACTCTCGGACATGGGCCCAGCACCCTACCGACCAGGCTTATCCATCCAGCAATATTAATAATGGCTTAAAAAAACTTGTTACAGATAGTGCAAATAAAAGGAAGACAGCAAAAAAATACAACCAAAGTAATAGTGTAATTTGATTCTACTGTCTTCAAGTTTCAGAGCGTATGGCAGAAGATCTATTACCCCTCAACAGCGAAGACTCCTTTATCAATTCTACACTGTTAAAACTGTGGTGTAATAACTATCCAAATTTGGTTATAAAATGCATGCATATATTTAGATGTATGATCAAAATATTTATGTTCTCATAGAATTACATAAATCTGTCAATCGTATAAATTAATTTTATATAATTTAACTTCTAATCACTTCATTCACTATTAGTTTCTATTCAATTATTTAACTTCTATTCACGTAGCATCTATTCGAATTTGGTTATAAAATGCATGTATATCTTTAGTTGCATGATAAAAAATATTTATGCTCTCATAAGATTTACGTAAATCTGTCAATTGTATAAAGTAATTTTATGTAATTTGACTTCTATTCATTTCAAATTCATATCAATTGTTTGTTGTCCTGTGTGTATATTCGATCTACAAACCAATTCTTTTTAGAAATAATGTATATCCATCCTAAGCCGATGATGATTCTTGCTTTAAATTGTATCGTAAAAAAAAACTTTATTGATTTTTATGTGTTTTATATCTTTATGCAATCATAGAATTTAATGTTACTAAATAAAAAGCACGTTGCAGGCTACTTTACACCAAGTAGTGTCAAAGAACATTTTAAATGTTTCATCCTTGGTTTTAGTGTAATAATAAAAATAGAAAAACACCACTTACTTGGGTATTTGCTACCATTTTTGGTTTTCAGAGACACGAAAATGTTTATAGTTAATTTCTAGAGCCTTTATTAAAAAGCACACCAGATTGATAGTTAATATTTAAGTTTAAAAAAATAGTTATTGAAATCTTTTAAATTACTATTAAAAAAATCAGAATTCAAAGCATTAAACATGAATGTCTGCAGAAGAAAACAAAGATTTGAAATGCAATAATTCGAAACATTTCAGTGTATTGGTTTTGAGGCTTTTTATTTTCTACGTCCTAAATTTGACATATTTTAATTAGATTTATGATTTTCTTTCTCGCTTAACTATTTATAATCAACCATTACTGGGAAAAATATTTTTAATCAAACGTGAGTTCATCACAACTAAATAAAATGTACATTTAATTGTTCCATTTTAAAACTTTAAAAATTTCATATTTTCTAAACTCAACTTGTTGTTCTTTGATTTAAAGCTTAAACTCAGATAATGATTAACAGAAAAACTTCCTTTAGAGACAAACTCTAATATTTCTTTCGAACTTAACTAAACAGGATTAAAATCATGAATAAATATAATATTTTTCCATCTAGGAGTTTTTTTTCTTTTATAAATATAGTTTGGACTTCTAACTTCATATTTTACGCTTTAATCACACTTACTAAGCGAGTTAGTCATAAGAGCTTAAAAAATAGTCGTAAAATGAATTAGGTGGTGGAATTCATGTTTATTAAATTCTCAAGAAAAATATTTTACGTAGTTAAGACTTTATTTTCATTTCATTTATTTATTGTACAATGAGATAGATTTAATCTTAAATATGTTTAGTTGTTCTTGATATTGGATTTGTTTGTAAATGCATCAGATTTCTTTTATTAAAATATACCAATAAATTATTTTAGGAAGATTGTGTTAACATTTAAAATTTCTATTCGTTGTACAAAGTTAATTAGATATGCAACTTGGTCAAGTATAGTTCTATATAACTCACTCAAAATTTTTCCTTTGTGTGAGTTGATTTTATTTCCTACATTTTTATGCTTTGCACTTAGCTCAAAACGTTCGCTACCCTACAATAATATATTTTCAGTTTTTTGAAGTTATACTTCTTATGCGACTTCCAACAAGGTTGCGTTAAGCGTTTAACGCTACATTTTTATTGGACGGGAAATCACGTGATAGGATCCAGTTTTCCCTCATTCATTTCCACATTGTTTTGGTTCTCACTAGCATAAAAATAATAAAAGTCATAAAAGTATTGCTTTTCTATAAATATTTTTTAGTTTGTTTTGATACACATATAATTTAATAGGGTAGTATTTTTTATTTTCAAATTTAGTGGATAACAATTGTAAAAAATGAGTAAAAACAATCCCATGGACAATGTGATGGATTTAAGGTTATATCAAGGTACGTCTCTTGTGAATATCAATTTATTGTTAGGTTTTCTCTTTTGAAATTACATTATAACTCATTCACATGCATTATTAATACATTTTCCTGGGCGAGACGATGAGGCAACCACAAGAGGTCCAGGAGGGAAAAATGCACAATATTACCATGATTACAGAGCACGGAAGAGAGCGGAGCAGGAAAAAGAGTCGTTGAATAGAACTAGTGATCCTTCTACGACTGCTGATTCTTCGACAATTAACGTCGCAGGTTGCGAAGTTTAACTGCTTCACGCACTATTTTTTTTTTTTTTTAATTTATCACTTAGAGAATTATTTAGAGAATTATTTTGTAACTTTAGAGTTATTTAGTTCACGCGAGTTCTTATACTTAGCTATAAGTTTTAAAGTAATCAAAGGTTTGATAGACTTACAATAAATTACGAAGGGAAACAAGTATTTTTAAACACCCTATGCCAGAAAATCAAGCAAAAAGGTTGTAAATTATATCGATTACTTGCAATTATTTGTACAAATTTCGTAAACCTAGCTTAATCATTCATGGAGATATGGACATTTTTACGTCTAAAATTTTTTTGCTGTATCTTTAAAGTTGTTCAATAAAATTAAACAAAATTTTTGGAACGATTTAAAATGAATAGCAAAATTATTTTTTAGAAATCATTAAGAACTGCGCAGAAAAATATTTTTTAAAAAATAGTGCGTGGAGTCCCTCCGCGCGGAAGAAGTTAAACTTCGTAACCTGCGGCGTTAATTGTAGAAGAATCAGCAGTCGTAGAAGGATCACTAGTTCTATTCACCGACTCTTTTTCCTGATCCGCTCGCTTCCGTGCTCTGTAATAACGGTAATAGTGTGCATTTTTCCCTCGTGGACCCCTTGAACCAGTGGAAGAGCTTGTGGTTGCCTCATCGTCTTGCCATGGAAAATGTATTTGTATTAATAATGTATGTGAATGCGTCATAATGTAATTTCAAAAGAGAAAACCTAACAATCAATTGATATTCACAAGAGACGTACCTTGACATAACCTTAAATCCGTCGCATTGTCCGTTGGATTGTTTTCACTCATTTTTTGCAATTGTTATCCACTAAATTTGAAAATAAAAAATTCTAGTCTATTAAATTATATGTGTATCAAATCAAACTAAAAAAATATTTATAGAAAAACAGTACTTTTATGACTTTTATTATTTTTATGATAGTGAGAACCAAAACAATATGGAAATGAATAAGGGAAAACTGGATCCTACCACGTGATTTCCCGGCCAATAAAAATGTAGCGTTAAACGTTTAACGCAACCTTGTTGGAAGTCGCATAAGAAGTATAACTTCAAAAAATAAACAAAATTTTTAGAGTTATTTTTATTTAATAATAAAAATATTTTAAATTTACTACTCAAAATTTGAAAGAAACAAATTGTTAAAACTTGCGCAAGATATGAGTATTTAAAGTAATCATTTCATACTGCGCATACGCGCAAAACATTTAAAATTTTCTTTTTCCATAATTTTGTTTAGAATCGACTCATGAAAAAACTCCGGTCTTAATACCTAAAAAATGCAAGAAGTTTCTAGCAATTTTAAAAATAGCTTTTATCCTCTTTCTTTGATGAAAGCTCTAAATGATAAGGGGGTTTTCCACTAATTTTAATTTGTGCCATAAAATAAAATTTTTACCCTAGAATGAAGGTCCAGACACCAAAATGTGATGGTATTAGGAGATGTTGTCGTCGTTGGCCATTAAGGCACAGGGGGTGCAATTGTTCTTGTTTTCAAGTGGCACCATCTATGGTATTAGCAACGCTTAACCCCGTCCTGACCCCTGGCGGGAGTATTTTTATCCGGGGAGTATTTTTATTGATCAACAAAATGTGCAAAATCAATTCCCAGTTTGAAAAACAAAAGGAACATGAGTATTTACAATGAGGAATATAAAGAGTGGCTTGAATTCAAGATGTAGATAGCAAAACAGATGAAAAGTTGACCCAAAATACATGGTATCCTGAACATAAGGTTGCAAAACAGATGAAAGATGACTCCATCAAAAAAGTATCTAAAAATATAACAATGCAATAAAATGTTGAAAGCAGATGTTTGAACAGATGAAAAGTTAACTCGGTGTACAAAATCGTTAATTTTATCAGATGGAGAGCTGACCCATTCCACATATCAAAACGAGTTTAAATGTGAAAGTAAGTACAGATGAAATGTTAATTCAATACACAAAGTGTCCTGTATTTTAATTGTAAAAGTCAGGGTAGGTGGAAAAGGAACTTTCCACCTCTACAACAAAACGAAAAGTTTGATTAAGTTTGGATAAGTCTTTGAAATTCAGTGTGTGATGTCAATATTCTGAAAAAAACACAGTTTCGACATTTCCGTTATTATGACATGTCTGGTGGCAAGCCAGCGCTAAAGTGGTTTTCGATTATTCGTTCAATGCCCCTTTGGCATAGCTGGTATCATCCAGTGCTGTTTGAGGGAACTATAGGTCAGGTTTGCCTGAAAATTTGCATGTTATCAAATAGAGGGCAGTGAATCAGTATATGATGCAGGTCATCTGTAACTTTGCAGTTATTGCATAGGGGAGATTTATTTATTGTGAAATTTGAATTGGTATGTACCCTGGTTGACGTGGTTTGTGATAAATTGATTCAAGTAGAAATTTCCATAAATTTTACGGTAATTTACCTTCGGAATTAGATGGTGGGTACACCTGCCCTGGTTTTGATCATCATCCCACATATTTTGGCAAAGATTTATATTTCGTTTGAACATCGATAACTTTACTGATCTTTTTTGGTTTCTGATCAAAGAGATCTATTTCGGGTCTTTGGCAGGCCAATTATGCCTGACTGTCAGCTTCCTCGTTGCCGTGGTGCCCGACGTGAGCTTTAATCCAATGGATTATCATATTTGATTTATATTGGTCTTTCAACATTTTAATTAAGTAATCGTTTTCCTCAGGGTTTGCTAGTGCTTGTAATCTCGAAAGGGAATCGGAAAAGATAAGAACATTTCCATTTAATTTGTTCCTTATTATTCAATACATTGCTTGAAGAATCGCCCATAATTCTGCTTGAAAAACGGATGAGTAGTTATTAAGTCTATATCTATAACAATCAATTTGAATATTCGTATACCACGAAGGCGCATCCTACCTAACCATCTATGGTATTAGGAAATAATCAACGTAATTAACATGAGAAAAGTTAATTGCTGTATTTTTCAGCTTAGGGTGTTCAAAAACTTTTTTTTCATTCGTAATTAATTACCAAATACGCAAACCTCTAAAAACCTTATACTTTATTAATATGTATGAGAAATTACATGACTTGACTAAAGTTTTAAAATAATTCTCTAGGTATTTTTTGAAAAATGTGAAAAAATTAGTTAGTGTAGAAGGGGTTCCATTATTATTTTGTATAACCCCTTTCTAGACTTTTTCGGTGTTACATTTATTCAGCGAAGGAAAAAAGCAAGCAAATAGATTTTGTACAACTTTTGCATGGGTGACCGAGAGGCGAATAAAAAAAATAAAGAATTTGAAATTGTTAAGTGTACAGATTCGTGATTTTGTCATGCAGCTAGATGCACGAATTCTACGTATGGAATTATTACTATACCTATATTCGTATTTCTTCGATTCTAGTATAGGAAATCATTCTGAATATGAAGTCATCTATATGTATAGTAATATGTAGATGAGGCTTTGTGTTTAAAATATGTCTTTAAATCTATGTTCTTTTAGGAATCAGAAAAATAGAAAACATGTCATTTTTCGCATATTACTTCATTAAAAAATTACATATTACTTTCGTCAAAATCGTAAAAATTATTAAAAAAATAATAAAAATGAAGAAAGATCTAGAACACTTATTTACTCATAGCATTGAAATACTTGGAAATTTCAGTAGTCTTTGATGAAATGTATGAAAACCTCGTTCGAACGAATATGTGGAACATTTTTTCTCGGATTCAGTTCGGCGATAAAATAGAATTACTGGATCGAACATCATCTTTGGTGATTAATAATGCGCACAGTGTGCCAAGAAGAAGAAAAAATCACCCTGTATAGCTTTTGATCTAATAATCGAACCTTAACGTTTTAGGATTCATTCTTTCTGGTTCAAGGGACCTATTTCGAATATGTTAATTCTTTAGTACAGACGATATTTATAATTACGAAGTCAGACACACAAAAAAACTTTCTCTGAAAGAACATTTTTTTTTCCGATGGATTTGTATTTCTGACCCCTAAACTATAGGGGAAAGCCGCAATTTGGGAAATATGGTTCTGATAGTTTGGTCAGGAGAACGGTCCAAAAGTTAGACCCCCTAATATTAATTAAGAACAATTTATTTAAAAACACGCAATTCTAAAATTAAATGTTATTAAATGTTAACAGAGTCTTATGAAAATACTGAGAATTCATGATATATTTAATACATTAAAAATTCAATTTTACAACTTTTTTTGTATTATACCCAGTAATGAGGCAATATGGTTGATAAATACAACTACTTTTTTAAGAACCAGTATTACAAAATGTACCTTCATATTAGCATATGTATCAATAAAAACAAAGGGAAAAAATGAAGTTCACATTTATTAAAAAACAGCTAGATACATTTTAAATAATGATTAGTAAATTTTCATTTACTAAAAATAAATTTGAATATTTAACATTTTTGATAGATGATAAGCTATAGAAAATATTATTATTCTATACGGCTGACTCATATAATAATTTTAAAAAATATTTGATTTGTGGTTGCTAACTTTGTTAATTAAAATATTGTAAACTTAAGGAAATCATGAGAAAAAATTAAGTCTAAAAATAATTTCACTTCTTTCATTGCAATTAAAAGTTGAAAAAAATATTAATATACTTCGAAATAGAATTAAAATATTAATTAAAGAAATTTTAAAAATCATCAACTATAATGAAATACACTTTTTACTCGATATATTTATTTTAATAAAATCTTACCTTTAATTTATGTAATTATTGTATTTTTTTTTAATAATTAAAAGGGTATTGCTTTATAAATATTTTTAAGTGGCATATATCAAAAAGTTAATTTTTAATGAATTAGTATAATTTATTTTGAGCAGTGACAAAAATATCTATCAAATTTAGCTAACGATGCTGTTTCGGATTTCTAATATTCTGTTTTAGTTTATTTGTTTTTAATTCAGTCAACAATTTCTATCTTTTTATTCAGTTCATCTTATTTTTAAAGCTTGCTTTTCATTTTATAGATAATATTTTATAATAATTTAGTAATACGAGTCTGTACAGTCGTAGTACACTGTAAAATATACTTCAGGATCAAATTACGGTAAAAAGTACCAGTACTGTGGGTTCCAGTATTTTTTATCATAAAATCTATTTTTGACGTCAAATTTTACGAAACAAAAAAGCTGATATATACTGAAATTTTTACAGTAATATTTACTTCAAAATCAATGAGTAACAATAATCGCATTTTTTTAGTAACAATAATCTAATAAATGATACAGTAGAAAATACGGCGAAAAATTTTTACTACGAAATGGATGTTACGGTAAAATGAATTTTATGAATGCTGCACTCATGTTTTGCGTAATTTTTTCCGTAAAATATTATGAAAAAAAATCTGATATAACCTAATTTTTACAGTATTATTTACTGAAAAATCACTGAATCACATTATTTAAATAAATATTACAGTAAAAATTACGGTAGGGATTTTTTACGTTAAAAATGGATTTTACGGTTAAATGAGTTTTATGAATGCTGCACTCAGGATGCTGGTACTTTTTACCGCTCCTTTACACTGTAAAATTGTACGGAACAAAACATCTGCTGTACCATAATTTTTATATACAGTAATATGTACTATAAAATCATTTAGACAAAAAAATCGAATTAACATTACAGTAAAAATTACGGTATGAAATAATCACGATAAAAAATGGATTTTACTCGAAAGGAATTTTAATGGTGACTGCCCTCAAGTACTTTTTACTATAAAATCCATTTTTACCGTAAAATTTGACGAAACAAAAATTAGATGAACCATAATTATTACAGTAATATTTTCCGTAAAATCACTGAATCAAGTGATTAAATAGATACTATAGTAAAAATAATAATTTCGTAATATTTTCAAATTGTAATATTTTTAAATCCTCTACTTATATAATTTGTAGTGAAATTATAGTTTTATTCGATTGCAAATTATTCAATAAGAAGTTAATGCCAGTAAAACCATTTTCAGTTAAGTATGCTAAGTGCTTTTTTGGAGAAAATACTTCATATCTATAAAGCGTTAAAACTAATAAAACTTCTAGCATTATTTAAAACAATATAATTTATAATAGAAAAATGAAAAATGCTAACAAGATTTGGGAGAATAGCTCTTGAGAGATCAAATTTTAAATACATTACTTTTTCAATATTTATAATTCTAAAACTATACGATCGTGTGTTGGTAAGTTTCGTATTTTGTCATTCAAATGTATACTCTTTAAGAGGATTTAAAACTTTAAATACCTTATAACTCAAAATTGTTTGAGCGTTATAAAAGAAATAATGAATTTTAATAATTTAAAATTATTAAATTATTTCTTGCATTTAGTTATCTTTAAGTAAATTTTATAATTGTGTGAAAAAATGTTTCAATTAGCTTAAAAAGTTCTAAAAACATGGCAAAAACATGTAAAAATTAAATTAACATAAGGGGACAAAAATTTCTCCTGTCTGTACAATCGTTAGCTTATTTTCTGATAGCGATACTGTCACTGATACTATCTGATACTGTCACTTAATTATAAGATAGCATTAATTAATTAGCAATGTTGAAATTTTCTTTATCATTAAGATCGCCATTTAGTTTGTGAAAATCTAATCATTAGAATAAAAGTTATTTGAGTTACTTTTTAGCGTGTTCAAAAAGTGTGCTTTACTTTCACTAAAAAATTATAGCAAAATTTCTATGAAAACTTCTAAAAACTAAACAAGTTACCTTTTTAAACATTAAAAAATATATTATTTATTCTGTTATTAAAATCTCCCTGAATTTTGTTTTTAGGGAAATAAATTGAAAATATAGTTTGGAACTATTTTTAAAATAATTTTTTAAAAAAGTTTGCAAATATATATTATTTTTTTTAGTTCACACTTTACGCTTGTCAACTCATTTTCGATGAGTGTTAAAAATACTATCAGATAAATAGTTGCATAATAACAAATATTCTGAGCAGCTTAAGTGATAAATGAAATTATGAAAAGCATTTTAAATATTTACATTCAAACGAAAATTTTAATCAAAGTAATTCCAGGGGAAATATTTTAAAAATACACAAACTTTAAAATTCGCACGTATGTTATTCCTAAAAATAATGATAAATATGCATTTTTAATTGGAATCACATTATGCTAACAATTGTTGTTAGGTTTAAGGTAAAACAGCAGCTTTGCATTTAAGCCAGCATTTTTGTAATTTACATTAAATTTCTTACATTCTTAGAGTTTCGAAACAATTTTAAAATGTTCTCTATTGTATGCGTAAGTATTTAAGCTTTGTTACATTTAAATGAATTAAATAGCGTAAGATTTTAGAAAGGTTAAAATTTTAAATTTTAACATTTTGAAAAGCACCTTATAAATTTCAGCAAATTCCAAGTGAAATATTTAGTTTTCCATGACTTTTAAAATACGAAATTTAAGTCAGTAAAACTATTTTTCAACAAAGGTGAACATTTTTGAAGAAACTACTTAATGTATATCTTTGAATTTCATGATATATTTATGCAGATACCAAACATATAAAGTGTTTCATAAAGATCACAATTAAAAAAAAGAAATTTAAATCCTTATCAAAAATTCTTATCTTGATCAAAAATCTTTGTCAAAATTGAAGCAAAAAGTATACACATTAAACATAGCAAATTAATATTTAATGTTTAATTTAAATCTTATAATAAGTCTTGTATTTATTTATTTATTCATTTATTTATTTATTTACTTCGCATTATATTCAATTCGTGGATTCATTCCAAAAGCGTATTGTTTAAAAAACAAGCACAGTTTTAGTAATATATTTGCTGTAAATCCTTCGAACAGTTGTTATTTTCCTAATTTTATATTCATTTTTGCACGATAAGTACAATTCTGAACTTAAAAATGGATTTAGTTTGCCGCAGCACCAAAATTTGTGGCAACTATATACACCGAAGAGCCCCACCCTGCTAATAACATGTGGGACCACCTTTAGTCCTCAAAACTGCTAGCACCCGCCGTGGCATTGATTCCACAAGGTGCTGATAGGTAGTCTGAGGTATCTGGTACCAAGCACTCACCAACTGGTCCTGCAATTCCCGCACATTACGAGGGGGTAGCGTGGCAGCATGAATTTGGTTTTCCAAGTAGGACAACAAATGCTCTATTGGATTAAGGTCAGGTGAATTTGGGGGCCAAGACATAACTTGAAAGTCACTGGAATGTTCCTCGAACCAATACTTGACGATTCGACCCTTATGACATGGTGCATTATCCTGTTGGTAAACACCATCCCCCGCAGGAAAAACTGTTGCCATGAATGGGTGAACCTGGTCTGCAATAATACTCAAGTAGCTTACAGACGTCAGGGATTGTTCTATGAGGATTATGAGTCCTAATGTGCCCCATGAAAACATTGTTGCTGGGCGAGAAACAATGAAAACCTGGGCGAGCCCATTGTTATAGATGGAGGGAGGTCATAATGTAATGGCTCTTCGGTGTACATGAAAATGTTTTGCAGTGTAGTTGCCGCTATTTTTGGTGTTAAGGTAAGCTAAAAGTTTTAACAGTGCAAGTAATCACATTTTTTATTTACTTTTTTACTGGTATAGTTTTATATATTTATTTATCAATTCTTTGATTGTTCACTGACCAAACACATTCGCATTAGAATCAATTCATGGCTTCATTGCAAAAACATATCGTTTAAAAAACATGCACAGTTTTAGCAATGTAATTGCACTAATTCGTTCACCAAAAATGGTAGCAACTATACACCAAAATAATTTTTACAGTGTAGTTGCCACCAATTTTGGTGTTGAAGTAAACTAAATATTTTTAAAGTGCATGTAGTTACATTTTTTTATTTACTTTTTCACTGTTATAGTTTTATTTATTTATTTATTTTTAATTATTCATTCATTTTTTTGTTTGTTTACTGAGAACACGTGTTTTCAATCGCCTAAGAGTCAACCCATGGCTTCATTGCAGAAACATATATTTAAAAAAAAACAAAACCTACATACATTTAACTACAATTCCGTAATTGAAAATATATTTAGTTTTCCTCAACACCAAAAATGGTTGGTGGCTATACACTAAATCTTCTTACAGAAGCCTAGCAGTCAAACCTGTCTTCTCAGATTATCAGGATCTTCAATTATCAGGAATTACCTTCTGGTTAGATATTCTATTCAAACATCTTGGATAACTCCTTAATAATTTAAAGACATTATTAATTCAAATTGTCTACATATATGTGGATTTCAAACTGTGCATCACTCTGAAAATTATTAATGATTATTCTATGACAAGTATTATATGACAAAAAAAGGAAAACAAATTTATTTCATTTTGTTTGTATTTCCAGTACTGTTCCCTCAGAAAATAAAACAAAATATTAACGAAAATATTTTATAGGAAATGCAATAAATACTAAATATATATTACATATTTTACAATATATAATACTGTAATATTATACTGTTCAGATATATAATAGGACAGACAACTCAAAGACGATTTAAGTAGTTTGTTTCTCCCTACTTGAGACTTGTTCCTGGTATTAGAGGGAAAAAAGCCGAGAAGAGACATAAAGAACATGAGAACTGGACAGTAATTGCTCCATTTCCTGGTACGTCTTTTTAACTGTGATTCAAGTAACCGTACATTTTATTTCAGAAGATTTGTTTTCTCTTTCTTTTATCTTATTGAATAGTACAAAAACACTGAGAAATGCGCGTCTATACAACAATTTGAATTGGTTTCACTTTAACACTAAAGAAACGATTGGGGCTAATTTGGCCCCTCCTGTTTTTAATTGCCCTCTAAATCAAAAAAATAAATCAGAAAGTGTTGAGTACTTCTAACTTTTCATAATTTGATCTCATCTAAAGTGTTTAATTAATGATTCATGAGTTAGCCTTATAAAACCGTATGCATAGAAATTTATGCCTAGAATGATGGAGTATTGGTTCCTAAAGTGGTTTGGTAAGTATCCCATAACCCCAGATAGTTTTGGGTATAATGTACCTTTTGGTATACTTAAGATACCCCAGGTTCATTAAAAAAAGTGTTACAACATATCTATAATAATTATTTTTAGAGAAAAAGCAACTCAATTATCTAAGAAATTAATGTGTAAGTATAATTGAAAAGCCAGTATTTTACTTAATCAAATGTTTTCATTCATAAAATCGAATAAAATATCATAAAATTTCGATGATTAAGTCTATAATTTACTTCTATTAAGTTAATTATGATTATATTTTGTTGTAGATCAACTTCTAATTGTTCTACAGCAATCTATATATATATATATATATATATATATATATATATATATATATATATATATATATATATATATATATATATATATATATATATATATATATATATATATATATATATATATATATATATATATATGAGATGCCATTCGTGGGGGAAGTGATCCAGTAAAATATTTATCTAGGGTTTCTAACTCATTGGCCAGTGTGTGGGCGTAAAATTAGTTAAATTTTCTTCAAACGTCATAAAAAAAATAGTTAGAAAAAAAGAAACTATATCATGTTTGTGATTTTCAGGTACACTAAGAAAAAAAAGTATCGTCAAAACTACCAGAATATGGTAAAATTTTACCGTGTTTCTGGCTCTATGGACACATCAAAAATTTTGGTTATTTATAACAAAGCGCTTTGGTGATTTTTTAAAATTAACATTAAATTATAGTTTCATAATATGTGATAAAATTTGGTAAATTTATCATTATACCTAAAAGCATGACATAAAAACCGTTTATTCGGTTAACTTTGTTTTTCAGTTTCGCATTTTCTACTGAAGTGTGGTTTATGAGAAAAATAATTTTGAAAACCAGAATTTATGGTAAACTGTTACGTATGAACGGAGAAATTTATGAACATCTGAAAGCGAAAATTACCAAACTAATGATATCAAAACCGTTATATTTTAATTATATATATGTAATATTTTAATTTTATATAATAGAATTATAGTTTTTTATCAGAAACATCATTAAAATAGATTATGGTAATTTTTTCACCATGTCAGTTTTTATATGTAATTATTACTCTTAAAGAAATTTTATTCTTTTTATTATGCAATAAATTCAGTCTACGTTAAAAAAATATTTTTTTTAAAAGATACTTTTTTTTGATCATTTTTCCTTTTTTAATTTATTACTTGCGTTATCTACGTAGTTAAAACAGTTTCTTACAATAAAAACAATTCACAAAAAATATTTATGCATATATTTATTAAAATAAAAAAATTACATAGCTTTGTCTAGTAGTTTAAAAGTAATTAACACTTAATAAGCTTAACATACTCCATTAAAAAATAAATTTGCGAAGCATTACAAAAAGAGAAGAAAAAGATTTTTCTGATATTGATTAAAGAAAAGAGTGAAAATATTTTTTTTTTAATTTGTGAAATAGAAAATTTATTATATTTCTAAAGTGAGTTAGTTAAAGGAGGAAAAAAAATTGAGATTGGAAATTACAACACTGAAATCACTTGAAAACATATTATTACTAAGTGAACTTATAATGTAAAAGTTATTTCATATTTCTAAGGAAATCAATTTAATGATATTGTTCTCCAGAAAAGTTAGTTATTATGCTTTCTTGTATCAAGATTTTCTAGCCTTCATTTTAAATTAAATGAAAAAATTTCATTGATTTAAAAATACTGTTAAAATTCAATTTAAAGCAAAAGTTGTATATTATTTATCGATAACTTCGTAGAGAAGGCGTATAGAGAAAAGAATATATGAAAGATATTGTTTGCAATTTCGCATTTTAAACTATATTTTTAACTATATATTTTATATCGGAAGTAAATGAAATACAAAAATGTGCTTGCATAGAAATAAATTAAAAGTGAAGGTAGGTTTATTTTTTTACTACACACTCATCAAAATCAATGTTTGGGAACGACGAACGATTTGAAACAACATTTAAAAAATAAAACATGTTTTAAACTAAATAAAAATTACTAGTGGGCTGTGCCCCCTGCTCGCTAACGCTCGCCAACCCCAGAAAATTGCTACGCAATCTTATATGGTTTGCTCCGTAAACCAAGCTCGCTTCGCTCGCTACTAACTTAGGTACATTGCAAATGCACAAAATTCTAAGAATTCAAAACAATCATTCAAATCCATATAACAACTTTTTTTTAAAAAAAAATTACATCTTTTTAGTAAATACTGAGTCATTAAAATAAATTTTAATTCAAATAAATGACATGTAATTCTAAACCTATTAGAAATGTGCTATAGTATAAAAGTATAAAATCTTAATGCGTAACAGCACGACTGAGACTCATTTTTCAATGAATAACTAATAACAATAATAAAACAAATAAGTCCGTGATATAAATCAAAAATCTTAAAATAAATTCGTGAAAAAAAGCGCTCTCGACAAAATACTAAAATAGAGATCTATCGACAAAGACCACTCACTTCTGCCTAGTTAAATAGTATGAGATTGCCGCAGCTGATAGGGTGAATTTCGGGAGAGATCATATTTGGTGAGACGCTCTGGTTATTTCAGTTTCCGTTTTTAAAAGCGCTATATGTTGAGCCACCTGAGCTAGATTTGGCATGTGACATTTTTAGCGGCAATCATTGGTCGATTTTCTAGTGTTGCCATTCAGGGAGTTATAATGAGGTTTTTTTTGTCGCCATGCAAGAGAAATATATATATAGATTTTTTCAAGTATAAAAGTACAAATAATTGATTTTCGTGCTTGTTATAATGGGGTGGGTATTTTTAAAAAGTATGAAAAAAACTGAAAAAGAAGCGATTGTCCACACTGTAAAAAATTTTAGTGCATCTTTACATTCTCTTTGTTTTTGGAAGCTCTATCACCAAGGAGAATAAAAAGACATAGTTTAAGTGCTTTACACTTGAAGCAATGCGATGATTTTAAACTACATATATAATCTTTCCGCTAAAAATTATCTGGGCTTTAGACCAGACAAATAACTTAAATATTTTAAAAACTATTAAACTTTTTTCAAAAATTGCCAATTTGGCAACAGTTCTCCGCCTAAATGAAAATTAAAAAACCACTGCCGTATTCTCAGCATTTTGCAACTTTACTCTGAGCCCAAGCAATGCAGCATTAGATATTTAAATAACTAATAGCTTTTAAACATCTAAAATTAGTCTAGCAGCATTAGTCTAGCTTTTAAATATTTAAAAACTAGACACAAACGCTTTTCATTTTCACAAAACTGTTGCTTTTCCCCATATTCACGCTTTGCGCCATTTTCAAAATAAGCATAGACAGCGCTGGCTTTAGATAGGCTGAACTTAACCTAAAAATCATGAGTAAGAGTTGCAAACTTACAGCAGTTATAAAAATAGCATATTATTCGAAAATAGGCATTATTTCATGTTACGACGGAGTCTTCGAAATACAGCCTTAAAATGGTGTAAGTGAAAAGCTATACAAAACTATTGGATCTTGTGTTTCACTGCACATGCACATTCATTTCAATGCTGTTTCAAAGCTGCTGCCAATCATTTTATTTTTGTTATTCAGTAACACTAAAATTTATAAATTCATTAAGATAAAACACACGTAAGAGTCAATAAAGTTATTTTTACAATACAATATAAAAGCTCAGGGGATAGAGCATTCGCCCTCCAATGAGATGAGCTGGGTTCGAATCCCAGAGACGGCAAGTAGATATGAATTCCGCATCCGACTCGCACCGACCACAGTGCTGACGTAAAAATTTATTAGAGTTCAGTCAGACTAACCGCGGGAGGTTTTCGTGGTTTTCCTCTTCATGTAACGCAAATGCAGGTTAGTTCCTCCGCGAAGGCAAATTTCTCCCAATACTTGATCCAAGAATTCCTTTGTCTTCAGGTTTGGGTTCAAAATTACAAAGTTGCGGAGTTGAGCATTAGTATTCGTTAACACGAAAATTAGGTCGGCTGTTCAACTCCAGTTATAAAATAAAATATAAAGTAATTTAGAAGGCATGTATACAACATTGCTAGAAATTTCTCGATAAAAATGGTTAAATAACAATTTATGTAATTATGTAACAATTTATGTATTTTAACATATTCAAACAAAACAGTCATATAACAGTAAATAAGATGGCATTCGAACTGTTAACTGTGAGAAGAATAGTTAACTAACTGTTTTAAACTAATATGGTTAAACAACCAGAATTTTTTCGCATCAACTAGGCCCACCTAATGAAAGTACTTAGTTCCTTGCAGCTCAGCTGGAAGCATAGTATAGCCGAGAGAACTAATGTGTCGATCTTATGACAGGATTCCAAATTCCAGTGTTAACACCACCATGTTTCCTCTCTAAATAAAATGGTCTTAAAACTGCTCACTGTGAGAAAAACTGTTTAAAAACTTCTTTCACCTGATACGGTTAAACAACCAGAATTTTATCTGGGGCCTGCCGTTCTAATTAGGCCTACCTAATAAAGCCCCTTAGTTCCTTGCGGCTGGGTGGATATTATATAGAAGAGACAGCATATCTGCCAATCTCATGACTGACAGAACGAAGGTTCGAGTCCCAGCTATGGCAGCACAATATTTCTTCCATTTTCTTCAATACATGAAGAGTTTCTAATCTCTTGCACTCTTCAATTTTTGACCCTAAATTATTATTATGATACCCTCATTAATGAAAAGATGACAGCACCATAAAGCTACTTAACACAGGAACGTTTGGTATTTTCCATCTCTTACTATGGGTAAAACAACCAGATAAACTAATAAACTACATTCCACAGTTCATTTGATGAAACACAACTCAACCGGAACCTAATTCCAATGTACATTACCTAATGCAAAGTTTTGTATTTGCTAGTTTTGTATTCATGGTTATTTAACAATTCCAGTAGTAAACGGTTTCAAATCCGTAAAGGTAAAAAATTCTCTTTACAATAAATTTTACGGGTAATTGGAGGGACGGAGACCACTACCAGTTATTTTAGAATAAAACTTCGAATAGTGTAATTCATAAAATAAAATTAGCTTGCAAATCAAATATATGCGTACCACAGAGCGAATCTAAAGACGAATTCGTGCTAGACTTAATAGAACAGAAGTGGACAGAAAATTAAACTAAATAAAAATATTTAATACAATTTTCAGAGATTTAAAAAGTAAAATATAATTTTCCTTATTACACAATTAAAAACATATACACCGAAGAGCCATTACATTATGACCACCCTCCATCTATAACAATGGGCTCGCCCAGGTTTTCATGGTTTCTCGCCCAGGAACAATGTTTTCATGGGGCACATTAGGACCCATAATCCCCATAGAACAATCCTTGACGTCTGTAAGCTACTTGAACATAGTTGCAGACCAGGTTCTCCCATTCATGGCAACAGTTTTTCCTGCGGGGATGGTGTTTACCAACAGGATAATGCACCATGTCATCAGGGTCGAATCGTCACGGATTGGTTCGAGGAACATTCCAGTGACTTTCAAGTCATGTCTTGGCCCCCAAATTCCTCTGACCTTAATCCAATAGAGAATTTGTGGTACAACTTGGAAAACCAAATTCGTGCTGCCACGCTACCCCCTCACAATGTGAGGGAATTGCAGGACCAGTTGGTGAGCGCTTGGTACCAGATACCTCAGACTACCTATCAGCACCTTGTGGAATCAATGCCACAGCGGGTGCTAGCAGTTTTGGGGGCTAAAGGTGGTCCTAAATGTTATTAGCAGGGTGTCCATAATGTAATGGCTCCTCGGTGTATATTTCAATGGCAAAATTGTGTCTCTTTTGATGAATATCAGCGTAGAAAACCGACAACAACTCTCGCCATTTCATTCTGGACTACTAACAAACAACTAGCCATATTCTACTTGGTTTTTTAGCGTTGTTTGACATTTAAAACGCGCCAATATTGATGTTTTTCCTCGCAACTTCTAAAACACCTTAAATTTTTGTATTATTATGAGAGTATGGTTTAAAAATACTCGTATAATAATTAAATATAGCCCTTTATTAAGTTTGGTACAAATGTGCACGTTATCAATATTCAAAGCACCGAAATTACAGTTTCACTGTGAACTTATTTTTATGAGTGTATATTGCAAAAATATGTATATATTATTCTTTTAATAGTATTTCATTAATTAATCTTTAACGCTTGCGCTATTGGAGCTTCACAGCGTATGCGTGAAAATTTTCCTACAAAACATTTTGACCATAAGGGATAAAATATAAAGCTCGTATTATGCACTTAACGTAAGTGAAATGTTATGCAAAAACTCTTCAATAACTGTGTGAAGGAGCTTGCCAAATGATAGTAATCTTCATTGATGTTGTAGTTTTCTTAAAGAAAAAGATTATTTTCATGTTACGCGATAAGCTAAATTTGAAGTTCTATGCATTTGCTTAGAAGAAAATAGTTAAAATATTTTATAAAACGCCATTATTTAATGACTTTCTCTCGTGATAAAAAAATATATATGAAGCGAAATGTAACCTCCATTATTGTAAATGACAAATGGAATTTACAAACTTTGTACGCTCCATTTAAAGTATAAATGTGATCTATAAGTCTCAATTATTCAAGTTCAAATCACGATAATTTCTAGATAAAGAACAAATATTTTTAGCAACACGTAATTTATGTCAGAAATAAAGTTAATTGAAACTTTATATAATTCGAAAATAATTTTGAACAAGCTCTTTAGATTATCTGCTAACGAGACGTGCTAGATACTGAATTTGTTTGTGCTTTGGAGTAGGTACGTGACAGTGAGTTTAAAAAAGTTTAGATGGGGATAGTGAAAGCGTCTGAGTCTCCTCATTTCTGTAACACGAAAACATCCCTTGCAACTAGCTTGGAAATAAATTTTTATTGATTTTTATTGGTAATATTTTATGGATAATTATAAATGAAGCATTTCTGAATATTATTTTATTTTATAAATAGATTAAAAAAGAAAATCCTATATGTGTTTTTACCCTATAAAAGTTTTAAAAGTTGATAATGCGTTAATCTGTAAAGACATATTTTTAGCTTTAAAAATCTACCATGCATTTATCGTACTTACGCCATAGCAATGTGTCGAGAATACGTACGTTAGTTCATCGAAAAATATTATCTTAATATCTTTAACGCTATTAGATATTAAATTAAATTTTTCAATTTATTGCTTTTTATTCAATTTACTGCATATTGAATTATTTTTGATTGATTTGTTTCAAATTTTGTATCTTGCTATGCAAAATTACATTCTTTAAAATGATGTAAAAAATTTTATACCTTACCGTTTAAAAAAATTTAAATAATAAATACTAAACATTTACTGAAGTTTATTTTTTGCATGGAATTACTTTTTACGAACGAATTTTATAATTGTATGCAATATTTTTCAATTCGCTTAGAATGTTCTCGAGCCTTGGGTTCCATGCCTTGGATTGTTCTTTTGATCAAACTATTAGAACCATATTTTCTAGTTAGTCTTTATCTCCTATATTTTGGGATGCGAATCCGCTGAAATAAGTATGCTTTAATAATTATTAGTATTTATTAGTAGGAGAAAGTATGCTTTAGTGCCTGATTTCGTTATTTATAATATCGCTTGCGTCAATTAATTTGCCTGATTGAGATCACTCCCTCGAATCATTAAGATTGAGTTCTAGAACATGAAGATCTGTTTATTAGATCAAAAGTTGTTCAGAGGTGTCTGTTGTATAATAGAATGCCTCATACGAGTCTTTCTATATTAAATGATAGGCCTAAAACAGATGTCTCTTATTAATTTTAAGACGTAGAAATCATTCTGACACAAAGAGCCATAAAAAGTTAAAAAGCCAGTTAAAAAATTAGTTTCTGAAGTTAATGGGCAATAATTCTTAGAGAAGTACGCATTAAAAAAATCCCAAAAATTTCCCAGCGTCTGAATGGCGTCATCTTTTTAGCAAATCAAAATCTCTAAATTTTCCCATATGAATGATATTTCATTAAGATATGGATATTCTTGCAACCAATTCCCTTTCAGAATCTCACTTTAAATATCAGGAGCTGCAAAAATTCATGGCTTTTCATATTTTCATGCCTTGATAAATCTGTGCCAAATCCCAACATCCCTGCCATGGAAATCCCACCAATATAATCCATGCAAACATCCAATTGAACACTGTTAAATAAATTTATATATATATATATATATATATATATATATATATATATATATATATATATATATATATATATATATATATATATATATATATATATATATATATATATATATATATATATATAATAAATAAATACAAGAAAACACGAAGAAAGTTAAGAAAAACAATAAGTTTCATTTATTGCGCTTAAGCTGCAAGTAAACAGAACTCATTAGATAAGTTCAAAATGAAGAATAAAACAAAGAAAAATTATAGACATATGAAGAAAAAAAGGGGGGGGATAATAAGTAAAAAAAATAAAAAACAACAGTTTATTAAAAAAATGAAAGGTTAATTATTTACTAAAAATGCCTTTACTAAATAATTTCCTTTGTTAATCTATACAGTTTTTCCATGTGCAAATCCATTTCGGGCAAATCCGTGGATAAAATTGTTTGCCAAAAATTTCTTTATTAATTTATACAATTTTCCATGTGCAAATCCATTTCGGGCAAATCCGTGGCTAAAATTATCTACTAAAATTTTTTCTTTGTTAATTTTTTCATGTGCAAATCCATTTCGGGCAAATCCGTGTTAAAATTATCTATTAAAAGTTTTTTCTTTGATAATTTAAATAATTTTTCCATTTGCTAATCCATATCGTGCAAATCCGCGGCTAAAATTATTTGCAAAACAAGCAACTTATGTTTCTCTTTTCTATTTTATATTTTTTCTTAAATAAACATCTATCTTCTAAAACTATTTATGATCAATTTTTAAAATTATCCAGTATAATATTACCTTGCGCACATCCATTTCGGGCCCATCCTTGGTAACTAACAAATCAAAACTCAGAATAACAAATCCCTTCAGCAGTGCAGTAAGAACGACACTTTAAAACCCTCTTGTTACACTCAATTTGCGCTTTTATTTTCATATTTTGTAATCTGGCAATATTTCTGCGAAAACATTTTTAAATCATTCTTGAAAAATATCCGTCCATGTAAGTTTATCTCATTTTGCTACTCGCTTTATAGTCCCCCCTTTTTAATGTTTTTTCTTTTTATTTTATTTTATTATCTGTTTTTACATGTTATTTTTACTTATTTTTACTTTTTGTGATCTATTTTATTTGTTGTTATTTTTATAAAAAAAAAATTTGAGTGCTTCTCACACTATTGTATTAATATATTTTGCTTTGGCCTTATTGATACAATATCAGAAAGCACTCTGCTTTGCGGATATAATCGTGTGGGCTGAAGAAAAGATTATATCTTTTTTCCCGGTTTTTTATTTAACCTTTCATTTTTTTTTAATGAACTGTTGTTTGTTATTTTTTTACTTATTATTCCCCCCCCCCTTATTTTTCATATGTCTATAATTTTTCTTTGTTTTATTCTTCATTTTGAACTTATATATATATATATATATATATATATATATATATATATATATATATATATATATATATATATATATATATATATATATATATATATATATATATATATATATATATATATATATATATATATATATATATATATATATATATATATATATATATTAGTATTAAAATGAGGCAGAAACAAAACCTTCATCGAAGCCTGTCAAATTACTAAGAAGGAAAGCGAGATCAAAGCAGATTTGTTTGCTTAAGGAATTTAGAAGAAATGTATAAAAATCTCCTTTACTCTGTTTTGTTTTCGGTTCCATGAGGATTCTTCCGATTCCGAAAGCATTTTTTTATTAATAATAAACTATGACCTCCAATTACTTTTTGAAATAGTTATTTTATAAGGATTCTAAAAATATTACAGAGACTGTTATTTGCAAAGCATTGCCTAAACATTGTTTAAAAATATTGGAAAGTTGGTCATTCGTGTATGATTATAGTCCAAAAATATTGTTGAGAGGACGGACATTGGTGTATAAATAATATCTAAAAGTATATCAAAAGTGGTCATTGGTGCATAAATACTGTCAAAAAATGCTTTAAACGCAGCGATCATTGATGTATAAATATTGCAGTGGTAGCGTACATTGGTGTTAATTGGTATATTGTATTGTATATTGGTGTACATTGTCTAAAAGTATTACAGAGCTGTCACAGGTGTATGAATATTTTCTAAAAATATTGCAGAGGCGGTCATTGGTGTATGATTATGATCTAAAAATATTGTAATGGCTGCAAACTTTAGCGTATGAATATTGTCTAAAAATATTGTTTAGGTGATCACTGGTGTATAAATGCTCTAAAAATATTATAGAGGTGGTCAGTTGAGTATGATTGTGGTCTAAAAATATTGTAGAGGCTGTCATTTTTGTGTAAATATTAACTAAAACTATTTTGGAGGTGGTCATTATTGTATTAAAAATGTCTAATAATATTGTAGAGGTGGTCATTAGCATATAAATATTGTAGTTGCGAAACGACTCGCTGTATAAAATTTTATTCTCAAATCTTTGTTTAACATCTTATCACATGTATTTAGAGAATATTATTGTTTGTGATATCAATTTAAACGCAGATTTAAGTTAATTTTTCCAACAGTGTACCTCCTAAATATTTCTTTTCTAAATTATTTATTAAATTACGATATATAAATAAAAATAATATGATAGTAAATAATATAAAATAAATAAAAGATGACCGATTAACAAGAAAAATTTTGAAGCACAATATCTTAACGTAATTACAAATTTCAGTAAGCCTACACTATTATTTACAGCCAGCAACTGAAACAACTTCTTGGAACGCAATTCAAAAAATCGTGGAATGATTTTCATTCTCCAGAAAATGTTATGCCCCAGCATATTATTATATTTTTCAAAACTCTTTCTTAATATTATTAATGTATTGAAATATTACATATGTAATGAACGCTGAAGTAGTATTTTAATCATTATTGTTATTACATATGGTGAATAAAACATGGTAAAAATAAGAAAAAAGAATTCATACTGAAAAATAATTACTTTTTATTATGAATTAGTGGTTAATGCATACAAATCCAGAAGGGGAAAATTCAAAACTAATTCCTAGCCCGATTTTTATATCTCTCGTGATTAATGCTATAGCACAAATGAAGATAATAAAAAGAGTATCTGAACTATCCAAAAGGATCTCTTAAAAAAATATTTTTCAATAACGAAAATTTTAAGTTCTAAAAGTTTGCAATGAAGTTCTGAATGTGAATAGTTTAAAATTTGAACTTTTCTATGAGTTTAAAGACAATAAAACTGCCACTTTTATTATTTTTCCTGGCAAAAATTCGCAAGCTAGCTTAAATAAAAGAAGCTTTTAAGCACGTCACAGCTGCGAAAACACAATGACATACCTCGATTCTTACGCGCCACTTTGCAGTATAGAGTCAAAGTTTAAAATGCAATTTTAAAAAAAATGCTAAAAAGCAACTTAAGGTGAAATCATTCACTAACCGTGCTTTTTAAGTAAATCTATTTGGTAGTTAACAGCATGATTTATAATATATAAAGACAACCGTTCGCGAATTTCATAAATTATCATCAAATATTTCTAGAACTTTTTAGAAAATTTAGAATTCTATCATTGTTTATAAATTACTGATATGCATTCAATAAAAAATATAATGGAATAGAAAAGCTCCACGTACACTTTTATACGCTCAACAAAGTCGTATAGAATAAAATAGAATTGAATAGAAAAAAGAATAGAATAGATTAGAAAGGAATAAAATTGAATAAAAAAATAGAATAGAATATAATGGATGCCATATATATTTTTATTTATTTGATAAAGTAGAATAGAATACAGAACAATAGTTACCACATATATTTTCAAAAGTCAACAATATAAAATATATTCAATACAATATAATAGGAGTCATATATATTCTCATATGTTCAACATAATAGAATAGAAAGAATAGTTGCTACGACTATTGTTATAAGTTCAATATAGAATAGAATAGAATAGAATTTCGTTAGTTTAAGGTCAAACCCTTTTCAGAGACAACAGGATGCATACTAGAACGAAAACAAGCACCTTAATTGGAACGAATGTAGAACAGTCATTTTTTAAAGGGAAACAAAAAAAAATTTGCTGAGCAGGAAGAAACGCGATATCAACACAAAATAAGAATACAAAGTTAGTAAATATAATACAAAGAATATCAAAACAAGCCTTGACAACTAATTTGTTTCAGATCGAAATCCGTTTAGAAACGATAGCAAGGACAAGGAAATAATACTAATATAAAACTGCTGTAAACTTTTGCTGTAAAAAATAGGAAAAGTATATTATTAAAAGAGAAATATAAAATATATTGCCGAGAATAATAATAACGAAAAAACACAATGTATATCACAAAATCAAAAATATAAACCAAGTCAGAGTGGTACAGGTATATGGATAAAAGGGTAACCAAAATGTTCCAAGAGTCGCCCTTAGGGCATTTCTTTAGAATCCTCGAAAATAAAGACTTGCTTGACAAGGACTTATAAGTCGAACTTTGTAATGAGCACGCAAGACTGCATATGTATGAGTAAACAAGTATGTAAACAAGTCTGCATAGATATGACAAGTCTTCATACGTATGATAAAATGAAATAGAATACAATACAATATAATAAACGTCATATATATTTTCATATGTTCAACATAATAGAATAGAAAGAATAGTTGCTACGACTATTGTTATAAGTTCAATATAGAATAGAATAGAATAGAATTTCGTTAGTTTAAGGTCAAACCCCTTTCAGAGACAACAGGATGCATACAAGAAAGAAAACAAATAAATAAATGTTTTTAATAAATATAAATAAACAGATATAAAGAAATAGATATGAACAAATAAATATAAATAAATAAATATAAAAAATAAGTATAAAAATTATAAATCACCGCTAATGAGTGAATAGTTGACCACTTTGAAGACTGAGGACGTACCGAGAGTGCTCGGTATTGTCCTCTTTAAACTATTTTACTTCGTGCGCAGATAGTCAGGCTACCAAAACGAAAGAGTCATTCCCTCTGCAAGGATTAAAAATTATGATGGCATGTCTTCGAATCATCATCAGTGATTTTTCCCAGACTATCGCAAAGGAGACCAACGTATACATCCCTATTAGTGCTATGTAAATAAATTACTACAACCACTACTACAAAATAGTTATTGAACCGAAGTAGTTTAACCATGTCCAGGCATTTACATTTTTACTAATACGCATTTAATTTTTTTTATTATTAGATGTTAATTTATACCCTGCGTAGAAACAAAAACAACTATTCGATGAAAAACAAAGTTAACAAGTGTTGACTAAATAAAATAAAAGTTATCAAACCGAACATCTTTGCTTCATCTCAAGTTATTGTTAAAATTGTCAAATTTTTGGTTAAAATTACCAAATTTTACAACATTTACTATTTTGTTTTCATGGCGTTGGAAAAAAGATTATTTAGCTAGCAGCCAAATAAATACATAATATCAGCAATGAAGCGAAATAACATTATAAATTAACATAAGCTTGCGCAATATAATTTTAATCTAAACTCGAAAAAGCTCTGAAAAATCGCAACTGCGAAATTAAAATTCCCTTACTGAAATGCCTTAAGCTTAGGAAAACATATTTTGTTTCTCCCAAAATAAGAAAATAAGAATGATGTAACTGACACTATAACGTCAACAAAATATTTTTGTTTCTGAAACAATTTTTAGAGAAGATTATTATTGTTCATTAATGGTTGTAACATTTTCAATTATATTTTTTAAAAACAATACTGAATAGTTTGTTATTTTCAAAAGATTATACACATCAAAATAACTAAAAGCTGTTGTAATGTGAATGTCACTTTATTTCGGACACATCAATTTTATCTTTATATTACCCAATAAGTTTTTTTTTTCTAAATTTTGGTAGAATTTTTTTTTTATTATTATTTATCCATTTATAGAAACAATGTAAAATTGCTTGTCGTCGTCTGGGTAAAGAACTGCAAGCGCGATTTGAAGTATTAGATTAGATTTAGATTTAGAGGATGGGCAGCTCTAAAGAGCGGGGCACGTGTACCAGAGGTATATTATACCCAAACCCTAAATCATGATTAGCAAGAAAGCCTTATGGCTGAAATAAAATTCAGCAGACACCTTACAGTAACATCTTGCAGTTCCCAGAACCCAATGCAGTGCTGTACCAAATGCTCAAATCTTTGAGCAGAATAGACCTCACAATCACATAGTATGTGTCGTGAAGTCTCCTCTTCAAGATGACAACATCTACAAAGAAGATTAGATTCAATACCCATTACGTATAGGTGTCTCCTGAGGATACAGTGTCCAGTGATACAACCAATGATCTTCCTCAAACTGTTCCTGTTTAGCCTATGAAGCTCTTTTTGACGTACACTGGGACAGTCACGATTCAGCTCATTAGCTTATCTCTGACCGTTTGTGTTGCGCGCGCCATTGCTCACGGGCAATTTTGCCATAGAGCTTGAATATAGATGCCCTGAATGATGTGGAAGAAATTCCCAAGGCTGGTTCAGGGCCCCAGAAAATCGCACTGGAGCCAGCTCGTGCTGCTTCATCAGCTAGATCATTTCCAAGAATATCCATATGTCCGGGTACGTACCCAATGTGTACCTTATTATGAATAGAAAGGTCACAGAGGACCGAGAAGCACTCCCACACTAGTAAAGAGGTGAATTTACACTTTGATAGTGATAGGAGATCAGCTTGACTGTCGAAACAGATGTGGATAGGCATATTTTGATATTCCCGGTCTAAGCATAGCTTGCAGCGCCAGATAATGGCGTAGACCTCTGCCTGAAAAACAGTGGCATAACTTCCTAAGGGAAAGTGAAGTTTGGTACCATCATTGGAGCGATAAATTCCTGCTCTTGATTTGAGACCAGGCCCTGAACCATCAGTGTACCGTATTAGACATTTGCCTTTAAGCCACCGAGGTGAATTTAGCCATTCATCTTTAGTATGAAAATGGATATTGAAGGACGTTTTGAAAAGCATATCTTAGTGACATGTAATCCCTAGGCATAATAAAAGAGGGAGCATCCACCACTTGTGAAACAAGGTAACCCTATGACAAGTGTTTGGAGTATTTTTTTCATAGGCCAAGGTTCATAAGACGCTTAATAACTATCTGAGTTTCAGCTTCAATGCGTAGATTCAATGCGAGACGCCCAAGTAAGCTCTCCAGAGCAGCTGTGGGAGTGGTGCTGAGACAGCCTGACAAGGCTACGGGGACCATTCTTTGTAGTCAGTTGAGATTAGACCTGACGGAGTTCAACCTAGTCCTGGACCACCAGACTATTGCACCATATGTGATGATAGGATTCATGATGATTGAGTATATCCAGTAAACTATCTTGGAGGATATTCCCCTGATTTTACCAAGAGCATTTCTGCAAGACCAGAAAATGTTCTTGGCCCAGCTGATACAGTATTCAAGATGATAACCCCAGCTAAGTTTGGAGTAATAATAAACCCCGAGAAACTTGACATTCTCAGTGAGTTCTAATCTATGGTCTAGGTAATATACATTACCTAGATTGAGACGCCTTTTTCTAGTGAGAGCTATAAACTTATCTTTGGAGTATACAACTAGGGAGTTAAAATACAGAACACTTAACTTTTTAAACAAAGTATTTCTTTCACAATTTAAGTAGAATTTTGGATTAGTTGGCTAGATTTGTATTGATATTCCTTGTATTGTATTTACTAATTTTGTATTCTTATTTTGTGCTGATATCGCGTTTTTTCCTGCTCATCAATTATTTTTTTTATTCCCCTTTAAAAAATGACTGTTCTGCATTCGTTCCAATTAAGGTGCTTGTTTTCGTTCTAGTATGCATCGGTTTAGTTCAGGATGCATCGGTCTAGTATTTCGCCAAATGAAAATTATCCAACGAGAGTGTTTCTTGTTGCTATGTTGGTTAGTAATCCCACAGTTATCAATAGTGAGTCCATATTCTAGGGGTGCACACGACCCTGAATTTATACCCCCAATATATATATATATATATATATATATATATATATATATATATATATATATATATATATATATATATATATATATATATATATATATATATATATATATATATATATATATATATATATATATATATATATATACCCTCCAACTGCTACGGAATTTCCGTAGTTTCAGAACTCTTTTCTGACGGTAGCAAAATTAATGTCTTAATATTTAAAAAAAATTAATTTTAGCATAACTTGTCCACTATTACTTATAAAAGTGCAGGCCATATGACTAGATTCTTAAGTTCTGATAAAAGTTTTATGAGAGATCCATCTGCTTTAAAAATTTCTACTTTGGTTCGCTACCACTAGAAAGAATTATTTTCAAAATCCTCATAAGTTGGAGAGTATGTATATATATATATATATATATATATATATATATATATATATATATATATATTGTGAAAATAAAAATAGTTTCTTAAAAAAAGTATACTTTTTATATTTTTAAATAAATTTAAATAATTAAAAGTATTTAACTTTCTGCAAATATCTTATTAAGTTTACTGATAAAAGAAACTTAGTGCTTAGAACACTAATGTTTGTATAAAAAATTATCATATTTGCCACTAAATATGCGTGCGGCCTTTCGTCAATCTACCTGCTGTGCAAGCGGCCCTTCACTCAAAAAGTTTGTGTACCCCTACCGATGACAAACCACATCAGAAGAGTATGACAAACCATAAGCACAAAAATTTCTTGGTGTATTGATGAATGACCTGTTAAAATTTATAACTGAACAAAATACTTAGTTGCTTCATTTGCATCTTAAATTATAATGATTGAAAAAGCCTTCATGTTTCGAGCAGTCAAAGATAGGCGCCTAATTTCAAGACTCTCCGGACGTTAATGAAGAAAACAAAATACATTTGAAATGAGGAAAAAGCCAACAACAAAAGAAGCAAATTATGGGGAAAAGCAAAAGTAGAAAAAAAACTGTCTAATTAATATTCAGCTAGTATATAAGTGGTATTTAAAAAATAGAAAACATTCATTTTTAAAGTAAATCAATGGTCGTTCACTTTTAAAATGTTGAATAGGAAACTTTAAGAAAATTATTATTATATGAAGTTAAAAACAAGCTTAAATTCAATATATATTTTAGTCCAAAGTGCCAGTGAACAAAATATTTCTTTCTGATATTCAAAAAAATTAATTTGTTTACTTATTTATTAGTTACTAAAAAATCAATTAGTAGAAGGAGAGCTATGTAACGATATCTATTGTTAAAACAAATGAGGAATAAATTAGAGAAATTTTTCGGAAGAGAAAATTAGAGGAATAAATTAGAAAATTAGAAAAAAAGAAATCTCTAAAGTGAGTAAGTTATATTCAAACTTCTTACAGAAAGAGTAATCGAATTAAAGATTTAAATTCTTCTTTAAAAAAATAAAGATTAGATTCAATGAGGATATGAAACCTATTTTATAGCTTTAAGACTGAATAAAATAAAAATTGTAAAATTCACATATTTTACAAAACTTTGTAAATATTTTTAAAATTTCATTCGATTTAACTATAATACTAATTATTTATCATATGCTCGCTTAGCTAGTTATATTATCTTTAATAAAAGCGTTTTCAGAAATAACAGTGTTTAGTTTCGCACTTAATCAATTGATTCTATTGAAGTTTTACTAGGCAGAGAATGTGGTATATGATACATTTATTGAAAATATATTTACCATCTTATAATGGCTATTACCTAAGGCAAATTACTCCTCCATAATTGTTGTTTCCTCATTTTTATAAAACTACTTTCAAGAATTTGTTGCTATAAAAGTGGCAAAAATTATTGAAATTCATTAATGAGTTTTTCTTACAAGTTTGAAAAATGTTTTGACAATCTTTCTAAGATTTTTGAATAAAAATTAAGACAAAATGTGAAAAATGAAAATATTTTTAATTTTCTCCCATTTCGAAATGATTTTCTTTATCATAACAATTTTTCTTCCCAAAACGTTCGATTTCTTCAGGGCTTTATTTAATTTTTTTGTAATAGTTAATCTCTTTTAGACTTTCACGAATAACTAAAAAATTTCTTGTAATTAATTATATGCTTAGGAGCAATATTGTTTTGAGTAGATAATTATACTGATTACGTTAAAACTTCTAAAAAATATCTGGATGACATAAACAAGACAAATTTTGTTGGTTGATGAATTAAGGTTTATGTGAAATTAAAAATATCATTTTTAATAAAGGGCCTTTAAATTTAAACATTTTATTTAAGTATAAACATTAGGGTAATTCCTTCTGAAATTATTGTACTATAGAAATAAATCTTTAAAAACGTTGGCAAAAAAATGGTTATCAGCAAAAATGGTTAAATAGCAATTCATTTAATTGTTATTTTGCCATATTCAACCGAAACTGTAACCATAAGAAAGATTATGTTCAAATTGTTAAGTGAGCGAAGAAACGTTCATTGTTTGTTCTAACCTAATACGGTTTAACATCCAGTATTCTATCCTCGCACTAAATAGGCCCACCTTATGAAGCCATCTTGTTCCGTGAAACTGAGGACATACTGTAGCTGAGAGTGCTAATCGGTCGATCTTGATCGATTGAACATATTTACTTGAATGTTTCGTTGATACTACTTTTTAGTGCTAAAAAATTTTGGGTGTTTGTATTTTTTTTCATTAAACGTATTTATTTTGATCAAAACAAATAGAGAAAATTATCGAGTTTATGTACATATTTTAAAAAAAAAAAACAAAAACAAATTTAAAGCATAAAAAAATTGCTTAAAAATATTGCCTCTTATAATTCAGCACACCTCCCTCCATCCCCATGCTCTAAATAACTGGATTTTTCTCAAAAGGGGGGGGGGGCGTTGAAATGTTTTTTGCTCTTTGAGGGGGCGGCAACGTTAAAAAGGTTGAGAATCTATGCCCTATTAGAAACAATTTACGAACTATTACGAAATTATTATTCACGCATAAATGGCGTAGCACACTCTGAGCTCCATTGTACGTTTAAGTTTATGGCTTAGAAACTATGTTAGTCGTAAATGGTTACAAAATCATGTATTTTTGTATTTACGGTTTTTTTACCATACCAGTATTAAACGTGTTTAAAACCGTAAAGGTAGAAAAGTTTTCCTAACTTGTGGTTTATCGGATGGACAGGATGCTGGCGGTTATTTTACCGTAATTTCAGAATGAAAATACTAACTGTGCATATCAAAAGAAATCTGATGCTGCACTCACTTGAAAATATTTTAAATTCTTTATTATTTAATAATGAAATTTCTAAACATATATCATATAGGTAGCTTGGAAACAATTTCTTCGAAAAAAGGTTCAGTAGGAAAAATTGCCTAAACAGCTAATGCAACACGTCACAAAATTAAAAATATTATAACATCAGCTTCTTCAAAATTTCCAATCTTCTCTAGTTTAAAACTTTTTGCTCTAAAACTACTTTTAAGTGTCATACTTTATTAAAAGAAACAATAACGTAAAGATGAACGATGATTACAAAACTTTACACTTAATTAAATAAGTAACTTTTATCAACAATTACATCACAGAATATAAATGGTGCGAAATTTAAAACCTAATTCCCTTATTTCAATTTAGCAACGTAAAAACTTAATTCTACATAAAAAAAATTTCTCAGAAAAAATGGTTTTATTTAATAGTTATTTTACAATATTTAAAAAAACTGTCAAGTAACCATAAATAAGAAGGTATTGAAACTGTTAACTGTGAGAAAAACTGTTTTTTAAACTGCTTTCACCTAATACGGTTAAGCAACGAAAATCTTATAGCACCAATTAAGCCCATCTTATGAAGCCACTTAGTTCCTTACAGCTAGGTACACATTATTACCCAGAGGACAAATCTGTCATTTTTATGACCGATACGGACGGGTGTTCGAATCCCAACGCTGATACCACAATATATCCACATAAAAAGCTTCCAATGTCCAAGATTATTAGAATACGATACTCTCCTTTACGCAGAGATGACAGAACCATAAAGTTGATGAACACAAAAAAGGTTAATATTCTCCATCCCTTACGGTAGGTGAAACAAACAGATAAATTAATTAAACCCACAGTTCATTTGATATAACACAACTAAACCACTACCTAAATCAAATGCACATTACTTAATGAAAAGCCTAGCTCCAATGTCCATTTAATTTTCTTTTCGACTGTTTCGAACCATGTTAGTTGTAAATAATTTTAAAAAAGCGCATAGTTTTGTATTCACGCACTGTTAAAATTTTTATTCTAAAATTACGATAAAATTATTGGCAGCTGTCTGTCCATCCGATTAACCGTAAATTTTACGGTAAAGAACATTTTTTTTCCTTCGTGTTTTTTGAACCATTTACGACTAGCATTTTTCAAAGGCGTAAAACTTTTTTTTTTACTCAACTAGACATAGGAGCTCGGTTTTTCGTAAGGTAAAGGGCATTGGCTAGTGCCGGACACTGGAAATTCTTCATGTGTTGAAGGGAATGGAGGAAATATTGTGGTGTCAACACTAGGACTCGAACTCCAGTTCTGTCGGTCATGAGATTGACAAGTAGGCCAATACCTCCTACATCAAAAAGCCTCCACACGGTCTTTTATAAGTAGTCCGCGCAGACTATTTAAAAAGTGAACCAGTTGAGCGCATGAATCCAAAACCTTTTATAAAAGTAATTGAGAGAAATTCATCATATAAATTTGAGAATTGAATCTGTAGTGGTTGACAAGTGAATAAGACAAACCAATAATATTCAGAAATAAAACAAATTTTTAGTCATATATTTGCTACCACTTTCTTATTTTAACTAGATTTTGTATTAAATGACTCATTCGGAAAGTGTATATCCTTCACTGTGGTCTGATCGGACTACCTGTAAAAAACCGTGTGGAGGCGTTCAGTTATAGGAGGCGTCAAGTAAGCCCGCTCGTCTATGATATGTAAACAGTTGCAAAGAACTAAGTAGCTTCATTAGGTGGTTCTAGTTGGTGCGATAAAATTCTGGTTGTTTAACTGTATAAGGTGAATAAACAGTTAATAAACAGTTTTCTCAAACTTAACAGCTTGATTACCATTTTATTTATGGTTATTTGACTGTTTTGAATAAATATGGTAAAATAACCATTCAATAAATTGTTGCTTAACCATTTTTTCCGAGAAATTTTTAACAGTATGGTTCTCTTGAATTACTTTAGCCTACTTCATATAGTAAAATAAAGATTGGATTACTCACGAACAACTATTGTAAAAGTAGTAATAAATAATTTTGCATAAACAAGCATAAAACAATAAGCAATACTAATAACGCAATATCAGAAAGTATTCTAATATTATGTTATGACTTTTACGTAAATAGCATGATATATTAACAAAAAAGTAAATGTTTTTATTTTTATTTATGATGTCATTTATGTTACGTCTTCAATAAGTAATCATCTTTCATATAAGCTTGAAATATTTTCATGATTAAAAAAAAATTCAGCATTCAATAGAAAACATAATCGAAAACTTAGAAATCTTTTTTATTTTAATATTTAACATTTTAAGGCATGCTTTGTAATATTTTTCAGTAAGTTATTTCCATATCAAGATAGAAACAAAATTTTACTTTAAAATCAGAAGAAGAAAAAACTTAAACTATAGGAAATCCTAGAAAGCATAATATTTAAATGTATGTAAGTTTCTGTAAAAGGTATTTTTATTTAATGTGTGCAGAAGGTAAATACAAATAATAAATTTTGCAATAAGAATTACTTTTTGAATCAAACTGAAAATTTTTTAATATTTATAATATTTATGTTTTAAGGATGAAATGAATGAAAGTCTTAATGATTTTTATTTTCACTACTTTCACATTCAGAAGAAAAACAATATGAATTTAAATTCTTTTAATATTTTTTTACGTAAAAATTAACTGTTTTAAAAATGACAAAAAAATAATTCTAAAAGGGGAATAATATATATATTTAAAAAAAAGTTTTTTCCTAGTGATCTTCATTTCGACTATTGAACTGTTTTCAAAAAATCAGAAAATTCTTAAATGGAAAGAAAATATTTTTTAAAGTATTAAATTTTGAAAGATATAAGCAGATATTTTATATTTGTTCTGACACTGAAAAAAGTATGGTCAAAACTACCAGAATATGATAAAATTTACCTTGTTTCTGGTTCAATAAGAACATCAAAAAGTTAAATAATTTTCACCGAAGTGCTTTGGTAATGATTTTGGAAAACTTAACAATAAAATATGGCTGTATAATGACGAATGAAATTTGGTAAATATTCTCAAATTTGGTAATTTTTCCATGTTACATTAAACTATATCATAAAAACCATTTATTCAATTAAATTTACATTTTAATTTTGCATATTTTTACTTAATGAGTGGTAATAAGAAGTATAATCCGGTAAATTTTTATCATATGCACAAAAACATTACCACATCTATGGTTTAATTGTCGTATAGTTTAGTTTTATTAACCAGAATTGTGTTGTTTGTCATTACAGTATATTAATGTTATCTGAATTTCTTTCGCAGTAATATTCCGAATTACAAAAGAATTGAAAGCAATTTGTAAAATTAATGGGGAAAGGATTATTATTCATCCATGTCTGTAGTTAAAATTTGTTTTCATAATAAAAATTCATTTCAGTTACTATTGAAATAATAAGTTCAAAAATACAAATAATTTATTTAAAAAAAGTATATGCTTCGACATACCATTTGTTTCCATAGTTCGAAAACTAGATTCAATAAAAAAAATTAATTATAAAACTATTTTTTAAAGAATTGTTAGTTGCCCGAAATCCATTAAGCACATTTTTTTTCATTTCATTTTCTTTTATTTCACGTGACATAATTGATAGTATGCATTTCAGTGTTTCGACCTTTAAAAACAAACAAATTTAATATAAATTGGTCGACTCATAAATAGAGCAGTAAAGTTATCAAAATCTATCCTATGGCAGAAATGCTTGAAAAGACGTTTATGACACAATACGCAGTAACTTTTAATCAACAATTATACCAATTACAATAGTTATTAACTATTATTTACACATTTACTTTTTACTCATAAAGGAAAGGATTAGTCATTTTCTGGCAGTTTAGATTATGTTAAAAAAATAATATTTAAAATTTTTCCCTTATATTTAAATTTTTAAGCAAATTAAAATAGTTTAAGGTATTTTTCTAATATATGCAAAAATATGACAAACTGTAATTTTCGAAAAATGTAACTTATGAAATTTGAAGACGTAATTTATAAAATAGAAGGAAACAAAATAGCAAAACTAACTTGTTTCACTGCATCCTGTCACTCACTTAATTGTGTAAGCTAAAATCTGATTTCTTAAACCAAACTAGTTATAATAATTAGCTTCAAACTTCAGTAAGGAAGTTAATTCTCTTCTTAACTATTTCAAATTAGTTTGTGGTTATTATTTATTTTTAGTGCGATATTTAGCTAGCTTAGATAAGACCAATACAAATAAGCATAATAAGTATTGAATCCGTGATGTTTTGCACAACCACATATTTCTGGTTATTTTCAAACAAATATAATTCTTTTTAAAGATTATTAGACTATAAATCATCTTTTTTTGCTTTTTTAACAATAAAACGTACAATACATCACAGAAAAATATGACTGTCTATCTTTATTTTTAGTGCGATATTTAGCTAGCTTAGATAAGACCAATACAAATAAGCATAATAAGTATTGAATCCGTGATGTTTCGCGCAACCACATATTTCTGGTTATTTTCAAACAAATATAATTCTTTTTAAAGATTATTAGACTATAAATCATCTTTTTTTGCTTTTTTAACAATAAAACGTACAATACATCACAGAAAAATATGACTGTCTATCTTTATTTTTAGTGCGATATTTAGCTAGCTTAGATAAGACCAATACAAATAAGCATAATAAGTATTGAATCCGTGATGTTTCGCGCAACCACATATTTCTGGTTATTTTCAAACAAATATAATTCTTTTTAAAGATTATTAGACTATAAATCATCTTTTTTGCTTTTTTAACAATAAAACGTACAATACATCACAGAAAAATATGACTGTCTATCTTTATTTTTAGTGCGATATATAGCTAGCTTAGATAAGACCAATACAAATAAGCATAATAAGTATTGAATCCGTGATGTTTTGCACAACTACATATTTCTGGTTATTTTCAAACAAATATAATTCATTTTAAAGATTATTAGACTATAAATCATGTTTTTTTGATTTTTTAACAATAAAACGTACAATGCATCACAGAAAAATATGACTGTCTACCTTTATTTTTAGTGCGATATATAGCTAGCTTAGATAAGACCAATACAAATAAGCATAATAAATATTGAATCCGTGATGTTTTGCACAACCACATATTTCTGGTTATTTTCAAACAAATATAATTCTTTTTAAAGATTATTAGACTATAAATCATCTTTTTTTGCTTTTTTAACAATAAAACGTACAATACATCACAGAAAAATATGACTGTCTACCTTTATTTTCAGTGCGATATATAGCTAGCTTAGATAAGACCAATACAAATAAGCATAATAAGTATTGAATCCGTGATGTTTTGCGCAACCACACATTTCTGATTATTTTCAAACAAATATAATTGTTTGTAAAGATTATTAGACTATAAATTCTGTTTTTTTTTGGGGGGGGGTTGACAATAAAACATACAATACATGACAGAAAAATATAACTGTCTCTCCTGATTTTTTGTGTGATATTTAGCTAGCTTAGATAAGCATAATAAGTATTGAATCCGTGATGTTTTGCGCAACCACATGTCTCTGGTTATTTTCAAACAAATAAAATTCTTTTTAAAGATTATAAAATTATAAATCGGGTTTGGGTTTTTTTAATCAATAAAATAAACAATACATCAGAGAAAAATATAACTGTCTATCAGCACAAGTAAGTTTTTAGTAAATATAAAAATATTAAAAAAAATTTTATTTAATTATTAACATTTTTTACTTATTTTTATGCAGTCTAACCCCGCTATAATGAACCCTTGATATAGTGAACACTCGGTTGTAGTAAACGTTTTCAGTGCTTCCATCCGAACTGTTATGTAACTAATGCTATTTTATACACTCATAGTAAACAGGTGAGACGCCCGGTGGCTGAGCGGTAGCGCTGCGCACTGTCGTGCCACAGGTCCCTGGTTCGATCCTCGGGCCGGGCAAGGTTGACTCTGCCCTTCATCCCATCAGTGGGTCGATAAATGAGTACCAACCATGCTTGGGAACTAAACACTGGGGGTTCCGCGTTTAGCTGACCACCTGACCGGAACATCTGCTCCTGCAACCCAGAGCCCAAGGTCAAGGAAACTGAGATGGGCACAGTAGGCCTTGGCCCTCTATGGGCTGTCACGCCACTAAGTTTAGTAAACAGGTGAGATATTGATCATCCCTTTATCGTGAACTCAAATTTTATTTTCTCAGTTAATTAAATAAATTATAAAAACATTTTTAGTTTATGTGATAAGTTCAAAAATATATAAATATGACTTTTAATTAAAAATGAAGTAATACACATTATAGAGGAGTGTTACGTTAAAAAATTTCGCTCAACTGAGTAATGCAAGTGGTTCTAAAACCAAGGCACACTAGGATAAAAAAAATTTGTTGCACAGAAACCCCAATTTTCAATTGCAACTTCACTCAAAAATAATGAAAATAAAAACGATAAAAATCTAAAAAATTCTAAAAATGACGAAAATCGAAATGATGCACTTCGGAAAAATTAGCTACAAAGAGACTAATTCGTCGTTATAGGAAGGAATCAGCTGTAAAGAAACTTCTTTGTGAAGAAACTCTTTATATTTAGTCAGTGAATAATGTATAATGCAAATTATGTACTATTGCTATCACTATTTGCACCAATACTACCGAATATTTCTTTAAAGATATTGGATATAGTGGAGCGTCATTTATAGTGGAGATAGATCTGGTTCACTATAGCGGGGTCTGACTGTATTAACTTAAATCGATATAAAAATATTCGAATTTAATAAACTATGGCAATTTAAGAATGCTATGATTTAAATACAGCCACTTTTAAATTAGCATCTATACTTAGCAATTAAAATTTCTTAATTTGTGGTTGTAATTTTAGATAACATTCTTTTGAAATACCTTACACATTCAAACATAATACCTTCACATACCTTCACATACCTTCACATTTAAGATCTGTTTCAAGTGATATCTTGAATTAATTGCATAAATCTAAATTGAGGCGAAGTTTTTTTTTATTTTATTAAATTACTTCAGAGACAATTAATTTGACACTAAAATAGGTATAATCTTTTTTTATTCATTTTACTGAAAAGATGGCAATAGAATAGTTTTGTACTATTTTTTTTTTGACGTCTTGCGTTGCTGATTGCGAAAGCAAAATAAAAATAACTGACAACAATCCGAATTTTAAACATAGACTTTATTTCATTTGATATTTTACCACATATGGTAATTTTAAAGGATGAATTTTTGTCATTCGAAAACCTAAAAAACATGTCATTTAAAAATCTGAAGTCATTTTGGGACCTAAACTTGCTTCCATTATTCACAAAAATGACTTTAATGGCAAAAATGAACGTTGAAAAATAACCGTTGCGTTTTGAGGATTAATAGTTTTGATAAGTTCTCTCTGAGAGTTATTGCACAGTGAAGATCGGCCGTCATGCAGTCTTTTTCTTCGGTGCGCTAATTCTTTTTTTCACGGAATCAGCTTTTATGTACAAATCCCATTATTTTCTTGTCATCTTCATCTTAGAAAAACAGTTGTATTTTTTTGTGATTTAGTTTTTCTTAAAAACTTACATCAGGATTTTTGAGGAAAATATACCGTAATGTACACCTCCAATGTTTGAAACATATTTCAAATACGCTGAGAATAAAATTCTTGGTCAAACTACCAGAATATGATGAAATTTGTTGTGTTTCTGTCCCTATGGGAATACCAAATCCATGGTAATCCGCTTTTGTCATTTCTATTCAATCCTCGTAGCTAAAAGAGTTCAAAAGTGTGAAAAGGTACCACAGCCACAAAATAAAATACACAGAAGAAAGTACTACCGTTAACAGCTTTTATAGAAATTCAAATATATAATTCCAATCATATCAGGAAATTTTAACACTTTTATCCTCCTTAAATTGAACCTACATCTTTCACTATGGTACTTTCATTATGGTACAAGTTTGATAATTAGATTTTCTTTCTTTTTTCTTTCAAATCTTTAGATAAACTCAATAAGACTTTTCATTTTTTTCCTTCTTTTCTCCAAGCTTTTGACATGTGTCTAAGTCATTATGGACCCTTTACCATATAGCCCAAAGCTTGGCTACTGGTTCGGCTCCAATAAGACTAGTCCATTTTTTTAAACTTTTTGTCTGATTTCATAAAACTAATAGTTTTTTAATAAAGTTTTGACGCTGATTCTGAAAAGGACTGCCGTTATTGTCAATCACATCAGAGTTTAGCAATAAATAGTTATTTTAATATTTTAATCAATGTAATCAAGAATCAACAATCGTTTAATAACATAAAATTTTAAAATTAGATACCAATTTTTATACATTTTTTACCTCCAATCGAATTAAACTAATCACAAGCTGATAAGAGCACATTTGTTTTAAAGTTGTGAGTAATTTCAAAAAAGGAAAATGTCTAAGAGAGAATGATTTGAAATAATGCTTTTAAAAGAGGTTGAGTAAAATATATCCCATGTAACTTATAAAACCGAGCAGAACAAAATTAATTGTTAGTTGCTACAATCATTTGTTTAAATATGAAAACATATCTCACAGGGTGAAATTTTTAAAAAAAAAAGTGTATAACTTTCAAACAATAAATGCTTCTACTTGCAATTGATTTTATTCGATTCAGCATTAAAATTAAATAAGAAACAATGCTGACTAATTTATAAAAAATTTAAGATTTCAGACATTTGCTAATTTCTTAAGTAGTAAACCATAAGCAGCTGTATAAAAGTGCTCATAACCTTGAAACAAATTATCATATCAACTTGAAATCTTGTTTTCCTTTAGTTCTGCTTAATATTCTAATAAGTAATAACAATCTGCTGAGTAAATAATTTACACGGGTAAATTGCGAAAAAATAACATGTAGTGAAAAATAGCAGTTCTGTGATCAAAAGCAAGCTATTAGTTTTCAGTTATCAAATACCAGGCAAACTATTGATATCAACAATTACATAAATTCAGTAATTTATTAAGTCAGATTATTTTTTTCTTTTTAGTATAAATTCTGAACTATTTTCCAGGGGAAGTTTGCTAGCTAGCCATTTCTTCCTCGTTACTGCACATGTGCTATATACAGCCTAGGTCATCTCAGCAATATTGGGGTACTACTTGTACAATATCAGGGTATAAGCTCTGTAAATGGATAAATATATATATATTTTACGAAAGAAAATCGCATGATCGTTAACCAGATTTAAAATGCGGTGTTATTATGCATATTTTTCACTGATAAACAACAATATAAAATTTGCATATAAATACAGATATCGAAGCAAATGATCAGCTACAGTTGTAGAATTTCAAAGCAAAACTGCTATTTTAAAATCTTTCAATTTTTAATGATTTATAAGAAAAATTATGAACATTTTATTCAATTAGACAGCTTGCATACTGCTACGTTAAAACATATACATTTAAGTAAAATAAAAAAAAAATTGTGTTTGATTAAATGTCAAACAATAAAATATACTGTGCGTAACTTATTGTAATGATTCGCTAGGAACGTTATCCTAAACAGCGACAAGAAATATTCCAATTTTTCTCTCCTATTGCTAAGCCTACAACAATAGACTCTAAAAATATCCTCCGACTGAAACATTAATTAAGATCAGGACGCGTCTTTGAAACAAAAATAATAAATATTTAAGTTTGAAAATTGAAGCATATTTGGTTAAAAGTGATGAAACTTAATAAATAAATGTCAAACACACTTACCGAATTTGACTTAGACTTTCAACTGTCAACATACAAGTCATTCACCGGCTCGCACGGAACTCTAGGAAGTGAGTTAGTTAATATGAAGAGTACTTTAAACAAGCACAAAATGTGCTTAGGTATGGATAAAATGACTTCATACAACTCGATAAACACTTCACTCTCTTTCGCTGAAATAAGGTAGATTTTAGATTTTTTTATACCTCATAAATGCCTCTTTTCTTATAAGTGTCAGAAGAACAACCTGGTATACCTTAGAAATCCCTTCCTCAGTCTAGTTGGTATGAAGTTAACTTTAAACAGCTTTAAAATAAGCTTGGGTGTAAATAAAATCATTTCATGCACCTCACTAAACAAATGACTCTCTTTAGTTGAAATAGGGTAATTTTTTTGTACCTCATAAATACCTTTTCTGTAACAAGTGTCAGAAAAACAACCTGATATACCTTAGAAATCACCTCATCAGTCTGGTTGATATGAAGTTAATTTTAAAACAACCTCAAAATGAGCTGAAGTGTAAGTAAAACAACCTCGTACACCTCAGTTACAAACTTTATGAGGTATAATTTTTATGATTGTTTTCTAACCAACCTCAAATATAACTCATATATGCCTGAAAATAACCTCAACGCCTCAAAAATACCTAAAATTTACGTAAGAGAAGTGTATTTCATCATCATCTTACATTTTGTATGGACTTTAACGATTACAATTTTCCTCTTATTATTAATTTTTTTTCTTCGCCTGTATTTGAATAGGGTCTCAACTCGAGAAAAAGTGAAGTGATAATGCCTGACCTTGTGATTTCAATTAGATTTAATCGGTTGCCTATAAGTTACTGCACGCATGTACGCCGAACCTGATTGGCTTCTGATTTAAAGAACGGCAGGATTTTTCTACGATGACGTCACTGGCAGGTATCCAATTTTAAAATGATATGCCCCCAAAATCAAGTTCCAAATATGTATGTTTCCAAAATTTGCCTGCATAAATTTGGGGGAAAGTATGATTTTTTTTTTAATTGAAAATGAAATACAAAAAAAATATGCAGTTTCAAGTTTTTAAAAATAAATCACAAAAATGCGGATAGCATTTTTTTTAAGTTATAACTTTGTTTAGGTATTAATTTCGGAAATTAACGATCTGCGTTAAATATATACATTTTACGTAAAACATTCTGCGAAATATAAAATGAATGTTGATTTAGTTATTGAAAAAGACTTATCAATCTTTAAAAAAAATATTTTTGATTCTAAGTAAAATGCTTGTTTAGGAAAAATATAAAAGAAATTAAGTTCTTAAAACAACATTGATAAAAAGATTAATTGTTCTAACTTTTTGTTTCATCAATGTTTGTAAGTGCTTGAATAAATATTAGTTACAAATATTTGATTCAATCATTTTAAGGAACATTTTCATAGATAATAAGTATAATTGGAGTCGACAAAAATTAATCAGCTGATGATACAGTATTTATTATTTAATATACAAAGATATTATCCCAGGAAATGAAAGAATTTCATTCACGCTGTATGCATAAATTATTTGCACAAATTATAAAAAAAGGATGATTAAACCGTTTTAAAAAGATTCAATGAGAATAAGATAATTAAAAAAAACATTACATTATGCAGTTTTTATAACCTGAAATCTAAAAATCTTGTTAGTATAAAGCAAATTAAAAAATTCATTTGGAACGTTTAGCAAAATTCTTTGACTCATTAAATGGCTTGCGAATAAAAGAAAATTTAAAACTTTAAAGTACATAAAGTTTTTTCGAAATGTCTTGCACTTTTAATTCATAAAACTAAACGAAATCTTTGTTATTACTTCCTATTCAAATATAGTTAACAATAGTTAAACCAAAATGTAACTAGCATTTACTGGGCTACTTAGACTTAATTATTTTCTATTTTTAGTTACTTAGCTATTCGCAGATATTTGATAAGCTTAACTAATTTATTTTTTAATATTTCTCAAGCGGAATGGAAACAGTCGTTATGGAGTTCTCTATTATTATTCTTTAATTAAAAATCTTTGTTAGCAGTCAACTTTCATGTAGAAGATGTGTAGCATCAAATCTATTTAGTTGACACTAAAAGCAATATAAATATGTTTTCCAATTAAAAATGTTTAGAAAATATTTTTTTTTTGTACTTTGTGGTTTTGAAAAAAAATTATTAATCAAAAATATTTTCCTTCGTTTTAAAAGCATCTTTTCTTTTTTATCATTTTAAGACCATCATTTTAAATACAATTTAATTAAAACTGAGATAAAAACTGAATTAAGTAGCCCTAATTAAGCACTTTAAAGCTCAAAATTAATTCTTGATGCAAACATTTTAAATTTTTTAATTAATAAGATTAATCAGAATCATTTTGTTAAAATCCTCTACTTTTAACATTCCATTAGAAAGAGTTAAAGGTAACTTTCGAATCATTATACGGGAAACAACTCGATAAATTTACACTTGGAAAAAAATGAGTTTAATAGTACCTGCCCTCTGGGTTTCTTCTGAATCTTACTTTTAATATCTTACATCTAATTTCCTACTTCTAATTTCTTACTTCGAATTTCCTACTTCTTCTATGTAGCTAATTAACTTTGAAAATTTTTTAACAATATCTGTCTCATAAAATCATCAATGCTTTTTTTCACTTTTACATTAACATTATAATTAAATTTATATGTGCTGAGTGCCGACCAGCCTGTGTAGGGAGCAGAGAACTGTCCTTGCATCAGAAAGGTTCTGGGTTCGAATCCCGGGCAAAGCATGGATGTTTCTTTCTCTTTATCTGTGTTCTATGTTCTTTCTCCTTTGTGTGTGAATGTGACCCGCCCTATAAACGAGTTGTGGTAGTACGACGTGGGCGAAGCTGCTCCACCGCCGTGGCTTCGCCACAGGTGCCTACTGGGTAACGAAAAGAGAGTTAGCAATTCTGGCACTTTCTGCGGCCAATGGACAATAGTTCCAAGTGCCCGCCATTAAAAAAAATTTATATATATATATATATATATATATATATATATATATCTTTATATATATATTTCGTCTGTTCGTGTGTATGTCACTGAACTCCTCCTAAACGGCTGGACGGATTTAAATGCAATTTTCTGTGTACCCTCAGAAGGATTCGAGAATGGTTTAGATTCACAATAGAACATTCTGCCACAAACCGTTCCAGCGGTATCAGCGAAAATCGAAATGGAATTTTCTGATTGGTTAAAAGTTAGCCATTGTTTTAAATTTTGCTGTACACGAATCAGTTTTCAAATATCTTGAAGATAACAACAGTGATATTTTCTATCTTATAGCTCTATTCTTTTAGAAAAGTAAATTACATATACTTTAATATTTAATCATAATTCGGTTCTTTATTTCAGGTGAGCACAAGCACGTAAAATCAATGAGAATAAGTTTCGTAATTATTGGTCGTGTCACGGATTTAGTATTGTGAAAACTGTTTAATAAAAATCAAGGCAAAAGCAAATTTTATTCATCTTGCACGCTTTTAATAATTATTTATATTTAGTATGCAATTTTAACTCAATTTAGTATGCAATTTTTCATTGCTGACAGTTGTCATTTGAAAACTATTAGTTTGTTTATTATTACAAAGTTTGCGAATTTACATTCACTTTAATTATTTCATTTAAAAAATAGGAGTGGACTATATTTGAGGGTGCCCCTTGATTCTCACCAAGTTGTGATAGCGGTTGATCTCCAAGCTGGCCGATGTTGAATCCTAATCGTGATTCTGATTCGTTTAAATTTCAGCGTTATTTTTAAATGTTCAACGGTATATGTAATTTCAGAAGTCCGTTAGTTCTATGTTGGATACCGGCTGGTTAGGTTACTTTTGCTTCTGATCAATAGGATCGAAGGTATGTGGGCAGTCATAAAAAAAGGACTTTAGAAAAAAATGTCACCGCCATTCCGATACCACAGACGCAATTTTCAATTCGTATTTCGCCGAATTTATGTGGCGATGGAGGAACACAGATTCTATTCATGATAAATTTAGACAGTATCTAACTGCTATTAGAGAATTCTGTGCACCTAAAACTGAGGAAATTCAAGCTTAATGAATAAGTGAGATGTTTTTTTTTTCCTTTTCTTTCTGTGCTCACTCCATTAATTTTTATTTCGATTCAAAATGCATTTTATTGGGTTCTTTAATTTTGCTTACATTGGGTTCATTGCAATTTTATAAAGTTTTGGCCGATGTCTTGCTGAAATTTTCCAATGTATTATTAAAATATCATTATGTTTTGGCAGCCATTCCTGTTACCGCGGTGTTCCGCGCAAACAGGAATGGTGATAAACATAAGTTACCAATTTCGTCAAGGGGCACCCACAAGTATATTTTTACCAAAAATAGATTTTTGTTTTAAATTTTAACATTATTATATTTCTTATTTAATTTATTTCATTTTTATTGCTTTTTTATTATTTAAAATAAATACGTGAATTTTCGAATTAGCAAATTTGCGACCACTGTCAGCTTCTACATTTCTTTTTGTTTGAAAGAGAATATTTGCAAAAATATGCCGCCTAAACGAATCGCTCTTAGTCGATCAACATCTCAAGCACGCAAGAAGAGAACTAACCGTGTTTCAGAAAAATCGGAGCAACGGGAAGAAATACTTGAAACTAATCGAGAACACAATGCTTTAGCCCATTCCTTAGAAACGTCTGAGAAACAGGAAAGAAGACTGTTAACAAATCAACTACGCACTTATCAAGCCCGTTCGTCGGAAACATCAGAGCAACGGGATGCAAGAATAAAAATCAATCAAGAACGCACTTCGCTATTTAGACGCTGCCAATACTCTGATTTGAATCTCAGTGCATTTCACTATGATCTGACAACCAACTATAGTCTTTTACCCAAGCGTCATCATCGAAAAAATGGATCAATTATGTATGTTTTGTAGTGCTCTCAAATTTAAGAATGAAACAGCTGGAATTTGCTGTTCTGGAGGCTAAGTGTAACTACCAGATTTAACGTCGCCAGCCGAGCCATTATCAACGTTGTTATCGGGTCAAGCAAATCAATAGAAACTTTTCTTGGCGAATATAGGTCAGTACATTCGTGTTTCCAAATGACTTCATTCGGTGCTGCTACAAGTATCGGTGCGCATATGGACAGCTAGAGTTATTTATTACATTCACATGCAATCCTGCTTGAGCTAAAATTAAAGAGCTTTAGTAACTTAGGCAAACATCATCGGATCTTCATGATGCATTATCACACGTGAGTTAAAACAAATATTAAGCTCTAAACTTGGTTTTATTGCGAAAAGTCATGTTTTTAGAGAGACACGGTGTTTGATGCATTCTATTGAACGGCAGAAAAAGAGAATTGCCACATGATTTGGCTTATTGAAAAACTCACACCAGGACAAATTGGTCAGCTCATATCAGCAGAAATATTCATGACGCCATTGATCCAGAATTATTTCAGATCATCATCCAAAATATGTTTCATGGTCGGTGTGCATCACCATACATGTCTGTTTGAAAATGCACTAACGATATCCTAGAGAATTAACTGTTGAGACTATCACTGGTTTTTTCACCATTAAATAAAATTCTCTATTCAAATCATAATCACAAATCTCATTTACACACTTAAATACAAAATTTAAATTCAAACTGAAAGCCTTGCAACGCACGCAGGGTACAGCTAGTATATATATATATATATATATTTCTGTGCGTGTGTTTGTCACTGAACTCCTCCTAAACGGCTGGACCGATTTAAATGAAATTTTCTGAGTACCTTCAGAAGGATTCGAGAATGGTTTTGATTCACAATTCGGTCCAATTTCAATTGTTTTTTTAATTAATTTTTTATTGAGTGGGAAAAATTCTACTTCTTAAAAGTTATACTTCTTATGCGACTTCCAACAAGAAAGCGTTAAACGTTTAACGCTGCATTTTTATTGGCCGGGAAATCACGTGGTTGGATCCAGTTTTCCCTCATTCTTTTCCATATTGTTTTGGTTCTCACTAGCATAAAAATAATAAAAGTCATAAAACTTTTATTTTTCTGTAAATATTTTCTTAGTTTGTTTTAATACACATATAATTTAATAGGGAGCAGGAAAAAGAGTCGTTGAATAGAATTTGTAATTTCGTGTTATTATTGTGTTTGAAGAGTTTTGAAGTGTGCACTTTAAAAATGTAAAAAACTACACATTTTGTAGATTCAGTGTGGAATTGAAGTGAGTATTTTGTATAATTTTAGATGGAATTTATACGTGCGTTGGTTAACAACCACTCTAACCTATAAATTTATTTGTGAAGCTAATTGATTTCATATAAAACTTTTTCAATTGTTTTTATTTAAAATTTCTTATTTGAAATATTAAATAAAAAAAAAGCAAAAATAAATAAAATTACACATTTTTTATCTGAAATTTGGTACAATAAATCTTTTCAGTCCTGTTCCTTAATTAAAATATCATTTTCAATTAATTACTCATATTTATGTACTATTTTACAGTATTTTGTTTTACAAAGAAATGCCACGTCTTCGTGGAAGAGCAAGAAATATTGGTCGACGTACTCGAAACGCACAATTGGTCTATGATCGTCGATTGAATAGAACAGTTGAAGAACACTTGACGGATAATGTGAATTCAAGAAATCAAGTTGCATCTTCACGTGAAAATGAAAATTCAGAGCAACGCAATCAACGTCTTCGTGCAAATGCATTAAGACAACGAGAGACACGCCTGAGCGACCAACGAAAACAGAGAACGTAACCAACGGCGAATGCAAGATAATCGAGCATTTATACGAACATCACTGAAATAGACTATTCGTCACATGCATTAACCATAATCGGTAGTATGGACAACGAGTGTCAATACTGTCATGCTTTAAAGTACAAAGGTGAATCAGCTGGTTTATGTTGCGCATCTGGAAAAATTTCACTTCCACCGTTAAATCCACCATAGGAACCTTTGAAAATATTATTAGCTGGAACCGCATCTCAATCGAAATTGTTTTTGTGGAAAATTTGCAAATTCAATTCTTGCTTTCAAATGACATCATTTGGAGCAACAAAAATTGTTCATAATGAGGATGGTCGTAATTTTGAATCTACATTTAAGATTCAAGGTCAAGTGTACCACCAAATTGGTTCATTGCTTCCAATGCCTAATATCGATCCAAAATTCTTACAAATTTACTTTATGGGCGATGAGGAGTAACAAACTCATACACGATGTGTATACAACCATATAGAGCAGATGGAGGAACGAGAAATTGTAGACATTTTGGAAATGTTCTTGCAAAACCATAACCAATTGATACGATTGTTCAAGACTCTCTCCAACAGATTGCAAAACGACAACTACGCCATTGTTATTAAAGCAGACAATGTGCCCCATGGAGAACACACAGGCACAAATAATGTTCCAACCGTTAATGAAGTTGCAGTTGTTATGGCTGGTGACCCATGTGAACGTCGAGATATTCGCATACAACGCAGAAATAATACAATACAAATAATTCAAGACAATCATCGTTCTTACGACGCACTGCAATATCCGTTGATATTTTGGGAAGGAGAAGATGGATATCATTTAAAAGGAGTCCAACAACAGGCACAACTTATAGATTATTTTATAATTTTTTTTGAACCAATTATTTCTGTTTATCTTATAAATAGTTTTATTTACAGGTGAAGAACTAATCAAGAAAGTTAGTGCGATGAACTTCTACGCATACCGGTTGATGATTCGTGAAAATGAAGAAAATAACATTCTCCGATGCAGACAGCTATTTCATCAGTACATTGTTGATATGTATGTAAAAATCGAAAGTGAGAGATTGCGTTATATAAAATTTAATCAAGCGAAACTTCGCTCTGAGGAGTACATTCATTTGCGTGACGCCATAATCGGTAACGTAGAAGCAACGAATGATATCAACAACATCGGTACCGCATATATTCTTCCATCATCATTGGTAGTCCGCGTCATATGCAAGAATATATTCAAGACGCCATGACTTACGTACGCGCATACGGCCGACCAGATCTTTTTATCACATTTACGTGTAATCCAAACTGGGATTGAAATTAAAAATTTGCTGTTATCAGGTCAAACATCGATGCATCGCCATGATATCATTGCATGTGTGTCCAAACAAAAATTGAAATCTCTGATGAAATTGATTACACATCACTCGGTATTTGATGAAACACGATGTTGGCTTTATTCTGTTGAATGACAAAAACGAGGTTTACCTCATGCGCATATTTTGATTTGGTTGGTGGACAAAGTACGCCCAGAAGAAATTGACAAAATTATTTCAGTGGAAATTCCAAATCCGAATGTTGATCAAGAATTGTTTGACATTGTAACTACTAATATGATCCATGGTCCATGTGGTTCTCTCAACATCTCACTATGTATGGATAATGGAAAATGTACGAAACGTTTTCCTAAGCCATGTCAAACTGACACTATCACCAATATCGATGGTTATCCATCTTACCGTCGTAGAGATGTAGACTATGGCGGTCAATCATATGAATTGCGTTCATCAAACGGTGTAAGAGTTGACATCGATAATCGCTGGGTGGTTCCATACTCACCATTGCTGTGCAAAACCTATAAAGCACACATAAACGTTGAGTTATGCAGTTCGGTGAAGTCTATCAAGTACATTTGTAAATACGTTCGTAAGGGCAGTGATAAAGCTATATTTGCTGTTCAAAATGTAAATAAGAATGACGAAATAACACATTATCAAATGGGACGATACATAAGTAGTAATGAAGCTATTTGGCGAGTTTTTACATTTCCTATACATGAAAGGGATCCTGCTGTTTTACATTTGGCTGTGCATCTTGAAAATGGACAGCGTGATTATTTCACAGAACAGAATGCACTATAACAAGCTTTAACAGCTCCAAAAACAACTCTTACTGAATTTTTCAACCTTTGTAATCGACAAGATATTGTTGGTGAATTTGCAAAGACATTAATGTACACTGATGCTCCTAAATTTTTTACATGGAATAAACAATCAAAAAGTTGGGAACCATGGAAACGAGGCACTCCAGTCCCAGGATTTGCCGACATAGTTATGACAAATACTTTAGGACGATTATATACAGTTCACCCTAAGCAACGCGAATGCTTTTTTCTACGTTTGTTATTGGTTAACGTTCCTGGACCGACATCCTTCCAATACTTGCGAAAAGTGAACGGTACTTTATACGGCACTTTCTTTGATGCGTGTCGTGAGTTACATTTTTTGGAGGATGATAACCATTGGGACCTCATACTTGCAGATGCAGCACTGAGCTCATCTCACAGCAAATTCGTCAATTATTTTCAATAATATTGACAACGTGTTTTCCGTCTGAAGCATCTGTTCTGTAGAATAAATATAAAGACTCAATGAGTGAGGATATTTTGCATCGGATTAGAATTACTAATCAAAATCTCAGTATTGAATTCTCCGCAGAAATATATAACGAGGCATTAATAATGATTGAGGATATTTGTATTCTTATTTCGAACATGCCGCTCATAAATTTTGGCATGCCAGCGCCAATCCGCCAAGCAGCAGATATCATCAACAGCGAAGTTCAACGTGAACACCAGTTCGGTATGACTTCTCTGGCTACTTTTGTTGCTAACAATGAACGATTGCTTACTGCTGAGCAGCGAAATATATATGATCAAATTAACGTGTCAATTGCAGCACAACAAGGTGGATTTTTTTTTCTGGACGCACCAGGTGGCACTGGTAAAACATTCCTCATCTCACTAATACTTGTGCGCATTCGATCTCAAAATCATATTGCATTGGCAATTGCTTCATCAGGCATTGCAGCAACCTTACTTGATGGTGAACGGACAGCGCATTCAGCACTTAAATTACCTTTGAATATTCATACCAATCCCGAAGCAATGTGTAACATAAAGAAGCATTCAAGCATGGCTGAAGTTTTGAGAAAATGTAAAATTATTATCTGGGATGAATGTACAATGGCCCACAAGCATTCGCTTGAAGCTCTCGACAGGTCCCTAAAAGATATCAAAGATAATACTCAGCTTTTTGGTGTTGCTCTACTGCTGCCGCCAGGTGATTTCAGACAAACATGACCCGTCATTCCACGTGCGACATATGCGGACGAAATAAACGCATGTTTGAAAGAATCTTATGTGTGGCGAAGTGTCAGTAAATTATGCCTTACTCTTAATATGCGTGCTCAACTTCAACATGATCCATTATCGTCAAGATTTTCTGAACAACTGTTAGACATTGGCAATGGTAAAATTCAATTGTATGAAGATACACAATATATTCGACTCCCACAGAATTTTTGCAACATGGTGCCTACCAAAGAGGAGTTAATAAAAAGTATCTTTCCAGATTTGCCACATAATTATATTAATCATGCATGGCTACGTGAGCGAGCTACTTTAGCCGCAAAAAATTTAGATGTTGACGCAATCAATTTTAAAGTACAACAATCATTGCCTGGTAGTGAAATTACATTCAAATCGATTGACACTGTTGTTGATCCTGATGAAGTTGTCAACTATCCTGCCGAGTTTTTAAATTCACTGGATTTACCTGGAATGCCACCCCATAATTTGGGATTGAAGATTGGTTCACCTATAATTTTGTTAGAAATTTGAATGCTCCGAAATTGTGTAATGGCACGCGACTGGTCATAAAAAAAAATCATGGGTAACATTTCGGCAGCCACTATTTTAAGTGGAAAATTTCAAGGTGAAGTTGTACTTCTACCGCGGATCCCAATGATTCCTTCAGATTCGCCTATACCATTCAAACGTTTGCAATTTCCAATCCGCTTAGCATTTGCTGTGACTATTAATAAGTCAAAAGGTCAAGCAATGACAATTTGTGGCTTAGATTTAGAAAACCCGTGCTTTTCTCACGGTCAATTATATGTTGCGTGTTCCAGAGTTGGAAAACTCTCGAATTTGTTTGTGTATGCTCCTGAAGGATTAACCAAAAATATTGTACATCTAATGGCATTACGATAACTTAAGTTTTTTTAATTGAAAAAATATATCTGTTATAAAATAGTTTAAGTTTTCACTTTTTTACCTTTAATTAAAATAAGTTTAAGTTTTGATTTAAAACAACCTCTACATTTAACTTCGCTGATAGTATACGCATACTCACACGCTATCGATTGGTCGAATTGTGATAAGATATATGTAATGACGTTAGATAATATGATAACTTTTTAATAAAAATTTGCATCAAAACGACCCAGATTGTTACAGCTTATTCAAACAAATTTGAAATTTTCCAATTAAAGACGTGTGTACAGGACATCGTCTGTCGGGTCCGCTAGTGTATGTATATATATATATATATATATATATATATATATATATATATATATATATATATATATATATATATATATATATATATATATATATATATATATATATATATATATATTTGCTGAGTTTGTTCCAGATTCCAGCTACCACCTACATTTTTATAGGCCATCAAAAAAATTGCACGTTTATTCAGAGAAAGTACGTTTTTGTGTCTGATTTTGTAACTTAAAGCATCATCTTCACTAATTAACTAGCATATTTGAGTCCTAGTACAAGATAATCCGATCATTTGATAAAAAATTATTTTTTATAGTAATTATTATTATTAATTTTTATTTTATTTTATTTTTTTTTTTTTTGCTCATTGTACATTTTTGCTAAAAATCTTAATTTTTTAGTAGTAAACTAACTCATCTAATTATTTTAAACTTCAATAATTTTCATCAAGACAAAATCAAGTAAGTTGTTACACGTGACTTTACTTCGGAATTAATACATATTTATATCAGTTTACTTTAACAAAGGAGCAGGAAGAACTATAAAGAATTAACAATAAACATTTAAATATGCATAATAAACAGTCAAAATGGGACAAAGAACAATGTCAGTTGAAATGATAGAAAAAATTGTTAATAAATAAGAATTTATTCAATTGTTATTTTACTACATTTAACAAAAGCAGAATAGTTTCCAATGTCCTGAAAAATCCAAATGGTGATCTTGCACTATTTGAACACTATGCTCTTATTATCGGATGGCAGCAACCCAGAGCTGCTGAACACAAAAAAGTCTAATATTTACCACCTCCCACAATAAATGACACCGCAAGATAAGCTAATTAAACCACATTCCATTGTTCATTTGACAAAACACAAGTCAACCACAACCGAGCTTCAATGTCCATTACCTAACTAAAAGCTCAATTTCCAATATAACGTTAGACTTTGTTTTTATGGTTTTGAAGTCATGCTAATTGTAAGTGGTTAAAAAGCATATAGTGTTGAATTCACAGACTTTTTTAAACTGTTTCAGGCCGATTGAGGTAAAGATAAAGTAAACTTTGCAATAACAATGAAGTTTATGGCTAATTGGATAGAAAGACTACTGGTTATTTCACCATAACTTTAGAAAAAAAAAATTCTGACAGTGTACCTTTTTAGACCAATTTTGATAGAATCATCAAATTTCAGATTTTTTTTTATTTCTGTATAACCATTTTAATAGTGCTTCGATTTAAAATATAACAGAAGTGATAATGCTTTAAATAATTATATATCTATATATTTACTAAAATTATTCTGTTTAGCCAAATATCTCAAAACTCTTATGTCGTAATTTCCTCTATTTCCAAATGCAAGAATGTTTCGTTTTTTTTACTTATACGTAAGTCTAGAAAAAAGACAAGACACTAGCTTGAAAAATTGTTATTTTGTACTTTAAAGTCATATTTTGACAGTTTCTGCTCAAACATTTGCTCCTTTACTTTTAAGTAATTTAAATATATATATGGGTCATTCTCACGAAAACTGTCATTTTTCAGTTCATAAAATCCCAAAAAAGTAAAATGAATAAAAAGCTCTGAAACTTTTTATATTAATAGAAATATGTAATGGCATTATAAAGAAAGTATATATCCTATAAATTATACTTAATATTTAAATTAATTAATTTTTTAAATAATTAATTTATAATAATTAATAATTAATTTAATAAATAATTTAATTAATTTAATAAATTAATTTATTAATTTTTTAATTTATTTTTCAAGTTAATTAATAAGTAAATTAATTATTTTCACTATTTAAAAAGTGAGGGAATGACGCTAATAGTGAGGGAATGATATTTTATTTAAATACATGTTTTTATCTAAGTTACATCTACCTAAAGTTTGAAAATGATAACATACTGAGTATATCTAATATTTATTATAATTTAGTCTTATATATTTAATAGTTTTTACAGGTTTGGGAAATAAAATTGACTGGCACGATTGAACAAAAAAAATTTGATAATATACTCATCTTGAATCATTCCCTCACTTCAGCGTCATTCCCTCACTTTATACACTAGTGAGGGAATGACGAATTCAATAAAATTTAAAAATAACAGTTACGCCTAATTAATTTCTGAAGTCAATCACATACAATTATATTCATACAAGAAAGCAGCATATAATTATCCACTTTCTCGATGAAGTTGTATTTTATTTTACTCTAAAAAATGACATGAGGGAATGACGAATGTAAAAAATTTTACCTGGTTTGATTCATTCAAATTTATTCCACAGCAAAGCTTCTTTAAGTTGAAGATGGAAACATACTGCAATTTTGTTCTATGATGCCAGTTGTCAACTTCTGAAGTTTTTATTAAAATATTTTTATTCTAAGAAGATTGCAGGTGATTAGAACGTTGTTATGAGGGAATGACGCGAAACACTGGGGACAAAGTTTAAAATAGTGCTGTGTTAATATTTTTATCAGAAATTAAATTTAAAATTTATTTTCTGAATTCTATATTTCAGTATACTGAAATAAAAAACACGAATATGTAAAAAAAAAAATTTATTTCAGAAACAATTTTTTACTTTTTTTAATTCAGCAGTGGGGACAAGTGAGGGAATGACATATTGGTATATTTTAATTACCTAAAATAAATAAAAAATAAAAATTTATAATTTTATTTTTATTCTTTTGTTAGCTTGCATTCTGAAGGACACTTTCCCTGAATTTTTTTTTTCGTAAGCTGTAAAACAAACATAAAATATACTGGGGACATGAAAATGACTGTTTTTGTGAGAATGACCCATATATATTACTTTAATGAATTGCCTTTTCTTGAATTTCATTATTTACAAACACTTTTTAATAAATTTGAAGAGCAATAATCTGTAACAAAACTATGATCCATTAAAAATGCCATTATTAACGAATTTTGCTCATTTTTCTAGGCCTTTTCCCCACGATTTGAAGTAATTTATTTTTTAACTCTCATGGTATTTATAAGAAAACATAACAAAATTAAAACATTCGAATTTAAGTATTTCAAAATTTGGTCTAAGAACATATTCATGTGCTGTATAAATTAATTTAAAAGCTTTTTTCATTAATTATTAAAATTTCAATTGCCAAAATGCGATGCCATCGAGTAAAGAAAAGTCAGAAAAAGTATCTTAATCTTTTGATTGCGATAGTTTCTAAACACACTTAGTAAACCTTAATTTAATAAGCAAATGTGTTTTCTAAAATGTATTAAAAAAAATTTTAAAAGTTTTGCAACTAGATATAACATTTTAAGATTCTTTTATATGCTCTTCACAAGCATAGAAATAATAAACTACTGATTTATAATATCCCAAACTTAGTGAAATGCAAATGTTTAGTTTTAAATTGGCGAAGAAGGCTTTTAAATATATTTTGCAAGCTTTTAAAGCTTTGTTTGTAAAAAATTCCCTTTACTTACTAACACATCGGAAAGTAACATATATTTTGACTGGAAGGTATATAACTTTTTCGAAAACATAAAATGGCTTTAAAAGATACTCACTCATACATAAATATGAAATCTTACTACCGTGTAGCTAACTATTATATAAAACATTCATGGCATAAAATGTGGTTAGCATATTTTCTAAATATTTCAATACATCTGCTTAACAAATTAAAAAAAATTTTAACTCATTTAAAATAGTAATTTAAACAAATGCATTTATTTATTATAACATATTGGAAACATATTGAACAATTTGTTATTACTTATAAGAAATTGTTTTTATTTTAATGCAAACCATATTTCAGCTCTTTTATTTTAAGTTTATGCATGGTTTAAAATCAAATAAACTCGAGTAAATGCCTCTCCGTATCTGTGAATTCAATTGTGAGAACTCAAAACGATATGATGAAACTAAATTATGATTTACGAGATATTTTCAAAATAATTAATAAAATTTGGATCATAACATATTTCCAAGTGAGAAATGTTAGATTCGTTAATTAATGTATTCACAATTGCTGATGAAATTTATTCATTAAATCTCAAAGGTTCCATCAAAAAGAAGCTCGATAGTTAAGGGTTCCGCAGCTGGAAAAAAAAACTGGGAACCACAGCCATAAGAATCACTTATTCCATTAAATTACTTTTCAGTTTTGAATTTTTTACTAAATGTGTGGTAATAAGAACTACACTATTAGAAATTTCTCGGAAAAATTATTAAATAACAATTTATTAAATGCTATTTTACCTTATTAAAAAAACAGTCAAATAACCATAAATAACTGTGAGAAAAACTGTTTATTAACTGCTTTCCCCTAATACTGTTAAGCAGCCATAATTTTATAGCACAAACTGATCCCACCTAATGAGGCCACTTAATTCTTTGCAGTTGGATACACGTTATAGCTCAGAGAGATAATCAATCAATCTTTTGACTGAAGGAACAAGGGTTCAAGTCCTAGCGTTTGTACCACAATATTTCCTACATTCTCTTGAACACATGAAGAATTTCCAGAGTCCTGCACTCCCCAATTCGTAACCCTGAACTATTGGAAAACGATTTTCTCTTTCACTCATAGATGGCAGCACTTAACAAAAATGTCTAGTATTTCCCATCTCTTACGATAGGTGAAACAACCGGATAAGCCACATTTCACGGTTCATTCGATAAAACACATTTCCACCATAATCTACTTCCAATGCCCATTACCTAATAAAAAAACCTAGCTTTTATGGCCTGTTAAATTTATTTTTTACGGTTTTGAAGTCACGCGAGTTGCAAATGGTTAAAAACCGTATAAATTTGTATTCATGGTTTTTCAACCACACTAGTTATAAACGGTTTAAAAACCGTAAAGGCAAAAATATTATTTATTTTAAACTTTAAGGTTAATTGGCTAGACAGACTGCTGTCGGTTATTTCACCGTAATTTTAAAATTAAAATTCTAACTGTAAATCTGAATTTCAGATAAACCGTAAACAAAAAAACTACCAGATGAATACCGTATATTTTGGTTTTATTAACCAGAAGTATGTTTTTTTTTTACCGAAACTTTTCAGAAATGTTTTTTCTTCGAGGCTATAGTTCCTTAGAATAACTGTAGTCAGATTAATTTACCGATGAATCAGAAATATCCACTATAAGAATGTTTTCTAAAATATGTGTTGACACAATTTTATTTCTCTAGAATCACCAAAAGGAATAATATCTAAAAATTTCTGTTCACATTAGAAACCAGAAAAGGAAAAGAAGTGACTTCTTATATGTCATTAGTTTAATAAAATTTTAACTAAAAAATTTTCATTTTTAAAATAAGGTTCTACAGTATTTAAAATTGTATAGTACATTATACAGAATTATTTCTGTAGAAAAATTAAAAGTAAAGAAAAAATGCTAATGTATAAAATGAATTAACTGATAACCTTACCACGCAAAAATTGAGTTAAATGCATTTAAAATTGAGACAAAAACATTATTTCCCATATTAGAGGCATCATAACAATATGCACATAAGATAAGCATGCAGAAAGAGGTTAATCTTGCTAATAAGTGTTATGCAAAATAATTAATATTTGTAAAAAAGTTTAATTTATTATTGTGTACTTGAGAAAATGTTATATATGTTCTTTTAAACAGAAGATGAAAAACTGAAATTTTTATTATGAAATTAAAAATTTCCTTTGTGTGCTGTAAAGAAAATGAAGTAGAATTAATATCATTTATTCATTAGTTTTAAAAATATTACGTGCTCCTGAAACATTTCATTAAATGCCCTAATTAATTATTGCTCTTAATAATATCTAAGAGATATATTAATCTTTTATTTGAAATAGTTACTCAAAAAATACATAAATGCATTTTGAATCATTCGTTTAAAAGGAAAGAGTTTTCAGATTAAACTATACCCTATTCGCCTATTTAATTTAGCTAAAATTAAAAAATGATAAATTACGCTATCAAAACAATGACTTAATGGAAAGATTTAATAGGTTTATAAATGGACTACGACGAAAATTCTTACTGTTATTGAATACAATAACATTATTTATTTACAAACTTTTAAACATTTAAATAGAGTGCTTTTAACAGCACTAAACACGCAAATCATCGTAACTACATACACTGTAAAAAATTCTGAATCCTAGAGAGTCAATACTTTTTACCGTAAAATTTTACCAAACAAAAGATTGATATACAGTAATTTTACAGCAATACTTACTGTAAAGTCACTAGATTAATGTAACTAAATAATATTACTATTACTAAATGATATACTACGATTACGGTATAAAATTTTACCGTAAAAATTGATTTTTTTTTTTTTTTTTTGGTTAAAAGGATTATACGGATAATACACCAAAGGGTGTCAATACTTTTCACCGTAATTCAATACGGAATTTTCTTACAGTGTAGAGAACAAGTGTTTCCGCAACAGTTGTTATTCCGTTAAATTATAATATGGTCCTTATAAATTTAATTTGACTTAGAATTGATACAAATATGTTAAATTCAATCAAAAAGAATTTTAGTATTTATGCAACTATTTTTTTCCACGCGTGATTTTTGCATTATTTTTAGTTTTCTAAAGCCCAGATATTTCTTTACACGTTTGGACAATGTGTTTCGTGTTTCAGTTTTGATAAAACAAAGTTCTAAGAGATTTTCTTTACAATAAAAATTACATTAATTCGATTTGCAATTACATTATTATATTTCTAATTCTATTAAAGAAAGCAAATTGTATGAACTTTAAGAAATCATTGCGAGATTTAATTTCAAATATTTAAACATAAATTAACATTTATTTTTAAAGTGGCCCATTTTATTTTGAAAAATTCACTTTATTAGCTAGTTTAATTTTTTTCAAAACATTCTGCATGATTTAAACATCATTATGCATGTTTTTATTTTTCAGAACATCCTGTATTACATTGAAAAAAATGCCTTTTAAAACAATCGCAATGATGTAAACAGTAACAATCATTACGGTACATAATGATTTTTATATAAATATTCATCTTATAGAGATAAAAAAATTTTCAGAATTAATTTTTTGTTTTTGTTTAGATATTCAATACTCCTTTTATTTACTTCATAACATCCTAAAATTTAAACCAATTAATGGTCTAATTTATTTGGTTTTAGAATAAAAATAATAATTATTTTTAAAACTCTGTATTTATTGAATGTTTCCCTTATATATAATTTATAAATATGTCTCCTTTAATATCAGATCCTCAAGTGCAGTGATTCTATATTTAAAATTTATGATAGTAATTCATAAGTTCTACAAACTCTATTGAAGGAATTTATTACTTCATTGCGAATTCCTAAGCACATTAGTTAAATTAATTAAAGGTTCATCATCTCTAGAAATTTAATCTACAGTAATTGTTTACTTATACTTATTATTCAAATTATAGATAGTAATTAATATATGCATAGAATACTATGGATTGTGTAGATCGAAACAGTATGCTGATATATTTTAACATTTAAGTTTACTTAAATGCCACTAAAGTAATTCAAATCAAACAATATCATATTTATACCATATCTTATTGAACGGGGCATGCTGTTAGAAGTTTCTCAAAAACAATGGTTAAATAGCAATTTATTAAATTGTTATATTACAATCATTTTATCATTTTATAGGTAATTTTAACCTTTTGATGCTTTGTTTATTTAAATGATTGATATGAGTGAGATGACTCTTAATATTTCTTATTCTAATAAAACTTATTAATTGTAACAGGGGTTAAAGAACAAGAATGATGATTCAAATGGTTAATTAACGATACCATACACAGATATATCATACTATAGTGAATTTTTTATCCATTTTTCATCAGGTAGCTGAACTTATTTATTCATTTACGTACATATATGGGTTTCTTTCTAAGTGCAATTAACGCCTTAAAAACTCTTTTCAGTTTGAAAAACAGATAGCACAATTTTGACTACAACGCCCTCTGTTGGTCAGGCAGAAATTCTTGACAAGCCCGCAATTTTATTTATCCTAATGTAATATTTATTTAGTAACGGTTAAGTTACTGATTCTGTTCAGCCTTGTTCAGGCATTTGTACACTTACAAATGCATATTTTTTATAATGTTGGTAAATGTTAAATTACAGCTTACATAGGAAAACATATCAACTAACGAAAAACAAAGTTAACAAATATTTACTGTAGTGTTAAAACTACCGATTTTAGTTTAAAACCTAATTTCACCTAATTTACTACCAAACAACATGGTAATAAAACCATATTTTATTGTTGATTTAAGGCATTACCAAAGTGCTTCGGTAAAAATTACCTTGTTTTTTGGCGTTCCTATCAAGCCAGAAGCACGGTAAACTTGACCATATTCTAGTTGTTTTGACCATACTTTTTTTTTCTCAGTGTGCTAACATTTCTCTTTTCTGAACTTTTTTTTTCCAAGTAGTAATTAGCGAAGAGAGTTACCAGCTTACCAGGAGGTAGTTAGCACAGCAATTCTAATTTTTTATTTCACCAAACTTTGCGATCTTAATACAATATTACATAATCTAATATATATAATTCTCTTACGTGGCTCCCAAATTTTGGCTGTATTTCTTTTCCGCCGGTGGCAACGTTTGCTTTGCTTTGTTTACGTTACTATTTCTCTTACACGACGAATCGACCAATGATTGCCGCTGAAAATGTCACATGCCAAATCTAGCTGAGGTGGCACGACATATAGCGCTTTTAAAAATGGAAACTGAAATAACCAGAGAGCATCAGCTGCAGCAATCTTATACTATTAAGCTAGGCAGAAGTGAGTAGTCTTTGTCGATAGATCTCTATTTTAGTATTTTGTCGAAAGCGCTTTTTTTCACGAATTTATATATTACGAATTTATTTGACGATTTTTGATTTATATCACGAATTATACTATAGCACATTTCTAATAGGTTTAACGAATTACGTGCCATTTATTTGAATTCAAATTTATTTTAATAACTTAGTATTTACTAAAAAGATGTAATTTTTTTTTTTTTTAAAAAAAAAGTTTTTATATGGGTTTGAAGGATTGTTTTGAATTCTTAGAATTTTGTGCATTTGCAATGTACCTAAGTTAGTAGCGAGCGAAGCGAGCTTGGTTTGCGAAGCAAACCATATAAGATTGCGCAGTCATTTTCGGGTGTTGGCGAGCGTTAGCGAGCAGGGAGTGCAGCCCACTAGTAATTAATATATTTCTCTAAATAATATAATACAAAAAAATAATAGTTTTCATTGAAACTTAAAAACATTTTTCTCTAATTAATTAGGTAAATGTTGTCAATCCTTCGTAAATATTCTTAATAACTTAGACGTTTAATTCCACCCTTTATAATTTTTAAATACTTATTATTAACCATTTAAAATTCTTGATTTTTTTTCTCACCAAAAGAAATATTTAAATGTAATTTTATAAACATAAAAATATATTCAGGACAATTGAAACATTACCACCGTAATAAAAAATGAAGAAATAGAATGAAGAGTATATCAAAATAGACGAATCGTATTAGTAACGGTACCGAAACGACGGAACCGAAGTAGCGGGACAGGCTTTGAAGACCTGACATGTAATGTAATATAACTATTTTCTTTTCAAAAACGGAATCAAACAATTATGAGTCCATTATAGACTTTTAAGATTGATTTACATCTAAGAAATAGTATAAATTTGTTTTCTCAAAACTAATCATGTTATTTCCTTGAAAACACTGTGTTACAAAAAAAATAATAAATGCATGATTTAACTTAACTATTAAGTAATTCAGTCAAACTCTTTAAATGCAAGAGCTATCAAGCAAACAAAATGTTGAAAAGCCTCAATCAATTGGTGAACAACAATAGTTCCTTATTCTATTGAAAGAAACTTTAAATTTGCGAGGTATGGAAACACACAACAAAAGGTACTAGAAAGCTATTTCGATTGAAAGGTAAAATGAGACTCTTCCTGGTCTCTACATAAGAAAGTGGAAACTGTTGTATTGTTGCATTTTATAGAGTTCTGATTTTTAGAGTATGCGTAAGTTTCGAATAACATGTGAAATATTAAGAACTCGGTGAATGGAAGAAATATTTGATGTTGGAATTCATTTGTTTTAAATGGCAACTTTAAACTTTTATTAAAATGAAAATACCTAATTCTAAATCAAAATTTACTAAACCAACTACAGTACACACTCGATTATCCGTGCTCGGATTATCCGGTTTGCGGTTTATCCGTGCTCCTTTCGGAGTCACAAAATTTTTTCTTAAAGAGAAACATTTTCAAGATTATGATGCATGTAAAATATATCTTCTCAAATCAGTCATTTATTAACAGAATATGAATCTAATATTTTTATTGATAATAATCGCAGCAATAGTGATTCATGAAGTTATAACACTACCGAATTTTTCAAATCAATATTCATTATTGGATGCAGTATATGGAATATCATGGTCAAAGGTAAAATCGTTATCACGATCGTGGAGAAAGATTCCTTGATGAACAATCTTCTTCAGATATTGAAGAATATGATAACAGTATTTTTGAACAAGGAAAAGAAATCGAAGGTTTCTTGATGAGGAAAATTGGTTTCTAAGTGATGTATGTGAGCGTGACTTCCAGTATTTAACAGATGAGTAAATTGTTACTAACTTTGTTGTTAAATCAAATAGTGATGATGCAGAAGATGTAATATATGAGGGAAATACAATCCCTGAAGGTCTGGTTTCTTAGGACAAGCGCCTTATCTGGGCGTCAGCGGGACGTCAACGTCACGCTGACGCCAACAAAATACTGGTTTGTTAGCTCAAGGCCTGGTTTCTTAGAACTAGCGCCTTATCTGGGCGTCAGCGGAAAGTTGACGTAGATCTGACGCCAAAAAAAATACTTTTTTGTTAGCTCAGCGTGAGCAGTCGGTCCAACGCAGACATTATCTCTCATTGCGCATGCGTTAATAACGTAAACAAATATTTATTTTGAATTTGTATTGATTTTGTTATTGTCGACCAGTGTTTTAGAGAACAAATAATGACTTTGTCCAAGAAAAAACACATTATAGCTGAGCTAAATGAAGAGTGCTATGTTTAATGAAGAAGCTATGTTTAATGTCAAAATCAAAACCTTGGCTGATTTCAATGTGCAACAGGATGTTGTCCGCCATTGCTTCTGTGGTTAACGTCACGTTGTAATTCAACTGCAGTTGAGTTGGACGGTAATTGTAGTTCAAGATTAGCGTTCGATGACGTATACTATCAAGCTCACAAATGGACCAATCAGAGGTTAGCGCTGATTTCCAGCTGACGGCGTCCTGTCCTAAGAAACCAGGCCTTGACTCTACTGCTCTAAAATCTGTGTAAACTTTATTAGATTGATTATATGGGAGAACGAGGATTTGATTACGGTGACATTACTACGGTACGTAAAATATGTGTCAATATACGGCAAGAGATGAACAAACAGCAGAAGCAAAGACGCATTACACATTTTTCTAAACAGTAAATGTTAAATTCCTAGTTTGATGTTATACAGCATGCAAATGTAAGTAGTTTTTATATTTTTTGTACTGATGTTCATTTTTGATTTAATAAAAAGGAATTTTCGGATTATCCGTGTTTTTCGATTGTCCATGTGACCCGTCCCGGTGATTAACCCGGATAATCGGGAGTGCACTGTACTTAGCAAATCAAAATTTACCAAATCAATACACTTACTTAATGTAAAAGATTTTTTCATGATTATTAAATCTGTTTAATTAGGATATTTTATCTACCTTGTAAAAAATTCCGAATCAAATTACGGCATAAAGTACAAGCATTTGGTTCCATTGATCAATATTATAGTAATTTTTTAGCCAGAAATGTCATTACCATAATGGTATTTTTACCAGAATTTTTTTTTCTCTATGCTCACGAGTAGATATAATTGCTTAGAACAACTGAAGTCTACATACCACACTGTAAAATAATCCGGTAAAATTACGGTATATAGTACCGGCACTTTAGGCGTGACATCCGTAAAATCCATTTTTATCGTAAAATTACTGTAATTGTTTTCAGTGATATTTACTTAATTTGAGTGATTCGTGCAATTATCATTATTGGGCCGGATTAGCCTGGTTAATAGGGCACTGGGCCCATGTCCAGGAGATCGTGGGTTCAATCTCTTCCGGCTGAAGACCCCCGTATAGTAAATGGTGATTGATGCACGTTAAATCTGTTGAGTCACAAAGTCCATCATGTTCCCATAATAAAATATACCTTTGGGAGTACTGATCAAGGAGTTCCCTTGTCTTCTGGATTGATTCAAAATTACAAGGTTACGGAGTTGAACATTAGTAGTCATAAGCCCAAAATTGGTTCGACGAATATAAAAAAGAAAGAAAAATACTACCATTAAAATTACGGTATATCAGATTCATTTCTCCATAGCATGTAAAAATGAGTTTTACGGAAAAAAGTACCCGAGTGCCAGTTCTTTATACCGTAATTTGATCAGGAATTTTTTACAGTGAACTCACTGGTTTTTTATAGATTTATTAATCATTTGAAGCTGAAAGTCAGTAAAAAATACAATAAAAAATTAATTTTTTAATGAAAACATTTTTTCTTTCGTTTGGCGTTTTACCTAAAAGTTGCAGGCATAATTTTCTAAATTCTCAAAGTGAAATTGCTAGTCCTTTTAGAACCGGCAGATGGAGAAAGAAGCACTTCCCCAGTCTCGTACGCTTCGATTTTATACGTAACAGAGAGTACGTATGAGTACTAATATGAGACATAATATATGAGAGTATATTTGGAAATCACGCTCTTCTGATCTTCGACATCTAGAGTCAGATATATCCATTTTTTATTGGTCCGTAAAGAGAGAATCGCATGATCGTATACGTGATCTCCGTCCTGAAGGAGTTTATATTTTGAATTAGTCAAACATAGAAGACGCGACATTTGTATGTTTCTTCTTCATTCTATGTCGGAACTTAAATGAATAAAGGCTAGTAGTAAAAAACTACGTTTTTTTCACAAGTTATGCTTGATTATTTTATTAAAATAGGCATTTTAAATATAAAATGCCTATATAACGAAATTGGAGACGAATACAATTAAATCCATCTTATTTTCTTGTGATTTCGATTAAATCGTTTTATTTCGAAAGTTACATTGTTATAAGTATAATTATATATTTTATTTTATTGTTATAATAAATAATATTTTTTTTGATAAAAAAATTTTTTTTTAAATAATTAAATCTTTGATTCATAATTAAAATTGATATTTTTTATATAAGATGCCTATAACAAAATTGGAGCCGAACAAAATTAAATTCAGCTTATTTTCTCGTGATTTCTATTAAATCATCCTATTTCAAAAGGTACATTGCTATAAGTATAATTTATCAGTTTGATTATTTATTTTATTTAATTCTGATTATATATTGTATTTTTTAATGAATAAATATGTTTTTATATAATTAAATGTTTGATTACGAATTAAAATTTATATTTTGAATACAAAATGCATGTAACAAATTTAGAACTAAAACAAATTGAATTGAACATATTTTCTTGTGATTTCGATTAAACCATCTTATTTCATAATTTACATTGTTATAAATATAATTATATATTTTATTTTATTGTTATTATATATAATGTTTTTCAATAAAAAAATTTGTTTTTAAATAATTAAATCTTTGATTAATAATTAAAATTGATATTTTTGATATTAAATGCCTATAATAAAATTAGAGCCGATAAAAATTTAATTCAGCTTATTTTTTCGTGATTTCTATTAAATCGTCTTATTTCAAAAGTTACATTGCTGTAGGTATAATTTATAAGTTTAATTATTTATTTTATATTATTATAATATATAGTATTTTTTAATATGTTTTTATATAATTAAATGTTTGATTAAGAAATAAAATTTATATTTTGAATGCAAAATGCATGTAACAAATTTAGTGCTAAAACAAATTGAATTGAACATATTTTCTTGTGATTTCGATTAATCACGTTATTTCACGAAAATTTCGAAAATCACGTTATTTCATAATTTATATTGTTATAAGTATAATTTATAAGTCTAATTATAAATTTCATTTAGTTATAACTTATAGTTTAAAATTACAAAAATATATTTTTTTAATTCCAAATGTTCGAAACGAAGTTTAAACTGAACCAAATTAATTTTAACGTTAAATAAATAATGCCAAGAAACTGAAATGGTAAGATATTACCTGGTTAGAAACTTTATTTGCTTCAAAAATATATAAACAGAAAAAAAAAGTCGAACATGTATCAAGCACTTGAAAAATAGGCGCCTATTTTCAAGACTTGTCAGACGTGAATGAGAAAAAACAAAAGTAATTTCAAATATAAAAAAAAAACATAAGGTTACCAACAAAAAAGGAAAAAATAAGGGTGAGAAACAAAACTGAATGGACCAAAGTAGCCGAGAGAGAAAAAAGAAGAAAAACAGAACAAGAAAAACTCCAGTAGCCGAGAGGGGCAATTCAGCGTAAAATGCATTTCCACGCGATATGGAGATGCAGTGAGGAACTAGTGTCGTTTACTGAGCTAATTTGGCTCTGGGGGAAATAATTTTGGCATTGTCTGTTCATTTAAAATTCATAAATTTAATTTTGACAATGCTAAAATTATTTCAATCCCAGTCCAATCAGCTCATCTTGATGCCCTAATATATTGTTTTATTTATATGAATACTGATTAATTTTTTCACTCCTTCAAGTAAATAACTAAATACTTATTCCCAGTTGGCAGTACAATGACTCCCTTAGTTTCAATTCGAAATTCAAATTATGCGATGCTCTTAAAATTATTTTTCCCAGTCAATTTTAAAGATAATTCAGCTCTTTTTCTTTTAACAAGAGACAAAAATTTTACCTTTAATTCCCGTTTCAAACTAAGCGATGGGAGGAAAAAAACAACTATGACAAATTTGAAGTTGGAATAAGATTTAAAAATAGCGTAAAAAATAGATTTATTACCAACAACAGTTTTTTTACTTCTTTTTTATAACCGTCGCTGAACAGCCGGCCCAATTTTGGCTTTTCGACTACTAAACTTCAACTCTGTTACCTTGTAATTTTGAACCCTATCCAGAAGACAAGAGAACTCCTGGATCAAGTAATGGGAGAAATTTACCTTCGTGGAGGACTTTTGATGAAGCTAACCCGCGTTTGCGTTACATGGTGAAGAAAACCACGAAAATTTCCTATGATTAGCCTGATGGCAAGGAGACTCTAACCCATGATCCGTCTACCAATGAAGATATTTTACGTCAGCACCGTGGTCAGTGCGAGCCGGGTGTGGAATTCGCATCGACCAGCCATCTCCGGGATTCGAGTTCAGTTCACCTCTTCGAGGGGGAAGGGGCGAACACCCAATCCCCTGAGCCACCATGACTCAACACTAACAGTTTACAGATATTTTTTATTTTCCTTCATTTTCAACAAACAAAGGGTGATTATCTTGAAATTTAATAGTTTTATCTTACTTTGAACTCGCCACATAATAACATAAGGTTGCTTTTTACCTGGATCCATCAAACAAAGTGCCTTAAGACTGCTTTGTTTATGATTATTCATTGAAGTTATAAGTTTACCATTGATAAATGACATTTCTAAAGTCTAAGAAGAGATCTACCATGAACCCCGCGTTATAAGAAATATACTACATCCGACAAACGCATGTGACTTGTGGGGACTTAACTATTATCGACTACGTCAACCTTCATCTATCAAAAGGTACCTCCAAATAGAATCAAGTTAACATGTCTTATATACTAGTGATTCGGTATTCAATATTTATAGTGGTAGTTACACCACATTACTCTCCTTCCAGAATTTTATCTGGGATGAAATTCGACGAACGATTACCACTAGTTGATTCATGCTGTTTATTTATTTATATCAATTTTTGCTCAATACATTTTTTTCTTCATTTTTGTTATATAGCATTTCGCTCATTATTTTTTTTTCTTCATTTTTGTTTATTCACCAGGAGACTTTATTTACTTCACCAGATTTTTTTTCCTTTTCTTTCAAGCGAATCAACTGTTTTAATGTGAACAATCCATCAATGTTGGCAAGTTTATATCACGCCCGGGTCGCGTATTGACAAAACATACCGTAGATTGTAAACGTGGCGATTGCAGGTGGAGTTGGCGATGGATTACGCGTAAATGTGGTGGGAGAACGAAATTACATTAACCTAAGCAGTGTAATTCGATATTTTCTTCTTCTCCTCGAATAGCCATTATGAATAAAAATAACTCATTAATTCCTTTTAGCAGAGAAAATAAAAAAGAAAATAACACCTTTTTATTGTCAGGATCACTTTACAAATACACTGTATTCATATTTTATTAAGCGCTATAATTTATATTTTATAAAACGATCTAGTTTTTTGATAAAACAGATTCAATTTTTTAATTTTTTTTACAAGAATTGTGTTTGCGAAGAAATAAAAATAATTTATTAATGAACTAATCACAAAAAATAACGTAACATTTTAATACTATGTTTTATTGAAACGCTATTTTGAAGAATTAATTCTATTTAACTTTTATTGTAAGAAAACATAACCTGTTTTATTTTAGTGATATTTTCTATGAAATCAATATTCTCTATAAAAGAATAATGTAAGCTTTTTTATAAAGATTATTTTTTTAGAAATTAACAAAGACATATTATTTACTAGAAAAAAATAGAGTATTCAAAAATGTTATCACGCTTTAAAGTAATAGTTTCTTATAAACGAAATAATCAATATTTTTAAAATAAAGTTTGAAAGCGTTTGTTTCATTACTAGAAGCATTCATTATAAAAAAATATATATTAAATTACTTTTTTGCATAATTTTATGAAATAACTTTTTTTTGGAATGAGATGAGATTTTAAACTTTGTGAAAAATTGATTCAATTCCTTAATATATATAAAAGTCGGTAAATACTTCATTCATTATGGAGGTCTTAGATAACTTGATACCTTTTCAATATAAGAATAATAAATGCAATTAATAGAAAATGCACAATTTTAAAAATATATTTTATTTACACGCATTGCGTACAGGTTATAATGCAACTATCATACGTAACATAAATTTATAGATTCCTAAATACTGTTATATGAGTTTGGTAATTAAAAATATAATTAAAAAATAACATAATTAAAAAATAACATAATTAAAAAAATTTCAACCTTCAATTAAAAACTTCCTGTTGTCATATATTAATAATAATTATAATTTTTAGCAGCTTTTTTGGGCACAAATTTTTAATTCTCTAACTTAATACTATCCTTTATATGAAAATATCAGAAAATTTATAAAAGAAAAACTATATTTTAAAATTGAGACATTGGCGACAACAGAGGTTAGATGTATGTGCTGAGTTTAAATAAATTATATGTTATAAAACTCACATTTAAGATTTAGATCAATTTATTATCAGGTCATAATAGTGTTTTTTAATAAATAAATGTAGTGATTGTTTGATTTACAATTGTAAGGTCCTGGGTGTTTAATGTTAAGTTATACATTTCTTTAGAAATAATATTTGAAATATGCAAAGCAGGGCGGCATTCATTTCAACTTAAATATCATCAACTTAACTTTCAATAACTATAGATAAATAAAAAACTAAAGTTTGATAAAAACTTTAAAAGAAATACTTTTAGAAAAATTCTTTCTAAATAATATTTAAATAAAACACAATCACTTCGTCTGAGTGATTCTGTAAGAAATTCTAAACTTAACAATTTTACAAGTTTGGGGAAAAGTAAATATCTACAATAGTGGTAGGGAATTAAGGAAATTCTAAATCTAAAGTTTGAGTCCTAGAACGTAAACATCTGATCATTAGATCAAAAGTTAGTTTTAGATTTTTCGTTTATTGCTCACTGTACACTAAAAGGTGATTTTTTTTTCTTTTGAAATTTTGATTTTAATACCCTTACTTCAACCTCCTTCGAGTTATGCTTACTTTATAAATTTAATCTCAACTTTATTTTTCTTTTCACTTTTAAACTGTAAAAGACTTTTTCTCCATTTGTAAATTATGAAAAAAGTTATTAATCTGATTGCGTAAACAGTTAATTTATTAAAATTGAACATTCTCAATTAATTCCTTTTAATAGTCATTTATATTATTAATAATGATTATTTGCACAAAATTATAATAGAGGAAAGTTTGATTACAAATTTAAAAGTTCTTGCTACAATAATTAGGGAATTTCTATTGACAAATTCAAGTAATTTTTTTTCAGGAGCAAAATGCATTTTTATTTAAAATGGAACAGTACTGACTTAATATTTATACGATAAAACACTCTCTAATCGCTACCACAGATGACAGGAAAAAAATTTCGTTTTTTTTTTCTTTTCCACAAAAAGTTTAGAACTTAAAATGTTGTTCTTTCATTATAAAGCATAATATTCTCGTAAAACTTTATAACGAAGTTACTTATCTACCGTTTTACAGTTATAAAATGAAATGATTATTGAATTCTACTTGCATTTTAAAATGTCAATGTCTCCATCGTTCAATGAATTTTACGATTATTTTTATAAAACTGTGTATAATGAACATTTCAACTAAAATAATTAGTACAAAATAGCTGCTAATAATTCTCTTAAACATTTATAAATATTATACATTTATAAATTCCAGCTTTTCGCATTATTGCTAAATAATCTCTGCGTCGAAAAATATTTAAGGAATTCCATAATAACTGAAAATTAAATAAAATTAAAAAAAAATTGTAAATGGTTATCGAGCAGAACCATTAAGTTTAATTAATGAATATAGAATTAGTAACAAAGTCACTGCTGAACAATAATTTTTTTTAAAATCTTTTAAGTAAACAAACTTTATTGTAATAATCATTTCATTATTAAGGATTAGAGGTTATTGCGAAATTATTAATTTTAATAAGTGGATGAGTAGGTAAAGAAGTTCACTACTCGAAATACGCGTATACATTTAATGAAAGTTATGAAACTATAGAATATGTAATAATGCGTAATTTTTCTATCTTAGTTCTATTACGACCTTTTAAAAAACGCTAATAAACACAATTTAGTCAACAGATACAAACGATTATGTCGGAGCTATAACAAAAAAATACGCTTTATATTTCATTTAATGCAGAAGAATCTAATAAAGATCAGCTTATTTGAAACTCTGAAATGTGACACCCATATATAACTTGGTGAATGATAGATACGTGATACCGAAAACAAAAACATAAGCACACAGCTGTTTGGCGATTTGCGAGACGCTCCTTCAACGCCGATAGATATTTTCGCCAACCCCTTTACAATCTACGGTATGTTTTGTCAATACGCGCCCGGGTCACCAATGTGGAGACTTAATAATTATCGACTATGTCAACCTTCATCAATCAAAAGGTACCTACAATTAGAATCAAGTTAACATGTTTTATATACTAGTGATTCAGTATTCAATATTTATAGTGGTAGTTACACCACAAACTATACTCAGAATCTGATGATCCTCATTTGAGTGGTCCTTTTACGGCACAAATATTAAGCATTAATAAAAGTTGTTGTCCCACATCGTGGGCGATTGGCAACTTCACTGTGAATACGCTCCTTATCCTCTTTGTGGTCAATTACTTGGCCGATGCAGTTGTGCCAATGGTGCCCCAGCTACCCTTCAGTCCTGAGATGGCTTTTCCAAGACTTCTTGTTACCACATGAAGCTATCATGAAAAAACATCGTTTAGAGACAAATGACAATTCAAAGAGCCTTGAGCTACTCTTTTAGAATTTTCATTCTAATGTTACTTCAAAATAACCAGGGGTACCCTGTTCCTCCTATTAACAGTCAAGTTTACGATTAATGACATCGTTATACATTTGAAATCATTTACAACTGGACCGTGTAAACGTGAATACCGTGAGTACAAGACTATGCGATTTTGTAACAATTCACAAATATCATCAGTTGAAAACCATAAAAATTAAATTTAACTTCACATTAGAGTTAGGTTAGGTGAGGCTTTTAATTAGGTAATGAACATTGGGGTTAAGCTGTGGTTTAGTTGTGTTTTTTCTATCTTAATTAGTAAATCTGGAGGTGCCATCTATCGTGAGAGATGGGTAATACTGGATTTTTTTGTTTCAAGACCCTCTTTTGTGCTGACATCTAAATGTGAAGAAGAGTTTTGTACTCAAATATTATAGGGTCATTAATTGAGAAATGAAGGACAGTAGATACTCTTCATTGATTGAATTGGGGAAACATTATAAAGTCGACACTTGGATTTGAACCCTATTTCATTTGGTCATGAAATTAATAGATTAGCCGTCTCGGCTGAAGTACGCACCCATCTGCTAAGAACTAAGTAGCTTGGCACAGTGTTCACTACACACCTATTACTTTAGGATTATGAGGCGTCCACTGTTGAAACATCCGATGATGAAAAAGGTGATTGGTTGTACGCTCGATTGGTTGTAGAGCTAGTTAGCGTACATAAAATTCTGGTTGTTTAACCGTATTAAGAGAAAACATTTAATAAACGATATTTCTCACAGTTAACATTTTGGGTACCATTTTTATAGTTATTTGAGTGTTTTGGTAGAATATAATAAAATAACAATTTAACGAATAATTTAACCCTTTTCCCGAAGAAAAAAATTTTAATAGTGCAATGCTCTAAAGACCTATAGCGGCGCCTTCAATGACTGGAAATCTTACTTTAAACCGAGGCATAAAAGCAGGAGAATTCAATTGTGAAAACTTTTGAGTTGTACAACTTCATTCTTGTGACGGAGGTTTTGTTTCTCCATCAGAAGCCGCCAATAATCGTACAGTGGAATTCATGATTGTTCATTTAGGCCATTAATGAATGAACCATTAAGTTTCCAGGAAATAATGTACAAATCGTTGAATGTAAATTTAGATTTTATTAAGCATAATTTGTGATTTAGACAATGGCCATTTCTTCATCAAAAAAATAAGAAATCCCTTAAAAGGATGAAATCAGAATACTCTCTATTGAGAGATCATACAGCCAGAATCATTTCTGACGGTTAGAAAATTGAGACTGGGGAGGCCCAAAGGGCTCCCAGCCTCCACAAATTTGAAATTAAAAGTGAATATAATTATTCGTAACGGACATAGAAAGTATGGGTAGGAGATCCAAAATTGGCGATTTATCCTAATATACCATAGCCAAAACAAAGCCAACTAGCATATCAACATGGGTTTAAAAGAACACCTTGGCGATCACGAGTCGCCAACAAATTTATGAGAATTATTACAACCATGCAACCGAAACATTTAGCCGTTGGAAATTTAGAATAAAAAGTTATAAATAGATTTTTGTTTTAGATTAGAGGCGACAGTGAATTAATAAGTCTGCATTAGTAATGAAATAAAAAAAGAAAGTATCCGTTACATTGATTTAGAAGAGAAGAAATAAATATTTTATGTTCGTTTTAAAAGATTAAGTCTTTGATTTATTTTAAATTTAATTCTTCTATTAATAAAAATCAGCTTAAGTAATGAAAGATATTTTTAAAAGATAGTAAATAAATATGTAATGCCAATTGTGGCATCACAATTCTACATATGTTTTTTAATCTATTTAGTTTTCGGATAAATTATGTAAGCGCATAAAGTAAATTAGTAAAGTATAAGATTTTTATACTTACTTCTCGGCTCTACAATCCATGACATACCTTGTCCTCCTGTGGAGCTATGTGGTAAACCACCTTTTCCTATCCTAAGCCTTTATCTTCCGATTTTTTTATTTTCATCTCTTCTAAATATTCCTCTACCTCATCTAACCATCTTTTATTTTGGGTCCCTTCTCTTTTCCTCTAGTCTTTTCCTATAAATCTGTTTACTTTTGGGATTAATCATGTAAGTGCATAAAATTAATTAATAAAATCTATTAAAAGATCTGTATACTTACTTACGTGCTTACTTAGTTCATGAAGGACCTTGGCCTGTTTTACCACACAACTGGTCTTTTTCTTATCTTTGGCTTTTCTTTTCCGATTTTTGTTTTTCATCTTCTTTAAATATTCATCTACTTCATCTAGCCATTTTTAGAACGTCTGTCCCTTCTCTTTCTTCTCTAGTCTTTCCCTATAAATTTTCTTTGATGCTCTTTCAGCACTCATTCGCTCCAAATGTCCGAGCCATTGTACTCTTTTTGTTTCTATTATCTTTGTTGTATCTTTTTCTTTATACCCTTACTTATCTCCAAATTGTCCCTAATTCTTCGTACGCCTCCTTCTTTGATTTGTCCTACAGTGCACTGATCCTAAAGACACGGTTCTTAGTAGAACACCGTAGTCAAGCATCACTGGCTGAAGTCAGTAAGCAGGTGGGGGACCACTTTGATCAGCCTACGTAGGGACCGAGGATGCGCGGTATCGGTCCTTGTTAAACTGTTCTGCCCGTAAAGTGCTCGACTTCGCTAGGTCGTCGGACTATCAAAGCAGGGGAGCCATCCCCACTGCAGAGGATCAAAATTGCGATGGCCTGTCTTCGGATCATCCTCAGGGATGTTTCCCAGACCATTGCCAATAGTCCATTGTGCAACTCTAGTGCGACGTAAATGAAGTACTTACCTACCTACCTTCTTTGATTGGTCCACGTATTTTCCTAAGATTGGTCCATATATTTGTACAAGTCTATTAAATCCTAATTTTATTTTCGCATCTTATTGCATAACTATTATTAAAAATTGGACATTCTCAATAATAAATGTCATTTAACAATGAAAAAAAAGTTACTTTTGGAAATTAAATAAGAAGATACAATTTTCCAGAATTGGTGACTTGAAAATTTCTAAACAATGCAGGTAAAGTATTTAAAACGAGAACGAAGCATTTTGGTGTAATTATCAGTTTTCAAAATTATTTTGCTCTATTTTACACCGATTTAGAATATTAAGGGTAGAATTATTTCCCATAAACATCTATATTGAACGTAAAAATATGTAAACAAATACTAAAAATAAAGATATTTTTTAAAGGCACATTCTCTACACAAATTCTATCTCAGAGCACATTCTCAATTTCCTAAAATAGATTTTTTACCATAAAAATGATCAATAAATGAATTTTTTTTCCAACATCAACTGCGTTTAAGATTAATAATTCAAGAACTTAAAAGAATTTTCATAGAAAAAATTTCGTATGTTGTCAAAATAAACTTTGAATTTTTCTTTCACGAGTATTTAACAAATATATTCGACGAGTATTTAATAAAGAAGTCTATATATTTTATATAGTAGTAGGATCCGTAATAATTGTATAGTAGGATCCGTAAAAGTTTAAAACGTGATGGCAGAAGAAAAAAAAATGCATATTTTAGTAAACCCCTGCAATAAAAAAGTCTAGTAACGAAATCGTTGATTTCGTTAACAGTCTGTGTTTGGCATCGTAATTTTAAAATGAAAGCTAATAAAAAGAAGTCTCAGCTTTTTAATTACAATATTCGAATCCCTTTTTTTTTTAATTTTTAAGGATCATACGAAACATACATATATTCCTATTCTACAGACTCAAAATTTGATGAATACCATCAGTATAATAGCCGTGGAGAAGAATATATAATGAAACAAATAAAAATGAAGATTGGATAATTTGCATACGATGCATGAGGTAACTCTACAAATCATGTACTGTCTCTGAAAACTAATAGATTAAAATATGCTAAAGCTTTTTTCGAAAAATTGGATTAAATCTACTCATTAGATTTTGTTTATTGGATAGTTTTTATTTATTTTCTATGATAAAATTCCTTTTTTGCAAGTAATTATGCATTTTTCTTGATTAACCGCATAAAATGAGTTATTTTCTGAATTTTTACTTCATTTTGTGCAATACTAGATACACTTTTTTGAAGAAACCAAAAGCAATTAATCCGAAAAAAGAGAAATATTTAAATTAAACATTTAGTAATCAATTGTAGATAAATAAATCATGAAAAAAATAATACTGAATTTTAAAACATATTATTCAAATGTAATGAGGAAAGCTAGTTTAAAAGTGATTTCTTCATTGTAACACTAATCTGTCTTTTTCCTCCGAAAAATGCGTAGTTTTCTTCACTTGTTTTAAACAAATGAATTTTCAATGTTCAATGTTATGTAACTATAGTTGTCATTAAATTGTGCCCTCAATTTTACATAAGTTAATTTATTATAATTAGCCGTTTCAACCCTAGTTTTTCCTAAAATTATTTCTATATCCCATTTTTACAGTTGATTACAGTAAGCCTTCTCACTTAATTTCCCTTAAATGAATTATATATCTCATTTGACAGTAAAGTTTTTCACACCAAATATTAATTTATATAGATTATTTTTACAGTCAGTAATAATAGGCTAAATGCCGACCGGCCTGTGTAGGGGGCAGGGAACTGTCCTTGCATCAGAAAGGTTCTGGTTTCGAATCCCGGGCAAGGCATGGCTGTTCTTTCCTTCTTCGTACTATCTGTCCTCACTGTGGGAGCGACGTTGGCCCACCTAATATGGTGCCCCTGAGAGAGAGGTCAACAAAATCGCCCTGTATATGCTTGAATTGACGGATGTTAACACAGGTGGGCATTGGGGAAAAAATAATAATAGGCTATATTGTCTTTAATTACATGTAGATTAATTAATCCCCTTTTTAAGTAAATAATATGCCACCCCCCCCCCTCATTTGGGCATACGGAATGACGACTCGATAGCCTTCCCGAGAGGACCGCGATCCGAACACCAGCGCATGCGCCCGGCCATCCAACCTGGTCGGCTAGGCCACATGCGTGGCATTTATTAAAATCAACATACAAAATTACAGTCCTCCGGGATGTTTCCCAGACCGTCGCCAATAGCCCATTGTGCAGCTCCAGTGCGACGTAAATTAACAACAACAACAAAATTACAGTTTAAAACTGATGGCAACCGAGGAAAAGGGATAAGAAAGTTAAATAAAGTTAATCCCCTTTTTTAAGTTGCTTATAATTCTTCTCTCTTCGAACGAAATTGAATACAAGGTATAATAACTCTGATAGGAAAGAAAACCTTTAACTGAGTGGTAAAAGTATGAATTAAAAATTAATCTTAAAAATCTACGAATTGTAATTAATATTTTATACATTTTTTGTTCATTCTTAAATTCATATTTGTTTACATTTTATGTTTTTCATAAAAATGCATGCTTTTACCTTCAAAGCTCTTTGTAGTGTTGATGGACTGAATTCTCGAACAAGCAGTATTTGTTACACCCACAGCACTTGCTAAACACACACTCTCCGAGTTCGGTATACCTTGTTCTTCACTTTCCTTTTCTGCACTAAAACTATCTTCTACAATTTTCTAAACTGTTGACGAATCCTTTAAAGGAAATTAACTTCAGTCAGTGAACTTATATTTAAGATGTAAATAAATAACAAACGTATTTTTCAAACCAAGAATTTAAGAATAAATGTCAGTATTCAGAATTTTATTTTCAAATTTTACTTGATGTATTTGAATGGGAAGATTTAGTTTTGTGTATTTACCACAGAAAGTTCCTTTACTGAAAGTTTGTATTAAAAAATGTTGTTTCTTTAAAACATTTTAATAATTATTGCCATGAAATACTTTCATAAACAGATGAAAGTACCAAAGTGCAACGTAAAGCATGATGTATCACAGATTTTACTATAAAGTGTTTTTATAATCAAATAAAAATGTCCATATTAACATAACGTAATGCATAATTTAAAACATACTTACCGTTGCAATATCACTTTGAATAGCAAATCCCGCAGAACGCACAGCAGAGATGGTGCTACTGTTTGTAACTCCAGATTCGTTAATAAGTTTTGAATGTTTTGATAATCCATATTTATCCCCGTGGTATTCCACTGGTGGAAGCTGGAATGAAGGAATTATATTCCTAGTGATCAATAATTCCTATTGATCAATAATTCCTAGTGATCAATAATGTAATTCCTAGTGATCAATAATCATCAATAATCAATCAGTTACAGATGCAGCCAATAGAAATACATTTCTATTGGGATATGAATACGAATTGTCCAATGGGAATAGTGCAAACAGAGATGGATAGAATGATATTAGGAACACTAATCCAGTTCAACCTTCAACTTGGACATCTTTACAACTTAACTATTGTTCCAAAACAAAAGTGAAAGCTAAACCCTAAAGTGTGTGAAACCATTTCAAGAAATGAAAACTGCGGAAGATTCTAGCGTTTGCGTAAATGAATGTTTTGCGTGGCAAATGTGCTTCACTAATATCTAATTAGTGCCTTGAAACTTGAAATTGATTTACATTTACAATTTGAAATTTAAACTGCCTTTTAGAAAAAGTTTTAGCTCAAACAAACAAACAAGGAAGAAAATTAAGGGAAATTGGTTTCACATTACTGTTAATTTTAACGCTAGTTAATATGATATTATTCTATCAAGTTTTTTAAATATTGGTTTGTCGGTATCCCCATATCGGTACAGTGAGTTTGTTGGGGAAAAAACATTACCATTTACTGATTTTGGGAGCTAAAAACAATTTTAAAGGCCCTCATTGATTTTTCTTTCACGAACAACTCTGTCAATTCCTAGTTTTCATCAGGAGTATGAGTCTGCACATATTTTAATCACTGCCAGCCATTTGTATTCTAACCATTATTCAATTATGCTTCTTGTATAACCACAAAAAAGGACGTTTTAAAACTTCAGTTTGCACTAAATCTATAGAAACGATAAAACTTACAAAAATGAGCAGCTAAAAATATGTCATAACATTCTTTAAGAGGTCACTTCTCGTTTTTTTGACCAAGATTTACATGATTCAATTCTTACTTCATAATAAAAATCATACTCTAATTATTGTAAAATAATTTCAATTTATATTTTAGTTTTCTTAGTATTTTTATGTTTAAAATGTGTAGAAAATGAAAGTGTGGATGAATATTCACTGGTCTGTTTCAGGGAAACTGAGGATGGCCTGTTACTGCGCAATATTCTTGATACGGGGCATAAGCACGCAGCAAACTGTAAACCTGTAAAAAAATGCAAGAATATTTTATTCTTTTGATGATCCATCAATATTTGAAACATTAAAATCTCGTCATAACAAGGAAGGCATAATAGCAGGGAAATGTAGTTACAAATAGTTTATGTTCATAAGCAAATAAAATTACAAAACTTAAAATTAAAAGACTAAAAATTAATATTGCTACACAGATTTACATATGTTCGCCCCTACAATAACTATTTTCTTACTTTTACCTTTTCTCTCGCATACAATATATTTTTTCCTACATTTAATTTTTTTTCTCGCATTACAATGTTTATTTTTTCAAATGTATCTATTTTATGGTAAATATCTAGTTCTCTACGTTTTCCTTTTTTCTCGTATTCAATATCTATTTCCGTGCATTTTCAATTTTTTCGTATTCAATATCTTATTTAGCACATTTTTCTTTTTTCTTGTATTCAATTTTTCCCCCACAATTTCCTTTTTTCTCGGAATTAATATCTCATTTTTCTAAATTTATTGATTTACTCTGATATAATGTATATTTTCTCACATTTACACGCTTTCTCGTATTTAACCTCAATTTTCATACATTAACTCTTATCACGCATTCAATATCTATTTTCTCGCATTCATAAGGAAATAAAATTACAAAACTTAAGATTAAAAGACTGAAAATTAATACTGTTACACAGATTTACATATGTTCGCCCCTACAATAACTATTTTCTTACTTTTACCTTTTTCTCTCAATATATCTTCTTCTATACAAATATCTAATTACTTGCATATAATACATATTCTCTTACATCTACCTAGTTTCTCACATTTACCTATCTATTTATGTATACACATCTAAAATAACGTTGTTTTTAAATCAACAATTGAATTGAACATATCTGAGTTTAGAGGTTGAGAACTATACCTTTTGTACGGCCAGTTCAGGGTACAAGGTAAGAATATTCTTTACAAGACAAGTTCAGTTCTAGGTTCCCGGTAAAAATTAAATGTATTGTTCACTTAGATCTGGGTATCCGACCAGTATTTAATCATTTCTGCAAAAACAATATAAAAATCATATGATTTTTATTAAGCAACTATTTTATACTTCCAAGTAAATTTATTACACGCATACACAAATATGTAAAAAAAAAAAAAAAACTTTGAACTGTCGAAAAAATTTTGAATTGAAAGATATACCATTTTCACGTCATTTTACAATATGGTGTAATTTTACAAGACAAATTACGAAATTTGAGTGAAATCGGTAGAATAGTTTCTGAGAAATCCAATTTTAAAAAGTCTTATATTTAAAATTGGATTTGTTAGAAACTATTCAACCGTCATTTAATTCTTCAATTCGACAATTCCTCATCATTTTAAAGTATGTAAATTTGCGTGGAAAAATACAAAATTTGAGTGAAATAGCCAGGTTGAATAGTTTCTGAAAAATTCAATTTTAAAAAAGTCTTATGTTTAAAAGTCGATTTCTTAGAAACTATTCAATCTATTTCACTCAATTTTCTTATTTTTCTACTTAAATTTACAAACTTTTAAATGACGTAAAAAATTTTAAATCTTTTGATTCAAATTTTTTTTTCCGATTTTAATAAATAAAATAATAAACATTGAAAAAAAATATTATTTACTCAGGGCATTAATGTTTCTGTCTGTGTGTTGTCCTCTGTTTTCTGTGATGTCTGAATGTGACCCACCCTATGAACGGATATCTGTGGTAGTGTGGCGTGGGTAGCGTTGCTCGAATTCGTGACTTTGGTCACAAGGTGCTAGCCAGGTAGCGCAAAATGAGCAACACTTCCGGCACCTTCCATAGCGACGAACAATGAGTTCTGTGCCAACTGTTAAAGGAGAAAAAATGGATAAGCGAATTTTATAATTGTATGCAAAAGAAAAATTCAATTCCTTTAATAAGTTCTCTAGATATGGCGAACTACGCAGAAACTAAAATTAGCATTGAAGGGTCCAAACTGTGGGTCGCTTTCCTGACCAAACTGTGGGGACCTTATTTTCCAGATTGCGGCTTACCCCCTATATTCTTGGGGTCAGAAATCTAAATTCGTTGAAAAAGGGTATGTTCCTTCGGAGAAAACGCTTTTTTGCGCTTGATTTCATAACATAAAATATCATCTGCACTAACTAATATTTGAGATTACCCCCTTGAACCATTAAGAATGAGTCCTAGAACGTGAAGATCCTATCATAAAGTCAAAAGTTATTTAAGGTGATTCGTTTTTTTGGAGCACTGCACATATTAAATTTGAGTTATATATGAATTATATATGAATTATATATGAATTATATATGAATTATATATGAATTATATATGAATTATATATGAATTATATATGAATTATATATGAATTATATATGAATTATATATGAATTATATATGAATTATATATGAATTATATATGAATTATATATGAATTATATATGAATTATATATGAATTATATATGAATTATATATGAATTATATATGAATTATATATGAATTATATATTAAATTTAGGAAAGTTAATAAAGGATATAGGTTGGATGTGGAGTAATCGGCGTTAGACTTAATTATTATGCTGCACTCAGCGTTAATGCTCGACTTTGTAACATTTTTAATTTTATTTATTGATATTATTAATACAATTTACTGTTATATCTTCTGTTAAATACTGGGTTTTTGTAAAGTAAAATAAAAATGACGACGTATTAAATTAAACAAATGTAAGGTGTAGTATTGTTAACATTATAACTATTATTAGTGCACGTTTAAAATAAGTTTGATTTTCTAAGATCAGTATAAAACCTTTTTTACCTGAATCATGTTTCTGGGGGGGGGGATAAAAAATAATCCCATGTACTCTGTACCGATATTTGCGTTTGTAATTAAAAAGTTGTGTTTTCTTTTTAAACTTAACTTATTGATGCCAACCCCCCAAAAGTGGTCTCTGATGTAGCTTTAGGTGATTAAAAAGTCGACTATTAGAAATGTTTCATAGCAATAAAACTGGTTTTGATTTTTTTTTAATCCTCAATCATCTGAGGATTTGAAAGATTTCGGTATCTACCTTTTTATTGCTTAAATATCAAGACGCGCATTCTAATTGTTATACTATTTTAAATTGATTTTTAATTATGATTCTAAATAGATAAAATAAGGTTGTATAGATACGCATAATTTACAAGTGTTTAAATATTTTGTTCCGATATAGTGATTTTAATAACAATTTTCTGACGAAATTTCAACAATATAAATCTCTCGTTTAAGCATCATTTTACTGCTTTTCTAACAATGAGTTGATGTTTCAAAATTTTAAGCAAGATAAAACTTAAACGAAATTTCATTGTTAAAAATATTTAACTACTTCTTAACAATTACATTTTAATCGTTAGTTCATGAGCAGTAAAAATATGCATTGTTAAAACACTATATAAACCCTTTCTAAAGCATTGTTGACCATTCTAACTTGCACTTTCAAGATTGAATGTGCTTATTAGAGTTCTTGCTAAACAGCAAATTGATTTTGGGAATTGATTTCCTGCGCTTTGATAAAAAGTTTGAGAAATGGGAAGATTCGGTGATATCACGGAGAGTGATGATGATGATCAAGACGAACCCATTCCCCCTGATTTATCAGGAGAATACTACCAACACAGAAGAGATGCCATAAGAGTCCTAGAAGCCAATCAGTTTGTATGCATCGACAAGCTTGGGTCTGGCGCCATTGGCGATGTGTACAAAATGATTGACTACTCCGGCAGAGAAGTTGCCGTTAAAGTGGTCGCCTTAGAAGTAGCCAAAGCAAATGAAACCGAAATTTGGCCAAAACTATCTCACCCAAACATTATCCCTCCTCGAATACTGCTGCTTCAATGACCTAGATGTAGCAATTTTTGTGATGCCCCTGCTAAGGGACACTTTGCTACATGCAGTCCAGGACAGGCCATTCTTGAGTCAGCCAAGTGCCCTAGACTGCATAAAATCATGGCTTCATGGCACTCTCTGTGGTTTGGCATATTTGCACTCAAATGAGGTTTGTCACTTAGATGTGAAAGCAGATAATGTCTTGATCTCGTATGATAACAAAGCTGTTATCTGCGACTTTTCGTTTCTTTCACCAACAAGGAAGGTAATACCAAGGTAAGCAATTAATGTTTTTTGTTCTTTTAATTTGAGTTTTTTTTTAAGTATGACTGACATTATCTTTTAATCTATTCGACGCATTTAAGCCGAGAACAAAATTTTTAGTTTATCGAAAAAATCTCCCTCAACTTTGCATCGAAGCAAACCTCTAATATATAAGACCAAGATAGTATTGCGTCAAGAATGAAATTGTATTTATAATCCGCAAACACTCTTGCTTTCTTCCTTTCAGTATAAACAAAGTCCTTTTCTGTTCGTAAAGGCTTATTTTTTGTGTGCCTGTGTGGAAAGCTTTTGCTATTTTCCATATAGAATCATCTTTCACTCAAAGAGTTTCAATTTTCTCATTCCATTGCCTGTCTTTAAATTTTCTGCACATCTTGTAAATTTGTTTGTGAAGGTTCCTCTCTGCATTGAAGATCAAGTCTTTTGATATTTCTACCTCGACCAGTTCCCTTTGCTTGATTAAATAGGTAATTTCTGATGCTACCCTTAGGAAGATGGTTGCTTTTCCACATGCGCTTATTGTATTTAAGTTTGAAATTTCTTGAATCAATGTAAGTATCAGTGTAAATTTTGTTCTACTATTGATTTTCTGTTAAGAATATTTGCTGCTGATGGTTGCTTGAGATGGTTGCTTTTCCACATGCGCTTCTTGTATTTAAGTTTGAAATTTCTTGAATCAATGTAAGTATCAGTGTAAGTTTTGTTCTACCAGTTTGTATATCATATTTACTGATGTTTTGAGCCATATGTATGCCAACAGAGATGTGCACGAGATAATGATCTGATGAATCATCATTTATTGCGCTAGCTGCAATAGAAATTTTCATGATTGCTATAGTCTAATTGCAAAAAGTCGATTTACAAAAAGAACCGTCCATTTAAAAGGACGTTACGCACAAATGGGTAATAAATTGTTTAATAAACTCTATGTAATGTACATTTGTTTATTTAAACTTAATTTTCAACAATCTGATTTAAGGAAACATATATCAAAATAGGTTTTTTTTTAAGTTATTCAGCTAATTAAAGGATATGATATCAATTTGATATGAATTAATATGATATTACTTTAAATTATGGCATCGGTTTAAGAGAAACCTTTTTACGAAGTGATATAATATTTTTAAATAATTGCTATGTTAAATTTTTTTTAAAAAGGAAAATAAAGATCTAATTTGCAACCCTAACTTATTTTTAGTGTAAAATAGATAGATAGATATAGATAGATAGATTTATTTTTTGTTGAATTTGGACTTAATAAGATCATTTTAAGCAAAACTTTGACTAATGTGTAAAATTAAACTAAACTAAAGTGGTTTGTAAAACGTATTCAATAATGAGTAAACTAGAAAATGCTGAAAATAGAAACTGTCGTTTCCTTAAAACTCTGCAGACATAATAACATTTTGAAGTTTCAGCTCAATTGCTAAAAACTCTAACAGCAGAATGTATCTATAGTAGTTTCCTTCAAACACCGGGGTTTTAAAGATTGTTTTTATTGTTACCGTTAAATTAAACTATAAGCCTGGTTTTTATTAAAAGTCGAAGTTTATAATTCATCCAAAAATGTAATATTTTATTAAAATCTGATAGATAAATTTACAGAAATCACATGTAAGTAAATGGTAACTGTTTGAATGGAAAATTTGACAGCTTAATTTTTTTCCTTAATATCTTAAATTTATTAATTCTGGAACTAGTATAATTTTATAATATCACCTGTGACAACCGGACTGTTTATTTTATATTTTATAACCGTCGTTGAACAGCCGACCCAATTTTCGGGAAAACGAGCAAAACGTGCGAAAACGAGATCAACAATACCACCCATTAAGTACCACAAAGCTACACGTTGCCAAATGTGGTGGGCATTGGAAAAAAAATAATAATAATATCAGTATTATTATTTTTTAATAACCGATTATGAATGTGCCTCATTATGAGTATGTTTTTGATCCATTAGCAGTATGATTATGCTTTGGGTATATGAGTACGCTTCAAAAGGCGAATGTTTTTTGATAAATGAGTGTATCTTAATAAAAGTATGTTTTTCATATATGAGTGCACCTCAATATGAGTATATTTTTGATACGTACCTAAATATGAGTATGTTTTTGATATATGATTATGCCTTCATAAGAGTACATTTTTGATATATGAGCATGCCTCAGTGTGAATATATTGAAATAGTTTTTAAGAAATAGAAATTCTCAACACTTTCTTACTCCCACTGTGGTTTTGCAACTCTTTATGTCAGCCCATTTGAGTCAAGTTTTTGTACCTGGATTATTTTTCCTTTTTCCTACTTTTGTACTTAAAAAATTTAGGGCAAATTTATAGCATTTCGATCAAACTGGTTAAAGTTAATATGAGATTTGAAATATGCGATCCAACAGAGAGTCTACTGGAATTTTAATAAAAGTTCTAAATTTGAATAATACAAATAACATAAAAGAATAAAAAATTAAATTCGAGAAATAATAATTAAAATAGTGACAGAATTCAGCGAAATAACAAATCAGTTTTGTGGTTAGTTTCCAATAAAAAAATTTTAAGTATGACCTTTAATTGGAGATCCCTAATTTGGTGTCGACAAGTTTTGAGTTTGGTTGAGAATTTCTCAGAAACAGTAGTTTTTTTCAGAATACTTCATTCAAACTAGGAAGTATGCTTGTTAAAAATGAAGAAAAAACTTTTTTTCTTATGCTTTTGAATTGAGAACACTTGGAGTTTATGCTGGTGATGGTGCGATTTTCTTGCAAAGGAGTAATTACGAAGGACGAAACTTTTGATTTGGAATATCTTCTGCTATTTAAAATTTTATTTGATATGCAAATAACAATGCACTTAATACTCACTCTTTTTTACGTAGAAAAATATTGCTTTCCTGAACAATAAAAATACACCTTCCTAGATAATCATCAAATATTTAATAGAAGTACTTAGAAATCAACATTTATGCTTTGGTTAATAACTCAGTTTCTGAATCATAAATATATCTGATTCGTTTACAAAATTTGAATGTTGTTAAAATTTTTAAAAATTGACTTTCTACTGGCATTTATAATGAAAGTTAGACTATGATGATTTTAGTTATCTTACTTTAAATTAATAATTTTCTATATATGTAAATTAAGCAAACATTTCTTTTATTATTTGAAATTTGTTAGTCCTGTAAATAAATAATTTTTCACGCAAAATTTAACAATCCTTCATTTAGAAAACATTTTTGGCACAAAAAAATGCTTTCTATTCTTTTCCTCTTATAAAAAAGTTGTAAAAAAAAGATACATTTTTAAAATTAACTAAACGTCAAAAAAATATTTTTGTAAAATTTGCATGATTTGCGCACAACAAAATTCATTGCTTGTATAATGTTCTACGAGTTTCATATTTTGAGTTTATGGCGTACGATAGCAAACAGACATCTGAGTTTCCTAGTCACTATGAGAAATTTTTTGGAAAAAAATGGTTAGTTAATAATTAATTTAATTGTTATTTTTCCATATTCATGCAAAACAGTCAAACAGCCGTAAAAAAAACTAGCATTCAAAATATTAACTGTGAGAAAAACTGTTTATTAACTGCTTTCCCCTGATGCGGTTACATAACCAGAACTGTATCTCACCAACTGGGTCCACCTAATGACTTATTTTCTTGCAGCTGGGTACATATTACAGCCGAGATAGCTAATCTGTCAATCCCATGACTGACGACAGGATGGGGTTCGAGTCTTAGCGTTGACACCACAATATTTCCTTCACAAAAAGAGTTTCCAGTCCTGCAGTTCCCAATTTCTGATCCTGCACTATTAGAGTACGGTATCTCGCTAGCGCATAGATTACAGCACAATAAATCTGCTTAACACAAAAAAAAAACTCAAATATTTTCCGTCGCTATACGATAGATGGTACCAACTGATAAACTAAATAAGTCAAATTTAGCGGTTCGTGTGAAAGAGTACAACCTAAACACAGCCTGACACTAATGTCCATTGACTAGCATAACCTAACTACAATGTCCAATTAAATTTCATTTTTATGGTTTCGAAAACATGCTAGTTATAAATAGTTAAAAACCGTATAGTTTTGTATTCGTGGTTTTTTAACCATACTAGTTGTAAAAGGTTTAAAATCGTAAAGGATTTTTTTTTTAATTTCTAATGGCAAGGCAAAAATAAAAATAAATTAACAGGAGCAGAAGTATAGATGACACAACAATAAATTGACCGAAGTCATTGCTTCCTAAGTTCTCTGGCCTTCCAATAAAGCCCAGTCTCGGAGTAGCCCTTAAGGACTGCACAGTGGTGAAGGTGGTGTCTATTCATAGGGGTATTAGAGTTACAGAGGGGGCAGTAAAGGCTTGAGAAGATCCGAATACGGTGAAGGTGATATGCAAGGCAATCACGTCCGGTTAGTAGGCGGAATTGGGCCACAGCGTGCCGACGAGGACTGCCAGGAACCCTCAAAAGATCTTCAGCTTTCCAGCGCTTAGATTTTACTCTATCAAAAGCGTTAAGGCTAACCTCCGAAACATGGCGAAAATGTCGGTGTGATTCATCCAGATAAAATGCCGAAGCTGTAGACCACTTTTTGCCGTTACTGGAACGTTGCCCAGGGTGCACCACGAGGAGGTAGGTCTACGTTGCACCCCAAAAAATATAATATATATATATTCATTCATTCCTCTTGAAATCGTAAAGGTAAAAATTGTTTTTTTTTTCGTAAACTCTACAGTTAATAGGATGGACAGACTGTTACCAATTTATTTACCGTAATTTCAGAAGGAAAATTCTAACAGTTTTGCTTTTAAAAATGACTTTTCTTTTGAAATAAATACTTTCATAATTTTATTCAACGACTATTCTACTGAGAGATTTTTTTTAATAATTTTTTAAGATAAGATAAATTAGGATATATGATAAGATTTGAGAATCCAATAACTTTATGAATATATAAAATTACATTACTTTTGACAATTTTCTTCCCTTGGGAAATCAAGGGAAAAAAACAAGACCAAACGGGGTTTTTTTTTTACCTCCGTAATTTGTCGGATGAAGAGCGTTACAATTATATTTTAAAGTTTTTTTAGGGGGAAATTACTTGCTATATATCAATTCTTCGTACGGGGTGAAATTATGAGCATTAATACATCAGTACTGAACAACTCAACAAAATCGTGCACAAAACGGTACGAAAAATGCTGTTGCAAGTCTCTATCAGAAAGTTCAATATGCTGTCGCTCTCCACTTTACTTAATAAAAATAAAAATTTTGACTCAATTTTATGAATAGAAGAAAAAGCATAACACTTTATATTCACATAAAATGGTTCTATCATATCATCATAGCAACCAGTGCAACAAATTCCAATCTAGAACTCGCACATAATGAAATAACTTATAAATAGAATCTACTACTTATCTATCTGGTTACTACCAAACTGATACCGACTCAAATAATAAACCAAAAATAATTCCAATGTTTTTGTTTCCCTTCTCAGCGGCTTTACATTGTTGTTTCTAATGCCACTTGCCACACGGGCAAGCCTGCTTGGTGAAACCGAGCAAATTCAAGGCAGATTGTGCGTTTCTTGTTTTTCAGTGGCGCCATCTATGGTCAAGAATTTGACTTCTGCCACACTTTACGTCGCTCCCGTATATAGAGCAGACCCATTCATACATCCATTCATTCATCCACAGATCGTAATTTTGACCTGAATCGGAGAACAATCGATCTCCAACCCAGTACCCCCAGAGGTATGCGGCTTTACGTTATTAGATTAAGCAAAACACATATTTAGCAGCTCATACAATCAAAATAAGAAACTGCATTCAGTATGATCTGGCATAATGCTGTTGCTCTAATCAACCCATTACATTTCAAATTTATTACATTCAAGCTACTTTCTCCTGTGCTTATATATCCGAGGAAGCGTAAAACATCTAGACTTCAGAAAAACTAACTTCAAATTTACTCAGAAAATATTTGTACCTATATAGGAGTATATTTGATACCTATTAAAACTTCACCAATTACCATGATGCCAGGAGTGCCTATTTCCAAAACTAAGCATCATTTGTGTCGAAAATAGTCAGGCGTCTTTTACACTTTCTTAAAGGAATTAATACCAATTCTCCATTAACTTCGATTTTTAATTCATAGTTGGTTTTTAACTTTAATTAGTAACTATTACCAAAATTAATAATGTTTGACTTCAATAATAATATTGGCATTTTATTATGTTTTCCTTGAAAACTCTGTTTCCACTAGCCCAAATTAAATCTGGATTAAAGCGTAATCTAGATTTGAGTAGACCACGTGATGGATTCAGTTCGGATGAACTGATTGAAGTTGATTTAGTTTGAGGAACTAGATCAGACAATCGAGATTCATAACGAAAAGTGGATAAGCAAAAACATTTATTGGTCAGAAAGTGACGTAGTGTGAGTATTTCGATCCTGATTGGTTGTTGTAAAGTGAATCAACTGTTTTTTTCATTCAATTTCGACTAAGTCAAGCCAATCAATTATTACCTACCAATTCTCTTAATTGACACATTCTATATTCTTTCACAATGATTCTTTCTGAAATATTTCAATTCCTTCACTATATATTTCTTACCTAACACAAAGACAGGCGCGAATCTATGTAGAACATAAACAAACTAATTATGCACAGAAGTTGTGAGGTACTCAAAAAATATATATATCATGATAACAATTAAATACAGAAACAAATAATAAATCTAAGTTAAGTAAAAGACGTAGACGATAAAGAATTATATTTCAACAAATTCTATGGGCAATGCGGCGACGTATTAAATTAATTTCACGTTAATTAGCATTCTTACTTAGGGGAGAGTCGGGTAGCCCCGCCCACTTAAGGAGTATTGCTTATATTTCTGTATAATATTGAGTAATAATCAATATTTTTGTATGTTTTTATTGTTTTATCATTTAATTAAATAATTCAAAAAGAATAAACCAAAAAAAGAATAGTTTAACTTAAAAAATAGAAATTTAAAAAAACATGTTTTTCAGCTCTTTTCAAAATGTGTCGGGTATCCCCGCCCAGTTACAAAAATTATGTTTTTTTACTGTTTTTTCAGGTGCAAATGAAAATGACCACTGTATTGACAATAGATAAACCGAATCGAAACATTTAATCGAAACACTCAACCAATTTTTCTTAATTTCATGACTACGGTATTCAACATATTTTCAAAACTATTGTTTACCATGTTACCAGCTGCATAAATACTTGAAACTTTGAAAATAATCTTTTTTTAATATAAAAATTAATGTCCGATGGCCCATTGACTTGAAAAAATATTCTATACATATGAAATTGACAGTGAGCGGGGGTACACGACACTCCCCTATGTGGAGAAATTTTGCTTATAAATTATTGGTTGGCGCTGGCATCATCGGTTTCATGTGTGATTCGTGATCTTTTTGAGGGTGATCAGACGATTTTCAACATGATCGGGCGATTCATGATCTGAGTCCAAGTACTCCATTGGGCTTTTAATTAATTTAGGAAAAATGCAACAAAATGATTGTTTGAATTAAAGTTTTATTCACTTAAAAAAACATAAATTGCTATTCGAGTAAAATGAAAGAATTTGACTGCCGAATTCAGGTAAGTGATTACTTTTTGTTTTATGAAATAAATCAAATTCTCTGTTGTGCTACTATACTATTTGTCATTATGGGAAAAAAATTTATGCTAATACGGATTAAAATATCGAATAATGAACGATGTAGAGAAAATTTAATGTAAAGACAGAACAAATCAAAATGTAATGGCTGTCAAATGACGCAATGAGGAGTTTGATGTTGTTGTTGCTGTTGTTCATTTACGTCGCACTAGAGCTGCACAATGGGCTATTGGCGACGGTCTGGGAAACATCCCTGAGGATGATCCGAAGACATGCCATCACAATTTTGATCCTCTGCGGAGGGGATGGCACCCCCGCTTCGGTAGCCCGACGACCTGCACGCGAAGTCGAGCACCTTACGGTAGAACAGTTTAACGAGGACCAATACCGCACACCCTCGGTCCCTACGCAGACTGATCCAAGTGGTTACCCACCCGCACACTGACCGTAGCCAGTGATGCTTGACTTCGGTGATCTGCCGGGAATCGTGTCTTAACGATCAGTCCACTGCGGGACTTGTATTTTATTATAACCGTGGTATATTTTTGTTTTGTGCAGCTGGCAACTTCGATGTATAATTAGCTACTACATGGCTTCGTGAGTGTCTTCGTGTTAAGTAAGAAATATATAGTGAAAGAATTAAAATCTTTGTGAAAGAATATAGAAAGTGTCACTTAAGGGAAGTGATACGACGATCTTGGTTTATATGGAATAGAATGGAAAGAACAATTGATAATATGAACAAATGCCATATTTCAACAGCCAATCAGGATCGAGATACCCACACTACGTCACTTGCGGGTATCTCATTACCGTTGATTTTAAATTATCTAATTTTATAGTAGCATGTTTTAAAAGTATAACTATGAACAAAATAAATACCTGGTTTCAGATAATATTAGAAATATTAATCTGCTGACATAGTCCGTTTATACTATCACGGTCACGTAGAAATTCAGATGACCTCTGGCATAACGAATATAAAAAATTAACTAATTCAGAACGGGCAATAAACTAAATTGTTTTATTTGAGCTGTAAGCTAACAAATATCATTGATGCTATCTTTAAAATGATTGAAAACTGAGTCGCTTATAGTTTAGTATAAAACAATAGTTTCTGCTTAGCCTATCAGAAAATTAGTTTTTTAAATATCTTCTGAATATAAATAAAATATTGAAAAGTTACAAAATCGCAAATCGGGCTTCGTCATTTGTTCACAATTGGATACTTGCACTTCAAGAAGAATATCACAAATACCAGCACATGTGACCTATGTCGTCAGTGCCATCTGATCGTTTATAAATAAAATGGCTATATGAGTAAATAAAGTTGAGCTATGTTTCTCCAAATAAGTTAAAATGTAAATTAATGTGAAGTTAATAAATACAGAGCCTTATCGCACATGAAATTAATTGAAATAAATTTAGTTTTCGTTTGCGTCTTTTACTTAACTTAGATTTACCATTTGTTAATGCCTTTTATTGTAACAGTGATATAATTTTTCTTTGTGTATGTGGCAACTTCAATACATAATTTGTTTGTTTATGTTTTACATGGTTTCCTGCCTGTCTTTGTGCTAAGTAAGAAATATATAGTGAAAGAATTGAAATCTTTGTGAAGGAATATAGAATTTGTTACTTAAGAGAATTGATTAGCTTACTCGAAATAGAATGGAAAGAATAGTTGCTAACGCAAATAAATCTCACGTTTTAACAACCAATCAGAATAGAGATATCCACACTACGTCACTTGCAGGTATCCCATTGTTCTCATTTATCTTCATGCTGAATGTCGTATTCTGTAGTGTCGTCGAGCCTATGGTTTACCCGCAATCTGATATACATACACACAAACACACAGATAAATTCTTTATTTTATTATATAGATTAGCCAAATATATATCTTGGATTAGATATACTCGAGATTAATTACAAGATGTAATTAATCTCGAGACATTAATTAAGACATTTAAGCTCGAGATTAATTAAAAATAAAACTTGTTTTTAAGAAAAGGATAAAGCAATATATTTATTTCCAAAATATTTAATTAAATTAAATATTTTGGTATTATTGCTGCAACCCGACAATGTTTAACAGTTCAAAACTGTAGGTTGAAAATCTTGAACTCTAAAATAATTTTTACTATTTGCTATTTTCACGAAAAGAAAATTAATAAATAAAGTCACGTTATAAACTAAAATTATTTCTACAAAACTGAATATTTTATTTCATTTTAAGTTTTTGCCTGGATGTTTTAAGCAGGACATAATCATTCGCAACATGATTTGAAATAAGGCTTAGTTTTTTCTCGTCCTCAAAATGCAAATTATTTTTATTGAAAATATTCCCCTGTGACGCTTTAAACATAAATAAGCTTTCATTTTCCTGTAAAAAAAATATGAAATCAGTGAATTCTTTGAAAATAATTTAAAACTTCCGAAATGATTTAAAACACTTCATTAACACACACATCGTGGAATACACTATTTTTGATATTCTTAAAGTAAATAGACACTAAAAAATAAATTTGAGCACATTTTTTAAACTACAGAACAAAGAAATTTCCATAAAAATAATTTTTAAGCATTGCGTCATCAATTCTTTTTTGTAAGAATAATTGCCGAACTATGGCAATTGTCACTAAGGGCCTTATTAAGAGAAGTCAAACAGATTCTTCTTTCAGAAATGGCATTATAAAATATCTCTTATGCAGTTTTCTAAATCCTGCAAATTTTATCCTTTAAAAGATCATTTAATTACCAATGTTATCCCAAGTAAAAAAATATTTTCTAAGTTTTTGTATCATATTTATTTTTTTTATACTTTTCTGTGGTAGATTTTTTTCATATCTTTTAATCTTTCATTTTTCAATATTTTTTAAATATTTCATTTATTCATACTTTTCTATTTATGATTTATTTATACCTTTTTATATTTTACCTAATGCATTTTTATTGTTATACATATCTTTCCATTTTTTATTCTTTTATATCTTTCAACATTTGATTTCTTTATAGATTTCCAAACCTGGTTCTATTATTTATATATATATATAATACAAAAAGTAAATACTTTTGTATTAATAAAAGAATTAAATCTCTTTCGTTTTCCTAAAATGTCTTTGTTAAAGAGTAAGCGTAGAGAGATTCTATTTTGGGAATTCAAGGCTGAAAACATACCATTGAAATATAAATAGATTTATATTTCAAGGGAAGAGTTATTTTTAGAATCGTTCCCTTTTTCAATTCCATATAAGGAAGCAGAAATGATTTTCCTTAATGCGTAAGGATACAAGGAATGTACGAATGCGCCTTTTTACTTCAAATCTATGTTGGTATAAAACAGAACGCATAGTTTTGCGTGTCCTTTTCATCATGATGTGATTCAAATAAGCTGTGCCGGAATTGTCCAGAGTCTTGTCCATCAACTGTTAGCAATACCAGCCTACATTTAATAAACCTGTTTAGAACGTATGATGGCTTATGACTGCAATTATTTCAAGCTAAATACAACACTGATAACAGGGTTGGAGCCCTGTTATTACAAGCCGGCAACATAGTTGCTTGCTGAGGAAATCTTTGGACCGGCTGTGACGGCTACGTTGAAATTTTCCTCATCCCATCCGTTTTGAAACCTCATCCCATCCGGAAAGCTTCTCCCCCCTTGGACTTAAAAGGAGGAGAAAAAAATCGGCAGTGAAAAAAACGTTGAAGGAAGGATGGCGATTTTCCACCCGTACTACTTGTACCTCGTCGCGCCTGAAAAGCTGATGTAGGAAGGACGATGGCTGGAGATTGTCCCCTGAAACCAGTGAAAGTATCCCATCCGATGACCCTACAATTCCATAGTGCCTATAAGTTGGAAGAAACATCATCCAAAGTAGTGATTCGACACCGAGTGATCCTACAATTCAAGTTGTGAAATAAAAAGTGAATGTGCGCGAATCTTAATCATGAATATTCATGAATTGCTACGATTTAAGTGCGCGAAAAAAAGAAGAAAAAAAGTGATATTTTTTTTTTCTCTCGTCAACGAAAAATGGATGAAGGTCAAAAGACGAGTGACAAATGAAAAGGATTGATTGTAGATATATTTTTTTTTACTCTCTCATTTTTATTTTCTTTCTCAATGTTGTGATTAAAAATTTTAGTAATATTAGATATGAGTAGTAATCTAAATATTTTATTTTGAATAATGGAATAGAGTATTATTAATGATTAGATTGCATTTATAGTGTTTATATTGTTTTTTTTTAAATTATGATATAATATTGGTCTTTAGTGCATTTAAAATGTTTTTTTTTTTGGAAAAAAAAATGTGGTTCAAATGCCAATTAAATTAGTTACGGCAAACTAAATTAAGTTTTTTGTTTCCAAATGATTTTTTAGATTTAACCACATGAAAAATTAAATTGTTCAGAACTTTCTTTTGAACTTAAAAATGAAGAGTTTTCAAATAAACTTAAAGAAATTTGTAATTCTCTTACTTTTTCGGACTTGGTCAAAACTAAATATTCCTATTTTAAAAAAATGTGAAACCCAAACAAACGGACAGTTAACATATAACAAATTTGTGAGACTCCCTTATTACGATAGGCGAAATTGTTTAATCAGTTAAGTTTTTTAAACTTGATACTGATTTACCATATGCTTTAGTAGGGTTGTAGACTTGCAGGGATTTTTGTTTGTTTATTGATTGTGTCGGGCCAGTTGTTATTCTATTTGGTAAGAGACTGATCATCTCTACTAATTCTAAAAGTGACAACTTATCTTTGCACATTAAACAGCAGAATTCTCAAAATGTTAAGGTTAAAAATGGTGAAAAAGATGTTTCAAAAAAAGTAAACATCGAAAAAAGAAAAGAATGATGTTTCAAAAAAGTAAGCATCGAAAAAATGAATGTTAAGGGTGTTTCAGTAAAAGTAAACTTCAAAAAATAGAAAGAAAGAATGTCCAAAAAGTTCAAAAGATTCGAAGATAGATCTAGGTAATGGATGCGTTCATTATCAGGTTAATATCGACGAAAAAATATGTAAAGGGTAACAAAAACAAAAAATAAAAGGAAAAATAGGAAAAAGAAAGAATGACCAAGAAACTGATTACAAAAACAAAATAAACAAAAAGAAAAATTTAAGTAAACAAAATTTTGAAAAAGTACATGTATCAAAGCATAGGAAATGTCACAAACCACAAATGTTGAAATTAAATTCTAAATAAATGACACTTGTTGTCCAGTTCGTTTCCATAAAAATTTTGTATATTTTTGTGTGAAAATTTTTTTGAAAATTTTAATAGATTAGTTTTATAAATGTTTAATTTTTCTTTCTGTTTAGTTACTAAATAGATAAATTGCATAATCATGTTTTTAATATTTTTGTCATTGTAAATAATTTTTTTTCTTCTTTACATAATTGAAAATATGTTGTTTGTAGTAGGGAAAAAGGAACAATCGTACCAGCCTAAAAATTTTAAATTTAAAGTATTCTAAATTTTTTTATTTTGGCTCACCAAAAATTTTTTTTGGGGGGGATGTAATACAAAAAGTAAATACTTTTGTATTAATAAAAGAATTAAATCTCTTTCGTTTTCCTAAAATGTCTTTGTTAAAGAATAAGCGTAGAGAGATTCTATTTTGGGAATTCAAGGCTGAAAACATACCATTGAAATATAAATAGATTTATATTTCAAGGGAAGAGTTATTTTTAGAATCGTTCCCTTTTTCAATTCCATATAAGGAAGCAGAAATGATTTTCCTTAATGCGTAAGGATACAAGGAATGTACGAATGCGCCTTTTTACTTCGAATCTATGTTGGTATAAAACAGAACGCATAGTTTTGCGTGTCCTTTTCATCATTATGTGATTCAAATAAGCTGTGCCGGAATTGTCCGGAGTCTTGTCCATCAACTGTTAGCAATACCAGCCTACATTTAATAAACCTGCTTAGAACGTATGATGGCTTATGACTGCAATTATTTCAAGCTAAATACAACACTGATAACAGGGTTGGAGCCCTGTTATTACATACATATATATATATATATATATATATATATATATATATATATATATATATATATATATATATATATATATAAATAAATAAATAAATAAATACAAGAAAACACGAAGAAAGTTAAGAAAAACAATAAGTTTCATTTATTGCGCTTAAGCTGCAAGTAAACAGAACTCATTAGATAAGTTCAAAATGAAGATAAAACAAAGAAAAATTATGGACATGTGAAGAAGAAGAAAAAAAGGGGGGAAATAATAAGTAAAAAAATAACAAAGAGAAGAAGAAGAAGAAAAAGGATGAAATTTTATTTAAAAAAAACCGGGGAAAAAATAGATATAATCTTTTCATCAGCTGACACGATTACATCCGCAAAACAGAGTGCTTTCTGATATTGTATCAATAAAGCCAAAGCAAAATATATTCATACAATAGTGTGAGGAGCACTCAAAAAACATTTTTACAGAAATTACAACAAATAAAATAGAACACAAAAAGTAAAAATAACATGCAAAAACAGAAAATAAAAGAAAAGGAAAAAACAGTATAAAAAATGGACTATAAAGTGAGTAGCGAAGTCAGATCTACTTACATGGACGGGAAATTTTTCAAGAATGATTTAAAAATGTTTTCGCATAAAGATTGCCAGATTACAAAATATAAAAACAAAAGCGCAAATTGAGTGTAAATAGAGGGTTTTAAAGTACCGTTCTTACTGCACTGGTGAAGTGATTTGTTACTCTGTGCATTGATTTGTTAGTTACCAGGGATGGGCCCGAAATGGATGTGCGCAAGGTAATATTATACTAGATAATTTTAAAAATTGACCATAAATAGTTTTAGAAAATAGATGTTTATTTAAGAAAAAAATATAAAATAGAAAAGAGAAACATAAATTGCCTGTTTTGCAAATAATTTTAGCCACGGATTTGCACAAAATGGATTAGCACATGGAAAAATTATAAAAGTTATCAAGGAAAAAAAATTAATAGATAATTTTAACACGGATTTGCCCGAAATGGATTTGCACATGGAAAAGTTAACAAAGAAGAAATTTAGTAGATAATTTTAGCCACGTATTTGCCCGAAATGGATTTGCACATGGAAAAATTGTACAAATTAATAAAGAAATTTTTAGCAAACAATTTTACCCTCTGATTTGAATTGAATATTGCTCAAGCTGCTGGAGAAAATTGTCTATTGCTAATTTTAATTTTTAATCTCTTGTAAAAAGCTAAAAAAATTTTAATGACAATATTATTATTAAAATTACTAAGTTTAAAATTTTTACTATTTTTTAATTCCGTATTTAAAAGTTCAGCATAGAATTTTTTACAGAACATAGCATAATTATTGTTAGCTTTGTCTATGGGAGTAATTACAAAATTTTTTTGAAGTTGGAAAAATTTGTTGAATTGTTATTTATTTAAATTATCCTTATTATTGAAAATAAAGTTTTTAAAGTAATAATAAACACCCTATTTCCATTCTGTTAGCATACCTAAAGGTAAAGCGAATCTATTTGATATCTTTAAACAAAAACTATTGAGATCATTAATAAAGTATTTTAGAATTTTATTGATTGATATATGGTAAATGGGTCTAAATTTTGTGCCTTTTATCATTAAATTCCTAAGTTCCAAGTTTTCTATAATATTTAAATTACCAGTAATAATATGTTTATGATGTTTATCAACAAAATCAAAATATTTATCCTCCTCACAGTGACATTCATAATCGGATATATTAATACTCCCTAAATTTTTGCTTATATCATTATAGTTAAATATGGTTCTACCAAGAGATTTGTTAAATTTAAAACTTTTAATTATGTTAAAATCTTTTAATGGAAATAAAGCTTTAAATTTTTCAAAAATGTTGTGAAATTTGATCTTATAGAAAATAGGATTTTGAAAGTTAATAACGAAATATAAATTATCTAAACTTTTCTTTTTATTAGGCGAAATTTTGCTCATTTTGGCTTTTATAAGATCGAAACAAAGAATTTTGAAATGTAAATTAATAAAAGAAAAGTTAATAATAAGATCGTAGAACTTATATACTTCATAATTCTTAAAGAAGAAGACAGAATCTTTAATTGGTTTAATGCTATATTGTTTATTAAAGTCTTTTTCCATATTAGAAAGAAAATTTATATTTAATTTGTCACTATTTAGAGAGTTTCTATCACTTCTTGAACCCCGTTTACCTCGATTTGTACGCTTATCTTTAATATGAAAAAGTGAATAAGTTGATGAGTTAATCTGTGTATGTTGGAAGGTATCGTTTAGCCCATACGGCAAAATTGTTTTGTATAAAAGCATGTAGTAATTTTCTTTCTGTAGTCTTAAATCTAAATCCTCTATAATATCTACAATATTAATTTTGACACTGTTAAATTTATGAACTCTAAAATTATTCAATTCCAGGTTATTGATAGTCTTATTACTGTTAATATCAGAACAGTGTTGATTAATTCGAATGTTAAGTGAGTTACTAGTTTGTCCAACATATTTCATATTTCAGAAACCACAGGTTAACATATAAATAGCATTTTTAATTTTATAAAAAGATTTGGAGCTAACGTTATAAAGAACAGTATTTTTTTCGTCAATATTAGGGCAAGTTTTGCATCTTTTATCATCACACGCTTTATAGGACGGTAAAGTTTCGGGAATAGAATGCAATTCAAAAAATTGTTTGCTTTCGCTTTTGCTTTCAGAGTAGCAGGATGTCGATCCGAAGTTCCCCTCTGATTAAGACTCTCCGTACCGGGTACAACATGAAGAATAATTTAAATATTGAACACATTTTTTACCAGGCGCTAAATTGTTATAATTGTTTAATTCCATAAAAATAGGCTCATAGAGCAACGTCCTAAACACACGTAACGTCCTAAAGACAGGAAATTAGAAAAAGGAAATTAAAACGAAAACAGAAGGAAAATGAAAGAAAGTTAATAGTAGATAATATTAAGCGCTAAAGCTGCATTAAATATGATCACTATAATAATAAGTAAATAAATACAAAAAAACACGAAGAAAGTTAAGAAAAACAATAAGTTTCATTTATTGCGCTTAAGCTGCAAGTAAGCAGAACTCATTGGATAAGTTCAAAATGAAGATAAAACAAAGAAAAATTATAGACATATAAAAAAAGGGGGGCAATAATAAGTAAAAAAATAACAAACAGTTTTAAAAAAAAAGGATTAAATTTTATTTAAAAAAACCGGAAAAAAATAGATATCTTTTCATCAGCCCACACGATTATATCTCCGCAAAACAGAGTGCTTTCTGATACTATATCAATAAAGCCAAAGCAAAATATATTAATACAATAGTGTGAGGAGCACTCAAAACAATTTTTTACAAAAATTACAACAAATAAAATAGAACACAAAAAGTAATATATATATATATATATATATATATATATATATATATATATATATATATATATATATATATATATATATATATATATATATATATATATATATATATATATATATATATATGTTACTGTTTTATCTTAACGGAGAATAAATTTTGTGAAAATTACCGTACTTTAAGACAACGACATTTCTGGTGAAAAAATCATGATTCTGGTTAATAAAACCTAATCAAGCGATATTTAAACTACTCATTTGGAAATTTTTCCGTTCATAAGGTAAGAGTTTATCTGAAATCCTGGTTTTAAAAATTTTTTGTTTTAATTACCATACAGTTAGTAAAAAATACAAAACTGAAGAGCGAGTTTAACCGAATTAACTGTTCTATGCCATGTTCAAAGGAATAGTGATAAAAAAACCAAATCCTACCACATTTACCAAATTCGATCAAATATTATAAACCATATTTTATTGCTAATTTTACTAAAATCATTACCAAAGCACTTTACTAAAATCATTACCAAAACTACCGAGGTGTTTGAAAGCACTTTTGAATTTAATATGCATAACATTCAATTAATTCACACTAAAAGAGACATTTACGAAATAAAAATACAAGCTCATTCTAAATTTACAAAAACACTTACACTTTAGGTCATTACATTGCTACAACAGATAATTAAAATTAAATATCCAAGGCTCATCTTAAAATATGTATCTTAACACCTGATAGAAATAATTTAAAATATGGAATAAAATGCTCTTCTAAAAAGTTACTAAAAAGGTAAGAAATTAGAGTTTATAAATACAAAAGGAACTTGCAGGTCACCTTCTGGAACGCCCACCGGGTTTGCAGCTAGACTTGTGGACTAGGAGAACTTCGACTTTCCGACCGCCATTCAGTTCCTTAGAAACATTCGATTTTCTTCCGAGGAACGCTCAATTCTTGCCAACCGTCTTGAACTTAGTGACATTCAGTCTATCACTTCCCGTCAACTATTCTGAGGCTTCAGATCAACTTTCTTCCAGACAACAGCTCATCCGACCAATGTTGCATACTTATTCGCGGCATCCAGAGACTCTTTCCAAACACCAACCTTTCAGCATTTCAGCCTAGATCAACTCACTCCGAGACTCCAGCTATATCTAAACTCATTCTCGATGATACCGGCTCAGAACACACTTCTAGCAGCCATGATAGATCCTGTCAGCGGTGATGTTTCAACCCAACATTCCATAGGGCACGATCCGCACTCCCGTCGTACTGCTTTTTCAGCCACTCTTCACGCCTCTTATACTTTTTTCATCAAGGCGAAATAATCCATACTGACCTGTCTACACGCTCAAAAGTCATCCCGCATCCAGTAGACGTCAGAACAAAAAAAAAGATCCACAAGTAAACCCAGCTACAAACCCACTAATACGCCATAAAAGCGATAATCCAATCCTCCTTAAATGTTAATACAATTTATATCCACAATCTACCCCAAAAATCCCATTTTAAAAGGATCAATAAAAATTTCTCATAAAATATCATAATTTTGATTGCATTTAAATTTTATCATAGTGGTGCCATCTATTGAAAAATAACCCTTCTTTAAAAAGTATTGATACAAAAAAATCTCCAATAAATTCCTATTTATTACAATCTTATCATTTATGGGATAAACATCAAGCTAAGAATTTCTTTATACTTTTTTATATTTGATATTTTTTTACACTGTAAATAGAAATTCCTTAAAATTTATAGTTCTAAACTAGCAGCTGTGTTTGTTGCGCAAAACCGTAAAGCCGAAGTAAATCCGTAGCCTCAACCATTTTTCACCGTACAAGGACAAGTATATTTCCTTAAAAGCTACTAAAAAAATCCGTAGTCTGAATGGTTTTTTACCATACCGAACAAAGTCATGAATCTTTTTTATCAGCACTGTATTCGATGTAAGCAGAGATCAGAATTCGCATCGACTAATCATCGCTGGAATTCGAACCTGGGTCACCTTCTTGAGATGCGAATGATCTATCAACTGAGTAACCAAGCTCTAGTGTTGTAGTACTCTAAGAAAAAAAATATGGTCACATGTACTAGAATAAAGTAAAATTTACCATGAATCTATGAGAGCAATAAAAAGCTCAGTAACTTATACTGATTAGCTTTCGTAATGATTTTGGTAAAATATAGTTTTTTTAAATCTGTGGGGATTTTAAACTTTTATAATTTGATCATAATACCTTAGAGCTTGGCATAAAAACCATTTATTCGGTTAAATTTCTTTTCAGTTTTGTATTTTTTATAAACGTTTGGTAATAAAAACTCTAATTTTGAAAACCAGAATTTCCTACAAGTCGTTACCATATGAACCAAAGAATTATCAAATAAATGGTTTAAATACCTTATATTTAAGTTTCATTACCAGAACTGAGTAGGGTTTTTACCAGAAATGTCATTACTATCCAGTATGGTAATTTTACAGGAATTTTTTCTCCGTATATGAAGTAAAATCAAAAACCATCTTTACCTCAAATCTTACTTATAAAATTTTGCATACCAAAGTCTAACATATTGAAATCATATTTAAGTGTAAAAACATTTCAACATTAAAACATTTAAACATTATTAATTTGTCTCACCTTGCTGTGAGTCGTAAGTTAACTTACCAAAACTTTATAACTAAGAAAATTAACAATTTGACTATTACGTCGAATTACCGTTTTATTTATACGATGTTCAAAACTTTGAAATGATTGCTGAAAAATAAGAGCACGTACAGGAAACAATCGTAACATGATTTGAAAAAAAAAACTAAGTTATTGCATGATAAGCAAAACTGTATGCAAGAACTACAATTTGAATGATGGTTTAATCCGTTTATGAGATTAGAGCGAAAAACACAGAAACACCGTTTAGTTAACAGAAACCGCCAGTAAACCGCCAAACATGCGAAAAATTCCGGAAAAAATACGGGTTATTTATCAAATGAATGTTTTTCAAACCTTTCCATATTTGAATTACTTCTAAATTAGATTTCTTTATACCTTTTCATGTATTATTTTTGTATATATATCTTCCTATGTTTTATTACTTTAAACCTTTGCATATTTGATTTTTTAATACTTGCTACCTTACCATACTTGATTTTTTTTTATCTTTACATATTTTATTTATGTTTGGCTTTTTATATTTATCTTCCTCATACCTTTCCATGTTTGATTTCTTTATACTTTTCCAGATTTGTTTTTTTTATACATTTCTGAATCAGTTGACAGTTATCATATTATATTATTTCATATCCAAATCCAAGATTTATATGAAACCGTGATTAAATATATTATTTTATGTGTCCTAGTCACTTAAGTAATTTGATTTTGAATAATTCAAACTTGCTCCTGGCTAAATTTATTTTAGTTGAACAAAATTTTTCCGGGTGCATAGATGGGGTCCAGCTTTTACTTGAATTTAAATGGAATATTATTGTCCCTAGAGTAAAATATTCTGATTTATTTAAACTATTACTTATATTTCATCAAGATATAACCATTTTCTCCGTTTCGTGGTAAGAATGTTCACTGGAAGCAAATGTTAATTATAATAGTTAATCTTCAGAAAATAGAATTTTCCAAAATTTTTTAATTCCGAAATAGAATATCTTCCCTTGACTTAAACCTTTTCAGAATCCTCCTAGAAAAATAAAGTAAAAATATGTTTTTGTGAAAAATGGTCATAAATTGATATTTTCATATTATTGTTTTTATACTTCTACAATTTTAAGCACATTTTTTACATTAAAACAAAAAAACGATTCTCATAAATTTTGAAAACTCGTTTAAACTGAGCCCAAAAGAACAAGAGATTTTTACTCTGTGGAACTACCTAGATTATTACTAGATTACTACTGCTTATTACTAATGTATATAATATATTTATATATATATATTTACACAAATAAAAACGTTTTTAATCTCATCAGATTTCGGTTTTGAAAACAAATATTTTCCTGGTATATCCCTGAATTAGCTGCTTATTTCTTTCACACTTAAAGTTCACTTGTTAATTATGCTCTAAACAATCAAACTATCAGGGTATTAAAATAGCAGTTAGCTGATAACATTAATCTTTCATAGTAATTGAATTTTATTTATGCATTAGCTGTTTATTTCCTTCACGCTTAAAGTTAGCTTGTTAATTATATTCTAAACAATCCCACTATCAGGGTTTTAAGAAGAGCAGTTAGCTCTAAAATTAATTTTTGATAATAATTGAATTTTATTTCTGAATTAGCTGTTTATTTCCTTCACTCTTAAAGTTCGCTCGTTAATTATGCTCTAAACAATCCAACTATCAGGGTTTTAAGAAGAGCAGTTAGCTTTAAAATTAATTGTTCATCATAATTTAATTTTATTTCCAATTCAAGGAAACAAATTTCGTAATTTCAATGATTCTTAAAATCTTAATTCAGTATATTTTCTTTGTAATAATTACAACTTATGAAACCTTTGCTCTAACTCGTTTTATATTATAAATAAGTCTAGATAACTGTACTCACTTTATTTTATTAATAATTTAAAACATAAACATCAATTCGTTTAATGAATTACAACCTAAGAAAATTAAATAAATCATTATCACACCACATGTCGCAGAAAATTAAATGTATATAAGCTATCTTTTAAAGAAATGCTTTTGAAAGACAAATATTTTTAGAGAAAAAACAAACATAAAGCAATTAGAGCACTTCCTGTGTGTGTAACTTTAAAGTGTAACTAAATCCCTCACTTATTTCGAAATGTTTGCTTAAGTTTATGAAGCAAAACTGAGAAATAAAGGTTGGATTCCATGCCAACTGAAACCAGTAGTGAAATTTTAAAGTTTAAGCAATATCCTTGTATTTAGTACTATTTTAAAGGAAATTTGTTGTGATTTATGAATTCAAAAGTTATTTTTAGGAGTTATGCATGATTATAGTAAAATTTATCATAAATAGAGAGCATTCATGATTCATTCTATCAAAAAAACTGTCTCTTTTAAAGAAGAAAAAGTTATTAAAAATATTACGATTTTACATACAGTTTGAGTTATATTGTAAAATAAATTGTTCCTGAATCTAATTATGCAGTGATTGCAACAAAAATATTGTTTTTCGTATTTTTTAAGTCAAAAATTATCTCAAATATATACTGCCTCCTCTGTTATAATTATTCTCTTAAGTTTATTTTATTCATTGCACAAAAATCTTTTCAGCTTTATATTTGGTTTTTACAATAAAGTCTATTAGTACAATCATGTTATGTTATATTTTTGAGAAAAAAAAATTAAAAATTTCTAAGTTTCTCACATAACAAAGGGGATGTAACAGAGAGAACAAAACTAAATTTCCCCTCAGTTACACAAAATTGATAGGTTGACCATTAAAAAGGAATTCTAGGAATATAAACAAGTGCTAATGCATCCTTATTCAACTAGTTTAAACCAGTTCCTCCGCTATAAGAGCACGCTTTTTATACAAAGCTGTGACATTATTATTTGATAGTGTGTTTAGTTTATAGTTAAAAGTTTTTAAGTGACGAATTAATATGGGGAAAGCAGCAGCAGAAAGAATGAGAGAATATAGAACTAGAATGTTCCAAAAAAATATATTTGTACGAAGAAAGATAAAGAATATAAAACGGAAATTTATGATAACAGAAGTATTTTTAGAAAAAAGGCCTTAACTGAGAAATAGATAAATTGAAAAAAAAGAAGACAAATTAAAAATAAAAAGGCAATGATACAAGCAGTAGAAATTCAGGAAGGATATTCTCTTTATAATATTCCTTAGGCATTGAGGAAAGCTATTAAAAAAGTAAACCGTGCATTACCTGTAACTCCCAAAAAACGTTGTACTATTCTACGCATACTCTGCAACCTAACTACCAAAACAAAAGAAATATCCTAGTAACAAAGTTTCTGATGAAACAAAAATAGCTTGTAATAAATTTTTACTCATCTGATGAACTTTATCACCAGACTTCTGGTAGAGCTGAGTGCATGATTGTCAAAGAAAATGGACAGAAATTCCACAAAGCCAAATGTGCACCTTGATGGAAGCATATCAAGTAGCAAAGCAGATGCATCCAAACATAAAAAATGTCAAATATAAGTTTTGCTGTACTACGACCTATCCATATTTTATGCGTATGTAAAACACCATATAAAATGTGTGTGCTATTCACGAAAATGTGAATTCTTTATGAAAATCACAGTTGTTTGCCTAATAATTACACAGAATTACAAAATATAACGATTTGCGACAATCGCTCAATTGGCTTTTTATTTTATAACCGTCGTTGAACAGTCGACCCGAATTTGAGTTTACGACTACCAATGTTCAACTCCGTAGCCTTGCAATTTTGAATCCAATCCGAAAGACAAGGGAACTCATCGATCAGTACCCCCAGAGGTTTGATTTGTTTTGGGAACTTGGAGAACTTTGGGGCCCGACACATTTAATGTACTCCAGTCACCATTTAAAACACTGTGATTCTTTTGATGTTGCCATAGATAGTTTTGCAAGTGCAAAAAATTCTAGGAAAAAATTGGATAGTTAATTTTGTTGCTTAAATAACTGAAATTGAGAAGAAAAAAACAATGCACTTGTTTTATTTTTAAACAGGGTCTGGTAAAATTAAAATTTTCAAATATAACTACAAAGATGTAGCATGGGTTTCAATTATAGCAGTGCTACCAACTCCAACTTTAAACAGCCGAAGAGTCACTTTCAACAGTGATATTTCCCTTTAACTTTTTGTCAAATTTGTCAGACGTCCCCTCTGTTACATTCCATGTCCTCTCTGTTACGATGTATTATTTGGACTTAAAAAAAGGGGTTAGAACTAGGCTTTACAAAACCGAAGCTAATAAAAATTATACAAAGTAAAATCATTTAATACAGTTAACGGAGATTTAAAAATCAGAACTACTTAAAACTACTAATATTAACTACTTGGTCTAATGAAGCTGCCAATATTTTCGGTTTTTAGTAACACTGAAATTTACTATTACATTAAGATAAGATACACACGTGAGTCAGTAAAGTTATTTTTACGATATATTTTTGGTTTTTAGTAACACTAAAATTTACTATTACACTAAGATAAGATACACATGTGAGTCAGTAAAGTTATTTTTACGATACAATTCAGTCTAATAATCATCAATTTAGGATGCATCCATACAATTATTGTCAAAATAAAATCAGTTTTTTAATCAAGCATACGCGTATCACAGAAAAAACAATAAGACAAAATGGAACTAAGTTTAACAAAACCAAAGCGAATAAAATTTATACAAAATAAAATCCTTTAATGCAGTTAACGGAAATTTAAAAAATGAAACTGCTTAAAACTACTAATCTTAACTACTTGATCTAATGAAGCTGCCACCATTTTTTTTCTTAGTAATACTGAAATTTACAGGTACAGTAAGATAAGATACAGTACAATCTAACAATCATAAATTTAGAGTGCATATACACGATAATTATTAAAATGAAATTAATTTGTTTATCAAACATACGCGTATCACAGAGAAAACAATAACACAAATTCGAACTAGACTTAACAAAACCGATGCGAATAAAAATTATACAATATAAAATCATTTAATACTGTTAACGGAGATTTAAAAATTAGAACTACTTAAAACTACTAATATTAACTACTTGGTCTAATGAAGCTGCCAATATTTTCGGTTTTTAGTAACACTGAAATTTACTATTACGGTAAGATAAGATACACACGTGAGTCAGTAAAGTTATTTTTACGATATATTTTTGGTTTTTAGTAACACTAAAATTTACTATTACACTAAGATAAGATACACATGTGAGTCAGTAAAGTTATTTTTACGATACAATTCAATCTAATAATCATCAATTTAGGATGCATCCATACAATTATTGTCAAAATAAAATCAGTTTTTTAATCAAGCATACGCGTATCACAGAAAAAACAATAAGACAAAATAGAACTAAGTTTAACAAAACCAAAGCGAATAAAATTTATACAAAATAAAATCCTTTAATGCAGTTAACGGAAATTTAAAAAATGAAATTGCTTAAAACTACTAATCTTAACTACTTGATCTAATGAAGGTGCCACCATTTTTTTTCTTAGTAATACTGAAATTTACAGGTACAGTAAGATAAGATACAGTACAATCTAACAATCATAAATTTAGAGTGCATATATACAATAATTATTAAAATGAAATTAATTTGTTTATCAAACATACGCGTATCACAGAGAAAACAATAACACAAATTCGAACTAGACTTAACAAAACCGTAGTGAATAAAAATTATACAGTATAAAATCATTTAATACTGTTAACGGAGATTTAAAAATTAAAACTACTTAAAACTACTAATATTAACTACTTGGTCTAATGAAGCTGCCAATATTTTCGGTTTTTAGTAACACTGAAATTTACTATTACGGTAAGATAAGATACACACGTGAGTCAGTAAAGTTATTTTTACGATATATTTTTGGTTTTTAGTAACACTAAAATTTACTATTACACTAAGATAAGATACACATGTGAGTCAGTAAAGTTATTTTTACGATACAATTCAATCTAATAATCATCAATTTAGGATGCATCCATACAATTATTGTCAAAATAAAATCAGTTTTTTAATCAAGCATACGCGTATCACAGAAAAAACAATAAGACAAAATAGAACTAAGTTTAACAAAACCAAAGCGAATAAAATTTATACAAAATAAAATCCTTTAATGCAGTTAACGGAAATTTAAAAAATGAAATTGCTTAAAACTACTAATCTTAACTACTTGATCTAATGAAGCTGCCACCATTTTTTTTCTTAGTAATACTGAAATTTACAGGTACAGTAAGATAAGATACAGTACAATCTAACAATCATAAATTTAGAGTGCATATATACAATAATTATTAAAATGAAATTAATTTGTTTATCAAACATACGCGTATCACAGAGAAAACAATAACACAAATTCGAACTAGACTTAACAAAACCGTAGTGAATAAAAATTATACAGTATAAAATCATTTAATACTGTTAACGGAGATTTAAAAATTAAAACTACTTAAAACTACTAATATTAACTACTTGGTCTAATGAAGCTGCCAATATTTTCGGTTTTTAGTAACACTGAAATTTACTATTACGGTAAGATAAGATACACACGTGAGTCAGTAAAGTTATTTTTACGATATATTTTTGGTTTTTAGTAACACTAAAATTTACTATTACACTAAGATAAGATACACATGTGAGTCAGTAAAGTTATTTTTACGATACAATTCAATCTAATAATCATCAATTTAGGATGCATCCATACAATTATTGTCAAAATAAAATCAGTTTTTTAATCAAGCATACGCGTATCACAGAAAAAACAATAAGACAAAATAGAACTAAGTTTAACAAAACCAAAGCGAATAAAATTTATACAAAATAAAATCCTTTAATGCAGTTAACGGAAATTTAAAAAATGAAATTGCTTAAAACTACTAATCTTAACTACTTGATCTAATGAAGCTGCCACCATTTTTTTTCTTAGTAATACTGAAATTTACAGGTACAGTAAGATAAGATACAGTACAATCTAACAATCATAAATTTAGAGTGCATATATACAATAATTATTAAAATGAAATTAATTTGTTTATCAAACATACGCGTATCACAGAGAAAACAATAACACAAATTCGAACTAGACTTAACAAAACCGTAGTGAATAAAAATTATACAGTATAAAATCATTTAATACTGTTAACGGAGATTTAAAAATTAAAACTACTTAAAACTACTAATATTAACTACTTGGTCTAATGAAGCTGCCAATATTTTCGGTTTTTAGTAACACTGAAATTTACTATTACGGTAAGATAAGATACACACGTGAGTCAGTAAAGTTATTTTTACGATATATTTTTGGTTTTTAGTAACACTAAAATTTACTATTACACTAAGATAAGATACACATGTGAGTCAGTAAAGTTATTTTTACGATACAATTCAATCTAATAATCATCAATTTAGGATGCATCCATACAATTATTGTCAAAATAAAATCAGTTTTTTAATCAAGCATACGCGTATCACAGAAAAAACAATAAGACAAAATAGAACTAAGTTTAACAAAACCAAAGCGAATAAAATTTATACAAAATAAAATCCTTTAATGCAGTTAACGGAAATTTAAAAAATGAAATTGCTTAAAACTACTAATCTTAACTACTTGATCTAATGAAGGTGCCACCATTTTTTTTCTTAGTAATACTGAAATTTACAGGTACAGTAAGATAAGATACAGTACAATCTAACAATCATAAATTTAGAGTGCATATATACAATAATTATTAAAATGAAATTAATTTGTTTATCAAACATACGCGTATCACAGAGAAAACAATAACACAAATTCGAACTAGACTTAACAAAACCGTAGTGAATAAAAATTATACAGTATAAAATCATTTAATACTGTTAACGGAGATTTAAAAATTAAAACTACTTAAAACTACTAATATTAACTACTTGGTCTAATGAAGCTGCCAATATTTTCGGTTTTTAGTAACACTGAAATTTACTATTACGGTAAGATAAGATACACACGTGAGTCAGTAAAGTTATTTTTACGATATATTTTTGGTTTTTAGTAACACTAAAATTTACTATTACACTAAGATAAGATACACATGTGAGTCAGTAAAGTTATTTTTACGATACAATTCAATCTAATAATCATCAATTTAGGATGCATCCATACAATTATTGTCAAAATAAAATCAGTTTTTTAATCAAGCATACGCGTATCACAGAAAAAACAATAAGACAAAATAGAACTAAGTTTAACAAAACCAAAGCGAATAAAATTTATACAAAATAAAATCCTTTAATGCAGTTAACGGAAATTTAAAAAATGAAATTGCTTAAAACTACTAATCTTAACTACTTGATCTAATGAAGCTGCCACCATTTTTTTTCTTAGTAATACTGAAATTTACAGGTACAGTAAGATAAGATACAGTACAATCTAACAATCATAAATTTAGAGTGCATATATACAATAATTATTAAAATGAAATTAATTTGTTTATCAAACATACGCGTATCACAGAGAAAACAATAACACAAATTCGAACTAGACTTAACAAAACCGTAGTGAATAAAAATTATACAGTATAAAATCATTTAATACTGTTAACGGAGATTTAAAAATTAAAACTACTTAAAACTACTAATATTAACTACTTGGTCTAATGAAGCTGCCAATATTTTCGGTTTTTAGTAACACTGAAATTTACTATTACGGTAAGATAAGATACACACGTGAGTCAGTAAAGTTATTTTTACGATATATTTTTGGTTTTTAGTAACACTAAAATTTACTATTACACTAAGATAAGATACACATGTGAGTCAGTAAAGTTATTTTTACGATACAATTCAATCTAATAATCATCAATTTAGGATGCATCCATACAATTATTGTCAAAATAAAATCAGTTTTTTAATCAAGCATACGCGTATCACAGAAAAAACAATAAGACAAAATAGAACTAAGTTTAACAAAACCAAAGCGAATAAAATTTATACAAAATAAAATCCTTTAATGCAGTTAACGGAAATTTAAAAAATGAAATTGCTTAAAACTACTAATCTTAACTACTTGATCTAATGAAGCTGCCACCATTTTTTTTCTTAGTAATACTGAAATTTACAGGTACAGTAAGATAAGATACAGTACAATCTAACAATCATAAATTTAGAGTGCATATATACAATAATTATTAAAATGAAATTAATTTGTTTATCAAACATACGCGTATCACAGAGAAAACAATAACACAAATTCGAACTAGACTTAACAAAACCGTAGTGAATAAAAATTATACAGTATAAAATCATTTAATACTGTTAACGGAGATTTAAAAATTAAAACTACTTAAAACTACTAATATTAACTACTTGGTCTAATGAAGCTGCCAATATTTTCGGTTTTTAGTAACACTGAAATTTACTATTACGGTAAGATAAGATACACACGTGAGTCAGTAAAGTTATTTTTACGATATATTTTTGGTTTTTAGTAACACTAAAATTTACTATTACACTAAGATAAGATACACATGTGAGTCAGTAAAGTTATTTTTACGATACAATTCAATCTAATAATCATCAATTTAGGATGCATCCATACAATTATTGTCAAAATAAAATCAGTTTTTTAATCAAGCATACGCGTATCACAGAAAAAACAATAAGACAAAATAGAACTAAGTTTAACAAAACCAAAGCGAATAAAATTTATACAAAATAAAATCCTTTAATGCAGTTAACGGAAATTTAAAAAATGAAATTGCTTAAAACTACTAATCTTAACTACTTGATCTAATGAAGCTGCCACCATTTTTTTTCTTAGTAATACTGAAATTTACAGGTACAGTAAGATAAGATACAGTACAATCTAACAATCATAAATTTAGAGTGCATATATACAATAATTATTAAAATGAAATTAATTTGTTTATCAAACATACGCGTATCACAGAGAAAACAATAACACAAATTCGAACTAGACTTAACAAAACCGTAGTGAATAAAAATTATACAGTATAAAATCATTTAATACTGTTAACGGAGATTTAAAAATTAAAACTACTTAAAACTACTAATATTAACTACTTGGTCTAATGAAGCTGCCAATATTTTCGGTTTTTAGTAACACTGAAATTTACTATTACGGTAAGATAAGATACACACGTGAGTCAGTAAAGTTATTTTTACGATATATTTTTGGTTTTTAGTAACACTAAAATTTACTATTACACTAAGATAAGATACACATGTGAGTCAGTAAAGTTATTTTTACGATACAATTCAATCTAATAATCATCAATTTAGGATGCATCCATACAATTATTGTCAAAATAAAATCAGTTTTTTAATCAAGCATACGCGTATCACAGAAAAAACAATAAGACAAAATAGAACTAAGTTTAACAAAACCAAAGCGAATAAAATTTATACAAAATAAAATCCTTTAATGCAGTTAACGGAAATTTAAAAAATGAAATTGCTTAAAACTACTAATCTTAACTACTTGATCTAATGAAGCTGCCACCATTTTTTTTCTTAGTAATACTGAAATTTACAGGTACAGTAAGATAAGATACAGTACAATCTAACAATCATAAATTTAGAGTGCATATATACAATAATTATTAAAATGAAATTAATTTGTTTATCAATCATACGCGTATCACAGAGAAAACAATAACACAAATTCGAACTAGACTTAACAAAACCGTAGTGAATAAAAATTATACAGTATAAAATCATTTAATACTGTTAACGGAGATTTAAAAATTAAAACTACTTAAAACTACTAATATTAACTACTTGGTCTAATGAAGCTGCCAATATTTTCGGTTTTTAGTAACACTGAAATTTACTATTACGGTAAGATAAGATGCACACGTGAGTCGGTAAAGTTATTTTTACGATAGAATACAATCTAAGAATCATCGATTTGAGATGTATATATATAATAATTGTCAAAATAAAATTAGTTTGTTAATCAAACATACGCGTGGCACAGAGAGAAGAGGACAAATTCGAACTAGGTGTAACAAAACAGAAGTTAATAAAATTATACACTATAAAATCATTTAATACAGTTAAAGGAGATTTAAAAATTAAAATAAAATTATCCTGATTACACAACTAAAAATATTTATACATTTTTTAACTTATGTTATATTAACTTATATGTTAACTTATATGTTTTTTTAACTTATGTTATATTAACTTATATGTTTTTTTAACTTATGTTATATTAACTTATATGTTTTTACTTATGTTAAATTAACTTATGTTATATTAACTTATGTGTTTTTTAACTTATGTTACATTAACTTATATGTTAACTTATACGTTTTTTAACTTATGTTACATTAACTTATATGTTCACTTATATGTTTTTTAACTTATGTTATATTATTAACTTAGCTTATGTTTATGTTGATATAGCAGCTTAAAAGTTAACTCGTCTTGATTATATGCAATTTATTGTCGATATCCAATCAGTGCCAACATTAGTGTTTACGGAAGCAAAAATAATTCAAGTGTGGTGTGAATGCACGAAAGATTGATGTAAGTTTTGTCTGATTTAAATTACACCTTTTAAATTATATATGAAAGGTAGGTGTTTTCCTTACTTAATTCTTATTTAAGAGATACGTTAACTTAAAACAGATCCAGAGTTGCAGTGAAATACCCAAAAATTTGAAATTAACATTTAAGGACCAAAACTTTCGACCACTCTCATGTCTAAATTATTGGAACAATAATTTCCAGATTGCGGCCAACCCGGATGTTTTGGAAGTCGAAACTCTTAATTCGTCAAAAAAGAATGGTTGGTAGTTTGGGAAAAAAATAGACAGTCAAAAAGATGGTATTCAGAGAAAGTACGTTTCTGTGACGGATTTCATAATTTAATGTATCATCGGCGTTTATATTTTTGTACATTTAAGGTTAGTTTCTCAAATCAGTAATATTGCATTTTAGTTAAGCTGCCCATCATCTTCATAAAACTAAAAAAACTGGTAGCAAACTTTCTAAAAGAAGCATTCGAAAACTCACATCTTTACCTTTCTGATTATTAAATACTATTCTGATTAAATACTATTCTTTACTATTCTGATTATTTTTTCTCAGAATGTTAAATTGGAATGGTAAAGCGTTGAATTTTCAAATATCCGTTCGAAATTTTAGAAATTTTACAACCAGTTTTTCAGTTTTCCGAGAACGCTAGGCAGCATAATCTTTCTACGTGAAAATCCAATCATTAGATCAAAAATTATTAGGGTGTTTTTTTTCTGTTTTGCGTACTGAATAACTTGAGATTCGGAATGTTTATCTACAAAATAAGTTTCTGAATTTCGCAGCTTTTTATTCGAATTTCTAAAGAAATAGTATAAAATATTTTAAAATTAAACAGTTTTTCATAAACTGCGAACATTGGTTAACGGTTCACCAACGCAATTGATATTTTTTTTTAAAATATCTTTACAACAATGTCACTTACGAGCGATTGTTAAAGATTGAATTGTAGATATTATTAAACAAATCTCTTCAACCCACACTGAGAAAAAAGTATGGTTAAAATTTTACCGGAATATGGTTAAATTTGCGGAGTTTCTAGCTCTATAAGAAAACCAAAAGGCTATTTTTTTTTACCAAAGCACTTTGGTAATGGTTTTGGTGAAATTAACAATAGAATATAGTTTTATTTTATGTGATTATCCGTGGTACAGTTGGTAAAATTTCGAAATTTTATCATTATACCATAGAGCAAGGTATGAAAATCATTTAATTGGTTAAATTTTCTTTTCAGATTTGTATTTTTTTTATAAATGTGAGGTAATAGGAACTATAATTTTGAAAAGTATTATTTCCTGTAAACCGTTACCATTTGGGCGAAAGAATTACCAAATGAATGGTTTAAATAACGTAAATCAGTTTTATTACTCAGAATTCTGAATTTATTTATTTATTTTTTTGCCAGAAATATCATTACCTGTACCATATATGAGGGTTGCTATTTATATTTCTGGCCTTGGCAACAGTAAGTGTTGCTAGGCGACCGCAGACGATTTTAATCGAAAGTTTGATATTTTTAAACATAAATTCAGCAGACGATTTACCATTATAGCTTCATTTGTGTTGTTGACTGTAAATTGAAAAGTTCTTCTCTTTCAAAAAATGGAATTGAATCGTGAACATTTTCGCGCCATTATTTTTCATAACTTTCGACGGGGATTGTCAAGACAAGAATGCTTCGATGAACTTAATTCTTTATTCAGCGATAAAGCGCCATTCTACAGCACTGTAAAGAATTGGTATAACGAATTTAATCGTGGTCGATGTTCGATCCAGGACGAATCCCGTGCAGGTCGTCCAAAATCCGTTGTTGGGCCAGAAAAGATCGATGCTGTGCGTGAACTGATAAAGCAAGATCGTCATGTGACATACCGTGAGATAGAGGCGTCTTTGGACATTAGTATGACTAGCATCAATAAAATATTTCATGAACATTTGAGCGTAAAAAAAATTTGTTCGCGTTGGATCCCGCATAATCTGACAAACGCTCAAAAAAAGGCTCGTGTCGATTGGTGCAAGAAAATGCTGGAAAAATACGTTCAAGGTACATCAAAGGCTGTGTATAACATATACACAGGTGTCGAATCATGGATCTATGCATATGAGTCGGAAACAAAACAGCAATCAATTGTATGGGTCTTCCAAGACGAGGCAAAACCAACAAAAGTTGTTCGAGGAAGAAGCACATCGAAACAAATGATTGCCTGTTTCTTCGACATTAACGGTCATGTGGCAACAGTGGCATTAGAGCAACGCAGGACCGTCAATTCTGAATGGTACACGACCATTTGTTTGCCAGAAGTCATCGGAGAAATTCGAAAAAAGCAGAAGAACAGGCGAATCATTCTTCATCATGACAATGCGAGCTCTCACACATCGACTCAAACAAAGGCATTTCTGACGGAGCGAAAGGTCGAACTGATGGGTCATCCGCCGCACAGCCCTGATTTGGCACCCAATGACTTCTTCTTATTCCCACACATCAAAAATAAATTTCGTGGACAACGATTTTCGACCCCCGAAGAAGCGGTTGATGCATTCAAAACACCTGTTTTGGAGTTACCTCAATCGGACTGGAGAAAGTGCTTTGAAAATTGGTTCTAACGCATGCAAAAGTGTATTGATCATCATGGAGAGTATTTTGAAAAACAATAAAACCAATTTCGATCCTACATATTTGTTTTTTCATTATTAGGCCAGAAATATAAATAGCAACCCTCGTAGTGCTGTAATTTTACCGAAATTTTTTCTCTGAGCATGTGCGTAATCACATTAACCTAGTAAGGATTCAAAAAAATTTTTGTTTTTAATCAATACAGTTCTTGTATTAAATAAAAGCAATGACAAAATAGCAATGGAAATAATTCAAAAACAAACATAGTCAATATTATTCATGAATGTCTTACTAAAAATTATATTAATGATATGTTTCTGCTTTGTAATTATACTAAAAGCTAGCCCTAACAATTATACTAAAGCTTTTCTACCTCACACTGTAAACAACTGTAATCTTTTAATTTTTTATTATATTATTCTTTATTTTCACAGTTCTTTTACTTTTGTAATCTCAAGCCTTTATTCAATATATAAAAAGATATTGGCTATTTGAAATTTCTCCATTCTCAAATATTTTTCAAAAATCGATAATGTATGTCTCATTTAAATAATTGTTTTCATCCATCACTATGTAGCTTATATTACACTTTCACTAAAGCTGCGTTTCTTGGAAAACTATTGAACTGATATTAATTCATATAATGGTTTCAAGGAATTTCTACCTGCATTGAAATATTCTATATGGAGTTTGGATTGGTTAGAAAAATATTTGGTGAAGCATTACATTACATTCAACTATTTAGCATTCTGTGAGATTTTAAATTAAATTTACTAGCACTTTACGTGAATTAAATTTTTACAGAATTTACAATTCAATTTATTCATGTTTTCGGCAATTTTAAATTAAACTATTTTGCATTTTGCAATTCAAAATATCAATATTTCTGTGATCAATTTACCATCTTGCGCAATTTACAATTTTGATACTTCTAAAATCAATTTTTTTTGCGTCTTGTGAGATTTAGTATTTTAATGATTATGAAATCAATTTTGCTTCGTGTGTGGTTCAAAATTTCAATAATTCCAAAATAAAGCGTTATTTATAACTTTATTTCTAAAATCAATTTTAAATCTTGAGCAATTTACAATTCTAATACGTCTGAAATCAATTTTGCATCTTGTGGGATTTAGTATTTTAATGTTTATGAAATCAATTTTGCTTCGTGCTCGTTTCAAAATTTAAATGATTCCAAAATAATGTGTGATTTATAACTTTGATATTTCCAAAATCAATTTTGCATCATAGATGATTTACTATTTTAATATTTACGTAATCAATTTTGAATCTTGCATGTTTACTTTATTTCTATGTATGAAATCAATTTGGCTTCTATTTCCAATTTTAATGTTTATGAAAACAATTTTGAAACTTGTCGGACTTCAATTTTTAATTAAATTGGAACCAACTGTGCATGCTTCATGATTTTCAATTATATTTCTGAAATCAATTATCCATCTTGCATTATTTGTTAAAAAAATTTGTTAGTACTGTTCACAAAAAAATGGGTTTGGATTTCACTTGACTTTCAAAAGGCAAACAAATCACTTAATTTTTAATACCATATTATTAAACAGTTCAAAGTTTATCTAAATAAGCAATCCGTAAGACATAATCATAGTATCTATTAACCTTGACAAAAGAAATCCTTAAACCTTACTTTAAATACAATCCCTTGGTCTGCTATACCTATATCTATACTTTTACCCCTATTTAAAAAAAAAATTATTTTTAAAATATTTATTTCCAGCATGCTCCATAACAAGAGTTATAATACATGCATTGAAGAATAAGAATAACAAATCTAGATCAAAAATGCAAAATGAAATACAAATATAAAATATAAAAGCAGACAAGTAAAATCAAAAAGAAAGAAAAGGAATATTTTGAACAAACTTTTGAAAAATTAGTAGACAGTCAGTATTGATCAGAATACGACAGTTTGGTGGCAATTGTAATCCACTAGTGATTACATGTTTGAAAAGTTCACTAAGATGAGAATCCAATTCAGGGCAGGTAAATAAAATATGTTCAATATTTTGAATTTTATTTTGGTCACAGCTGCAGAGTGGAGATTCTACGTGCTTGAATCTATGTAGGTATTCTTTACAACGAGCATGTCCGGATAAGATTTGTGTGAATTTAAAATTAGGAATGAACTTTTGGGTCATTCTTTCTTGCACTGATGGAAAAAACTTCTTTGTTACATTGCCGTTTTGTGTGGAGTCTCACTCACCTTGCCACAAATCCCTGGTCTTTCGAAGAATATCATTTTTGATAAGAGATTTAGGCAATTTACTGAAGCTGGTGGTGAGATCTGATTCGGCCGCCGCTTTACTTTTACCCCTATGTCTATACTTTTGATGCAGTCCCTATGTCTGCTAAAAGTGTCTTCTGAACAACACTCTAAAAAAACCGGTTCAACATCGGTTCGTTATGTCACAGCCTGGTTCTATTAACTGAAATTTCACTCATAAAGTCAGCTCAAATTTGATTCAGCATTTTAAAGTGCTAAATTGAACCTTGTCAATATCCTCATCATATCCCGGAGTCAATCTATTGAGCAACATTTGACACAATTTTATAACTTACTAATACTCCAGGTATTGCTAAGTATACAATTACTTTACCACTTACAAATACATCACTTACTGAATACTTCAGGATTTTATGGTAGAATTTTTTAATAAGATGTCTCTCTTATTCCGGTGTTTTTATTGGTTCTTTCAAACAGTAAAAATGACTTAAAAGTGAGATTTCTTTATATAATAAAAAATCGGGATAAAAAAATAATGTAAAAATTAAGGATTTTATATACAGAAAAACAATGCGCGATATTTCCACTCTCCCGATTCCTATTGGCGAACAAATACTTAAGGCTAGCAAGTAAGTTTAGTCTTGTAAAGTATTTTGATTCAATACTACTTCTATATTTCAATAACTTTATAATATATACTACTAATTATTCAAACTACTATATTTGAGCCACCGCCTCCCAATGAAATGACCCGGGTTTGAATCCCAACAATGGTTGATCCTCAATATATTCTCAGTGGTTGACCGATCTTGGGTTAGAGTCGCCTTGCCGTCAGGTTAACCATAGGAGAATTTCGTGATTTTCCTCTCCCTGTAACGCAAATGCGGGTTACACTCACCAAAAAATCCTCCATGAACTCAAATTTCTAACAATACTTGATCCAGGCGTTCTCTTGTCTTCTGGATTGGGTTCAAAATTACAAGGCTATGGAGTTGAATATTCGTAGTCGTAATCTCAAAAATTATAATTTTATAACCATCTGTTCAATGACGGTTATAAAATTATAACTACTATATTTTCCCCTGAGTTGGCAGTCTCCGTTTACCCGCTATAAATTGGGATACCATTTCACAAACCTTATACGATTTTACCCTTATAAGATTTAAGCCTAGGGCTCTGTCTTATGATTACAATAAATATGCTTCATTATTATTTTCAATTAATATACGTAACCGATTATCGGGAACGACCGGGACCATCGCTATTCCGGATAACTGATTTTTCCAGTTTTCTGAATCGCTACAAAAAGCCGTTTTTTTATTGTTAAACCCAACTAAAAAAAAATTTTTTGGAAGTAATCTTAAAAAGAAGAAAAAACGATGAAGTAATACTTTAATGATTATTTCCAAAATAATGGTAAGGTGAACATCTTTCAAAAAAGAAAGAATAATCCTAAAATCTTATGAGGAAAAAAAATTTTTTTTTTTTTTAAAAAAAAATGGCGGGAACATTTATCGAAGTTCGCTCCGGTTTTTTGGTTTTCCGGTTTTCTGATTTCCGGATAACGGGTTCTGTACTGTATTTCCTTTTTTTTTACAGTTTCTCCCTTTTTTTCTGGTCAATACATCAATTAAAATTTTAAGTTATCATTTAAGGTCACTACATCAGTTAACAGCTTGTATGCCTCTAAAAAAGCAATTGTTTTCGTAAAAATATAATTTGATTCATCTTCGTAGGTCGGAATTTTCAATTACAATGAAAAATTGTGACAAAAGTAAGAAATTCGGTTCCTGTAACATTTTGGATAGTTTTATGGTATACATAAATATCTTATTATTTGAGTCTAGAAGATTTTGTTTCATAACTAAATGGGAATACTACAAAAATATACTATAACATGCTAAAAATTTTAATGCATCAACATTTTTTATGCCATAATTTAAAATACCTGAAAAAAATAAGTTAAATTTTATTGAATTTTTAACATTTAATTATCTATAATATTAAGTGCGCTTTGAGCCATAAATGAGATTCATATTTGTTGCAATTTTAATATATACATATGTCACGGCGAAAGACCGAAATCGGTGGTTGTTGACTTTCACCGGTGAATGTCGACAAACACCAAATACGTCGGTGAAAGATCGAATATTTCATTACATTCTTGTACATTCGGACCCTCACCGGTGTATGTCGACAATCACAGATATGCTTTGGTGAATGTCCAAAATAATTATTACATTCGATTTGATATAAATTTATTCGTGGATATAATTACATTTATTCGATATTTTAACCCTACACTGATGTTTTTTTAAGGTTAAGTGCCAGTGCCCGGTATACATTTGCCCGGTATACCCTATACTGATGTTTTTTAAGGTTAAGTGCCACTGCCCGGTATACCCTACACTGATGTTTCTTCTAATCTATCGTCAGTAAGTATTAAAATATAGAATAAATATAAATATATCAAATAAATATAATAATATTAACGAATAAATTAATATAAAATTGGATATAACAAATATTTCGGACATTCACCAAAGCGACTATGTGATTGTTGACATTCACCGGTGAATGTCGACATTCTCCAGAATTCGGTGTTTCACCGTAACATACATATATATATATATATATATATATATATATATATATATATATATATATATATATATATATATATATATATATATATATATATATATATATATATATATATATATATATATATATATATATATATATATATATATATATATATATATATATATATATATATATATATATATATATATATATATATATATATATATAATAAATACAAGAAAACACTAAGAAAGTTAAGAAAAACAATAAGTATCATTCATTGCGCTTAAGCTGCAAGTAAACAGCACTCATTAGATAAGTTCAAAATGAAGAATAAAACAAAGAAAAATAATAGACATATGAAAAAAAGGGGGTGGGAAATAATAAGTAAAAAAATAACAAACAACATTTTATTTAAAAAAAAAAAAAAAATGAATTGTTAATAAAAATTGCGGATATAATCGTGTGGGCTTTTTTTTCCGGCTTTTTTTTCCGGTCTTTTTATTAACAATTCATTTTTTTTTCTTTTTTTTTTTTTTAAATGAAATGTTGTTTGTTATTTTTTTACTTATTATTTCCCACCCCCTTTTTTTCATATGTCTATTATTTTTCTTTGTTTTATTCTTCATTTTGATATATATATATATATATATATATATATATATATATATATATATATATGAACGTGTGTGAACCGCGTTATATATAACGTTTCAAAAATTCTAACGACGTAACAAATAGTTTCTTATAACGTAGATTTTAAATTTTACAGAAGTGTTCCCTACTTTTATTCAAAAAGCACTAAAAAACTACTCAAAGATGTTGACAACCTTCGGAATTTTTCGTCCCTATTATTTACAGAAAAATTCTTTTCGAAGCGAAGGAATTTTATTTGTTATTCTCTCCAAACATACTTTTATTTGTTGTCCCTGTCAAAAGTAACGGCTTGTCACATCCAATCTTATCACAAACTTTTCAAAACAATTCCGCAAGTGAATGAAATCTCAGAACTGTTGTAAACTGTCAGCTTATGACCACAAAAATATTTTGTTCTGAATTACATTAGAATACTTAAAAAACGGATAGAAGCAATTCTAGCATTTAATCTCTTTACGTTTCAATGCAACGGCAGAATATCGTTTAAACTAATATTTCCTAAAGCTGAGCAGTAGAGATTCCTGAAAATGTTAAAGGTAAAATCAGAGTTTTAAAAAAGCTGGCTTTTTTAAGCAGGCTATGCTGGCCGGATCTTATTTAAAAAGACCGGCTTTTATTGTTTTTTAAAAAATCTGGTCTTTATTGGATTTTTTATATTGTATTATTCAAATATAAAACATGTACGAATTTAAATTTATTTTATTGATAACTATTCTTTAAAAATAATATGAGCAAAATATTTTGTGGTATTATGCATCAGATGTCCAATATTAAAGCAACATAGCTTTTTTAAAAACAATCAATGCTAGGAGTTTTATAATGGTAGTTTTAAAATATATGTTCATGTCTTTAACTTGAAAGAAGTTTGACATATTATTTAAAATAAAACTTATTGTGCGGAACATTTTAGACATATTTGTGAACATATTTGTAAACATTTTAAATATTTATTTACATGCACGATGTATTATTACCATACTGTAAGAAATCTATATCATATTTTGGCAAAATTCTCTCATTAAAGTTGCCAGAGGTTATCTGTATGCTATGGAAAAAACACGTTTCCAGAAATTTCCAGTAACAGAACACTACAGAAAATATTTGTACGCACCTGATATTTTCTGTAAATCAGGGTACGGCAGAGAAATTTGTCATGAAGGTAGATATATACCCTCTGTTCTGCTTAGTGAAACATATTTCTAAAATTTTAATTAGTTTCTTGATTATTTTATTTTTTGCTTGATTTTTAGCGATTTTTGAGGTATTGAAAACCATTACGTTTGAAAGAATTGCAGTAGAATTTTTTTTTCTATCGTTAAATTCAGGCGTTCCGAACCGCGATTCAAACCTGTGGCGTTAATTAATACCTTTTTTTGTTATTAGCTTTACAAATCAAATAAGTATTCATTAAATCTCATCAAAAAACATTATGTGTATTATATACTATCAGTTTGAAATAAAATTTTAAAATAAGTGGAATTTAACTTAATAATTAATAAGTGGAATTTAAAACAGGCCACTTTATACTATTTAACTACCTATCACAAATTGTCGATTCCATTATTGCACTGGCATAATTTTGTCAGAAAAATTAATAGAGAATCAAAAGCTTGTTTTATATCTCAAATTGTAATTGGGTAACGTCATTGTATTTTACATGTATCGAAAGATACTGACAAATAGCGTAAATAGTTAATAATCAGTTGATTTGTGAACATTAACTTTAGAAAAAGATCGAAGTCATATTTGGAATTTTTCTTTCCCGTCTCCATTATCAATTTTATACCTCTTTTAAAATATAACAGCTTTTAAAAAAATATTTTTTCCAATGAAAGCCAATTTTTTTAATTTTTTGCCGGTCTTTTTTTATGTAGCAACAACAAGAACAAAAAAGCCGACCAGTTTTTTTTTTTTTTTTTTTTTTTGGCCTGACTAAAATTCGACAATCCTGGGTAGAATGGAGTTACAGAAGAATATTACAACCATTATTTAACAATATATTTTTACTTCTCAAAAATGTCTTTGATTTGATTAAATTTTTCAATATATAATCGTATCAGAGATATTATGCATGTTAGAAATATTTAACAAATGTATTAGAGGACAATAAACAAATGCAAAGATACTCATCTGAAATAAGATTTTTAAAAAAGTTAAAACAAAATCTCATTTTTCTAGTTAAAATATAATCTCGATTTGCAATTCAAGACTTAAAAATGGCATTAGAATTTTACCATGTACGTTATTTCAGTTTAGCAAAATGTAAATCAATAAGATATATGATAACGTAAACAGTTTTTAACTAGCAGTTTCCTTATTTAATTTTATTATCACTTCATTTTAATCTAGAATGAACGAAACTTTAGCTACACAAAAGTATAAAATGTCCATTTTAAAAATATATTCAACTGGAATTTTATAATTAGAATTAGGAAGCTTTGAATAATTATAATTAGTGTAAAATAATTTAATAATACAAAGTATATATTTTTTTATTCGAATACCTTTTTATTTATCTTTTTCACTTCCGTTTGTTTAAAATTTCTTATTTTTTTCCATATCTTTACATTATTGTTTTAGGAAAATTCATTACAACTGAACTATTTTTTAAAACCAAAAAACAATTTTTTATTTATTTCACTTTTTGAATTGTTTAAGTGCACATCCTCTGCGCAATATGCATTACTATATCGTGTAATTATAAAATTTTAAAAAAAACACTATACACCTAACATTAATAATCTTTTTAGCTGCAGCACGTAATATTCTATAATTATTTTTACACTTTTTATTGCACACTATTTTTCTTTTAAAGTATAATTCTATGAGATTTAACCAATAAACGTATTAGTAGATAAAAATGACTATTGCAAGTGTCCGAATTTACCCAATACAGCTATCTAATAAACATTTGAGAACTTCTCAATAACGAATACAAATTGCATTTTTAATTAAATAAGTAACATCTACTGTTTAAACTGGTTCATCTACTGTTTAAACTACACGGACCATTTGATGGAACACAACTCAATCACAATCTAACTCCAATGCCTAACGAAAAGCTTAGCTGCAATGTCCAGTTAAATTCCTTTTTTACAGTTTTAAAACTATGCTAGCTGAAAATGGTTAAAAAAATCGTATACTTTCGTTTTCATGGTTTTTTAATCATACTAGTTGTACACGGTTTCAAAATCGTAAAGCTAAAAAATTTTCTTTACTGTAAACTTTACTTTTAATTGGATTGACAGGTTGTTGCCGATTATTTTACTGTTATTTTGGAATGAAAATTATAACAAAGTTGTTTATGGGGAACTTATTTTTGGGTTCATTATAACACGGAGTTCAACTTGTTTTTGAATGTTGCTTTATCTATCTTTAAGCATGATGCAGAAGTGTAACAAAAATTTAAAATCCCAATAATTTGAACTCCTTGTTTACATTCTCATTGTTGTCATTTTAAATTTTCTCTTGAATCTGTATATCCTTCAATTCAAATACCATGCAACTGGAATACCCGAATTTTCTATCATGCCAAAAGCTACTTTACAGTAACGAAAGACACAGAAATGGAATTGAATTTTTGTTCTTCGAAAATGTAAAAAGAAGATTGTTTGTCAAAGTGCATCAATGTTTTCGTTTAGAAACAGATATCAGTACGCTGAAAGCTAAGCTGCACTTTTGAAAGAAACATTTATATGTCCTGTATTTTAATGGTAAGTTATATGAAATTGCAAATGCTCTAAAATGGATATATTGTTTTGTTTTCTTGTTGGATAGAACCAAATATAAGAGATAAGATACTTTGTTTATTACGTTTTCTCAAAGCAAAAAAATATATGTGTCACCAGAAATTTGTTTCTCAATTTTTACGTGTTGTTTTATTTTCTCGTTTGTTAAGCTTAGCTCTGTTCTTTATATTAAAGCAACGATAATTTTTTTCACATTTCTATGAAAAAACAAGTAAAATGGTCTGTCATAAAGTTAATTTTGCTTTCTCCCACAAGTCATAAAGTTAATTATGCTTTCTCTCACAAGTCATAAAGTTAATTATGCTTTCTCTCACAAGTCATAAAGTTAATTATGCTTTCTCTCACAAGTCATAAAGTTAATTATGCTTTCTCTCACAAGTCATAAAGTTAATTATGCTTTTTCTCACAAGTCATAAAGTTAATTATGCTTTCTCTCACAAGTCATAAAGTTAATTATGCTTTCTCTCACAAGTCATAAAGTTAATTATGCTTTCTCTCACAAGTCATAAAGTTAATTATGCTTTCTCTCACAAGTCATAAAGTTAATTATGCTTTCTCTCACAAAAAGTGATCAAAAAGTCATAGTAATGTTTTTTACTTTTATGATTAACATAAAACATGCTCTATTGCATGTTGAAATGTGCTCGTTTTTGCAATCAATTAAAAGACCAATTGTTTTGAACCAAGGCAATTTTCACAATACACAATTTTCTCATTAAAAGACAGGAGGGAGAACTGATTTTTGGGCCGTTAAAACAACAAGTTTCGTCAGAACATCTTTACGCGCATTAAACGCTCAGTCGGTTAATTTTCATTCCTTAAACTTTTTAATTATATTTTTAAAAAAAACATTTCAAATTATTTCAATGGCTAAAATGTAGAAATCATGTACTACCATACATTTAGTGATCAGGTTAATAAATTGAAACTTTCTTAAAGAAATTGAATTATCAAACCAAGAAGAATAATGCTTGTGGTATAAAAGACAAAATAATACTTATATTATAAAACCAATCATTATGCACCATCCTTAATTTATATTCCTAGAATCTTTATAAGAGATGAAGGTAAGAACATCGTGCTCGCAAATTAACATTTAAATGAGAGAAAAAAAACATTATCAAAATCTAATTTTAAAGTAATGAGAAAGGCAGACAATCATAACCGAACGGATATGATTGCTAAATCAAACTTAAAGGTGTTTTGAATAACCTTCATTTTCCTCCTTTCAGCTTCCTATCATAATCAAACATGCTTTAATGTTTTAAATCTCGCTTTTTAACACTCTAAACATAGACTACATCAAATATTATTTAGAAGTTACATTGTTGTTAATATACTGAAGCCTTTGAAACTGAGATACTCGTTAAAATAATGATTATATTACGCTCCACTTCATATATAAAAGTTCACATCATATTTTACTTATAGATGAATATAAGTATAGCTCGTTCACCAGGAGTTGGCACTTGGCTCCGCCTTCATCACGTGGTCAGCGACGATACTATTTCGCTATATTTGGGAGAAGGGTGTGAGCAATCCTGAACAAGGTTGCTATTTGGTGATCGCATGGCAAAAGTGTTTATTTCGCAAACTTTATGTGCCTTTTTTTTTCGGCATTAAATATTTCATAAATTTGATGATATTTCGCTACATTTTTGTGATATTTCTCTCTTTTGAGTGAATAGTTTGTCCTTTTTGAGACATTTTGCTGGAAAAACAGCAGTTTTTAAATTTAAAATCTATATATACAGGGTGATTCTAAAAAGATGGGCAAAATTTTAGGAAGTGATAGTACTCACCCAAGCAAACAATTTTTATCAAAGAATACATGGTCGAAAACAAAACACAAAGGTGCTGTCGCATTTGGAAAGTTGTTTGATGCAAACGTGAAAGCTCCATTCCTGTTGCGAGTTACAGCGCTGCGTTAATTATCTCCAAGCTTTCGGCCCCTGCTGGGAAAGTTCGTGTGTTTCAGAATGTTCGCCTATCTTTTCTTCGCCGTTGTACTGCGTGCATAGCCGCTGCCGGCCACTCTTTTGAACACTTATTGTAATCACATGCCATTAAATTTGTTTTTATAACTTAAGTTCATTGTTCTTTGTGTGTTTTTGCCCCATATAAGAATATAAACTTTAACGCCCTCTAGCGGTTTTGCTTTTTGTTTTCGACCATGCATTCTTTGGTAAAAATTGATTGCTTGGGTGTGTACTATCACTTCCTAAAATTTTGCTCATTTTTTTAGAATCACCCTGTATATTTCTCTTACACGGCGACAAAAAAAGCTTCATTGCAACTCCCTGAATGGCAACGCTAGAAAATCGAGCAATGATTGCCGCTGAAAATGTCACATGGCAAATTTAGCTGAGGTGGTTCAACATGTAGCGCTTTTAAAAACGGAAACTGAAATAACCAGAGAGAGCATAAGCTAGGCAGAAGTGAGTAGCCTTTGTCGATAGATCTCTATTTTAGTATTTTGTCGAAAGCGCTTTTTCTCACGAAAATATATATTACGAATTTATTTGACGATTTTTGATTTATATCACGAATTTATTTGTTTTATTATTGTTATTAGTTATTCATTGAAAAATGAGTCTCAGTCAATGAGTCTTCATTTGAATTCAAATTTGTTTTAATGACTTAGTATTTACTAAAAAGATGTAATTTTAAAAAAAAAAAGTTGTTATATGGATTTGAATGATTGTTTTGAATTATTAGAATTTTGTGCATTTGCAATGTACCTAAGTTAGTAGTGAGGGAAGCGAGCTTGGTTTGCGAATCAAACCATATAAGATTGCGCAGCAATTTTCGGGGGTTGGCGAGCGTTAGCGAGCAGCTAGAGAAACGAAAAGTATAATAGCAGATGATAAAGTGAAGTAAGTGACTGGAAAAGATTTCACTGTTTGTGTTTGGCGTGCATTGAGGGTTGTCTCAATTTCAAGTACGGATATGTTTCTTTTCTTACTCCCGCGCTGAAATGAACTCTGCGTCCGAGGAGGCGGAGCCAAGTGCCAGCTCCTGGTGAACGAACCATACCTCACGATTGCTGCATTACTTCACCTGCCCTCCCTCTTATATGATTCAAATCCTATTTCCAGGTATTCAATGACTCTTTTCTTACTAGTATGATAGGTGATAGATTCAACTTTGAACCAAAATGCCGTGCAAATATTCGACAACTTTAATAAGATTTGGAACGGACAAAGTCTCTGGTAAACTCAAAATTGAGTCGACTTTTCAACGATGGTTATGAAATTTTAAAAAAAAATTTGAACCATGGAGTATTACACAAGCTCATTCTTAAATTTAATTACACAATGTCTCCTTTGAAATTGAACCATACAGTATCCTGCAATCGAATTCTTAAATTTAATTAGATAACGTATTAGTTCAAGTTGAACTATGCTGTATCCTGCAATCTAATTCTTAAATTTAATCACACAATGATACCGTTGAAGTATAACAATACACTATCGTGCGATCTAATTCTTAAATTTAACTACACACTCTATCAGCTCAAGTTTAACCATATAGTTAAGCGCGATCTAATTCTTAAATTTCCTTACATAATTATACCGTTGAAGTTTTACAATACAATAACGTGCAATCTAATTAATTTGATAACACAATGCTTTTGTTCGAGTCGTAGAGGCTCAGAGGATAAAGTGTTAGCCTCCCAATAAGGTGACCCGACTTCGAATTCCAGGAATGGCTGTCTATACGAATTCCGCACCCGGATCGCACCGACGGCAGTGCTGACTCAAGATATCCTCAGTGGAAGACGGTTAATGGGTTAGAATCCCTTTTGCCGTTAGGTTAACCAGGGAAGATTTTCATGAATTTCCTCTTCATGTAGCGCAAATGTAGGTTAGTTCCGTCAAAAAATCCTCCACGAAAGCAAAATTTCATTTCTTTTTTGAAGTTATACTTCTTATGCGACTTCCAACAAGGTTGCGTTAAACGTTTAGCGCTACATTTTTATTGGCCGGGAAATCACGTGGTAGGATCCAGTTTTCCCTCATTCATTTCCATATTGTTTTGGTTCTCACTAGCATAAAAATAATAAAAGTATTGCTTTTCTATAAATATTTTTTTAGTTTGTTTTGATACACATATAATTTAATAGGGTAGTATTTTTCATTTTCAAATTTAATGGATAACAATTGTAAAAAATGAGTGAAAACAATTCCACGGACAATGCGACTGATTTAAGGTTATGTCAAGGTACGTCTCTAGTGAATATCAATTGATTGTTAGCTTTTCTCTTCTGAAATTACATTATGACGCATTCACATACATTACTAATACAAATACATTTTCCAGGGCGAGACAATGAGGCAACCACAAGCACTTCCACTGGTTCAAGAGGTCCACGAGGGAAAAATGCACAATATTACCGTGATTACAGAGCACGGAAGCGAGCGGAGCAGGAAAAAGAGTCGTTGAATAGAATTAGTGATCCTTCTACGACTGCTGATTCTTCTACAATTAACGTCGCAGGTTGCAAAGTTTAACTTCTTCCGAGCGGAGGGACTCCACACACTATTTTATTCTTTTAATGATTGATCGTGGAGTTCCCTTGTCGTCTGCATTGGGTTCAAAATTACAAGGCTATGGAGTTTAACATTGGTAGTCGTAAACTCAAAATTGGGTCGGCTTTTCAAAGACGGTTATGAAATTTAAAAATATATCTCCCTTAAATTTGAACCATACAGTATTGTGAAACCTCATTCTTAAATTTAATTACACAATATCTCAGTTTAAGTTGAGACATGCAGTATCCTGCAATTTAGTTTTCAAATTTAATTACACTATCTCTCCGTTCAAGAAGAACTATACACTCTAAAAACTGTACCTCTTAAATAAAAGGCACAAGCTAAATGTACCCTTCATTTTCTCGTGTTAGAGGCACATAACTAATGTGCCTTTAAAAATGAGAGGCACCACAAGAAATGAAAGGCACCAAAGCAAACGCGAGTCAATGCGCGGTACGAAAGGATTTTACCGGTTCCCTGTGCCTCTCAAATGGGCTTCAATTCTTTTTCTTCGGTACAATGTAACGGAGAAGTAGCGCATGCGCACATCAACGAAATATTTTATGACGAAATACAAATAATAAAAGCAGACGATAAAATTAGAACACCAGAAAGTTGTTGATTTTTTAGAATTAGTTTTGTGCGGAATTTGAGTTTTCATATTACCCGTTACGGGTTTATCTAGAGTGCCTTGATATTTTATTTATCCCGTTACGGGTGAGTTTTCATATATCCCGCTACGGGCACTTTTTCTAGTTTCCTTTATGAGATTTAACTATCCCGTTACGGGTACTTTATATTTGTTATTGTATTTGTTGTGGTGTGAAATAAATGTTTTTATAAAAAAACTCAACGGTTCTTTAATATAGCTTGATACGCTACAGCTATGTATTTAATTGGTGGCAGCGTTGGGATCCGTTCCAGAAATGTTTTATTAAGTTTTTGAAAGAATTGGTGACAAATATTATTGTTATTATGGATTTCCTACTTAAGAAAAAATTAGTGAATGAGATGTTTAAAATTGATGCCAAGAAGTGTGGAATCAACGGTACTTCGAACTCTTTGAACAGAAAGCGAAGAGATTTAGTGTGAATTTCGATCTTTGGTTTTCGTGTGCTTTACAGCTTATTCCTGCTGAAAGGTCAGAAATTTATGATTATAATTATTATTACTTTAAAGAAAATCTCATTGACAATTTTCAGTATGATCCACAAGATATTCCGTGTAATAACGATCGCCAGAAAGAACATTTTAATGAGAAATGGAATTCGCCAAGTATTGTGAAGAAATTTAGATCTGAAAGTGAATGTTTCTATTGTAGTGAAATAGGGCATTTTAAGAAATACTGTAGACATCGTAATTCGGATTATAGAAAAGAGAACTAAGATAGAAGTTTGAAGTTTATTAATCCTCAATCCGACTATAATCCGATTGTTGTAATTAAGATGTAGCACGAAAGTAATTCTTATTTTAATGATATTTATAAAACAAATGCATGTTTAATGATTGGGACAAAAATGCAGAATTTCACGTTTTTTAAAATACAATAAAAAAAAATTCTGAAACAAGCTTTCCAAAAAAAATGCAGAAAGCTTTTCATATATTTTGAGCTCAAATAAAATCATCGATTAAATAATATTAAGTACAGTTAGTTCTAAAAAAATTGAAAGCTAATGTTCCCAAAATAGGAATGATGGCGCCTAACGGGTTAATATTCTTCGCCAAAATCTGGATTTAAAAAAAATTCATATCAATGGAAGGAAATCTTTCATTTTACACTTGTTAAGTCATTTGATTAAACATATTTTATGTTATAAAATATCCAAGTTGTCAAAATCTACATCTATCATTTTAAAATATTCTATGTAAGTTCTATGTTTTTCCATATTTGTGCAACTGTATACATCATATTGCAACTGTTACTAAATTATGTAAAATTGTTCTTTATGTGTGAAAATAAAAGATATTAGATTTCATGATATTTAGTGTTTAATTTTGATCCTTATAAAACTATTTTATTAAATCTCTAAATATTTAAAAAATATCTAAATTTATAAGAAATTTCCATTTTGAGGATGCTTTTTGAAAAAAAAAATCCATGAATTATTATTGACTTGGGTTAACAGAGATAAATATTATCTTTTTGTACCTATATCTGATCAGAAAAGCACCATTTTAGTTGTTGAAGTATCATTAAACGCTACATAATTAAAGAAATGGTATAAATTTACATATTTTATAATTGTCTATGAAAAAGCCTTAGATGGAATCCCTTGAAATGATCACTTTTAAGTGGCCAATATTCAAAGAATGGAGAAATATTTTTCATTAAGAATTATTATAATTAATATCTTGGTAATAGTGTAAACCAAATAGAAAGTCCCTTTTTATATGAAGTGCTAGCAAATTACAAATAGGTAAAAAAAAAATGTGTTCAAATCTGGTAAATAACAGGCTTTGGAACCACTAAATGCTTGTTTCAATGAGCGGTACACAAAAGCAAAATCTAAGGTACAGTGTACCTTTCAAGTTAAGAGGTACATCTGATTTTGCCTCTGAAATCAGAGGTACATTGTGCCTTTCATTTTTAAAGGTACGTTGTGCCCTTAAAATTCAGAGGCACAAACGATCCAAATGTGCCTCTGAAATCAGAGGTACATTGTGCCTTTCATTTTTAAAGGTACGTTGTGCCCTTAAAATTCAGAGGCACAAATGATCCAAATGTGCCTCTGAAATCAGAGGTACAGTTTTTAGAGTGTATAGTGTCCTGTAATCTAATTTTTAAAATTAACTCTTAAATTATCAACAATGTAGCTTTTGTTGATAAAAAAATAACATCAAAGATTATGATTTATCAATTGAAGAACTTGAATGTATGAGGGATAATAAAATAGTCAGAAAATATCAGAATGTCCGATATTCCCTTGTCTTCTATAGAATTTGAATGCTTAACCATAAGCAAACACATTTTATAAACATTGAGAATTTTATTATTCGAAACTACAAGGCGCACGCAATTTAAATATATATTTTAAGGATACAATATAAGCCAAAACTAGTTTCTGAATTTAAATGTAGAAAGCTCATCAGACTCAAAGAGGTATTCTCATATGTAGATTTGTAATATTTTAACAAGAACTGAATTTCCTTAACAGAGACGTAAAGATGATAAGCTAAATGCAAGTATTTAATCACTCTGACAAGCAGCTCTTTGAATCTTTAAAAAGATTACTACAACGTTATCGTTAAAGAAATCCGATTTCTTCCAACTAAAATTTTATTTTAATATTTATACATGCATTTTATTTACCCTGAAAAAATATATAGTTTCATAAAAGTAATGAAAGCATATGGTATATATTCCCAAATGTAGATCATATATATATATATATTCCCAAATGTAGATCATATATATATATATATATATATATATATATATATATATATATATATATATATATATATATATATATATATATAAGTTCAAAATGAAGAATAAAACAAAGAAAAATTATAGACATATGAAAAAAAGGGGGTGGGAAATAATAAGTAAAAAAAAAAAAAAAAAACAACAAACAATATTTTATTTAAAAAAAAAAAAAAAAAAAAAAAAAAAAAGTGAAATGTTAATTAAAAAACCGGAAAAAAGCCGGAAAAAAAAGATATAATCTTTTCTTCAGCCCACACGATTATATCCGCAAAACAGAGTGCTTTCTGATATTGTATCAATAAAGCCAAAGCAAAATATATTAATACAATAGTGTGAGGAGCACTTAAAAAAATTTTTTTATAAAATAACACATAAAAATAGATCATAAAAAGTAAATATAACATGTAAAAACAGATAATAAAATAAAATAAAAAGAAAAAATAAAATAAAAAGAAAAAACATTAAAAAGAGGGGACTATAAAGCGAGTAGCAAAATCATAACAACTTACATGGACAGTTATTTTTCAAGAATGATTTAATAATGTTTTCGCAGAAAGATTGCCAGATTACAAAATATGAAAACAAAAGATGAAAACAAAAGCGCAAATTGAGTGTAACAAAAGGGTTCTAAAGTGTCGTTCTTACTGCACTGCTGAAGTGATTTGTTATTCTGAGTTTTGATTTGTTAGTTACCAAGGATGGGCCCGAAATGGATGTGCACAAGGTAATATTATACTGGATAATTTTAAAAATTGATCATAAATAGTTTTAGAAGATAGATGTTTATTTAAGAAAAAATATAAAATAGAAAAGAGAAACATAAATTGCCTGCTTTGCAAATAATTTTAGCCGCGGATTTGCACGATATGGATTAGCACATAGAAAAATTATTTAAATTATCAAAGAAAAAATTTTAATAGATAATTTTTAACACGGATTTGCCCGAAATGGATTTGCACATGGAAAAATTAACAAAGAAAAAATTTTAGCAGATAATTTTAACCACGGATTTGCCCGAAATGGATTTGCACATGGAATTGTATAAATTAATAAAAAAAATTTCAGCAAACAATTTATCCACGGATTTGCCCGAAATGGATTTGCACATGGAAAAACTGTATAGATTAACAAGGGAAATTATTTAGCAAAGGAATTTTTAGTAAATAATTCTATACAGTTTTTCCATGTGCAAATCCATTTCGGGCAAATCCGTGGATAAATTGTTTGCTAAAAATTTTTTTATTAATTTATACAATTCCATGTGCAAATCCATTTCGGGCAAATCCGTGGTTAAAATTATCTGCTAAAATTTTTTCTTTGTTAATTTTTCCATGTGCAAATCCATTTCGGGCAAATCCGTGTTAAAAATTATCTATTAAAATTTTTTCTTTGATAATTTAAATAATTTTTCTATGTGCTAATCCATATCGTGCAAATCCGCGGCTAAAATTATTTGCAAAGCAGGCAATTTATGTTTCTCTTTTCTATTTTATATTTTTTCTTAAATAAACATCTATCTTCTAAAACTATTTATGATCAATTTTTAAAATTATCCAGTATAATATTACCTTGTGCACATCCATTTCGGGCCCATCCTTGGTAACTAACAAATCAAAACTCAGAATAACAAATCACTTCAGCAGTGCAGTAAGAACGACACTTTAGAACCCTTTTGCTACACTCAATTTGCGCTTTTGTTTTCATCTTTTGTTTTCATATTTTGTAATCTGGCAATCTTTCTGCGAAAACATTTTTAAATCATTCTTGAAAAATAACTGTCCATGTAAGTTGTTATGATTTTGCTACTCGCTTTATAGTCCCCCCTTTTTAATGTTTTTTCTTTTTATTTTATTTTCTCTTTTTATTTTATTTTATTATCTGTTTTTACATGTTATATTTACTTTTTATGATCTATTTTTATGTGTTATTTTATAAAAAAAAAATTTTTGAGTGCTCCTCACACTATTGTATTAATATATTTTGCTTTGGCTTTATTGATACAATATCAGAAAGCACTCTGTTTTGCGGATATAATCGTGTGGGCTGAAGAAAAGATTATATGTTTTTTTTCGGCTTTTTTTCCGGTTTTTTAATTAACATTTCACTTTTTTTTTTTTTTTAAATAAAATGTTGTTTGTTTTTTTTTTTTTTTTTTTTTTTTACTCATTATTTCCCACCCCCTTTTTTTCGTTATATATATATATATGATCTAATCATTTATTCGGTTAAATTTAATTTTCAGTTTATATTTTTTACTAAATGTGTAGTAATAAGAACTATGATTTTGAAAACCGAAATTTTTGGTAAACCGTTACCATATGAACAGAAAAATTACAAAGTGAATGGTTTATACCCAGAAGCAGAAAGTGCCTAAAACTGCGACGTACGTCGCAGAACAAACGAGGTCCTGCAGAACAATTTGTATCTTGAATAAGTAACAGCATATTCCTGCGATAATAATTTATTAATAATTCATCGTCATTAACAAAATTTTTCACCTCAAAAGTGATTGAAAAAGTAACAAATCAAGAATGTTTGCCTTGGTTTAAAAATAATGTACAGTATCTGTGTATGATCCTGTGTTTTAATAAATGAAAATATGTATTTTTCGGCGGAAGAGCCGCGGCGCTATCAAAAAAAAAGTTGTTTTTTTCCTACATGCGGCGCTTCCGATGCAGCGGCGCTTCCGACGAAATATTTTTTAGTAGCAAAAAAATTTGTCAAGGAAAGTTATTTAAGATGGAATAATTTTCTGAGAGAAAGACTATTTAAAAAAATTAATAACGAAGTCGACGAAATATTCGCCAATATCGCGATCTGCTGCAGAACATCGCCAATTCTTAGCAAACGTTTTGGCAGCAGCCTGTAAGAAAATAAATAAACGAAATAATAATTTTAAAAAAACATCGCATAAGGAGAAAATTTAAAAGTTATGCATCTTGTATCCACCCCCAGCTTAAGGAAAAATCGCAAGCTAGAAATCTATTTAGCGCCTTGGCAATTGTAATTTGAGCGAACAGAAAAGGAAGTATAGGACCCTAAATCCGACACTCACGGGACTGACGAAATGCCGAACTTCGGATCTCTTTCGGAAATTCCAATATGGCCCCCAAATTTTACTATAATTCAATTCCACTGTTAATTTCAGAAAAACCAATAAATTTAGTCCAGTTTCGATCGTAGATTATGATGGGGTGAATTTAAAACTGGCCCATCTTAAGAGAAATTTTACTAATCAAAATAATAATCTATATAATATAATCAAGAAGAAATAATCAGAATCCTATGAAGAAGAAATAATCGTTTCTTCTTTGGAGCGAGATCATAGTTCTCGTTTTTTCTTTTAGATAACATTTTGTTTTAACAAAAGACGCTTACCTCGCAAGAAGAAAAAAAAAGCTAACAGGGAACTACAAAAAAAAAAAAAATTTTTTTAACAATTAATGCTAAGAAACTAACAATGAATAACAACAAAAAACAAGCTAAAAACTAATAACGATAAAAAAAAAAACAAGCAAGCAACAATTAAAAAGAAAAAATAAAAAGCGGCAAAATAAAAAAAAATTTATGAATCGAATAAAAAACCGCAAAAGGGATAGAATTCATTTAGTTGTCCACGTGGTAGTTTCAATGTCAACTGGGTGTGGCCAATTTATGGTCAAACAGAAGAGGGAAATTTGGGGGTAAAGCACAAGCACAGCTGTCAAGATTGATTGATCAGTTTTTTACAACTTCCATTTCTTCATTTTGTTCATTGGAAATGCAAGTGTTTTTACTTCTCACTTTATTTTAAACTGCTTAAGAAACAGATGTTTCTTTTGACACAGATTTATAATTTTTTTTTCAAGCTTTTTTATTTTTAAAAGATAAAATAAAGTAAGTTACTTCAACAGAATAAAATTCCAAATAAAAAGAATATAGCTGATTTTTTTTGTCTTATCAATATAAATTCTTAAAAAAAAAAATTTAAAAAAAAGATTAGATCAGATTAAGTGCCAAATTTTGGAATGCTGGATTAGGGGTCCCATACCCTGTTCTTTTCCCCAACCCCTTTTAAATATTGAGTCACATTGGGTTATTTCCATTGAAGGAGAGGGCATTCTACCTACTAAAATTCCACCCTCAAAGATTGTGAAAGTGAAACTTATTTCCCGTTCGCTAATTTCTTCAGAATTTTTTTGGGGCCTGTTTAGTTATTTCTTATTCTTGTTATTATTAGTTATTTCGTTATTATTAGCTGTTTCGTTATTATGTATTAGTTTTTCCTCAAATTGTTAACGGTAATAAATTTTAAAATCTTTTTATTTTAAAATCTTTCTTTTAATAAATTTTTATTTTATTTTTCTTATTGCATTGTTTTACGGATTCCTGTAATCAGTTCAGCCTTAATTCAACTACTGAACATATAAATATTTTTTTGCTGTTCTTCTGTTTTTTGGCGCGGTGCCAACTAGTAAGAACAACTTTATTTTATATAGTTTTGTTGTTTTCTTTTCTTTTTTTTTTGCTGAAAGAGAAAACTTTTTTTGTTGCTTTTTTTTTGCTGAAAAAGAAATTTTTTATTATAATTTAGAAATTAAAACTTTATTTTGTGAAATGCATAAAAAAATGTAATTTTTTATTATACAGATATTTTAAAAGGTAATTTAAAGGTCTCTTCTGAAAGGATGCTGATATACGCGGTTCAGCGCCATTGCGGCGCTTACTATAACTTTTTTTTTAAAAAATTCATTTTTATCGAGGTGCGGCGCTTCTGACGAAGCGGCGCTTTCGCCGAAAAATACGGTATTTTAATGTAAAGCTAACTTTTTTTCGCTGTGAAATCCTTGCAGAACATTTGTATATATTAATAAGTCCTGTTGCAGAACATTTGAAAATATTCTGCTTCTGGGGGTTTATATATCATGTATTTTAGGTATAAATATAAATTAGGTATAAATTTCATACAAGTATTTCATCCCTCAGACAACAGCTCTTTGAATCTTTTTTTTTCCTTTTAAAAATACTACTGTAACTTTATCGTTGAAAATTATCTGATTCCTAGTAACCAAAACTTTATTTTAATATTTATGCATGCATTATTTGAACCGGAGAGTAATGTCGCTTTGGTGCATTTGATATTTGTTTTCAAGATTTTATTTTTAATCAATAATGTATTCACCCTCGTTAGCAACAACCTTTCAACGCCGGATCGAAAATGGATCGAAAAAGATAAATAGGCTCTTAAGACTAACGAATGTTTAATACGCCGAAACGACATTACTTTCCAGTCCCCCTAATATTTTTATTCACTCTGAAGAAATATATAGTTTCATAACAGTTATAAAAACATATAACATATTTTGAACTGCACTTCAAAAAAGTATGATCAAAACTACCGAAGTATGGTAAAATTTACTGTGTTTTTGACTCTATGGGAACACCAAAAATCTCGATAATTTTTACCGAAGTGATTTGGTAATGATTTCGGTAAAATTAATAATAAAATAATGGTTTTACAATATGTGATAAAATTTGGTAAATGAAGTATTTTTATCATTATACCTTAGCATGGCATAAAAATCATTTATTCGGTTAAATTTAATTTTCAGTTTATATTTTTTACTAAATGTGTAGTAATAAGAACTATGATTTTGAAAACCGAAATTTTTGGTAGACCGTTACCATATGAACAGAAAAATTACAAAGTGAATGGTTTATATATCATGTATTTTAGGTTTATTAGCAGAATTATGGATTCTTTTACCAGAAATGCCATTACCATACAGTACGATAGTTGTACTATAATTTTTTTTCCGTGTGTGCACAAAAAATAATTCCAGATCAAATAACGGTAAAAAAGAATCAGCACTTAGTGTGCCGGTAGTTTTTATCATTATCCATTTTTACCGGAAAATGTTACGGAGAAAAAAATATGATATACTGTAATTTTTACAATAATAATTATCGTAAAATCACTGAATCACTCAAATAAAATATGTATTACTGTAAAAATTACGGTATAAAATTTTATGGTAAAAATATTTTTTTGGAAAAAAGGATTTTAAGAATGATGCACCCAAAGTGATGGTACTTTTTACCGAAATTTCACAGTGTGGCTGAACTCTGCATTACTTTTATTAGTTGTTCTAGTAAAACAAAAACTCATAAAAATTTTGCTTTTTGTATTGAGTCATGCTTTGAAATATAGTTAAAGTATTTTCGTTAAGTATTTTTTAATTTAAAGGAATAAATCTTTAAAACTACTGCTTGTCTTTCCTCTTTATTTAAATAAAAGCATAGCTTAACTTATTCTAAGTGGTGTTATCTGCCATAACGATTTATTAATTTTTTTTTAAAAATACATTTAAATTTATAAGCTCTAATTGCATATTAGTAGCTTATAAAAAAAGTCATTTTTTATTTCAGTCCATGCATCAATACTAAATTTTTTATAGATATGTTTATGTAATAAAGCAACGGCTTTAATGAGATCATTATATTGCCTTCTCGTGAAAAAAAACTGTTTGTTTCAAAAAAATAGATAAAATTAACTTTTTATACGTAGTATAAAAAAATAAGTTTGTTGGGTAATAAATGCGAAATTAAAAAAATTAGAAAGGCAATTTCAAACATGAATTAATTAAAATAAAAATATAGCATATAAATTAAGAGATTATTTTTTCTTAATCATTTTCTTATATTCGATTCAAGCTATAAGCAATATTTTACATCTTCGCGATTTTTGTTAACTGTTTTATTATTGTACTTTTAAACCTAAACCGCGTTTTAATTCACGCCGGTAAGTTTGATTTCCTATTACATTTTTCTTTTATTTCATGATTTTTTTCAAAATAAGGTTTTTTGCGATATCGACACATATAAAGAATAATTTTTATCTTAGGATAATTATTCTTTATTCAGAAATATCGCATTATTTATGGCAATTAGATGTGTCTTGACAACGACTATTTGCTTATACCATTCTTGTTTCTCTACCATTTAGTTTTTTATTTTTATTTTATTCATGTTTTTCATGTTAATTTGTGTATATATATATATATATATATATATATATATATATATATATATATATATATATATATATATATATATATGGCTTATCACGAAGCAAGACAATTCGGACCAAACAATTTCTTCAAATTTAAAGTCTTCAAAACAATCTAAAAATTTTTTGTACATTTCTTTAGCTACATTTATTAATATCTTATAGACAGCAGTGTAGTTTATTGACATTTGCTCGAAAAAAAAGTAAAATAGAAATTCACCAAATCTTGAATGCCAGGAAGATGACATATTACCTTAGAAGTTTAAAAAACAGTCATTTTAAGTTAATAGTAAGTAACTCAACTTGAGCCTTTATGTTAGATGGACCATAAATTGCTTAAATTAACTCTTTTTATCCACTGTAGAAAGAAACAAAAAAAATTTTATTGCTGATATGTTCAGAATAAAATTGTGTATAATAATATATATATACATATGTATGTATGTATGTATATTACAATATGCGGTGTATCCACACCGATATTTTTTTAGTTAAATGCGTGAAAGCAGCATGATTGAAGAGTCCAGATTGTGCATAATCTTCTTTTATTAAGTTGCGATGGTGAAATAGCAGTTTAACCCCTCTCCAAAGCGGGAGAGGGGGAACAGATATCCCGTCTAAGCTGACGGTGAAATAGCAGTTTAACCCCTCTCCAAAGCGGGAGAGGGGGAACAGATATCCCGTCTAAGCTGACGGATTTTATTTTAGCAAGATAAACAACAAAAAGCCTCGCAAAATCTTGCGCTCTGCATTTTATAGGATGATTAAAAAGAGTAAAAAGTCCAGCCATATGCTTTTTCTGTATTCTTACGCCTCATCAAATTTATTTATTACTCAAAGCAAATCGTTTAATCTTTCCTTATATGGAAGTGAAAGATCTTAAAATAACTTCTCTTTTGAAGTATTAATCTAATTATTATTCATTGGCATGTTTTTAGCCTTGAAGTCCCAAAATAGAATTTCTACCCTTATCCTTTACTAAAGATATTTAATGAAAAGGAATGAAGTTTTAATGCTTTTATTAATACAAAAGTATTTAATTTTTGTATTACATCCCCCCCAAAAAAATTTTGGTAAGCCAAAAAAAAATAATAAAATTTAGCATACTATGAATTTATAAAATTTATGTTGGTATGACTGTCCTCTTTCCTACTATAAATAATCTTTTTCCACTGTGTGAAAAAAATTATTTACAGCAACAACAATAAAAACATAATAATACAATTTATCTATTTAGTGAACTAAACAGAAAGAAAAATTTAAACATTTTATAGAACTATTCTAAAATAACTTTTCAAAAATTTTCACACAAAAATATACAAAATTTTTATGCAAAACGACCTGGACAACAAGTGTCATTTAATCAGAATTTACGATTCTGTATGGTTAAAAAAAAACATTCACAATTTTTATGTGAAAGAGGTGGACAACTAAGTGTCATTTAATCAGAATTTAAGATTCTGTATGGTTAATGGGGTTTTTTACTCGATGAAATTCTGTATTCCCCGTTAAAATGGAGGAAAACAGAGTTTCATGAAGCACTGTGAAAATTGAGAGATCCAGACTGGATAAAACAAAAATAGTTTCGAGAGTTTTTCTCACTGTGTTGAGAAAAAAAAGTTCATGTTACTTCGCCCTCACTCCTAACTGATGCTGAGGTAAACATCTCCACACAACGCGATTCGGATCTCTCAAAAATATAGGGATTACTTCTTCCCTTGAAGAAAGTAAAAATTTCTTTTGGTGACTATTCATGATTTAATTTCAACATTTGTGGGTTGTGATATTTCCTAAGCTTTGAAACATGTACTATTTCAAAATTTTGTTTACTTAAATTATTCTTTTTATTTATTTTGTAATTAACTTCTGAAATTTTTTGAAGAATTTTATACGGTCCACTGAAAGGAGGTGACAACTTCCTCGTATTAGGATAAGTAAATTCTTCAAACAGAACTAATTCATCATTTTTAAAGTCTATATCTAAAAATCTAGAATCATAATAAATCTTATTTCTTTCATGATATTCTCTAGTTCTTTGAATTGCTATTTTTTTAGCTTCTTCAACAGGTGGATAGACTTTTTCATTTAAGGGATTTTCGTGGGGGAGTCTACCATGCATGAGGTATGCAGGTGGAAATTTTGTTACAGAATGGGGAGTTAAGTTATAAGTATTTACTATATCTTTCAACAAAACAGGCCAAGGAGTTTTAGTAGGTTTTTCATTAATTTTACATTTTAAACGGGTAATTATTGTTTGACCAAGGCGTTCAACCTTGCCATTAGACTGCGGATGATGTGCAGTTGTCAATAATTGTTGAATTTTATTATGTTTCAAAAACTTTTTAAAATGAGAAGAAGTAAAGGCAGCGTTTCGATCACTTAACAAGGATTTAGGGATTTGATTTTGAAAAATTTGATGCAAAAAATTTGTATAAGTTTCTGAGCTAATGGATTTTGATGCAAAAGCCCAAATGTAGCGTGTAAGGTGGTCAATAATTAAAGTTAAATATTTCTTTGTTGAATTATAGTAATTTAATCCACCAACACTATCTATTGCTAGTAAGTCAAAAGACTGATTAACAGGGGGTAAAGATTGTAATAATCCAAATCTTTTCTGTCGCGGTTTTTTATTTAATTGGCACGTATGACAATGTTTACAAAATTTTGTTATATCTGAAGTTATGTTGTTCCAATAATAAACAGGGGTTATTAAGTTAATCATTTTCTGAACTCCTGGATGATTAAATTTATCATGAGCACTTTGCAGAAGTTTTAATCTTAACGAAAATGGAACAACTATTTTAGTAAAATTTTTCTTACGTACACACAATACATTATTGATATCAACAAATTTACCTTGTAAGTTATCTTTCCTTTGAGCTTCCACTATTTCACTAAAGTTCAATAAATGTGAAACATGAACATTATTATTTTTACTATTACTTTGGACAATTGAATGTGTTGCATCTCTCGAAAGCCAATCTGCTTCAAAATTAGCAGAGCCTTTTGTGTATTTAATATCATATTCATACATACTTAACAATAATGACCATCTAAATAATCTACCTTTTAAATTTTTAACATTTTTTAGCCAAACTAAAGCAGCATGGTCAGTATGTATGGTGAATTTTTGTCCAAAAAGGTAATGATGGAATTTATTTAGAGAATCGACAATAGCAAGACATTCAAGTTCTGTAATTGCATAGTTTTTTTCATAGTCCCTTAATGAACGAGAATGAAAAGCTACAGGATGCAATACACCACATTCATCTGTCTGTTTTAGCACACATCCAATTCCAACTAATGATGCATCAACAAAAAGATGACATTCATGATTAGGGTTAAAAATTTTCAAAATTGGTTTACAAATAATAGCATTTTTTAAAAGTTCAAAAGATTGTTGACATTTTTCTGACCACACCCATTTTACATCTTTCTTTAACAAGTTATTTAAAGGATGTCGAATACTGGCATAACTATCAATAAATTTATTGTAAACATTTATTGATCCGAGAAATCTTTGTAATGATTTTACATTTTTAGGGGGCACTAATTTTTTAATCACTTCAATATTATGGTTATCGGGTGATACAATTCCATTTTTAATTTCATATCCTAAAAATTCTATTTGTTTTTGCAAAAATGAACATTTTGAAAGTTTTAATTTTAAGTTTTCTTGTTTACAAATATCAAAAATCTTTTTAAGATGGGTTAAATGTTCATCATAAGAATTAGAAAACATAATGATATCATCAAAGTAGTTTGTAGCAAATTTAATTTTATGTTTATTTAAAATTCTACGAACTGTACGTTGAAAAATGCTCGGGGCATTCTTCCAGCCAAAAGGTAATCTTAAGTATTCAAATAGACCATTGTGAGTAGCGAATGCTAATTTCTCAGTGTCATCAGGATGAATACGAACATGATGATATCCCTGTGATAAGTCTATTTTAGAATAATAACTACTATTAGACAATTTTTCTATTAAAGTTTGTATTAAAGGTAGAGGTTCAGAATCTGTTTTTGTAATTTGATTTAGTTTTCGATAGTCAATACATAAACGACTCTTTTTATTTTCATCTTTTTTAAAAACTAAAGTTACTGGGGCAGCATAAGGGGATGAACTTTCTTTTATAATGTTATTTTTTAACAATTCCTCTATTTGTAAATCAATTTCCTGTTGTTGTTTTGGGGATGTTTTGTACGGCCTTAGAGATATAGGTAAATCTGAGGTTAACCTGACTCTTTGCGGTTCCATTCTAATTTCTCCTGCGTCGTGTTTGTGTTTTGCAAAAATATCATCATAACTTTCTAAAATTTCTTTTAAGTCCACATTTTCTATTTTGCTTTCATTTTTTATTTTTTCGTCGATATTAACCTGATAATGTGTGCACCCATTACCTAGATCTATCTTCGAATCATTTGAAATTTTTGGATATTTTTTCTTTTTCCTATTTGTCCTTTTCCTTTTATTTTTGTTACCCTTTACATTATTTTTTTCAGTGTTTACTTTTACTGAAACATCTTCAACTTTTATTTTTTCAACATTTTTACCCTTAACATTTTGAGAATTTTGCTGTCTAATGTGCAAAGATAAGTTGTCATTGTTAGAATTAGCAGAGGTGATCAATCTCTTACCAAATTGAGTAACAACTGGCCCGACACAATCAATAAACAAACAAAACTCTTTGCAAGCCTGCAACCCAAGTAAAGCATATGGTAAATCAGTATCAATTACAAAAAACTTAACTGAATTAACAATTTTGCCTAACTTAAGGGGAAACTCACAAATTTTGTTAAGTGTTAGTTGTCCTTTCGTTTGGGTAACCTTTAATTCCTCACATTTTTTAATAGGAATATTCAATTTTAACACCAAATCTTTTGGTATTACATTTAATGTTGACCCGGTATCAACATTCAATAATATCTCTTTTACTTTTTCATTTTTATTTTGTTTTGGACGTCCCTTTAAGTATTTATTTTTCACTTTACCTCCATTTAAGTATTCATTTTCAACTTTATATCCATTACGGTACTCATTTACAGTTATATATCCATTTAGGTACCTATTTTCTACTATATATCCGGATATTAGTAATTGCTATTGATTACTTGTCATATTTTGAACGTTCACATCAACCACATTACTAGGGTTGTTTACACACGAAGAGCCCACGTGAAATTGATTCAAAAGTCCTTTCTTTGAGCAATATTTACATTGATTCAATGGGTTCTCTTGTGTAGTATGATATATTTTGGGTTTTGTCACATTTGGGGTTACATTTTTATTTTTAGGACAAGCCGGGGCTTTATGTCCTGGTGCATTACACTTAAAGCACTTAATGTCATATTTCGGGTTTTCTAACTTCCTAACATATGGTCCCTTATTAGATTGAAATTTATTTTTATCTAAGTCACTTTTAATTTTTTCATAAAGTTTAAGTTTTTGTTTAAATTCAAAAAGATTACTGGCTCCATAAAGAACTGTTTTATTATTTGTTTGGTCTGGTATTCCTTGAATTATATAAGTGATTAGAGCTAAGTCATCAATATCACTTTGAGTAGCTATTTCTCTCATTTTTAGGAAATATTCTTGAAGAGTTTCATTATACCTTTGTTTTCTTTTTTGCAACATTGCATGTACCTCTGCACTATTGCAACTAAGTCCAAATTCTTCAAGCAAAAGATTTTTTAGTTTTTCATACGAATTTAACTGAGTTTCACTTCTAATTAAAGTTAATGCGTTACCTTTCATGCATCTTTTTGCAAATAAAAACTTTTGCATATCAGACAATTTAAATAAATTAGCATGAGTTTCAAAATTTTCAAACCAAGAATTTATGTTATCATAGCGATTTCTATTAAACATAGGGAGAGGTAACTGCTTCAATATCTGAAAAACTAACTATTAATTTTGTTTCATTTTCCCTATTTATATTATTACTAGAACTTTGACTATAGGATACCATATCTTCATCAACACTAATTTTTGTACATATAGAATTTAAATTAACTTGTGTAAATTGATTTACACAAGTTTTAGTTGGTAAATGTGGTTCAAAATCAGTTTGAGTTTGTTTACTTTTAAACTGAATAGCTTCCTCCTCATCTTCGGAGGGATTTTCATATACGATCGAATTTTTTAAGTGATTAAAATCACATAAACAATTTAAAATATGCTTGGCAATTTCCTCCTTATTTCCTTCACTGGAAATATTTAGAATGTCTGAAATTTTGATTAAATCCGAAAAATTAAAAGTATCACAAATTTCTTTTAGTTTGTTTGCAAATTCATTATCGTTAGTTTCAAAAGAAAATTCTGAAAATTTAAGAATTTTGTTACGGTTTAATCTAGACAAATCATTTGGAAATAAAAGTTTAAATAATAACTTAATTTTGTTTGCCTTTGTTACTTTAATTGACGTTTGAACCACATCTATTTCTTTTAAAAACATTTTAAAAGCAGTATAAATGCACTATATCATAAAAAAACTATATATCATAAAAATAAAAAAACAATCTAAACACAAGAACGCACTTCATATTATTATGAAGGAGAAAAAAAAATGCAGATATGCACGGGATTTATCTTTGTAATAAAAAAAAATAAGCACTTTTATCACACTTCGAAGGAGGGGGAAAAAAAATCTTTTTCCTATAAAGGAATTTTCCATAGGAGCAAAAGCTCCTCTAATTTTTCGAATAAAAAACGCGCACATATGTAAGATAAACAACAAAAAGCCACGCAAAATCTTGCGCTCTGCATTTTATAGGATGATTAAAAAGAGTAAAAAGTCCAGCCATATGCTTTTTCTGTATTCTTACGCCTCATCAAATTTATTTATTACTCAAAGCAAATCGTTTAATCTTTCCTTATATGGAAGTGAAAGATCTTAAAATAACTTCTCTTTTGAAGTATTAATCTAATTATTATTCATTGGCATGTTTTTAGCCTTGAAGTCCCAAAATAGAATTTCTACCCTTATCCTTTACTAAAGATATTTAATGAAAAGGAATGAAGTTTTAATGCTTTTATTAATACAAAAGTATTTAATTTTTGTATTACATATATATATATAAATATATATATATATATATATATATATATATATATATATATATATATATATATATATATATATATATATATATATATATATATGTATGTATGTATGTATGTATGTATGTATGTATGTATATATACTCATTTATTTTTGTGTTATTTATGTGTTTGTTTATTTGTTTATCGTCCATCTTTATGTAAATTTAGCGTTTAATATATGTTTTGTTAAAGTACAGTGTCTCTTATTTTCAAAGACGACCACTCATGCCGTCCCCACAAAATCAGAAGTGGGATCGAGAACAAATTGATGGTGAAGAAATTAGATTGAGGAAAAATTGCTAGTAAAAAATGATTGGCGAAAAATTGTATACTGAATGATTGGTAGTTAAAAGGTGGCATTTGTTTACGTAAGGAACTGTTCTTTCCATTCTCTTTCGAGTAAGCCAAGTCCGCCAAGATTCAATTCTCATGAATATACGTAATAAGTCTTCAGTACAATCTATATTCTTTCACAAAGAGTTCAACTCTTTCACTATATATTTCTCACTTAACACAAAGACAGGCAGAAAGCCATATAGAATATAAACAAACTTATTATGCATTGAAGTTACAGGTACAAGAAATAAAAATATATAATGGTTGCAATAAAATGCATAAAAAATAATATATCTAAGTTAAGTAAAAGACGTAGACGAGAAAAAAATTATATTTCAATAAATTCGATGTGCGATATGGCATTGTATTAAAGGAATTTCACGCTAATTAACATTCTAAATTATGTGGTCAGTTAATTAAATGACAGACAGATTGCCTAATCTCAGACAAATTAAATGAAAAACGGGAAATTGAATAAGAAGAGCTTCACTAAATTGAAGTTGGCTACTTTGCCTAATTGAACTCATAATGGACGTTGATGAACTTGTAGCATAAAAACAATTCCGATCATCACATTGATTTCTTTAATTTTTTTTGCTTTAATTTGTTTTTTCTGTTAATTTTTTTTTGTTTTTTCATTAAATTTGGTTTTTATCGTTAAATTTGGTTTCAGTTTGATTTCCTGAGAAATTGAATAAGAAGACCATCACTCAAATCAAGTCTACCACTTTGCCTAATTGAACTCGTACTCGTGTTTAGAATCGTATTTGGTAGCTTATTAAAAACGTCTGATTTGAATATCTTGAAAATGTAAAAAGTCTCTAAGTAGCTTTTGTACTTTTTCTAATGAAAGCTCTAAATGATATAGGGTTTTCCAAAAATTTAATTTTGTATTATATAACAAAATTTTATAACAGATGATAATTACCCTATTACCCTGAAATGATGATTCGAACAGCAAAATGTGATAGTATTAGGAAATAAAACATACATAATTTAATAGGGTGGTCATATATAGTACAGATGTCATTTTTAATAAATCTTGTTTAATAGGTCAAAATTTAATTCGGGGAAAATCCTTTACTTTTCAAAGCTTTCTTTCCAAATTCACAAAAACTACTTAGAAAATTGTTAGAAACTTTTTAAACCTTCAGCATATTCAAATCGATATTTTTTTCATAAGCAAAAACAAAATTGCGAGAAAAAAAATCAAATGCTTTTCAAGCATGCGCAGTATATAAATATTACTTTAAATATTCATATCTTGCTTAATGTTTAGCTTTTTTTTTTCAAATGTTAATATAATATTCTTATAATCTATATATATATATTTCTCTTACACGGCGACAAAAAAAAGCCTCATTACAACTCCCCGAATGGCAACGCTAGAAAATCGACCATTGATTGCAGCTAAAAATGTCACATGCCAAATGTAGTTGAGGTGGCTCAACATGTAGCGCTTTTAAAAACGGAAACTTAAATAACCAGAGAGAGCATTCTCATCAAATGTCATCTCTTCCGAAATTCACCCAATCAGCTGCGGCGATCTCATACTATTAAGCTAGGCAAAAGTGAGTAGACTTTGTCGATAGATCTCTGTTTTAGTATTTTGTCGAAAGCGCTTTTTTCACGAATTTATATATTACGAATTTATTTAACTATTTTTGATTTATATCACGAATTTATTTGTTTTATTATTGTTATTAGTTATTCATTGAAAAATGAGTCTCAGTCGTGCTGTTACGCTTTAAGATTTTATACTATAGCACATTTCTAATAGGTTTAACGAATTACATGTCATTTATTTGAATTCAAATTTATTTTAATGACTTAGTATTTACTAAAAAGATGAAATTTTTTTTAAAAAAAAGTTGTTATATGGATTTGAATGATTGTTTTGAATTCTTAGAATTTTGCGCATTTGCAATGTACCTAAGTGAGTAGCGAGCGAAGCGAGCTTGGTTGGCGAAGCAAACCATATAAGATTGCGTAGCAATTTTCTGGAATTGGTGAGCGTTAGCGAGCAGGGGGTGCAACCCACTAGTTCATTAAAAATCAGTCTAAAAATTTTATCCAATTTTATTGAATATTTCTGCAAAAAATTTTTCAAAAACATTCTTTTCCGTTCGTATTTTATTGCCGGTTCCTTAAACCTCTAAAAGCTTGAAATTTTACTGATGTATATGAGAAATTGCAGGACTTAAACACTTCTAAAATTTTAAAATAATTCTCTGATTATTTCCTCCGAAATATGAAGAAAAATAATGAGTTTTAGTATAGAAGTGTTTCCACTATTTTGTCCAAGCCTATACCTAATGTGTATTTCATTATACATATTGTGTATATTTAGTTTTACGTCATATCGTAACTACCACCTTTTAAGCATACTATTACAATTCATGTCAAAATTGAAGACAGAAAAGAAAAATTACTAGAAAATTGTGTATTCTATTATACATACTGTGTATATTATATTTTTATGATGTTCTGTAAAGACCACCTTTTACTCATTCTATATCAATCCCTGTCAAAATTGAAGACAAAAATAAATTATTAGAGAATTGTGTATTTTATTATACATACTGTGTATATTATACTCTTATGATGTTCCGTGAAGACCACCTTTTGCGCATTTTATTACAATCCATGTCAAGATTGAAGACAAAAAAGAAAAATTATTAGAGAATTGTGTATTTTATTATACATACTGTGTATATTATATTTTTATGATGTTCTGTAAAGACCACCTTTTACTCATTCTATTACAATCTATGTCAAAATTGAAGACAAAAAAGAAAAATTATTAGAGAATTGAGTATTTTATTATACATGCTGTATATATTTTTATGATGTTCTGTAAAAACCCTCTTTTACGCAATTTATTACAATCCATGTCAAAATTGAAGACAGAAAAGAAAAACTACTACATAATTGTGCATTCTATTATACATACTGTTTATATTATATTTTCATGATGTTCTGTAAAGACCACCTTTTACTCATGTCAAAATTGAAGGCAAAAAAGAAAAATTATTGGAGAATTGTGTATTTTATTATACATACTGTGTATATATTTTTATGATGTTCAGTAAAAATCATCTTTTACGCAATTTATTACAATCCATGTCAAAATTGAAGACAAAAAATAAAAAATTATTTTTAATTTTGCTAAAAAAGAAACCTTATGTAATCTGACAAATCACATGTGAAAGGCGAGTGAACGAGAAAGCAACATTTATTTTATTGCTGTGGAAAACAAAAAAGAGTTGACAAAATTTTTATTACAAACATTGTAATTTTTCAACCGAGAATCAAACAGGTTTTAATGGTCTGTACATCTGTTTTCTTGAAATGTGATTTGCCAAATTTCAATAACTTTATCGTTTGTTCTTCGTTCAATTATTAATTTCTGACCTCTTCTCTGTGTGAACTTTTTTCCTTATTTTGAAAAGAATTTTTAAAATTCACTTTCCGAAACAGTCTGTAAATTAAAGAGTTTCAGTTTGATAACTTTGTTCCAAATATTCTTGCACATTTTTTTTTCTATGCTGCCTCAATATTATTTCTTTTTCAAAATTAAACTCTCAGTAAAACTTTTTCATCGTCGTACTAGTAATCACAAAAACGTTTTTAAAAAAAAGTTTCGAGAGATTTTAAGCACAAATCCATTTAGTACAACATCCAATTAAAAATGTTCTTTCCTTTGATCTAGAGCTCTACTTAAAAATATTTTCTCTTTGCTAGAAATTTCAACACAATAGAAAAAAAAATACGGATATGCTACCTAGATTATTTAGCAAGATTAGATATTTATACACGTTTTTTTCCTTCCAAAATACAAAGTTATTTAAAAGTATTTTTCAAAGAACTAATATTGGTTAAACCTTTTTTTAGAAAAAGGAGCTTAATTTTCGGAACGGTAATTTTTGATTGAAAGCAAACAAGCTGATATTTAAGACTGATTTTAAATCTGATAGCAATTTATCCTTTTTCTGAAAAATAAAATCATACATTTAACAAGATTAGATAAGCTTGTTTCCCAGAGTTTTCATATTATTTTCAAATTTTTAATTGCGCTATCCACTTTTCTACAACAATTTTTATTATTCTTATTATAATTTTTAAACTTTAAGCAAAGTTCTTCGAAATTTTATTTTTAATTGGCGACAAAGTTTTGATATAGGGGAGAGTCGGGTAGCCCCGCCCGCTTAAGAAGTATTGCTTTTCTGTATAATATTGAGTAATAATCCATATTTTTGTATGTTTCTATTGTTTTACCATCTAATTAAATAATGCAAAAAGAATCAACCAAAAAAGAATAGTTTAACTTAAAAAAATAGAAATTTAAAAAAACATGTTTTTCAGCTCTTTTCAAAATGTGTCGGGTAGCCCCGCCCAGTTACAAAAATTATGTTTTTTGACTGTTTTTTCAGGTGTAAATGAAAGTGACCAATATATTGACAATAGATAGACTTCATTTATCATTTTTATCACAAAATTATTTAATTTATTACATATTTATATACTTTTAGTGAATTCCATCTTTTAATAACAATCATTTAATAACAACAATATTTGTTGTTAAAAATGCATATAACACTCAAATTTGAAGCAATAAAATAATCATCTTTGCAACCATACATCTATCGACGAAATAAAATTGGGCGGTGATACCGGACATTCATGTGAGCGGGGATACCCGAAATCGTATTTTTTTGTAAATTCGTAATTACTCGAACAATTTTTCACATATAAACTTCTTTCTTCGTGCAAATTAAACTTAAGACTACATACTTTAATGCTGCGTGTATAGAAAAAATTATTTTTTCAGTATTAAAATGAAGTTTAATCGAAACATTCAACCAATTTTTCTTAATTTCATGACTACTGTATTCAACATATTTTCAAAACTATTGTTTACCATGTTAACAGCTGCATAAATACTTGAAACTTTGAAAATAATCTTTTTTAATATAACAATTAATGTCCGATGGCCCATTGACTTGAAAAAATATTCTATACATATGAAATTGACTTTGGGCGGGGGTACCCGACTCTCCCCTATTTCATTTAAAAAAGTCATCAAAATCCGCAAAAAATCCATTGCAAACTTTCAAATATAAATTATGAGAAGATTTCTCACGATTACGCAATGTAGAAGTTCTCTTCCAATAATTTGTTTGCATTTTAAAAGTTTGAATTTTTTCCAGTATTTCAAACTTAATGGCTTACTCTATGTTTCTATAGAACAAAATTTGCGAAGAAAAGTTTCTCCCACTGTATGGCGTCCTCTTAAGAGATCTTTCATACTTAGGTATCGAATCTTAGAAAGTGATTTTAGAAAAATCATATTTGATATCATTGTTTCTCTATTGTCACAAGAATAGAAATCAAAGTGATGCCAACTGCAGTTCAGCAAATTACAAAGTTGTGACAGTTGCATTAACAAGAAACAGGAGAAATTTCTTATAGCATTACCGATCTTGTTGCTTAGATTTCCTTTCCTTATATCAGAGAATTTGATAAAAATAATTTTTCGTCCTCCTTTTTTTTTATTATCAACGCTTTAATCACATCGATAACATGCTCAAACAAGTTTAAGATTCATAAAAAATTAGTGTCATATTTTGCGTTCAGGACAATTCAAGCATACTCAAACAAATTTAAGATTCATAAAAAATTAGTATCATGTTTTAGGTCCAAGACAATTCAAGCATATTCAAGAAAGTTTAAGATTCATAAAAAATTCGTGTCATATTTTGCGTTCAAGACAATTCAAACATACTTAAACAAATTTAAGATTCATAAAAAATTAGTATCATGTTAAGATAATTCAAACATACTCAAACAAGTTTAAGATTCATAAAAAATTAGAATGATATTTGGCGTTCAAGACAATTCAAACATACTCAAACAAGTTTAAGAATCATAAGAAATTAGCATCATATTTTGGATCCAAGACTATTTACTAGCAGTTGATGCGTATGCTCTAAATTGCGCTTATGCAGTAAATTACGTAAATCAATTAGTATGCATTGTTGAGGGAAATGTCCAAAATATTTGCTAAATATAAGTGTGTTTCCCTAAGGCTGGCAAAATATTGATATGCAACATGAACATGTGATGAATAAAATATTTTGTTAAATATCACACAAAAAATAATGTTATCCAGATGTATGATGATATCCAGAGGTGAATAAAATATTTCCGTTAAAAAAATATCATTATTGCTTATTTATACCGACAGATATAGATATAATTGCTGCTCACGTACAGCGGCAAAATACTCAGCAATATATTTTTGTTAAATGCGTTTTATTACTCACTTGCAATGTCGATATTCATCCAAAGTAAATCGTAGAATAATTAATAAAATATCTTAGTCAAATGTCATTATTGCTCACTTACACAGGCAAAACGCTCATTAATATAATTTTGCAAGTATTTTGCCAGTGTGAAATAATTTCGTTAAAATGTATCATTGTTGCTCACTTACACCGACAAATGTCGATATTCATAGTTCATTGATAGTGATAATCAGAATGAATAAAATATCATTGTCAAATATCATTATTGCTCACATACACTAATAAATATCGATATTCATAGTTCATTGATAGTGATAATGAGAATGAATGAAATATCATTGTCAATTTTCATTATTGATCACTTATACTGGCTAAATACTCATTAATTTTAATTAGTGAGTATTTTTCCGGTGTAAAATAATTATGTTAAAAATATCAATATCACTCACTTACACCGACAAATGTCGATATTCATAGTTCGTTAATAGTGATAATGAGAATGAATAAAATATCATTGTCAATTATCATTATTGCTCACATACACTAATAAATATCGATATTCATAGTTCATTGATCGTGATAATGAGAATGAATAAAATATCATTGTCAATTATCATTATTGATCACTTATATTGGCAAACTACTCATTAATTTTAGTTAGTGAGTATTTTTCCGGTGTAAAATAATTATGTTAAAATTATCAATATCGCTCACAGACACCGACAAATGTCGATATTCATAGTTCAATGATAGTGATAATGAGAATGAATAAAATATCATTGTCAATTATCATTATTGCTCACTTACACTAATAAATATTGATATTCATAGTTCATTGATAGTGATAAGGAGAATGAATAAAATATCATTGTCAATTATCATTATTGCTCACTTACACTAATAATATCGATATTCATAGTTCATTGATACTGATAATGAGAATGAATAAAATATCATTGTCAATTATCATTATTGTTCTCTTACACTAACAAATATCGATATTCATAGTTCATTGATAGTGATAATGAGAATAAATAAAATATCATTGTCAGTTATCATTATTGATCACTTATACTTGCAAACTACTCATTAATTTTAATTAGTGAGTATTTTTCCGGTGTAAAATAATTATGTTAAAAATATCATTATTGCTCACTTACACCGACAAATGTCGATATTCAGCAGGCACTGATGCAAGAATCGTAAGTGTGAAATAATGAAAATTGAAATATTTTTTATTCACCATCAGTAAATGTAAAATAATGATATAAATCGAATATTTTAAAAGGTCACTATGTAAATTGTGACATTCGCTAGATATTTTTGATTTCCACCATATTTTAGACTTATACACTTTATTATACTTTGTTTTTAAAAGAAAAATTACTCTTTTTCTCTAAATTACACCGGTTATTATTTTTTTTTGTACATAAATTAATTTTTTTAACATTTAATAACAGTTTGATTTTGCTTTTGATTTCTAAACTTCATTTAAGATTATCACTGATTAATCAGTATATCATAAAAATTCAACTCAAATAATGTAGATTACAATCTAGTACCTGATGAATCCGATAATTGTTATTCAATATGTTTGGAAATTGACTATAATGATTGGTTGCTTTCGAATTTATTTATCAATTAACATTATAACTATTTAATTTATTTGCATTATATATAATGCAAATAAATTAACTAAGTTATAATGCATAAATAACTTATAACTATAGTTATAAGTTATTACCATTGTAAAACTATAAACCCAAATGGAGAAACCCAAAAACTAAAATTTTAAACTTTGTTGTTTTGACAATATAAAAGAAATAATAAGTTTCAAATATTTTATTCAATAAACAAAATGTGTGTTTGCTAAAGCTCTTTGTCGATTGGAAGTAATAAAATTAAATTTCGAAGTTATTAGCAATAAAGCACTCTCTTCAATTTCAATTGCTCCTTTGCCACTTTCAAGCTTGGGAAAGAATTTTATTAAACGTATCTAATAGACTAATAAAGTTTAATGATGTGCAGTATAATAAAATATGCCCCATTTATACGTAGTTAAGATAAGATTAGGATAAATGCTGTTCTTATCGAAAATGCCCTATTTTCTGGTCTAGCATCCATTAAGTTAATGAACTGCTTGAATAAATTACATAAGTATTTTTATGTTGGATTAAATAGAGTTATTTTCGTTAATGCGTGAATTTCTTTCGTATTCTATGACATATTACAATCCATTTTGCATCAAAAAAATTTTTAAGAAAATATCACAAATACTTTTAGAACCTTTGTAACACTTTGTTGGAAGAAAACAAAGCAAAAAGAATTTCTTCCTTTTAATCTTATTATAGAATTCCTGAAATTATTACATTGATATACAGTCGGACTTCTATTTAACGAACTTTCCTTTTACGAATTTCTCTATTTTGCGATTTTTTTTTTCGAGGAACCAAGAACATTTTGGAAATTTCTTTCTAAAATAACTTCCAAATAGTGAAGTGAATTTTCTATTTCGAACTTTTCATTGAGATCTACTTTCCCTATTTCCCAAAATATTTCAAACTTGTAAAACATTTTAAGGGGGAAATGACCTTGAATTGTTTTTCGTAACCACTTAACTTTTAGAGGAAGCACGAAAATTTATTTCCCTTTTTGATCGCATTTCAAACGAAAAACTCAGACAAATTTTACGGATTTTATCAGCAGCGATTAAGCTTAAGAACGCATGTGGTAATGTATGCTTAAAATTACTTTTATAGTAAATGCAGCTATAATTTTATACATAAATTTAGCTTTTCTTTTAGTTGAAATTGTATGTAGCATGATAGTGTAACACTGGATAATGTTTTGCTCTATTCTTGCTTTCCAAACAGATTTCTTTTATGGTTAAGATTTATAAAATAAATAGTAGATACTAGTTTACAAGATAAAGGTGAATCAATTGCTATTTTAATTATATCTAGTGTTTATGAATTTAAAAACTAGTTTGTGTTGTTTAAATATTTCAAAATATTTTCCGTACAACGAAGTTATTATCGGGATTTAGAGACTTCGTTAAATAGGGGTCCGACTGTATTTCAACTAATAGCTATCTCAATGAAGAAAAAAAATCATTTTAAATAAAGATTTCTTTCGGAATATAGGGGATTAAGCAGAGTTTTCCGTAAAGGCTGTCCTTAACATATATTTTTAGAATTCTTATCAAAAATTAAAACAAAAAAGTTTACAAATGGCAGGTTACAAATAAATATTCAAATTCAGAAAAAACGAAAACGCTATCAAAATCTGATAAATTACATTAGTGAAAGTTGGACGTAATGAACATAACAGATTTTATAGGAAGTTGAAACTTGAAGTCGTTTCTCATGATCGTTTTTCAATTATTCTCTGTTTCTTCATGCAGTAAAACAGGTTTATATTTTCCATTATTATTGTAGTAGTGATGCTTGTGTTTTCAATGTTTTTTTTCCTTTTAGCTTCTCCTGGCTAAAATAATCTTTCCTGACTTTATTTTCCACGAGGTTTCTAAAAATACACATTATGAACGGTCATTACAGAAAACCCTGTTAGTCTTTTCAATTTTGAAAACTCTTAAGCGATTTTTACCATTTAAACTTATTTTCTCTGGTAAAAAATTTTTAATAAAAGAAAAAAGGAAGTAAAAATCAAGAAATTAACTACTACTTAATAAATTGAAAAGAAACTTTTATAAATTTTTAAAAAAATACATTTTTACATTAGATTTTTCTGTAAAATTGCATTTTTTTTTTCAATCCTTAATTAATTGTATAAATAATTTTAAAAAAATTATAACTGCTTATTTTTCTCTCGCATTAAATAAAATTTCAAAAAGCTTGCATATTTTTAAACAAATTTCCTATCTGAAATATTTAATTATAAAATCTTTGAGAGAAAAAAGATCAATTTCAATTTGCTTTACCTTCTAACTGAGTGAAAATACTTTTTTAAAATATTAATTTATCTAATTAAACCTGCCAAAATTGCCTCCGTTACTCGTGGCTTAAAGAAATATTTTATTTGTAAGTCCGTTATTTTTCAGAAAGTTCTATTATTTAAATTCTTTGTTGCATTTTTACCATACGATAATTAGTTCTTCAAGTTATCATATATAAATAAACAGAACAAAGGCAATTACCTTGATAATTGAGTTTTGCCTGTGCAATTCGAACTTACCAAGTTTTTAATTGAAAGCAATGCTTATATTTATTTTTAACCTCAGAGGTTGACTACTTCAAGCTTGAGATAATTTGTTTGCAGGAATAATTTGAGGAGTGGATTTAATTTCCAGAAAAACTCAATTATTTCTAATTATTTTTTATTTTCTAAATTTTACATGAATTTTTCCCCTGGGCATTTTAATATATTAAATGTAAAATTAGAAATCTGTTTTAAATATGTTGTATTTTTCAAAAAAAAAAGTTATTACAGAAATTGTACATACACTCTACTTCCGTTTCGAAAGCAGATTTTATTTTTAATTTTCAAATTAAATATAGTTTTTTTTTTCAAAACTTAATGGAAAACCATGCTTGTGCAAAACAAATTTATCATTTTTAGCAATTTTTTATATTAAAAAATTCAGTTTAATGATGCCTTAAGAAAAAAAATTTGATATTTTGAACTTTAATAACGATTTTTGCCGTTTAAATGCTAAATATAAGCACTTCAAATAAAATTATCTTTATTGAAAGATAATTTTAATAAACGTTTTTGAATGCTAATTTTTATTCATTTTATTCTCGTATCATTTTAAAAATTTAATCTTTAACCATCACCAAAATTTTCAACCGTTATCGATCCATTGCTTGATGAAGGATATTTCGAAACGTTCCCAGAAATTTTGATCTGAAGATCTGATCCAGAATTTCCATTTCATCTTTATAACATCTCTAAATTTTATCTTATCAACCATCATCACTTTCAACCACTATCGATCCACTGGTTGATGACTTCTTAAAACGTTTCGAAAGGTTTCAATTTGCTGTTCTTACTTTCAAATTCATCGCTATACGATCTGACATCATCTTTATACACTGGTGGACAAAATTAAGAGATGGAAGACATTTTCCCAAATATCTAAAAAAATACTGAATATAAATAAATGAAATTTAGTATGGATATAGCTAATTCCATGATAATAAAGTATGCAAAACAAAAATGAAAGCGCCTTTCACTGGCAAGACCTATTGCCAATAAATCCAATGTAGTCTGAACTTAAGGATAAAAGATGACAATAAAAGTGAGGCTTGTACAGTGTGTCTTGCCTCTAGTATGGTGTATGGTCACCCCTGACAGACAGCATGCACAACGAGTGTGCATGCTGTTAATAAGGGAGTGAAGGAGGACTTGTGGAAGACTCGCCCATTCTTACACCAGAGCAATTTTTAACTCCAGAATGGTTCTGGGGGGAGGTTGGCGCATCGCAAAAGCTTTCCCAAGAGCATCCTAAGCATGTTCAATAGGATTCAGGTCAGGGGATTTGGCTGGCCAATCCATTCGTTGAATATCCTGGCTTTCCAGATACTCATCAACCATAAGAGCTCTATGTGGTCACGCATTGTCGGCCATAAAAATAAACTCAGGGCCAACAGCGCCCTTGAAAAGACACACATAGGGCTCTAGGATCTCCTGTCTGTACCTCTGGGCATTCACGGAGCCATTGTCAAACACATGGAGCGGTGTGCGGGTATCTTGCATGATCCCTACCCAAACCATGAGTCCTCCACCAGCATAATGGTCCCTTTCGATAATGTTGCTGGGATGGTATCGAGTTCCAGGTTCCCTCAATATCAATAACCGTCCAGAATCAGGCTGTAGACTGAATCTGGACTCATCGGTGAAGAGCACATTAGCCCATTGAAGCTGTGTCCAATTCTTATGTTGTCTTAATTTTGTCCACCAGTGAATTTAATACCAACTATCATCATCACCTTCAATCACTATCGATCCATTACTTCCATTACCATCAGAATAGGGATCATTACTAGATCAACCTATTTCTATCTTGTTTTAAGATATTATAGTTAATTTAATTTTCAATCTTTTTTAATTCTTCGTTATTTTAATTTTTTATAAGTTCCAAAATCCTATTTTTTCTCATAAAATTTTTATAAAAAACTGAAAATTTGAAAGACTATACAAGAGTCAAATTATGCAATTAATGTAGAGAAGATAGCTATTAATGTAAATGCGAAAAAAAAGAAACACCCTGAATAACTTTTGATCTAGCGATCGGATCTTCACTTTCTATGACTCAATCTAAATGGTTCGAATGGGTGACCTCAAATGGGCTAATTAATTAGTGAAGACGATATTTTAAGTACTTCCTCTTAATAAACATACTTTTTTTTTCAATTGATTCAGATTTTTGACTCTCAAAATGTAGGGGGCAGTCGCAATCTGGGAAAAATGATCCCCATAGTTTGATCAGGATAATGGTTCAAAGCTTACACCACTTAACTTTAATTTTACTTTTTACATGATACGCCATACCTCGAAAACTTTTTAAGCCAATTTAACAAATTTTGGACACAATTTCAAAATTCATTTATCCAAATTTAATTCCATACAAAAATGAATTTTATTAAATACTTACTATTTTTTGTCATTTTATTTTAAAAAAAGTTTTAAAAAAATTGAATTGTAATGTATACAATCTTCATAACTTTCTCTACATAACTTAAAATGTTAATTAAAGTTAAGTTAATTAAATACAGAACCGTTAATAAATACAGAGCCGTTGTTGAAATATAACTGTTTCTCGTCTACTTCTTTTACTCAACTTAGATTTATTATTTGCTTGTGTACTTTATTGTAACCGTCGTGATATATTTTTGTTTCGTGTACTTGTCAACTTCTATACATAAGTTTCTTTATGTTTCTTTATGTTCTACTTTACTTCGTGCTTGCCTTTGTGTAAATATACAGTGGTAGATTGGAAATATTTGTGAAAGATTCTTTGCGTAAGAAAATAGGCTGTGTTACTTAAGAGAATTGGTACTCGACAGGCTTGACTTATTCGAAATAGAAGAGAAAGAACAGTTGCGAACGTAAACTAATGCCACATTTAAACAACCAATCAGAATCGAGATACCCACACTACATCACTTGCAGGTACAGTAAAACTTGTGTAAGTTGACCCCTTGCGGTGCATTGTTTTAGTCGTCAACTTAAACAAGTGGTCAACTTATAGAGGGGTGGGTCATTGTTTACTTTTTCGTTTCCTATATCATGTTGCTATATATTTATTTATTTTTTTTTTTTTTTTACTTGACTTAAAAATTTTATTCAGAAAATATGCAAATGAATATCTTAAGAAATGTGTTTAAACCTGAATGAACTTCAATTTGATACATATAATTCTAATATTTAACTAATTTTTTTTAAAAAATTTATTTCGTTAATTATGCATGTGAAGTGTTTAATAAATGTAATTTCTTAAAATATCAGAACACGAAAACATGTAAATTGAAAACTTTAACAAAATAAAATTATTTGAACACTTTAAAATTTATTTACTACACTTAAAGATCTAAGACCATAAATAAAGGATCAAAGCATATTTCAGAGCATTCATTTATTCAAATGCTCACTATTGCAACTGGAAGAGCAACTTTTCAACTAACACGCCTGTTTTCAATGAACGGATGAAAGAAATGGTCAATAGCTGACCCCTTACAGTTTCCCCTGATGGTCAACTCACAAAAGGGTTTAGATTAGCTTTTTACACTATTTCACCAAACAAGTGAAATTTTAACAGATATTGCAAAAATGACAGAAAATTTTCTGAATTTTTTTTTCTGGTCAACTTATGAGGGTTTTAGAATAGAATTTCATAATACTCATAGACAAATTTGACTTATTTCAGTGGTCAACATACAAGATAGACAGGTGGTCAAGCTACAAAGGTTTTGCTTCTTTATATTATATAGGAAAAATTCCGTTCTTGATAATTGAGGTCAACTTATGCAGGTGCCCAAGTTACAAGGGTGGTCAACTTGGCAGGTTTCACTGTATCCCATTAATTATTAGGTATTGCTGCATTTTTAAATTTTTGTTTGTGTTTTTTTTTTAAATTGACAAGTTCAGCTTGAACTAGGAGGCTCCCTCAAACATGAAAATTTAGCTTTTAATCAATCAGATGGGATAAATTCATTACTAGAACTATAAATGGGATTCGACAAATGGAAATAATAATTCTCAAACATTATTTAAATAAAGCTGATGATGTAACATTAAAATATGCATTTACCAGACAGCACCACTGGTTAAGAAAACCTCATTAATTTTAAAAGGGCAGCGCTTTAAACTCAATTAAAACTTATTAACTAAATTTCTTTAGGGAAATAAAAATCCTTTAAAATATATAGTTAAGCTAATAGTGTTAAACATCATTGAGAGATAACTAGAAGCTTTCGAGTAGTAAATGTCAGTACTATTCTTTGAGCTTAAAGAATCTTATATTTTAACTTTTATCAAGATTGTTTAATACTTTTCTTAAAGTAATAATAATGAAATGCTTAAAATCAGGGCTTAAATAATCTCATTTATCCACGTTATTACATCTACGTCAACACATTTAATTTAAGTATAAATGAGATGCATTAAGTATATTTCACACAAAAAAAATTCTTTTTTCAATGGCCACCTGAGGAATGACATTTCGTCGATACAGGCATCTGAAGGGCAGATTTGTTGGCCACTCTTTCAGGGCCAACGTTGCTCCCACAGTAAGGACAGATAGTACAGAGAATAAAAGAACATCCATGCCTTGTCCGGGATTCGAACCCAGAACTTTTCTGATGTAAGGCTAGTTCCATGACCCCTACACAAATCGGTCGGCTTTCACAAAGAAGTAAACCTGAAAATAAGCCCTCGCCAAAGGCGAATCAAGAGAAAGAAGTGGCGACTTAAATTAGGTAAACAACCAGTCACTTTATCCATTCTCTTTTTTTTTTCAATCGTTTAATGATGAAAGTACATGAATACAGAAAGACTCTGAAAAACATAATTTTTATTAAAATGTCCAAAGTCTCCATTCAAAATTTTGATCTTTCAGAATCCATCAATTTGTGATGGAAAGATTCATGTAAAAGAAAAGCTCTTTATGAATTCAAATATCTCAAAGTTGTAGTTGAAATATTAAATTATTTCTAATACGATTTTTTTTTTAAATATGATTTAATCCAGGCAAAAAAAAATTTGCAAATAGAGGCTATTAAATGGAAATGACCAATCGATAGTGGTCACTCATTAGGGTTTGAGGAAATAGTGACTTACTAATTAATTAGAGTCTACCGGTCTCTGCCTACTAACTGAAAATTTACATTTTCAGATCTACAAAGAAGCATTTTGGATACTATTAACAAGAAGTTATTAAATATCGATGGTGTAATGTTTATCAATGAAAAAGAATTATTATAAGCAGCATTAGTATATCATAGTTATTAATAAAGTAATACTGTCAAAATTAGTAGCCATTGTCCGCAAGTGCATGTCCCTCACCTTTAAAATGGTATTGTAAACTTTTATTTTAATTATAAGGGCCGGGATAGCCTGGTCGGTAGGGCGTTGGACCCACGTTCGAGAGTTCGTGAGTTCGAACCCCGCCGGCCGAAGACTCCCCGCGTAGTAAAGTGACTGATGCACGTTAAATCTGTCGAGTTTCAAAAGTAATCCATGTTCCCATAACAAATCAATACATCTGGGGGTTCTGGATTGGAGATCGATCGTTCTCTGATTCAGGTCAAAATTACGATCTGTGGATGAATCAATGGATGTATGAATGGGTCCGCCCTATAAACGGGTGTGACGTATGGTGTGGCAGAAGTCGAATTCTTGACCATAGATGGCGCCATTGAAAAACAAGAAACGCACACTTTGGCTTAAATTTGCTCGGTTTCACCAAGCAGGCTTCCTAGTATGGCAAGTAGCATTAGAACCAACAACAACATTTATTAATTATTTTCTCATACTCGATGATTAGGGTGAAATTCTTTTAAATAAAATTGCGTACACAGTAAAATTCCGGATCAAATTACAGTATAAAGTACCGGCACTTTGAGTGCATGATCAGTAAAATAAATATTTATCGTAAAATATTATTCCATAATTTTTACTGTAATTAAATTACTACTGTAAATACTTATTATTACAGTAAAAGATTTTTTGTTCCGTAACGTGTTATTGTAATATGAACCGGAATTTTTTACAGTATATGACTAGGAGAATAAAAAAGAATAAACTTACTTTTTAAATAACATTCTTATTAATATAATTAAATTCAATAATACTTAAGTTTTATCAAATATAATCGTTTCTTTTTCCCTCCCTTTGGTGACATCGTTAACCATTTGCTTACGGCTGGTACAACATATGAACCACATGTAATGGTACAAATGGTACACTCCAAGCAAAGGATTAAGGATTTTCTTCAAAATTAGATTGACGCTTTTTTCGGTATTTTAACGTATATCTGATTGAATAGTATTCACATGCGCTACCGGAAATGATTTCTGGTTAAATAATAAGAGTGAAAAATACATGGATGGAATTTCGGTCCCAAGCATTTCGGACAATTACAGCCATACCATGATGATAATACCAGTTCTCGTCCGATCATCAAAGTCAATCACCATCGGCAGCGGTCAGTACTTCAGAGGGTGACCACCTGGCAACACCGCGTGCAGTTGACATAATACATATTAGAACCGTGGTGTCCCAGGGGATAGAGCGCTCGCCTCAAACTGAGGTTACATGGATTCGAATCCAAGGGATGGCTTTTCGATACGAATTCCGCACTCGTCTTGCACAGACCAGAGTGCTGACGTAAAATATCCTCAGTAGATGTTTTAACGGATGGATCAAGGGTTAGAGTGTCCTTGCTTTCAGGCTAACTGTGAAAGGTTTTCGTGGTTTTTCTCTCCACGTAACACAAATTACTGATTAATTCCCTCAAAAAGTTCTCCACAAAGGCAAATTTCTTGTAATACTTGATTTAAAAGTTCCCTTCATCTGAATTGGGTTCAAAATTGCATAGCTACTGAGTAGAACATTAGTATTCGTTTGCTCAAGATTGGGTCGGTTGTTCAACAACGGTTATAAAATAAAATAAAATATAACTTTCGAGTATTAGTTCGGATTTATTTTTATAAAGAATGTTAACTGAATTAAATATTTAACAGACATTTATTATTTTAAATGTGCTTCATTAACAATTTATTAAGTCCTAATGGAAAATTGCTAAGTAATTAAAAAATTTACAATTTACTTACCATTTACACGTAAGATTTAAATTGAAATATAAGGAATAAAGCATATATTACATTAAAAGCCTTCTTATTTGAAAACTAAGCTAATTAATTAATGTTCTATTTTTACAACCATACATTTCGTTAGCAACCGTGAAGATTTATGAACATATGTTCTTAAAACTGAAACCTTGAGGGCCAAAATTACAGCAAACATGTTCTTTCACTGAGTGAGTTCTCTAATTTTCTAAACTAACTGCATAATAATTAACCAAAGTTTTGATTTTTAACTTTTCTCAAATAAATGCTGGAAGCTCAAATCGATTAAATGGAAGGCATTAACTTCTCACATATTTTTTCAAAAATTTTCTTTGTCATTAATTTATTCGCAAACAAAAATCATCATAGCGAATATGTTAAATTATAAATCTTGTCTTACAACTAGACATGCATGCACGTTCTTAAATCTGAAGCGTTGATTGTTTAAAAAATTCCACTAAGTTCTTCAATTTTTCAGATAAAAATATGTAATAATTAACCACAATTTAGATTTGTAACATTTAACAAATTAATGACGGAAGCTTACAAACGAAAAAAAAAAAACAAGAAGGTGAGAACGAAGAATTAATTACGATATAAACTAATGTCTATTACAATCGTGTATACGTGTTCCTTCTCAGGAATATTAAGTGTTCAAAACGACACTAAATATGTGCTTCTACTAAGTTCTTCAATTCTCTAGAGAAAAGCGTAAAATAATTAAATTTCATTTTAAACACTTAATAAATAAATGCTGAAAGTTTAAATACATAATAGCAAATAAATTAATGTTCTGTAAAATTTAAAACGAGAAAAAGAAATGTAACTGTGTGGGCAGAAGCCAATGTGACACACACCGATGTCTGCAATATAATAGAAAATTGCCCCCTTAATCCCTCATAAAAAGCACTTTACATAGCTTTACGTAGAAATAAAAATTTATTGAAATTATGTTTAAATAAATGCACCACAGTAGGTAAGCTTCGTTGATTTAAGACTGTAATTTCTATATAAAGCTGAATCTATATAAGAACTAATTTGATTTAGAACGAAAATTTTATTAGGAAAATATAAAAATTTAATAAGAGCTAAAATGTTAAAATCTGCAGAATTATATTTTCTAAAAGTAAATATATAGTATAAGGAAAATAGTGGTTAATATTCATAATAGTTACAATATAATGCATTTTTAGATTAAAATATAAATGTTTAAAATGGTACTTTATTTAAATAAACACGAATTCCATTTAAATAGTTTGTTTTGATTGATAATGTCACATTAGAGTTATGTTTTATATGAAATGGATTTAAAAAAAGTTAAACTGATTTTAAAATTATTAAAACTAGCTCCGCACGAAGTAATAAAACAAAATCCGAAACATTTTCTTTTTTTACATTTTTCTCAATAATGAACCATTCAATATAGACAACGTTCCAATGACGTCATGAAAAAGAGCGAAGCTATGAATGGTTAAAAATCATTTTTCCGTTGTTTCTTAATATTTGCTGATAGCATTAAAACAAAAAATCATAATTACTCATGCAATCAAAGACACAACTTCATCCTTTTATTATCATAAATATACAATTTAAACGAACATCTAAACGTGATTTTTGAAGAAAAAAAATTTTAATTATAAATATTTTTTAAATTATTATTATTCTTAAATTAGCTTGAAAAAAATTTTGTTTTGAGTTCAGTTGAGTACTGTGTGTTAAGTTGAGTACTGTGTGCAAAAAAAAACTGAGAAAAAAAAAAGAGGAACACTGATATGAACAGACGACCCAATTTTTTGGATATACGACTACTAATGTTCAACTCCTTAGCCTTGTAATTTTGAACCCAATCCAGAAGACAAGCAAACTCTTGAATCAGTACCCCCAGAGGTTTGGATTTGTTATGTGAACATGGAGGACTTTGCGACTCGACAGATTTAACTTGCATCAGTCACCATTTAGGGGAGTCTTCGGCCGACGGGGATCGTATCCACAAACTCTTGGACATGGGCCCAGCACCCTATCGACCAGGCTATCCCGGCCTTGATATGGAGTAGTCACAATCTGGAAAATATGAGCCGCGATGACTCGTGGGACAGAGCGTCCGCCTTCCAATGAGACGAACCGGGTTCAAATCTCAGTCGATACGAATTCCACATCCGCCTTGCACCGACCACAGTGCTGACGTGAAATATCCTCAGTGGTAGACGGATCATGGGTTAGAGTCCTCTTGCCGTCAGGCTAACCGTGGGAGGTTCTCGACTCCATGTAACGCAAATGCGGATTAGCTTCATCAAAAAGTCCTCCACGAAGGCAAATTTCTTCCAATACTCGATCCAGGAGTTTGCTTGTCTTCTGGATTGGGTTCAAAATTACAAGGCTACGGAGTTGAACATTAGTAGCCGTAAACCCATAAAATTGGGTCGGCTGTTCAACGACGGTGGTAAACTAAAATAATTGTGCAAAATAGCACCGTTTGTTATTTTATGGGTAGCATCATAGCAAGCTTGCGGAGCCTTCCGAATTCATTTGTTGTTTGTTTCGTTGATTGAAAGAAAGCGTTATATTAAAAACACTACAAGTATAATAATATTGGATGATGCGTTTTTTCAAGTTAAAGCGTAAAAATCGGTAGAAAGTAGTAATCACGGAAATCTTACGACAAATTTTAACTCCTTGCGCCATCTGTGCTTAGCTTTATACGGTCAACCATCCATACAATGTAAAAAAAATTGTGAATCTCGACACTAAAAATGGTGGCAATTACTCTACCCCAATGGTGAAGTGGTCAATTAAAACTCCATAAATAACTCTTGGATCTAGGTGTTTCTCTTCACCAAGAACCACGGATGGTTCCTGGTGTAATAAAATACAAAGAATGTTCCTTTACACCTTAAAATACCTATATTAGATAAACACGAACTAACGTGTTATCTTGATGGTTTGAAGGCCTAACTTGAATATGCTAATTAATTTACACAGGCGACTTTTTTTAACTACGAAATCTAACATAAAACTGTACTTTCTCTAATTAAGAGGATTTAGAATATTTAAGAATAAACCTTTCCAATATAGTATTACCACTTTCCAATTCCTTCAAAGAAATTGGAAAGTGGTAATAAATTTAGGACCCTACTTTTTATTTTTGCGCATTTCACCATATCCTTAGACCTATTGTATTTTGCCCACAAATAAATAAGTCGTTTGGGAGATAAGTTGTCATGTATAAAAATAATTTCAAGTATAATATATATGTAATATGTATATATAATGGTCCCGAATCAAATTGACAAATTTCTACATCTTTTGAAACATTATAATTTTAAATAATAAAATTTTTACCTAATTGGTTGAATAGTTCTAGAGCAAGGGTTTCCAACTGGCTGCCCGGGGGCCGCATCCGGCCCGCGGAGCCTTTTTTTGTGGCCCGCGAACAAAAAATATATTAGTTGTCATTTTTTACGGACAATTTTCGTAAAAAAATCTATATGGGTTTAAAATATATTTCTCGTTAATAAAAACCTAATTTCTTCCTTTCTGTGAAATTTAACATACCAACGGTGCAAAAAAATTTTTTTCTTAGGTTTTGCATCTAAGAAAATATTTATTCAGATAGAAAAATAATGGTGTATGTTGTTCTCTTTTAATTTCATTTTTTTGTATTTTGTGAATATAATTTAGCATGCGTGTATCAGAAATTTTCTCGAAGAAATTCTCCGATTTAACTTTTTGAAACCACTCATTTAGGACGAAAATATTTACACACACATTTGTAAATTTTAAATGTAAATATCTATTCTCTGGTGGTTGCAGCAGACAAACCTCAATTTTCTCATTGAACATTTTGCGTGCTACTATGTAAGTTTTAATACTAAACTTTTTAAAGTTTTATATCTTAATTAGATGTCTGTTGCACTTAAATTGTTCAATACATAGGTGCACATTAAAGTTATTGTAGCCCGAATTTTTATTACTTATTTAATATTGTTTTAAATATTATTAATAACAATTAAATATTTTTAAAAATCAACTTCTTATTTTAATTTGTAATTCAATACTTTTGTTTTGTACAACTTGGTAAAAATCTGACAGTGATATTTAATGTTCCTTCAAACATAAGAGTCCTACATAAAATTTTGACAAAGTTGCGGCCCGGTCTCATGTAAGTTGGAAACCCCTGTTCTAGAGAAATGAAAATTTTAAAATCGCCTTGAACACGTAACTAGTTTAAATGAAAATTCGAATTAAATGATAAATTGAAAAATAAATGATACATTATTAAGTAAATGTTAGATTATTAAATAAACACTCAGTTAAGCAATATTGAGTCGGTAACTATTAAAAGATGGTATATCTCCTTAGATTGGACTGTCAAGTGAATCGTTCAGACATTTGATATTATTTGAGCAGTTACTACCTTAGTGAAAAATCTTATCAATCGAAATCGGAAAGAAGCACCATCAAAGAAAAGGACAGATCAAAGGAAAAGAACTCGCCATTTCATTCCATTCCAACTTTTAACAAATAGCTATACTGTACTTTCTCTAAAAATTTCATTTCATTCGTATAGAATTCTCTAAAATTACAGAACTTTGAATTTTTTTTTTCTCCTGCGTCTGTAAATCTCTTATTGATATAAGCCATTTTGTAAGTCCTATCCTTTAAAAGGATTTTCGTTTCCTTCTCCAAGATCATAAAATCGATTTCCAAGATCGAAAAATCAAGAGAAAAAAATTTATCCGTACTTTTACCGCATAATCCGAGAATGTAAATATCAGAAGTAGATATCACTAAATTGTACTCAGCTTAAGTAAATGAAGGTTTTTTTTAAAAAAAAGTTTTCTCGATAATGAAAATGTTAAAATCGAGACATGTGCACAGGTTAGAATCATAAAAATGTAAGTGATACTCAACCACACCAAAAGTATCTTTTTCAAACGGGGCAATATAATGATAATCCCCACTTTTAAAATTTTCCACAGAAGCGTTTTCGGTGCAAAACACTATGAATTCCGTGTAGGTAATAAGATGTTTCATGTACCATGCTGTTACTTAATCGAAATTACAGAAATTAGTAAAAATATCAAACTAAAGAAAAATACTTGAAGTCCACTTTTGGCAGAAGTGTAGATTACCACTTTATCGTTCAAAGCCCTTCAAATTATTACTAATCTTAGAATTCGAAATGCTTTAGTTTAAATATTTCTTTACAGTAACTCTAGGAGCGCACTTTGAAAATTAAATGAAAAAAACTTTCTATAAGTCAGTAAAATTTATCTTTAACAAATATAGATAGATATAAATTTTCAAAGAAAAAAAACAATTTTTTCTTCTCTGGCACCATGAGTAGAATTTAAAGTTCGCAGAGAGGAGTTGATTTAAATAATTAAATAAATAAATTAAAATTTAACTTATTAAAAAGAAATTTTTTAAAAAAATATTGCAACTTTACCCACTCAGCTAGCAGTCACTGTAGGAAAAAAAAGGGATTTTTTTTTTTAAATTTTTTAGGGTATATATTTATATACATAATACCTCTTTTTTTTGGCTTATTTAAAACAAAAGGTTTAAAGTAACCAAACCATCAAAAACATGTAAACTAACAACTTTTTTTAACTATTGATTAATACTTTGAATAAGAATTCAAAAATATTCACTTTTGTCCCATTAATATGCAGATATGATAAAACAGTATAACTAAAGATTTTAAATAAGCTTATTTATGGCTTAAGTGTCTTGCACTTGAAGCAAAGCTATCATTTTATACTGTGTGCTATTGTACTATAAGAAATTATCTGGGCTTTAGAGCGGACAAATAATTAATATATTTTTATTTATTAAATCTTTTTAAAAATCTCCAATTTGGCGACATTTTTCGACGTAGAGGAAAATCATCAAATTTTTCTTCTTTTTTTTTCAAATTTTTATGAGCCCAGATAATGCAACACTGGAATAAGTTTCTACATATTAAAAAATTCGACCATAAACGCTTTTCATTTTCTCCAAATTATGGCGTTTCTCTGTGTTGACGTTTTGCGCCATTTTCCGAATAAAATGCTGGCTAAAGATGGGCTAAACTTAACCTAACGGTCATGAGTAACTGTTGCAATCTCAGATCAGTTATGAAGATGGCATAAAGTCATGCAAAAATGGCATATTGCATGGGAAATGGCATATGGTCAGAGAAAATTTTAGAATATTTTAGAAATGGGGCAACAACAAAAAAAGTTTCCTCTTTGATAGTCATTATTTAGCAGTACAATTCGTAGCATTAATATCAATTACTATGATGAAAGTTTCATTTTTTTATAAATATTTATTGTTACAAATTTTTATATAAAGGAGCATGAGATATTCAAGACAACATATTTTTCCAATTAAAAAATATTAAAAATTAATAGAATGATGAAAAGGAATAAAATTGATATATAAGAAACATAAATAAGAACACACATACAATAGTAAAGGTTTGTTTCAGTTCTAAGTGTAAGAAATACAACAACAAAAAACTATCTTCTTTTTCAATTATTTTAATATAATGGAGCTTTAAATACAACAATGTTCTTAATGGTGTATAGCAGCATTAAGAAAAAAAAATACTTTAAAAATATTTTAAATGCATTTCGAATATTAAAGCATTTTTATTTTTTTAAATATAGTACAAAAACTGTTATTTAAAAATATTACAATAATAAACATAAATATACTGAATATATACAATACAAATTTGTTTATCCAAGTAACAGAAAATAAATCACAAATTAAACTGAAAAAATAAAATTTAGATTAAACACATTATTCTTATTTATACTTTTAATTGCAGCAAGCCTTATGTATCTTTAACAAGTATATAAAAATTAAGTTTGAGAATCTTTAATTATTTCAATAATTACATGATTTAGCTAATTTTAAAAACTAACAGAACATAGAATTAGTGATGGCCTCTTTCATATTAAGCAATTCTAAGAGATACTCTTTTGATCTTAAATTTGCTCACATTAATTTATTTTGCATGGGTATTTTTGTAAAAATTTGAATCCTATGTAAATATTTAAAATTTGAAGATTTATTTTTATTCAAAATAATCGAATTCCTTAGCAATTAAACTAAATTTGTAAGAAAACCGTCTTTTTTTTCTGAAATAATCAAATTTGAAAATATTATAAAATTTAAAAAAATTTACTGATTAAAAATACTTAAAAAAAAACTAGGCTTGGATTTTTTTAAATTTTTTTTAGTTTTAACCGTGATTCAAACCAATCATTCAATGTCATTTACCATTTAGTATAGATTTTTAATGTTATGTAGGAATTTTTCAATTTTTAGATACAAATTACATTTATATTTCAATATGAAATAGTAAAAAATGTATTAGTACTAATAATTTAATAAAAAATAAAGAATAAAAATTAATAATAGAGGTTTTTTTTGTCATTTATTTTACCATAATGAAACAATATGCTAATTAACATAATATAGCACTATATAAAACTATTATACTATACACAATTTATAAAATATATTCCTTAAATAGATTCTTATTATTTTTTATTCATTTAATTCATTTTTCAAAATGCATTTTGAAATCATTACAATAATGTATTAAAATATACTGCATTTTTTACAAAACTTTGCTTACACTAATAATATAAAAAGTGGAGTTGGTGATGATCTATTTTATTCAAGCATTTTTTTTTAAAAGACATTCTGAATTTATCTTAAATTTACTCACATAAATTTATTTAATATAGATATTTTTTTTTCACAAGTACAAAGATATAAAGATTTTGAAAATTACATAATTACGCTTTCTTTTCAAAAAAAAAAATTTTAAAAAGGCAAACACACATTAACAATTAAACACAAAATTGAAAATTTTTTCACAGGAAAATTTAAATACTTTTTCACTTAGTTACCTTCAATCTAAAAATATCCAGTACCTAAATTATAAAAAATTGAACTGTTAAAAAGATTTTAAAAAAAATATAGGCTAAGTTTTAAAAAAAAGTTTTCTTTAAACTAGTCAACCCTATTAAACAACTAATTTAAAATCAAAATATTTTCAGGAACTTTTAAAATTTTTCTGAAATGATGGCACACAAAAATTTTAATTTTGAGGAACTTTAATTTTCAGGAACTTTTAAAATGAAAATATTAATTTTGATTTTAAAAAAAATTAAGTATCCTCATATGTTTTAAAAATCAATATTTATTATATTTATGAAGTTAGAAGTCTTGTAAAAAAATTTTCTCGAATTTTTATATGTATGAATTACAAAAGTATTTTTCAGGAAACAAACTTAAATTATTAAATATTTTCCAAAAAAAATTTTGGGAATAAGAAAAACTTTAATTATTAAATATTTTCTGAACAATTTTTTCAGAAATAAAAAATTAAAGTAATTAATAAATTTTTTTTTAAAAAAAAAAGTCATGTATTCTTATTCAAAAGAAAAAAATTAAACATTCTTCAGTTTAAAAAATTGAAAATTTCACACTAAAATAAGTTAAATAGTTACATAAATTTAAGGAAAAAAAATTGCATTAAGAAATGAAAATTAAAAACTCTCATTAGCAAGATTTGTTGATTTAAATCAGCTGACAATTTTAATAAATTCTTCTTTCTTTTTTTTAAATCACCATGATTTAAATAATTTTTTTAAGAAATCATCAATTTAAAATTTTACAAAGCCTTTTAATATGAAGATGTTTCTAGTTTTTAATGATTTTCATTGTTTTAAAATTTATTGAAGATATTGCCGTGTTTAAAAATTTAATGAAGTTTTTTTTATATATTTAAATACAGTCAAAAAGTAGTTATTTTAAAAATGAATTTTTTGGTTTAAAAAAATGGTATCAAAATTTACAAATTTCTAGTTTTCACTATTGTAAAAACCACGCTTTATTTTATTTAATATTTTAAATATATTTTTTAATTCTAACAGTATTTACAGCAATAAAAGGAAATCATCCTAATTTGGCATAAAAAAAGCATTTAAAAGATAAATTCATATCGCCATTTCTTTTTTTCAATACATTGCATAAAAGAAAATAATAGTGTAAGGCACAAGGCAACACAATTTATTTTGTAATTTCAAAAGTCATTCGTCAATTTCTGTGAAATTAATATTATATTTTGGCCTGTTTTTCAGTAGTTAATAGTGATGCACTTCTTTTCTGTTTTCAATAAATTTAGAGCATGCATTAGCACATACTACTAGGTAACAATTTTAATATGATAATATAGTTTGAAATGTATTGCTATGATTTTTTTTAATAATATTTCAATCATTGTTATATTTACAATATTGAACTAATCAATATTCTTATAGAAAACAGATTTTGATTATAAAAAAAACTAGTTTAAATTAGATTTTTCTTAAATTTTTTAATACCATCATGAACTCTGGTCATGAACTATGGGTTGGATGACTTAACCATTGGCCACAAATCCACATCTTTCATGCAATTACTTAAATGTTAATGTTGTTGTCTTGTCCAGTAGGCAGATGAAAATGAAATTTGTCCGAAAGTATCTAAAACAGCACTTAAATATTAATAGTAAATACATTAAAACATTCAAGAGTCATATTACGGTCGAACAGCTTAGTGAAAGAATCTGTTAAATGAAATTTAAAAAACACTCATACACTCGGTAAAATCAGATTCAGGTAGAGTAAAGAAAAGACATTTTCTGCCAAATCTTTTATAAGGCATTATTCAAAAGAGAGAGAAAAAGATAATTCATAAATAAATAATAAGTTATTTTTTTAACACTATAAATCTAATTTTATCATACCCATCATATGTCATTAACCTTCAGCCACTAAGCTCTCAAATAAAAATCTATTTTTTTAGTTCTAAAATAGCTTTAAAATACAATTTAAATGTTTAAAATACATAAAAAATCTCATGAAAAATTTGTAAATCTTAACAAGAAATAACTACAATATTTCAATAATTTTAAATTAATAATTTTTCATTAAAATTCATATAATCATACAAAAAGTGTATAAATATTATCATCACTAACAATACATTAGAAATAAATAATAGGGATATTTCAATTTCGTGATCCAGGCTTCGTAGGCAAACAAACAAAAAATTCAAAACAACATTTTTCAAAATACTCCAGACCCAACCAGGATATTTTTTGTAACAATATACATACCATACAAATTTTAAAAAAGACAAACAGCAAACTAAAATATATATAGCACAATAAAGACAAAAAGGAAAAAAATGAATAAAATTAATAAGTTTTTTCAACTTATAATATATAACATAATTTAGTTTACTTTAGTATAATAAAAGCAAATTTTAACACAAAAAAATAATAAAACTTACTATTTTTAATTTATGAATTGCTCTGTTAAGAACAAAAAGTTTTAACACTTTCCGGTTTAATTTTATCAAAACAGAAGAATGTCAATGAATGTAAATTTTTATAGTACAATTAAATTTTTTTTAAAAAGCAGTATCAATTATTATTCCCTCATATAAATAAAATTCATAATTAAGTTTACAATAACTTTAAAGTAGGGTTTCATTAACCTTGGTATGAAAACATGAGAATTACACTTAACATTGCTTAAAAGTAATTTTAGTGAATGATCCCTCAATTCATCATTTTAAAACATTCAGTGTTTGGATTATAGAAATATTGATACGAATCAATCATTTTTTTAAAATCAAATGAAATAGATGAATTAATAATTGTTCAACTACTCAAGTCACCTTAGAAATTTGTTATTGCATTTGCTTAAAATAATAAATATTCATTATTCCCCTGAATTTCTCACCATAAAAATTTGATAATTAATATAACGTTATTAATTACTTTCTTTTTCATAAAAATGACTAAATTCCCCAAAAGGTATTAAACAATGAATCCTGGGGTAAGACTATATGCATGAACTATTTATATAATTTTTACTAGGATTATTAATTTAAATAAAGAGAAATTGGATCAAAAATCATAACCTTTTGTTTTTTCAATTTGATTTTTAAAAATCCACATTTGTATTTTTAGAAAATGGGATGGTGTGAATACAAACAAAAATCAGGACAAAAAGCTACAAATCAGGAGAAAATATTTTTCACCAGGAAAATCAAGAAAATCAGGACAACTATGAACCCTGGGTTATCTGCCTCAACAACTACAATTTCCAATTTAATTTTTCAAAAAAAATAAATAAATAAAAATAAATAGATGTGTGCTAGAGGGTTGCTACGAGTTACTTTTTTCGAGTTAATCCTCTTTAGAATTTTTTTTTTTTTTTTTTAAGTTTCTTGTAGCCCACTAACCAGAAGTGACCAAAACTTAGTGATTATTTTAGCATAGATCACGATACAGAAATATATCTTAAATATATAAAAACATAGTTTACAAGATTTCAATTTTAGAAATATCAAAATACAATGATATGGAATCAAAATAATGTAGAAAACGTTTGCTTCTTTTATTGCTTTGAGTCTGTCTTAATAATTCAGAATGGCAGATTATCTTTAAAGTGCTAAAATAATCAATGTTGAGAATATTTTTATTTAAAAACTGTGCAGCAGGTAAAATAAAAGCCATATCTTCCAAAAAAGTTTTTAATTCACGTCGAACCGAAGTATCAATGTTTAAGAAAGGATGCTCAAGAAATAGTCTCCTTTTACCATTCCTAACTAAATCATCGCAAAACAATTCCTTTTTTGATTCACGGAGACTTAAAACTTGTATAGTACTTATTAATTCCAAAACAGTATGATTAAATGGGAGAAAGTCACATTCATTACACATTGGCAAACCTGATGACCATTTATCAATCCGTTCGGGAAGTGACAAGAACTCCATGCTTTTGCAAAAATGGCCCTTAAGTGAATCACAAAAACTGAAACTGTCAAGAAGAGAAGACATCTCAAACAAGCAATTGGAGTCTGTACCGGCTTTTAATACCTTCTTTTTAAACTCTAAGACTGCACGAGCTTCTTGCCACAGATTCAGGTCAGATTTCTCCTTAGTTGCAACCATTTTCTGTGATTCAGTTACAGTCTTCCACTCCTGCTTTATTTCCATTTCATTCTTTATATTAAAGAGAGAAAACAAATTGCTGTAAAGTAAGTCGTAACCTAAACTGTGTTGATTTGAAATAAGATTTAGACAATTATGATAAGGTTCTTGTAAAACATAGTCTTGAAGAATGTGAGATGAAAATGAAACAGAACTTTGAAGAAAATCATATGCACAACTCTGATCATTTGATGAAGAGTATGATTCCGACATATCCTCCAAGTCACACTTATTTGATGAAGGTAGTGTCCAAAACTGAGAATACAACAGACTCCTGCGTGCATCGTTGGCATTTAAAGTAGCCAACAATGGCAAATCAATAGAATCTGGAATCCTACCATGCTGTATGCAATGATTTTTTAAACTCTTAACGGTTGTATCATTTAACATAGGCAATAAATGTATAACTTTGATATCTGAGCTTAAATTAGCCTTTACAACTGATAAATTACGACTCACTGTAAATATTACAGGTTTTTTTGATATTTTTAAGAATCCCTTGATTGTACTCCAAAGGCCTTCATCTTCTTCAAAAACCACATCAATATCATCAAACAAAATAATTGTTTGGCTCGAAATTTTACAATGACTGGAATCTGCAATTGTTTTTTCTTTATCAACTTGGGAGTGCTTAGGCTGCTTTGGATCTTGGCTCTTCTTGGCAGAATTTTGCCCGGGCTGAAAGAAACCAGAGATATCTTTCTTTTGGATTTTTATTTCTTTAGTGGATGTTTTCTCTGAATTTTCTAGGTGCTTTACTTTTTTTAACTGCTTAGCAAAAAAGTCATTCTGATCTTTTGTCTTTGTTGATTCTTCATCAGCAACATCAACTTTAATATTTTCAACATGGTATGACTCTAAAGCTTCCTTCAACTGATGTGTTATGTTTCGCCCATTTCGACTGGATGAAGCATTCACTTCTAAGACTTTAAATCCCAGCTCATTCGCCAAAGAAAATACTAAACTGGTTTTGCCTGAACTAGGAACTCCACTTATTATGATACTATTAGAAAATCCATCATCTGAATCACAACTATCTGATGAATATTCAAAGTGTTCATCTTTTTCAGGCTTTCTTTTAGAATTAGCAAATTTGTATTTCCAACCATCAAGCCATTCTCTCAAATCTTCAATGCAAGATTTATTAATAGACTCTTTAAATAAACTATTATTAGATGCTTCAGTCCACAAAAGACAATTATTTTCAATGCCACATTCCTTATTTGTATTGTTTTTCGTACCTGAAGGAGTTCTGCATATTTCAGGTGAGTTAACAGTCTGAAAACTTTTTACATCAGTCAAACCAACTATTTTATCCCATTTAGGATGTTGGTATTCCTCATTGAATTCTGGACGAATGTTATCAAGAATTATTTGGGAAGTGGCACTAAAATTTGAATGTGAATGAAGAGGAAAAGATAGGAGAGCATCAGTAAATTTTGAAGGTGGATAATTCACAATACGTTTAATTTCCACACAAGATCTTTCAGCTCCGGTTTTTAAACTGCTTTTTTTAACATCAACTTTTTTACACGGTATTGGTTCATTTACTTCATGTGTAACATCTTCAATCGAATCACTTGAATTATTTTCAATAACTTCAATTTCATTTGTTGTATCATTTAGTACTTTTAATTTCTTTGATACTTTTAAACGTTTAGTAGAGGGCTTCTCAGAAACTTTATTATTAGTTAAGTCACTTTGGACAAGCTTCTTAGAATTTGTTTCATTTATAGAATGTTTATTACCTACTGTACAATGTGATTTAGTAAACAAAGGAAATAACTTCATGGTATTCTTAGTTTTTTCTTGATTTAGTCTAGTGTTTTGATCTGCCTTAAGTTTTATCTGATCTTTACGTATTTGAAACAAAGATTTTGACTTATGTTTTCCTTTTTGCTTTAGAGAACTGGGCTCTTTTATATCTATGCTAATTTTTGATGCCTCGTCCACTGCTGTATCATTTTGTTCGTTATTTCCTTTTACCTTTATACTGCCTGTGCTAGATCGAGTAACTCTGCGAAAATCATTTATTGATTCTATCATATCTTCAGATGTTCCAGAAAATAAATTATTTTTTAAATTCAAAATATTACCCTTATTTTTCTTCTTTTTTCGATTGGATTTCACTTTGTCTCCAACTGAAATAGAGTTATCAGTAAGTAAGATTTCTTTAATCATTACATCATCATTATTACAATCTTCATCATTTTTAAAAATTGTTTGAGAAGCTGTTCTATTTTCTGCAGAAACTGAAATAGAACTGCCATCATTCAATTTCTTTATATCCTCATCATCTTTCGTGTCAAACTTGCCATCTTCATTGATGACGTCATTATTTTTCATTAAATTTTCTTCGACAGTTTTTTCTTTTTTAATCACACTAGTTTGATTGTCTACACATAATTGTACTTTATTTTGATCAAGCTTTAAACTTTTATCACAGGACAGATTTTCAATTACTTGTTTGCTAATCAATATATTTGCACCATGCATTTTATTATTAACAATTTCTTGTATGGGTGTTTCAAATACATCATCCACATTAGTTTTCAAGTTAGCATAGGCTTTCAATGTTTTGTCTTGAACGACAATATTTATATTTTCGCCACTTGCATTATTTTTATTATTTTCTTCGTTGGATGAACCATTATTTTCATTTTTTATCAAAGCAGTAGCAAGAAGTTCACTTTCATTATCAACAATGCTTATATTTTGGTTACAAAAATCACCAGTCATGAAATTTTCAATATCAAAACTACCTTTATTCGAGCACTCAAAGGGCAAATTATGAAGCACATTGCCATTTTCAAGCTTACTGTTAACAGAGAATATAGGAAACAACTTACAAATTTTTTCGGGTGACTTATCCACATTGAATACTTTTTGAATGGATATATTAACATCATCTTCTTTGTTTATAATTATTTCTTCAAAATCGTGTAAAGTTTCAGAACTCGGATAAGACTTTCTAGTTTTAAATCTCTTCTGTTTGCCATTAGTTGCATTTGCTTTATTTTTTAGATTCTTAGTCTTCGGATCAAAGTCTTCATCAATCTTACAAAACTTACGCTTACTGTTAATTTTTTCACTAGTTGTTTTTGAGTTATTTTTTGCATTCTTACTCTTCGGATCAAAATCTTCATCAATTAACTTACGCTTACTGGTAGCTTTTTCACTAGTTGTTTTTGAGTTATTTTTTGTATTCTTACTCTTCGGATCAAAATCGTAGTCAATCAACTTACGCTTACTGGTAGCTTTTTCACTAGTTGTTTTTGAGTTATTTTTTGCATTCTTACTATTCGGATCAAAATCGTCATCAATCTTACAAAACTTATGCTTACTGTTAACTTTTTCATTAACAGTGACATTAGCAGTTGTAAAAATAGGAAATAACTTAGGACCTGGATCATCCTTTGAAATATGATTAATTTGATTATCAACACTATCCGAAAAAACAGGAACTTTTGATTTTCTCGAATTCTTTCGAGTTTTATTTATTTTAATTCCTTTTTCGGTGATTTCTTCAGAAACATCATTATTTAATTGATAAAAACAATTAATGTCCTTACTGGTTTTTCTAATTCTAGAGCTACGACGAGAGCCATTAATATTTTCTTCAGCTGACATTATAATCAAATTTAATTTTTTTATTTTCTTGAAATTTAATATTTCTTAACTTCATAAGAAATTTGAAAAAAATTTCACACCAGCAGCACTTTTTCTATACCATAGTTCTGCACACTCAAACTCAAATTCTTAATCGCGCCAGAATGTTGTTTACATTTTTATTTGTTTGAGTTTAGCTGTCGAATATGAAAAAAGAAACTTAGGGATCATTTTTACTGCATTCAATATTATCTCAAGTGCATGTAAATTGCATGATTCGATTGGTGCATTTGATTTGGACAAACAGAGCTAAATGAGGATAAAATCATATTTTTTAATTTAGTCTTTAGCTATACAAAAAAAAGACAGCTGAAACTGTCTAACTAATTTTTTGTACATTTGTTTACAAATTTTTAAAATAAAATTACAAATAGTGGCGGTGATGAGACGCTTTTGTTTAATTATTCATTGATTTAGCGTACTAAGAGTTTGATTTTTATTTATTTTGAGTATTGTTTTTCTTTTTAATATGAGTCACCAACCAGAATCCTCGAAAAGACCGTCTGCAATGCCGGATCGTGCAGAAAAACGTCTAAAAAGCATTGATGAGAAGGAGTTATTGCTGAATTCGGATGACGACTTTTATGCAGCGAGCGATATAGATGATATAAATTATGAATTTGTTGATAGTGAAAGTGACTCGGAATCCGAAGACGAAGATTCCCAATTGCAAGTGAAACAAAATAATGAGGCTGTGAATGAAGAACTAATATCTTTCAATCAACTTGCAGCGACATGTTGGAGTACCGACTTCAGTTCTATAAAGAAAATTCCCTTTACTCGGACAAATACCTTACTAGTGCCGGCGCCGAATAATCCGAGGGATTATTTTAATTTATTTGTGAGTGAAGATTATTTACAGAAAATCGTCGATTGCTCAAATAGATACGCAGAAAACTTGAAAAATTTATCTAATCAGTTTCAGTCTCGAATTACTCAATGGAAGTCGCTCACTCTCGAAGAACTAAAAATCTTCATTGGGTTACTATTACATACCAATACAGCAAAAATGAATCGTGTTGTTGATTACTGGAAAATTCACCGTTTATATAAATCAGTTTTCCCTCAATACATGTCGAGAAATAGATTTCAATTAATTCTAAGATGCCTCTATTTTGTTGATGTGCAAAAGAATGCCGATCACATTGATAAATGCAAATTAGCAATAGATAATTTCAATAATGTTATGGAAAGTATTTATTACCCCTGTAAAAATTTGTCAGTAGGTGAATCAATGATTCTATGGCATGGTCGACTTATTTTCCCCCAATACATTAAAGGAAGAAGACATAAATATGGAATCAAGTTGTTTGTACTTGCAGAACCAAATGGTACCATTCTAAGGACACATGTTTTGGCCAGTACTGTGGATGTAATTTCTGGGAAAGGTCACGCAGAAAAAATAGTAGAAAATTTATTAGAGGGAAAATTGAATGTTGGCCATGCAGTGTTCATGGAAAAAAAATTTAATAGCTATGGTTTAGCTGCCAAACTATTGGAGCAAAATACATATTGCACCGGCACATTGAGCAAAAAACGTAAAGAAAACCCAAACAGCATACTTACCGAAAAACTAAAAAATGGTGACAATGTATCACGGTGTCGTAATGGTGTCCATGTCGGGAAATGGAAGGACAGAAAGGAGATAAATTACATATCTACTGAATTTCCTAACAAAATGCAGGAAGTGACTACCAGACATGGAACTATGAGAACAAAACCTGTGGCCATCATTAATTATAACAAAAATATGTCCGGCATTGATCTACAAGATCAAATGCTCAGTTACTACCCTTGCAAAAGGGAAACATTACGTTGGTATACCAAAATTTTTATACATACTTTAATGATGAGTCTGCTAAATGCCCGGGTGCTTTATAACAAATATTCTAATCAGAAGAGTATGACACTTTATGATTTCAGGGAAAAAATTATCGAAACTTATTTGCCAGAAATAACATCTGACGTGCAAACAACACAGAAGGGATGTGAAAACCAAGACCAACACAAGCTAACTAAAATTGAAAAAGCCAAACCGCGATGTCTTAGTAATGGTAAAACAGTAAACGCAACATCCAGAAAGGATTGCAGAAATTGTTATAAAAATAAAAAAAGGTTAAACACTACCACTGAATGTAAAAAATGCCCAGGTTCTCCTCCATTATGTTTTGATTGTTTTTTTGAATTGCATAACTGCACTGCTAAATAATTTTATTTTTGTACCCCTTTCATATATTTTGAATATGTAGGTAAGTGATTTACAATTTAAAGTTAGTTCAGCTGTTGTATAAGTGCATTTTAATGATATTGTAATTTATGCAATTACGAAACCAATTAGTCCCTCAAAACCAAAATTAGTAGGGTTTACGCCAGTATGGCAACAATGGGTCTACATAATTTTTTAAATTCTATATGATTAGAAACAGGGTTGGCAAGTTTTTGACACATGACGGTTTTTACCGTCATGTCAAAAACCCCTCTGTCAAAAATGTCGAAAACTGTCAAAAACCCATAGTTTTGTTAAAACTGTATTTTAATTTGAGTTCAACTGCTTATGATTTAAAATTAATTCATTTTTGGGGAATAAAATTTAAAAAAAAGTTGCTAAAAAATATTTAAGAACAGATTTTTGCATTTTCCCAACATGATTATATCAAATCATACTATTTGAAGTAAAATATTAGGATACTAAACAAAATTTTCAACATTTCCAAGCATCATTTTGTTTGGCATAATACATTACTGAAGAATGTCTAGTCATTCCTGACTTAGAATTTGTTAGTAGTTACAAGTTTTGAAAGTTTTGTTTAGCTTATTTCTAATATTTAAGAAATGCCAAATTTTAAATTCTTCTTTTTAGTTCTTGAATTTATTAATAGTTCCAAGTTTTTTTGTTTATTTCTAACAATTAAGATGTGCAAAATTTTGAATCCTTTGCAAATCAAGCTATAATGATAAAAGTTAAGTATCACTATTTTCAATAAGTATGTTACAATATTTCTGTATGAATGTATATCCTTCTATAAGAATACATGTATATAGTTGCAAAATCAATAGCAATCATTTACAACATTCATTTATAAAGGCAATTAAGTGAAATTTTGAATCCTTTGCAAATCAAGCTATAATGATAAAAGTTAAGTATCACTATTTTCAATAAGTATGTTACAATATTTCTGTATGAATGTATATCCTTCTATAAGAATACATGTATATAGTTGCAAAATCAATAGCAATCATTTACAACATTCATTTATAAAGGCAATTAAGTGAAAATAACATATTGTCCGCTATATGCCATAAATTAAAGAAAACAGTAGGTTTTTGACGGTTTTATATATTAATAGTTCCAAGTTTTTTTGTTTATTTCTAACAATTAAGATGTGCAAAATTTTGAATCCTTTGCAAATCAAGCTATAATGATAAAAGTTAAGTATCACTATTTTCAATAAGTATGTTACAATATTTCTGTATGAATGTATATCCTTCTATAAGAATACATGTATATAGTTGCAAAATCAATAGCAATCATTTACAACATTCATTTATAAAGGCAATTAAGTGAAAATAACATATTGTCCGCTATATGCCATAAATTAAAGAAAACAGTAGGTTTTTGACGGTTTTTATCGGTAAAAACATGGTTTTTACCACTGTCATGTCAAAAACCAGTTTTTGACGGCAAAAACCCAACCCTGATTAGAAATGACTGATAATTAAAATTATAAATATTATATTTAAATGTTTTTTATCTGTAAAATATGACATTAAATTGAATTATGTATCTGCAAATTGCTTTTTGGCATATCACGTAACAGGTATTTAGAGTATATAAATTCTATGTACATTGTAAATAAAATTTATTAATATTGTATTTGATTATTTTGAGCACAATAAAAAGTAAATAAAAGAATAGGTCACCACACGGGACATTTTCCTATTTTCAGCTTGGCAACAAATATGTTATGAAAGTATCTCTTAAGTGTTCTCCATATTGTTTTTTCTTCTTAAAGGCATATTTCTGATTCATCCTGTTAAAATGCTAGTATATTAGTAGCACCATGACCATGTGATTTACTTAAATGTCACTTTTATATAAATGTGTATTCTCTTTTGTATTTAAAGTGATTGCAAAGGATGTTTACATTTTTAAATATGCAGATTTAATTTCAAAATTGAAGGCCTTATCGTAAAATATTTTAATGCCACAAAAAAGTAGTGTATATTACACAACTTTTATACCATAATATAAAACCAGTGGAAAATTGCAGTTCAATTTTCAAAATTAATCAAATTAGTAAGACTTCCTAAAGCTTGGTTTTTCAATAATTATCGTCTCCCGAACAACTATCCTTTTATTTAAATTAAAAATCAAAAGAAAAATACGCATTACTATGCTTTTATCTATAAAATGATTTCATAATATAAAATCAGTAGGGTACCACATCTCAATTTTTTTTTCAGACAAAATTTTTTTGAAAATGTATAATAAATCAAAATTTATCATATCATAATACTTTCTAAGGCTTGGTTTTTTATAATTCTTGTCTCCTAAACAGCTATCCTTTTATTTAAATGAAAACACTAAATTATAATTTGTTTGAGTCATATTAAGTAATAAAAACATTTTAAATAATATTTTTTGAAAAAATTTTATAAATGCCCAAAAAAAATCTTCCTTTAGAACACTGGAGCTAAATTTCGATCATTAGTGCTGAAATTAATGTTCTTAGTTCAAAAGGAAGTTTAAAACTACTCGACATTTTTATCTCCTTAAATGATAAATTGCCTGTGTAACAAAAAGCAGGATATCCTCAATCTGCGATTAGTTGAATTTTTAACTGATGTATATTTGGTTTTCAACTTTGTTTTGAATTATTAATTAAAAATCAAATTCACATGTCCTGTCTATTTCTGCAAGATTTCTAGAACTATTGCACTATGCTCATGTTAAATTTGTTTATTTCAAGGCCTCTTATGAATCTACGTGTGCTATTACGACACATAATTAACACTGATTGATCTACATCCGTACATTATTGAAAGAAATCCTATATCATTTTATTACTGTCAAGCAATGTTAAGGGACTTGTTACAACTCAAATTCATTTGTTCAAAGAACTTATTCCAAGAACAATTTCAAATGGCCGGAGATTTGCGTTTACAATTTTTTTGCCAGCAATGAAACTTACATCTATGCTTTTGACACTGAAACATCTCAACTAAGTGAAAGTTGAAGCAATACTGAAAGGACCACATCAGTCTTAAAAAAAAAAAGTAATGTCTGTTTTCATGCCTAGCCAAAATTTAAGTGTCCTAGCTCTTTTTTTTTTAAAAAAAATAAAATATAATCATGATCTGTGCACCCTTGCAACTAGGGAATAAAATTTGGCAATATTAACTGATCAGCAAAAATTAGAAATTTTAGTATCTATTTCAAAGGACCAGAGATGAAATCTGGAATCTCACGCAAAATGAAGCAGAGAAGCAAAACTCCTTACTAACGAATCCAGTTCAGCGTACACGGATTTCAATTCACAAAAAATGCATCAACATGTAAAATTGTTGGCACTTTCATACTTTACATACCAACAGTTCAACAAAATGAAATGCGGTTTAATTAATTGTCAGAATGTTGAACAAAGCACAGGGAAATTGTGTTTGTAAAATGGTTGGCGCTTTCGTATTCTACATACCAACAGTTCAACGAAATGGATTGATTAAATGAATAGTCAAAACGTTGTAAGAAGCAAGCCTTTTGTGATTGACATTGCAGAGAACAAATTAGATTTTTGAAAAGAGAAAATTGAGCATTTTTTTACAAACACGTAATAAAAAAGCACTTTTAAGGGCTTTTTAAAAATCTTAGATGAGCACCTTTTAAAACACTCTGCATCCTGATAGATGGTGGCAGTGTTGTGTATTATGAATTCCTCTTGAATGACCAGAATAATCATACAAAAAAATTATTCAAGTGTTTTGCAGCATTTTCATGAAGCAGTTCAACATTAATTACCAGAAAAGTGATAAAAGTCATGGGTTTTGCGTCATGATAATGCGCATACAAGTTATTAAGTAAACTTTTAGCAAAACATTCAACATATATGGGCCAACTACTAGTCTAGTACTATTCATCTTAAATTGTTCATAACATCAATTTAGTCTTACAAACTAAATGAACTTTTTTTAAATTAAATTTTTAAAATAAAACTATATAAGTATAAATTGCAAATTTTTTTAAAAATTTAATTAGCTTTTTATTCTAATTTGACATATCAAGTAGGTCCTGTTTTGAACATACATATTTTAATTTGATATATTAAGTAACTCTTGTTTTGTAACATATTTTGAAAGGAAAAAAAAAAAATTATTCCACGACTGAAAGAGGTCAGTGGAATTGAACTATTAAGAAAAACATTACATATTTCCATTCAAATTATAATTATATTCAAAAGAAGCAGTTTTATCAACAAATGTATCTTGAAGGGATGAAAAAATAAGCACATTTTCATAAAACGTTTATTATGAAACACATCTCACATTACATCATCACATTAAAACAAGGAATGTGTAAAAGTACAAAAACATTTTTTTAAAAATCAGAATAAGAAATTAAACAAGAAACAGAACATCAAAAAGTTACATAAATACAAAAAAAATTTTAGAGATATTTTTTTGAAAATTACTTGATTTAATACAGACATATACATACCACAAAATACAGTAATGCTTCTTACTCAAGACCCTAAAATAACGAAAACACATTTGTACATTAGTTTACAAGGCATTTGTACTTTTTGAACATCTATCATAACTTGGTCAGCCTGTATTAACAATAACAACATCTAAATAATAAATACATTCACATTAAAAATAAATTAAGTGTTTAAGAACATGGGTTAGATTTTACTTTAAAAATTTCGTCAAATTTAAAGTTAAAAGCATATTTTAAAAAAAGTTAGAAAGTCAAAAACAATCACTTGTATTGCCTTTTACCCAACATATTTCTTTAAGAATATCTCGACTAGAATTAAAAATTATTGCAAAAACCAGAAAACTACAATAGCTAGATTTTGTTTTTTTAAAAATAACTTCATATTGAAGTTGTGGAACAGAAACCATTTTTAAAAACAGTATCACATCAGCTTTATTGACACAGTTACTATCACATAAAATTCATTAAAAATCTTATCATTTAAAAACATGATAAAAGAGTTATAGTCTTTTTAAATTTCTTTTACATTGTTTGCTACCAATGACTAATGTTGGTACTTCGAGCTTTGGGCACTTGTGATATTTTGAGCAAGGAGACAAACACTTTCCACAAAAAGTATAATTGCAAGTAGTACAAATGTATTCTTCTAAATCTTTTCTTCTGGCAGGATATTTACAACTTGGACATTTCATCAATGATCCACCTACTTTCCCTTCCTAGAAAAATAATTAAAACACATTTATTCTTTTGAAATAAAAACAGTTTCAATTATACACTATCTGAAGATCATAGAATAAAATGATGACCTTATTTGATTAAAGGATTCAAACAATATTTTTCAATAAATTCAAAAGCTATTTTTTTTAATTACAGTTGGCCTGCAATTTAAATAAGGCTTTCAATTATACTAGTGCATTATAACCAGCAACTATTTTTATGTGTCACTTTTATGAAGGTGTTAACCACAACAGTGTGAACCATCAAATTAAAGTGACTAATCAAATGTGCTAAATGAATTCCATGTTCCGTTAAAATACTATACGGGAAAAAATTAAAAGAAAAAGGATTTTTAAAAAAAAAAAATGCGAGCATACACAGCTACAACTGCTGATCAAAAGATAGAAATAAGGAAGAGATTTATGTCTATGTTGACGGTAATTGAGGAACTTAAATTTCGCGTATCATAGTATAAATTTGGGTGAAAAACAACGCATAGCGGGTAGTTGATAATGGAGGAATATCTTGTTAACGTGATTTTAAATTGAGTGATAACTCTAATTCAAACACTGAATCCTGTAATAACATTCTATCAAAATATAAAAACCAGCGTTCTCAGTAAGCGTTTCTTGAAGGGTGACCTGCCTTACTTTTAAAATTGCTGTCATCTTTTTATTCAAATTCAATTTTGAAAAAATTTATTTACTGTGTGAATATTAACTACATTGGAAAAATTATCTGTGTTTATAAGTTACATTCCGATTACTATAACAAGCATTTACTTTGTTAGGATTATTCTCAACTGGTTAAATTTTTATAAGTATCTTTTTCTTGGAAGGGGGGGGGGGAGAATATTAATAATTTTTTTAAATTTTAAAACTAATTTTTAAATAAATATCTATTATTTTTAATGCATCTTTAGAAGTTCATTTTCTCATAATTTTTAGTTTAAAATTTAAATTATAGAAAAAACTTTCAAGCTGTTTATCAATTAATCATTTTTTGTTAGTTTACTTCTTTTGAAAAAAAAAATCACAGAGCATGCCTTTATTTTTAAACTACAAATTTTTCTCATATTTTGATAGTGAGAGAATTACTTTCTGAATTATCCTCATAAGATAATATGAGAGAGTACTTTAAAAATTTATAGGTTAAACTCAGTTATCACGCAGTATTAAACATTTTGATAAATATTTACGATGTTAAGTGAGAGCCCTTTAAAAACTCAAAGTACGCTGCCCTTTTTTATTTTTCGGGAGAACTCTGTAAAAACCATATGTGAAAAAGAGTATTGAGTAGTTAGGAAACAGATATATACATTATCTTGTGTTATAGAACCGACATGAGCTTTCCGAACATACCACTATCCTCCAATTTGAAACTACAATGGAATCTTCACAAATTAAACATCATAATAACATTGCATTAAAAATATAGCAACTTGAAAAGTCCCATGAAAATGGCCAAAAAATGGTAAATAACTTCTGAAAAAACTATCACTACTAGACAACGCAAAATTGATATGAAATTGTTACGAATCAAACATGTCAAAAAGTGGTAGTGCAAATTCAAAATTTGCAAGTTGTAGCAATATTGTTTTAAAAATTAAATCATTTTGAAAATCATTTATCGTTTTAAAAATCATGCTTATAGGGCCGAAAAATATAAACAGGAAAAAACTGTCATCAAACAGAAAATTACAATGGTATCGTCACTAATTCATCAAACATTTCAAAAAAGTGATAGCCCAAGTTCGAAACGTGCATGTTGCTATAACATTAAATATATCGGAACTTGAAAAACCAAATGGAAACGACTGGAAATTTTTTTTAATTACTGCCTAAAAAAATATAAATCAGTAAATTCAAAAACTCATGACTAAAATAAGTAGCATTAATATCAGAATGGAATAAAAAAAAGAGAGGATACTTTCTCACAGAAAAGAGCAATTTCAGTTTTGAAGTGGCACTCACTTAACACTAAAAGTGCATCGCAAAACATAATATTATGTAATTACCTAATTTGATCCTTAAGAATTTTTAAATTACCTTCTTATACTATTTTTTATGTATTATACATAAAAAATACTATACGGTATAGTATTTCAAAAAGTAATTCTCACTTATTTTATAAAATAAGAGAATTTGTTGTTCATGAAAAAATAATTAAAGGCATGCTAAAAGAGAATCACTGTGCACAAAAAGATATTAATTGACAAACAACTTAAAAGCTTTATTATGTAATTTAAACTGAAAATTTGCAATGAAATTTTCAGTTTAAATTGTTAAATTAAACAAAAAAAAAAGGTGTTTAAAATAACTTAATAATTACTTGAAAAATTCATTAATAGACCTTAAAAAAGATAAACTTAAAACAATTCAACCTGTTGAGAATAATCCTAAAAGTAAAAATTTGTAATCAGAATTAAATCTAAAATTATAGGTAATCAGAATTAAATCTATGAACACAGATAGTTTTACCAGTGTGTAATTATTATTTAAACAGTGAATTAATTTTTTAAATGGTAAAAAAGGCAGTGTCTTTGTGGGATGGCAGCTTGCCCTCTTTGCAAACATCAAAACGCAGGCAGTGCAGACAACCCTTCTAAAAAATGCTTAAGGAGAACACTGTTAACATATTATTGCTAGCTTAAAAGAAAAAGAAAATCAATATTCCTTTGGCAAAATATACTTTTTGTGAACCATTATTTACATGCAAAATTAATGTGTGAAATTTATTTTTACAACTTTTAATTTAAAATATTTCTATACTTAGAAACAAACTGAATAAAATTCCTTGAATATTAAATCAAACTTACCCTAATAAATGAATCAAATTTCGAATTGCAGCATTTCGTAGAAACTTTAGGCACTAGATTACAATTGCTAATATCATCAAGGACTAATCTTGGTAAATATGAAAGACGTTCATACCTTTTCTTAATATCAAATGGCGATATTCCTGATCTTGATCTGTTTTCCTACATGAAAAAAGGTCATTATTTACAAAGCACTTCTTCTCTTAAAAACAATTCCATAATAAAAAGTGTACCATATGATTTCAATTTTTTTTTTTTTTTTTTTATATTTATAAATGAAAAGGGTTACATTGAAAGAGTTTTAAGTTCAGTTAACAAAACTAAAATTTTACAGGACAAACAATTATAAAAAAAGGCTGCAAGTTGCTACTAGTTTTACCTTTTTGGTAGCACAAATTATATTCAAGTACTTTATTTATAAATTACACTACTCAACCAGCCATTTTAATGCAAACGCAATTTAACTTTTTTGTAACCTAACTTTTTATTAAATGTCGTCAACTCTGCAATTAAATGTCTGGCCAATAATTACAACATTGGACTTTTAAGATGTCACAGTATCAAGTAAAAACAGAAAAATGCAGTAAGAAAGGCATATGAAGAATAAGTGTCCAAACAATTTATAAAGGAATGTCTAAATCTACACAGTAGATTAAAACAAAAAGATTATTTCTGATCGAAGATCAAAAAATAAGAGTGGCAATTTCCAGCAAAACCACTTCAAGAGAGAATGTGATAATTTCTATGCTGTCTTATACATTTTTGTTTCTTATACATTTTTGAACACCTAATTTTTTTTTACTCTCCTACAGCAGAAGAGCAGTTTAAAAATAGTATTTTACAATAGTAGGGGTCTGTCTAGGTTTTTCTGAAAGGTACCTATTTTGTGAAAATTTTGAGATAATTTGTGAAATTTAAAAATTATATTAAAAAATCAACACAAACAAATGGATTTATTATTTCTTACGAGACACAAAAATAAAATTTTATGAAAAAGTATTTTGTGAAACTACCGTTTTTCCTAAAGTTGGATTTGTGAAGCTACCGCTAAATGGTAGCTATTTTAATTATAGAAAAAAATAGACTTAATATGATCAAAGATATCTTAATTTCAGAACAAGTGCAAAAGGACAAGTCACCCAAGTGCAAAAGTCACCCAAGTGCAAAAGGACAGGTGTTATTTATATGAAAAAATAAAGACGACAAAACCGAAATTTTTATAGCTTTACGTAGACAAATTTAAAATTATTCAGAAGTTTACACTTAAGGCTATTAGCTTTTGCATTGTGTGTGTGACATAGAACTAGTTTTAAGAATTATTTTTAAATAATCTGTATAAAGGATATATATGTGATCCATAAAAAGCATAATGTACTTTTGTATTGATATCTAAGATGTTTCTTATAGTCTTTTGGTTAAAAAATTTTTAATGTTGAAAGCTGGTTTTGGAATCATTTATCAAATATATTTTATTAAATTCAAAATAAACAATAAATATATTAATGATAGAAATTAAATTCTAAGCATATTTTTTTTCTTTTATTTGTACTACTCTTGATAAACTTATACAAGGGCTCTCTTTTTCTAGAAATTTTAAATAAGCTAAATTAATTAAGAAATATAGTGAAATGATTAATTTTCATTACATTAAAATTGAATCGTTTCGTTACTATTATTTTAAGTTTGTTTAATTGTTAATTTTAAGATCTTAAAATCCATCGGATTAATTTTTCTTTTTTTTTTTTGTAAACAGAAATAAATGTATTAAGAAATTTTTTCTTAATGGAATCGAACATAAAAGGTTCTTGAAGAATCTGCTCTTATAATAACTTTGCATATAAAATGAAAACTTCATTATACTGTCTGGTCTTCTTATGTAAAGGAATAATGCCATTAATAATTATATTTAAAGCATTTTTTTTTCATCATTAAAATAATAGTGGTGTTATAACTGGCATTTAATATTTGAATCAAAACAAGACTTGCAATTCGCTATTTAGAAAATATTTTCAGCAATTCATAAATACAATTTTTAAGATATTTGATCTTATTTTCAGCAACTCACAAATACAATTAAGGTATTTGATAAGTTTCAAGTCTTATTCCTGGATAAAATTATCAAAAATTAGCCAACTGCCCAATATAATAAGGAATCTGGTGAAATGCTACAATTAAAAAAAAAACAGACAAATCTATAAATAATTTGTTGAGCTAAATAACTTATTGTAAAAAAAAAAAAAAATAAGCAAATAAATTACCCTGTGTGATTTTATAGATTTTAAGTATTCTCTTCTCCGTCCATTAGCTTTCACATCTTCCAGTACCAGTTCCCTCCACATTTTATTTACACAGCTCACTCTACAAAGATCTTCAGCCGGTAAGTAAGACAGCAAATCAGATATAATTTTTTCACAGTTTATTTTCTTCAATCGAGCTAAAAAGTTCACTCTGAAAGAATAGCTGGGACTTCGTGAAAGCTTAGAAGTATCACTTTCTTCTCTTTCAGAATTTTTCCTTCCACAAAATCTAGTCTGTTGTACCTGTTGCTTGTATAAATCATTACTAATGTCAGCATCTTCAAAGCTCAATTGTTTAATGATATCTGATTTCCCTATCTGGATAAGATTCTGATTTGAATCATAAGTTGGATTGTAAGTAATTTTCACTGGAGTAAACTTTAGAAAACTATGACGAGAAAAAGGTGTTTCATCTTTAAAATCTAATGGACTTCCGCAAAATCCACTATCGGTAGTCGATAGATAGATACTCTTGTGAGCAAACTCTGAAAGAAAAAAGATATTTTTAAAAATACAACTAGGGTGACCCGGGGTAATTCACGATCACTCTGTTTCTTTGGTAAATAACGATCACCTAAGTTTTATTTAAAAAAATAATATTTTTTTTAAATTTGAGACATGGACAAGAATGCTTGTTCACTTTACTAAAGTATAACTACATTTACTTAAAAATAGTTTTTTATTTAATCTAACAAAATAAGTATCTTTTAAATTGCTTTCTGTATTTTCCATTTCAAAGATGGGTTTCAAAATGTGCACATTTCTGCAAAGATCCCCCTCCTTCTCTTAATAATAAATATTTTGAGTTACTTTCTTTTTCTTTGATATAAAAATAGTGTAGGCTTTTGCTTAATTATTTCACATCTACTGTAAACATTATAATTGATCATTGGAAACTATATCAAATGTTGCCCCCTACAGATGGGGTAATTAATTCCTGATCATTGTCATTTCTTCTTATAAATAGTATAAAAAATAGCTAATAAATAGTCAATTGTCTTTTCTTGAATAACAGTTCATATTTATTAAGTGGAACAACTATAAAATATATTTTAACTATAATCACAAAATTGTTTTTAACTGTATACGAGAAAAATGTGTTCTGATATGCACCATTTCTAGCTTGTCTTACCTTGCTTCTATCTTAAATTTATGTGTGTACATTGTTAGAATAATTTTTAAGTTGACAAATTAACCTAATATAAATATGGTGAGAAATTATAAGCTTAAAAAGGATACTAAGCTTCTAGAAAGCAAAAATAGTGAATTTCTTTTAATGATTGAAAATGAAAATTTCAGTGTGAGAGCTGCTGCCAGAGCTGAAGTGTTAATCTTTATTCCTGATTTCAAATAAACAGTTTTATTAGCTGCTTAAAAATATCTTTTTGGTTTATTTGTTTGATCTTAATGTCTTATTTGTTAATTACCATTGTATAATTATTTTTAAACAGCCCATTTACTATAAAAACTGGTGATCAGTAATTACCCCAGAAATGATCAGGATTTACCCTAGAATTGATCAAGAGAAGGGGTAATTCCTGATCACTAAAAATTTAAAATCTTTTAAATTCTAATTAGATTTTCAAACAAAAGGTAGCATAGGACTCATCTCATATAGCCTCAAACTTCCATAAAATATTAAAATTCTATCTTGAATAGTTTTTTCACAAAATAGATGTTTGCATTTTTTGATCAGGAATTACCCCAGGTCACCCTAAATATTAAACTTTCTGTTAAAATTCTAATCTTTCTTATAACTTTAATAAATGAATGATAGACAAAAATTTGGCTGCTTCATTAAAGATAACTGTATGAAAGTTTAAAAAAAATTCAAACCTAGAAAGATTTAATGTATGACTTTGAAATAAGACTAATCATTTTTAAAGTATGTTAAGAATTTTAACTCTTACACTTTTAATTTTGAACTGTAAATTGAAAGTCATCAACTGTGCCGTAATAGAATAACAAATTATTATAATAAATTTGCTTATTATGTAATAATATAAGGATTTTTTTCCTAGCTGTCGTTGATAGTTTTGTTTCACGACAGACACTTTTACAGCACTACACACTGGTTAGCAATCTTATACTTATTCTGCACCTGTTTAAATTTAAAATGTTTCAATAAATTATTTAAAAGCTAATGAAAAAATTTGTCCTGCTGTATTGTAATAAATAGTACTAAGGAATCATAAAGGATGCTGCCTGGCTGTATGTTTTTAATCAATAAAATGTAACTGACTGCATATTTGCTTGAAGGTAACAAATATTTTCAGATTATTACACTTCAGATCTTAGAATAACACAACTTATGGCTTTGGTTGTGTTATTCTGTTATTTTAATAGTGTACTATTGTGTTATTAAAAGTGTATTATTGTGTTATTTTAATAGTGTATTATAGCTATAGAGTTCCAATTTAAATCTAATGATGAAATACGCTAATTTCCTTTTTAATGAGTATTTGTGTGAATTGAATTTTTTTTATTAAAAACATTTTCTGTGCAGCTTCGAGCTGACATTAACATTGAGAGTGCCTGTAAATAAACAACAAACTTTTATAAAGATAAGTTACAAAAATAAGCAGCTAACAGACATTTTTCGTATTTAATACATTCGAACCTCAAAGTATCATCCCCGCATTTTTCTTTTTCCTTTTTTGTTTCAATTGTACCATTACAAATGCTATTATTATGTTAAGACTAATTTAGATCAGTTTTGAAACAAGAGTTTCAAATTATTGTTTAGAAATTCAACAAAACATTTTAGCAAAAAAAATGTGATTGGTAGAATGTACATATTATTTGAAAACCACAGGTTTTGTACATAATAATGTCTGCAATAACAATAAAATTCAATAGTTTCTAAAAGTACCGGAATTCATTATTCAAATTCATATAATGAATATGTTTTACTAATTACATATATTTCTTTTTCAGAAAAAACATGAAATAAAGTTAAAATCTATAAAGAAAACAAAGATGAAAAAAATATCAGACAGGTGACATAATAACTAGTATAATTTATTTTTAAATCAATTGACATTAATTTAATATAATTCCTATTAAAAAAATTTTTATATTATATAAATTTATAGATTTAGGAGAAATTAAACAATTAGATGTTATAAAATAAATTCTAAATTGAATGTGAATTATTTAAAAGATTGGAAAAACACAATGTTTAGCGCTAATATGAATTTGCTGTTAAAACTAATGGGCATGCACAATTCTCTGAATATCAGACTTTAGACATCTTATAGGCAAATTAATGTCGCTTTCTTAAACTATCTTTACATTAAAGCTTTTCTTTTAATAATTATACTGTACTGTGAACTATTTCTTAACGCTGATGATCGAAGCCTAAAGAATTTATTTTCGTTACTTTTAAGTTCAATGAATCTAACTTAACTTTATAAAATATAACAGCAGATAGATGCATCATCCTCGATTATTAATTAATATTATAACTTATTTTAAACAAATTTTTACTATGTAAAATCTCTCGAATAGAATTGGTTGATCATAGAATCAGTTAACTCCATACGGAGCAATGGCGATTCCTAGTTTGCTGAACATGCTTCGCATTGCGTTTTTTTAATCTTACTTTAATTATTCACAATGCTTCATTAAAAATCTGTAAATATTTACCATTTTTTACCGGTGTTCTTTCCATTTCATTAATATTGTTTTCTCAGGAAAGGATATAGTATATGCGCGTAACCTGTACGCGGGTGATAAGTCGGATCTTCAAATTTCGCAGGCAAAACTTCGCAGGAATTTGAACGGGAAAGAAAAAGAAGGCTTTGCTTTTCAACCAATCAACTACTTTGAAATAGAGATGCCACCACATTGAAGATTAAAAAGCGTTGTTAAGTTTAAAATTTTTAAAAATTTATTGGAAATAAATTTAAAACACTGTTCTTAATATTTTAGCTCTAATAAATATTTTTTTATAGTTTTCAATGAAAAATTTCAATAAAAAATTCAACATCCTGTGATTTCAAAACTCAATGAACTGAAAACGTCTGTTGCGTTCGAAAAAATGTATGGAGTATAAAAAATTTCAGAGAAACGGGAAAAACTCAGTGAATGCTTTGAACTGCTTGTGATTCGTTTTAAACTGAGCGTCGGTTGCCATAGTAACGAGCAGACGCTCTGTAGCTACTTTCGAAATCACATAAGAATGTTTTAAAGTAAAATAAATTTTTGGCTTCCATGTTTAATTGAATTAAGCTATCATGTATAATAATGTAGCTACAAAAAATATACGATCATTTCAGTATTTTAGCTAGGACAACATTATTTTTCTCAGCACTGATAATGGTAATTATTAATTATAAGAGTTTCTTATCAACAAATAATTTGGGAATTAAAATTTATTATACTTAAATGTTAATCACATAATTCAGTTGTATTTCTCTCTAAAATTTCGTTGAATGGTATGGATTTTAACAGTTAAAAACTGTGTTTATAATTTTAAAAGAAAAAATTATTTTAAATTAGCCTTTTTTCTAAGCATAACTGCAGAATATAAACTAACCTCCTGGAATAAACTGCTATATGAGACCCCCTCTCTAACTTAGTGTTGTGTTGGTAAGTATATCAAACAACTTGGCAAATTTTGGTATTTATGCACATTGTTTTGTTGCTTTTTAACAACAAGTCTTAACCTGTTGCAAACAACAGTTAACAATTTTTACAAACTGTAAACAAATTTGCTTTATAAACTGTTTAAAATTTGTTGTTGTTGTTAATTTACGTCGCACTAGAGCTGCACAATGGGCTATTAAAAATTTGTTAAAACCTTATATTGTAGATATGAGAAAAAGGTATTAATATAAAAAACGTACATTAATAATAATTACTTTTATAAGCTGATTTTTGTGTAGAAGAAATATGTAATTTTAAATATTAAATACATACATTATTGATTTAATTTTCTTCTTTTCAAAATACTAAAAATTATAGAAAAAGTTGCTTCTGCATATTCTTTCAAAGAGGTTTTCGTACGGAATTTTATGAGGCAATCAGTTTGACTTGACTCAAACAGTATTAAATATAATGAAATTATTTTTACTACCCACATCATTGTCTCATTAGCTATTAAACTCTGACTTCAGACAACGATAACATCTTTTATTTCTTCTCAATAGATAACTATTTTAGCAAATTAATATTCATAGCTTTAATGATATTTCACACTTTATTTGGAATGATTTTTTGGAGCTCTTAATAAACTAAAGCACCAGGAAAGAATTGTATTGATTCAAATAAATGATTAAGAAATATTTAATATTCATCATAAATTTTTTTTAAAGAAATTAATGTGATTTAAGAAAAAAAAGAATTTGGAGAATATTTTTGGATAATACCTCAATTTTCTGAAAAATTCTTAAAAATTCAAATTATTTATTTCATTATCAGCAGAATAAAATAAATGCCACTACCTTTTCATCTTTGCAAAGTAATAACTCAGTTGCAAAATCTTACTATTGGTTCGTACATAAAATAGAAAATGCAACAAAAAAAAAAATCATATTACAAATTTTAATTTTTTCTTTTTAAAAAGAATTTTGAAAATTTACAGTACAAAATTATAAACAAACATTTGTATTCTCTATTTTAAAAAAAGTTTGCTGACCCTATAGATGGTTAAAAAAAGAAAAGCAAATGCAAAAATGAATATAAAAAAAAGTAACAGATTTTGCAAATGGTCAATTAAAATATTGGAGACATAAAACATGTTTTCTTGTCTAATTTTAATTTGTTCAGAAAAAAGAACATACATAAAAAAAAATTATGCCAAGAAAGTTTTTAAACTGAAAAAAATTATAGATCCACAAATGATTTTATTTAGCCAGGTCCAGGGTTGGGTTTTCAACGTCAAAAAGTGGTTTTTGACATGACAAGGGTATAATACTGGTTTAAACCGTCAAAAACTGAAGTTTGCCAAGAAAATATATAAACTTCAAAACTACCAACATTTGCCATGCATTATATTGAAATTTAATTATACTAAAGGTAATCAGCAGGTTTTAAAATATTTTTGAATTAAAATTAAGGTAAAATAACAGATTTAAAATCTCAGAAATTTATATTCAAATGCATGCAGAAAAATTTTGCACAAAAATTTTTTAAATATTTATATTTAAAAAAAAAAAATTTATTTTTTTTTGATACTTAAGAAAATTAAAAGTTTGTTACTATGCATTTTTGACATATAAGGAACATATAACTAATATTTATAAGGAACTTACAAGTTATGTTGTATAAATACAAACTTGATACAAGTGTATAAAAAAAAAATTTAATGTTATACCAAATATCTTTATTATCCAGTATGTTAATTTGAATTTAAAAGTAGTTATATTTATGAATAATGATAAATATAATTCATATTGTTAATTATATTTATTTATAATTATTACACTTATCATTTTAAAACAATTTTTATCTCTTAATTTTTTTTTCTCCACTTGTATTAAGAATACAAATAATGCATATCTTGAAAGCAAGAAGTAATTATTCAACAGCTGAATATTTAGATATTCAACAAAACTATATCGTATTCTGCAAAATGAAATTCACAAGTATTTGGATAAACTAAATTTTCAGCATAGTAAATGAATAGGCTGAATATACTGTAAATCGACACTAACTACTCTGTGTATTTAACAGAAAGCACTTAAATTTGTATTGTCTTATGTTAAAAAGATTATTAAGAAGATTTAAAAGAATATTAAAAAGATTTTTCTTTAAAAGAAGATGTCTAATGTACAAAACCGCTAATGTTTATCTTTAAAAATGTCTAATTTTTAGTATAATCTATACTATACACTAAATTTGGTTATAAATAAATTTCTTAATAATATCACTGCAGATTTTCAATAACACATGAAAATGAATACATAATATTACAAAAGATGTGAGTTTTCAAAAGTACAAGATTTTGGTTACTATTCAAAATATAAGTGTTTCTTCAAAATTTTAAATTTATTTTTTCTAGAACATATTTAGAAACACTATCCTTTATAAAAAAAATATATAAATTTTATGTATTAATTGAATTTCACATATGAATATAGGTTTTTGACATTTTTGACGTGATGGTTTAAACCATGGTTTAAACTGTCAAAAACTGTCACATGTCAAAAACCTGCCAACCCTGGCCAGGTCATGTCAAATTATAATGAAAATTCGTTGATAAAGATATCGACGAATTTCCAGTACTCTTTAAAATACTATTAGTTTTTAATGAATTTTGTCACAACATGGAAAATTTTATTGTACATAGTGAACCAGATTTATATTTTAAACTTTGTCTCAGTTCCAAATATAAATGATACATCAGCCCTGTTGGTTTTACATGTCTTAAAAACCTACCATTTTTAGAAATAAAAAATGATCATATTATTCATTTTTATTGCTTGTTAGTACCGAGGCTTCTTCGAGGTTTTGGACCACAAATCTTATCTTTTTTATCACTTTTCAGTTAAGGCAAGAATTGAAGTTGAACTGGTCAATATTCTACAAAGCCATTTTAAAGCGTTTCGGATAGAATTTATCTATTGCTTGTATATTTTACAAATGACTAACATAAAAACTACATAAAACAATTGGTATTATCCCAATACGCGATCTACTGATATAGTAACTTTACAGATGAATAGGTGAAGTTACTATATTATAGTATGGTGGAGTATACCAGTAAAATCATCAGGGCAGTGGCACTTAACCTTAAAAAAAAAAAAACATTAGTGTAGGGTATACCAGACAGTCATATTACCCTTAAAACAAATAAAAATTCAAGTAATAAAAAATTAATATCTATTACACACGATCACATATTGAAATAACACCAAAAACTTCATGATCTGTCATAACAATTACAAACAAGAAAAATCCTGATTATTGCAAGAGTTGGGAGTTAGTTGGTACAGTAATTCTATTCATCTTGTACTTCAAAGCAATCATATAAGCATGTTGCTTAAGTTTTGCATTTATTTATCCTTACATTTATAACAAGACACATATCACATATTTAATGAGAAACTTAAAAAATGGAAAAATACTTGTTAAATCCAAATTCCAGGTTAGTACAGAAAATGCTAAGATAAAAAAACTCATATCTTTATTGAGAAGTGAAGCCAAAATATATTATATAATATTAATTGTATCCTTTGGAAAAATTCGTTCATTTTTCATCAGACAGAAATCAAGCTCTTTTTTTATCCATTCTAACAGACATTACTTTCTATAATTTTGTTATGCTGTTGAAGTGTGACTGGAAGGGTACTGGATCAAGCTCTGTCCACGGAGTCTGAAAGAGGTCAAAATTATGTGGCATCTTGCCAAGGCCATTTAAAAATAGGCTACATGCCTCGCGGTGGTTGGGTACAGGGTTCCAACGGGTCTTGAAAATTTTTAAAAGTGGTAACAAAAATTAAACAAATGTCAATAATTTAATTTCTGTGTAACTACCACAAAAAATTGTTTTCCAAAGTATATATGTATGAAAATTCCAGCTTCTAAACCACTTAACAACAAAATGTGGTATGCTAATATAAGAAATATCTTCTACCATTAACTCTAATTTACTACCACTACTAAAACTTTTCAAGCACCGCGAGAACCCTGTGGCTGATGCGACTTTCTATAATGAAATTTGAAGCTTCAAATAATACGTTGGTCAAGAGGTTATAACACTTATGTTAATTTATGCAACGAGTTTCTTATTTCTCCAATTGCTCACATGAAGATGAGCAGAACAATTCTTAATAAGTGAAACCAAATCTCATTTTGTGATAGATTCAGTAAATGACAGTTTTCTATGTTACAATTTTGTCCATACAGTAAAAAAGTGACACTAAAAGAATAAAGTCTACCTGAAAAGCTGTTAAAATGCTACACTATAATAACAGCAAAAATAAAACAAAAAAAGCGTTTTTTTTTTTTCTTTCCTTAAAATGAAGTGTTGAAAAACCAATGATATTAACTTGTTTGAATGTAATTATAAAAATTAGCAGTACAAAACTCATGGTTCAGTATAAAGTAATTTAGTTTCAATTCTTAAAATTTCGCTTTTCCACTTGTTTTCCAGAACAAAAGTGAGCTAGCTGTGTGCAAGTTTTAGAACTTAACAAAAATGCATAAAAACATATTTCTAATAATGCATAGTAGAAAAATATGATTTTGTATTATTCATTATTAAATCAATTCTAATTCTAAAAGCAGAAAAACAGTTTGTCGAAAAAAATATTTCCTAAAAAATACTTTGCTCAATATTTGGCCTAACATTCGGCCAACTGGGCATTCATTAAAACGGCCGAATAGGGAATAATAGCCGAATACTCATTACATCCTAGTTATACTCTCAAAATTATTTTTGTTAAATCAAAGAGAACCTGGAAAAAAATATAGTACAAACTAATTTATAATATTGACAAAACAAAAGCCTTTGCTTTCTTCATTCATTTAATTCCAGAATATCCTCACTTGTGGGATAATTGCATGTGGCTCCTACTGCATTAAGCATGTTATTTGAATTAAATTACTATTGATATAAATATTAAATATAAACATATTTTTTAAAATAAATTGTATCATTCAACATCAATTCAATAGCAAAATAACCTCAATCATGTTTTTAAAAAAAACTCATTTAAAAGTTGCCAAAACTTGTAAAAAAAATTATATAAAATCAATTATCAGTAATTATACTGCTGATGCTGAGATTTTTTGTAATACTGTTTTGAAAAATATGATATTTTAAGTTATGGACTAAGTTAAATCTTATGTAACAAAAATGTTACAGGTCTTCCTCAAAGTTAACACTTAGAATTTCTTTATGTCCTTCCCCAACAAGCATAAAGCGATTGAGGAAAATTATATTAAAATTCCCCGGCTATGTACTACTTTCCCACTGAATTACATTAAGAAAACTTCAAAAAAAAATTTTTAAAAACATATTTAAAAGAAAAACATAGTTGCAAGAGAATAATGTCCATGTTAGGAATATTGTTTAGGTATAATTAATTTTTGGTTAACTGCAAAAAGTTTATCTGGTCTGTAAAGTGTTTACTCTATAATGCAATTCCTTTGAAAGGAATCCTGCAGTTCAGTTCAGTTTTCTTCCTTGTAACATCTTGCTAATCAAGACAATGAAATAAAAAGTGAATTTTTAACCAAGTGTCATAAGTTCTGATTTCTACTAAAGTCATCGAACGCCATTTTTCTTGCTTTCTTGTATATTGCATTCACTGTTGTGATTCTCTTAATGTTCTAATCATAAGCTTAAGCTTTCATTAAACAAATAAGAAAAAGGTGTATTTTAACACTAAAAAATAAAAACTATTGATACTTTTTTGCGTAGAAAAGGAAATAATATGTAACTATAATAAAAACACTTAAAAAAATATTTCATTGTGCTTTTCTGATCATTTTTGCAGGTAATCACTGAAATGACCTGCTTTTGTTGCATCCCCAACCAAAATGGATAATTTAAGATACTGTACATTGAGGATTCAGAGTTCTAATTCTTTTATGAAGTTTTCAAGAACAGTCAATGTTATGCAATTTTTTAAGATTTTTAAATCTCCTATAAGGAAAACAGAATAAATTTAATTTATATTTTTTTCAATCATTGAATAATAAAAAAATTATAATTTTTGGATCTTAAAACGATTTATTTAAAAGTTAGCATTTATGCTAAATTAAATCTAAAAAAAGATCTGGTTCTCAAAAAGTAATTCAGTGATTAACTATCCACAATAATTTATTAACTCAACAAAAGTTATATACACATGATTAATTAACAAAATCAATTCTTCTTCTTCTTAGATACTCTGGCTTTTCTCTTTAGACCAATAACAGCTCCTTTCTTGGCACCTTTTACAATGCTCTGATATTGTCCTTTTAGTTTTACTTTTTTCCTACAAAACATTCAAATAAATTAATGACAGACAAACCAATAAATCAAAATTAATTTAAATAGACGAATATAATATTAGAATGCAATTAACTAACAATACCTCTTATTTAAAGCTTGTCTGTTGAAAGGAACATATGCATAAGGTTCCAGTTTACCTTTTTTAACATCACCACCAGCTTTCTAAAAAGATTTATAAGACAATCCTTAGTTGTATTAAATATGAATACATTTTTGTTGTTAAAAGAAATCTTTTAGCCATGTATTTAGTTCTAAATAATAAAGCATTTTTAATTTTGCACCATATATTTTAATGAATATTGATTTAATTCTAAATTTGAATGTTTACTATAATGATTATTTTTAAATACAGTAATAAAAGTACAGCACAGTGATAGTAGAAGTACAGTAATATGAATGAATATCCAGTGGCAGAGTTTTTTCTGACTTTCTGCAACCAACATCTCTAGTACTAACACCTTTTAACAAGATATTTTTATTAGTAATAAATATATATGTTATATGTTACTAATTAATAATAACAGAAGCAATGTGACTTTAAAAAAAAAAGATTTACATTTTTTTTATCAACCTATAAAAGAATGAATATCCTAATACTATGGGCAATATTCTCACATTTTTTAGGGGAAATAAAACAACATTTATTTGCATTTAATTTTGTAAGTGGTCATTACATTAATTTTAAAAACATTAAAAATCATGAAATCCATGGTAGTTAGGGAAAAAAAGATCAATGACAAAACCAAACAAATTGGGATCATAAAAAAGGGTTACTTAAATGCGTATTTTGAGATTCAGGTGTAATATACATTGTACTAAAAATATCAGATTTTAAAAACTACATGGAAATGCATAGCAATAATTGCCAAAAATAAATTGAAAAAATCAATAGAATCATTGCACTAGAAAGTAAATACACTAATGTGCAATTCGAATTTCCCATATTGTATGAAATATATCAGGATCCTTAAAAAATATGCGAAAGTCAATAGCAATAACTGCTGAAAAAACAATGAAAAAGTATTGGATTTACGATACTAACAGCGTAAATTAAATGCATGAAAAAGTAATTATTTAAAATAGCAATTCAAATTTCATGTGACGCAAGAATTTAAAATGAAAAACTTTAGAAATTTAACTATTAAGAAATAAGTAGCAACAATTGCCTAAATTTCCAATAAGCCATGGAATCATCAGATTAAAAAAGAATAGCTAATCATTGCATTAGAAAGTAAATACATTAATGTGCGATTCGAATTTTCTATATTGTATGAAAAATATCAGGACCTTTAAAATTTATTTGAAAGTCAAAAGCAATAACTGCTGAAAAAACTACAAAAAGCTATTGGATCTACGACACTAATGGCGTAAATTAAGCGTGCTAAAAAGTTATTATTTAAAAGCGCAATTCAAATTTCATGTGTTGAAGAATTTAATTTGAAAAACGGTAGAAATTTAATAACCATGATGAAATAAGTAGCAATAATTGCCTTAAATTCAAATAAACCATGGAATCATTAGATTAAAAAGAAGTTTAATAATCAAATGTGCCATTTGAAATTCGTTTGGCATTAAAAAAAAAAATTTGAATTTAAAATGCCAACAGAAAATTTGCAGCAATAAATGCCAAAAAAAATATTAAACATAAATTGTAACTGATGAAGTTAAGACTTAAATCCTAATTTTCACAAGCGTAATTTAATATCATATTAAAACATTAATGTATTCATGCAAAAATAGCTAGAGACAATATTTATCATTGTATTAGAATAATATTATTCAAAAAAACTTACTTTTGCTTTAAATTCCTCACCAAAACGTTTCTTTTTAGATTTTGGTTCAAGTGTACGATGAATTCCTCTTTTCACTCCTAGAAATTTAAATAAAACTTTAAATTGACGTGTCAAATGATATTAGATGCTGGATAAAATGTGGATTCAAATGTCATCATAAAATATTCTAAAATTGAAGAATTCCAAATTCTTTAGATGAGGGTTAAGAGCATTTTTTGTGGGACTCAGTAGATGGGAATGAAGTAGAATACATTGCAGAGTGGGGTCCGAATGACAACTCTGCTAATGTTAATGGATCCTTAGTAGCTTTGCGATCTGTTCAGGGCCGGCTTATGCATGTCGCGGCCCCTAGGCAATGCTCGTCTCGCCCCCCCTCCAATTTCCTAATATATTTTTTCGCTAACACAACACTTTATTCATAATTACGCTGTTTTTTACTACATGGGTATATTATCACATTATTCAATAAAAATATTGAATCAAACGAAAAGAATATAAGTGATTAATATATGCATTTAAAAAAAATCATACAATAAGCTTAAATATTAATTCTTCTAACTTTTTTTGTTACAAAATCGTTCAAGACATCCTGAAAGATAACCTTTTCCAATACATCATTTTCAATTGCCATTATGGCCAATGAATTTAAAAGGTTTTGAGACATAGTTGAACGAAGACAGTTTTTAATTAATTTCAATTTGGAAAATTTTCGTTCACCAGTGGCGTTTGTAATCATTAGACTTCTATATATTTGCAAAGCTGTCATTACATTCGGGAAAGTTGATTGTGCCATGTTACCAATAGTCAGTTTGTAAGACTCTTCGGCAGGCACAATTTTTTTCCCGGCGTCTTCTAATTGTAAGATGAAGTATTTACACTGCACCATTTCGTCTATAAACTCAGGCTATCGTCTATGAAAATGGGTAAGTCCTCCAAATAATTTTCCTTAAACTTTGTGCAAGCCTGTTTAATTTCAGCATCGGATTTTGACACAATACAACGTATGTATTTAGCGGATCGGGGAATTCCCCAGTCTTGCGACGAAAGAACTAGTACTGCCAACCTTATTTTTACATACTCTTTGGTAGCTTGACCATAGAATATACATACCTATGGTAGGTACCAGAACAGTAAGTGTGCATTCACAACGTAGAATTTTGCGCGTTTTTCAAGCGTGTTGTGTTAAAAAAAGCTGCTCTTGCTGTATAGTCATCTGATTAGTCTGCGTTAAAATTACCGCGATAAAATTGCTTGCGATTAAATTACTGCATTATATATGAACTAACTACCATAATATTAATATCTAATTTGGAATGCGTTCAGAAATGTACTAAAATAGCGTCGATGTAATGTACAGAGCAAGACAATCGTCATTGAAATTTCAAATTAAATTTTTACTGTTTAAGAAACATTGTCAATTTTTTTCTCTGTAGCACAGGGCCCCTGAACGTGGCGGGGCCCCTAGGCAGTTGCCTACAGTGCCTAATGGATAAAACGGCCCTGGATCTGTTTGAAGCTTTTAAATTTATATTTACTTATTATTTAGAAATAATACAGTCAAGAACATGCAGCTCCATGTACGTGTACCTTGGTACAAATGGCGAAATTTATGACATTGTAGTAATCAAGCGAAATCTTATAGAATTATGTGCACTTAATTTTATACCTCTTAAGTAGCATTTTCATGTATTTTATTTAATTATTTTATCTTAAGGTACATGGATATGTTTAATAACCTTAACTTTTGTGTTTTTTTCCCATAATTTTGAAATTTTAACCCCAAGAATTAAATATTATTTTTATAATTAATGTTAAATTCTTTTAAATATTTATTTATTTTAAGTAGTTTGCATAATTAAAATAGTTTTGAAACTGATATTTAATGCATTATTGCATTGTACTTAACAAAACTTCAGATTTTTTTTAAAAAATTTCTTCTAAATAATTATTAAATTTATTTATTATTGTATTTAAACAGACCAACGCCTGATGGCTGAGCGGTAGCGCTTCGCGTTGATGTGCCACAGGTCCCTGGTTCGATCTTTGGGCCGAGCAAGGTTGACTCAGACTTTTATCCCTTCAGTGGGTTGATAAAATGAATACCAAGCATGCTTGGGAGCTAAACACTGGGGGTTCCTCGTTGGGCTGACCACTCAATCGGAACATCTGAGCCCAAAGGTCAAGAAAACTGAAATGGGCACAGTAGGCCTTGGCCATCTATGGGTTGTGGCGTCATTGAGTTTAGTTCATTTAAATAGACCATAATATAACAATATGCATGCTTGTTCTTACTTTAGGTGCAAAGTAACATTTGAAATATTTATACTTTTTACTTGGTTAAAACCTGAGGTCCACACATGTATACCTAAAATTATTAGCCCCTTGGCAATATAATTCATATTTGGTTTATACTTGACTTATGGCAGTAAATTAGAAATTTGAAACTGTATATATATATTGTTAAAACAAACTCGAACACTTAAACTGTATTACCTTCTGTTTTAGATTTAGACAAATCCTGTTCATCATCACTATCTTCAAATTTTCTTTTACTATTCTAAAGGGAAAAATAAAACACAAAAGATAAAGTGTTGCATCATAATATATGGTGATACAGAATTTATTATCAGAAAAATATCCAAATTTTCATTTTAATTTAGAGAAAAACATTTTTTTTTCTTTTTTTTAAATTTTTTTACTACAGCTTTTCATTCACTTTACCACAGATTTAACCATTTTTTTAAGGGAATAAAACTTTCTTAAAACAAAAAAGATTATGCAAAGTAGTGTATTAAAAGAGTAAAATTATTGATACAGCCAGCCATGACATATCTTACTATAGATGAAGAATGTAAATTGTATTGCAAACACAATTTTAATCACAAAAGCTTAACCGATAAAATAGTTATATTTAAGATCATTTGATACAAGAAATACTTTATCTTCATGAGACCAAATTCAGTTTTAGGTAAATATTTATTTCTACTAACTACACCAGAGTAGATAGTTAAAAATTATTTATTATAATAAATTTTAAAGGTATTTACTTGGCTATAACATTGGCTACTTCCTACAATCTATTTTGACATTTATTCTTTTTTAGATTTGTTATAGAATTTTACCTTTCTTTTGACCAAATAAATGCCAGATTTCCTGACTTTCCTGAATCACTATTTTTTTTTTTTTTTGCAGTGTATGCAAATTTTTATTGATAAAAACAAAGTTTCATAAGAACTTACAACTATGCTATATACTATAATAATATTAAAACTATAAAATATTTAAAGGAGTATAACCATTTTAACATCTGAATTCTAAATCACAATTACATACTTGGCAACTTATAAAAACACTGGCACCAGTCAAACTTTTTGCGAAGAATTTAACGAAGTATAATAAAATAAATTGAAAAGTAACACTACATTACAAATAAATTATTAATACATCATGTGATTGCATGCAATGTTATTAAAGTAAAGAAGCAAATTCTCTTCAATCTGTTTATAAATTTTAGTTATTATGTTTAGTCATTTATAAAATTTCCAGAATTATCCAAAAGCACCTCAATAATTTCAATTTTAGTAACACAATGTTTATCTTAAATTTTATTTCGCACATAAGATCCTTTTTAAATTCAATGTTTAGCAGATAACTAAGACTTACCAAGCTTTAAATTCTTAGAAACAAAAATAACTTTGTCACAAAAGTTAAGAGTAGAAATTCATTATTTGTTGAAACTTCTATTGTTTTATCATATTTATAGCCAATATTTAACTAATAAATTTGTGCACTAAAAATCATTAACTAAAAATAATATCATAATGATGCTATTTAAAAAAAAATACTACATGCAAAAAAAGTGTTTCATTAAAAGTCTTTAAAATCAGCAGCATATTAAGAAGCTAGAGCTAAATTTAAAGATTCTGCAGTGGCTTTTTTTATCTTAATAGAAAAAGAAGATCTGGATTTCAGAAGATCTGGGTTTGAAATGTTTGATTATACATTATAAGCGATACATTATAATTGCAGAAGATAGAAACGAGCAAAATCATTATGCTTACCTTAACTAATTTTTCAAATGATGGAGCATCTTTTTCTTTTTTCTCTTCTGTAAGAGCTAAAAAATAAATAAATATATATATTATAATAAATGCAAAGATTGCTTACTCATCTAACACATCAGGATAAAATTTACAGAAATATTATTTGAACCAGAAAGATAAACTTTCTAGTGTATAAATATATTTATACACGAAAATTATAACTTCATATAAATTATTTCTTACTACAATGGAATATCTAAAGTTCATGTTGTCAGAAATCTATTAAAGTGATGTTCTAAAAAATAATTATCCAGAACATGCTAGATTTGTTAGTATACATGCATAAGTCAAATAATTTTTGCTTATTTACAAGCCACATTGCGCTGTCAGTTAGTACTTCACAAAATCGCTGTCCCACATTGACCCTGCTGCTTTAAGCACTATGACATTAAAACTTAGTTTTTCCTCACACTCTTTACTAGAATATCACACAATTTTCTTCATACTAAGTATGGAGAGAAAAATTTTAACAATAATAAATAATAAACAAAAGTACAAATGCTAAATAATTATATTGCAAATTGTTTAATTTTTCTTATCATTAAGTTACTGTAAAGATAAGTTTTATTTAGTTTTTTTTGGTTTTATTTAGTTTTATTTAGTTAGTAGTAAAGATAAGTTTTATTTAGTTCTACGAATAAAAATATTGTAAAATTTAAGGGGGTAAATAATTTTGTTAGCAATGTTTCCAAGATTTCGAGAATTACATTTTTTATTTACCGTATCATTTTAATTTTTACTTTTTGTGATCATGTTCAAGTGAGTTGAAAGTCATAAACATTTTATTGGTAAATACTGTAGTGAATATTTTTATAACCTGTGAAATTTACTTGTAAAACTAAGGAGTATTCTGATAAGTTTCTTATCAGTGGAATTTACACGTCACATTTAAAACTACAGAAAAAATACTTTTTTACTCAATTTTCAAGTTGAGGATAAAAGGATATTTTAAAAACGTTAAGATGAAACTGAAGTTTTAAAGAATGATAAAATTAAAATTTTGTAATGCCTAAATAAAATATAGGAATTAAATATACTTTAAATATTTTACGTTACAATTTAAAATAAAATAGTTGACACATAAGTAGAGTTTATTTTTCTTTGGAAGAACATATTTTAAAAGTTAAATCCATGGAATTTAAAATTTTATCTATTTTCGTTATTGATAACAAAAATTAGAAAATCAACGAGAAAATTATTCTCTTAAGAAAATTTCTACTGGGACATTTCTTTAAAGTAATTGATAATGTCAGAAACATTTGAAAACACAAAAAATCTAACAAAATATGAAACTATATAAATTGATAGTTGATGGATTGACAAGCAACTAAATAGAAATAAAAACTTACTTTTTGATTTTTTATCTACATCTTCTATAATTAGTCTGCCATCATCAGCAATAGGGAAAGATGTCTTTATTTTTTTAGAAGAAGCATCTTCTTTGATAGGCTTTGAAGCTTAAAAAGATTAACAAAATATTTAGAACTAACAGAAAGTTATTCAGAGAAAATTTCATATTAGCAAAAGCAACAAAAATGATATTTAGGTAAATGCTCAATAAAGTTGCGAAATTATAAACAAATTCTTACTGAGTTTTTGACTAGCAGTTGGATCCATAAAATCAACAATATCATCTTCATCTCGCTCTTCCAGATAAGTTCCTTTGTTCTTTTTTCTTTTGGGCTCTTTCACTTTTGGAATTAAATTATAATCTTCAATTTCCTCATCAGAGTCATCTAATATTGCATCAAAACTGAAATAAAATATAATAGAAAGAAGAATATATTATTCAGAGTTTATGTGAAAAAACTCTGCTAACCTTTCTCTAACTATTTGAGGGTGTTTTTACCAAACTAGTAACTGATTTTTTATTATTAATTTTTTATTATTTGTCCTTTTTTTCAGTCTTATTCATCTATATAAAATATATATTAAAACACTTTAACTTGATATCGAAGTTGAAAATAAACAATTTAGGAAAAAAATTATTTCAAGATTAAACTTAACATAAGTAAAAAGATAGCAGATAGATAGCACATATAATAGATGATTCACACATTTTATTTAATATTTTCTTCTTAATAATTGCAGATGAAAGGTAGCTGTAAAAGTAATTTTTTGTTACTGTGGAAAACATTTGCTGTCAATTAGCAGAAATGTCTATAAAGAAATAGTAGCACTGTCTATTTTAATACTGAAAACAAAAACAAACATTTTTGTTTTTGATGGCCCAATATTTTCTAATAAATGATAAGCAACCTTTTGATAAAACATTTTTTTAAGAAACTATTAATTAACTTTTATATAATTTAATAAACATAAACATGTTAAGATGGACAAAAACTAATATGATACTTGTTTATTGATATAAATTGAACAAAAAAATTAACTTCAGGAAATTTTCAGCTTCAGGATTGGTATGATTGTAATTTAAATTATTTAATTCGTATTAAAAAAATTCTTTGATTATAGTCAAAAATATTTTTTAGTAGAATAAATTAACATTTTCTAATTCTTCTTTCATATTCATTTTTTTCAAGTCTCATTTAATTAATAATGAAAGCTCTATCCATAGAAATAATGAGAGGGTAATGTGTGCAAATGATTTATAAAATGCTCTTAAAATATTTAAAAAAAATTTGTTAAAAATTAAAACAAAAATTTAAAAAAGCCTGAAAACAAAATAAGGAAAAGATATAAGCTCATTGTCAGCTCACACAATTATATTTACAAAAAAGAACGCTTTCTAATTAATATAGCCAAAGTAAAATATACCAACACATTCTGTACAACATACAGTACAGAACCCGCTATCCGGAAATCAGAAAACCGGAACGAAATTCGATAAATTTTACGCCATTTTTTTTAAGAAGTTGTTTTTTTCCTCATAAGATTTTAGGATTTTTCTTTCTTTTTTGAAAGATGTTTACCTTATCGTCATTTTGGAAATAATCATCAGTGTATTACTTCATCGTTTTTTTTTTTCTTTTTAAGATTATTTTCAAATATTTCTTCTTTTTTTTTTTAGTTGGGTTTAACACTAAAAAAACGGCTTTTTGTAGCAATTCAGAAAACCAGAAAAATCAGTTATCCGGAATAGCGATGGTCCCGATCGGTTCCCTACTATTATTATGCATGTAAGGGGAGACTCCATTCAGATGTTTTTATCCTATATTAGTCTCATATAACTTAGCGAATCTATTTTTGATGGTCAAATGTTTCGTTTAAGTATATTTTCAATTTTTAATGGTCATACTTCGATTTTTCATTAGTAATCTGTCACATTTTGAAAACAGTTCTATCAGTTTTGTTCAAATTTTGCCGTTTTAAATTGCTTAGTCTTAAAGAATTCGGTGAAAGTTAAATTTACTTTTAAAGTGCTCAAACCTTTGACGTTTTTCTTGTTTAAAATATTTTAACAATATTTTCCAAATTAAGGTTACAGCTAATATTTTATGGATTAAAAATCTGGATTTTTTTTCAAAGGTCTGTTTAATCAGAGAAAGTGAATATTAGTGTCTGATTTTGTAACTTAAAATGTCATCTGTTCTAACTAATTAGGATCATTCAAGGTATCTTTCAATCATTAAGATTGCATGTAAAGCAGATGGAAATCTACCTTTTATATTAAAAGTTAGTTAAATGTTCCGTTTTTTTTTTTTTTTTTTTTTTGCACTCTACATACATTTCGTTAAAAAGTGCTAATTTTTTGTCAAAAAAGTAACATTTATTATTATTATTTAGGTTAATAGTTCCAGGGTGCGTAGCATTTTTAAAAAGTGCTTAAAGGTGCTTATTTTCGATTTTCGTTTTTTAAAAGCCCTTAAAGGTGCTTTTTTCATAGGGTGTTTTTAAAAGGTGCTTAACTTTCCCTTTTTCTAAATGAGATTTTTCCTTTACTATGTTGGTTTTCCCTTCGAATTATGCAAAACGACACAGTTCATATTGTTCAATTCAATGTTTTTGCAATGAATTCAATCCCAATCTATTTCGGCTTATTGTCAGTCCGTCGCGTATGAAAACACCATTCGTTTTACCCGATTCAAAATTTCATGATTGTCAAAAAATGTGCCAAAAGGTTTTTTTTTTTTGACATGATGGTTAAAGCAAGATAAAACCGTCAATGGTTAAAAACTTTCCAACCCTGCTTAATTAATGATATTTTTTTAAAGTGCTTAACAATATTTTTTGAGTGCTTGAGAAGTGCTTAAAAGGTGCTTATTTTTTGTTGAATAATTTGGGTTATGCACCCTGATTCTTATTTTTATTATTACTAAAATCTTTTATGTATTATGCTTTTATTGGTCAATAATATTTCTAATAGCTGCATGAGGATTGTTCCAAAATTGAAAAGAAAACAAATCACTTTATCTATGATAGGTTACTCCATTCTAATATTAAATAAGTACTTTTGTTTTGAATTAGTTTATATTTAATTGTATTCTAATGTGGCAAATTATTAGAATGTACTGATAATGATTTAAGCATGTAGACACATACTTCATGTTAACATAAAGTTATACAATTATTATTTTTCTTTTTAAATTAGGGCTTGTGAAGAAGGTCAAAAAGAAATTGTAAAATTGCTTCTTGAAAATGGTGCTGATGGCAGAATTCATCCAATAACTAAATATTCTCCTCTGTACATTGCTTGTTACTATGGAAGGAAAGATATCGCTGAAATTATAATCAAAGTAAGAGAAACAATTAATGTTAGTTATATTAAATGATCATTTCTTGATTTTATTCATTATTTTTGGTGCTCAATTTTTTATTTATAAAAGTTTAAATAGTGAAAGTTTTATCTAGAGGATCACAAATGTGTGGGGAATTAAATTTTAGCTGTGACAACCTTCATTTATCAAAAGGTACCTCAAGATAGAATCAAGTCATATCTTATATACTAGTGAATTGGTATTCAATATTTATAGTGGTAGATTCAAATGAACATGTCTTATATACTAAGGAATTGGTATTTAATATTATAGTGGTAGATATATGCCACATTACTCCCCTTCCAGAATTTTATCTATGATAGAATTCGATGAACTGATTCCCCTAGTTGATTCATGCTATTTTTTTTTTCTTCATTTCATTTAGCTCATTGTAGTATATTATTTCTTTTATATCATTTCGCTCATAATTCTTTTCCTGTTTTTATAGCATTTCGTTAATTTTTTCCCTTCATTTTTGTTTATTGACCAGGAGACTTTATTTACCTCACCGGAATTTTTCTTCTTCTTTTTTTTCTTTTTTTGTTTTTTGCTCTTTCTTTGAGCAGTATATTTTAAGCAAATCAACTGTTTAATGTGGATTATCCATCAGTATTGGCATGTCCGCATGTCACCAATGTGGGGATTTAATCTTTAGACTATGTCAACCCTTCATCTATCAAAAGATACCTCAAGTGGATTCAAGTTAACATGTCTTATATACTCAGGAATTGGTATTTAATATTTATAGTGGTAGATATACGCCACAAATGAACTACAATGAATATCAATAATAAACAGTATAATACCAATTATAAAGTAGAAAAATATATTATTCAGCATTATTGAAGTGGAGGGTTGGACATAGGTTTTATGGTCTGGGTCAAATGTCGTTGCAAATCACTTTTTCAAAACTCAAAAAGTTTTAATATTGTGTAAGCTCTTTGAAGAAACAATAGTTAACAATTTGATTCTCAAAATATCAATTCTTATAAAAACTAAGTGGCTCCATACCTTTCTCGCTTCTTACAATCATCTCCATAATTCATTATTGTTTTTCTTCCTTAAAAATTGGTGTTTTTTCACAAGAACAAATTTTTTATAAGCTATACAAACTATAGTTGGTGCAAGCCGGATGCGGAATTCGTATTGACCAGCCATCGCTGGGATTAGAAATTGGCTCACCCTATTGGAAGACGAACGCTCTATCTTCTAAGCCGTCACGGCTCAAATAGGAATATTGAAAACAATTTGCGTTAATGACACAAATGAAAATGGCTCTTTCAGCTTGTTGAATTTTATTCTGTAAACGCATGTCAGCAAGTGGCAAATCAGTTTTAAGATTATTTCCAAATATATATATATTTTTAGTTGGGTTTAACAATTAAAAAAAAAACGGTTTTTTGTAGTGATTCAGATAATTGGAAAAATCAGTTATTCGGAATAGCAATGGTCCCAATTGTTCCGGATAATCGGTTCTCTACTGTACATACATATACATCAACACATATATCAAAGCAAAATATAATATGTGAGGAGCACCAAAAAAATTGAAATGAAAACAAAACATAGTACGCAAAAAATACAAAATTAAACATATCAAACAAAAAAAATAATAATAAAATACATAAATTCAAGGAAAATACAGAATAAAACATAAAATTTAACATATAAAGCGAGAAGCTAATTCAAATGTCTTTCCACTTACCGGCATCTTGCAAAAATGATTTCAAATATTATCGTAACAAGTTTGCCAGATTACAAAATATGAAAATAAAAGCGTAAATAGAAGATAGTGGGATGTATTCTTACTCTAGTACAGAACCACATAGTACAGTACTGCACATTCTTACTCTAGTACAGAACCACATAATTGATAAATCAAATGTATTACTGTTCTTTACTACAGTAAGAATGTGCTATAAAATACATCCCACTATCTTTTATTTATGTTTTTATTTTTTTTAAATTTTAAACATTTCTAGACACATTTTATTTATTAATGATTTTTCTTTTTCTCTGTTGAATTAACTTAAATGTATTTTCTGATTCTATATGTATTTTAAAATGTATATAAGAATAAAAGGAAAGCAAAGTAAACATACTCTTTTGTATTCTGATCAAACATTTCCTCATCAGATTCTGCTCCTGCCCCTTTCAAAGCTTTGTTGCGCTGTCTGCGAACTTCTAATTTTCTAATGTTTCTTAACTGTTTCTGGGATTTTTCAGAAGCCAATTTAAATATCATTTCATATCTAGAGAAGTAAAAAGAAAATTTTATTATGACTAAATATTAAAAATAAAAAAAGAAATATGGAATAAAAATAGAAAAAATTACCCAAATTTTCGAACAAATCTTGTAAGTAATTCTTTAGCTGTAAACCTGAAGTGTCTTTGTTGATCATCAGCAATATTAGTCAAACCTTTCACCTACAAATATAAAATAATTTTCAAAAAACTAGTTAATCAAATCAGTTTCAAAAATTTAAGAATAAAGCATAATCTAACCTTCCTTTACTTAATAAAAAAATTCAAAAAGTTTCACAAATTGATATGTTTACAAAAGCAATAGGTATAAATGTGTTTCCTAATCTGGGTGATGATAATGGGGCACAATTCGAAAACGGTGTTTAGGTTTTACCTCATCTCTCAGTCTCTATTCTGGCTGGGCAAACATCCAATATTATAAACAACTTAAGTCTGCCATGTTAGCAGATCTGATTTTATTGCATTTTACAGTTATTCTTCTTAAAATCTATGATTACAATTTTAGAGAACATTTTAGTTTTGTAGTATTAGGAGCACAAGAATTTTAGATAAGTTAAGTGAGAGATAGCATAGTTAAAAAGCATAGAAACACTGCTATAAAATAATACGCACTACTGATTATTAGCTTAAAGTTATGCTCTTTAGGCCTAAAATTATTAAAATATTTGTTTAATGAATAGTATCCAGAATTGAAGTTTTCTTACTATTTTAATGCCAGGCAGAAAATATTAAAAATAACAACACAAATATATTTTCATTAAACAATGTCACAAAATGCTTAGTTATTTTTACTTAATGTAAAGAGAAAGAGAGAGAGAGAAAAAAAAAACTTGGTCACTTTTAAGGAAACTAAATACTTTAAATTATAATAGTGTAGTAATAATAGGTTAGTTGAAGTTCATTTTACAACTAACCTATTACTAAGTTATAAAAAAAATTTATAGCTGAACTTTTCAAGTTCTGGAATTTATATTAACCTAATTTAACTTAGATACTTCATGCCTAACTGCATTGTGATTACTTTAAATGAATTTTTTATAAAACAGAAAATAATAAATGTAAACAAAACAGTATGTGTAGAATGAATAAAGTTATTGCTTTAAAATTTAAAAAGAAAAATTATTCATAAAATTTACTATTAATTTTTAAAACAGCAATTGAATTGGATTTATTTGCTTATTTTTACAATTAAATATATATAACTTCATAAAAATTAAGAATCTAGCTTACCAAAATTTCCACATGTTGTGCTAATATCATTGTATCCACTTTACTAACTATGATTTTTAAGACAGATAATACAGAATCTAACACTTCACGACATGATATTTTAAGCAACTCACACAAATTTTCAATCAAAAGGTGGACCAAATTTAACTCCATATCAGCTAGAATATAAAAAAAAACATACATATTCCAATATATTAATTAAATAAAAATGCACCATTTGTTCATAAAGTTCTTGATTTGCACATAATTGTGCTGAACTACCTATTCATTCATAATTTTTAAATCAATAACAGTTTGTCTAAACAATTTCTGATATTTTTAAAATGTTAACATTTTTTTCAGAAAATCAAAAGGAAAACAAAGAATGGCTATTAATATGTTTTCATAAAATATTATATTATAAAAAAGTAAAAGCTCGATTTAATGAGTCTAGGATATTACAAAAAACATTATATAGTGACAAATTTCCAAATCAACATCTCAGTGCTAATATTAAAGATACAAAAAATTTTAATTTATAACTGTTAAAAATACTAGTCTTTTGAAATTACAAATATTTTTTGAGGAATTAAATTTTTCTGCAATTTAAGTGAGCAACATTAGATAAAAAATGTAAATGTAAATATGTCTATTTTATTTTTTAATCATTTTATTGCAATTTTAACATTAAATATATGCCAAAATATGTAAAATAATACATATGTAAAGTAACATTCAACATAAAATATTAAAACAAGCTTTCTATTATCTCAATATAATCTGCTATTAGAATTGTATATAAAATTGTATACTTTTACTGAATATAAAATAGTTCTCATGCAAAAAAAAAAAAGTATAAAAGAATTCTCCACAAACCCATAAATTCATAAATGATATTGCCAATAGAAAGTATTGTGGCACTCATCATATGAGGATCTCCTCTTAAGCCAGCCAGAAGAAGAGCCAAATATTGTTTTAAACCCTCTAAAAAATAAAAGTTTCAATCTAAATAATGAAACATTAAAAACTAATTATGTAAAAGCAGTATAATAATGGTATGCATCTTTAGATAGACCATAATTATATATTAATCTGCATAAGAAAATAAAAATTAATTAAGGAATATTTTAAAAAATTAATAATTATGCTACTATTTATAACAGCATTAAGCTATAAAGCAATATATGTTTCACACAAAATGTTACAAGATTATCAAAAACTTTGCACAACATTTTTTTTCACGCTTTTAAACTTATCTTAACAGCAATCAAACCCAAGAAAACATAACGCTCTTCCTGTAAAAAAGTAAAAGTTAAATTAAACATGCATTAGGAAATGCTTTTTTTTTTTTTTTGACAAAAGCCAGAAACAGATTGAGCTAGTGGAACAGCAATTACAATTAATTTAACTGACACCTGATACAACAAAAAAAATTTATAAAAACATTAATTTCAGTATTCAATAAACACTTATTATCGAATCATTAACAGCATTTAAAAGTTCTTATTTATAATACAAATTATTTGAAGAAAAAAAGTAAATTATATTTTGCTTAATTACAAAAAAATATCAAATGTTATGTTTTCGAATGAATAAATTATGTAGAAAATGTAACGCGCATACACTTAAAAAAAATAAAAAAAATATTTTGATCATCTGAAATAACTGGGATTTTTTCATACAAACTAGGTGTACCACCATAATTCTTCACATTTTACTAATCACACATTCAATTCCAACACACTTTTTTAATGTTTAATGGTAACAAACTTCACTATCAAAATTTTGACAGCATTTAATGTTTGCTAAATGTTTATATATATATAATGTATATCCTTAAGTATAAGTCAATCCATACTTTTGATTATAAGATAACGTACTTCTGATATGACAGGTGTAAAAGTCGACCACTAAAAATCGATATAGAAAAAATTCTAAAATTAAAAAATACAAAAAAATTTATTAAGTCTAAAAAACTTTTTCGAGTGAAAAGTATTTTATACTGCTCTCTCTGGATATTATATATTTTCCCTCAAATAACTACATTGCTATCATTGTTCATAATGTATCGATCTACTTCATAATGTAGATTGATATAAACTAAGACTGAAATCAAATTAAGAATAATTCAATTATAACTTTTTATTTTTCAGCAAAAAGCACATGTTCTGGGAATAGGTAACATTGGCATTTAATGGATTTTAAATAAAGAGAGAAAAGCAGAAAACTTAGCCCATCTTATACCATCTAACTGACTGATATTGGAAGGCAAACAACTTATTTTTGAACGAAATATTTTATAAAGTAATAGCAAATTAATCAATTAATTTTGAAGAATTTTACTTAATTCTCAAAGCGTTTAAGGTTATCAGCAAGAAAAAACTTGAGTAAGTAGTATTTTGTGAAAATCTATAACTCAGAAATTTAATGTAACAAAATGTGATCTTAATCTATTACTATTCATTTATTCTATTCATACTACTCATTTACAGGCAATTTCTAACATTAATACAAAAGAAAAAATTAAAAAAAATTTGCTCAAAAATAATAAAAAAATTATACAAATACTTTAACAGCCAATTCTCATTCAATGTAAGAAATTGATCATGCCTTTGTACATAAGTATTTAAATAATTGATTTTTTCCAAATAAAAAAAAGTTTAGTTAGAATTGCATGTCACAAAATAATAATAATAAAATGAATTAACCAGAAGATAGATACATCAAAAAGGCAATAACGCAGAACTTATTGTGAAACTTATACCTGCTCTAACATGGTTAGCAAAGGGGTCACCAGTTTATACATTTGTTGTCACTCAATTGTTTATGACCATCCGAGTAGCAAGGACAAGCTTTTTCTAGAAGGTTCTTTAGAGCTTTAGTGCAAGCCTCTTCAGCTTACCAATTATTCCCAAATGGTGTTCTTTCATAAGTTTTCAAGTGTAGGAACAAAAACAGAAGTTTGATGGTGCCAATTCAGGATTATAAGGTAGGTGGGAAATTATTGGGACTCTTAAATCACCTAAAAGTGAATCAAAACAAAGACAGTTGTCATGGCGAACCAAGAGTCAGAGCTGAAGAATTCCCTACACAACCCTCAAAAAATTCATTGGTGCCCGCCCCCAGGAAGAATCAATGTCCATTGTCAAGTCAGTCTATATCAACTACAAAATTATCATCAAAGGCTATTTTTACCATAAAAAATCTTTAAATCTTTATGGCAATCCATTGAGTGCTACATGTAGTTCAGCATAGGATACAAATATAAGCTTCATGAAAATGCCTCTTCTTACTGCCTCGATTGTATCCCTAGATTAACATGTGTTAGATGCCTGCCCCCTGTACTGATTCTGACTGGTCCAGGTAGGATAAAAAGAGTCTAAGATTCACTTTAAATTCATTAATATTACTTTCCAAGTGCACTATGTATTATATTGCAGGTAACTCTGAGCCAAGAAACTGGGAAAAACGTATGAACAAAAAATCTTTAAATGAAAATAGTGTAATTACTCGAGCCCAGATTTTGATGACCAAAATCCCTACTAATGCCCTTAAAAACGTCAAAAAATATCCTTAAAATGAAAAGAAAAAAACTTGTAATTAAACAAATACGAAAAAACGTTTGTTTACTGTAATTTCATATAGCCTACAATTGTGTCAAAAAATTTAATTAAGAGATAATGAGAGGTACTTTTCATTAGATTTTGAAATTAATATTAACAAAAAAAAGATTAAAAAAGAAAAGAAAACTGCTTTGGCTGAGGTACACTGTTGAAGAACCAAACTCTGAAACAAAGTTAAAATATGCATTTTTTAAACACACAATACTTCTGAATCATCTACAAATCAACTGAAGCCTTCTAAGTTATTTTCAAATAGAACAATCTATGGGAGTTACAAATGAGTGAAAGCTTCAAAAATTTGGTAGTGCTTCTAAAAATCTCAAAAAAAGCCATCAAGTTTTTTAAAAAAATTCCCTAAAATAAAAAATATATCCACCCTTCAAAAAAAAAGTCCTAAAAATCTTTTTAAATATATATATATATACCCGACCAGCTTAAATGTACAAAAATGCATAAGCATTTATAAAAAATAAAAGTCATCAAAATCTGAGCTTTAGTAATTACTCTCAAATAATGGATGGAAAAATACAGTGAATGAATTTTAGGAATGAATTTCTTAAAATTTAAAGAGGTTTTTTCTTCATAACTTATCAAACAATTACAAGAAAGTAATTTTTCTTTTAAAGTCATTAAGCTCGATTCTAATGCTGTAAAACATAATCATAATATAACTATTCAATTAAAGAATAATTTTAAAAAATAAAAAATTTTAAGTTATTACCTTTCATATCATCAGGATTTATTTTTTTAAAGTAATGACCAATTGCAACTAACAAGCTATATGCTGCAATTCTTGCTTTTTGAGATTTCACTTTTGTAGATAAAACAGCCTATAATTAATAAACAATATATTGTAACATAATTACCTTAAAATCAAAATAAGATTTCATAAATATTTTTTTAGAAAAAACACATACACTAAGATTTTTTTTTTTTTTTGTATAATGAAATAAAAATATTATTAAAAAAATGCTTTTGCAGTAAAATTTAAAATTAACTTATAAAATAATTTTCAAAAATCTTATTTTTTCCCTAAAACGGAATATGGAGAATTTCTCATAAATAAATGGGTCTTAATTTTGTAAAATATTGTATTACAAAATAGCAAGGTTTTCATGTCTTCAGATTAAAAAAAAAGTCACATCTGAGTTTCTAAAAATGGATAATAATAAATAATTTTAAAAAAACAATTCTAATTTAAATTTTTCAAAAAAAAAACTTATAAACTTTAAAAATTAGCACACAGTTACTTAAGAGCATAAGCAAATGATATTTTTTCGAATGAAAAGAGATGAGAGGTCATTAAATATTATCATCTTGTACCTACTCAATTCTTTTCTAAACGAGCATCACATGCACTTTGTTGTTAGTTTAGCATAATGATAAACAACAAAGAATATAAAAATGCACTAAAGAACATACATGTGAATGAAATAATATAGTATCAACACAAATGTCAAAAATAGGAATTACTATCTAAAAGTATAATAAATTTAAATGTAAGTGTTTGAGTAAAATTGATATTTTAAAGTTTATTCCAGTTAATTTTATAAAAATCATTTTAGAACAAATTAAATAAAAATAATAACAAAGTTCAAAATTTTATTTACTTCAATAAAATAAAAATAATAACAAATTTCAAATTTTTGTTTACTTTATTTAAAGTAAAAAAAGCTGATATTTCTGTGAAATTTAAAATCATAGTGAAAAAAACATAACAAAATAAAAATCATAAAAAATTTAAGTTTAAACCATAGTTTACATTATTTAAAAGAGCAAAATTAAATGTTCAAGGATATTATCTTATAAAATAAATTACAATAGTAAGCTAGCATTGTGCTTTTAACAAAAGTTAAAAAGAATATATTATTTTTGAAACAATAGAAAACTACTGAAAAGTCATTAACTTATTAGAGGAATTATAATACATTTCCTTTATATGCTCCCTAATTTAAGATATTGCTTATTTCTACTAGTTCAGATAAAAAAAATTGCTCATTTAAAAAAAAAAAATCAGTTGCTAACTGGTAGTTAATGGATTGGTAAGATTTCATTACAAATTTTAAGACTTGTTTCTTTACTATCTATGGCACAAAAATTGATGCAAAGAAATATCTGGAAGTTAATGAATGGATGAAAAGAAAGATTGCAATCTGAAACATCAACATTAATAATAAGTCTCAAAATTAGATTACTTTTATTTACTGACATTACCAAACATTCCTTAGTTCAAATGTGAAAAATACTATCACTATAAAAATAGTATAATTTACAAGATATAGTTTATAAGCATTTAGAAGAGTACAAAACGGCTATTAAAGTCATACTTTAATGGACAATGCCTAGCTTTTCGATGTAAAAACATGAAAGTTTTTTTTCCCTCTAAATTGACAGATAATTTAAGCATTGTTTTTGATAAGTTTATATCATTCAAAAATAACTTCTCAATAACTAACAGATTATCACAAATAATATATTTTTTAACTAAAATTAAAGCATTGCAATAATAATTTAGATACGGAACAAAATTTTTCAGATATTATATTTATTTTATCACTCTTTTTTCATGGATATATGGATATTAGGCAACAAGCGGACTTTATATTTCTAACAGGTTTCTTAACTAGAACATAAACACTCAGGAACTAATAATAGATTTTAAATATTTTTTAGAATTAACTTACCTCCGGAATTATTTCTTTGATACAATCCACTTCAATTATAGTAAATTGTGAAACCATGCACTGAAGACAAATTAAACGTAACTAAAAATTTAAAACAAAACAATTTTATTAAAAACAAATTTTATATTTTTCAGAAGGTATGCCTCAAAGAACATAACAAAAGTTAATTATGATAAATGTGACTTACAGCTTTTGTTGCTGGTGGCAAAGTTGTAATAGGTTCACTTAGGACTAAACGTAGGTCATCTCTAGAAGCCTTCATAAAATTTAAGCAGGGTTCAGAGTTGCAGCTACAAATTTCTTTTATAACTCCAAATGCCTTCTTTTGTACAGTATGATTTGAATGCTAAAGTACAATTTTTAAAAAAAATTCAAGATTCAAAAACAAAGTAGCAGATAAATATTTCATAGAAAAATTATTAGGGAACCCATAAATGCAAACAATTTATTTATGCAACAAAACAGAAATATGAACATAATGAAAGTGATTTTTTTTTTCAATTAAGAAATTACAGAACTTTAAATTAAATTAATAAACCAACATTATATGATGATTCTACCAAACATACTTTAAATTTAGTGTTTAACATGCAAAATGGCTTTAAAGAAGGGTTGAAAACATTTTTAAAATTGACTTATTATGAAACAAGGTTGTTTTTATACCAAGGTTGTTATGGTTGCACTTTAAATGTTAATTATTGAAAATCTGCTTTTGTGAAGTAAGAAAATAAGATCTTATGCAGAATTCATCATAGAATAGAATTAAGACTCATTCATTATTTGGATTTAAATATGGGGGGAAATAAAATCATCATACTCCAGATCATACAAAATGAAAATAAGTTGTCATACAAAGAAGGCTATTTTGCGATTAATTGGAAACTAAGTAGCAGTTCTGTTATCAAAAGTTTCTTTGTTTTGTGCACTTTTGTGACATACGTGCTGGCAAAAATCATCCGATGATTTCTTGGTTGAATTGATTATATCCATAAAACAGACCCACAAATCTTGCATTTCAAGATCTAACTCAAAATTTTCTTTTACTGAATCCTATGTTCATAATCAACTAGATCAGTTTCATATACAGTACAGTCAGTCTTGATCGATCATATTTAATGGGATCATTCGCTGGAAACGATAGATACTGGAAAACGTTGAATGCGGGTCAACATAAAAATTAATTTATGACTTAAAAATCAATGAAAAGTAATAAAGAGGCAAAGTGGGCTTGAAAATTAATAAATATACATACCCTCCAACTGCTACGGAATTTCCGTAGTTTCAGAAATCTTCTTTTCAGACGGTAGCAAAATTAATGTCTTAATATTTAAAAAAAATTAATTTTAGCGTAACTTGTCCACTATTACTTATAAAAGTGCAGGCCATATGGCTAGATTCTTAAGTTCTGATAAAAGTTTTATGAGAGATCCATTTGCTTTAAAAATTTCTACTTTGGTTCGCTAGCACTAGAAAGAATTATTTTCAAAATCCTCATAAGTTGGAGGGTATGAATATACTATTAAAAAATTTCATTGAAAAAATTATGTAAATAATAAATGACTACATTTGTTTACTTAACAATGACTACATTTGTTTACTTAAAATATTTGAAAAATTTTGGTTTGAATACTCTTTCTTTCTCGGTAAAAGAAAAAAAAAATTTATAAAAATAAATAAATAAACAAAACAAAAAATTGACATTTGTAACAGATTGTTGTTTATTTCCTGTATGCTCACGTAAATACAGAATGATGCTCATTACTTCTTAGCCATTGAAGACTTCAGCATCTGGTTGCAGTTTCATTTTACAATCTTCATCAGCATAACTTTACTACTCCAGCTATTGCAACTCTTTTTTGAACCAAAAGCGGGACAACATTCATCAACTAATAGTTTCAACATTTTCATCAACTATTGCATGAAGATCAAATGTGTTGTTTAAGACATTTTTCTTAAACTTTAACAAAACCTTATTTTCTTCTTCATCATTAGCATTAATAGTTAGCTTTTCACCTCAAAATAATTTAACTTTGATATTTTCAAACGTCGGTAGAACTTCTAAGCAATATGGGTAGGAATTTGCTAATTTCTAAACAGGTATTATTAACATTATAAAAATAGCCTTTGTAACATGTTGGTTCTAGGCATACTGTATTAGTAAATATTGAATAGTAGAACATAAACTAAGGTTTTATCCAGATCAAAGCTTTGGATTATTGTGGACCTCTAATGAGCTCATAACTTTTACTCCAAGTGAACAACTTTCAGTATACAATTTCGGGCATTGTAATAAACTTGGCGGATCCTTTTTAATATTTTCCATAATTGACTCTTAATTAATGATAGCATCATTGCAAGTAATTATACTTTAATAAAAATTAGGAGTGGTATAATTCTTACTTATTACCGGCAGTTATATTAATTACTAATGAATAAAACATTGTCCCTTTGTTCATTTTTAAACAAAAGGTTTTTATTTTGAGTTATTTTATGTAAAAATTTTCCTATTTACAAAATTTTAAAAAATGGGGAAAAAATTTATTAATATTATAACATTAGAAATTTAATACATTTTATAACATTAGAAATTTTTGTAAAGCAAAAATATGTATAAGAGAGTTTTCATATTCTTTATTTACAAAAATAGAGTTATTCTAATTTTTCAAAGGATCTAAAGCAAAAGAGTAATGCTTTTGTGTTTGGTAGAAATTAAGAATCTATAAGAATAAAATATACATATTAATAATTTAAATAAAACCTTTTACCTTTAATAATGGTTTACAGAATTCATACAATTTTTCTATGAGAGTTTCGTCAATATAAGGAAGAAGAGCCTTAGTAATATCAATTAAAGTGGTCCTAAATTTTAAAATAAAACAAATTAAAATTCCTGAAGTGTATACAGTTTCAAAAAAAAGAAAGAAACAGAGAGAGAATTAAAGATAAACATACTGCTTGAAAACATCATCGTTAATTGTAGACAGTTTTTCCAATGCTTTAGTAAAAAATGAAATGCAAGCCTAAAAATTAAAAAGAGTGAATTAATCCACACAAAGCAATTATTAAAATGAATTGCTAAGTTTATTTTTCACATTAAATTTTAAAAACCATAACAAATTTTAAGATAAATAACACTTCTTAAAAATTATATATAAGGTTTTGTTCTCCATTCTCTGGTGCTTTTACCAAAGAGCAAACTTGAGATTTCATGAAAATGTTTCCCTCAACACAAAATGTAAAAAGATTTTGGATGCTTTAAATTTATATATTTAAAGCTTTTAAATTTCCAAGTATGTTCATTAGCGTTACCATTTTTCCAGTACATATAATTATCTAATAACAATAAACTCATTTTAATAGTATAATCCACAAATATTTAACTTTTATCTAATTTTTCAAAAGATCATCATATATATCAGTGTGACAATGTGTGTGTTAAATCCTTATTTTGCAATATATCAATATAACAATCAGTCCTACTTCTCGCATTAAATTTTAAAAACAAAACATATTCTAAGATGAATATAACTTTTCTTAAATATTGATAAGGTTTAGTTTTTTACCCACTGGTGTTTCTGCAAAGAACAAATTTATTCTTTTATGCAAACGCTCATCTCATTTCAAAAAGATGGTCTAAAACAGATTGATTTTAATCATCTTTATGCAGGGATGAGATTAGCCAAAAGGCAAAAAAGCTGAATTTCCATGATAGTAAATTTTACGCAAACGCAGCCCTTTAATAATAAATTCCAGACAGTTTAAGGTAATAAATAATGTGCTGACATACAATTGCGTACTAATCTATTATTATAAAAACGACTACATTGATACTTAACATTTAGTGAAAATAAAGCTGGAAATTATATTTTTCCTCAGTTCACATAAGAGACAATTATTACTTGAAAAACTACTTGGTTTAGCAAATTAAAACTACTGAGAATATACATTAATATTTCATTTCTTTTAATAAATACTGTTATGTGATTTATAGCAAATATATCAGTAATATTACTTTTTAAATTATATTGGGGAAAAAAAACTTTAACAATGGACCAAATCATTATGTTCATGTTATAGTCTAATCTAACTACAGCCCTTTGAAACATATCAATAACAGTGAAGTAGAAATATATAGTAACTCCTTAACATACAAAAATTGGTATTTTAGTTTGAAAAATTACATGACAATCAGCAACTGTTTAGATAATTGTTTTTTATTTGATAAGAATTTTGCATTTTATAGCATAAATAACAGCAATTATAAATAAAATTTTGATGATGAGTTAATTAACTCTTTTTCCAACAAAAAAAAATTTAATTGAATCCCTTTTTAAGTTATTGCTTTTGTTTCCTATATCTTTTATGTTTGCTATATTTAGTCGTTAGTCCATTTTCAAACATCTTGTGACAAATCCTATTTTTTCTTCTTTGCGAGCACAGAATGTAAGTTTTGAATATATTCCCTTCCAGTTTCTCTGAGTTGTAACACTTACATATACATACTAATAATCGTCGTTAGAAAAACAGTCACCTTTATAGTAACTAATTTTTTAAAAAAATTTACTTCTTACAAGAATCGCGAGAGTTGATCTTAAAATTGCGTGAATATGAATAACAATTATGGATTTTGAAATCACATGAATATGAAACTTGATATACGATTTTGAAAATGAGAAAATACAAACTGGGATATAGAATTTTTAAAACGCGTAAATACAAATCCTGATTCATAATTTTTAGATCGTGTAAATACGAATCATGATGCGTAATTTTTAGATTGCACAAATAAGAATTATGATGCATAATTTTTAGAATGCGGGAATGCGAATCCCAATGCCTTATTTTAAAATCACGTATAAATGAAAATCAATGTTTGATATTTTAAACTTGCGTGAATACGAATCGCTTCATAGGTTTTTAAAAAGGTGTAAATACGAATCACAACGTACAATATTCAAATCGCGTGAATAAGAATCTCAACACGCAAATATGAAAAGCTAAGTTTGATATTAAAATCGTGTGAATAAGAATCGAGATATTGGCAGATTCCAGGCTTGGGACCTCTAAAAGGCTTGTCAGAAACAGCGTCGCTTGAACTACAAAAATCGGATCTATCTGGAGGGCGTGTAAAAAATTCGGAAAATCTTATCTGCTGCGAGTAAAAGGGGAGAAAATAGCTAAAATAAGTAAAAATGAGAAAGGATTGGTAGCTATGTAGTTTGAATCTTCTGTTTCTCTTTGAAAATGGGTGAATTTTCTGAAAAAGCGGAATACTTATAAAAAAAGTGAAATTTTTAGAAAAATCTGAATTTTTGATAAAAAAAAGCTGAAATTCAAGAGATAAAAATGAAAAAAGCGGAAATCAGCTAAAAAGCGGAAATATCTCATCCCTGTTTATGATTTAAAACATATGATTAAATATGAAAATTAGAAATAACTTGAATAAAATCTGTCAGTGGTAAGATTAGAATTAGTTTGAATAAAATTGCTAAGTCTGCTTTTCACATTAAATGTCAAAACAAATTGTGAGATAAATAAAAACCCTGTGGCAGAAACACGGCGACACAGCGACATTGTCGCAGAAAGCGACTGAGTTCTTGCAGAAAGATTTTTTTTATTTGGGAAATAAAAATTTTTGGTTTGCCACAAGCAAAAGTTCTCAAAAAAGATTCTGCAGAAACAGAAGCTGTTTTACCAACAAAAAAAAAAAAAAACATTTTATACAGAAACAAAAAATTTCTGCAGAAGCAATAATGGTTCTGCAAAATTTTTTTCTTACAGAATTGTTTTAAATATTTTTTTTCCCAGTGTACCGCGGAAGGAGAAAGCGCTCGTAATTCTCCGTTAATCTCCAACACAAACAGTTACTGGATAAAAAGGGGAGAATTTTTTCCCCCTTTATTAAGCTATTTTTGGAAATTTGCCAACTTCGGCCTCTATCGCTGGCGCAGTAATTTGCTTTGTGTTTTCTTATGAGAACAGAGCATTTTATATTTTTTGCACTTATGTGGAAAATTTCATGCGTAAAAAGATTCTTTTTTTTAAAAAAATCATGTCTAGCGAAAAGGTTATTTGTTGCAATTGTGAAGCCACAATAATTAAAACAAATTTGAAAACTGATTTTTCAAGGCGGCATTCCGAAGAAGAAATAAGATGGAAGTCGACAACATCTAGCGATGTCAGATATTTTTTTTCTGGAAAGCGGCAGGAAAAGAAGCTTCCCACGCTACTAATATTGAAAAAAACAAAAAAAACGTTCTAGATTCAAATCAAATATTCTTACTAGTAGCGATATCGATAGTAAGGATGAGACAGCATTTCCAACAAATCAAGAAATTTTAGAAGCAGTCAAAGGTAAAAAGTAAAAAATACCTATATATATACATATATATAATTTTTTTTTAAAGATAAAATGCCTATATCCTTTGAATTAAGTCGTCGATTTAAAAAAAAAAAACACTTGCAATCTAAGGCTAAATGAAATAAAGCCTGAAAGATATCTCACTATCTACGATCAGATTTCCATATGCATGCGAAAAAAATCGCATCCAATGAGTATGGCTCTAATATCGATGTTTCAGTACTGATAAAGACTATTTCCTTTCGAGATGTTGAATAGACTTGAGCATATTGAGTCCAGGGGTCTGTCCAGACATTTTGTGAAAGGTCCGTTTTTCGTGAAAGTGTGAAAAAATTACTCACATTCTTTCAACCAGGGTCCGCTTTTATGAATTTGTGCAAATAGGGTCCGTTATTGCAAAAAAAAAATTTTCAAGGAGTTTTTAAATTTTATAGACATACAAGATTATGCTCAACACTGTAAAATTGTAATTAAAAAAATTACGTTTTAAAAAATAAACAACAATTGCTCCTTCTAAATTAGAGATGTAACATACAAACATTTGGTATTTAGCCTATACTGCTGAACGCAGAATATTAATTTCGGACGAATAATGGAAGAATCGTCTGCCGAAGACAAAACTTAATTCGTTTACATCCATCTTTCTTGTTTTCTGCCCTGGAAAGGGTTTATTCGATTAACAAAATAATAATGAAGATAAACAAATTTGTGAAGGGTCCGATTAAAAAAAAATCATTTTGTGAAGGGTCCGTTTTTAAGTTAAAATATTTTGTGAAGGGTCCGTTTTTATAAAAAGATATTTTGTGAAGGGTCCGTTAACGGACCCAAATTTCTTCTAAACAGACCCCTGGAGTCAGATACCGCTTCTGCATACTTCGGGTGAATTCAATGCTATATATTTACACAATACAGTGCGAAATCACAAGCGCTGTGTATTTTTTTCGTTCTGAACTTAATCTGATCACAAAAAAAGTTTTATTTACCTCCTTATTTAAAAAAAAAATCTTTCAATAAGTCAGTACAATATTAATCGAATCTAATTAATATATAATTAATTAGATAAAATTAATTAGATGTAGAAAAAATTGAAACAAACTTTGCTTTAATTTTTTTGCTTTTAGAATTCGGTTATAGTCAATTCTATTTTATTATTTTGATTACTCAACTTCAATATTAATTTTTTCACCTGATTTGTTTCTGTACCTGATATAACTACTATAATGAAACTTTATAAATTTAATCTTTTTGTCCATTTTAGCTATTTCTATATGTTCTATCTTATTACAGGTTCTGGGTGGTCTTTATTCATGCTCTAGTAAGCATTTTTGTCTGCAGATCTATACATTTATAACTTTTTGTTATTATCGAAGATTATGCAAATTTATACTTAAACAATTTAAACTTATTAAGAAATGTAAACTTATATTATGAAATTAAGAAAAAAAATTTACACAGTTTTATTCCATGCATGTAGACTTATTTTATAAACACGAATTTCATCTATTATTATAAATTCATTACACATACATTTATAACGGTAAAAATATCTTGCAGAAAGATATTGGTTCTAGTTAGGTTTGTCGCAGAAAGTCAGAAAAAATTCTGCCACAGGGAATAAAACTTTTTAAAAAAATGACTTTTCTTTGTTTTTGAAACCTCTGGTGCTTCTGCCAAAGAACAAATTTGTGCTCTCGCACAATTATTTAACTCATTAAAAAAAGATGATTTAAAACAGAAAATGAAAAATGATTAAATGTGAAAATTAAAAGTAACTCAAATTAAAATCTGTGACTGTGGTAAGATTATATATAGTTTGAATCAAATTCTTAAGTCCGCTTTTCACATAAGATTTTAAAAAATCAACGAAATTCTAAGATTTATTGATAAGGATTTGCCTAAGTGTGAGATTTAAAATTTGTTTCAGAAACATCAGCTTATATTTATAGGAATTTTTTACACCAAATTAATTTACAAATATTTGTTTCAGAAATGTGTTTTATACTAATTCCTTATAAACTTATATTTTATTTATTTTATTGTTTAGAAACTTATTTCAGTTCATTTAAAACTATAATTTACATTTATAAATTGTAACAATACAGCTCATATAAAATCTTAACATTTCATTTACCTTACATGAAAGGATACCTGCTGTTTGTAACAAAGCAAGACTTTCTTTCCAGTGAAGAATTTGAGAAACTAGTTATAAAATGTTGTTAAGGAGTAATTAAATTTCAAATTAACACTAACTTATAAGTTAATTATGCTTCAGGCAGCTAATGATGAAAAATTGGTAGCCTCTTACAAAAAAAAATGCTTTTTAAAAACTGTTACTAAAAATGGAAATTTCACAAAGCATTAGTAATGATAATTATATGTTATCAAATTATATGTTATCAAATTACATATTGCAGACACTGATCAAAATCATATGGGACCAGTTTTCAGCTTTTTAAAGTCGCAATTTCTTAATTTTTCAAATTTAAGAAAATTTACAAGAATTGCAGTTAATGTAAGTAACTAGCTCCATGAGTTATCTTTTAGAAAAAAATATTAAAAGCACTTGATAGTTTTTAGTTTTAACTTAGGTATTCAAAGTCTACAAGCGCTACATAAAACTGCCACACTTTTTTAAAAAAGCAGAACAGATTTAACATACTCAAAACAAGAATCATTTTCTCAACTTGCTCCTTTCTTGAAATGAATAGTCAAACTTTAAGGATCAGATGAAAGTATATTTTATTAAGGCAATGAAGTCCATGTTTCCGAAAACCTTTCAAGACTAGACAACTTAATTTAACAGCAATAATAAGAGAAAACAGCTAAATTTTATAAAAATGTTGTTAAACGATAAAATTAATGAGCTTAATGAAAACCCTCATATTAAAATTTTTCAAGGTTTCCTTTTCATGTTATTAAAAAAAAAGATTTTGAACTACAAAACATTGAAACATATTTACCTCTTTTTTAGCGATCTGAAGATAAATCTTAATTGTTTCATAAGTGGCAAGGCGAACATTGTCTTCTACTTGGTCCTTAGAATCGGGTGAGTAAAGGTTAAAAAGTACTGGTAGATAATTGCTTGAATACTTGACCATGGTTTCAATTTGTCTTTCTAAGAAATAGATAATAAACAGCTCATAAACTAACAAATCAACACCATACATTTCATAGTACAAACTTTATTTTATAACAAAATATTGCTGACCGATATACAATTAAAAAGTTCTACAAATGTTTTTTTTTTCTTTTTTTAAAAAAAAAACTGAATAAGAGAGTATAATTTGAAAATTTTCACTTCAGATTAATTCTGTCACTGAGCAATATCTATAAATATATTTTAAACATGCCAGATATAGATCAATTTTAATTTCTTAGTTGAAATGCAAATTTTATTGGCATTTTAATTAAAATTTGATCTTCTGAAAATGTGTTTTCTTGGCCATACACAAAAAATCATTTACTACACACAGAATATCACGTGCATACAACCAGAAAAATCATCAACCACTTTTTTCAAAATATTTAATATAAAACTTCAAGATTTTTAATTTTACCAACAAATGAGAAAGGTGGAAGAGTAGTGCTGTAGAAAATAACTTTAAATGAAATTCAAAACAAAGAATAATATATTATAACCACTTAGCTACCACATGAAGAAAATTGCTCAAAAACTGTCGAAAGTTAGCAGCCCAGGTAAAATATATGTTTAGTATGTGATTTGTTAATTTAATTCTATTAATAAAACTTGATTATAATATTTTAACAGTTCTTTGTATAATTATAATATTAAATTTTAATAAAATCCTTTATTTAAAATATTGGGAAAAATTACAGTTGTTTAAGTTTTATAAGAAATTCATTATTTATTTTTCTTTTTAATTTTTACTTATTTAAAAAATATGCATTTAATAGTTTGAAAATCAATATTTTTTGAACTAGATTTGTCACTAAATTTTTATAAAAGTTGTTTAAGTATTTGATATTTCATTTTGAAAAAGAAATTTTTCCATTCTTTACACTTAGGTTAGAAGAAAATTATGTCCTTCAAGGCAGTTTTTTCTACCAGGAAAAAAAATATCAACCCTGATATTCAACTCTAAGTTAGAAATAGCATTACCATTATTTGCATTTTTTGTTATCAGCAACCTGAGGGCACTTAGTATTGTCAAGCGTAATGGCGGGTCTGTCTTCAAAACATCCGCAAGCATTGGAGGTAAACCTTTACCACTTGTTCCATCAGTCGTAAAGCTCTAAACATTTGTTGAAAATAAATTAAAATAAATCCAGCACTTTGAAATTTAAAGAAAAAATACTAATTAAAATAATAAATACAAATCTTATTAATTTTTTATATAAATAAATACACAGCTACAAAAAATGTCTTAGCAAGTTCTGCCTTGTGATAACAAAAATCAGAAGCAAGAATTTTGTTCCTCGATTTCAATTCTAATCAAAACTGTACAATCTTCTAAGTTATTAAAAAAAATTTTTAAAAACTATTTGTCGTTAAAAATTCATATATATATAAATCGATAAAAAAAAAGATGCTGAAATAATATAATAATATGAAATTGCCTTCATATTTTAGAATATATGATAAATAAGTAATGAAATCTTGAATGTCACTACTATTATACATTATATTAATCTTTAATATATAGTCACTTAGCATCTAATTCTAATGGCTTAAGTGATTAGTGACCCCCTAAGTGATTCTGATAACCAAAAGACATCACTTTACCTGTTGTTTTTCCAGATAATGTGCCAATTTCTTGTCGTGTTATTCAAAGAGAAAGTTGTTTATTTAGGAGAAATTAATTTGTGTGCTTCCCCCAATTTAAAACACTTGTTAGGTTCTATTCTCCTGCATTATTTAACTTTAGGAATTTCACACTAAGACTTAACAAGCAAAAAGCCCATCAGGTACCATGTTTTTAATAATAAATAACAAATTTGAATATGCAATATGAAATGTTAAAATGCTTTACATAAAATAACTTTTATAATTTCTTCCAATTAAACAATTATTTATGCATTCTCATGGGCCATAAAATCTCAAAGCTGAATATGTAATTTATTAACAAGTATAAATTTAAATTTTTAAGAAAAAACTTAAACAAGCAAAATTATAAGACAAAAAAAATGATGATAGTTTAAAAAATAATTAAACATAAGAAAGATTAGTTTTTTTGTTTTTGTTGTCTATTATGGATTCAAGGGAAAAACATGTCCAGCAAAACCTATAACCCTATTCAATTTTTCACAAAATAAGAAACTTCATACTAGTTTTATCCTAATGCTTATAAAAAAATTTTGTTTATGGTGATAAAAAATCATAACAAGCAGCTTTCCATTGCTTTGGACAATTGTTTTATCATCTAAATTATGCCCGTTAATCCTTTATGATACAATATACCATCTTCCCAAAGTTAATCATTTACATTGAATAAATTAAGCATTTCAAAATGACTGATTTGAATAAATATTTAATACTTAAAAATTAATAAAATATTTTGAAATGTTAACTTTCAATAAAAAGCAAGTGAATAAATATATTCATACCATTTCAAAATCAGTAGGCTCTGTACAAAATCCAGGTAATAATGACCAAATCTATAATTTTTTTGAAAAAATTGTAACTTATTAAGGAGAAATAAAGAATAACGCTTAATATTTTTTTTATAAAATACTTATACAACAATTGTTTGAGAGAAATAAGGTACTTTACTTGAGAATATATAACTTCAAATAATTTGCTCTCTACAATCCTTTCTTCTTGTTTCAAAACCAGGGCTTAGAAAGAAAAATAGATTTATTTACTATATTAAGCAAACAGAGGATGCATAAGTTTAAAGCTTTTTAGATAAATAGCATAAAAATTACCTCTATTTTTTATTTTCTTAGCTAAAGGCAAGAAATATTTACTGAAGAAGCCCAGTTCTGTTCTTTTTATGTGATCTCTTAGAAGAGGTAACAGCCAACTTCGAGGAAAATCAGGTCTAATAATGAAATATGTATATATATGACGTTAAATGCAAAAAGAAATTATCATTTAACATAACAAAACATGAACAAATAAAAATATTAAAATAAGAGCAAAGAAGAAAACTGGTGAATTGATTTTAAAATAAAAAACTGTTTTTATTTTGGTAAGGAAACATCTCACAAATTTTTGACACATGACAGTCAAAAACTGTCAAAACCCATAGTAAATTAATTCAAGTGCTTATGTCTTCCCATCTAGTTCCGCATCCATTGAAAGAATCTTCTCGAATTTTGGACTCATCCATACTAAACTCAGAAATTGACAAGGCAATGAAAAATGAGCAAAATTAGTGACTTGCTATCGTATGCTTTGACACAGTGACCCCGATTACTGAGCATGTAATTTTGTTCGTAATTAAGTTTTGTTTAATGTGCTTTTTCAACTGAATAAAAGTTTTTAACTTGACAAAATAGCAGTAACTCTTGACTTTGAGTTTGTTAGTAGTTACAAGTTTTGAAAGTTTTGTTTAGCTTATTTCTAATATTTAAGAAATGTCAAATTTTAAATTCTTCTTTTTAGTTCTTGAATTTATTAATAGTTCCAAGCTTTTTTGTTTGTTTGTTTGTTTGTTTGTTTGTTTGTTTGTTTGTTTGTTTATTTCTAACAATTAAGAAGTGCAAAATTTTGAATCCTTTGCAAATCAAGCTATAATGATAAAAGTAAGTATCACTATTTTTAATAAGTATATTACAATATTTCTGTATGAATGTATATCCTTCTATAAGAATACATGTATATAGTTGCAAAATCAATAGCTATCATTTACAACATTCAGTTATATGCAATAAATTAAAGAAAATACTGCCATGTCAAAAACCAGTTTTTGACAGCAAAAACCCAAACCTAAATTAACTTTTAATACTACAATAACAGAGTTTAGAGTATGGAACAAAATATTCTTACTTTTCTTCACTAATCTGCAATGGTATGGCAGTCAATACAACTCTTGGTCCCATGAATTCAATAGCTATGCCAAGAGCTTTCTCAACATCACTCACATGTGGGAATTTAAAACTGTCATGTAGATCAGCAAGTGACTGAAGACACTTGAAAACAAAATACAAAATTATAAATTGAGTATAATATAAACAGTCTAACAATATTTTTTTCAATTACCGTATATTCCGGCGCATAACGCGAACCCGTAATTTCTAATTACTTTTTTTAAATTTTAAGATATACTCTTCGTATAACGCGCACGAAAATTTGGATTGTACATGTGCAATATCTCGTCTTTCAAGAACGTAAATAAAAAGTATTTTTCCCTATCTTTTGCAAAAATAAAAGAACTGAATTTGACATGTATGTGAGGGTAGAATTGAAAGAGCAATAATGTGATTCTGCATGGACAAAAATGGTGTTAAATTGCGGGTAAAAAACATCTGGCAAATCCATCCTGGTTGCGTTAGAAAACCACAAAGCCTTTTAGAGTTGGACATGTTTAGGTCCCACCTTACAGATAATACAAAAAAAAATTGTAATTATAATACAAAAAATTTTTAATAATTGTAATTGATAGCGGAAGACAAATATAATGAACTATTTATGTAATAACGAAAATCAATGAAGTATATAGGTAAAGGTATGTTATTTCCTTAAAATAAAAGTATTTTTCTATATTTAAATTTTTTTAATCCATAATTTTTTATATTCGGCGTATACCGCGCACCCGTAGATTCCAATGTTATTTTTTGTATTAAAAGTGTGCGTTATACGCCGGAATATACGGTAATAAAGAAATTTGTTAATACAAACTTATAACTAAACAATAAAATACTTTATTTTCACACATTAAACTTTGATTAACCTGTTACTTGTTTCGCACTAAATATCACATGATATATTTTGTGTGATATGGTATTTTAACAAAATGTAAACATTTACCTATTCACATTTGTTTGATGAAAAATTTGTTATAAATAGAGGAGCTATACCACTTTTTTTCAAAATTTATTTTCTACCTTCAAAATGTCATCAAAATTATAACAAATAGAAAAGCAAAAAAAAGGTAGAAGGTAAACTGCTGTGCACTGTGTATAGATTCTTGATTTTTTACTTAAAAAAGTATTACATTGTCCTTTTTATTACATTACAGTTATGTAGATAATTTTAAATATTTGCAATATGGATTATAACAAAAATTATATCAGAAACTTGAATTCTTTAGCAAATGACCACAACTTTAAACAACAAAGAAAGAAAAAACATTCAATAATAAGAATTAAAAAAGCAATATTTAAAACAAAAAAAGAGATAAATTATTATAAGGATATAACACACCATATAGTATAACATAAACTTCAATTAAATTTTATATTAATACTTACTTTCATCATAGCTGTATGACAATGTTTCCCCATGGTCTAAAAAACAAAATAGATATGTTAATTTAGTCAGTTTTAAAAAAAGATTAAGTGGTGATATTTAAGTGAATGGTGTTTTCCTTTTTAAAATTTATAACTTAGTTTATTCTACCATTTAAAATATTCCAATAACTTCATTTTTAAAAAAAATTAGAAGAAAAAAATTTTTTTTAGTATTAACTCAATATAATTATTATGATTCCCCTTGATATTTTTTTAAATGTATCATGTACTTATAGCAATTTTTTTTTCCAACAAAATGACATGATGAGATGGAAAACCATACTGTTTTTATATCATACTAATAGAGAATGTCTTACTCAAAATTTCAGAGACAAATCTAATAGATTTATTAAGCTAAGTGATATTGTCAATAATTATTCTTATTATACCCTATTATTTAACTATCAAATCAAGCCAAAACAGACAATCAAAGAAAGATAATCTAAGATCAGACAGTAGAAGTAGTACTTTATTTAAGGAGGAGTGCTCACTGGAGTTGTACAATGAGCTATTGGCAACGGTTTGGGAAACATTTCTGAGGATGATACAAAGACTGGCATAACAATACAATTTTGATCCCCTTCAGGGGGATGACAGCTCTATTTTGGTAACCCAACAAACTGTGTGTAAAGTCGAGTACTTAATGGTGGAACAGCTTGATTAGGACCAATACTAAATATCATCTCAGGCTGATCAAAGTGGACACTCAACCGCTCACTAACCGCAGTCAATGATATTTTACTTCATTGATCTAATGGGAGTGTTTTATGATCAATTCATTGTGGGATCCTACAGCAAACAATCAACCAATACTAGTCATCCAAAGTAGATCTTGTCTTCGATTCTTTTTAATCTGTGATCACTGTCTTTATTATTTTATTTATTTTAACAACTTGTTATATTACGACGTTAATGTTTGCAGCGTTTTAGTACATATGAAATCCTACTGGTTTACACATTGCACTATTTAACAACTATCCTATCTAAACTGTCTAAAAAATGCAAAATGTGACATTCAAATCTTGATTAAATTTTAATGCTTGATTTCAATTAGCAATTACAACATAACAAACAATAGCAATGTTAATAGCAATAGCAACGTAACAATTGTTAAAATTTTTGTATATATAGTTTTATAACATGTATACAATGTTGGCCACAAATTTTAACATGTTTGTTCACAAATTACGAGAGTGTTAAACAATTTAATGGTGAGAAAATAAGAAAACTACTGCTACAAATAGAATATTACAAAATAGAATATCAGTTATTTGTCAAACCCAGCAAAAGAATTATATTAAATTACAAATGAAAACTTTTGGAATTGACATAGTCTAATCTTGAAAAACAATTAGATTTAATAAGTTAGTTAACAGAATTAAGATGTTTTTCTGATTTTTGAAAAATATAAATTAGTCTAACTTTGAGAACCGAATTGGTTCTTTTGGCAAAGGTTTAGTAATTACCTTAAATGCATATAATTGGTTCATAGAATCCTTACCTCAAAAAATCCTGCAAGCACAATAATAACATATTTCCAAGCTTTATGATATTGATAACTAAGAGCTTGTTCTACATGGCTAAACATTTTGTGCATGGGATTATTCACCGGATCATCAAACAGAAAATTTTGAAATACTTCATGACTTGGATCAATGCACTCATGTAATAAGTCCTAAAGTTGATTAAAAAAAGATTAAAGAAGTTTTTTTTTTGTTTAAATATGTTAAAAATTACATTTAATTTAAATATGTAACTTACATATAGAGTTACAGCAACAGCTTGCATTGTATCTTCTCTGTCACTGAGCCAACATTTAACAGCGGTAGCAAAAAAGTTAGGAAAATGTCCCATGCAGAGCCTTACATCAAGCCTAACAAGTACACAAAATTTCAAATAAAATTCTTATAAATAAACAAAACAAACTTGTAAATAGATAAATAAAACAAAACAAACTTATAAAGATTGATAAAGGCAGATTTCATCAACATAAGCCATTCTATCAAACTCTGAGTTTCTTTGACATTCGGTTGATATGGATACATAGCCTGTAATTTGAAAATGATTTGTTACTTCCTAAACGATGATATACACTAAAATTTATCGAGAATTAATATTTTTGAATTAAAAAAAAGTAAATTATAAATAGGAGCAACTTACACTAATGATCTTTGCATTTAATTCAGCAGAGATATTTTCTGAGGATTTAATTTTCTTCTCGTTTAATTCAGAGGTATATTCTGAAGATTTAAAAAGTCCTTGTAAAGCTTTGAGACAACATGACGTTACCATCTATTAAAATAAAATAAAGATCAACAAAATAAAAACCATACTGCTAAGACCTTAAGAAATTATTAAAAAAATATAATTACATAAGAAGTTTCTTTTTTACTTTACTCAGGGTTTGTAAGAAAAGAAAAATATGAACATTTTAATAACATTAAACTTTCATGTTACCCACATTTTAATGTCTGTAAAATATGATTAACAAATATCAAATAAACGAATTTCAAATATCAAATGTAAAGAATTAAAGCAATACCAAAAAAAAAACCTTTTTTATTCGAACACAACTTAAAGCATAATTCAACAGACAACAACAAATTCAAATTAATTATAAACTCAAGTTTGATTTTCAATAATTATTAGTAAATTATTAATAAATTCATTATTTATAAATTTATTATTGATAATTTCAAGTTTGTAAGAATGTATAAGAATATTAATAAATTCAAGTTTGTAAGAGTGTGTAAGAATATTAATAAAGATTCTAAATAATTTAACAAGCTTTTATTTATTTATTTTTTTAAAGGAAAAAAAATACAATTGATGCTTGAAAGAAATATAAAATTTAAAAAAGAATATAATTCATTAGATCTTGCCCAATAAATAAAAAATAGTTCACATAGATGAACAGGCAAAATAATGTACAATATTTAAATATGCAGGTAACAAATGGCATTTTAAATTTCCTTTACCCATAAAACAAAACTGTTAATAAAATTAAAAACATACACACTATTTTAAATATATATTAAAAAGTACGCTAAAGTAAATATGTAATCAATACAAATTTTGATCTGAAGTAACATTTGAATTGCACAATAATCTGCCTCAAATAACTAAATCTTTTTTCTCTTATAAAATATGACCTGGCTACTTTAAGACATCTGATGCATATACAACTGATATATTTCCATTTACAATTATTTAAATAATTAAATTTTTAAATTTATGATTTTCTTTGCTTTTAAAAAAAAATGTTAACCTAAACATTATATCCTCGAAGGTAATTCTCTCTATCATCGGCTGGGAGCAGCACAATAATAGTCATTTATAACTTCTTCTAAATAATAGGAATGTGTTGATTTACGTTTATCTGAACTGAAAAGTTAATTTTATACAATTTCTTTGAAAGTTTTTTTTTTTTTAAAAATTCTTCTCAATGGTTCAAGTTATCGATAATATGGTACAAAGAAGGAAAAAAAAAGAGATTAAAAATGTGAAAAAGGATGAGAATGTTATGAATGGATGAGAATAATGGATGATGATATTGTTAGCATAATCCACTTGATTGTTGTGTAAAATAAAAGTGTTAAATAATAGCGTGCAATAAAAGTATTTCTTATTGAATTTCAGTAATATTTCTATCTTTGCATGTGGTTTTATGATATTCATAATAATAAAGTACATAAATTCATAAAACTAAGATCCTTTTGCTCATCAACATCAATACAAGTCAGTTAGAAAAAATGTCAGTCAAAAAATAATGAAGAATACATTTATCGACTCATGGTCAATATTTCCAAACCGGCTTTTTGGAACTGGGTATTTCACATTAGGTCAGTGACAATGGTAAATACGCAATAAAATAAAAAGAAACACTAAATTCATTTTTATGAAAATAAATTAAAAATTATGCTTTCTCTTACCACATTCCTCATACTAATTGCATCATTTTTCCATCTATGCAATTATAAATCTGTTGCATTCATCACCACTATGCCAAATATCCACTTCCAGTAGTACCTACTCTACATTATTATTCACCCTACTTACCATTTTACTTATTTATTTATTTTCTATCTCAGCAATTACATGTTTAAAACATGAAATCTCTATAATTATATGCAAAATTAGCAACAACGAAAATTCGCCAAAACAGCTGTAGACTGGCAACAACGCAATTCCAATAACAACAATGAAATAATGAACAACTATATTTAAGACAATTTAATAATACTAATGAATTCCACAAAATCAAAGGTACCTTATAAGAACTTGAAAAATGATCAATGAAGATAACCGCAAATAATAATACTTACAGCATTGCTAAGAGTCATAACTTTGATTATGGTTTCACATGTTTTTTTTATATCTGGTTTTGAAAACAATCCAAGAATTCCATGTAAGACAGCAAGAATATAAAAAGTTTCTTTTGAATTTGGAGAATTGCCTGAAAAAATTTTTAATCTAACTAAAAAATTGAACTTAAATCAGTTTCTTACATATATATATTTACAAAACACATTTTAGGTAAAACATCTCACTATCTGTTTTATCCCTTGACATTATAAGTTTCATTACAATTCTTCAGTCAATTTTATTATAAACAGTTATATATTATTGAGTATAGATAAATCAATGCATATATTATTACATACACAACACAATAATGAAATTACTCTCTAATAATTTGACAAACCAAAGAATAAACAAAAGTATTATTTATTACTTTAATATTTAAAATAATACTTTGGCACTTAACAAAAAAAAGAGTGTTCATATTCTTTAAGTATAGAGAATTCAATGCACAATATTAGCTCCTTAAATATACACATAATTATATTAAAAAGATAAGAGAAATTCAGAAGCATTATCAAAAAAGTTTTTGTAAAAAAATGTGAAATGGGTGAAACAAGGTTTTTAAGACGCATTTAATATAATTATAAAAAATATTAAAAAATAATGCAATATCAAAAAAAATTTATATTGAAATATAATTTTACAAAATGAAAAAAAATCCTAAAATCTTAAAAATATTCAAAAATCTCTAAAAATAGGGATATTAAGCTAAGCAAGGATATTAAGCTAAAAAAGAATGCCCATATCTATTTATTTTCAGTAAATATGTGAACACAGGTTTATCATAAAAATTGTCGATATTATCTCTAGAAGGAGAACAATTCCTTTTACATGCATTAAAATCTTATCATTAAAGTTTACACCTCTTTAAGTTACAAAACTAATTCAGTGAAAAAAACAAATTCTTTTATTTTATAAAAACCACATTTTAAATGGGAAATAAAATAAATACCATAACTGTCAGGATTCTGATTCCTCACCCACGCATTTGATTGACTCCTGACCTGAGGGACACAGGAAGTGTGTCCCTCTACAGTGGGGGATAGATTAAGGTGAAGCGAAGGACTTTTCTTGGTGAGAAAAAGGATTTATAATATAGACTGGATGTGGAGAGAGTAGAGATTGGGTGCTGAGAGAGTAAAGGTGAGAAAGGAGCAGAGGAGCTACGGAATTTGTATGTTATGTTGCACATGTATATTTTCATATTTAATTTTAAATATATAGATAATCAAGAATCCTAGAATAAATATATATATTATGAAAAGTTCTTGTCATCATTTAGAGTGACTAAATAAACTAACCGAAATAAAACCATCTCGAAAAGAAAGGGATGTCATAATAACAATGTAATAAAACTTTCAAATAAAAAATGCTAAGTCCTTTGAGATTAATTTTATGTATAATTATAAATTAAAAAGATAGTCACTCTGCTTTAATAAATGAATAGATAAAATTTTAATTTCGAAACAAATAATAATAATAATGATTACTTTCTAGCTTTTTAATGCAGAAATCAGCAATGGTTGGTGCAAGAGGATGAATAGAAGCAGATTCTGGAACACAATGATCTAAAAGTTTGCGAATAATAGAATGGGACACTTTTCGAACCTAAATCAATTATAAAAAACATTATTACTTTCCACCATAATATAATAACCCAATTTATTATATTCTAAATTAATAAAAAAATGCCTTTTTCTTGATGTAATTTTATAATTTTTCATGAAATATAGACAGTAAATACTAGATATCAAGATATAAACCTAAATGAACTACTTAACTATAAAAGTAATTTTTTTTTTTGGCTACAAGGTAAAAAAATCTGTGGCACCACCTACCATGACACATTAATTCTAATATCATGGTATCAAACAAAACCATAGGTGTCAAGTTGCCATTTAGCTTATTTATCAAACCAATAATTTTTCCAGCTTTCTTAAGTCCCATATTTAGCAATCTCAAAATGACTGCACATTATTTTCTTTTAACAAAAAACTAGAGGTTTCACTTTACATAATATATTCAAATTATTACTACACAGTCATAAAAATATATTCATTATATTACTATACTGTCTCAAAAAAACTGACATGAATGAAAATGAAATATATTATAAATATTTAAAAACAAGTAAATAATTTCTGCAACAATTAATAAAATTATATAGTTTGTCAAGAAATACAGAAAATAACATTTCTGAAAACTGTTACTTTCTTATAATAAAACTGTTAGCAATTGACATTAAAAAAAATAATAAATAAATATAAGACAAGTAAGCATCATGATCAAACTTTAATAACTAGGACATAATTAGAAGTTACTCAAAAATATTTTAAATAAAAACAGGAAGCATTAAAATAAAATAAAAAATTAAATATATAAAAAGCAATAAGAAAAGACATTATATACCTTAGGTTTATGATGAGTAACAAACTCAAGAATAACTCTAACCTCTTCACATTTTTCAGGCCATACAGTTCTTGTTTTCAAAAAGCCATACATTATGCTCAATAACTAAAACACAAACGTTAAAAAATTTGGATAATTGTAAAATCTACAACAAAAAACAAAATACTCAGAGGAGTTCAAGTAGAATTATGACTTACATTCCTCAATAAAGCACAGTGGTCTGAATTCATGTACTTGATTAACAGTTTTGTAAATGTTTCATGAACATTTAATTCTTGAAGCTTTAGTAAAGTTGAGTTGTTCATTCTACAAAAAAAAAAATTTATAACATTAATGTAAATAAGAATAAATACTATCGCCACATATACATAAAAAGCTATAATTTGTCTTACTATCTCTTTAAGCTATTACATTCCTAAAGATTTTGTATTAAATCAAAATAAAATTACATTTACCCTCAATTAGCATACATAAAAGAAAATGAAGTTTTTACTTTCAAATATGAGCATGTTAAATACAAAATAAAAAGAACCTATATCAAAATAATTAAAAAGACTATTTGGTCTGCAAATTCAATTAACTAACAATATTTTTAAATGACATATTACTAATAATGATCATTTATTTTAAATGACATATGACTAATAAACCAAGTCGGAAAGAAATAGTCTTTAAAAAATGTTAAAATTATTTTAAGATAATAAAATATTAAAAGGCTTAACATTAATAAGATTGAAATACTACATAATAACACTACTAACATATATACAGTAGAGCACCGATTATCCGAACCCTTATTATCCGAACTATGTCTGAATTCGTTTTTTTATTTTTAAAGTTTAGAATACTTTTTAAGATCTTGACAATTTTTCTAAACTAATTAGAATAAATAATATCCACTACATTCGAAGACCATATTTAATTTACAACCTTTTTAGCAGTTTTCTTATAGCAGCCATACATACATGTATGGTGATACATTTAAACCTACCTACCCCTTTACAACTGAAAATTATCTTCCAAGAATGCGAGCTTCATTTTGATAGTCTACAATGGTTGGAATGCAGAAGGAGTTTATGAATAAATAAGTGCCGAAGTTTTATAATTGGGGAATGGGTAGTTGTCACTTATGTTTTTAATGATTAGTGATTACAGTGCTTGGAATAATAAATCTTGGAATAAAATTCTTAACAGAAAAACTGAAGTTTCTGAACCAGTAGATCTTTCGGATAAAAATGATGAAATTGTTGATTTTTAATGAAAATCGGAACTCCACTGACGAAGATGAAGAAGTAAGTGATCAAGTTCAAGATAGAAGCATGCAATTCATTAGATATTGCAATGAATTGGCTAGAACGTCAAAATGATGTTGATCCAGTTCATTTTTTTTATTTAAAAAGATTAAGGGATATATGGCTGCTAAAAAAAAAACGCATCTTCTTTGAAACAAAATCTTTGCTGGATTTCTTTTTCAATGGAAAATAATGAAAAATGTGGTAAAATCAGTAATTGACAAAAAAAATTATAAAAAACTAAAATATGATAAAAATAATTCAAAATAAAAAAAAGTTTTAAAAACAGTTAATTAAAAATATTTAAAAATTGAAGAAAAAAAAATTTTTTAACACGCCAAAGCTATTTTAAATAGTACTACCAGTCCTAAGCCTACAAAAGGTGCAAAGGGAAGTTAGTGCATAAATAATAATCATGTACACTAGATTTTAAACAGTTTTCCAATTATCCTTTTCCTTTCCATTTCCTTTTCATTATCCGAACCATGTTGGGTCCCGAGCAGTTCGGATAATCGGCGCTCTACTGTATTTAAAACGTATAAGACAAAACTGGCCATAAAAACATCAATTTAATTGACAAAAACTTATAGCTCTAGACAAATTAATTAGTGAATAACCCCTTAATAAACCATATTAAAAAATATAAATTGCAGCACTTGATCTTAATTTTTATGTATCTATGTATTTAAATTAGATTTTGATTAGTTTTTATGCATTTTGAAAAGAGCATAACAGAAGTTTTTAAATAATGTAGCCATTTTTCACTGTCTACAAAACATGTACATTTAAAAAAATCAAAAAATATTTTTAAAAAATGAGGAAAAATTATGACATGAAAAATTAAGTTTTTTTATGAAAACTTTTATTTTTTCATGTCAATATTAATAAACTAAATAATTAATTAACCAACCAACATATCTGTAATATTGGTTTCATTTTTTTTAGTTAGTTCATTCTAATAAAGATAATTTATTGACTTATTGAAATAATGGAATATTGACATTTCATGTAGTGTAACATAACATTTATAAATTAAGACTTACTTTCTTACAACCATTGACAGCAAGCAAATTATTGCAGTTAAAGTTTCATCTGTTGTAACATCATCAAGCAAAACAACCTACAGAAAAGAAAAATTAGTATATCATTCTAGTTAAAGAAAGTTCTAGCAACATTTCATCATCATATTTCTGACACATTTTAAACCTTTAAATTCCTCAGAAAAATGATTTAAAGCAGTGCTTCCCAACCAGGAGCCCACATCCCAGAAAGGAGTAATTTGAAAATGGAGTCATTTAGAGTTTATGTTACAGTATAATGGCTCTTTGTTGCTATTCAAACTTGATGTAAATATCCAGTATATATACATTCTGTACCTTATGTTAGTTGTGATAGTATGTTATCAAAAATAGTTAGTAATTCAAAGATAGATGCACACTATAGGGACCAGACATCTTTGAAATATGAAATCATAATTATGATCACTAGAATGTGATCATCAGAATTGTGAAATCATCAGAAAGTACCACTAACTCCTAAGATATCAATAACACAGCCCTTGCGACAAAATTCTCGAGCACTAGTATCTTACAGCTAGCTAATTTTAATAAAAACTAACATATATGTTACTAATTTAAAATAACAAAAGTGCCGTGTTTGCAAAGAAAAAACTATTATAATTTTTTTTAAATTGAACATGCAATAAATTTTTGTTCTAATATTATGGATAATATTCTTGCATTTTGTAAATAATCATCAGCATAAAAAATCATGAAATCCGCCGCTGGAAAAAAAGACAGACAATGAAATCACGCGAATCAGACTCCTCAAAAAGGGGTTACTCAAATGCCTGTTTTGTTTCGAGATTAGGTTGTCGTAATAAAGAATATCGGATTTAAAAACCATGGAAAAATCAATAGCCAATAACTGCCAAACCAATAACTGCCAGAAATTTGATAGAATCATTGTCTTAAAAGGCAAATATTCAAATGCACGATACAAATTTTCCATATTGTTTGAAATATATCGGGACATTTAAAAACCATGTGAAAATCAATATCAATAACTGCCGAAAATGCAATCGAAATATTACATCCATTTACATTCCTGTCAATGTAAATTGTGCGTGTCAAAAAATGATTATCTAAGCGTATGATACAAACATTACGTGTATATTTCTGTAGAAAAGAAAACTTTACATTTTTTACTTTTCAATTTATATTATTTAATTCTGATTTATATTACTTAATTTTGATTTATATTAGCTTATCTTTTATAAATCAGTTTTATATTAAAGTACAAGATTTTTTTTTTTTTTTAATTCATGAAATTATTTTTAAAGATAGTGAAATACACAAATGATAAAAATAACATTAAAAGATCAAAGTTAAGACTAATATCTTAAATATATTTTCCAAACTAAAATTGTGTCAATAAAACAAATCCATCAAAAAAGTATATTAGTGACTGATTTTTAGAACTTAAATTACTTACTAAATTTTAAGATAAGATGCGACTTTAATCTGCATCTTTTCTTAAACAGTGTCTTTAGAGCATCGAGATATAATCTTAGCACATAAATTAGATCTACATTTTAGATTAGATAATTCACTGTGAAGAACCCATTGTTTATCAGCCTAACCATGAATACAATTCAAAAAATAACTTGGTTGTACTTCCTATAATAGCGAATGTCTAGCAAAAATTTTCTATAACTTTTATGTCAAGACACTAGTCTAGTGCAGGCCATTATGTTATGGGTCCCACTCTTCCTTAGCAAAGTAAAAATTAATGACTTTAAAAATAAAAACTTAAAAATAGTTGTTTATCATAATTATACATGTACCCACAATAACAGTGCCAATTATTTGCCCTTCCAAAAAAAAATTTTTTTAATTATGCTATTACTGACATAGCATGATCTCTGGCCCCCTTTCCCCACAACTTATTCTTTTGTTTCAGAATGCTCCATTCTCCACACGGGATCTCATTCTAGGCGAAAGGAAGAATATTTTAATGAAAGATCAGCAATGGCATGAATGCAGTCCCCCCCCCCCCACACACACATCCCTTTTTGTTTCTAAAAAGGCTCTATCCTCGATGTATGGTCACTTTCTAAGTTAAAGATGGACTTAATATTTTTGTAAGACTAAAAAAAAAATTTTAATCACCCAGTGTTACTGTAATTTAAGTACTTTTAAAATCCTTGAACCAAAATTAAACACTTTCAAAAGCCCTTATTTCCCAAAATAAAAATTAAGCAGTTTTTAAGGACTTTTAATGACAGTGGGAAGGACTGTGTTATGACTATAAATGATGGTAAGGAAATAGTGGAGAATTTACCCGTTAGCAATCCATAACCGCAGAACTATTTTTTTTTTCTCTAAGGATTGGAAATAACTTTTACAATGATAGAACATTACAAAATTATAACAAATTACGAAATAAAACATTTAACAATTAGTTTTAAGCATTAATTCCATGTGTTACTCCTTATATAAAGAATATTAACAATAACTTGGATAAAATTATGTAAAAAAATAAATATTACATTGCATCATTTAAATTTGAAAATTTATACAATTTGATTTTAAATAATTTCTTAAAATAAAAACTACATTTAATCAATGATTATACATATAGCACAAATCTACAAAGATATACTCTTACTAAGGCTGAAAAATATTTTGCTTCTGATTCTTCTTCTCCTTCACCCTTTATAACTTCAGCCGTGGCTTCAAGAAGCGCAAGCATTTCTTTATGGAGAAAAGAATTACTGTTCCAATTTTTTAACAATCTGTAAAATTGAATGTATAATAATTAAATCATCTAAATTTTCAAATCAATTATACATCAAATCAAATATAATCCAATGGTTGGAAAACAGATATAGTGAATGTATGATAACTGACGCACAAAAAGATCTTTAATAACCAATACCATGATCATTGAAAATTGGGCAGATGAGAAAGAGATGAATAGATGAGAGTTGAAAGAGACTTTAGGACATTGAGAATAGAAAATTAGAAAGCGAAAATGCCAAACAGGGGGCTTGGGAGGAAAATTATTAAGAAGGTCATGGACCAACCCAGACTATGCCAGTAAATAAATATATAATAACAGAATAATGAAGTATAGTTTGTCTATAGAAAGAACTTCCCCAGCCACAAAGTCTAAGACCATCTACTGCTATGGAAACAAGAATAGTACGTTTCAGGGAGGGTTGCTTCTCTTCACTATAGGACTAACACAATAGATCGAAGAAAAATATTCCCTTTCTCTTTTCTCGCCAACTTGATCCAAAGCCTGACCTAAACAGTGAACCTACACCCCTATTTTAAATATTTGTATTCCCTTTCCATAGTACCCGCTACGGGTCCAGACGAATGGCTAGAGGAATTATTTCTATAAACAAACTATACAGTGATTCCACTTACTATGTGCAATAACAGGTCAAATACTTCACAAATTGTAGAGGTGAAGCGAAAAGTGAGTCATGACTTGTATTCTGCAATACAGGGGGAAGGGGGAAAATACCTGCCAACAGGTTTATGTAGGCAAAATTCTCACAAACACTTTGTAAGCAAAAATTTGTTTTCTTTAATAATAACTGAAGGAAAAATTAGAATTCTGAGAATCAAAGCACATTGTTGCTTTTCCTTGATACAAGTGTTTGATCAGTCCTATTTAAAAACCTTGATTATTCAAATACAACAACTCTCATTAGCTCCTTGTTTTGTTGGGCAATAGATAGAAGAATTATAAATAGATACTTAAAAATTGAAACTGGGTCAAGAATTCACTTTTCAAAAGAATAATATTCATATCTTAAAAAAGTAAATATGGACCTTCAAGTGTGGAAATCCCGGAAATCTATAATTTCTAAAGTCAGAGATATTTCCATTCTCCTTTCAATTGGTCCACTTCTGTGATAGTTTTTTTCTTTCTTTTTTTTTTCTTCTTAAGTTCCACGTAGGGTTTTGCGCAGAAATTGCCCAGGGCGAATATTCTTCCGCAGATCATGATATGATACGGAAATCTTCCCTTAAAGTCTGACGGAATCACTAATGCAAAAATATAACACACTTTAAATGTTGCATCAATTAAATACTAAATTTTGAAAAACCCGTTGACTGCGTAGATGGTAAAAAATTAACAAGCATAAACTTACCTGCTGAATGTTGGAAGTGTACAATTTGTGAATCCTGTTAGAGCTGTTCCGACACCTATGCTCATCGCATCATCTTCTAAAATATCATCAGTTGTTAGTTTATCGTGTTGCTGCAATTGAGCAACAGTGAGATTACTATTTCCTGAAAAAGAATTAAACATTATAAAATGTTGCTCATTGAAGTAAGAAAATTTAAACTACCATAAAATTTACCAGGATTTCCAAAGAAGGCCCGCTTTTTTGCTGCAGAACGATGTTTTGTGCATTCCGGATTAGAACTGGAGCTTTGTCCTTTTTTTAATACCTTCCCTTTACCTTTAGAGGCTCTTCGATTTCCTTTTTTATTCTTCATACCTGAATTTTGGCAAGGCGATTAATCAAACTAACAATAAAATACTGAAACAACTTGGATTAGTACATCTTTATTAACAAATTTCAACATGCGTGTTTTTGTTTACCACCAGCATAAGAAAGAGCACGGTTGCGAACAATATGAGTGGGTTTCATATGTATTGTCCTTCTACCAAATATTATGGAGAATAAAGCCTATAGGCTCAAGTTTTATCACTTGTGCTTTGTGTCTGTTTTCAACCTGGGCAAAAATAGAGAGTCATAAGCAAATCAACCTTAAAGCAAATCTTGTAAACCTTTTTAAGATTATCACGTAAAGTTTAATTGAATGTCTTGTCTATAATATTTTATTTAACGGACTTTATTTAAAATATTATATATCAAATTTAGTGTTTGAAGTACTGTTCTGTTTCTATCTTGGAAATGGATAACGCGGCAAAAGATGTGAAGACTCCAATGATTTATATTTGTGGTGGTAATAATAATGTTTCTTTCTTCTAATAATAGCTGTGCAAATTTTTATTCTGAGTCTATATCTAGACTTTAGGTTACAAGGTATTGAAGCACCCAATACCCTTGGGACCACTGAATTTTCATTGGTGTTAATCCTAGGTTTTATACCTTTATCAATCAAATTATTGTGAGGGTATATGAAATCCACGAAACAAAAAATAGTCTATGTTGAAAGCATTTAATAAATGACTTGGAGTAATTATTACTTTGTTTTAAAGAAATATATGTTTCTATTTAGTAAACTTTTGAAATTATCTTTTCTAGAGTGTCATCATGAAAATGAAATTAAAGCAAAGGATCCAATCAGATGCAGAGAATGTGGCTACAGGATTATGTATAAGAAAAGAACAAAAAGATGTATCCTTTTACTTTTATTAACAAAATGCTTTTTTACCTTCATATAAGCCAAATTAAATTTCATATTTCCCTCTCTCCCTATAATATCTCTAAATTTTTATGAAAGTATGAAATCAAATAGCTTTAAATAAAAGTATGAATATTCTGTTTTTCCTCAGTAGATTATTTTGTAGATTTTTTACCTATTGAGGCCTCTGACAGAAAGTCATAGCAAATTCTGTAAGCTCTTGCAAATTGGCTTGACAATTTTGCAGTGCATTTATGGTTAGCATTTGGCAAATTGTTTGAAATAAATGTTGTAAGTTCATGCTATGCAAAATTTGAAATGTAAATACAAGTTTTATTACTTTTACTGAATTGTTTTAAAAAAAATCATTTTTCAATATCACTAAACTCTTAGTGTCTCCTTCTGGGTCCCTAATATGGTGATTTGACCATGTATGTGTATATATATGCAGTACTTATAATTTTAAAATAATTTACCACCTTTTGTAATAGAAAAGAATTAAGTATTATAATCGCAATATATTTCTCACAAGGGCGAGAAGTGAAGTAACTAATAAGAATAATTGAAAAACACTTATTCTTAAACATAAATTAATTTTAAATTTTCTTATATTTTAATTAATAACCTTTGGTATTTATTGATAGACTTCTGAAAATTTCATTGTTTTTAGAATACCTATTTGTGGCTTATAAATTGTTTTTTTAGGATTTATTTAAATTGTTCAACATTTAGATTACTTTACTTGTTATCCTTAACTTCTGCTTAGTAGTTGTTTTTGATGCCAGATAAAAGAGATTTGGCTGTGGGTATATCCTGTAAAGAAGACATTGTATATAACATAGAAGACATTTTCAAGAATCTGTAAAAGAATTTTAAATTTGTTTTGTTAATAAAACGTTTTGATTAAAAAAGATATCTTACTGTTACTGTTATGAAACATCAGTGTCATAGAGACTTAAAAATCAAATTAATTATGTGTTACAATACTAACATATTAAGATAATGGTATCAAATTATTTTACTTCTTATAGGCTTCATGTGCAATGTGGTGTAATTTTATTCTGTTAAAATCTATTACAATACATTTCTAAACTATGAAATTTTATCATGATAATATATAACACAGTATTAAGTACCATTTAGGAACTTTCACTGTTGTGAACTGAAGGTAATTGTTAGTTTTTTCTCTAAAAAACATAATTATATTTAGGTGCTGAATTACTTTGCTGGAGAATAGCAATTAGAAAAGGAACCTGAAATAAAACTGTACAGAATAAACTATACAGAGTACAAAGGCAGCATCTCATTTGTTTTTTATCGAATTTGATAATTTTATTACAGTTGATAGTTCATAAGTATCAAGTTAAATTTTGCTCATATATACACCGATTATGAAAAAGGCACAATTGTGAAAAAAATATAAAAAACCGTTTGGAATATAACATTTAAGAATTTTACAAGTTACTTTGACGCTGTATTGTTAGAGCTTGCAAAATTGTAGAATTACTGTCTTTAAAGATTTTATCATTATAAAAATGTAACCTTAATAGTTCAATTCAATGCATATTGGGTGAGAAAAAAATAAAATTTGCTTATAATTTAATTTTTTAAGCTGAAATAAATTGGAAAACAGGTTTTCAATTTCAATAGAAAAGTGTAACATATGCTGAAAATAGGGTTAGCAATAATTTATTCAACAAGATAGAGCAAAATAATTTTTAAATTTTGACGTACGAAAATCTTGTCACTTGCACATGCCTTTGCAGCAAATAAATTTTTTCCCCAGGAATGCTTTAAATTTGAGTAAATGCTTATAAGTTCAACTGTGATACTTTCACTATAATCATACCTGCCAAGTCTCCTGTTTTTTAACGATGATTCCTGTATTTGACGACTATCTCCTGTTTACCCGTATATTCTCAAATTTCTCCATATTTGTTGAAATTTTTTACAAAAAAATTGGTGATAAAATATTTACTGATGACAAAAATACTTCTCTTATTACTCAACAGATAGTGCTATTAATGCCCCCCACCCCAATGAGATGACCCAGGTTTGGACCCACCACAATGCTGGCACAAAATATTTTCAGTGGATCATTGTTTAAGAGTTCTTTTGCCGTCAAGCTAACAATGCGGGTTAGTCTTGATCCAGAAGTTTCATTGTCTTCTGAATTGGGTTTAAAATTAAAAGTCTAAGGAGTTGATCATCAGTATTAGCCAGAAAGCCAAAAAAATGGGTTGGCAGTCATGAAGTAAAGTAGTTTAAGTAATTATAAATAATGGTTTAAAAAAATCTTTTTTAGATTATGATTTATATTCATTTTTTCCACTTCCCTAAATATAAATGCTTCTTTTTTGACTTGCATGATGTGTCATAACTTAACTCTTAGACTAAAAATGTTGCTAGTAATATCTGTTATTTTATTTCTCCAATGTTGGCACGTATGTATAATGAAGAAATATGTAAATTAGAGCCTCAGTGATAAATGAAGGGGGGAAAAAACATTTTTAATCATAAAAATAAAACACAACTTAATTCCTCAATCTTTTTTATCTATCGTACAGATTTTAAAACCCAATTTATATTAATGGTAGAAGTCTGGTTTAATCGAAATGAATTTTTAATAAAGGAAAATTATGCTATATAGTTTAAAAAATTATTCCTATAAAAATTAAGAGTGTGATAATAGAATAAATCAAGAGCTCTTTTTTAATTTTGAAGCTTATTGATTAAATTTTGCAGTATAAAAAAAGTAGCACACTTATTATTTTTTAATTGCATTATACCTTAGGAAGATTTTAATTCTGTTTCAATTGAAATAATTGTTTATGTATTATTTTTGAGCGACTATAAATTACTTTGTTTTAAAAATATTTAAATTACATTCTTGAAAACATTTAATAAAAGTTACCAATTATTTAGTTGAAATAAGTCTTTTTCATAATTTGGAATTATGTAAGAGTAAATTAGTTTTTTGCTATACTAGCAATCAAATTATATAATAATGCTTTCAAAACAATAAAAAACTTTTAATAGTTAAACTTGTTGAACAGAAAAAGTTTTTTAAAAAAATTGGTTGTGCTACATCGTTTCAGGAATTGATATTTGTTGGAGCTTGGCATCAATTTAGCATGCACTTAGATGCAAATAGGCCCTCTTCATACGGATAATAGTTTTTTTTTTTCCCCCTGCAACAGAGTATAGAAATCAGGGGCCACATGTTTTGCTGTCTCTGCACACGATTTCAAAAATTTGATTCACGTATATGTATTGAAGCAATTAAAACATCTTAAAAATATTACATTTTATTCCATTAGTAACTAGTTGGCTTTAGCAGCCAGAACGAACACACCGCTTTGCTATCCACATTGTTTATCGCCTCATCATAGAATTCCGCCTTCACGTACGGATCACTTCGCTGCTCCAGATTGTTCTATTTTATAACCGTCGTTGAACAGCCGACCCAATTTCATGGGTTTACGACTACTAACGTTCAAATCCGTAGCCTTGTAATTTTGAACCAATCCAGAAGACAAGGAAACTCCTGGATTAGTACCCCCAGAGGTATTGATTTGTTGTGGGAACATGGAGGACTTTGAGACTCAACAGATTTAACGTGCATCAGTCACCATTTACTACACGGGGAGTCTTCGGCCGGCGAGGATCGAACCCACGACCTCTTGGATATGGGCCCAGCGCCCTACCGACCAGGCTATCCCGGGCCTTGCTCCACATTGTTTGATGCATTTGGCAGCATTGTTCTGATTTTATGATATTGATATTCTAAAAACAAATTAACTCTTTATATTTGCCTACGGGAACTCGACGATTTGCGGTTCCCCATTTGCTAAAAACAAATGGGGAAACTTTCAATATACTAGTTTCAGGTTGAATGGTTAGTACTCACGGTATACCTACAATTCAGTATGCAGACATATAAACACACAAATTCTTTATTTAATTACATAGATAGATTTATTTAAGTTATAAATTTTTTTAACAGATTTAAAACAAACAATATAGATAAAGGGGCCGGGATAGCCTGGTCGGTAGGGCGCTGGGCCCATATCCAAGAGGTCGTGGGTTCGATCCTCGCCGGCCGAAGACTCCCCGTGTGGTAAATGGTGACTGATGCACGTTAAATCTGTCGAGTCTCAAAGTCCTCCATGTTCCCACAACAAATCAATACCTCTGGGGGTACTGATCCAGGAGTTTCCTTGTCTTCTGGATTGGTTCAAAATTACAAGGCTACGGAGTTGAACGTAAGTAGTCGTAAACCCATGAAATTGGGTCGGCTGTTCAACGACGGTTATAAAATAAAATATAGATAAAGATATAAACACATGTTTAACATCATGGAATGTTATGAGTAAACATTTTTCAATACATTTGAGAAATTATAGTTATGTATTTCAAGTTTAAAAAAATTGTTTCCAAAACTGCCTCTATCATTCTTTGTTATTTAAAACTTCAAACAGAAAAAGAAATTATTTGATGTGATTTTCAACATAAAATAAGCTCAGAAAAACATGAAATAAATTTCAATAAAAAAAATAAAAAATTTCCGTATGAATAAATATGCAATTTCAGTAAAAAAAAATCTCCTAACTGAACATTTTATACAATAAGTTGTATGTTGATGCTATGTTTAATGTTTAGAAAATACATAACTAAATTGAAGGTAGGTATAATTAGTGAAAGTAATGTGTTTGTGATTTTGCACAATTAGTTTTTGTTTACAATAATTGTCATTTTCATTCTTTATTAAATTATTGCTATAAACTGAATTAAATAATTCTGGAGACATTAAAACATCATTTATGGGTCACTGGTCAATTGTTAAATATTTTTAGCATGGAGTAATGCTATGCTATGTATTTTATATAAACTAAAAAATTTTGTTATGCTGATTGGGACTAAAGAAGTTTGAGAACAATTTTAGTTAAACTGCAAATAAACAAAATGGTTCAAATATTAGTGGAAAAATAAAAGACCCTGGCAAGCTATCATTTGAAGGAATTATAATTTATAGATTTGGGAGAAAACTTGTAATACTTTTTTTTCAGCAAATAAAACATTTTTGAATTGAGATACTTACAGACTTCTAAAATAACAGCTAACAATGAATAAATTAATTTTTCAACTAATAATGCATTTACTATTCATAATGCTAGATGAGTAAAGAAATTTCTTCCTCTTGGCAAAATTCGTTTTTCATAACATTCTTTCACAAAAATAACAAAGTCATAAAGATTTTCCATTCTATGTCATTAAAACTTTACAAAGTTGCATAAGTATAATAAATCATAAGTTAAAATATAAATACACAATTTGGGAATAAATTATTAAACAATGAAACTTTCATCAACAACTCTTTTGTTTCAGTTCCATAGACAATATAACGATACTGAAAACATGATTCAGATTTCAAAAACTATTGCCATTATTAAGATGTTCCAGTATACAATAAATACATAGCTTAAATACTATTGTCCGACTGTGTGGGTGATATATGCATAGATTCTTCTAATTTATTGTAATAGGTTTTCAGTTGCTCTTCTTTGTCAGCAAATGTTTGATTAACAGCAGTATTCTTATTCTGAATGTCATCAACAAATGCAATCCACTCCTTTTTCCTCTGTTCTCTCCTACGATCTAAAAAGTCTTTCTAAAAAAGGGAAAAATGAATCAGGAATTAATTTTTTTTTTCAAACACCCACCTGGGGAACATTTTATCAATACAGGCATCTGAAGAGCATATTTTTTAGCCACTCTGTTAGAGGCACCATATTAGGTTGGACAACATTACTCCCACAATAAAGACAGATGGCACAGAGATTAAAAGAACATCCAATGCCTTGTCCGCAATTCGAACCAAGAACCTTTCTGATGTAAGGCCAGTTCCCTGACCCTTACACGCATCAGTCAGGAATCAATAATTCAACATCTTATTAAAGATTAATTTAACAATAAAGATAATGTAATAGGTTATAAATAAATATTAAAGAAAGAGTAGAGCATCAAAAACAAATAAATTAACTGAATAAATAAGTATAAAACTTCTAAAAAATAATAGTTATACAAAAGATAAAAAGTGTGATGAATCAAAAACAACAAAAAATCAAATATAGCAAAAGAATAAATAATTTTACAATGGAGAAGAGACACTGTGTTATAGGTAGTAAGAATAAATGTACAAACATAATAATTTACATTGATTTTTGTTTTTTAAAAAAAAGACATTTATCAGCCATTTTTCAATTGGTCATTTAAAATGCACACATCTTGAGTTTAGAACTGTTGTTGCAACTTTAACAATTCTGAGAAATAAATAATCACATCTTACCTTTTTATTGGAATCCTCTCTTTCCACAATATTATTGCACATACGCAAAGCCACTTCAACTGAAATTAAAAGTTTTTTATTTACTCAATACAATGTACAATGTAAAATTTTATATACAATGTAAAATTTTAATGTATCAATAAATAAAAAAAATTCGTAACAGTAAGATTTATATAACACATGAAATGAACGGAAATTTTTAAGAAAAATATTACTGATATTTTAAAATTCCTACAATTTTCAATTATAATATTTTTACAGTCAATTCCTTCAAGAATCTGCCGATATATTAATTAAACTTATTTTCAATGTATTGTTACTTTAAATATAAATTTAATCATTCATATTCCAAAAGAAATATTTAACAATTTAATGTAATTAAATAAAAGGTGTAAAACAATTCCAATCACCAATTTCACAACAATGAACATAATTTATACAACACTTCCCAGAATTTAATCACATATATTCAAGATTTCAATTCTCCAAAATTAACGAAACAAATCTTTCTAATGAAAATAGATAGAAGGACATAGAAACTCATTTATTGCATATATGTCAATAAGAGGTATCAAATAATTCTTATTGTAGCATTGCATTTGCAACTGGGTTTAAAGCAGCATTTCATGAATGAAAAAAATTAAGTTTACCAAAAAATGCGAAAGAAAAACTTTCGGACATGGTTCCAAAATATTGCAGAAGAGATCAACGTGCAGAATTACAAATAAACTATCATGAGTCATTCCTTTCTCAAATAGAATCTTATCCTGATAAAATATTGTAAGACAGGCTTTAAAGCTGACAAATTTGAGTGGCAAAATATCATAGAGACAAAGTATCATGGGACAAAACACAGTAGGCTCCTATCTAAGTGGACTAAAGCTTTAAATGTCTCCTCTGACATATTTGGCTGCCTCTCAAATAAATCTCCTTACAGTGTCCACTGAAGAAAGTGCTTGTTTGTTAGTAACATTGGGTGGTAAATCTTCGATTTCCTCATCCTCTTCTTCTGATAGTTCACAAGAAGCTTTTGTTTGAGCGATGATATCATTGTCATGCCACTGACCACACACTGTTACTGCATCACCTACGTTTACAAAGTTATGAAATTTCAAGTCATCAAGTTTCATGAGTCCGGTCAATCTGTCCCAATCATTTTCGGTGTAGTTTTCAGCAGAATTAACGATATTGATTGTTTGACTATTTTCGTCATCTTTAATGAATCCAGCCTTCTTGAAGCCATTCATTATCGTAGAGAGAGACACATCATTCCATGCCACTGACGTCTTTATGTCCATTTTTTTAAAAAAGTTTATCATTATGAGAATTGGTTTTCTATTTTTAAAATTTTTTAATTTTTTTTGAATATTTTTTTATTTTTAGAAAAAAAATCTACACTATTTATGGAGAAAAATATTCAAGTTATCGAGGGATTAGAACAAAAAATTCGTGAAATCGAATTTTTTTAACATTGAGTATATAGGAAATTTGAAGGGAATTATTTTTCTTCTTCGAGATATCGAAAAATTCGTGAAATCGAGGTTCGACTGTATATTTAATTGTCACACTTGGCAATATTTTGTCGAAAAACTTTACAAACAAACCATTTAGTAGATTACCGATCTGTAGAGAAAGAAAAGTTTAGTGTATTTCAAGACAAATGCCAAATGAAATACCTGCATCAATATTTTTAATGTATTCTTAAAGAGAGAGAAAAAGAAAACTACATAAATTTAATAGGCATTCAAAAGAAACTAAATGATGGCCAAGTATAAATTATTTTGAAATATTTTTTAAGAATAAATTATTTTGAATAATTCTTTAACAGGAAATTAGACTATTGTAAATGTCTTAAAAAAGTTTTATATTTTTTGATTTTATATATATATTTAGTAAAGCATGATACTTACAGTGGCCAGTTAAATTACAAAGATGCATATCTCCAAGTTTCACACCTTTTTCAATTTGTGTTTCTTTTATTTCAGTCACAATTTCAAGCATTTCAAACATTCTCCTCACTTCCCTTTCCTTTCTTTTTTCCTGTTAAAATTTTGATATAATATTAAATTTTCTAACATTTAAAGAAGTATTAGTAAACAACATTTAAGAACTCTTAAGTACTTTCAATAAGAAATGAAGTACTTTAAAAAATGATCTTTTGTAAACACAATAAGACAATTTAAACAGTTTTAAAAAAATAATTATATTCACAAATATTTATTATCTAAAAAAAGGTCACCAAGAGGTTGGAGGAAAAAAGGAAACCTGATCATGACATCACGATGGAGAGGGAAAATGTGCTCTCTAAGAGGAGAGGGCTGAAAAAGAACTGTGCTACTGCCTTGATATAAGAGGAATGGGGAGAAAATTGGTGTAACAGGTACAAACGATAGAAAATGAATCTCATGCAGAATGTTATGATAGGAATAAACAAATACAATATTAAAAAATTAAGGTTTTAATGAAGCAAGAGTAAGGAAACAAAAAATCGAAGCTGAACATAAATAAACACTTGGAGAATTACAAATACAGGAATATAACTTATAAATTGTAGTTGAATTTTATACAGGAATATAACTCATAATAAAGGAATATAACTTATAATTGCTATACATTATGTGAAGCATACAAATTTTGATGGATTTGACTATTTAAATGTATTAATTCTTAATAAAGCCAAAAAAAAAAACAAGTTTAACCAACAAAATAAAAAAAGGAATAATTAAATAATAATGGAAAAATACTATTAATATGAAGGAGTTAAATCTGTCAAATAAAAAATTGATACTACTTCAAATTCCTTCAAGAAAAACTTAGTTTCCCCCTGAACGAATGGCCTATGGTCAAACAGGCGACTTTCTACATCTCCTATATCTAAATAAAACACAAAATTAGGATATGTCAGACTTTAGATAATTATCATCAGTTTAAATTTTCAACATATTAAAACATGAACATCAAATAAAAACTACTTTAATCCATCAGTAATAAAAGCATATAATCCTGATGATAAATCAGAAAATTCTCCTCCGCTACGCACTTGATCTTAATAAACTAACAAAATCCGAAAGTACTGCACCAAGTTTAATGATAAGTAAATTGGAAAATTTTCCTCTCAAAATTGGTACATTCATTTAAGACAAAAAATTATAACAGTAATTAGACAACAACAAGACACTCTTAAAAAGAGAGATAAAGAACAGTAAAATACCTTTCATCACTCGCTCCAAAACATTTCCTTCAGACATTTTAATAAGTTACTAAAACGAAAACAAAACAGGATAAGAGACCAACGCCATTTTGAATATGTTTAGAACTGCCTATTTCTGTTTCAAAATGAACGTATCCTTTCACGGAAATTTCATTTAAAAAAAAGAGGAACCAAGAAAAAGAAATAAACAATGTTTTGTCTTTTGGCAACACTGAAAAGGTTACCTTTAATTAAACAGTATGGCGCTTTATAACAGGCCCTCATCAACTGGCATACTTTTGAAAAGACGCTCGCAACACGAGCCGCATGTTAGATGTAATTATGTTTTGTTTATTTATATATTTGATACTATCAATAGAAATTATTTTCTTGAAACAATGAATACTTTTAAAATACCTAAATTAAGGTGGTCCTAAAGCCGTATACCTGTAATGTTAAAAACCGCCGAACAGTTACACAGATTAAATAGCGTACTAAGGGTCTCGAAATTTTTCATGACATTTAAGAATCTTGTTAGCCAGAACCTAAAATGTTTATTTTTGTTAAATTAGGTTGTGAATTATTTTTAAAAGCATATAAAAGTTTTGTTACATTTGATTTTGTAGTCCTGGTTCTGGAAATTAGATGGCGCTACAAGGCTACGAGAAATGTGAATTTACCGCTAGTGAGGACAATTTGCGAAAAAAAGCATGAAATACTTATTTATATTCTCATTAATTGCAAATTCTTTTTGTTTTAGGTATTAATACAGATTGTTAGCTTTATTCCAATAGCAGTTTTAAAACATTTTATTCAGTATTTAATTTGTTTAACTGTTCGGGAGAAAAGTCACTAATTAATAATTTTTCCAGCATCGAAAATCAGAATATTTTGTTTTTTCAGTTGTTTACGAACGCGCTTGAAAGAGAGTTATTCAGGATTTAGCGACTAGCATCAGCAATTTTAATGTTTACATTGATATCACGTAGCTTTCATTTATGTTGTTTCTTCACATTTAAATTCGAAATAAACTTTAAAGTTGAACCAAAGAAAAATCGCTGGAAATTTAGATGCAAAGGTGTTAAAACATCGTATTTCTTATGTTAAAAGTGTTAAAACTTAGAGACATAAGAATAATTTAATCTACATACTCTGTTGAAATTTCTGGCAAATGTCTCAAAATAAAATTATCTGCTAGTTAGTTTTCTAATATTTATACGCTACTAAAATTTCTATCAAAATCGTTATATTTTCTAAACGAATAAGAGCTCAATATTTTTTTGTTTTCTCAAGAATCGGAAGTTTAAAAAATTGTATTTAATGTTAGTACGTACACAAAAAATCAATTTCAATCTTGCATTATTTGGAAATTATTATTATCAAATAAAATAGATGATCCTGTTAATTAATGACCTATTATTAAAAATTTTTTAAAAATATATATATAACGATTAAAGTGTTAAATTCACTTTTTGTGTATTAAGTGTTGATGGCACTTTTTCTTCAAAAGCATCTACTAGAGTTTTGAGTTCGGATAATTTAATTAAAAAATATAGCTTTACTTTTGAGTATTTTATTTATTCAAAAAGCAGTATTGTGATGGCAAATTTTGAAATTTGAGAGAACTAAAATTTACAAATTTTATAAATATGATCTTTCTTTTTTTTTCTTCTGAAAATAGCATGTTGAACTTTTGCAATTTATTTTAACTGCAACTAATTTTAACTAGAACCTGGTTACAGTGGTTTCACTCTTTTTATTTATTTGTTTATTTTATAACATAATTTAAAGTTTATTATAATAATAAAGAGTTGTTACCTTATGCATACACATACATTTATTAATTTTTTGCCCATTTAAATTTTATTATATTTAAATTATATTATATAGATGAATATTGGAAAAAATTTAAGCAATTTTGCATTAATAAAAAATGCTTAATTTATGATTATCATAACAAAAACAATCAAACGACAGTATGCCATGCTCCTGTATATATTCCTACTGCACCCTATTAAAAGAAATTTTCTACATAAGCAAGGTATACACACTTCCTTTGAAATAATGGCATTGAGTAGAGTACACACTGTGTGATTTTTGTGCCTTCAGCCCTTGGTTTTTCAAATTAACCATGTTTATGATTATAAAAAATTATTTGAAAGTATTTACATTTTTAAATGTAATATAGAAGATTTTTGTATAAGTATATCCTTCAAAATAAGTGACATTAAAGCAGTAGCATTTAATTGAATATATTAAAAATTTATGATTATTCTGTTTGCGCTTTTGAAATTCGAATAATACTTTTATTTTCGTCCAACTAAGATTATTAAAACCCTTTTATATAAGATAGGTTAAATTTAATTATGTCAAATTATAATTTGAATACCTTCAGTTTGAAAGCCTTTGTTTTTTATTAATATCAATTAATATTAAAACATGCAGTCTATAAATGTTGATTATTGCTTCAATTTTAAAATATCATTTTTTAAAAGAAACACAATTGTCTAATAATGACTGATGTTTTATAGTTTTGCTAAATGGTAGAATAGAATTGTATTACCAGTGCTTTTGCAGATGACTTTTTTACCTTTTTTTTCATTCCATCTGATTAAGAAAATGTTTAAAAAAAGTTTATCTATTTTCGATAGTTTCGATTATATAACTTCAGTTTTATCCAGGATTGGCATGATTCTTTTTTTTCTTGAGACATTCATTTGAGAAAAAAGAAAAATTTTAATGCAGAATTTATCCCTATATTCACAGTGTTGTTAAGTTTTTTTAAATTTTGATTTTATCAATATTAAAAGTCGTATCTAAAGTAACAAAAAGGAAAGAAATGTATGTAAATTATTTGATGTCAAAAATTAACTGATAAATGTAAAAAGATACTAGCATTTGTTAATAAAAGCTCCATGAAACCTTCAAATTGTACCATATATAAATAATAATGTTAAATAATTTGTTGTTTAATAACCATTATACATATTTAGTGTTGTTTATCTGATAGCAAAAACTTTAAAAATTCTGCAGCAGTTCGATCAAAGCCTAAGAGGTTTAAATTAACACTCTTTGCATTAGAATTCTGCAAATATTCTTTACTACTTTTTTCAAAATAATTTTATATAGTGATATAGTTTAATAAAATGACCAATCTAAATCCTGTAAATGTTATTATACAAATAGTGACGAAAGTTAGGTTTTGTGTTCGAATTACGAAATTCTTTTTGTCTTCCTGTTTTTATATAATTTAAAATTTTACTTCCTTTGGCAATTTTTTTACGTTTTTGTTTAAAAAAAAAACTTTATTCTTTTTAATGTAACAAAAGTTTTAAATGTAACCACTAATTAAGAAATGCAGTCCAGAAATATAGTTGACTTTTTTTTTTTTTCTTTTTGTATTAGCTCAATTGACCATCAGAAACATTTTATTAAAATTATTTGCCATGGTAGATTGTTTTTACCTCTTATTCAAAATATTTACCGAAAATGATGAGTTAAATTAAAATGTTTTCCTTAAATTAAAGGAATTGAGACCAAAAATATATGTTATATGGTTATGAAAATCATATTTCTAACCTCATTTCTTAGGATGTACTTTTTATATCTTGATCAAAGTTGTAACAATTGAACTGAAATTGTTGAAATATTTTTTTTTTTTTTGATATTTAAATTGAATATTTTTTTTTGTGAAATGATTATTTTTTAGCTTTGATGGATTCCCTCTCCATGAAATCTTCACTATATTAGGAAACTTGTCTCTATTTATATTTTTACCTTAGGTTATGCAATTTGGAACTAAAATTATAAATTTTATTTTGGTGTGTTTAATAACAGACTTAAATAACAAAATTTATTAAAAACATGTGGTGTAACTACCAATATGATTATTAAACATCGATTCACTACACACAGCCATGAACTTAATACAAATCTCATGGCTAAAGCTCAAAACCTGGTGACCTTAATCCAGCTCGCCTGGTCTTTCACAAATACAGAGGGGATGAATTGTGGCGTAACTACCACTACTATTTTTTAACATCAATTCACTTATATATAAGACATGATAACTTGATTCAATTTTGAGATACCTTTTGATAGATGAAGGTTGGCATTGTCTAATGGCTCGTTCACTGCAAAGTCTCTCTTTTCTTTTCTTTATTTATGGAATACTCAAACCCAGTAAAATTTTAGGATATGGTACAACTCTAATTCAAACATTCGTTACATCAGTAATAATCTTTTTTTCCAGCTCAACATCGAAAATAAAAGTGGACCTCAAATTTATATTAATATAGTAATTATTAAGATAAGTTTTGACTTTGATACTTTTTATACAATCCAAAAAGAGTTTTATTTTATTTTTCTTTAAGTAAAGAAAAATTGGTACTTTAAAAAAAATTAGGACACGAAACAAACATATTGTTTTATTGATTTTCCGAATAATTTATTCCGTATTCGACGACATTTGCTGATCACCTAATTATTATTTGGTTCACATAATTGTGAGTGGTGACTTGTTGCGAAATGAATCGTTTAAAATAAATTGAAGTTTAAAAAAAAAGAGAAGATTTGTTAGTTTCACAAACTGATAATTTTTTCATATTTTAATATCTTTAATTTAATAATTTTTTAAGTTACTTTAATAGTGATGCTTTCTGTATTTATCTTTTAAATAATAAGTATAAAAAACAAAAAAACGAAATATTCATAATATTGAATAATGGAATATGCTGTTACAAGAAATAATAAGTAGCTTTCGTTAAAAATATGAAATAATATAGTAATGCATTAGCTTAATGTTTTAAAACATTTCTAATTTAATTCCTAATCTCCTAACAAAAAAAAGAAAGAAACAGACTGGACATGATTTACCAAGGCCGGATTTACGTATAAGCTGTAGCTTGGGGCCCCGAGATAACAAGGGCCCTCAGAAGCCCAAAATGCTTCTTTTCTGCATTATCGGACATAATAAATATAAATAAATGACTGAATAAAACAAAAAACTTCATTGTCATTAGAATGAAACATATCATCTTTCAAGCAATTTAAGTATTAATAAATTATTTATAAATAAATTTTTTAGTTTAAAAGAAAAAAGTTTTTTTTTTTTTTTAACCCCTTCATTCGATCATTAGACTATTTAATATCTGTTTCTAAGGATCAGAATTTTCCTTTTGTTTTACTTTAAAAGTGTACAAATTATATATTCAATGCTTTCATGTGATATGCAGCAGTTTTAAATAGCACTTAAAAATATCTAAAATGACTGAAATTGTCAGTTTTGCAATCTCATTTTATATAGCATTATTTAGAGGAGACAGTTGCGTGTGGATGTGATGATGACGTAATGAAAGAGGCATACAAAAAAAGCAAATTTCAGTTAAAATCCTCAATATTATATTTTTAAACTCCTCGAAAAATGTAGTAAAAGAGGCATGCAAATTAACTGTCGCAATCATATTAATATTAAGTAAGAACGAAACAGAAATGATAATGTTGAATCACAAATGAGACAGGTGGTATGAAAGACATCGAAACCTATTTGATTGGTAAAACTAGAAGGCGTTTCTAAAATTCTGAAATCTATCAGGCTTTAATTTTTTTTCTGTCACAAAATTTATCAGTAATTGAAAATAATACATTTATTCCCAATATTGGTTCTGTTTTTTCGTTGATTAAAATGTTTAACATTAACAGATAGTTGTGTTTTAAAACATTCCATTCCATAATAAAACATTCCATTCCATAATTCCATTCCATTTAAAACATTCCATTCCATATTATACAATTGTAATTATCTAAAACTAATTGATATAAAGCATTAGTGTGTTTCATTGATATGTTGAATGCTCGTTTTGACTGGATGCTGCTCTTGCACATCCTAGCCACTATACACAAAGAGACGAGCTGATACTTCAAAGCCGTATTACATTTATTCTCTCTGATATTTAATAGACCCTTTAATAAATCCTTAAAAATATAAGCCAAAAATTCACATAAATAATGACAATTTTTATTCTTGCACTAAAATTTAACAAATGTACTTGAAACAATTAAAAAGAAAGCAAAAGTAATGAAGAAATATTTTTAATGTAAACATCAATTAAATAATATCAGCTTACGAAATGTTCTTTTTATTTTTACAAACAGTATTAATATAACGGCCCTCACCTGCTCCAGGGTGTAGGGACTGCTGGATTGGGAATTGACAAGGCTACTGATTTGAATATTAGTAGTCGTAAACTCGAAACTGGGTTGGCTGTGCAATGACTGTTATAAAATAAATTAATAAATATGGGCGGGATAGCCTGGTTGATGGGGTTCTTGACTCGTGTTCGTGAGAATTGGAGTTTGAATCCAGCCGGCAGAAGAATACCCATGTATAAAATGGTGACTGACGCATGTTAAATCTGTTGGGGTCACAAAGTCCTCCAAGTTCTCATAAGAAATACCTCTGGGTACTGATCCAGCAGTTCCCTTGTCTTCTGGCTTCGGTTCAAAATTACAAGGCTACCGAGTTAAACATTGGTAGTCGTGAACAATTGAGAATCGTAAAGAAAAAACAATTGAGAAAAAATTAGCAAAAAATCATTAAAAATTGCAAATAAAATATATTCAAAATGAAATTTAAAAAAACTCTGTTAAATATATAGTGGCCCTTCCAGCATGCCAAATTTTTACTCTGTGCTTAAAATTTGTTTCTGTTGTAACTTTTTTCAAACGTTCAAAAAATATGTGCAATAAAAGAAAGGTTCTACATTATAGTCTCATCACAATTAATATATTTAACAATAAAGTAATATCAAATTTTTAAAAAAATTTAATGTTAATACTCAACAATAAAAAATAATGACAGTTTACTTTAGGTGTACAGAAATAGAATTGAACTTATAAGGGCTCCACCAAGCTTAAATCCGGCCCTGTCATTTACTGATGAGATTTGAGATTAAACCTTACTAAACTGATGCCAAATGTTGATAATTACTTATAAAACTCTAAAGCAGTATCAGGTTCATCCCTCCCTCTAAAAGCATTTATTTATTGCTTAGTTATTTTATATAACAGATAATAAATTTTAATTTGACTCGTTTTAATTTGAATTTAATTAATAAATGTATAAAATTAACATGTGTTTTTTCTTAAGTTTTTCACACTACACTTCTCTACAGTTAAAAATTTATATCTGTCACAGTAAGTAGCACTATACCAGCTGTCAAAAATACATTTGAAGTTGATGAATTTACAAAAAATTAATATCAGGTAAGCAGGGGTCTACGAGACAAAAAAGTTTGGGAACCAATGATCTAGGAGATAACGCAGCTTGTTTTGTCAATAGAATAATGGTTGCATTTAGAGCACTTTGGTTCTCAGAAAGAGTTCAAGATATTTAGTGGTGATTGTTCTATTTGCGGATAAAATGGTAATAAACTCTGCTGTGATCAAGGAACGATTTGTGTTGTCAATTAGCTCCAGAAGAGATACGATTTGTGTTGTCAGGAGCTCCGGAAGAGATACGAGTACTGTAGCTAGTCGAAAAGTAGTATAAATTTCGATCGCAATTTAATTCAGTTATTAATAATAATAAACCTTTCGGTGATAAAAGAAAAGAGTTTTTTTTTTTTTCATTGATGATTAATTCCGTTTTTATACTTAATCGAGATTTTGTACGTTATTGTATTTTTTATAAAAATTCGATACTTTTTTTAACATGAATATTAACTTCAAATCCACAATAAAAATATCTTTTTTACTTAATTTTTAGCAAACATTAGTACATTAGAAAACATCAAAGAACACCCAGAAAGTTTGAATAAAAATATATTTTACAGAATTTAAATGAAAATAACTTGTGAGTTAGAGATTTTCTTAAAAAATTAAACACTAGAATTGGCAAAATTATTTTATTTCGGAAGCTAAGGATACATAATATGTGATTAGCGTTGAAAACTCTAAAGCAGTGTTTCTTAACCTTTTTGGTATAATGGACCCTTTTTAAAAAATTTTAAGAAGTCACAGACCACCCCCTGTGAAAAAAATTATTGCAAAAATCATTAATTATTTTTACTTTACTTTATTTTCAATTGAAATAAAATTCGAAGGCTACTTTGTGTTTTTGAAAATGTTAAATTTTTTTATGGTTTGCGAATGTTCTTTTCCTCACATTATGGAGGATTGCTGGCATATCTAAGAGAAAAGAGCAAAGGGACGGCTCATAAAAAATGAGGGGTTGATAGAGGATTATAAAAATAACAAATCGGACGTAATCAGGGGGTTGCCCTGCTGCTGCAAACTGAAAGTCGGTTGGTGGAGAATGTTAAAAATATGACAGGGATATTAGAGGGTCCGCACTGAATTTGGGGTATCTCAATCACCTAGTTTCAAATATGTATGTATTTTCATCTTTTAGAAAAAAAAAAAGAGATCAATGTTATTTAAATATTATTGATCCAATCGTCTTAAAAATAGTCGGCGGACCCCCAAAGTATGACGCATGGAGCCCTAAGGGGTCCATGAACCACAGGTTAAGAAACCCTGCTCTAAAGCGTTACATGAAAAATTAATTTCCATTACAGATTATTTGCAAAAACCGTTTAATTTGGCAGTTTATAAATTCATTTTTGTTAAATTTGCTTTAATTTAATTTTTAAAAATAGTGTGTACACACAGATATATATATATATATAAATATTTGGATTGTAATTTTTACAGCAGCAAATAGCATTATTAAAATTTATAATAAAATAATGCCACGTCAAAAATTTAAATGCATTTTTAGCGTGAATGAAATAAAATTTTATTTATTATCTTTACTTCATGTAGAAATTACTGCTTGAGCAAAATTTGATTTTGTATCTTTTATTCCGAAAAATCTAAATACATAATAAAAGATTTTCTCGGCTGTACGCAAGCTAGCTTCAATGAGTCATATGATTTTGTGAAATTAATAAAATACCAGCGTATGAACTTTTACTAACTGGGCATCGAAGGCCAAATTAAGTTTTTGCTCTACTTATGGTTAAAACTTAAATAAAACGCAATTGTAATTATTTTTTAAATTTTTCTTTGAATAAAATGTTGCAGCTTTACACAGTGATTTTTAAGTAACTTTATCAATTTTAATTCGATTTAGTTTAAAATTTAACAGTGTATATTATACTGATGTAGTTCTTATATTATACTTTGATATTTTTTATTGAGCGATATGCGGTTTTCCTAAAGACATTTTCCATTGAATATATTACCAATTTGTAAAAAATAATAATAGAAAATGCTCTTCATGCAAAATAAACATCAATAATAATAAACATCTTGTTCAGTTTTTTGGTAAAGAAAATAGAAATTTGTAGAAGTTATGAGGCTTATAATTAGCAAATTAAACTTTTAAAAAAGAGCATTTTAGTCTATAATTTAATTTTAATCATTTTCAAGATATTGGTGCTCAGGGATAGGAGTCCTATCTTGTTCTCCACTAGTTAGTTACGCCACCGATTAGCATTGGAACTAAAAGACACAGAAACTTTAAGTTATATATCGATTTGAAAAATATTAGAAGTTCTAAATTATAAGGCTTTGCAAAAAATTTCGTACTTGACTTATTAAAACCCTAACACTCAATTATTAAGATAGTTTATTTAATTGTTTTTACAAAAATTATTATATTTTCTATTAAAGTTTTATTGGAAAAAAATTGTGTAAAGAAAGAATCGTTGATTTATTGAAAACTTTCACGCGAATAATCTAAGTTCTAGGTACTTTTAGGTAGCTTTGGCTGAATTGTCAGAACGCAGTCTAAATTCGGTAGTTTAAACCCCAGTTCCGCAGTTTACGTAAACCCGGTCTAAACGAAAAACTAGTCTTCGTTGCTCGAACGTGGTTTTGCCGAGGTTTAACGAGACTGGAGCAAGACCACGCTTATCGGATGTATTTGCACCAGAATTTTGCCTGGTTGATAAATTCACCCAATCAGGTGGAAGGAATCGTATCTGTCACTATTCGGAAAAGTCTTGGGATGTTTTGTTTACATTTTGTAGATACGATCATAATGAAAATAAAGTTAGTTATGTTAGAATCATTGCATAGTTAATCAAAAAAGAAATGGTTTTTATGAAAAAGAATTCGGTTTTGTTAAATGTTGTTGTGTGTTTGTAAGAAAAGTTCTCATGCAGAACATTATATTTTAAATATTGAACATTGGTCTATATTCTATTGCAAATAAAATAATACTTATCTGACTTATTTTAGAAAGAAAATTTTAAGAAATAATGGATTTTTAAATAAAAACTTCACATGGCAAATAAAAATCTGAATAAAAAAGTGCTTTATAAATAAAATTGATGTATAATAATATGTATGCTTGTTTTTATTACTTTATTTCTCTATATGTGTTATACAAAAATACATTTAATAAAATAATAAAAAAAAATTTCTATCATGCGTGGAACATTTTATTATTATGATTGATTTTGCTATGATTTTTGTTAGAACTTAACAGTTACCAATTAAGTGAAGGTAAGTAATATAAATATAATCAACATTGGTATTCTAGATATAAAATTAACTTGTTTATAAATTTGGTTATGAAATAAAATTTATTAAAGAAAATTTACTAATAATTAAGTTTTTCCAATAAATATACAAAGTAAAATTTTTATAGGACTCACACGCAGCACGGGACACACAATCTTAGAATTTAGACAATTTGTTGATCACATATCTTTATAAATAATTTTCTTATATGTGTTTCCTTTCAATGCACAACTTTAAGGAATCTGCATAATTTCTATATAACAAGAATATATATATATTAATTCTATTTGTGTAAGCAACATTAATAATTGATTATGAGACTTAGTATTAAATAGATAAACTATTTTACAATGATGTTTTGTAAGTCACTCATGCAACCATTGTTCGTTATAGACCTCAGGTTTTTCAATATTTAAGAAAGAATATGTTTGTCCATTAGCAGAAAAGATTTATAGATTGCTCCCTGTGTACCTAAATCAAATTTTAGCCCACAACCAGGTAGTAGCTTACAAGAAAGAAAAAAAAACATCATGAAAGAGTATGATATTCAAGGGCTAACTCGTAATCTCACCTGGGTAAACAACTGTGTATTTTTTAAGGTAATTTTGTTTCTTTTGGCAATTGTTGTTGACACAAACAATTGTTATTGACTACTAGTTAGATTAGTACTATTTGCCATAACTTTGGCACCAATCAGTGAAAGGTATTGCATTAGGTTGCTTTATTTACTTTGGTGATTCGAAGACATGCCATCGCAATTTTGATCATCTGCAGAAGGAATGGCTCCCCTGATTTGGTAACTCGACGTCCTGCATGCGAAGTCTAGCACTTCATGGTAAAACAGTTTTAGGAAAACTGGTACAGCACACCCTCAGTCCCTACGCAAGTTGATCAAAGTGGTTACTCACCTTCTTATTGACTGCAGCCAGTGGTGCTTGACTTCAGTGTTCTACTGGTAACCGTGTCTTACCGATCAGTCCACTGCAGGACTTAAAGGGATGAAAAAATGAGCTTAAGAGTTTAAATTTGTATTAAGGAAAAATTCTACTGTATTAGATTTTATTCTTGCAATTCAAGGGCATGCGCATTCTAGAAAATTTACTTAAAAGCATAATTGAAACTATTAATAAGAGAGGAAAATCATTTGTACGTATTTAAAAATGTATGAAGTAAGCTTTTGTGAACTTCAAAAGTTTTTTTTTTTCAAACAGCACTTTTTATTACTCACATGCGTAATAACTTCTTAAACTTTTTTTCGGGCTTACTAACTTGATTTACTACTAAATTTATCACCATGCTGATATCTGTAATTTTTTATAACATATAAGATGATATATTATATACATACTATTTATATAACACAGATTTTTTTTAAATTGCATTATAGTTTTTAATTATTAAACAATAAAACATAAGCATTATTTGATCTATAAAAGTTTTTTGAACGAATTATATTTTTACTGTAACATATACCAACATGAATGATAATATTATGGTGTTTAATTTTTAATTCCATGGAATGAAGTTATTGAGCCAATCAATGTCACATATCTGCTGTCTTTTATCTTTGACTACATACGCAAAGTTTGTTTCTCATATTTTTTCTTTAAATATATCTCAAAAATGTAAAATAATAAAAACATGAGCACGTCTTCATTTATTAAGGAGTCAATAAAATTATACTTAGTTAAAACAAGCTCTCTTCAAAGAATCATGTTGTGGTGTTCACATGCTCAGTTTCAAAAGTTTAGAAAAATAGCAATTTTAAAATTCATTTGGCACATCACTCATTTTAGTTGATCCCATTTTAGTTGATCATGTTACAGAAATATCCCGGAATTGTGTTAGTTCATTTAATAGTCTATTTTCCCTTAAGAAACAACTGTTTCTGCTACTATTACAGGGCTAGAATCGCTCGTTTTCCTTGTTATTTACAATATACACAGAAAAAATATTTAAATGAAACCTATTTGTCAAACTTAGTTGATAGTACCAAGACGAACCAGTTTTCAGCATCTTAAACGACTTTCAGTCAATTAAAAATAAAAAAAATTAATTGTGATTTTACATAGCTCATAAAGCAGTTCAAAGAAAAATTATTGCTATCTCATATTACAGTAATGAAAAATTCTTTTTCATCCAGTCTATTTGTGCTGTGGAAATAAAAATTTAAGAAAATTCTACTAAGTTAGTCTATTCAAGTAAATATCTCTGCACTTAGTGTTACAAAAACAGATATGTTGTCTTTAACAAATTAATTTTCGCTTATATTTTTCTTATAATTTAGTTGAAATAAAAAATATTTTCACCAATTCACACTAAAACTTCATCAATAGTAACAAAATAAAGTGAAAAGTGGCTGTGAATTTTTTTTCTTCTAAATTAAGTTTTAAAAACAAAATTTTTTTCAACTTCCAGCTACTAGCATTTATGTAGTTAAAATTTATAAAAAGGAGAATTATAACATGCACAGTAACTTTTATTCATGGCATGAAGTTGTTATTCTCTTATTTAGTAAATTTTACTAAGTGATGTTTTTTTTTAATACTTTAGAAAAATATAGCAAACAAATCAAAAAAGATAAATTAATGTATGTGTTTTGAAAATCTGTTGACTGCTACTAAAAAACATATGCTAAGAGATAAGAAATTTTATAAATAAATGAAACTCCCCTCTTTAAAAAAATCTAATCAATGTTTAAAACTATCAAATAAAGTAAATAGTAATAATTATTGTCAACATGTAAAGAATCCAATACTTTTTATTAACAATAGCACTATTTTAAGATCAGTAATTGGTCTATTCAAACATTCATGATTTTTAATTTTAAAAAAAAGTAATCTCACTCTTTTTAATCCTTAAATTTGTAATTTCGTATCCCTCACGTTTTATTATTCCGAAAAGGTCTATCTTCTGAGTGGTTGTATATAATATACAAAATCACTCAAAAAGAAAGCCCCATTCAGCAAGTGAGATATTAAATTATCTCAATGTTTATTTTCAAGAAAACAAAAATTACTGAATAATATACTATCAATTCAGAAAATAAAAGAGGCATTCTTTCATAAGATTTTAAAAACACTTTAAAAGATACAGAAAAAAATATACGATATTAACACTAAATTATATTATTGTTTCTCAATAATATGCACGTATTTATATTTTAAAACTGATAAAACAATACAGAACTAAACATCTACGAAAATGAGACTGACATTCTCCGATGTCCGATTGCAAGCAGACGATCGAGGTTTAAAACTCGTCTGCCTGGTTTAAACCTACCTCAGACTAGGTTTAACTTAGACAAGGCTGAACTAGATCTTTAGAACCGCGTTTTTCCTTAAACTTCGTTTCTGCAATGCAGCTTGGTTTAACTTCGCGGTTTAGACCAGGTTTAAAGTTAAACCTCGTTCTGACAATTCAGCCTTTATGTTCAACACAGAAACGAAAAGAATATGAGCTTTGCTTGAGGTAAATTTCTTGGCAAGTAGCATCCTCGAGGTCAGAGGAAGTGGGGTGGAATGTCTGTAAAAAAAACCTGTTTTTGAACAATAACACTGAGGGAGAAGTGTATTTAACTTCCATTCATAGACGATGTGTAATTATGTCCCTATTCCCTGAAACTAGAAATTATTCTTTTAACCCATTTGCACAATAAATTTAATTTGAAACGAATTATCCTATTTTTGTTTAATTTGAATGTAACGTATGATTTATTTGACAAGTTGTAATAGAGTGTGTTAATAGCGTCCATTGGCTCACAATTAGATGATTAAATAACAAATATATAAGTGGTTGACGCGATTCCTTTAAATTATTCAGAAAAAAATTATAATTTCTTTAAGTTCTTTTAAGTTTTAGGAGCTCTAGCCGAAGCGATTACATTTCTACTTCCAACCTTAGCCTAATTAATCTATGTTTCCTATATATTTAGTAATAATCAGAACTGTGTTAGATTTTGAACAACTTTTCAATCAAACTAATGAGTTATAAAATTTCTATAAGAGAATACAAAAAAATAACTTAAAAATTTTAAATAAATAATTTACAACTTGTAAAATAAAGTAAATAACTTAAAAACAAGTAGGCTAAAAATGGGAAAATATATTTAATCAGATCTAAAATAAAAAATGTGGGGCGAATCGTTTTTAAAAATTGAGGGATAAATGTTCGCCGTTAATAGAAATATATTACGAAAGTGGTTTGTTCGAAGTGAGTGACTAACGTCTAAAAGAATAAATTTTTTTCTTTCTTTTTTTTTTTTGACTACCTGTACTACATAGTTTATAAAATTAATAAATGAGAAACATAACTTTTCATTTCTTTTATTTTTGTAGAAACTGATATGCACTTAATTCGGTGTCAGTTTTTAAATTGAAAATCTAAGGGTACAATTACGCATTAAAAATTAAAAAAAAAACATAATTTCTATTCAACTTATGTGCACACTAGGTTTAAAAGTACAACTATAAATCAATTTAATTTTTTGATTACAAATCAGTGTATCAATTTTAAGAAAAACCTGTAAAGAAGAACTTTTTTAAAGAACTGATAACGTGTACGCTTTTGCATATTGTTTCTGTCAAAAGACTTATATATGGCTTCTCGCAATCGGAATTCCTATCACTTTCCCTGTAGCTAGAGTTCAGAAATTTTATTAGATGATAATACAAGTATTCTTCGTTTTCTGACCGTTACAATCAGAATCCTTCTCTCAGTTCAGAGCCGTTTTTATGTTTATAGGGGCCCTGGGCCTGTCATTATCTGGGGGCCCTTTATGAATAAATTTAGAGAAATAAATTTAATTTTGAATAATTTTTATAAATTATTTTATTTTAAGAGTAAAAAACTTATAATTTAATTATAAAAACTTATATACATTATTTTTATCGAAAATTTAAGGTAACAATACTTTTCGCGCTTTTTGATAGGCGAATCTTCTATCACATCATCAAAATCAATTTCCTGTAAGACATACAGTTTGCTTTCCAGCTTAAAATCCGTAAGACTTAGAAACATCAAATTATGAAGGTGTGTAGAAAATATTCTAGGAGTTAGAAAGAATACTAGAAAATACAGTTTGATTATTAGTTTTTTTTTTATAATCGTTGAAAAACTGACTCAATTTTGAGACTATGTTTAGCTACGTAGCCTTGACATTTTAAAACCAATCCAGAAGACAAGGAAATTCCTGGATCAGTTCCCAGAGGTATTGAATTGTCATAAGAACTTGGAGGAGTTTATGACCCCGACAGATTTAATATGCACCAGTCACCATTTTACTCATGGGTATTATTCGGCCGGCTGAATTCGAACTTCCATTCTCACGAGCAGGAGTCCATAGCCCTACCAACCAAGCTATCGTGGCCAAGTTATTAGTTTATTTTGTTACAGTCATTGAACAGCCCACCCAATTTCGAGTTTACGACTACTAATGTTCAGCTCCGTAGCCTTGTAATTTTGAACCCAATCCATCATACAAGAGAATCCAGGATTGGAAGAAATTTTTGCCTTCATGGAGGACGTTTTGATGGAACTCACCCGCATTTACGGTACACAGAGAGGAAGAACACAAGTGCCTTCCACGGTTTGCCTGACGTTAAAGGGACTCTAACCCATGATCCGCCTACCACAGAGGATATTTCACGTCAGCACTGCGGTCGGTAAAAGTTGGGTGTAAAATTCATATCGACCAACCATCACTGGGATTCGAACTCGGTGCACCTCATTCAAGGAGAATGCTCTATTCCTTGAGTCCATCTTCATTGAGTAATAACTCTGCGACAGGTGCCAATTTTCTAATTTTATTAATTGGTTCCAATTTCATTGATTTGCCGAAATTTAGTCATCTTCAAAATGTAAATGGTAATTCAATCGTAATTTTTGTAGAAAAAAAATGGAAATAAACTGTTTTTCCTCTTATTCTGCAATAAATGCAGAAGCAACAACGAGGGTTAATGAGCGATAAGGAACAGGGAGCGGAGCCGTCCAGTTTTTTAAATAATTGTTAAATTATTAGTTTTTAACATGCATAATTTAAAAAAAAATAAGAAAAACATTTTTCAGTATTAATAAAAAGTAATTAAAGACTGTCATCAGATGGAAAAGAACCCACGATCTCACAGTTTTGTGTTAGATTTCATAATCATCAGCCCCAAATATACATACCTGCCTTGCGGATATTTTTTTAATATTTTTTTTTAAAATTCAATAAATTAAGTCATTTGGATACTTGACATTCTGAAAAAATTCTTTCCAAATTACAAATTTTAACGTTTGTAACAAGTATCTTCAGTTCATTTAGAAGTAAACCATAATTCGGCTTATCTTATTTATTTTCAGCTTATGTATATGCACCAAAAATAAATTAAAAACTAGACTGTATATAACACAAGGACTGCAAATTTAACTGTCGGATATAAAACCTTATTTAAGATTGATAATGATAAAAAGATGAAAAATCTACATTCCTCTAATTAAATACTTTAAAAATAGTCTGCTTTTAGGTTATAATGTTCGTAATTACCTTAATAAACTTTAATCGTAATGTCGGGGTTTCGCCGATAGAAGACATTTAATATATCAATGAAACACACTAAAGCTTTATATCAGTTAGCAATTAGTTTCAGAATTACAACTATAGAATAATTATTTTTATGATAGAATGAAAGGTTTTAAAAGACAAATATTTGTTAATGTTTAATATTTAATCAAAGAAAAATCATAACCCATATTGAAATCTAACGAATAGCCCCTGATAAATTTTGTGACTAAAAATATTGAAACCTGATTGATTTCCGGATTTTAAAAACACCTTCTAGTTTTACTATTCAATCAAATTGGTTTCGATGTCTCTCATCCCACCTGTCTCACTAGTGATTCAGCACATTTTGATATCATTTTTGTTTCGTTCTTACTTAATATTAATTTGTTTGTGACAATTATGTTTTAAACACATTTTTGCGAGAAACTTACAAATATAATATTGAGGACATTAACTGAAATATTATTATTATTATTATTTGTATTCTTCTTTTACTTGTATCATCCACACCGACAAGCAACTGTCTGCTCTAAATGCTGCGATAATGTAAAATGAGATAACCAAACAAAACGTATGGAGTTGTTTAAATTCATGCTCAAAAGTATTAATTGTTTTTTTGAATTGACAATTTCAGTCATCTTTTAGGCATTTAAAACTGCAGCATATCACATGAAAGTATTAAATATATCACACAATAAAGTAAAATAAAAGAGAATTCTGATCCTTAGGAACTGATATTAAATAGTCTCATCATCGAATAATGGAGCATAATTACCTTTTAAACAAATCAAATTTTTTTTTTACCTTTTAAACTAAAAATTTGCTTAACACATTTTTGCGAGCATAAATTTTTAAATAATTTATTAATACTCAAATTGTTGAAAAGATGATATGATAACGAAGTTTTTTATTTTATTCAGGCATTTATTTATATTTTTTTCATTTATTTTTATTTTATTAAATTAAATGCACACGTTTAAAATAAAAACAAAATTTTATATATAGTTTCGATTTACAATTTTAAGAAATTGTTTCGACTTTGATTTGGAAATTTAAAAGCCTTATTAATTAAAAAATTGCGAAGCCTTATCAACTTTAGACACATAATAACAACAAAAATCAAGGAGTTAAAAATAGAAACGAATATGATCAATAAACAATAAAATCATAAGCTAACTAAATAAATTAATTTTGCGTATGAAATATAATATTACAAATTAAACATATTTCATATTTAGGGGAAACATGGAAAATTTGGTCATACAGGAGTTTTAAAAAGTTTTTTTCTCGTGTTTAAACATTTGTTTAGCTGATGATCATTTGATTTCAATGCTCCATTAAACAAAATCCTATGTTGTTTCTGTCTATTATCAGTAAGGAAATTAAAATAAAATTACATTTGTTATCTCAATTTCATCCAGAACAGACTAAATCAAGAATTTTGGCAGATAGGCCAGTCAAAGAAGGAATTGAATAGTGGCCCGAAATTTAAATAAATAAACAAAAAAATTCACAATGTATATATAAAAAACTGCGCAAACCTTTCACGTTTTCCCTAACCACAACCAAAATTGATATAATAAAAACATTTGCTTACCTCCAACGTGAAAGATTTATGTCTTCTTAATATTCAACGAAAATTTGAGGTAGAAATTCCAATTCACGGATTCTCTTACGATTAATTTGAAAAATAACAAAATAAAGTCAACTTCAAAAATTAAGTAAATAAAACTATTAGGCTAGTTGAAATATTTAAGATGATTAAAAGAAAAAAATCTTTTATAATAAATTAGAAAAAATATCTAAATTTTCTATGAAAGAAAATTTAGAATTGAACGAGGTCCAATTTAAAGGCACTATGGAAATCTCAAGACAGAGTGACCCCAAGGAATTCTAAGAAGACTCTCCCCCCATTTACAACCCAAGAAATTTTTCTTCCTAGAAATTTATGAGCAGAAATCAGACAAAAGGGTGTTTCTGTGGATATCTGATATTTTTGAAGTTAGGAAAAAAGAGCCCCGAGGCAATATAAAGAAGATAAAAACATTTTCTCACAGTGTAAGGCAGGGGTAGCCAAACTTTTTTGATCATCGACCCCTGTATAATTTTTCGAAATCTCCATCGACCCCTACAAACGTAATTTTCTGTTAATCAAAATAAAACTTTATTAGATACTGTGTTTGTACATTTATTTTATGATTTTAAACATTTATTAAAGTAATAGTACATTGTGTAACAATAGTTTTATGAATAATATATTAATATTAAAATTTACAAAAATTGGTCAATTTTGTAATTTTCGTAGAAAAATACAAAGCGTGCTATAGTTTTGTCGCGGGCTGTACTAATCCATATAATTAAAGCTTACCTTCTTTTTTGTGCATTGATAATTAAAATTGATATCTAAACCAAACGAATGGTTTTATCGAAACAATAACTAATTATCCAAAACTATAAAAGTTTTAATAATGACACTGCAAATATTCAACACAGTTTGCAAAGATAGCTGAAACTGCGTATGATATTTGCATTTGTAACGTCAATGCTTGTCACACGTGACATTTGGACAAGCGCACATATGCATATGACTTATAAACTGCTCTGAGTTCGTGCCACTGCGCGGTGGAACGTAAATACTTGTTTCACCCCAATAAATATACGTTTATTAATTTATGTTTTATAAAGAAACTGATATTGAGTCAATTATAAAAAAAATTCACAAATTTTCCATACTTAATTAGGTATGTGTGATTTGCGTATTGAGAACTGTTTTTTTTTAAACCCACAATCGATCCTTACGATTCGGATCGACCCCCATTCGCCCCCCTGTCTCAGATCGACCCCCGCTTTCGTTAAATAGACCCCTAGGGGTCTATATAGACCACTTTGGCGACCTCTGGTGTAAGGTGAGAAGGCTATTTGACAACTCTGTGGGTGGTAGCTACGAAAATGGCGATATTTTCATTAAAGGAAAGACGTTTTTATTGCTCTTTTAGTTAGAAAAGTGAAGAGTAACAACTATTTTATATTTGTAAACACTTCGATTAGATTTTGAAAAGAATCCGACAATGTAAGAAAGAAAAAAATATGTATGTTATGGGCTTCAGAGGGCCTCAGCTCTGAATAAAACTTAAAAAAAAGACGAAAAAAGTGGGGTTTGGGAGTCCTCTTAAGTTATAAATAATAAATGAGTTAGAATTAAAAAAGAAAAAACTAATGCAATGAGATTTTAGACTTTTGGGGGCCCCATTAGAAATCGGGGCCCTGGGCCAGGGCCCACTTGGCCCATCCTTAAAAACGGCTCTGTCTCAGTTGATATTTATGGTAAATCGAAATTTAAGACCACACATTTAAGACAAGCTAAAATGCCCATATTGTATAATTATTTCAAAATGCCTCGAGCACAATTTATCTACATTCTGTTGTTAATTGAAATATAACCTATTTCCTTCATGAACGACCTATCAGATACAAAACTGAAAAAGAAATAAATAAAATATTCTTTAAAAAAATTTTTTTTTTAAACCGAAGGAAATAATTCAATTTTTGGTACACAAAAAAACAGGTCGTACCACTTTCGTAAATAACTTTGATCTCCACCGAAAATCCCTCAACCTTACTTCTTTCGATAAACTTCATCAAAGAACGTTCCTCACATTTCTAATAATATATGTGGGAATTAAGTTTCTTATCTTACGAGGGTCAAAAATAGGCATTTATTCTACTTTTATGTCCACATGAAAATAAAATAGTATGAAATTAGAATGGTTTTTTATGATTAAACGAGGAAAATATTTTTTATTTAAGAAAAATCAGATTTTTTTTCTTTTAAAACAGTTTGATTACTTGAAATCTCTAAAACAGCCTCGTTGATTTGTTAATGACACCGACTGGAAAATATTAGTTTTATTAACCTAACTGATTTTAAGTACTTTCTATTATTTGAATAAATTTTAAAAAATGTCCTTTTTGAAACTCATATAGAGTTCGATTGTTAACTTATGTATTTTTCATTTTTTTTCTTCTTTTTTTGAAAGGGTGATTATTTTAGATTAAAATATGAAACTCTTTTATAAAAAACCACAGGAAAAAAAATGTTGAAGTTCACCACTTGTAATACTTTGCTTTTGTGATCAACAGATAGCCAACTAACTGAAAAATATGATTATTTTTTTTCTTCCATATCTTAAAAATTACTTTTTACAGATATGTGTAATGTAATCTTAAATTATTGTGTAATAAAAATTTTTTTAGAATTTTTTTTTTCTTCATCAAAATAAAGATGAATTTTATGAAATTTTGTCGATATGACTATAGCTTTAAAATTTTATTTAAATAACCCATATATCTTAGGAAAGGAGAGTGGTTACGGCATGAAACATAATTTTTTATGTAAATTTAATGTTATCTAGCTTAGTTTAAAAGATGCATCATTTGTTATTTATGCATGCAAGCGATTTTTCAAAAATAATCTATTAAGGTATTAGAGCATATATACAATTACAAAAAATAACATTATATTATTCATTTCAACCATTAAATGAACAAACTTGTGTTTTACATATTTATTACAAAAGCACCTAATAGATTTTTTTATATTTAATTACATTTTGTAAGGCTACTTTTTATTATATTCTTAAATTTAATTATATTCTATTAGGTTACTTAGGTGAAAAATTTATATTATTTATTAAATCTGTAACAAGGAAGTTTTATTAAAAAATATAAAAATATGTGTAATTGCCTGAAAAAATTAAAGGGTAATTATTTCTCAAATGCCATACATTTGGTCCTTAAGCCATAAATTTTATATAACAAAGCCATAAACAATGCTTAAAAGTAGTAGAACTAAAACCGCTTAAAAGAACTCTCTGTACATTTAAAAGACACTCTGTACTTAATATATTCCTTTACTTAACATGAGTACAAATACTTTTAAAGTTTATAACAAATGTTCAAAAAATAAATAAAAATTTATTGCATTGCATCATTTGGTTCATAAGATAGTTTTTTTCATTAAAAAGAAAGAAAATATAAGCAATTATCTACACAATCTATTTTAAAGAAATTTATTTTATAATTACCAAAGACTAAAATAATCAGCATATTTTATTCATTATGTGGTGCCCTAACACAAACATTAAGAAAAATATATTAGCATAAAGCTCTTTTTTCGTCAACTTTTATTTGCAAGATGCAATTTTATTTATTGCGCATTGTTGTAGGGAGAGCAAGATTCTGTGCAGATGCATGGTTCAGAGCAGTATTGACCATATGAAGTTCTTACAGTCCTAGGAAAAACCATGTTTTCGTATAATTTTTTCACTCTATAAAAAAGTAAGATTTCCCATAGTTTTTGTTGCTTTGTAAAATAAATCATTTTCTTATGGTTTTTACCATCTTCAGAACAAAGTCTTATTGTTTATGCCACTTTTGCGAACATCTCCTTGTATGTATCATTGGACACTATAACTTTATTGCAGCTGCACAATATACACAAAAACACTCAAATAGCAGAAAAGCTTTAATAAGCAGAATTTTTTTAAAAAAAACTAAATATCAAAAAAATTTCTTTTCATGAAAGACTGATAAGGACATGCAAAAATATTAAATAATATTACCAATAAATTGAGTAGTTATTTATTCAATAAATGATACGTAGAAAGAAATCATATCTACAATATAGAAATCATATATTCCAATCAGTTATAAATAACAAACCACTACCTGTCAATAAACATGGGTTAACAATATTTATCTAATTTTTATAGGGAAAAAACAGAGATCTGAAGTAATGTACTACAAGTAGTGAAACTATGTACAATAATTGCTACTTTTTGTGTACTTTGTAGCATAATGTGTTTTTTCAAAAGAAAAAAAAAGAGTAGTGCAAAAAAAAAAACAGTAGTTTGTAGAAATTCCGCAATTATTTTTAACAATTACTTTATAGAATAGAAACGTTTGTTCTAAAGTTAAAAGATCCCTGTGGCTGCAGCTGAGCATAAACAAGAGTTATGTATTTATACTAGTCATTATGAATAAGAGATATCAATTTGACCATATATTCATGCCCAGACAATGTCAGCAATCAATTTAAACATATATTCAAGTGTGAATGTTCACTAATGAAAAACATTGAAGTTATTTCAAAGGAAAGAAACATATTTCCGATGTATTTAATTTCTTAAGCACATAAAATTGCAAATATTAGATAACTTCCTCGCATTTTTCAAACTGAATATTTGTTGTCGAATAAAGCATAAAAAATTGGTGTTTTAGGATAATGTTTTAGAATAACAAACTGGTTCATGCAAACATGAATAAATAATTACTAATAATTTATGGTGTTTCAGCTCATATTTTATTAAAAATCATTTTAAACTTAAGTGTAAATTAAATTCTCCAGTTAAATTCATTTCATTTATTAATCTAAGATTATTTGTTTTACGATACTAGAAGTCGTTCTTTACATATTTACATCAATATACATCATTGCGATACATTGATTTATTTACATCTAGAAACTGTTAAAAGGTAGAATAGCTCTTTTTGAGGTAGCCAATCAACTATGAGTTAGAATCTTTTTGGGAAAGGCTAAACTAGATCTTAGCCTGAGGCGGGGTGTGATTTTCAGCGCCATCTAGTTTTCAAGTTTGAGGCTAGAATCCACTTTAGGACCGCCTTAACGAGACTTACATTGAGAGATACAAAGTGTAAGATTAAGTTTCTGGGGTCTCTGTCAGAAACTCTTGGAACATAAACTCGGCAGGGAGATTCTCTCTCCTGTCTTCTTAATATTGCAATTGGGTATAATATAGCCTACGTCACAGGTTGTGTTGTTCCTACTAAATTTAACCCATGAACGGCATTTTCTGCGAGCCTAATTTCAAGCCACAAATAAACAAACGAAGTGTTCGATCGTTTAAATAGCTGCTCGCCAGATTTTATTGCATTATAAAGAAAAGTTATTGAAACTAAATACAACTAAATAAACAACAACAACTAAAACAAATAGCAACAACTACTAATAACAATAACTAAATAAACAACAACTAAATTCCATTCGTTTAGCATTGCGTCATATGTTGTTCCTACTAAATCGAAGTAGTTGTGTTTTTTTCATATTATACCCAATTAAGAGAGTTATTCGTGATTCAAATATCAATACCAGTGGTCACATTTGTACCAGATCAATACAACTACTTGTATATGTAGATATAATTGCTTGTTCCCTTCCTGCGCTGAAAGAGGCATTATTTGCCCTTGAGGAGGCTGCAAGGCAAATACAGGGCCGGATTTACGTATAAGCTAAATAAGCTGTGGCTTGGGGCCCCGAGATGACAAGGGCCCCCAGATCCTACTTTCCCCCCTCTTTTTTTAAAGTTTTATTCGGAGCTGGGGCCCTCAGAAGCCTAAAATGCATTTTTTTCCTTTTTTACATTGTCGGACATAATAAATATAAATAAATGATTGAATAAAACAAAAAATTTCGTTGTCATTAGAAGGGAACATATCATCTTTCAAGCAATTTGAGTATTAATAAATTATTCATAAATAAACAATTTTTTAGTTTAAAAGGTAAAAAAGTTTTTTTTTTTTGCCCCATCATTCGATCATCAGACTATTTAATTTCGGTTTCTAAGGATCAGAATTCTCTTTTATTTTACTCTAAAATTCTACAAATGATATATTTAATGCTTTCATGTGATATGCAGCAGTTTTAAATAGCACTTTAAAATATCTAAAAAAGGACAGAAATTGTCAGTTCAAAAAAAAAATAAAAAATAAACTAATACTTTTGAATAAGAATTTAAATAACTACACACGTTTGTTTTACTATCTCGTTCTATATAGCAATACTTAGTGTAGACAGTTGCGTGTGGGTGTGGTGATGACGTAATAAAAGAGGCATACAAAAAAGTTAAAATCCTAAATATTATATTTTTAAACTCCTCGAAATGATAAAAGAGGTATACAAATTAACTGTCGCAAACAAATTAATATTAAGTAAGAACGAAACAAAAATGATATCGAAATATGCTGAATCACTAATGAGACCGGGATGAAAGACATCGAAATCTATTTGATTGTAATAGTATAACTAGAAGGTGTTTCTAAAATTCTGAAATCTATCAGGCTTTTTTTTTTCTGTCACAAACTTTATCAATAATTAAAAATAATAAATTCGCTAGATTTCAATATTGGTTCTTTTTTTTTCGTTGATTAAATGTTAAACATTAACAGATATTTGTCTTTTGAAACATTTCATTCTATAATAAGATAATTATTCTACAATTGTAATTATCTAAAACCAATTGCTAATTGATATAAAGCTTTAGTGTGTTCCATTGATATGTTGAATGCTCGTTTTGGCTGGACGCCCGGGACTGTTGCTCTTTCACATCCTAGCCACTATACACCATCAAGAGCAGAGCTGATACTTTCAACTCGTATGACATTTATTCTCTCTGATATTTAATAGACCCTTTAATAAATCCTTAAAAATATAAGCCAAACATTTACATAAATAATGAAAAAAAAATTTTCTCGCACAAAAATTTAGCAAATGTACTTAAAATAATTAAAAAGAAAGCAAAAATAATGAAGAAATATTTTCAATATAAACATCAATTAAATAATATCAGCTTACGAAATGTTCTTTTTATTTATACAAACAGTATTAGTAAAACGGTCCTCACCTGCTCCAGGGATTGCTGGATTGGGTTCAAAATTGCAAGGTTACGGAGTTGAATATTAGTAGTCGTAAACTCGAAATTGGGTCGACTGTTCAATGACGGTTATAAAATAAACTAATAAATTTGGTCGGGATAGCCTGGTTGATAGGGCGTTGGACTCGTGTTTGTGAGAATGGGAGTTTGAGTCCAGCCGGCAGAAAAATACCCATGTATAAAATGGTGACTGGTGCATGTTAAAACTGTCGGTATCACAAAGTCTTCCAAGTTCTCATAACAAATAAATACCTCTGGGTACTAATCTAGCAGTTCCCTTATCTTCTGGATTGGGTTCAAAATTACTAGGCTACGGAGTTAAACATTGGTAGCCGTAAACTCAAAATTGAGTCGATTGTTCAACGGTGGTTATAAAAAAAATAAAACTAATAATCAAATTGTATTTTGTTGTTTTCTTTCCAACTCTTTGCATATTTTCTACGCACATTCAAAATTTCATGTTTCTAAGTCTTATAGATTTTGTAACGCAAAGCGAAAAATTCGCGAAAAAACCATTAAGAATTGCAAATAAAATATATTCAAAATGAATCTAAAAAAAAAAAAAAACTCTGTTAAATATATAGTGGCCCAGCACGCCAAATTTTTACTCTGTGCTTAAAATGTGTTTCTTTTGTAACTTTTTCCCTCGTTCAAAAAGTATGTGCAATAAAAGAAAGATTCTACATAATAGTCTCATCGCAATTAATATACAGGGTGTTTATAAATTCCCGGACCCATTTTGATGTTCAATAACTCATAAAGTAATGAAGATATAAACAAACTTATGGCATTTATTGATGGAATAACTCATATATTTTCCTTTTCAGGTTCGAACATCTTTACTTTTGTAAATATCGTCTACGCGTGTGGTTAATTTCAGATAATTTTATTTTCCAGTCTGAATATCTATACTTTTCTGAGTAACGTCTGCTTATTAATTGCATTTTTCTCTCTTTTGTTTTTGGCAACTATTGCAATGTTATGTTTATTTTTGATGTGTTTGTTCTATGTAAAACTTTTCTATGTGATGTTTTATTCAAGCGGATATTAAGGAGAATGCATACACCACAAGAGAAAGCACAGATTTTATGGTGGTTCATAGAAACGAAATTGATAGTGCAAGCACAGAGAAATTGCAGATGAATTTACCAAAATGATCCTCCATCCAAAGGCAGCATCTTGCGGTGGAAGAAGAATTTTCTAGAAACTGGAAGTATCGCAGATAAGAAACATTCCGGACGTCCCTGCACAAGTGATTTTGACATGTCAGACAGACATTTTTAGACAATCCTAGAAGATCTGTGAGATCAGTGGCAAGAGAATTGGATATGCCAATTTCGATGGTATATAAGGTTATTAAGACACAATTAAGACTACATGCATACAAAGTTCAAATTGTTCAAGGTTTGGAACCGGACGATAGGCCTAAGAGGATGGCGTTTGCAACAGATATGGTAGGAAGGGTAGAAGATGCTGCTGATTTTTTGAAGCGCATAATGTTCTCCGACGAAGCATCCTTTCATGTTCCTGGCATTGTTAATCGCCATAACGTGCGCATATGGGGATCTGAAAGCCCCCATGAATACCGTGAGACACAAAGGGATTCCCCAAAGGTTAATGTGTGGTGTGGAATAATGCACGACCGAGTCATTGGGCCTTTCTTTTTTACAGAAAAGATGGTCTCATCAGTCGTATACTTAGACAGGTTGGAAAACTTCGTATTTCCACAACTAGAAGAGCTTCAGCCACATGTCTTTTTGCAACAAGATGGTGCACCACCTCATTGGGGTATCATAGTTCTTAGTTCTTTGAATGACCATTTTCCAGGAAGATGGATTGGGCGAGGAGATCCAATTCCTTGGCCACCCAGATCAGCTGATATAACGCCGCTTGACTTTTTTCTTTGGGGATTTATAAAGGACAATGTTTAGAGAGGAGGATCGTGTAGAACATTGATGACCTAAAAGCCAGAATTACAACCGCAATAGCCTCTGTGGATGCCGACATGCTTGCTGCTACCTGGCGTGAAATTGACTATCGACTTGATATTCTCCGTGAGATGAAGGGAGCACACGTGGAAGTTCATTGACAAGGGTCATGAAACTTTTTGAGTCTATCTAACCATTTATGTTATTGATTTTAATCTATCTTTATTATTTTATGAGTTATTAAACATCAAAATGGGTCAGGGACTTTATAAACACACTGTATTTAACAATAAAGTAATATTATCAAATTTTTTAATAATGTAATGTTAATACTCAACAATAAAAAATAATGACAGTTTACTTTAGGTGTATAGAAATGGAATTGAGCTTATAAGGGCCCCATCATTTTCAGTAGCTTAGGGCCCCATCATTTTCCGTAGCTTAGGGCCCCACCAAGCTTAAATCCGGCCCTGGGCAAATGGATTTAGTCATAAATGTAGAGAAAACAAAATATATATTATTCTCAAGAAGCAGAGTCCCAGACCCCTATCTTGAAATAGGTTCGAAACAGTAAGGAGTTTTACTTACTTAGGATCAATTATTACCATTGACAACAAACTCCTGAATTAAAAAACGGACTCTATCTTGCAAATAGGGCTGTCTATGGACTGATAAGATTTATTAAATCTAGATTTCTTTCTAGAAAAACAAAGTTCCTACTCTACAAAACTCTTGCTCGGCCAGTCTTGACATACGCTTCTGAAGCTCAGACAATGACAAAACTGAAGGAAAATTGTATCACAATATTTGAGAGAAAGATTTGGCGGAGTATACTTGGTAGTGTAAATTAAAGCAATAACTGCAGAAGGAGAGCTAACTTCTTACTGTACCGTCGTTTGATCAATAGTAAATATGTAAACCTAGCATTTGAAAAAGGAATCGTTATAAAACACCTTTCTTTGTTAATAATATATGCTAACTTTCAAATTTAAACCAGAATTATAATGTATAAACCTAATCTTGATTCTCAAACAATATGCTGACACTAACGTAAGATGGTGCACAGCTTGCAGCAAGAACAAACAGTAATAAACAAATGGAAAGAGGCCAAATCAGAACTGCCAAAAAAGCAAGTTATTCAAAATCTAGCAACCATGTCACCCTTTTTAACAATATAGCTATAAATAACTAGAACAAATTTTAACTTCAAACTTACCAGAATTACTTGATAATATTAATATCTTATGAAATAAAGCAGTAATAATTTTTTTTTTTCTCTTGTGCTTGTATAACGTACGTGGTATTATTTCTTGTAATTTCTCCATACGTTATTTTAATCGCAATTATTTTTTAAAAAATTGAATATTAATATTTTTTCTTTATATTTTAGAAATTAAGCAATATATTTTCTTTTTTCTCTATTTCAAGTTTATTTTATAAATTATTTTTCTTTTTATGCTTTAGGCTAAGCACGTTTTCATCATATTTCTTTTTTAAACTCTTTTTTTAGTATTTCTTATCTTTATTACTTCATATTTTTACTATTGTTTAGTAGATAAGGCATATATCTGCAGTTAAGTATCACTCCCTTTGTCTTTATTACAAGTAACTATAATTTTGCGTGAAACCGACATTTGCGGAACTTATGGTCAATTCATTCAAAAACTCATGTTACCAAGATTAATACATGGCATGGTTTTTTCTTCTTCTTTTGTTAATAAAATCTACTACCTCTCATGAATTTAACGTGATGATTTAGGTTCCTTTATTTATATCTATTAGCGTTTATTTATTTTTTATTTTTAAATTTCTTTTAATTTATTTTATTTCTGCGATTTATTGCCCTATTTTTTATTTGTCTTTTATTTTTAAAGCTACGTTTTAAATATCACTTTTTAAAATGTGTCTCTTTTTTTAATTAAATGATGAGCTTTGTTTTAGTGTTTTATACTGGAAACCGCTGTATTATAAACTTATAATTTATATTAAAAATGAATCATTGAAAAATGAAACACATAACTTAAAAGTAAAGGTGTTCAACTTATTAAGAAATGTTAGAAAATTTCTTATGTATGTATGTATATATATATATATATATATATATATATATATATATATATATATATATATATATATATATATATATATATATATATATATATATATATATATATATATATATATATATGTAATAACAGGGCTACATCCCTGTTATCAGTGTTGTTTTTGGCTTGAAATAATGCAGTCGTAAGCCATCAGACGTTCTAAACAGGTTTATTTAAATGTAGGCTGGTATTGATAACATTTCACACCCACACTCCCTACGGGAGGGGAATGGACAAGACTTCTGACAATTCCGGAACAGCTTATCAGGATCACATCATGATGAAAAGGACCACGCAAAACTATGTGTTCTTACGTTTTATACCAACACAGATTTGAGGTAAAAAGGCACACTTCGTACATTCCTTGTAACCTTACGCATTAAGGAAAATCATTTACTGCTTCCTTATTTGGAAGTGAAAGAGGGAATGAGGGGAGAGTTCTAAAAATAACTCTTCCTTTGAAATATAAATCTATTTATATTTCAATGGTATGTTTTCAGCCTTGAATTCCCAAAATAGAATCTCTCTACGCTTATTCTTTAACAAAGACATTTTATGAAAACGAAAGAGTTTTAATTCTTTTATTAATACAAAAGTATTTAATTTTTGTATTACACGCACACGCACGCACACACACACATATATATATATATATATAAATATGTGGTGAACCACCTTCTCACCAGATGGCGATGAACTCTGCTGGCCAGATGGCAGTGCAAAACATTTCCCTCAACCTTTTTATGTGATGGCAATATCTCTTGTGTTCAAACTTTAGTTTCCAGAATCTGGCAACAGCTGAATATAAACATTCATTCGGGCTTGCTAGCCGGTGAACATTCACCTCTCTAAAAATGCTGCTGTCGTTAATCTTGTCAGTCTTTTACATTGTAACTTAATATGATTTCTTCTTTTTTTAATTATTATTAAACTGTTGTGATTATTAATTTTATTGAATCCATTTATTTAATCTAATCACCACAGATTGGTGACCCTAAATGAATTTAACGCGTAACTTTCTAAATCTTTAATCATCGGCTCAAATTTTATGCCGATTGCTCTCGACCTTAAATATTTCTAAATGTTTTCTTAAAAATTAAGGTTAACAACAATTTTTTTTATATAAAGATGCAAGCATTTATTTTTCTTTCATGTATCGTATGTGCACGTGAAATCGATCCTCGAGCTGCTTCAAAATGGTATGTTTAATTAATTTTTACTCTTTGATTTTTTTAAAGAAAAATACTGTGTATTTGTGTTTCCTCCTGCACTCAGTTCACGCATAATTGTTTACTTACCGTGTTATCTGTAAAATTCTGAATTTAGCTTTAAAATGTGTAAAAAATTCACGTAAAATATTTCCGGATCGTAATTCTTCATTTTCACCCTTAAAAAAAACATTCTAAATTTCTTTTTCATTTGTTTTTGGCAAATTTTGATTTTGTAATAATGGCTGGTGATGATGGCCCCATCACCCCAGAGGCACAAATCGCACATGTCTCTGTAAAACCACCCCCCTTCTGGAAATCAAATCCTACGCTATGGTTTGTTAGGTTGGAGGCTCAATTTTCATTAGCTAATATAATTACTGAACTAACAAAATTTAATCACGTTGTAGCAGCTCTTGACGCTGACGTACTAACCTCTGTCAGTGACATACTAATTACTCCACCTGACAATCTTCCGTATTCTGTTATTAAAAAGCGCTTAATAGATTCGCATTCCGAGAGCGAATCTTCGAAAATTCGCACATTGCTTCAAGGTTTGGAATTGGGCGATCAGCGTCCCTCACAGTTACCTGCGCGCATGCGTTCCTTAGCTGGCTCGTCCGTAGGAGAAGCGCTGCTTAAATCACTATGGTTGGGTAGATTGCCAAACAATACGCAATCCATTTTGGCAGCCCTAAATCAAGAGCTAAACCAATTAGCTATCGTTGCAGACAAAATTCATGAAACTTGGAATCCGCATTCGATTAACGCTGCAACAACGGATAAACAACAAACCTCAGGCGAAATGGAAGCTCAGATAGCTCAATTATCTAAGCAAGTTAATGAGTTAACTACGTTGGTTCACAAGCAAAGGGCTGAGTCTCGAAATCAACCAGTCAAACATTTTAGACGACGCAGTAATTCGCAAAAGTACCGGCAATTTAAAGAACCAATTAATGGTCAATGTTTTTACCACACAAACTTCGGTAATAGGGCAAAGAAATGTACGCCGCCGTGCTGTTTTGTTTCGGAAAACTAAATCGGCGATCGTCTCCTGGCCAAAACAACGACCGCCTCGTCAACCGTGTCTTATTGGACGATTCCTCCTCTAAAATGACTTTTTTAATTGACACTGGTGCAGACGTTTCTGTAATTCCAAAAACCTATGCCTCTAACTCGAAATCTTTAAACAATTTAACTTTGTATGCCGCCAACGGCACAAAAATACCAACGTATGGAACTAAACGTATTATGCTTGATTTAAACCTGCGACGCCAGTTCAATTAGCCTTTTGTTATTGCTGACGTGCGACAACCTATCATAGGAATTGATTTCTTAAAACATTTTGACTTACTTGTTGATGCTAAAAACCATAGAGTTATCGATGCAAATACTAAACTTTCGTCTAACGGTCAACTTATAAATACCGACTCCGAATCATCTAATATAGCTATTTTAGTCGGAAATACTCAATTTGATAAGATCTTAAGTCAATATCCTGAGCTGATCAACCCTTATCAACCTATTACTAATAACCAAACAACTCAGGTATTTCACCATATCGAAACGAAAGGCCCTCCAGTTTCTTCAAAACCCCGCAGACTCGCGCCGAATGTCCAAAATGCTGTAAAGAAAGAATTCGAATATTTAATTTCTCAAGGCATAATTCGACCATCAAAAAGTCCGTGGGCAAGCCCTCTTCACGTCGTGAAAAAAGCGAATGGTGACTTTCGTCCGTGTGGTGACTACCGCAAACTAAACTCAATTACTGTACCCGATAAGTACCCAATTCCCCACATTCACGATTGTACACAAAACCAACATGGAAAAACGATATTCTCTACTATTGATTTAGCAAGAGCTTATCACCAAATTGCTATTCACCCTGCGGACATTCCAAAGACTGCTGTAACCACTCCATTTGGCTTATTCGAGTACACCACTATGCCATTTGTCCTTCGAAATGCAGGTCAAACCTTTCAACGACATATCCATCAAGTTTTATCTAACCTTGAATTTTGCATACCATATTTCGACGATATTTTAATTGCCTCCTCGTCTGAAACAGAACACGTAGAGCACCTCCATCAAGTGTTCTCGCGCCTCGTTAAATATGGTCTTAAATTAAATCCTGACAAATGTGTCCTCGGTAAATCTTCCGTAAGGTTTTTAGGCTGCCTTATAACATCCGAAGGAGTTAAAACTCTTCCCGGAAAAGTTATCGCAATCTCAGAATTCCCAAAACCTGAGACAATTTCTCAGCTCAGGCGATTTTTAGCCATGTTAAATTTTTATAGACGCTTTTTGCCCTATGCAGCTGAAACACAGGCGCCTTTACATAATCTTCTAACTAATTGTAAAAATAACGACAAACGGCCAGTTTTCTGGACTGAGGAAACAGATCTTGCATTTCAAAAATGTAAATCCGCTCTGGCTGACGCTGCGACTCTTGTTTACCACGCCCCCGACCAACATCTGCATTTATATGTAGATGCTTCAAATTCCGCGGTCGGCGCTGTTTTAAATTGCTTAACTATCGATGGTTTGAAACCATTGGCCTTCTTTTCTCGTAAACTGAGTGGAGCGGAAATGAAATACAGCACGTACGATAGGGAACTCCTAGCAATCTACTTGTCCATTAAATATTTTCGACACCAGCTCGAAGGACAAAAATTTATTACGATCACTGATCATCGTCCATTAACGTTTGCATTTTCCAAAAATTCAGACTCTTGCTCCGCACGACAGCTCAGACACCTCGATTTCATTTCTCAATTCTGTACAGACATTCGGCATATATCCGGTTCTGAAAATGTCGTTGCCGATGCTTTATCGCGAATCTCTGTGCTAAAAGTCCTGACATTTGAGGATCTAGCTATAGCGCAGGAAACTGACACCGAGCTACAAAACTTGTTAAAAAACAGCGAAAACTCGCTTCAGCTGAAAGTCGTCACCATACCAAGCCAATTGAAACTTTGGTGCAACATTGAAAAAGACAAGCTGCGTCCCTTCGTTCCTGTTGCCTTCAGAAAATTAGTCTTCGACCAGCTGCATAACCTGTCTCACCCTGGCATACGAGCTACCAAGAAGCTAATTCTAGATCGCTACGTGTGGCCATCAATTGCAAAAGATGTTGTCACTTGGACTCGGGCTTGTGTGGACTGCCAGAAATCTAAAGTCGTCAAACACACCCGTAGTCCGATACAACCTTTTGTTCAGCCATCTCGTCGATTCGATCATGTCCACGTAGACCTCGTTGGACCCCTGCCACCTTCTGAAGGATTCTCCTATCTTCTTACCTGCATCGACCGTTTTTCAAGGTGGGCAGAAGCCATTCGTTTGGGTGACATAACAGCTGAGACTGTGGCATGCGCATTTGTGTCACAGTGGGTGTCCAGATTTGGTGTTCCCTCCATCATCACGACGGACCAAGGGAGACAATTCCAGTCTTCCCTTTTTACATCTTTGACAAGATTGCTTGGGGTTAAACATATTAGAACTACCCCCTACCACCCTGTCAGCAATGGCATGGTAGAGCGTTTTCATCGCTCGCTCAAGCAATCTCTCAAGTGCCACAACAAACTTAAATGGACTGAATCCCTACCCATTGTTCTCCTGGGACTACGCTCTGCATTTAAAGAGGACTTAAAGTGCACTTCTGCCGAACTTGTCTATGGTATGACACTTCGTCTCCCAGGTGAATTCCTAGCTCCTACATCAAATAGTGACGAACCTCACCCTACCGAGTTTGTTAAACAACTGAAGAACATGATGCAGTCTCTAGCTCCAACCCCAGCATCTTCACACAGCGAGCCAGGCTCTTTTGTCCACCCTTCCCTTGCGAGCTGCACCCATGTTTTTGTCCGTCATGGTGGTGTTAAGAAACCACTCCAAACTCCCTATGTCGGGCCTTTTCAAGTCATAGAAAGAGCTGAAAAACTCTTAACCATCTCCATCAACAACAAACCGACAACTATTAGTGTTGACCGTTTAAAACCCAGTTTTTCTGTGAACTTCGACAAAACCAGCTCAACAGAAAGTGTTTCCAAAGCATCCGTTCCTATCTCCAGACCTACTTCCCCAGAGTCAACTTCCAGCATGGTAAATGCTGAAACGAACACTGTTCTGCCAAAGACAAACGTGACTCGATCTGGGAGGAGGGTCCGTTTCAACTCCAAATATCTGTGACCTCAGTGCCAAGGCACTTGGGGGGGAGTACTGTGGTGAACCACCTTCTCACCAGATGACGATGAACTCTGCTCGCCAGATGGCAGTGCAAAACATTTCCCTTCATGTGATGGCAACATCTCTTGTGTTCAAACTTTAGTTTCCAGAATCTGGCAACAGCTGAATATAAACATTCATTCGGGCTTGCTAGCCGGTGAACATTCACCTCTCTAAAAATGCTGCTGTCGTTAATCTTGTCAGTCTTTTACATTGTAACTTAATATGATTTCCTCTTTTTTTAATTATTATTAAACTGTTGTGATTATTAATTTTATTGAATCAATTTATTTAATATTATTTAATCTAATCACCACAAATATATATATATATATATATATATATATATATATATATATATATATAAAGGAAATTTTCTAACATTTCTTGATAAGTTGAACACCTTTACTTTTAAGTTATATGTTTCATTTTTCAATGATTTATTTTTAATATAAATTATAAGTTTATAATACAGTGGTTTCCAGTATAAAACACTAAAACAAAGCTCATCATTTAATTAAAAAAAGAGACGCATTTTAAAAAGTGATATTTAAAACGTAGCTTTAAAAATAAAAGACAAATAAAAAATAGGGCAATAAATCGCAGAAATAAAATAAATTAAAAGAAATTTAAAAATAAAATAAAAAATAAATAAACGCTAATAGATATAAATAAAGAAACCTAAATCATCACGTTAAGTTCATGAAAGGTAGCAGATTTTATCAACAAAAGAAGAAAAAAAAACTATGCCATGTATTAATCTTGGTAGCATGAGTTTTGGTATGAATTGACCATAAGTTCCGCAAATGTCGGTTTCACGCAAAATTATAGTTACTTGTAATAAAGACAAAGGGAGTGATACTTAAGTGCAGATATATGCCTTATCTACTAAACAGTAATAAAAATATGAAGTAATAAAGATAAGAAATACTAAAAAAAGAGTTTAAAAAGGAAATATGATGAAAACGTGCTTAGCCTAAAGCATAAAAAGAAAAATAATTTATAAAATAAAGTTGAAATAGAGAAAAAAGAAAATATATTGCTTAATTTCTAAAATATAAAGAAAAAATATTAATATTCAATTCTTCAAAAAATAATTGCGATAAAAATAACGTATGGAGAAATTACAAAAAATTTTACCACGTACGTTAAAACAAGCACAAGAGAAAAAAAAATTGTGATCACCTTGCGGCAAGCACAGGTGATGCATTGGCAAAACGATTGTTGCCTAATTTTTTTTGAGAAAAGCAACTTTATTGTGCTTTTTATCTTGGACATCTTTAACTGTTAATCCTGAACTGCTCGGTACACAATTTCGTTAATTCATACTAATTCAAGGGCTCTAGATTATTTAGTTGAAAACTGTGATGACGCTATCAAATCCATACCAAGACCGATTTTGCCAATGGGTAATAAAAAATAAATTCTCAGAAATCAATCTCTTTATAAAAAAATTAAATCTTTTTTATGAGTTGTTGTTAATTTACGTCGCACTAGAGCTGCACAATGGACTATTGGCGACGGTCTGGGAGCATCCCGGAGGATGATCCGAAGATATGCCGTCACAATACTGATCCTCTGCGGAGGGGATGGCACCCCCGCTTCGGTAGCCCGACGACCTGCACGCGAATCTTTTTTATGAGAGTTTAGAGGCTGCACTTTCTTAATCAGTTTTTCTGACATCCAGATTTTGTTTTTTTTTACTGTATTCGCGATCGCAACGAACTATAGGGGGCGTTGTTGTGTGAGACTAATAACTGCGATTTCTATATGAACAGTTATTCAGTTACTCTAGAGACGTCGTTAATGTAGCGTGTAGCATTGCAACGTTCCTTCTTTATTGTGGCTAATTAAATTTAAAAAAGAAAAATGCTTGATATTCTTTCTTATGCAAACGAAAACAAAATGGTATCTCTTTTTATTAGAGATGGAATATCCAAAACACATCGGAAAAATATTTGTACATTAACAGAAAAAAATATGTATATTCTTATAAGAGTTAAAACCTAATGCCCGAGAAATAGTTTTACTGAATTTAATGATTTAACATGAAAGGCCTATTTAAGCTTTACATTCTATAGTTTTAAGAATCATATTACTTCAAAAATTAAAATGAACAAAAAGTATACATAAGCCTCATAATTTTATGAAATTTAATTTTGTAAACAAAGTTTTTTGACAATAATTTTTATCAAAAAATTTCACGTTTCAATAAAAATCATTATTTAGAAACTGAATCGTAAAATAAAGAATGCTGACGAAACAAAAACAATTCTTTTTCGTCACCATTTTTAGTGCTACAAAAATTCGTCTTTGGGATTTGCCAAAAACAAAACAAGATGCAATTGTATTTTTTTAGGAGAGAAATATTTTACCGAAAAAAACGAAAATGTACCAATTCCCACAACATAAAACTTTATCTTGGTAAACGTACGTTTCGGAAATGTTATTTCATTTGGAATCTTATTTATCAGAGTTCATATGGCGATATGATTGTTTTGAATCTATGCTAAACTCTATATCGGCTCATTTTCCACCGAAATCCGATTGACTATTTTGATTTTAAATAAAGTATTTTATTTTATGAATTGTCGCAAAAATTTTAAGTGTAGATTAGCGGCACTTAAAAACCGCCAAATCTGTAGCGGCGGTGGCGTTAATACGTAAGTACCGAATTTTTATTCCATACTTTTCTGAAGCATATTACTTCAAACATTGGAATATACAAGAAGTATACATAAACACATAATGTTATACCATTTAATTTTTCAAAAAAAGTATTTTGAGAACAATTTTTATCAAAAAATTATAAACAAAAAAACGGAAAATAAAGAATTCTTAGGATAAAAAACGATTTCAAGAATTCTTTACATTGAAATAAAAACTTTCATATTGTTTCTTTTTTTTATTATTCTTATAGTTCTTAATCAGACGTAAAAAACCATTTTGTAGAGAACCATCATCAAATGAAAAAAAAATATTTACAAGCAAATTTTTTATTGTAAAAATCATTGCACTTACCTGATTTATAATTCCCGGAGAATTCCAAAATGATATGTTCCTTGTTTGAAAACTTTATTCTCAAATAATAGATACATAGTTTATCCCTTCATTACTTTTAGATAACATACTACACAGCAAAATTTTATAATTGATATGAATTTGAATATGTAGCTAAAAACAGAATAGCTGAATTCTAGTTGAACTTATTCTTTCAAAACTAAAAAATACTTACCAAGAAAGCGATACAAATTAATTAAGAATCAGCACAAATGGCACTATTTCAAGTAACTTGGATAATTTTTTATTGTTGTTTTCCGAATTATATGAATACAGAAATATATACTATTCTATAACGAAGAAGAATATGCTATAACTATTACAATTCTGTATGTTCTGAATTCATATTTATTCACTGGAATGACGAAAGCAATGTTGACTTCACTTTAATTCGCAATGAATTGAAGATAGAAGAAATGCATTTTACCTTAATACACACATCTGTAACAGTATCCGAAATCAGAAGTCATCAGTTGCAAGTTTGTTGATAATAGAAATTAAAAATTATTGAGGAATTTTTCTTCAAATGTTTGGCGTGTTCTGTTCCTGAAAGATTTACTAATATTCTGGAGATTTTTTTCAAGTTCTTCGGCCTTTTCCTTAGGGAAATTTTGTTTCTTATTTGCTGCTAAAAAATGGCGTCTAATTCTGTCAATGATTTCAATGGAACTAAATGAAAACGTGATAAATTAATTTCTGATATTTACAGGCTCCCGCTAGACGGCGTACTCGAGCGTTGCGATCGCGAAAACTGGCCCATAAAGCGAAAAAAATAAAATAATGGTAACCACAAACTTTCTTTTTGTTGCCAACAAATAAAAATATTATTTTTTTCCTTAGTTCCTATTGTTTTCTGCAAGTTGTTAAGCTGAAATAGACAACGGGAAACGTACAGCAAAAATAACATGTGTAGCGGTTTCGTTTTAAAATGTCTGGCGGTGTTGTTATTGATCAATTTTGTTGCTTCAAACTGTTTTTAGTCTGAGATAAGAACATATTTTTATTAATTGATGATTGTAAAAACTTGATTTATTTTATTTAATTCGTAAGTAGTCCTAATTTAGTTGAGTCCTTATTCATTTCACCTAATGTGCCTTATTCTTAAAGTGAAAGATTGGGCTTGGAATATTTTTTTGCAAATCTTAAGTTTATTAATGCTAGTTGTTGCTATTAACACATTTTCGTTATTTTCATTTTTTTAAAGTGATTAATTTAAGTTTAACTAATTTACTTTCCAAAATTAGTCAATAATTTAGTGATAACATCTGATTTGTATAAAATGTTCTGTGGCAAAAAATTGAAAAATGATTACTGATCACCATTTTGATTACTAATTGATTACTAATCACCATATATGTCATAATTCAATGAACTGTTATACCATTTTTGATTGATATATTTCTTGTTTGTTAAAAAATATATGAAATTCATAATAAGCCTTTGTTTGAAACTAGATTTGTGGGATTTTAATCACTTTGCATTGTGCTTTATTGATTGTCTTAAGGTAATAATTTAGAAATATTGTAATAATCCACAATATTTTAATAATTTAAAAAAATAAGTACAAATTATTCATTAGAAAAAGTAGAGATATTTCCATATCAATACTTAAAGTCAATGGAACAGAATTTGCCAAGTGTCAATTACCAGTTCTTGAACTTGAAATAATGCATGTTATAGTTTGCTCAAATATGACCCCAGGTGTTTGACCTCTTGAGTTCGTCCAATTCTTTAATTTTTTAAAATATTCTCTATATGTTCATGAATGCCACTTTCATTGTCATCAACATCTAGTAATCATTTTTAAGTACCAATAGAGAAATATTCCGAAATATAAATTATTAGGTTATCAGGGTGCATAGCGTTTTTAAAAAGTGCTTTAAGGTGCTTATTTTTGATTTTCGTTTTTTAAAAGTCTTTAAAGGTGCTTTTTTCATTTTGTGTTTTTAAAAAGTGCTTAATTTTCCCTTGACCATGTTGATTTTCGCTACGAATTATGCAAAAAGACATAGTTCACAGTGTTCTATTCAGCGTTTTTACTATTCCTTCAACCCCAATCTATTTCGCGTATTGTCAGTCCGTAGCTTATGAAAATGCCATTCATTTTACATAATTCAAAATTTCATGATTTCTGACGATTGTCAAAAACAATACCAAAAGATTTTTTTTATTTTATATGACGCTTAAAACAAGATAAAACAGTCATTTGTCAAAAACTTTCCAACCCTGCTTAATTATGATATTTTTTTAAAGTGCTTAAAAATATTTCTTGAGTGCTCGAAAAGTGCTTTAAAGGTGCTTATTTTTTGTTGAATAATTTGACTATGCACCCAGGTTATGGATCGAAGTTTTCTCATTTAGTGTATATTTTTTTAACATTCGTTGCAAACACTTGATATTACTTCATCAAAAAGGTTGCTAAAACTGCATTAAATCTAAACATATGATTGAAAGAATCTAAAATAAATTTGGTATTTGCAAGGTGCAAGTTTATTTTCCCAGCATTGAGCTTCTGAGCAAAATCATTTAGAAACGACCCTGCTTCGCACTAGTTTCCCATTTAGTAAATAAAGGATAACTGGGATTTTTTGAAGTAGGAAAGGTTGCAGCTAAGAGTTTGGAAAAATCTTGGACTTATGATAACGTTAAAAAGAAAACCAATACTGATTGACTCAATCATTGTTTATATTTTGTAAAATAATTTAATTTTAACTTTTTTTTTTTATTAATGGTATCAATATTTAGCCATGTTATTTATTGGTTATAATTATTTGTTAAAATATTTTCTAATGCAGTAAGGAAAAGTAAAGAGCATTAGAATGAAACATCAATCTTTACTAAAATTATAATTAAAAAATAAAAGAACTTTAAAATAAAATTTAACAAAGCAATTTACGTGCTAAAAAGCCAACCTACAAGAATATAAGTAATCTGACACTGTTATTGGAAATAAAAATGTCTATAAATGGTCATTTTTTATCAAAGAGAAACAGAAAATTCAAACTACCTAGCTACCAATCCTTTCTCATTTTTACTTATTTTAGCTATTTTCTCCCCTTTTACTCGCAGCAGATAAGATTTTCCGAATTTTTTACCCGCCCTCCAGATAGATCCGATTTTTGTAGTTCAAACGACGCTGTTTCTGACAAGCCTTTTAGAGGTACCAAGCCTGGAATCTGCTAATATCTCGATTCTTATTCACACGATTTTAATATCAAACATAGCTTTTCATATTTGCGTATTGAGATTCTTATTCACGCGATTTGAATATTGTACGCTGTGATTCATATTTACGCCTTTTTAAAAACCTATGAAGCGATTCGTATTCTAGCAAGTTTAAAATTCAATGTCTTGATTTGCTCATGCTGTTTATAATATCAAACATTGATTTTCGTATTTATACGTGATTTTAAAATAAGGCATTGGGATTCGCATTCACGCATTATAAAAATTATGCATCATAATTCTTATTTATGCAATCTAAAAATTACGCATCATGATTCGTATTTACGCGATCTAAAAATTATGAATCGTGATTTGTATTTACGCATTTTAAAAATTCTATATCCCAGTTTGTATTTTCTCATTTTCAAAATCGTATATCTAGTTTCATATTCATGTGATTTCAAAATCCATAATTGTTATTCATATTCACGCAATTTTAAGATCAACTATCGCGATTCTTTTAAGAATGAAATTTTTTTTTAATTAGTTACTATAAAGGTGACTTTTTCTAACAACGATTATTAGTATATGTAAGTGTTACAACATCAGAGAAACTGGAAGGGAATATATTCAAAACTTACATTCTGTGCTTACAAAGAAGAAAAAATAGGATTTGTCACTAGATGTTTGAAGATGGACTAACGACTAAATATAGCAAACATAAAAGATATAGGAAACAAAAGCAATAACTTAAAAAGGAATTTAATTTTTTCTTTTTTTTTGTTGGAAAAAGGGATGATTTGGTCCATTGTTAAATTTTTTTTCCCAATATAATTTAAAAAGTAATATTACTGATATATTTGCTATAAATCACATAACAGTACTTATTAAAAGAAAAGAAATATTAATGTATATTCTCAGTAGTTTTAATTTGCTAAACCAGGTAGTTTTTCAAGTATTAAGTGTCTCTTATGTGAACTGAGGAAAAATATAATTTCCAGCTTTATTTTTTCAATTGGTAATTTTTATTTTCACTAAATGTTAAGTATCAATGTAATCATTTATATAATAATAGATTAGTACACAATTGTATGTCAACACATTATTTATTACCTTAAACTGTCTGGAATTTATTATTAAAGGGTTGCGCTTGCGTAAAATTTACTATCGTGGAAATTCAGCTTTTTTGCCTTTTGGCTAATCTCATCCCTGTATTGCTCAACCATGCATATTTTTGGTAATATGATTATTCATCATCAATTTTTTTTTAGAACTCAAATTTTTTATTGTGAAATTGATATTATTTTAATGCAACGGTTTAATGCAACGTAACCTTGTATGGTTACGTAGCATTAAACTGGAGAGAATATCTTCAGGTAACTAACTGTTCTTAAAATAAAATTTTTTATAAATAGTTTCAGATGTTTACTGAGTGTTATTATTTTTAGGAAAAGGACATTTTTTTCCTTCAATGATGAATTCCTTCTCTTATGATGATGCACTAAAGCTTATTCCCAAAGCTCGACCCAGGTGACAAATTTTATACTTTATAATAATTTTATTTTAAACTTATTTGCTAATGAATATTAATTATTTCTCCATTTTATTAATTATCTAAATTAAAGTATTTATCTTATTAAAAATTTGTTGACAATACAATACATAATAATACAATACGCAATAAATCATAACAATAGTAGTTTTAAAAAGGAGTTATATAGTTGAATTGAGAAATAGTTGATGTTAAGAATTTTTAATGAAATAATTAGTCAATTTTTATATATAAACATAAATGCAAACTTTTGTGAGGTTTAATTAAATATCAATGAGTTGATTATAAAATACGATGTTGCAGCTCATTATAAATTTATTATAAAATGCTGAATAAAGAAACTTTATTCCAAATAGTAGATTTATAACAATGGAAACTTATAATTTTAATAAATTAGCCACTAGTTTAATCAATCTAATTGTAGGAAAGACTAGGATTTGACTTAAGTAAGTTGATTAAATAACCTTAGATAATTAAATGAGTAAATACAATACCTGGTTATAAATTTAACTGAAAATTTTATTTTTTTAGTTTAGATGAATGTAATATTGTGATTTGAATACAGGAGTCTGATATTTATTGGTGTTTAAAAATAATAATTATCTGTTAAAACTACAATTTGAAATACTTTTAAATTATAATTTGTGTGGTATATTGATTATGGGTATATTTTGTGGGATTCTAGTTTTCGAAATTTTTACTTCAATGTACTTTTGTAACTAAAGCATAAATATATTTTATTTCAGAAAATTCCTGGAATCTCGTTGCGATCCTGTTCTTGATCACTGCATGAAATTACGAAAATTCCATAATGAAATTGAGCATTTGATACTTATGACTGCTAATTTAAAAGAAGTAAATTTTTTTATTATTATTTATTTTTTGCTAATTTTGTTTGAGGATTGAACAGGTTTAGATTGAATGAATTCTGTAGTTTAGATTGATAGACACATAATGTTTATTTAGAAAGAAATGTAATATAAATATTGCATTTATTTAATTAAGCATAAAAATAAAAATCATTTAACTAAAATTAACTTGTAAGCATTCAATAAATTTAATCATACTGCTCATGGATTTACTACTCTGTATAAACTTGCCTTTATTAGGTCATAAAACTTTGACTTTTGTTTGATCTTCTGACACACATTGGCTTACGCAATAAAAAATTCTCTATATCATTATTTCTAGTCCTGCAGTAGACTGATTACAAAGAGACGTAATCAAGCATCACTGGCTGCAGTCAATAAGTTGGTGGGTGATTACTTTGATAAGCCTGTGTAGAGACAGAAGATACACCATATTAGTCCTTATTAAATCGTTATCTATTATCGTTCATTAAATCGTAAAGTGCTGAAATCCGCCTAGAGTAGGGGTGCAGACCTTTTTGAGTGAAGGGCCACTTGCACAGCAGGTTGGCTAACGAAGGGCCGCACGTGTATTTAGACATGTTAATGGCAAATGTAGTAATGTTTATTTAAATATTAGCGTTCCATTTTTTTTATCAATAAACTTAGTAATATCAATAACTTAGTAGTGTTCCATTATTAGAATTCATTCAAAAATAAAAAAACTTATATATATATTTTTTTTTTTACAAAAAAAAACTTGCTATTTTTATTGTATGAACAATAGATTTATCAAAATAAATAAACATTGAAGAAAAGAAATATTCGACCTACTGTGAAATATTTGAAAACTGTACCGAAATACCGTATCAAAAAGTGATTATTTAATTGCGCGATTAACAATAACATCATAGTTAAATAACGGGATCATCAAAATCGTGTGGAAAAGTATAGAAATAATTGGGAAAAAATATATTTATGCTGAACTCAGCATGAATAAACCATGTCAAGTGCGTGATTTGAAATTTGCATGTCGTAACAGAGCAATTGGAATTTTTTATAATACGTGGGAATGCATAGCAATAACTGCCGAAAAAAATTGTTGAAAAAAAAAGATAAAAAATCATTTAGATTTAAGATAAAATCGTCACAAATAAAGTGCACGAAAAGTGATTATTTAAATTTGCAATCTGAAACTCGCGTCATAATAAAAATTCAGGATTTTCGAAATCACGTAGAAAAGCGGAAATAACTGTTTAACAAAAATAATTTATATTTACAATAAAATCGGCTTAAGGAAAGCGCGTTAAACATACATTTACTAAAGAATCTGTTAAAATTGATTGTGTCAAAACGTGATGACTTAAAAGTCCGATTTAAAATTGCCATTTTTTAAAATTCTTTTTATTGTGTTTAGAAGCTCTCGCGGGCCGCACTTCATTAGTCGATGGGCCCCATTTGGCCCGCAGGCCGCAGGTTGTGCACCCCTAGCCTAGAGGTTGTCAGACTCCCAAAGTGAGGAAGACAATGCTTTCTACAGATGGTTAAAATTGTGATAATGTGTCCTCGAATCATCCCTGAATATGATCGGAGGATATCTCTGTTGTCGATAGCCCATTCTGCAGCTCTAATGTGATGAAAATGAAGTTTTCACCTACCTATTACATTTTTTCTGGATTATATTATTGTTTTGAATTTAAATACTCTGTTATTTCTTTATGAATATTTTCTTTTACAATGTAGGTATATGATGATTCTGAAAGAGAACCCATTCTTCAGTCCTTACCACCTATTCCTGAAATTCCACAACTGATAATGAAAACTCCTGATGAAAAACTGTAAGATTCCATTGTGAATTTTTTTAAAATTATTTTTACACTTACAAATATTCCATATTTAAGAGGTTTCCGGATTCAGAAAGGAAGATAAAGTCTTAAGTTTGATACAATGTCTAAATGTATTAAAATGTTCTCTTTTAGTGGAAAATTCTTAAATTTTTTTCAGAATTAAAGTGAGATTAATTTAGGATGAAAGAAATAATTCCAGAAATTAAGAGAGGCAATTAAATTCAATAGTGTAAGTTGTAAAATTATTAAAGGTCTTTCAGTACATCAGTTATTACAAAATAGGTTTATGTTTCTTTAATCAAACTCGAAGTCTAGATAAAAACTGATGAATGTAGTGACTGGGAAATGCAGTTTAATGTATAAAACATTGTGTACTAGTATGGTAAAGCCAAGTTTTTTTTTTTTTTTAAGTTAAAGTACAGATGAAATATTTAATGCATTTGAACCAAAAAATTAAATGAAACACTTTTGTAAAGCTAATCAATCAGGTGTTAAATTTATATATTTCAATTTCTTAATTTTTCATTAGATTTGGAAGCAACTCATGCTATTTTTTTTCTTATTCAATTTCATTTATTTATTTAAAAAAAAAAAAAAAAAAACATGTATCGTTCACAGTATATTTGTTTTTAATTGTTTATAATTTGTTTAGTGTCAGAAACTTAACATTATTACATGTAATTTTAAATAAGTTACTATTTTATTCAAATCTTTCAACTTCTATAAAGCATTATTAATAATTTTTTATTGATTATTATTTGTATAATCTTTCAATTCCTATTTTATTATTATTTTTGTTTTATGTCTAATAATTAGTTAACATTATGTAATGCAATTTTAAGCAATTTATTATTATCTATGTGTGATTTTTTTTTATTTAAATCATTTAACATCGCTAAAAGATTAATAGTAATTATGTATTTTTTATTATATTATTTAGAAAAAATTTGCCTCTTGAGGAAATGGAACTATCAGATGAAAGTATAATGAAGCTTGTATCAAAAAGTATAGCTTGTGTTTTGTTTATTCTTGGTTATACAGGTAATTAAATTAATATTTTTCCTTAATGAACATTCATTTTGAAAAAAGTTTTCATTTTGCTAGGAATTTTTTCATTAACTAAATTAGAAATACCATGCTTTAGAGTTTTCGTTATTATTAATAATTTTTTGTAACCAAATATTTTGTTTTAATGTTGAAAATGTCTGTAAAACGTACTAGACTTTTTTGTCTTTCGTCATCATATTTAATTAATTATAATTTGTAATTTATTCTAAAGAAAATAAAGAAATAATTAACTTTAACTAATAATTATAGCCCTATTGTTACATTTTTAGAATTTGTAACTTATGTTTTAAAAAAAGAAAGAAAAAAACTCTAAAAAATATATATATTTTAATTTATTATAGTTTTGTGATTCCTACTTATCAGATAATCTTTCTAATCATAAATACTATGCAAAATTTTTACTCTTTATTATGGTGTTTTTCTCTAAAATATTGATTATTCCACTAAAGATGATTTTACATTTAGATATGTCTTCTCATTTGTTGCAAATGCTAAGTAAAGTTATCATAGATTATGTGAAATCTTTGATTGAGAAAATGGTACAACTATTACCAATAAATGGTTCTATTTCTTTGGTGAGTTTTATTTTAAAATATAAATAAATGTGATGTAGCACTTTTCTATGCTTATTCAACTTAGCATATTTATTTTCAAAGTATTTATATATGCTATTATTAAAATTGAAAAATTATTCTTGTTAACATAATAACTGTAGTATCTAAAGAAACTTTTTTTCTCATGTAAGGCAAACAGGGTTAGCAACAATTGTGATTTTAAAAAAAATATTTATTTAAATCAGATTATTTTTCTACCTATACCAATCGAAGAGTTTTGATAAACTATATTAATACTTAATATTATTTCAAAACAATATTATATCTAAAATGCTTAATATTACTAAATGACATATTTTAAATTATTTTTATAACTATTTCAAACTTATCTCTTAAAAAATAAAATTGTTTTCTTTATTATGATCAATAGCCTAGAAATGTTGTCATACATGGCTTGGTACAATTTTCTGTTAGGTACTGTTTCGCCATTTTCTTCTGAACAGATCATAACAGAGAATTGCCCTTAACCATGTGCAACCACATTTCCAGGTAAGGGTTTCTATGCAATTATAATCTTGATAATGTGTCCCAACTCCCCTAGAAGTTAGTCGCTACATTTATGTGACCCACTATTATATACAGGGGTTTGTCTAGGTTTTTTAGGAGGTACCTGTTTTGTGAAAATTTAGGCATTATTTGTGAAAATTTGAGTACCTATTTTGTTAAAATGTAGATTTAATTTGTGAAAATTAAAGTACCTATTTTGTAAAAATTTAGACATAATTTGTGAAAATTGAAAATTATATTAAAAAATCAACACAAAAATATGGTAAAGTAAGAAAATATTTTCCAAAAATTGTCGCTACAAATCAAAATCATTTATGGCTGGTAAATTTCTATATATTTTTCCCCATGTATTCAAAAAAAGTTTTGCTTTTGCAAAATTTTGGGCTTAAAATTGTATCCAAATTTAAAAATCATTTCTATCAGAACTAGTGCTAAAAGTTATTTTGATTATGAGAACATTTTTGACTGGGTCATACAGAAAAAAGCTTCACCGAGAAAAATATGTTTTCTAAAAAATAAAGGTCTATTTGAATAAATTAACAATAGTGTTTATAATGTTCAAATGTTTGAATTTTAACTTCCTGTAAAATTTATAGAGCAGGGTGCATAGCGTTTTTAAAAAGTGATTAAAGGTGCTTATTTTTGATTTCCATTTTTTAAAAGCCCTTAAAGGTGCTTTTTTCATTGGGTGTTTTTAAAGAGTGCTTCATTTTCCCTTTTCCAAATTGAGATTTTTCCTTTACCGTGTTGATTTTTGCTACGAATTATGCAGAAAGACCCAGTTGACATTGTTCTTTTCAATGTTTTCACAATTATTTCAACCCAATCTAGCGTATGAAAACGCCATTTGATTTACTTGATTCAAAAATTTTGACATTTTGACACAAATTTTGTCAAAAACAATTCCAAAAGGTTTTTTTTTTTTCATTGACATGTTGGTAAAAACTAGATAAAAGCGTCAATTGTCAAAAACTTTTCCACTCTGCCTAATTATGATATTTTTTTAAAGTGCTTGAAAATATTATTTGAGTGCTTGAAAAGTACTTATTTTTTGTTGAATAATTTGACTATGCACCCTGTAGAGGAGAGCCTCGTCATTTCATTTTAAAAAACTCACGAAAAAAAGCTTGCTTTGATATAGTGTAAGCGATCAGTTAGGCCTACCATATTACACTATCTGACCAAACCTTTGCCACCTTTATGTAAAAAGACACCTGGCAGAAAAACTCTTTTCTTTCTCATAGATTGCAACAAGAATGACGTTTGCATGAGAACTGGCTCTTCTAAAAGTATTTTGTGAAACTACCGTTTTTCCTAAAGTTGACTCTGTGAAGGTGCCGCTAAACAGTAGTAAATTTACGCTGGACAGACCCCTGATATATAACGTTTTTTAACTTGTACATTTCAGTAAAAAAATAGACTAAAAATGTAGTTGAAAAATTGTACCTTAGGGAGCGAAACTGATTGCAGATTTGAAATCATTACACCTAAATTAGGCAACAATATATATTTTATTATTTTATAACAGAAGTTGAACAGTCGATCAAATCTTGGGTTTGCGACTACTAATGTTCAACTCCGTAGCCTTGTAATTTTGAACAAACCTAGAAGACAAGGGAACTCCTGGATCAGTACCCCCAGAGGTATGATTTGTCATGGGAAACTTTGTGACTCGACAGATTTAACATGCATCAGTCACAATTTACTACACGGAGAGTCTTCGGCCGGCGGGGATCAAATCCTGGACTTCTTGGGCATGGGCCCAGTGCCATACCAACCAGGCTATCCCGGCCCGAACAATATGTATTTTTTATTTTATTTTATAACTGTCGTGGAACAGCCATCCCAGTTTTTGGATTTACGACTACTAATGTTCGTAGCCTTGTAATTTTGACCCCAATCCAGAAGACAAGGAAACTCCTGGATCAAGTATTGGGGGAAATTTGCCTTTGTGAAGGATTTTCTGATGGAACTAACCCGCATTTGCATTACATAGAGAGGAAAACCATGAGAACCTTCCACGGTTAGTCTGATGGCAAGGGGACTCTAACCTTCGATCTGTCTACCACTGAGGATATTTCACAACAGCACTGGGTCGGTGCAAGCTGGGTGCGAAATTCGTATCTACTGGGATTCGAACCCAGTACACCTTATTGGAAGAACAGCGCTCTATCCACTGAGCTATCACAGCTCCAACAATATGTATTTGTATAAATGCAGCAAAAAATTTGTTTGTGTTATTAATATATTGTGCATTTGGCTTATGATTTATAGGACTTATTAGAAGCAGCCCTGCAAAGTGAAGGAATCAATGGAATTGGAGAGCTGTATTCATTTTATGCTGAAAGAATTGTTAAGTTTCATGACAAATTCTATCTGAAATGCAGAAGATTATGTGATGACTTAAGGAATAATTTGAAAAAGCCAGATGCTCCACCTGTGGAAAATATTACAGAAAGGTATATGCCAATAATATATATTAGTAATAAAAATAGACAAATTTCTATTTGTGTTGTTGTCCCCCATTTGTGAATTTCTATTGAGATGGTTCCGTTTTTCTAAAAAGACGAAAGTTGTAGCACAATTGTTTCATTATTAGGTATTTTGCTTTAGCAATGTAATCTGCCTACCTTGATATGTTATTAATATAAAAATTTTATATCTATGTGTATACGTCGCTGTCAACATTTCGATTATTATTTCTATAGATGTCATTTGTCAAATGATATTAGGTGCATAAAAAATTTTTCATTCAAATGTTTTTGCAAAATTTTTTTAAAGTATGGAATTTAGAATTCTTTGTATGGAGATGATTTTCTTTGGGTCTCAACAGATGAGGATGAAATCGAATTCATTTCAGAATGGGAAGCAAGTGATAATACTGCTAACGTTATTGAATCTTTAAATTTGTAGCTTTATAATAGGTTCTAAAAGTTTTCGTATATTTTTTAAAAACTCTTGAATAAATTTTCTTAACTTTTTTTATTTTTAATTTCTTTTAACATAATTTGAAGTATTTTTTCTTTAAAAAAACCTTTATATGCAGAACAAAAATATAATGAGAAAAAATTAATAAATTACTTGTAAGTAACATATTAATAATAATTGTTGAATGGAGTAATTTGTAAAGATAAAGTTATACAGATTTATGCATTTCTATTTCATTATTAATAATGTTCACAATCAATAAATTTCGACTTCGTTACTGGTGTATCTGACAACTCCTTATTTTTCATTAAGTTTTGGGAGTTCGAAAAGTCAACTTATACACCATACTTAGTATAAACAAATATGTGCTGCAATTTTTTTTCTTCATATTCTTGTTTTTCCTATACAGATAAATTTTTCTAACCGGGAATTTATGGGCTTTTTAATTTTTTAGGTATAGATTAATTTATGTTATGGTTCAAATAAAAGTTAGAACTAGTTGTGGTTTTTATTCTTGTTCTAAATTATGTGAACCATGACATTGAAAAAATTAGTACAATATTTATTAGTTATGAGAAAATTTGTTTAATAAATGAGTGAATTTAATTAAATTTTCATATACTCACAATATTACAACTACCAACTGTCCAATTTTGCTTGTATGAAGGAGTGTGCATGTATAAGGATTGAGGGTAATTATAATTCTTGTACCTTTCTCTGACATGTTAATACTCTGTTTTAAAATGAAGTATTTAAATTCATTTTATTTCCATTAATTATAACTATAACCTTCCTTTTTTTTAAATTTAAAACTGCAAACTATGAAATTTAATTGAAAATTTATCTTTCTAGCTCTGTTGATGAACTATGTTCAACTGATATTATCAAGGAGGAACAAAACAATGAAGCTAATTCTAAAGATTCAATCAAATACTCTCTTGACTCAGGGATGTTAGCTGAAGATATATTTGTTCGCAAGAAAATTAAACGAAAATCTGTACGTTTTGGTCCCCAAATTGAAATGTGTGAAATAAGCAAAAATAAAAAATTACTTATGACAAACATTGCAGTTGATAAAGAGAAATTTCCTGCTGAAAAGTCTGTTTATTCTGAATCTTTCACATACTTACAAAGTATGTTGACAGACAGTTCAGTTTCTTTAAAAGGCAAAAATAGCAGTCAAATAACTGGTTTATTTAATAACTCATTTTATTATTGTGATGATGAAATATTAAGTGACAGTAAAAGTATTATTTGTGATGTAAATAAAGTTCCTGATAAAAGTGCAGTCAGTTATCCTGATTATGAATCATCAGTTCAAAGTTCAATTCGTGTTGATGCAGTAAAAGATCCTGATATAAATGCACATGGCTCTGAATTGATTGATGTGTCATGGGATCAGGATGTTAATATTGTTTGTGATGAAGAGGAAGCTATAAATAACAATACATTTGATTCTGAATTTGTTGAAGAATCAGTTCCTGATGAAGAGAAAGCTCTCAATAAAAGTGCAATTGACTCTGAATCAGTTGATGATTCATCCGATCAAGGTACTAATATTGTTAGTATAGAAGAGAAAGATTTTGGCGAAATTGCAATGGACTCTGAATTAGTGCAAGATGCTAATATTGTTTCTGACAAAAAGAAAGCTTGTTATACAAATGCAGTTGCATCTAAACTGACCAATGAACTTTTGAATCAAGATTCTGATATGGTTAATGAGGAAGAGAAAGATGCCTGTAAAAATTCATTTGATTTTGAATTGATTGAGGTATCAGCAATACAAGATACTAGTCTTGTTCCTAATGAAAAGAAAGCTTTTAATAGAAATGCAATTGATTCTGAACCATGCAGTCAGGATGTTAATATTGCTGGTGTAGAAAAGAAATCTTTTGATAAAAGTGCAATAGGTTCCAAATCGACTGACAATCTTTTGAATTTGGACAGTAATATAAGTCGTTATGAAAAAAGAACCCCAGTTAATAATGTGATTGACCCTGAATCTCGTTCAAATCTAGAATGTGTGTTCCCTGATAATACAGATTCTTCTGAATGTACAAAGCACATTTCAGAATTATCTTGTGAACTTAATAGCTCAGTTTGTAAACACATTACAAAAAAATCGGTAAGTCATTCTACTGATAAGCCGCTGCACAATCACAAAGCTATAAGAAAATTAGCTGATTTGAAAAATTTTGGTTCTTTGTCCGATAATTCAACTGGGCCTAAAAGGAAGAAACCCAAACTTATGAAGCATAAAAAAGTGTTTGAAAATGACACAAATATGGAAACTATACCTACCAAAATGAAAGATGATATAGAAAATTGTGAACATACAAGTTCTAGTCTTGATTATAATATAAACAGTACAAAAAATTTAAAAGAAAGTGAAGAAAATAATTTTCACAATTATCATAACCCCAAAACTAGTTTAACGTTTGAAGATAGTTCTGTAACTATTAGGAGTAGTGAAACTATTAATTACATGCAGGACGTGAGCAGCTCTTCCGAAAATGAGACTGAACAGATATGGGTATCTCTCTAAATAAGAATGTTCTTAGAATAAAATTGTTCAAATTCATTTTTTTAAGGAAACATGCCATTGCATTTGAAAATAAAAAGTAATATTAACACCTATTAAAATTTCGTGTATTTTATTTCAAATTGAATACATTGGCAAGCATGTAATATCTTTTTGGAATGCTTCATTTAATGGAAGTTTCATAACTAAGTTTTTTTTTAAATATATAAATTCATTTTTTATCTATATTTGAGACTAGTTTCTTTTGTTAATTTAAGTTTTCATGTTTAACACCATGCTTTCATGGATAATGCATTAAGTTTTTTCATGAAAACAAAAAATTCCTGTTAATTCTTTATAGGAAGCAAGTTTCTTCTACAGGGATGAGATTCTTCCGCGGGTTTCCGCTTTTTCTCAGATTTTTCCATTTTTTCCGCTAATTTCAGCTGAAATTTTTTTTTTTGCACAAGTTAAATTATTTTATGAGGAATTTAATTTTCCGCTGAGCGAAATTATTGAAGTCCTCATTCCTCCCTCTGAAGTTTCTCTAAAAATCATTTCCTTGGGATAAAACTGGTTGACCTTTATACAGGGATGAGATTTTTTTCGCTTTTGTCTCTCGAATTTCAGCCTTTTTATCAAAAACTCAGATTCTCTAAAAGTTTGGGTTTTTTTTTTTATTCATTTATAAATATCCCGTTTTTTTTTAAAAAAATTTAGTCGTTGAAGTCAAATTATTATATTTATTTACGATTTTCAAAGAAAAACAGAAAATTCAAACTACGTCCTAGCTGCTAATCCTTCCGCATGTTTACTTATATTAGCTATTTTCTCCGATTTCACGCACAGAAAATAAGATTTTCCGTATTTTTTATCCGTCGGCGGGATAGCTCGTATCTTCGTAATTTAGACGTTGCTGCTTCTTGTATTCTGGTGAGAAAGCAAACAAAAAAAGCGAAAAAAAATAGAGGTGGATTTGTGGTGAAAATATTTATTTGCTCATTCAATTCATATTGTAAATTTTTATTTATTGTGTAAACAAAAAACAATTCAAACAAGCCTTTTAGAAATCAGAAGTCCAGACTCTGCAAATATCTCGATTTTTATTCACGCGATTTTAATATCAATCATCGATTCTCGTATTTACCTGATTTAAAAGTTGCGCATTGCAATTCTTATTTACGCTTTTTAAATATCGTACATTATGACTCGTATTTACGAGATTTAAGAATCTAATATCGTGTTTTGCATTTTTAAAATCGCGATTTTATTATCAAACATCGATTTTCGTATTTACCTGATTTAAAAGTTGAACGTTGCGATTCTTATTCAGGCCATTTAAATATTGTACATTGCGATTCTTATTTACGAGATTAAAAAACCAATATCGCGATTTGTATTTACGAGCTTTTAAAACCCTACGCGAGCTTAAAATCCAATGTCGTGATTCGTTTTTGCGGTTATGCATCTTGATCTAAAAATTACGCATCATGATTTGTATTTTCGCATTTTGTAAATTCGATGTAGAGTTTCATTTTCACGTGATTTAAAAGCCTCATGTCGGGATTTATAATCACATGATTACAAGTTTAAACAAAAATTTGACAAAAAAAGTGCGATTTTTATATATATATTCTTGGATTTCCTCTTTTTTACTTTCTGACTACTCTCATCCCTGCTTCTATTATTTTAAGTTTACATGTTTTAGGCTGCTAATTTTGTTAGGGGCAAGTTGTTATAAAAGTTTAAGATGCTTTATTTTTTTTATTTCATAACTCTATAAAAGAATTAAGTGTCATCATATGGACCAGTGGTCACCAAACTTACAAAGATCCTGAGCTTCCTTACCATTTTTAAGTCCTTCTGTAAGCTACCAACCAAAAAAGAACTACCTACCTTTTTAATAAATTTCTAACATTTTGTTTATTGGCGTAAAATCAAAGTTAGTCAACTAGAGTGCTATCACAGTTTAATTTCATTATCTTTTTAGTAGCATATTGTTTAAAATCAGAAGGATTGATGTATCCATGATTGGTTTTTGCTTAATTTGGGTTTATAGGTTGTTTTTTTCCTAATTTAATTATTCAAATATTTATGTAACAAAACTTAACATAAACAACAAACAAACATAAAATCTATTTCTATTAAATTTTCAATTGTAACATTATATTGCAAAAATTTGTATGTAAAATTTCATTGAAAAAAAATTATCAAAATTAAAATTATCTTTTTTTTACCAACTTTTATCATGTTTTTATTTTTACACCTGTCCTGCAGTTGAGTGATCATTAAGATACGGTTCCCAGCAGATTACCGAAGTCAAGCATCACTTTCTGCGACCAGTGTGCGTGTGGGTGACCACTTGGATCAGTCTGCATAGGGACCGAGGGTGTGCGGTATTGGTTCTCGTTAAACTGTTCTACCGTAAAATGCTCGACTTCGCGTGCAGATCGTCCGGCTATCGAAGCGGGGGTGCCATCCCCTCTCCAAAGGATCAAAATTATGATGGCATGTCATCCTCAGAAATGTTTCCTAGACCATTGCCAATAGCCCATTGTGCAGCTCTAGTGAGACGTAAATGAGCTGCAACAACATTCTTAGGGGCCGTTCAAAAAGTACGTACACAAAAATAGAGAAATTTTAAACCCCTCCCCCCCTTCGTACATTACCGTACATAAGGTCTTAATCCCCCCCCTAGAGTACGTACATTTTATTAGTCTACCCCCCCTTTTTCATAAAAATTGAAATAATTACGTTTTAAATAAAATTAAATATTTATTTAAGAAGTGTGTAGGAAAAAGTCAAATTTAGATTGTGTATGCTTATAATGTACGTACTTTGTATAATACCTCCCCATCGTACAAAAAAGCAAACCCCCTCTCCCCCCTTCGGGATGTACGTATTTTTTGAACGGCCCCTTACACCTATTAGTAGGTATAGTGTGTATTGTTTTAAATATGTATACTATGTAAAAAAAAAACTTAATTTCTAAAAAAAAAAAATTGTTTCTAATTTTGCTTCTTCTGGAGAAATAGATTTTGTTTCAAGAGAAGATGTAGATACAATATGGTCTCTCACAACATTTATTGCTTAAGTTTATTTTTTTAAACTCTTAACTTCAACGTAAATATTATATTTTCTCGACATAAACTCTAACACTTCAATTAACCTAATGTCTATAATTTAAATTTGTTAATTTAAAGATTGATTTTTTATCTGATCTTTTAAAAAAAGTTGTCTTGCGAGCGTCAAATTTTGTATTAAGCTGGAAAGCTGTTAGTATCGCATCTTGGCAAAGCCAAGACACTGCAAGTATTACCTTAACTAGATAGTTGAGAGTGTAACGTTAAGTTTTGTGCTGAAAGGTAAAAAATGATGCTTCCATTGTATTGAGGCAAATTTAGTATCAAGTTGGAGCAGATATGCACCCAAGATTTATCACTAGTGATAATTCTAATTATATGTGTCCCCATCTGCAGTAGATTCTGAAGCAAATGTTGCTAGAACAAATTATGATTGCTGAACTCCTACAAGCATTAACTGCCCTGAACCACAATCGGAGCTATACCAATAATTTCTACAAAGAAGCCCAACTACAATTTCCAGAACGTCACCAAACTGTTCAATAGCCAAGTATGGGTGTCAACTATTTAGTAAGTAAGTAATGTTGCAAGGATTAGATTGTTCTTGTGTTTCATGGTTAGTTGCTGGAAGAACCAACGTGCGCAGAATTTTTGGTGCAGCCTACTGTCACACTTCGATAAACTCAAATCAAATCTTCCTCCTGCTTTTCAGCTAATTTTGTTACAATCAAAACAGGGCGCTTGCTTCGAAGTTCCTCATGAATTTCGCAATTGCCTCGCAAAAATTTTTTTTTAACCGTACACAACTTAATGTGATAAACATTTCTTTCCATAAACATATACCATTTCTGTATAATTAGTTTTTGATTGAGTCTTTGATTAATCATTAATTGATCCTTCGGTTAAGTCCTTTAAAAATCTGTGCACCTCTCACTGCTCTTCTCTAGTCAGTTATTAAGCACCATAGGGGACAGTTGGCAGTATGTGCAAAAGATTAACGCATGCAATTTCAGAGATACCAATAAGAACCTGGTTGATAAAATGCAATTACTCACGAAAAACTTGCTAAACAGGTTTCGTTCGCACCGCCGCTGAATTTTTATTTACCTTTTTTTTTTTTTTTTTTTTGCATGTTATTAATATGAACAGTATTTCACAAAGTGGAGAAAATTTCTCAAGGCCTCATTAGAATAATAAACCACTGTGTTAAACTGAAAAGAAATATCAAATAAAACTTAATTATTTTTTTTAATAGAATGAAATGTTTGAAAAATAATCTATACAGAATGATTCCATAAAATTAAATGGGTTTTTAGAATTCTTACAAAAAAATATAGTATGGACGTAAGAGACCGCAAATTAATACTTAAGCAAGGAAGATATATGAACATTTCATTTTGGAATTCTCCCGATTTATAAAGCAGGTAAGAGTTATGATTTTTATCATAAAAAATTAAATTAGTGAGGTGACAGCATCTAGTACCAATGTAAGTTTTTCTGTTGAACAGAAATGTGATACTTCCGTTGAAGAAAACGTTTCTAGTGTAACAGAATCTGATGAATGTGAAAGCGGCCCTCAAAGTGTTACTTCCCACCAATATGACACTGGACTTTTTTCAGAAGATAATACATGCGAGGATAAAAAACTGGATATACTTAAAAATGTTTGGGAACCCAATGCAGCATTTGTTTTTCCTGAAAAAGAAAATTGAAATTTCAATACAAATGGCTTTATCGCTGGAAATGGCTTGCAGAGGTTAAGGGTGGTGCTTTTTGCAAATTTTGTGTACTTTTCGCCCCAAGTGGTGCCGGTTCTGGAAAGCAACCTTTAGGCCAACTGTGCAATGTAAAATTTGACAACTGGAAAAATGCTGTAGAGCGATTTTCTGAACACGAGAAATGTCTTTCTCACAAAAAATTGATCGAAACTGCTGGGACATTAAACGATATTTTACTTGGAAAGATGAAACCTGTGGATGAACAAGTTGACAGTGCAGCAAGCAGAAGAAAATTAGAAAATAAAAAAAAAACATTACTCCAATCATTGAAACCATCTTATTTTGTGGAAATCAAGGTCTCGCTCTAAGAGGACATAAGGATTCGGGAATAATTGCTGAACAACCAGGTGAAGAGAACGACGGAAATTTTCGGGCATTGCTTCGTTTCCGGAGTAAGAACGATTCGACTCTTAAGAACATTTTAGAGTCAAGCAGAAAAAATGCTCAGTATACCAGCCCTCGACTTCAGAACGAAGTTATTGAGGTTTGTAATATTTTAATCCTGCAAAAACTAGTCAGCAAGATTAATGATGCAACTTGATTTTCCATTCTTGCAGATGAAACAACTGATATTGCAGGTATAGAGCAATTATCGTTATGCGTTCGATATGTCGTTAAAGAAAATTTTAACATCACCGAACAGTTTTTGCAATTCATTCCGGTGCATGACTTAACCGGAAAAGCAATAGCAACAACAATATTAGACCAATTACAGTCTATGAAAGTTGATATAAAAAAGTTACGTGGACAGGGGTACGATGGTGCTGCATCAATGAGTGGAAAAATTAATGGCGTACAAGCAGAGCCGTTTTTATGTTTATAGGGGCCCTGGGCCTGTCATTATCTGGGGGCCCTTTATGAATAAATTTAGAGAAAAAAATTTTGAATAATTTTTAAAAATTATTTTATTTCAAGAGTAAAAAAAATATAAATTTATTATAAAAACTTATATACATTATTTTTATCGAAAATTTAAGGTAACAATACTTTTCGCGCTTTTTGAGAGGCGAATCTTCTATCACATCATCAAAATCAATTTCCTGTAAGACATACAATTTGCTTTGCAACTCAAAATATGTAAGACTTAAAAACATCAAATTATGAAGGCGTGTAGAAAATATGCTAGGAATTAGAAAGAATACAAGAAAATACAGTTTGATTATAATCGTTTTTTATAATCGTTGAAAAACTTACTCAATTTTGAGCCAATGTTTAACTACGTAGCCTTGAAATTTTAAAACCAATCCAGAAGACAAGGAAACTCCTGGATCAGTTCCCAGAGGTATTGAATTGTCATAAGAACTTGGAGGACTTTATGACCCTGACAGATTTAACATGCACCAGTCACCATTTTATACATGGGTATTATTCGGTCGGCTGAATTCGAACTTACATTCTCAAGAGCAGGAGTCCATAGCCCTACCAACCAAGCTATCGTGGCCAAGTTATTAGTTTATTTCACAACAGTCATTGAACAGCCCGCCCAATTTCGAGTTTACGACTACTAATGTTCAGCTCCGTAGCCTTGTAATTTTGAACCCAATCCATCATACAAGAGAACTCCAGGATCAAGTATTGGAAGAAATTTTTGCCTTCATGGAGGACGTTTTGACTAATCCGCATTTACGGTACATAGAGAGGAAGAACTCGACTGCCTTCCACGGTTAGCCTGACGGTAAAGGGACTCTAACCCATGATCCGCCTACCACAGAGGATATTTCACGTCAGCACTGTGGTCGGTAAAAGTTGGGTGTGAAATTCATATCGACCAGCCATCACTGGGATTCGAACTCGGTGCACCTCATTCAGAGGAGAATGCTCTATTCCTTGAGTCCATCTTCATTGAGTAATAACTCTGCGGCAGGTGCTAATTTTCTATTTTTATTAATTGGTACCAATTTTATTGATTTGCCGAAATTTAGTCATCTTCAAAATGTAAATGGTAATTCAATCATAATTTTTGTAGAAAAGAAATGGAAATAAACTGTTTTTCCCCTTATACTGCAATAAATGCAGAAGCAACCACGAGGGTTAGTGAGCAAAATGAACAGGAAGCGGAGCCTTCTAGTTTTTTAATTAATTGTTAAATTATTAGTTTTTAACATGCATACTTAAAAAAAATAAAAAAACATTTTTCAGTATTAATAAATAGTAATTAAAGACTGTCATCAGATGGAATAGAACCCACGATCTCACAGTTTTGTGTTAGATTTCATAATCAACAGCCCCAAATATACACACCTGCCTTGCGGATATTTTTCTAATATTTTTTTTAAATTTAATAAATTAAGTCGTTTGGATACCTGACATTCTAGAAAAATGCTTTCCAAATTACAATTTTTAACGTTTATAACAAGTATCTTCAGTTCATTTCGAAGTAAACCATAATTCGGCTTATCTTATTCATTTTCAGCTTATGTATATGCACCAAAAATAAATTCAAAACTAGACTGTATATAACACAAGGACTGCAAATTTAACTGTCGAATATAAAACCTTATTTAAGAATTATAATGATAAAAAGATGAAAAATCTACATTCCTACAATTAAATATTTTAAAAATAGTCTGCTTTTAGGTTATAATGTTCGTAATTTCCTTAATAAACTTTAATCATAATGTCGGGATTCCGCCGATAGACGACATTTAATCCATTAATGAAACACACTAAAGCTTTATATCAGTTAGCAATTAGTTTTAGAATTACAATTCTAGAATAATTATTTTTATTATACACTGCTGGACAATTGCTAAGGACGGATCACAAATTGCAATGTAGCATAACATTAAGCAAGACATGAGGCCTAGTAGAATTAAATTTAGTTGCCTCACTGTTCAGACATTAGAATAAAGAATATTCATTGTTCTGGAAAGTACTAAAGCTATGAAACATTTGAAAGAAAAAAAATGTTCATTTGATGCCGCGCACGGAAAAATGGAACAATGCATCTAAATGTCAGCAGGCAACTTGAAGAAAGGTGTCAGTACGGGATATGTCCACCGTGGAGTGTAATGCAACATTCTACACGTCCTATCATACTTTACACAACATTATCCTGCAGCTGTTGAGGCAATTTAGCCCATTCCTCTGTCAGTGCACGGATGAGGGTGTTCTTTTTGTTTTTCGGAGGATAGTTTCGACTAGCAAGTTGCCTTCCCAAAGCATCCCAAACATTTTCAATGGGGTTTATATCTGGAGAACGTGATGGTCATACGAGGCGTTGAATACCCTCGCTGTCTAGACAATCCTGAACAGCGAGTGTTCGATGGCATGTTGCGTTGTCGTCCATAAAAACAAATTTATCACCGACAGCACCACGGAAAAGAGGAACATGAGGAAGTAGAACTTCATCAATGTATCGTTGGCCCGTCATAGTTCCATTCGCAACCACATGTAGGCGCGTGCGGCCATTGATCATGATACCAGCCCACACCATGACACTGCATGTCGGATATCGGTCCCTTTCCTGGATATTTTCTGGGCGATAACCAGTACCACTCTCGCGCCAGATCAGTTGGCGTCTACAATCCGATGACAGACTGAACCTACTATCATCTTAGAATAGTACGCATGTCCAGTCCTGTTCAGTCCAATTGTGATGCTCACGACGCCTTTGCAAACGGGCAGTACGGTGCTGACTGGTCAATGGGGCACACACAACAGGTCTACGGGCGTATAGTCCTCCTCCCCTCAAACGTCTGGCAACAGTTTTTCGGGAGATCTGCTTTTCTGTGGCAGCAAGAAACTGATTTGCCACCTGCTGAGCTGTGGTGCGCCTGTTCCATTTTGCTGATAGGACGATATATCTGTCTTCTGCAGGCGTCGTACTTCCAACACGACCTCCCCCGTACCGCCTACTACACATTCCAGTAGTTTCAAATGATTTCCACAGCCGTGAAACAACGCTGTGAGCGATGTCGAACTCCCTGGCAACATCTGTTATTTTTCGCCCTTCTTCGATCTCTCCAATAATTCGACTACGTTTAAAATCATCTAAGTGATATCGGGAAGACATGCCGAAAATTTCAAGTTCGTCAACTAAATCTTTCCTGTAAAACTTTGACTTGAAACAACAACTCTCCATACGCGTCAAAACCTTTAAAGCTCTTATCAGCGCTATCACGTGATGAACAGACGTGGGAAAAAAATTTGCAAACGCATACCTCTTCTTATTATATCCCGCACTTATTCTAATTTTCCACATTTTGCTTCCTTTCATTTTGTGATTGCTAGGGTTGATAGTGTTATCCGTCCTTAGCAATTGTCCAGCAGTGTAGAATGAAAGGTTTTAAGAGACAAATATTTGTTAATGTTTAGTATTTATTCAAAGAAAAAACATAACACATATTGAAATCTAACGAATAGCCCCTGATAAATTTTGTGACTAAAAAATATTGAAACCTGATTGATTTCCGGATTTTAGAAACGCCTTCTAGTTTTACTATTCAATCAAATTGGTTTCGATGTCTTTCATCCCACCTGTCTCACTAGTGATTCAGCATATTTTGATATCATTTTTGTTTCGTTCTTACTTAATATTGATTTGTTTGTGACAATTATTTTTTAAACACATTTTTGCGAGAAACTTAAAAATATAATATTGAGGGCATTAACTGAAATATTATTATTATTTTTTTTTTGTATGCTTCTTTTACTTATATCATTCACAACGACAAGCAACTGTCTGCTCTAAATACTGCTATAATGTAAAATGAGATAGCCAAACAAAACGTATGGAGTTACTTAAATTCATGTTCAAAAGTATTAATTGTTTTTTTGAATTGACAATTTTAGTCATCTTTTAGGCATTTAAAACTGCAGCATATCACATGAAAGTATTAAATATATCACACAATAAAGTAAAATAAAAGAGAATCATCGGATAAATTGACATCATCGAATGATGGAACATAGTTACCTTTTAAACAAATCAAATTTTTTTTCACCTTTTAAACTGAAAATTGCTTATTTTTAAATAATTTATTAATACTCAAATTGTTGAAAAGATGATATGATAACGAAGTTTTTTATTTTATTCAAGCATTTATTTATATTTTTTTATTTATTTTTATATTATTAAACTAAATGCACATGTTTAAAATAAAAACAAAGCTGTCAAAATTTCATATATAGTTTCGAATTACAATTTTAAGAAATTGTTTCGACTTTGATTTGGAAATTTAAAAGCCTCATTAATTAAAAAAATTGAGAAGCCTTATTAACTTTAGACACATAATAACAACAAAAATCAAGGAGTTAAAAATCGAAACGAATATGATCAATAAGCAATAAAATCATAAGCTAACTAAATAAATTAATTTTGTGTACGAAATATAATATTGCAAATTAAACATATTTCATATTTAGGGGAAACATGGAAAATTTGGTCATACAGGAGTTTTAAAAAGTTTTTTTCTCGTGCTTAAACATTTGTTTATCTGATGATCATTTGATTTCAATGCCCCATTAAACAAAATCCTATGTTGTTTCTGTCTATTAGCAGTAAGTAAATTAAAATAAAATTACATTTGTTATCTCAATTTCATCCAGAACAGACCAAATCAAGAATTTTGGCAGATAGGCCAGTCAAAGAAGGAATTGAATAGTGGCCCGAAATTTAAATAAATAAACAAAAAAATTCACAATGTATATATAAAAAACTGCGCAAACCTTTCACGTTTTCCCTAACCACAACCAAAATTGATATAATAAAAACATTTGCTTACCTCCAACGTGAAAGATTTATGTCTTCTTAATATCCAACGAAAATTTGATGTAGAATTTCCAATTCACGGATTCTCTTACGATTAATTTGAAAAATAACAAAATAAAATCAACTGCAAAAATTAAGTAAATAAAACTATTAGGCTAGTTGAAATATTTAGGATGATTAAAAGAAAAAAAGCTTTTATAATAAATTAGAAAACAATTTTCTATGAAAGAAAATTTAGAATTGAACGAGGTCCAATTTAAAGGCACTATGGAAATCTCAAGACAGAGTGACCCAAAGGAATTCTAAGAAGACTCTCCCCCTATTTACAGCCCAAGAAATTTTTCTTCCTAGAAATTTATGAGCAGAAATCAGACAAAAAGGTGTTTCTGTGGATATCTGATATTTTCGAAATTAGGAAAAAAGAGCCCCGTGGCAATATAAAGAAGCTAAATACATTTTCTCACAGTGTAAGGTGAGAAGGCTATTTGACAACTCTGTAGGTGGTAGCTACGAAAGTGGGGATATTAGATTAGAGTTTGAAAAGAATCCGACAATATAAGAAAGAAAATAATATGGATAATATGGGCTTCAGAGGGCCTCAGCTCTGAATAAAACTTTAAAAAAAGAAAAAAAAGTGGGGTTTGGGGTCCCTCTTAAGTTATAAATAATAAATGAGTTAGAATTAAAAAAAAAAAAAAAAAAAAAAAAAAAAAAACAATTAATTCAATGCGATTTTAGACTTTTGGGGGCCCCATTAGAACTCGGGGCCCTGGGCCAGGGCCCACTTGGCCCATCCTTAAAAACGGCTCTGCGTACAAGCCCACGTAAGAAGTATTGTCCCATCAGCACTCTATGTACATTGCTCTGCTCATAGCCTCAATTTGGCTGTATCAAATGCATGCGAAATAACTGGCATTAGAAATTGCTTAGGGACAACTAAAACATTATACGATTTTTTAAATACGCCAAAAAGATAGTATGTCCTATCTTCAGCAATAGAGGAGATGGAAACCAGCTCTAAGAGGGAGAAAATTAAACAGCTATGTGCAACCCGTTGGATGGAAAGATACGACTCAGTAACCGCTGTGGTGGAACTTTTCGAGCCTATCGTCGAAACACTACAAAAAATATCAGAATGGAAGGATAAGGAATCAGCTACCCAGGCTAATTCTTTACTGTGCACAGTATCTAACAGCCAGTTCGTAATATCTCTTTTGTGCATTTACAAAGTTTTCACCATAACAATCCATCTCTGTAGATACCTACAAAAAACAAGCGTAGATTTGATAGAGGCAGTGAGTCTTGCAGAAGATGTCATTAAAGATCTAAAATTATTGCGTGAAAATGCCACTGAAACATTCTCTGAAATATTCAGCTCTTCTTCTCTTACGCTAACAAGCATTGGATCTTTCACTTCCATGTAAATCCCTAGAATAACGGGAAGGCAGAAAAATCTCAATAATTATCCTTCATCGACACCGGAAACCTATTTCAGAGTTAGTGTTTTTATTCCATTTATATAAAATTTTATAACACAATTAGACTTAAGATTATTATCGCATCGTGATATTTCGAAAGGATTTCAGTGTCTTCTACCTGCCGATCCTTTCATTTGCCAACCTTCAAACATAAAGGTCTTTGAAGCACTAGTGGAATTTTACGCTCAAGATTTGGATACCTGTAAAGAAAGCCTTAAGTCAGAACTAAAACTCTGGTATAAAAGATTAAAAAGGATTAGTGAAGACGGAGGTAGTGTTCCAAAAACTGCGGCGGATGCTCTTGGAATGTGCAATAAAGATATAACACCAAACATTTTCAAACTCTTAGAAATATTGGTCGTTCTACCTGTTTCAACGAATGCAAACGAAAGATCCTTTTCGACTTTACGCCGTTTGAAGACTTATTTACGCAACTCAACGAGAAATAATAGAATGAATGGATTGGCGCTCTTCAGCATTCATAGAAAATTTAACCCAGCTGTAGAAGACATTTTAAACGAACTTGCAAAAAACCCCGTCGTTTGGATATTACTGTATAAATCAATAAATTTTCAGCGTGTTTGCATACTGGTTTAATTCCCTATTTGTTGGTAAGTTATTTTTTGGTTAAATTCATTGGTTTTCTATGGAATATTCACATTTATACGATTATTATTTAGGCAGCTGTTACAGTATGAGTAGTTTTTTCTGGCTTGATTCATTCCTACTTTTTAATATAAATAAAATATTTTACCTCTTATTATAAAAAAAATTATATTCTTAAACTTAAAAAATAAAAACAAAATTTAACTAAACGATGTTGCCTAAATAAAAAGTCAAAATTGTCTAGCTGTCTAAATTAGGGAAATAATAGTGCTTTATTACATACTCGAATTTCTTTTAGTAATTTCTGAAAATTATGACCCCCCCCCCCTTGAAAAAATTCTGCGTACGCCACTGAATCTATGTATACATAGATTATCATCGATTCAATTTGGAATTCTCCGGAATTATAAAGCAGGTAAATGTTATGATTTACATAACAATAAAAAATTTACTTGTAAGTAGTTTTTGTTAAATTTGATAATTCTCTACCGAATGATTTTCTACATCGGATTAATGATTTTCTACATCGGAATGATTTTCTACAAAGACTATAAAAAAGAAAATCTTTCTTTAAAATGAAATAAATTTTCATATTTTTTTAATCGTAATTATTCTTTATTTTAGTTTACAAATCATGATTTTTTATTGAAACTTTAAATTTTTCTATAAAAATTAATGTAATTAATTTTAAAAGTAATGTAATTAATTTTGCATATTTTAATGTTTGAAGTAATATGATTCAGAAAAGCATGGAATTGGAATGTAAAGTTTAAATAGATCTTTCATATTGGATCATTAAATTTAGTAGAGTGATTTCACGGGCGAATTTAAGATAAGAAGATTTAACTCGAATTTGAAGATAAGATACATATTTTTTTTTTTCTGGTTATTCACAAATATTTTTCCGATGTGTTCGGGATGTTCCATCTCCAAAGAAAAAGTGATTCCATTTTGTTTTTGCTTGAGCAAGAAAGAATATCAAACAATTTTCATTTTTTAATTTAATGAGCTACAATAAAGATGGCAGTCATTCGCCCCTTATAGTAGAGGTCGTTGCTTTCGCGAATCGCTAAATGTAAAAAAATTAAAACAACCCACAGCGATGCTGTTGTTGTTGAGTTGAACAGAAATGAGTAGCCTTAAGCGAACAAATGAGCGACTGCAAACCTAATATAAACAAACATAAAAAAACCAAGCTTCTTCATTTTAGAAAGCGAACTATAACATATTGCTTCTTTAAATGTCATTCATTAACTGTATAAAATTTTTATTTAAAAATGCGGTGTACGGTATTCTATGTCAGAGAAAAAGACATTGTTTATATCTTTAGTATATAATTCTGACACAACTTTGGTGTGGAAATATATGTTTCGATTTTGTGACTCATTTAGAAGATATTATTGTCTCATTGCGAAAATAATATTGAGTATATTTTTTTGAAATTAATTTGCATGATTAATTGTTGTTTAACATTTTAATTATAAATTATTGGTACATAGTATACGTTAAGAAGTTTAGAATCTGTTTTTCTATGCAAATAGTTAGCAACCACATACTGATTTTACGATACTCCTCTATTAATAAGCTGATGTATATTGCAGTCTGTTCTAAGACATTTTCTGCTATATTATGTAAACATTTTAGCTTTATATATATATATATATATATCAGGCCTCGAAAAACCTCAGAAATTTTACCCGTCTCGGAGGACGACTTGTCCAACAATGTACCCGTCCTCCTTTGAAACTAACCCGTAGCTTCTAAATAAATGCAAATATAATTTTCTCTTATTTATTACAAACATTTATATAAATTGCACAATGAATTAGTAGTTACTAGGATTACATTATACAGTGATGAAAGAAATACTAGGCTGCTAATAGTAACCTAGCATTTCTTTCATGAAATGATTTAGTTCTTTTATGAAATAATTTAAATGACAAGGATCAAATTATCTGTCAATTTATCCGAGAGTACTATGTTTTTTAAATGAATCAAATATAACGTTTGCCAGTTCCACAATCAAGCCAATGATTTACAGAGGTTTCTGCTCAGAAATCTGAAAGGGGTTTTCCATTTAGGTAGATGTTCATAAATGCATTTAACGCTTCTTGTTTCAGACCAGTACATAATGTTTTTTTTTTTTAGTACGTTCATTGCTGAAAAGCCCCTTTCGACCGCTGCAGTACTCCCAGACAGAGAAAACATCAATTTCACCATGCACAGAATGTTGCTGTATTTATAGATTAGAGGTTCATTTTAGAAGTGAGGGGCTAGACTCTTGTAAGATAACACAAATTGAAAATATATCACGACCATTAACGGGAAAATGGCCGTTAAGAAATTCGTTGTCTGTTGTGAATTTTTGACCGCCGAGGATGGGCTGTTTTTCAAGCCCTGATGTGTATATATATATATAACACATATTAAAAATGCTTTAGTTTAATTCGATTTCACTTTTAGTTGGCATAATTATGGCTATTTTTGTCTTCTTTTTGCAATTCAAAATTATTGTTTTGAGGTGATTCTTTGGCCCTTTGAAAATGAATAAAAATAATTAACGTATTATGTTACTCAATAATGCTCTTAAAGAGGTAGTCATAATTACTCTCATTGAAATTTTCAGAATGTGAAAATTTAGGGTATCTTTAACCACTTGTGAGAGAATTATGACCATCAGCTAATGCACTTTCTGGAATTGTTCACATTTTACCAGACACATTAAATAATTTTTTTTCTTCTTCACTTTTATCTTTATTTAAATATAGGGGAGATAGATAGAATCCTGACTTAACTGAAGACAAACAAAGTGGACTTTGTTAGACTATATTCTTCTTCAAATTTTTCATAAAAGTTGTTGGCAATTTCTGGAATTGTGACAGATTGGTGCAATGATAGAAGATGATTGTTTATTTTAAGGATAATTGAGTGTATCACCTCATAAAGCTTGTATGTCAGTCAGTCATTGATTTAATAACCTCAAAGACACTAAAATAACTGAAAATGGATTAAGCCAGTTCTACAAGTTTTGGTTCTTATTTATTTGTAAATTTTTTTTAATATTTTTTTTTTGGTTGGCCCACTTCTTGATTTTCTGAACTAACTTTTCCACTAATTTGAAGCTAGATTCTTGATTTTCGTGTGCTAGATATGGTTTCAGCTTCTTGCTGTCTCAGTTTCCTTTTTTTTTTATTACTTTCCTGCAGGCTATTTATATGTTAAGAAGGAAGAGGCTTCTTTTATATGAATGTTCTATTCTGCTACAGAATATGCAAAGTCATTAATTTTGAGTTAACGTGAAATATGGTCATAATTTCCCTGTACTGATAAAGAAATGGAATAATTATGACCACCATATATTTTTAGGTTATAATAATAATAATTGAAAATTATAATTATAAGTAGAAAAAATATCCAAGGCTGTTCATATACATAATTTTACACTAATGAAAAAAAATTTATTTTAGGGTTAAAAATCAACATGTGCCAAAACTGTTTTATGAAGATTGTATAATTTTTCAGATTCACTTGAATATTTGTTCACTACTTTTTTAAAATTTTTTTTACATAAGAACTATTTAAAGAGTCCTGAAAAAATATAAATCATTTTCTGAAATTCTTACCTTAGATAAGCATAACTGCCAAGTCTCCTGTTTTTTGACATAGACTCCTTATATTACTACTATCTCTTGTTTACCCATATATTCTCAAATTTCTACCTATATGTCGAATAAATTTACAAAAAATGTTCACCATTAAAATACATCTCTTTTTCCTCAACAGATGGTGATATTGCCAGTACTGTTGTATGTTGAGTTTTATTATACTTTAAGTAATTATAAATAATGGTTTAAAAAAATCCTGTTTAGATTTATACATAATTGTTACTTGGGTAAATATAAGTGCCTAAATTATTTTCAATTTCTCTTTAATTTACATAATTATGCATGATGTATCAAAACTTTACTCATAGCCTAAAAAATGTTGCTAGTAAAATCTCCGTTATTTTATTTCTATGTTGGCAAGTATGGATAAGTGTTTTATCTGTTTTTTTGTTAATTTTGTTTGTTCTTATAAATTCTAGCAAAAGTGTTTCTCTTGCACCCATGCCCTTTTAAGAACAGGTCGCCTACACCAGCCCTTATGTGTATATGTACTCCCAGTTGATGCTCTATAAAATGCCCCTGATCGACTGAAGATTAACAGACATTATAATTAGAGTACATTATATTGCCAGTGCACAATACCATAAATATTTTATCATAACTAAAAAAAAAAAAGAAATACTAGACTATATTCAATAATAAAATGCCATATTTTAGTAAGATACAGGATGCCAGTTGAATAATTGATAATAATGCAACTTTTTTTTTCTTAATGTTGATGTACTTAAAAGTACCAATTAAAGTAGAACATAAGAGGAAAAAAAATATTTAAATAAATAATCGGTTCCAAATAGCCATTTTCGATAAATAATATAATATGTGTCTAAATAAATGCAAAGCTACAGATTTTAACCTGAAAGTAAACCATGTAAGGGAACTAGCATTTTGCAGAAAGAGTGAAAAAAATTTCAAATCAGAAAAGAAAAGTATAATTGATTAATTTATTATACTCTTATTTACAAAAATACAATAATTATAATTTACAAAAATCATTAAAAAATTTTTGGTAAATCATAAACTTGAATTTTCTGCCTTTTTTCTTTGTGCCCTAAGGCAGATGCTAGGTTAACCTACTGGAAGATCAGACCCTAGAACAAGGTGTGCCTAATTTAAGCATAAATGTTATTAAATTCATAGTTAACTTTGCTGAGGGTATAGTAGTGGAGAATAAGTTAAGGTTATGTTATGTAATTAATCTGTGCATTAATAAATATTTATTACAAGCAGAAAGGATAAAAAAAAAGTTTTTTTTTCTTTCTAAACATTCATTTTGTTAAAAATATTTTTTATCCAAAGAATATGTTTGATTTGTTCATATTAAAAAAATTGTTCTCTCATCTATTCACATTTATTTTTCTCTCTAGATATTCACTTAAACTATAGTTATAAGAATACTTTAAGAGCTAATTCCTTTTCTTTTGTATAAGCACTTTAAGCTTTTAAAAGAATGGATATTTAAAATAATAATAAATAGAAACAACATTTTTCTTTCATATCATTTATTTTTAAAGAATTATATCTAGTTATATACATTTGAAAAACTAATAAGTATTTCTATTTTTAGACTGGCATTAAAATGCAAGAAAGTGGAAGTTTTGAACGCTGTGTTGTTAAAGTTGAAAACATTGAAGATGACTCAACACCCAAAATACTTGTAAGTATTTTGTGTTATAATTACTATTTACAAATGTTTTCTATTACTTTGGAAAAATTATCTGTTAATTACTAAAAGAACCTTTATAATTAACATATAAATTATTTAACTTGTTTCTATTATTTTATTATTATTAACTTTTATTCGAGCAGAATATAGCTTAGTTTTATCTAAATACTTGACATTTATTTTTTTTGCACTTGTTTATCTTCTTATTTTTGCAGTCTGAAGTAATAAATGCAATCGTAATGCGTTATTTGATCCTAGCTCAAAAATTCTGCTCATCTAACCTTTTTTTACGAAAAAACAGATCAAATAATTCAATTTGATGCTGCATTTCTTCAATGTTTACTTGACTATTAATTGCTCCCAAACAGTCCTCTTTTACCTTCAAAGTTCGTTTTTTAGTGCTAAGTCCATTTTACTCCTCTAGTTCCTCATTAAAATTATATGAAGATTAGTACATGGGGCGTAGCATTTTTAAAAAGTGCTTAAAGGTGCTTATTTTTGATATTCGTTTTTTAAAAGACCTTAAAGATGCTTTTTTTATTCGGTGTTTTTAAAAAGTACTTAATTTTCCCTTTTCGAAAATGAGTTTTTTTTTTTTACCATGTATATTTTTGCCACATATTCTGCAAAAGCTTGGTTTTTACATTGTTCTATTCAACGTTTTCACAATTCATTCAAACACTGGGCATGCTGGTATACCGTTGGTCTGTAGTGTATGAAAGCGCCAATCATTTAACATGTTTGATAAAATACTTGCAAACAAATCTTGTATGATTAAGATTAGTTGTTTCAAAAGTTTGAGCTGATCTCACTGTACTTCTTTTTAAAATGATTTTAATCATATGAAAAATTAATTATAAAAATTTTAAAATAGTGAACTGAGGGGTCATTTACGAATTGATTTGTTTACTTCCATTGCTACATTCTTAGCTGCATTTGAAATTAAAAAGAAGAAAAAAACTCTTTAATTAAATATTTTAGGTTCTGATTGAAGGATATTAAGCAAATTACATTTATGAAAAATATTTTTTCAAACTAATTTATATTTTATTTAGTGTAATAATTCTTTTAAATAGTAAATTTTATTATCATTAAATTTGTGATTTGAAAAATTTGTTTCTGCTGTTTTATGTTAACATGCAAAATTCAGCTTTCTTTAAATTTTTTTTCAAAAGAAAAACATGCTGTTGCAAATATGTATGATTTTTTTGTAGTTCTAAAATTGCAAAATTTGTATCCTAAGGATTGTCTATTAACTGTACAAAGTATTAAGGTATCTTATTTATCTTCATGAATTTGTGGTTTTAAGAATTTTTAGTACTCTTGAGTTATTTTGTGATTAATATTTTAAAAAAAGTATGATTTTAGGAAATCTTCACTTAAATATGTGTCTATATTCTGCATATTGTTAGTAAATGCTTTTACAAATCTTATATGATTTAGATTTATCATTTCAAAGTTTGATTAATTTTTTAATCATTTTGTTTAAAAACAACTGAAAAAATTGACAATTTAATAAGCCAGATTCACCAATGTGGTGTACTTAGGAACCATGCTACTTCTTTTTTTTTACATATATTTTCATAAATTATTAAAATACTATTTTTCTTTTAAATTTTTTGATTAGTGAAATATTGAAATTACTCATATTGATTCTTATCTTGAAATTGAGGAAACATTTTCTAATAAGTTTTTTAATAATTTACGAGCTTTTAAATTTTTTTCTAATCTTCGTGGTTATTGTGATTGCGTCCAATTAACATTTCAATGATAAATAACAATTTAACAGGGACCATTCACTAATTTAGGTATTTAATATGATTTCATTTAGATGCTCATTATCTGTCTGACATTAAAGAAACTTTGTGATAATTAGGTACTTTCTTGAGACAAAAATTGTACAGATGTGTTGAAGTCTATAAAAGACGAGAATTGTAAATGTAAAATACTGGATAGTGTTGTAAAAGAGTTTTAAAAAAAATTTTCTTTAATCACAACTTTTCCCTTTTTTTTAATAATTTATACAATTTATGTACCAAGCCTGTGCAAAATTAATAAGTTTTAAGAATTTACTCAAGAGACAAATTTATTTCATTTTTATTCTATACATCTTTTAGTTTTTGTAAAATTTCAGATATGCTTTGGTAAACTACTTTTTTCTTTTTTTAAGTTCTCTAAGTATACTCTTTTGCATGTGCCGTATAAGTCAGGAGAGTTTAGCTATATGTAGAAGAAATGATTTAAATAGAAATCATACATAATAAGTAGCTGTTGAATAAGAAAAAAAAAACTGTTTAATATTTATGCCTTTTATGCAAACATCAGTATAATCTGCATTATTTTTTGTTTTTTTAGGTTTCAAATTTTGGAAACTTTGGAGTTCTTTTTCTCTGTCAATTCTGCAAGAATTTGATGAAACAAGTTTTAAAATGTGAGTACTGTAAAAAAGAGCTGGATTGCAGCATGCAGGAATTAGGTTAGTACAATTTTATAAATTTAAGAATCCTTCTAACTTTATCCCTGCACTATCTTAACCAAATTCTTTAAATGAAAAAAATATTTTTCTGCTGTTTGTAAAAACAGTACTGATCTTACCATTCTTTGTTTATGGTAATGTTTGCAGTGTTTGTGATGAAATTTAATATCTTGAATGATTTAATATCTATTTAATATTTCTATTTAATAATTTATCTATTTAATATGATTTAATATTTATATTTATTGATTTAATATCTATGAATTTATCTAAATAAACTGATGTAGAATCTTTGCAAAAATAAAATTACCTAATTTCAATTTAATTATCACATTAACCCGTACATGCTTATAATAAAGTTCATTTTTAAGGTTAGTTAAAGAGTTTTCTGGTTCTTTTCTCTTCTATATCTTCAAATTTGTCATAACAATTTGCTTTTTAATTTTATTACTGTAAATGCTCTCAAACTTTTCTAAATATTTTTATTTTTATTATTTGTACTCAAGTAAATAGATGATTTATACATCAATCATATAGTTTTCAAAAGGAATCTAACTATACCTTTCATTTTTATGAAGACAGAAAATATGATTCAGTATATTAATGTCGGTCTCAACTTAGTAGTTTTTAGCTTTTTAATAAATTTAAAAATTGTTGTGCATCTCCTTTTAAAATATTCTTAAAATAGTAGTTAGCATTTAAAATTTACATTAGAAATTAAAAAAATACCACAAGGTATTCAACTATTTCTTTTTTGTATAAAAAAAGAAGCTGAAATTAATTTTAAAAGTTTTATTTCATGTTTTTTGTATTTCTTCATTAAATGCAAAAATCTTAAACTTTTTTTAAAAAATTAATTAAGGAAAATTATTAGTGTGCTTCTCAAAAATAACCTCTCGTAAAAAGCAAGTTAATGAAACTTTTTGTCATTGTTACTTATATCTTGATAAACAAAATTTAGTCATATAAATATTCTGTATACGCATTTAGAAAGAGAGAATTTGACCTGCATAGTAAGTAAAAAAAAAAAAATCACTTGAGAATTTATAAAATTCAAACAATATTTTTCTGAAACATCTTACTTATTAAATACTTACTTATTAAATACTTAACTTACATATTACTTATCAAAATTATTTGTTGATTTCGGTTTTCTATATCAGCATTTTTGTCAATTTCAGTTCAATACTTTTCAGCTACAGAACTATATTTATTACAATATTATTTCTCCCTTTTCGAATATTTAGTATATTTAATATTATAATTAGTATAATTAATATTATTAGTATAATTAATATTATTAGTATAATTAATATTTATAGTATAATTAATATTAATAGTATAATTAATGTTACTCCCTGTATTTTTAGTAGATACATGGGGCATAGCATTTTAAAAAAGTGCTTAAAGGTGCTTTTTTTATTCGGTGTTTTTAAAAAGTACTTAATTTTCCCTTTTCGAAAATGAGATTTTTTTCTTTACCATGTCGATTTTTGTCATGTATTATGCAAAAGCGTGGTTTTCGCATTGTTCTATTCAACGTTTTCACAATTCATTCAAACACAATGCATGTTGGTATACCGTCGGTCAGTAGCGTATGAGCGTCGGTCAGTAGTGTCGGTCAGTAGCGTATGAAAGCGCCAATAATTTAACATGTTTGATGAAATACTTGCGAGTTCGCATGTGCGCATACTGAGCTGGATGTGGTGAGATTCTTGCACTCTCATGTGAAACTCTGCTGCATTTTGCAAGATATTCTTAATTTCAGGCTTCATTTTGAAACCTCTTGATTTGACCTCTGAAATTGAACCAAGAAATCTCTCGATCTTCTTATGGTGGCTAATATAATCAGGAAAAGAGTTCTTGGTCAGAAACTAGTTATTTTATTATGATCATGTAAAGTCTTTGAAAGTTATTTTGCATTTTGTTAATGTATATAGTGTTAAAAAATATTTTTTAGGTGCTTAAAAAGTATTTTAAAGGTGCTTATTTTTTGTTGAGAGATTTGGCTATGCACCCTGTTAAAACTTTAAATTTTTGAAAAAGTGGCTGCTTGTTTTAAAAAGTGACCACTGTTGAAAGAGTTTTTACGGTTATAATTTTAGTTTAGAAATGAATTAAGCTCTAACTGGTACTGATTCTAGATTCATTTATATAAATTAAAGTTAAAACGCATGCAAACTATTTTCTTTAATTAATACAGGGTTACAAATGGAGTATGTTTGGCTATATAATCTAATGCAAAATCAGAAATCTCTCTACCTGCATACTTAACTGAAAGCATTCAGCCAAAATACAAGAAACCAAAAGCATCCAATCATCATGTGATTAAAAATTGACCTGATCGAGTCATAGTGCGGAAAGAAAAATAATGAATGGTTTAAAACATTAATATCTTTTTGGAAGAGGGATAACTTATGCTTGTTAATAAGTATCAGGCTTTTGGAAATAATAATAGTACAAACCAGTAGTAAATATTGATTAATTTATTAGAGTAGTCTGCTCTATTTTATTAAAATTAAAACATTTACTCTTATTTGTATAAGTTAATTCTTTGGTGATTGTTTCTGTATTTAAAAAAAGTTAAGACCAAAAGTAATTTAGACCAATATATTTTGTTTTTTTCAATTATAATTCTTACAGCAATAAATAATTTTTTTTAATGAAAGTATGGAAACTGTGACATTTTAATATTTGAAGAATAAAAATACTTTTATAGACATGAAATAAAGTGCATACTCTCTAGAAATTTATCTATGTATTTTAATCACAAAATTTCTATTTTGTGAAATTATTTATTATTTAACATTTTGCATAAATTATTTATTATTTTTATTTATTTTACAGATTCTATTGCCTTCGAAGAAGTAACTTTAAAACAGAATAGATGGCTTGAATATGTTCAATTCATGAGTTCAGAGTTGCCTCCTTCATATGATTTGCAGAATGAAACATTTAATCCGCAAGATCTTCCAAAATTTTGTCGAGTAGTGAATAGGATAGAAAATGAAATATTAAAGCACTGTAGAACAATTTCAAACTTATATTTTAATTTCGAGAGAAACGAAATCCTATCAAATAGTGATGTGAGTTTACTTTTTTGATTAAGTTTTTTGAAGTTTTCTGTGCAAGTTTAATAATTCATGCCTCATAAAAACTAAATATATCTATATAGAAGAAAAGAATAACTTAACCCATTACATTTATTAAAAAAAAAAAAAATAATTGGGAAAAGCAATTTTAATTTATCATTTTATAGATGTTTTTTTATGTCATATTAGAATAGTCTCCTTTATCCATTGTGTTCATTTCAAGATCCAAAAATGGATTTGCAATATTAAAACAAAATGTGGTTTATAAGATAGTGTTTTGAACTTGGTATTGTAGGATTTTCATTGCCATCATGGTTAGAGAAAAATTCCATATTCTGTAACAATTTTTTTTTTATATATAAAAAGTGTTTAAATTTTCTTGTTTTAAAAAATACAAAGGAATTGTAGCGTTTTTTTATGTCACTTCAAAAATACTGTTATTTATTTTACATTGAGTATTAATGTAATTTGCCAATTTAAATTTATAACACATTAATATATTTATAATGAATATAAAAACTATCATCATATTCAAAGTCTTTTTAAAGTGATGATTTCTTTAAAAGAAACAATTTTAAATTTTATTTTATAACCAGCATTAAATAGTGTACCCAATTCTGAGTTTACAACTATCAATGTTCACCTCCGTGGCTTTGTAATTTTGAACCCAACCCAGATAACAAGGTGATTCCTGTAACAAGCATTGGGTCAAACTAGCCTTCTCGAAAGACTCTTAGATAGAACTATCCCACATTTGCGTTATATGGAGAAATAATCAACAAAAACCACCCTGGTTAGCCCATCAGCAAGTGGATTTTGCTTCACTAGCCTTCTTTCATTGAAGATACATATATAATGTCAGCACTGTGGTCGCTGGGTGCCGGGAACAAAATTCGTATCAATCAGCCACCGCTGTGACTCAAACTTGGGTCACCTCATTAGGAGGGTCTATCCCCTGAGTCGTCACAGCTAAAAAAAGAAAAAATCAGTTAATTTTAACCAAGCTGATTTAAATCAACAAACTTAGTGAGCGGTAAAAAGTTGAACAACCTTACATGCCAGGTTTTGGGAAAATGGGGTGTAATTTTTGTTATCTAGGTCAATGAAATATTCTTTCTAATTATAAAATTTACATACAAATTGTACAAATTTTGATTTGTGCATATTTATCCATCTGATATTGATATCTAGCCAAGTGAGGTATTGTTTGCTATATATTTTTGTGACCCAACCGATGTGAAAGAAGTGAAATTAGAATCAATAGGATAAATAGCTAAGTAGTTTTAAAGATTTTATGCTACAACATAATTCTAGTGAGAGAAGAGTTTTTCCTTCTTTTTTCTCCTATCTGAATCCTGTCATGAAAGATCATGCAACTTTTTTCCCCTTAATAAGGGGAGGTTACTTAGAAATTTGGTTTGGTTTAAAAAAAAATCAATTTTTTTAAGCAAAAGAAAAGAATTATGTAGTGTAAAAACATAAATCTCTATACCTCATGTTATTTTTTTAAATCGATTTTTCAGATTTATGCAAAAACATCAAAACTAATACTAAATTTTAACTCTGAATTGTCAGTATCTCTAACTGTATCCAATGGCTTCCTCACTTTCATGATGAATTCTGATATCATTTTTGAAAATATGGAGAATTTCTTCAAAAGTAGTTATCAAGCTATTTAGATTTAGTTATAACTGTTACTAAATAATTCAAGATCGGGAGCAATGCAAATTCTTTGAAACCAATTTTACACTTAATTTAGGAAAGCCGAAATTCAACTTTGTACCAATAAAAGTGAACTTACTGCCAATAAAGTACAAGTGTAATCTGCACTATAAGATCATTTATTTTCTGCTAAACTCAGAATTATTTCTAACAAAAATAGACTTTTTTTAAAAAAATTCGAAAATTCATCTTGGTACCAATAAAAGTAAGTCAAGTCTGTTGATATCTTATAGTATTAAAAGTATATAACTTAAAACCTATGCAAATAGAATCTGCTCAATGAGATAACTTATTTTTTTTACTTTGTTTGAAAATAACTGAATGTACTTTTTTAACCTTTTAAACATCGAATTAAGAAAAGATTAATCGTACAACTTGAAAATCGAAAAGTATGCCACGAAAGCGTATCTAAAAAGAATAAAATAAAAAAATTGAGTGGAAAAAATTTAAAATATGTTTCTAACTATGTTCCATTTTTGAATCATTAGCATTTGGCAAAGCCTTTTTTTTAAATTATTATTTTCGAAGGAAAATAACAATGAAAGAATTTAAATAAATGATCACAATTAATGAACTACAGTTATTTTGCTTATTTTTACACTACTGAAAGTAAACTTATTATTTTTTTAATTAATTAATTTATTTTTAACTTATTTAAAATGCTATTAGCATTGATTACTGAGGTAAATGTATTCCTTATTATTTGCAATGACTTGCTATGATACAAATAAATTTTGGTGTAGACACTTTTTACATTAAAAACATTCTTTATGTATTTTTTTTTTTACAAAGACAATATGTTGTCTGCACAAAATAATGACTGCCTGATAGTTCAAATGAAATTTGAAACTGGATTCTTGATTTCAGTGTATTAAATATGGTTTCAAATTTTTGCTGTCTCAGTTTTTTTATTTTTTTATTTTCCTGCAGGCTCTTTAAAGGTTAAGGAGGGAGCAGGCTTTTTTTTTATGTATGTTCTAGGCATTTTTCTGCTACAGAGCATGTAAAGACATTAATTTTGAGTAAACGTAAAATATGGTCATAATTTCCCTGCACTGATAAGGAAATGGAATAATTATGACAATCATATATTTTTAGGTTATAATAATGATAATAGAAAATAATAATGGTATAATAATAATAGGAGTAGAAAAAAAATGTCATAGGCTGTTCATATAAATAATTTTACACTGACCACCAAAATTTTATTCTAGGGTTGAAATGACTTTGAATCAATGTGTGCCAAAACTATTTTATGAAGATTGTATAATTTTTGAGATTTACTTGAATATTTGCTCGATATTTTTATCTAAGAACTATTTAAAGATTCCTGAAAAATATAACATTTTCTAAAACTCTTACTGTTAATGAGTGTTTAGTTTGTTTTTTGTTAATTTTGTTTGTTTGTTCTTATAAATTTAAGCAAAAGTGTTTCTCTTACACCCATACCCCTTTAATAACAGGGCATCACCCCTTATGTATATATACACACAGTCTACACTCTGATAAAATGTTCCTGATCTACTGAAGATTAACAGACATTATAATTTGAGTACATTATATTATCAGCGCGCAATACCGTAATATTTTATCATAACTAAAAAAATACTGGACTGATTTCAACAAAACAATGCTATATAAACAATGTTATATATTTGCAAATGTTATATATATTTTTTTAATGTTGATGTACTTAAAAGTATCAATTAAAATAGAACATTAAATGTACAATAAGCATTTAAATAAATTATCTGGTTCCAAATAGCCATTTATGATGAATAATATAATATGTGTCTAAATAAATGCAAAGTTACAGATTTTAACCTGAAAATAATCCATGCAAGAGAACTAATATTTTGCAGAAAGAGTAAAAAAATTTTAAATTAGAAAAGTATAATTGATTAATTTATTATACCCTTTTGAAAAAAAAATTACAAAAGTCATTAAAAATTGTTTTAAATTTTTTTTTGGTGAATCATAAACGTGGATTTTCTGCCTTTTTTTCTTTGGTGCCCTATGGCAGATGCTAGGTTAACCTGATGGAAGATCAAACCCTAGAATGAACAGGGTGCGCCTAATTTATGCATAAATCATAGCATAAACGTTATTTTAAAATTATGTTTAGTTTTGTTGTGAGTATAGTACGAGGGTGTTTCGAAAAGTAAAGATACACCGTACGCCAGAGGAAAAGAAAAGTTTTGTCGAGCAAGTTGGCAACGCAGGTTTTAACCTTGAACCGTTAGCTTTCTCCTCGCGGTCGTTCGGCATTTCAACGTTGATTCTGGTAGGAGTAGGTCGTGTTTAAAATGGCTGCGGCGATTCAGAATCCCGCCAAATGCGAAGTGCGCTCCGTCATACGTTTTCTTCATGCAAAAGGTCAGAGACCAGCGGATATTCACAAAGAAATTGTTTCTGTTTATGGGAACTTTATGAATAGACAAAATGTAGCGAAGTGGTGTCGTCATTTCTCTGAAGGTAGGACCGATATTCATGACGAACAAAGAACAGGTCGGCCATCTGTGATCTGTGATGCCCTTCTTCAGAGAACAGAGGAAGCAATTCGCGCGAATAGACGTCTCAAATTGAAAGAATTGCGTCAGATCATACCGGAAGTGTCAATGACAACTCTTTATGAAGTTGTGACTGTCAAGTTAGGGTACAGGAAATTGTGTGCGCGCTGGGTTCCAAAAATGTTAACAGAAGAACACAAAAAGAAAAGGATGGGCTTTGCACTCGACTTCCTCACACGCTATGCAGAAGCAGGTGATGAGTTTCTTGATCACATTGTGACAGGTGACGAGACGTGGGTTTATCACCATACACCTGAATCCAAGCAACAATCAATGCAATGGCGCCATTCGAATTCACCCAAAGCCAAGAAATTCAAAACTTCGATTTCAGCGAAAAAAATCATGGCTTCTGTTTTTTGGGACAGACAAGGCATTCTTCTGTTGGAATTTATGCCTCTCGGAACGACAATTAATGCTGCTGCATATTGCCAGACTTTGAAACGTCTTCGAAGGGCAATTCAAAACAAACGCAGGGGAATGCTGACAAATGGAGTCCGCTTGCTTCATGACAACGCTCGTCCTCACACAGCGCTCGTAACCAAAGCACTACTCAAACAATTCAAATGGCAAGTTTTGGACCATCCGCCATACAGCCCGGACCTTGCGCCAAGCGACTTCCATTTATTCCTTTACCTGAAGTCACATCTTGGTGGAAAATCGTTCCACGACGATGTTGAGATGAAAGATGAAGTTGAAATGTGGTTCCGACAACAGGCGGCAACCTTCTATGACTGTGGGATACAAAAGCTTGTGCACCGACTTAACAAATGTTTGGATAACGGGGGTGATTATGTCGAAAAATAATAAATAATCGAGTTAATGAGATGTAACTGACGTTTTCAAAATAAATGTTTTTTTTAAGGAATGCGATCCATTGTATCTTTACTTTTCGAAACGCCCTCGTATTAGAGAATAAGTTAAGGTTAGGTTATGTAATTAATCTGTGCATTAATAAATAATTATTATAAGCAAAAAGGATAAAAAAAAAGTTTTTTTTTCTTTCTACACATTCATTTTGTTAAGAATATTTTTTATCAAAATATATCTGATTTGTCCATATTAAAAAAATTGTTCTGTAATCTATTCACATTTTTCTATCTAGAAATTCTCTTAAACTATGGTTATAAGAATACTTTCAGAGCTAATTCCTTCTTTTTTTGTATAAGCACTTAAAGCTTTTAAAGGAATGCATATTTAAGATAATAATAAATAAGAATAAAATTTTTCTTCCATATCATTTATTTTTAAAAAATTATATCTATCAATATACATTTGAAAAGCTAACTAGTATTTCTATTTTTAGACTAGCATTAAAATGCAGGAAAGCGGAAGTTTTGAACGCTGTGTTGTTAAAGTTGAAAACATTGAAGATGACTCAACACCCAAAATACTTGTAAGTATTTTGTGTTATAATTACTATTTACAAATGTTTTCTATTACTTTGGAAAAATTATCTGTTAATTACTAAAAGAACCTTTATAATTAACATATAAATTATTTAACTTGTTTCTATTATTTTATTATTATTAACTTTTATTCGAGCAGAATATAGCATAGTTTTATCTAAATGCTTGACATTTATTTTTTTTGCACTTGTTTATCTTCTTATTTTTGCAGTCTGAAGTAATAAATGCAATCATAATGCGTTATTTGATCCTATCTCAAAACTACTGCTCATCTAACCTTTTTTTACTAACAGATCAAATAATTCAATTTGCTACTGCATTTCTTCAATGGTTACTTGACTATTAATTGCTCCTAAACAGTCCTCTTTTCCTTCAAAGTTCGTTCTTTAGTGCTAAGTCCATTTTAGTCCGCTTTGTACCAACGTACTAATAAAAGTGAGCTTTCTGCCAATAAAGTGCAAGTGTAATCTTCACTATTAGATCACTTATTGTCGACTAGACTCAGAATTATTAAGAGCTAAAATAGACTTTTTTAAAAAAATTACTTAGGAAATCGAAAATTCATCTTTACCAATAAAAGTAAACCAAGTCTGTTGATTTCTTATAGTATTAAAAGTATGAAACTTAAAACATATGCCAATATAATCTGCTCTATGAGATCACTTATTGTTTTTTACTTTGTATGAAAAAAACTGAATGTGCTTTTTTAACCTTTTAAACATCGAATAAAAAAAAGATTAATCGTTTCACTTGAAAATAGAAAAGTATGCTATGAAAGCATATCTAAAAGCAATAAAACAAGAAGTTTAGTGAAAAATTTTTTGAATGTGTTTTTAACAATGTTCCGATTTTGAATCATTGGCATTTTTTTAAATTATTATTTTCGAATGAAAATAACAATAAAAGAAATTAAATAAATGCTCCCAATTAATGAACTACAGTTATTTTGCTTATTTTTACACTATTGAAAGTAAAATTGTTATTTTTTTAAATTTATTTATTTATTTATCTTTTTAACTTATTTAAAATACTTATAACATTGATTATTGAGGTAAATGTATTCCTTATTATTTGCAATGACCTGCTATGATACAAATAAATTTTGGTGTAGAAACTTTTTACCTTAAAAACATTCTGTTTGTATTTTTTTTACAAAGACAATATGTTGTCAGCACAAAATAATGGCTATATGATAGTTCAAGTGAAATTTCCTTAAAAAAAAAAAAAAAAAAAAGGAACAGTAAAAGAAATGAAAGAATTTTTTTTAAGAACTTAATAAAAATTACATTGATTACTGAGGTAAATGTATTCTTTATTATTTGCAACGACCTGCTATGATCCAAATAAATATCAAGCTTTAAATATAAATAAAAAAATTTCTTTTACTTTGTTATTAAAAACTCGCGTATAAAAGTATATTTATCTTGAGTATCAAACTACATAATTGTTTATAATTAAAAGACTTGATAGTTCTAGCACCATTTTAATTTAAAATTCTTTGTTTTGTTTATCAATAGATGTAACATTATGAATGTGAATATTTATAGATGGATAAAGAGGTTGAGAATTTATATTTTTAATAGGGACCCACTTTTATTAAAAAAGGACCCAGAAATAGAGAATTCTTAGTACCTAAAGACCCGCATTTTCCTCTTGCAGATTCACTGGTAACAGTAGTTTGTAGCTCTCCCTTTGCTTATGATTCATGGCAAAATTAATGGGCACTACACAATCACCACTTCTTTGTCGGAAATGCACCCTATTTGCATTTTATGTTTCTTTAACAAAATATAGAATTATGAATATTTTATAATATTTTGAAAATTACTTTATTTCATTCTTTTTTTTAATGTTTAAGCATTTTAAAAATGTACCTTATAGTATTTACCACTCATTGAGAAATCCTTAAAAAAATGCCTTTACATATTAAGTTATTTTAATTATTTAAACATGGTGCGTAGCATTTTTGAAATATCCATAAAGGTATTTATTTTTGATTTTCGTTAATTAAAAGCCTTTAGAATTGTTTTCTTTTCATGGGCTGTTTTCAAAACGTGCTTAATTTTCGAAAAATAATTTTTTTTTCTTTACCATGTCAATGTTCACTGCATATTATGCAAAAGCGTGGTTTAAACATTGTTCTATTTAACATTTTCACAATCCATTTCGGTTTACCTTCGGTTCGTAGCGTATGATAGCACCAATTGTCAATTATGTTACATGTTTGATGAAATACTTGGGAGTCCGCGTGTGCGTATACCGAGCTGGGTGCGGTGAGATTCTTGCACTCTCAAGTGCAACTTTGCTGTATTTTGCAAAATAATCTTAATTTCAGGCTTCATTTTCCACCCTCTGAAATTGAATCAAAAAATCTCTCCATCTTCTTATGGTGGCTAATATAATCAGGAAAATAGTTCTTTGTCAGAAACTAGTTATTTTATTATGATCATGTAAAGTCTTTGACAGATATTTTTCATTTTGTTAATCTATATAGTGTTAAAAACATTTTTCGAGTGCTTAAAAAGTACTTTAAAGGTGCTTATTTTTTGTTGAAAGATTTGGCTTCATACCCTGTTAAAACTTTTAATTTTTGCTGTATGTTTTAAAAAGTGACCACTGGAGAAAATGCTACAATTGACCACTGGCCAGTAGCAAAATTCCCCTTAATTTTGCCCTATAGCTTGTGGTACTTTTACACTGTCAGAGGCTTCTGCAGAAAGATGAGAAAATTATGATTTCCATGCAGTGCTTGTGATGTAGGATATACAATTAGATATTCAATGATGGAAGTATTGTTTTGTAAAGATTCATTATTTTGTGCTTGTGTATTTGTTTTATTTTATGCTGTGATTTAATCCTTATATATTACGTAGTATATACTATAATTCGTATTATAATAATTTTATAACTGGTGATAAGTTTCTACAATAATAATGCAAAAAAATTAAAACTCAAGAAAATTTTTCTTATGTATGCCGGCATTAATTTTTTTTTAATAAATTCCCATTTTTATGCATAGATATTCTTATAATTTCAACATTGGAAAGTAATGTATAAATTATGTACTACATTTATTTCTTTGTACAGTTTTGTTATTGAATCTGAAAGTCACAAATTTGTTCATATAAAGAAATTTTGAATTAGAATAAAATTACTATTATTTTGTTGTGTAGGCAGTTTCAAATATTATAGCTCTCCTAAAAAATTTAATGTATTTTTATTTTATTTATTTACAGATAATAAGAGTCTTTAATGATTGGAATAAATTTGTATCGGGATTCGACTGTAAAAAGAAAGCATTAACCGCTTTCATTAAAGAATATATTACTGAAGATGATTTTCAGGAGGCCATACAATTGCTCTGTGATGATTTGATTTTCACCGAAGAGTTACTACAGAAATATGTATGTTTGTCCACATTAGTTAAAATCCAATGTGAGGTAAATGACTTTTTAATTACATTAATAAATTTAAGCTTTTTTCATTTTCTACTTTTTATAAATTTTGAAATGTAGAGAAATTTTTTTTCTCAATTTAAAATCAAGAATAAGCTATAGCTTTTTATTTCTTATTAATCAATTCTTCCCAAATTATGTACCATGGCATCTTGAAGTGTCACCAAATTTTATCAGGAATGCTATGATCAAGGCATAAACCCAGACATGCATAAGTGGCTCAATTTTTATTTTTATATTGTCAATAAAAACTTTTTTAATGTATCTAGTTGCCCAAATGTTCATGCTTATTAGAAATAAATAAGCCAAAGGTAGTTTTATAACATTTTAAAATTAAAATCAAATAATAGGTTGATACATTTTTTACAACTAAGCAATTACTCAAATGTGATAATTTATTACTAAGTAATTGTGAACTTAGTTAACAAGAAGAAGATAAACATATTTTATCATTGTTTGCCCTCCAAGCATTGAGCCCCTACAAAAAATAGTGCTAAAATGTATTTATATAGGTAGTATATTTTTTTACATTAGTATTAAAATTTAAATTGTAATTTTATTAATTTTTGACGAATAAGTAATTATTTAAATTCGTTTTGCTATCCGTACATTAACAGAAAAGTGTGAACTTCAAATCTATAGACTGATCTTTTGTATAGCTAGTTTTTATCTTAACGTTCTTAATCCTTACATTGACCCCTAGGCAAAATTGTGAAAAAATTTCTTTACTATAGATTATTTTCCATAGATTATTTTCCAATGATATTATTCAATATCATTGGAGGAACTGATTTTTGTGTTACAAAGCTGTTGCAGAAAATTAGGAATGCCGGAGCTAATCCCCAGAGGGTTAAATTACCAAAATGAATGGTGAACATGTTAAGTTTACTGTTTAATTTTGTTTCATTTTATTTTAAAAATTTATTCTTGATTTTTAGGCTCAAAGAAAGCTTGCTATGGAGTTTCTCTCTGACCACAAGTTTTTTGAATATATGAAAAAATATGAATGGAAAGCAAACAATCTTGAAAATTGCTTGAAGTGTTATGTTGACTTTGATCGTTATAAGTCTCATGATGTAGTAAAAAAGTTAAAATTTCTTAACAAAAGGTAATTATTTTTCATAATTATTTTTATGCATTACTTATTTATGAATTAAATTTTGTTTATTGCAAAGATTTATTTTTGGCTCTTTTATAGAGTATTAATTGACTCATTCACTCCTTTCGTATTTATAAAATTATTATTCATGAAATATTGCTTATGTAGTAGAATTTTAATTATTCATAAATTAGGCAAATGGAAACTAGTATGAGTGAAAAATCGAGCAAACACGAAAAATTTGTCATACTCAAGTGTAAAAATGTTTCTATGCTGTACTATTCACATAAATTTTTAAAGCAATCAAATACCAAAAAGTAAACATTCCTTGTGTTTAGGTTTTTTATTTTTCATGATAAAATTTGTTTTATCACACTTTCGGTTATATCACACATTCTTCTTGTCTCTCAACTAGTGTGATGTTATTCAAAGTAATTTGTTGATTCTCAATAACTTTTCTACTTTTAGGTTTTTAGAACTATCATCAAATGTGCATAATATACAAATTAAGGCAGAAGATATACCACCAAGAAAAAATTTTGTAAGTATGAAAACTATTTTACAAATATTAAAAATTTTAGAACTTTTTTTAATACTTTAAGATTTATTTCTATATAACAATTTTTTGAAATTCATTTAAAAGCATTAATTACTAGTTTCACATACAATTCAAATATTAAATTTAACGGTCTAGTGCCGTCTAGTGTATACTAGTGTAGGTTAAACTTTTTTTTAAAAATAAATATTCCGCTTTTTCTGAAAATTCAGCCGTTGAAATTAAATAATTATATTTTTTTCGATTTTCAAAAATAAACAGAAAATTCAAATTACATAGCTGCCAGCCTTTCCCCATTTCTACTTGTTTTAGCTATATTTTCTCCTCTTTTAGGCAGAGAAGATAAGATTTTCTGCATTTTCCCCACTTTCCAGATGACTTGTATTTTCTTAATTTAGACATCGTCTTTTAGTCCAAGTCCGGAATCTGCTAATATCTCGATTGCCAGATTTTAATAAACATAGAGTTTCGTATTTACCTAATTTAAAAGTTGTGCATAGCAATTCTTATTCACACGAATTAAATATCGTACATTGGTTATTCTTATTTACGAGATTTAAAATTCCGAATATCTCGATTTGTATCTACGCGTTTTTAAAATCCAATGTAGCGATTCGTATTCATGCGAGTTTAAAATCCAATGTAGCGATTCGTATTCACGCGAATTTAAAATCCAATGTCTTGATTCGTTCATTCGGTTATAATATCAAACATCGATTTTCGTATTTATACGGCATTTAAAAATAAGGCTGTGGAATTCGTATTTACACGATCTAAAAATTACGCATTATGATTCATATTTACGCGATCTAAAAATTTTGAATCGTGATTTGTATTTACAAGATTTAAAAATTCTATATCGCAGTTTGTAGTTTCTCATTTTTAAAATCATGTATATCGAGTTTCCTCTATTCACGTGATTTCAAAATCCATTATCGTTATCAACTATCGTGATTCTTGTAAGAAGTAAGTTTTTTCTTGAATTGGTTGCCATAAAGGTGACTGTTTTTCTATCGACGATTATATAGGCAGTAGCTCTATATATGATGCCTATCTATAGCACGATTAACACTATATATAGGCATCACAACATCAGCAAAACTGGAAGGGAATGTATACAAAACATACATTCTCTGCTTGTAAAAAAAAATCTGACACAGGCAGGTAAAAAAAAAAAATATAGTAATATAAAACTTTTCCAAACTGGAACACCCCTCATTCACAAGCTGCATTACAGGCAATTTGACCTTGTTAAAGTTTTTTGTTGTTGCTTGTTTTGGGAAACATGAAGCATTTGAAGCAATCGAAAATTCCAGAAAAAAATTATTACTCTAGATATAACAAGCAAAAGCATTCACTTAAAAAGGGATTCATGAAAAAAAAAGTAAACTCAGCAAAATAATCCAAAATTTAAAAAATAATGTTGCTGTTATTCTTGCTATAAAATGAAAAATAATTATCTAAACAGTTGGTGATTATCATGTAATTTTTCAAACTAAAAAAGTAATTTTTGTATGTTAAGGAGTTATTATATATTTATACTTTATAGTTATTGATATGATTCACAGGTCTCTAGCTAGATTAGATTATAATGTGAACATAGTGATTCCAATTGTAAAACTTAAATTTATTTTCTAAATAATTAAAAAAATCTCATTACTGATATTTTTGTTACAAATTATGTAACAGTATTTATTAAAAGAAATTGAATATTAAAGTATGTTCTCAGTAGTTTTATTTTGCTAAACTAGGCAGATTCTCAAGTAATAATTGTCTACTTTATGTGAACTGAAGAAGAATATAATTTCTAGTTTTATTTTTCAATTGGTATTTTTACTTTTTACTAAATATTAAGTGTCTATGTAATTATACATAGATTAATAGATAAGTACACAATTTTATGTCAACACATAGTTATTTATTATATTAAATTGTCTGGAATTTCTTATTAAACGATTGCATGAGCGTAAAATTTTTGCTCGCATGGAAATTCAACTTTTTTGCCTTATGGCCAATCTCATCCCTATGTAGTATAAGCGGCATTGCACTTTTCCTTCCTAGGCCAAATGCTCAGCAGATGATGGCTATAATGATTTCATTATTTTGATCACACTTGTTATAATTATATTTTCAATTACTTTTATTGTAATTTATTATATCATTTTCATTAGTATTATAATTATTCATTATAATTATACCTGCTTGGAAGTAAACTTAAAAAACTTCCGGTTGAGTAAGGGTTAAGTCACTTATCATCCACAAAGAGGAGGGTATTTTTTGCACTGTAGGGTATTAACTTCGAAATTAGGAGAACAAGCATGAATCAAAAGGTTTGAAGATTGATTATTGAATTTGTTATGCAAAGAATGATCATAAATAACTATATACAGGGTCTCCATAAGCATCAATCCAAGCATGAATAAAAAGGTTTGAAGATAGATTATTGAATTTGTTATGCAAAGAATGATCATAAAGAACTATAAACAGGGTCTCCATAAGCATCATTCCAAGCATGAATAAAAAGATTTGAAGATAGATTATTGAATTTGTTATGCAAAGAATGATCATAAAGAACTATAAACAGGGTCTCCATAAGCATCATTCCAAGCATGAATCAAAAGGTTTGAAGATAGATTATTGAATTTGTTCTGAGAAGAATGATCATAAAGAACTATAAACAGGGTCTCCATAAGGTTAATAGGTGGCCAAATAGCAGAACTCGCATAATACTGCCTTAGAATGATGAATTTTTGATCATTAATTTTAACTGGACATCAAGTTTTTTAAAAAAGAAACTCAATAATAAAACTTTTTTTGTGTGTGGAAAAAATATGATTACTTTTTTTCACTTTACAAAACTGAAAAAATGAGAGTAATATTTTAATATTTTCAAAGAATGATCTTTATTAGAACAGTTTTAAAAGAATATATTAGAATAGTTTTAAAAGAATAAAAGAATATAGTTATTTCCTCAAACATCAGTTTTGAAAGAAATTGTTTTATTTAATATTTTTACCTATATATAAATGAATAGTTTTAAAGGAAGTATTGTGTACCTGTACATTGTAGCGTTAATTACTTTAAAATTATCCTTCGTGTTAGTTGTTTCCTCAAAAGCCATGATTATTACTAAGATTTTTTGAACACTCAAACTATTAAACTCTATTTTTATTAAACTCTTCATTAAATATTTAAATAGGCATATTTTGTCATCTCAGTTGCATAAGATTAAATTTTTCATAAAAAAAGAAGAAAATGGGGGGGAAAAGTGTGTGCAATTAAATTTATCAAAGAAAAGGTGAAATTTCAACGATTATATTTTAAAAAATTGTTTCCATTTTGAAAAAAAACATCAACTCACTAAAACTTATAATAAAGGGGAAAATTGCAGAATCGATCAATTTACAATTTCATTGATTCGGAGGTTCGCTTCTTTGCTGGTTCTCACTGTAATAGTTGTTTAAAGCATCCGAACAGCTGTTGCTTTTTTTCCCTTCATAGTAAGATTTCCTATAAATCATGAAAAATTGAAAAGTTTTATAAAAATAAGAAAGTAAAAAAACAGTCAAAGTCTTCTCTAGAATTAACTTTTATTCTTAAATGCAATTTTCTGGGTAAAGAATTAGTATTTTGTTTTTTGCACAATAAAATTTTATTTATTATAAAATGAAAGAATTTGTTTAAAACTGTTGGGAAAAAGTTAAGATGTGAATAGTAAAATACTTTTATTTATTTAAAAAATTTCTCTTTCTGTAGTTTAAACTTGCTTCCATGCAAGACTTGGATGAAGCCTTGAGAGAAGATGTTGGTGAAGCCTTGAGATTGCAACTTCACTTCTCAGATGAAAAAATGGCTTCAGACATTTCAGGTGATGAGGGAGAGAAATCTTCAACTGAGGAGGAAGAAAGTGAAGAATTCTCTGAAACTGAGAAAAATTTAGTTGAAAACCAGAAAATTTCAAATAACAAAGATGAGGTTTCCTCTGAAATGCATGAGTTAAATACGGAGGAAGAAAGTGAAGAATTTTCTGAAACAGAGGAAAATTTAGTTGAAAACCAGAAAATTTCAAATAACAAAGATGAGGTTTCCTATGAAATGCATGAGTTAAATACGGAGGAAGAAAGTGAAGAATTTTCTGAAACTGAAGAAAATTTAGTTGAAAACCAGAAAATTTCAAATAACAAAGATGAGGTTTCCTCTGAAATGCATGAGTTAAATACGGAGGAAGAAAATGAAGATTTTTCTGAAACTGAGGAAAATTTAGTTGAAAACCAGAAAATTTCAAATAACAATGATGAAGATTCCTATGAAATGCATGAGTTAAATACGGAGGAAGAAAGTGAAGATTTTTCTGAAACTGAGGAAAATTTAGTTGAAAACCAGAAAATTTCAAATAACAAAGATGAGGTTTCCTCTGAAATGCCTGAGTTAAATACGGAGGAAGAAAATAAAGATTTTTCTGAAACTGAGGAAAATTTAGTTGAAAACCAGAAAATTTCAAATAACAAAAATGAGGTTTCCTATGAAATGCATGAGTTAAATACGGAGGAAGAAAGTGAAGAATTTTCTGAAACTGAAGAAAATTTAGTTGAAAACCAGAAAATTTCAAATTACAAAGATGAGGTTTCCTATGAAATGCATGAGTTAAATATGGAGGAAGAAAATGAAGAATTTTCTGAAACTGAAGAAAATTTAGTTGAAAACCAGAAAATTTCAAATAACAAAGATGAGGTTTCCTCTGAAATGTATGAGTTAAATATGGAAGAAAATGAAGAATTTTCTGAAACTGAAGAAAATTTAGTTGAAAACCAGAAAATTTCAGATAACAAAGATGAGGTTTCCTATGAAATGCATGAGTTAAATACGGAGGAAGAAAGTGAGGAATTTTCTAAAACAGAGGAAAATTTAGTTGAAAACCAGAAAATTTCAAATAACAAAGATGAGGTTTCCTATGAAATGCATGAGTTAAATACGGAGGAACAAAGTGAAGAATTTTCTAAAACTGAGGAAAACTTAGTTGAAAAACAGAAAATTTCAAATAACAAAGATGAGGTTTCCTCTGAAATGCATGAGTTAAATAAGGGGGAAGAAAGTGAAGAATTTTCTAAAACTGAGGAAAATTTATTTGAAAACCAGAAAATTTCAAATAACGAAGATGAGGTTTCCTATGAAATGCATGAGTTAAATACGGAGGAAGAAAGTAAAGAATTTTCTAAAACTGAGGAAAATTTAGTTGAAAAACAAAAAATTTCAAATAACAAGGATGACCTTTCCTGTGAAACGCATGAGTTAAATAAGGGGAGAGAAAGTGAAGAATTTTCTAAACTGGAGGAAAATTTAGTTGGAAACCAGAAAAGTTCAAATAACAAAGATGACCTTTCCTGTGAAATGCATGGGTTAAATAAGGAGGAAGAAAGTGAAGAATTTTCTAAAACGGAGGAAAATTTAATTGAAAGCCAGAAAATTTCAAATAAGAATGATGACGTTTCCTATGAAATGCACGAGTTAAATAAGGAAGAAGAAAATGAAGAATTTTCTGAAACTGAAGAAAATTTAATTGAAAACCAGAAATTTTCAAATAACACAGAAGACGTTACCCATGAAATGCCTGAGTTAAATGATGTTGTTGAAGTTTCAGCTGAGAATTCTGAGTTTTATGATGAAGATGAAATTAAAGATAATTATGACTGTCCGATAGAAATAAAATGTTCCAGTGTAAATTTTGTATTTTTGAAAACTTTTGTGCAAGCTGAAAATATAATTTTTACAATCAGTAGTGATGGCCTAACATTTCCAATTCAATTAGAAAATGGTAAGTATTTTTGTGTGATAAATAAATTTATTAATTTATCAGTTAAAATTTTTTTTATTGTTATATTTATTGTTATTAACTAGTAATACATTTTATATTTTTACTCTTTAAAAATTGTCTTTTAAATAATCAATCTTCTGCCAAATATTTTTAAACATAATTAAAATTTTTTTCTTTAATGAAGATTTCAGAGCACTCAAAAAGAACTACTGGATTACCTCGGCTAAGAATTAAGCAGAAAGGAAAAAAGATTCTAAAGTAGGTCTTGACCCTCTAAAGGCTATGAAATCAATAAAAAAAGGCCAAGTCATGATAATAAAACGAAACTGAATTGTAATAATAAAAGGACTGATAAAACAACAAAAATGACATTTTTCAGATTTTTAAACTTCACCTACTTAAATAACTTTTATGTTTAACTTCCGTAAAATAATCAATTTATGTAATTATGCAGAACAGTGAGTATTTTGTTTTGTATGTATAACAATAAAAGACACAAAATTGGTGATTGTTGATTTTTACAGTTATAGTGAATATCAAAAATCACATAGTAACTTCGGTAAATGTCCAAAATATATGCTAGATCTCATTTGACATTAATTTGATAATTACAATAGCCTAGTATTCCCTACACAATTGTTTTTTTTTTTAAAGTCAAGTGCTTTTGCCCAGTTTCTTAGCACTGATGATTTTTCTAATTGCAAATTAAAATATGAAATAAATATATATAATATCAAGGAATAATTTACCTTCAAATTGGGAAGAACAAATATTTCAGGCATTTACCAATTTGATTGTTGACATTCATCAGTGAAAGTCTACATTCTCCAGATTTCAACCATTCATGGTAATATGCATATTAATATCAAATCGGATGTAACAAATATTTTGGGAATTCAACAAGGTGACTTTGTGATTGTTAATATTCACCGGTGGAAGTTGACAGTCACCAGTTTCAATCTTTCTCTGTGACATACATGTATATATGTATGAGTGTTTCTTAATATGCTTTTAATTTTTGAATATTTTATTTTATTTTTCTACTTTGGATTTAGGTAGTCAAACAATTTATTGTAAATTGACACCATCATTAGTAACTGCTATTGAAAGCGACGTTGATGAGCAACCAAACAAATTAGTATTTACTGTAAATGAGGAATTTTTTAATGATTTGAAAGAAAAAGGATTCCAAAGTGATGATTTTGATGGTAAGTTATTTTTTTGAGTGATATTAAAAAAATGTTTCATATTGTCTGACTGATTGAATTTTTTTTATTTTTTGTTTATCTCTCTATAATATAAAATGACATTTATATGGTATGTGCTATTTGTGTTTGATGCTACTTAAGCATGTGTTAACAATACTAATAAAGTCTACTAATAAATACTAATAAAGTCCTATGTGCACTTTGTGCAACCAGAACTTTGAGATGGACAAATATCATTTGTTCAGTTGTTCTTCATTAAATGAAGAAGATTTATTCAGTCGATATTGGCGAGCTAGGGAGTTGATGCAATTGGTACCCAGCGACTGATTCTCGTTCATGTTTAAGTGGTTCATGTTTTGCAAGTATTTATTGTTCTTGTTATTATATTGTTCTTGTATTCTTCAATGGTCCAGTTTTTGTTTTATATGCTCCAATCTCATGCATTTTCGATGCATGGGGGCCAATGATGTAAAGTCAAGTGCTTTTGCAATAATAATAATAATAAAAAACAATAATAATAAAATATTTTATTTATATCTGCATTTAATTATTATATTTTTTATAATCTTACAATTTATCTTTTATCTTTTTTTTAATTCATATTTGTCTATTTCTTAATTTCTAGAAGATGTGCCCAGTTTCATGATTTATCAGTATTATTATAATTTTATAGCCAAGATTAGGATAAAAGTAATTAAAAGTTTTTTTGAAAATAACCATAATAATCTGTTTAAAATGAGTTTGTTTTGTTTCTTTAATTAACAAGAGTTATCAAATTTTGTTTTTTGCAACCAATCTATGATAATATTTTTTCCTACTACTTAAATGATTTTAAAGACAATAAATGAAAAACAAAAGCAATTTCATAGAAACAAGAAATTAAAAATTAAGAAAAAAATCTCATCTTTACCAGTTCCAACAAGTTATTCTGAAGCTTAATCTTGTCTCCTTAGAGAAAATTAATAAAACATAAACTTAAGTCTGAAATGTCGTGAGCAAAAATTTTAAGTGGCTCAAAGACATGATGAAAAATTAAATTCATGCATAATTTGCATAATATCTGTATAGAATTTAGGGTATCTATGTAGAAATATGTGGAAGATAGACCTTAAAATTGAGCTAATATTAGCTTCGTAAATGCTGACTATATATATTTTTGTGTCATTGTACTTCTGTTTACTGATAGCTAGTTTGGAAAGTTGGCACCTGATTTCTATTTCTGCATTCATTGGGAGTTTTGCACCTTATTTGCAATTTTTTGTCAAATGATTATAATTTTACTTTGATAAAAATTTATTTACAGCGAAAAAAAATGTAAAAAATAACAAAAATAAACTATTTTATCACTCCTAAAGTAATTTAAATTCCTAGACTCCAAAACTAATTAACAGAGAGAAGTGTTGTTGTTAACTTTAGACATAAGAGTAAATTGTTACAAAAAGATCATAATTTTTCTTGATGATAGTTTTCATTAAAATGAATTAGGGTAAACTAACCAGTGAAGGAACACTTAAGCTTCGCTTGCCTTTTAAAAAATCATATCAATTTCAAAATTCGTAATTTTAGTTAAATGACAGTGTCAACATATTTGTTACTAATTGCAAATTATGTAAAAAAATTGTAGAGAACTTACATAATATTGTTTTAAAGATTTGGAGGTTCAAATAACAAGCAGTAAGAAGACCAAGTGAAGGAACATCTCTTACCAGTGAATGAACACCCAGTATAGGAACACTTAATTTTGGTTATTTTTTAATGCTCTTTCTGAATTTATAAGCCATACAAATATTTAAAAACAAGCCTATTCTTGAAATTGTAACATATAAATACTTGGAAAAAGTTAACTTTTTTTTGTAATCATGAATTGAAAATTAAAGTGTCAAAATATTAACACATACTGTTCATTCACTGGAAAATCTATGCCCAGTAAAGGAACATGCCTGTTCCCTCACTGGTTAAAAGTTGTTTTTCGTATTTTTAACATACTTTTGATGTGGAACATCACTAAAAGTACAAGAAAATTAAAGTTTATCTTTTATTTTCATTAACTTAGAAAAAAAAACCCAGTAAAGGAACACTTGTTCCTTCACTGGTTTTTCATCGTTTGGTGATCCAGTGAATAAACACCCTCATTACTTTATTATGCTATGATGCTTAAAAAAAATAAAACGTAACTTCATAAACTATATTTTGAACTCTCTCACTGTGAAAAGTGAGAAAAATAAAACTATTACATGCAATTAATTCTAATTCAAACATATAAATACAAACACTCACCTTATAATTTTTTTCAAAGAAGCAAGGTGTTGCAGAGATAATAACAAATTCAAAAAATTTTCCAGCGAAGTCTATTTAACCAGTTAATCCAAAACATTGCTAGATGACTTCCTATTGTTTGGCAGTAAGCTATTGTTACCAATCAATCTAAAGAAAAACTTTCAAATTCTTATTTTTAATCAATATATATGAAATGTTCCATCACTGGTTGGTTTACCCTACTTGGGGCACAAAAAGCCTTTTAACATGAAAATACGTAACCTTCTTGGTGCATATCTGCAATTGACTTGGACTATCTGTGATTTCTGGTGGATACATTTTTTTGTCTATTTAACTATGCAAACCACTCTTTTTCTATTTATGGTTTCATTTAGACTTTCTGTGATGTTTAATTGTTTATTCAGATCTAAGTTAGCTGATGGTGTTAGTTGTCCATACTTCTGCAAAATATACAAACATTATATGCAGCATTTTGCACACCCTTTTCAAATCTCAACGATGTCTGGCAGGAAGCCTTTTATGAATGACATAAAATACACTCCTGTCAATATTTTTGACACTGATAATAGTTCTGTTTGTCATATTAATCTTCCAATGAATGTTTCTAAGAATTTTTCATATTTTCATCATTATGTATCTTTTACCTTTTAATTTCATAATATGAATAATAACTTTACCGTGATTAATTTTCAAAATTTACTGTTATATGATTATTCTTTCATTTCAATTTTCCAACTACCTTTTTTATGCTCCAATTCTTGTACTGAGTAAAAAATTATTCTGCAAAATGTTTTTGTTTATTAAGTCTAAAATATATATAGATATGAAATATGAAATAAAAAATCTGCAATTTTTATAAAATATTTTATTAAAAAATTGCACTGAAGGAAGGTTAAACTATTAAGACTAAATTTTATTGCTTTTATACTATCTTTTACAAATTTAATTTTGCATTTTTGTTCTTGTCTTTTCAGACTCCAATGCTAAAGAAATTTCATTTGCAATAGAGGAATGGCCAGATATTCTGACAAAACGTTTGTTAATAGTGTTCTGTCAAACTGATTCTCTTCAAGATTTAGAAAGTGAATCAATTAATTCTGATAGTAGTTCAAGAATGGTATGTATTCTTTCATATCTCATGTGCAAACTCTCCGTAACTTTTATCAGGGATGCAAAATATATCCAATCACGCAAACGAGGTTTAGAGTAATTTCAGACAGCTATGGGGAAATTTTTGTTCGAATTAATAAAAAAAATTGCTCTAAAATTTTTATTAAAAAAAAAATGCTTAACAAAATTTTTCCCATTAAAAATATCCTTGGAGTGAAAGGAAGGATGACATTTATGAATGATAAATAAGTATTTATTTTATACAATTTGAGAATATTTATGTGTTTTCTTTTTTTAATGAAAACAAATTATGTTAATTGACTTCTAGACTGTTACATCTTGTAGCTAAATTTTAAAATGTAGTATTTTGTTAAATATAGAAATCATTAAAAAAAAGATAGAGAGTCATCATTTAAAAATTAAAATATAAATTTTTAAAGTTTATTTTAACATATTTTTAAAATTTTTTTGTGCCATATTAATTTACTTTCAAATAGAAAAGGAATATTTTCTGTTATGTTAAATATGACGTAAATAACTTCATCTGTCAATTTGTTTATGTATTAGTTTTTATTCCTGAAGTTTATGAGTGGGACCTGAAAATTAGTTTTATAAATTATTACTATTGGGTTGTTCGATAATTAATGTCGTTTTTTTCATGTTTTTCAAAGTGAATTTTTTTATATTAACAACAAACACTAATCAATGATATATTGACCATTCTGTTGGATTACCTTTTGCCATCTTTCGGTAAGTTGAAAAATTCCACGTTCGAAAAAGCTTTGGTTTTTAGAAGAGAAGAAAAATTTTTTTTTAAAAAATAATGTGTTCTTGGTAAATTAGGCTCTGAAAATTTTCTGTTTTTCAGAAAAAGCTTTTTTTTTTTTAACATGTTCCAATATCCAGAAAAATGTTTGTCTCCTCATTATTATTATAAGTCCTTAAAAAAGGAATCCCTAAAAAATGAAAGTTTATTGAGAATCTTATTGCAAGGGGAGAATGATTCTTATAAAGCGATTCCGACAAACATACTATGCTTTGTAAAGTAACCTATTTTATTTATTCTTTTTTACTTAAACTTAAGGCATTAGAATTTTTATTTCAAAACCCCTTTCAATTTTTATGCATTAAGAATGTTTTCATTAAAGAATGAACAACTTATTGAAATATGTTCTGAAAATTTCGAAAATTTTTTTGCCCAATTATGTCACAGAATATGTAAGTCTGTGCCTGTAACATTGCCTGTTTTTATTTTGAAATTCTGGCTCCGATGTTTTATTCTTACCAGGAACCATAAACTAAAAAATTTCTGATTATTCAAATCCGCTTCCAGCTAATCAGCTGAAGTTCTGGCTACATTTCCACTAAGGCTCTATCAATTTTTTATATATATTTATGTGGGCTTTTGTGTTAGTCTTTTATTTGAAATTGTTATTATTAAAAAGAAAGAGCTATTTATGAAAAAGAACACAGTATTTTAATTATAAAAACGAAAATGAGTTTTTCATAATAGTATGGTTAGTATCTCATAATTATTAGATGTTGAAAAAGGAAAAGTATTTTAATTATAAAAACAAAAAGGAGTTTTTCTTAATAGTATGGTTAGTATCTCATAATTATTAGCTATTAGAAGGAAAATAAATACTGCATAACTAAATTTAACCCAAAATTAAATAAACTATATCAGTCAGACACTGGAATTTGTAGAACCATCCAGAAATAATAAGATCAAAACTATTAATTTTTTTTAATTTTAGGCCTGAAAAATTTTAAGGATTGAAAAAGAAAAGATTATTTTTAAAGAAACCTTATTAAAGATCTCTGGATTATGGGAAAATTTAGAGCTTGTAAAAAAAAAAAAAAAAAAAACAACTTAAGTATAAGAAAAGCTTAGTATTTTTTACGAGTTAATAATATGTGTTTTGGTGTATGGATTATTGTGTATTTTTTAAAAGATTGTAATTGTTTTTTTAGCAAGAAAAAGCATGAGTAGATTGGGGTGCATATCATTAAACTTGTACATGTTCACATCAATGCACAAATTGCTGTCTCAGTTCTTTGTGTTCATTTTTTGAAAATTTATTTGATTGAAAAAAAATAACACTAAGCTTCTACGATTCTATATATAATTCTTAAACATATATCAAGATCTCATAAAAGTGAATTTTGCTTGTCACTACCACTACTTATTCAATTTTGAGCAATTATATGTTTGTCCCACTTTGGTGTTTTGGTTTGAAAAAAAGTTACATATATAATTTGAAAAATCTAAATCTGTTAACCAGTGGTTTTAAAAGTAATGTATATATAAATTTTTTTTTCTTGAAAATGGACTGATCTGGATGTTGAAAAAAGCACTAATTTACCTGCAAGCTTTAATTAAGGATCCAATTTCAAAAATATACTTCATTTTACGTGTAGATTATATGAAAAAAATTTGCGTGTTTTGCTTAAAAATTTTTATTTTACCTCTTTTTTTTTCACTTAAAATCATGTTGCTTTTGAAAATGCTTATATTGAAATGTGGTTGACTTTCTTAAAAAACTCATTTAAATTATTTTTCTTTGCTTCTATTTATTCTCAATGCAATGATTTTTGTAAAAATTTGGGTTGGGACTTATGGCTTAAATAAATATTTTAGGGTTTATATTTGACTGACCTTTATTTTCAAATTTAATATGAAGATAAATTTTTTTCTTTTTAAAAAAATCTTTTTTGTAATAAATTTTAGAATAAATTACTTGATACATATTTTTGTTTAATTTTATAAGTACTTTACTGCTCATAATATTATATTTTATATTCGTTAGAGTGATGTTTCTCCTGACATCAATCAAAGTGATTCAAATGATGAAACAGGTGCAGATTTAATATTTGATCAACTGATAAACAGCGATGCTAAACTTAGTACAGATAGTAGTAGCTCATCTTCCTCTGATGCTTCATCAAAAGTATTTCTATATTACTCTTATTTTTACTGAAATAGTTATAATTATTTTATGTTTGTAATTAATTTATTTACTATTAATTACTTCTTTACCTTAATGCATAGAAATTTATTTCCTGTCCTATGGCCTTTGGACAAAATTTTGAAATTTTGCCATTTGCCAGTTGTAGCATTTTTTAACGGTGGCCGCTTTTTCAAAATTTGCACACTTTAAACGATTAAAAAAGTTGTTGATATTAGAAATATAAGGCTTTTGTTTTGAAGCTTTTTTCAAAATATCATAAATGTTGTAAGGTTTCTTTCTAAAAGGAGAAACAATTTTACAAAACAAGTTTAAAAAAAATTTTTTTCTTTCAGAATCTTGTAAAATATTCCTAGTAATTCCGTATTTATTTAAAAATAATAATGCAATACACATATGGTTGCATTTTTAATAAAAAAATGAAGACTGACAGACGAATTTTAACCCACCATTTGTTATATTTAGTCACCCTGTTGCCAGTAGTGATCATTAATTTTATCCTTTATCTATTGCTGCGATTAAATGTTATAAAATATTGCTTTTCTATTATCAATTTGAATAATAATGCTTTTTTCTAAATGTTATAGTAGACTAACATCAAAAATTGACTAAATCTCATTTTGTGTCTTCTGTAAAATGTATTTGAAAGTAATTTAAATTTCTGACCCACAAAATCCAAAAGGAGTAATTGCAAAATAGAACATTTAGTCTTAATAGTTGATTCTAGTGACGAGTTTTGCTCCTTATAAGATTTAAAATGTATGCCTGATATCTCATAGTTTACATTTGCCATTTAAAATTTACCCACACATTTTACAGATTGTTTATGTTTCTCCCTCCTATTTTGTTTCAGAGTCGAGTTTTTTCCACTTTTTGGTAAAATTTCACTTTTTTCCAATTTTTTTAAAGAGAAAAAATCTTTTTTTTATTTTTGAAAATACTTTTCTTTCAAATTCCCGAAAAGAGATTTTTTTTATTTTTCTTATACTTTTTACTATGAGTGATGTAGGTGGGATTTAAAATTATATTCTCGTGATTTAAAATCACATATTAGGATTCATATTTACGTGATTAAAAATTATGCACTGGAATTTTTATTCATACGATTTAAAATTACACATCGTGGTCTGTATTCACAAGATTTAAAATTACACATTGTGGTCTGTATTCACAAGATTTAAAATTGCACATCGTTATTCTTATTCATATGACTTCTTAAAAAATCGACCATCCATATTTTTTGTTAATCATTGATAATATTCTATGGTTATTTCAGGGCTCGAAAAAACTCAGAAATTTTACCCGTCCCAGAGGACTGCTTGTCCAACAATGTACCCGTCCTCCTTTGAATCTAACCCGTCGCTTCTAAATAAATAAAAATGTTATTTTTTCTTATTTATTACAAACATTTATATAGCTTACCCAATGAATTAGTAGCTACTAGGATTACATTATACAGTAATAAAAGAAATACTAGGTTACTAATAGTAAAACCTAGTCTTTCTTTTATGAAATAATTTATTACCTTTATGAAATAATTTAAATGACAAAGGTCAAATTATCTGGAATGTCAATTTATCCGAGGGTACTGCCTTTTTTAAAAGAATCAAATATGACATTTGCCAGTTCCACAATCAAGCCTATGATTTACAGAGGTTTCTGCACAGAAATCTGAAAGGGGTTTACCATTTAGGTGGATTTTCATAATTGCGTTTAACGCTTACGTAATGTGTTTTTTTGTAAGTTCATTGCTGAAAAGTCCCTTTCAACTGCTGCAGTACTTCCAGACGGAAAAAACATCAATCCACCATGCGCAGTATGTTGCTGTACGGGATTTCTAGATTAGAGGGTCATTTTAGAAATGAGGCGCTTGACTCTTGTAAAATAACAAAAATTGAAAGTGTATCACAAACATTAACGGGAAAATGGCCGTCCGCACGGACGTCTGATTCGAGAAATTCGCTGTCTGTGGGAAATTTTTAACCGCCGAGGACGGGCGGTTTTTTGAGCCCTGGAATATTTGCCTACTACATATACTTTTTTCTGGTTCAAATTTCATATTTTTTTTTCAAACTATTTAAACTTGTTTTGTACATATATTTTTAGATTTCTGGTTTCAGCTTTTAGTTTTTTTCAAAATTTATCTCTGTTGATAGTTAGAAATTTAAACATATAAAAAAAAATATGAATACAGAAATGTTTTAAAGCATGTTTAGTAACATACAGCTAGTTTTTGTTTCATTTTGTGAATTAAATGATAATTTTTCTGAAAGCTCTGCCTCGGCTTAAAATATTCCTTTCAATTAGAGAATATGGAACATTTTTTGTTTTTGCTAATTTTACTTGTTTTATGTTTTCAATCATTATTTCAAATATTTTTTAACTTAGTTTAAAAGAATATAATTAAGTACTTAGGTATCAATATGTTTTCATGGGAAAATAATGTACACTGGTGTTTAAAATCAATAGAATTTTTATATTTTGTTAATAATTACTGAATTAGGAGAAAGATCTAAATAAAATTTATTATAAAGCCAGGTTGATATTGCAAGTATTATAATAATTTAACAATTATAATTCACTTATTTGCATCTGTGAAGATGTTAACTTATAATACATTTTATTTGGTCTGTTTACAAGTTTTAGCCATTTATTTATTTTATAACCCACATTGAACTGCCAACCCAATTCTAAACTTACCATTATCAATATTCAACTCTGCGATTTTGTAATCTGGAAGTGGATTCATATCGACCAGATAACGATGAGAATATCAGTCAATCACCTTATTACATTAGCCAGAATGGCTCAGCCTGGGTAAATTTTTGCCTTTATTTGTTATTTTAAATTGTGAATTCTAGCTGGCTCACTTACAAAAAATTCTTATCAATCTCAGGCTTGGTGAGCTTCCAGCAAGCCTCTATTTTCATAAATGGTCTATATTTTTTTAAGATGTTTCCTAAAAATCTCTTTTATCACTGAGAAGTCTCTGACAGTTTTCCTTTTCTCTTGTAGTGTAAAAATTAATCGTTTTATCCCCTTCAAATTTTCTGATTTTATCATTAAAATTTTGATTTGTTAAAAGTCAATTTTATAGATGACCCTATGCAACTCTGCGCATGATTAAGGTTAAGTATTCAATTGAATTGAAGACACCAAACTAAATGCATGGTTGAATTAAATATATTTATAAATGCACCCATGATTTAACTCATTTCTAAAAGAGAATTTGACAGCAGCTTTCCTTTTCTAGACATACTTATTGTCCAAAAATATGTCTGTCCTCACTCTGCACCTTAAAACGTTTGCTGTTTTTCTACTCTCTAACCATTTTTGCTGTCATCCTACTATTATTACAACCTTTAAATATCTTGGTTTATGGAGATTTTAATATTTGTTCCTTGCCTAACCTATTATATAACAGTTGTTGAACAACCGTCCCAATTTTTGGGTTTATAACTACTAATGTTCGACTCCATAGTCTTGTAATTTTTAACACAATCCAGAAGACAAGGGAACTCCTGAATTAAATATTGGGCAAAATTTGCCTTTTTGGAGGACTAATTGATGGAACTAACCCGCAGTTGTGTTACACGAAGAGGAAAACCATGTAAACCTCCCACCGCAAGGGGACTCTAACCCATGATTCATCTACAGCAGGGTTGCCACAGGTTACTAAAATGCAACTATTTGCTACTATTTTCGGCCTTAGGCGACTATGGCTACTTTGTTTGCCTGAGAAGGCTTACAAAGCAACTATTTTCAGGAATAGGCGACTATTAGGAGACTTTTTTTACTCTTGGCGAAGTTTTTTTCGCAAAAGTGAACGTTACTTTTCAGAACGTTAATAAAAGAAAGCAAACTTTTATGCAATCATTTATGTCCAAACAGCCAAACATTTAAATTTCCATTGGATTTAATAAAGTACTTGTTATACATTCTCTCTGAGGGGCAGTTTTGTTATTTTTAATTGTTTTTTCCTTCCATTAACATTCATATTTTATTGTAATTCGACTTTTATTTAGGTACCTATTTTCTAATATATTTGTCTAATATATTTGTCTATCTAACCTTTTATATTTGTACAAAACTTTTTTTTATTTTTAGCATAGTTAGGACTGGGCGATAAATCGATGTATCTCGAAATATCGATTTAACGACTTGTAGTGACTTTCGTTTTAGGCTGATTGTAGTGACTTTCGTTTTAGGCAATGCATCAGAAATTTGATTTGAGCCACCGGAATTAGATTACAATCGTGATTTAACGATTTAGTATGCAAGGATCCTTGACTAAGCTAACGTTGTTACCGCACTAACGAAGACAATTTTGATTTCGTCTAGCTGCAGAGATTTTGCTATTAAGATGATGTTAGTTTTGTGATGTTGAGTGACGAAGAGCGAATTGAATCAGAACTCCCGGTTTCGTGCGAGGATCAGTGTTGTAATATAGAACACAATGCATAGTTTCTTTATGTCCATTTTTGTCTTTCGGATTTTGCGTTTTTTGAAGATTATTTTCAATGAGACTTAAGTCATTTTGCGATCGTTGTGCATTTTATTTCGTCGGAAATAATTGTCGGGTTTCTTGCAAATTATTTTCAGTGAGACTTTTGCAGCGATCGTTTCGTTCTGCATTATTTCATACCATTTTTTTCTGTCTGGGTTTAACGATTCTTGTCAATTATTTTTAGTAGACTTACTGTTACTTTGCGATTGCTGCGCAATCGCTGTTATCTTAAATTTTCGTTCTGAACTCAATAGATCAAATCATTGATTTTTTTTAATTATTGTTTTTTATTTTAAGCGATACAATTTAATAGGGGTATTTTGTATTTAACTTTGTTATTAAAAGTTAGTTTTTTTAAATTTATTAAATGTAGTTAAGTATAATAATTTGATTGTTTTTCAACCAATAAATGCTCAGTCGTTTTTAATTATAAAAAAATTAAAACGAAGCTTACCTTTATTTAGTTTGCTTTTATTTTTGAGAAAATGAAAAGAAAGATTTAAAAAAATTTGGCTATTAGTTAAAACAAAATTTTTTAATTAAATAAAAAGTTAAGTAATGTTTTGACGTTTTTAATAATTTAACATTAGTACTTAAAGTATTTTTTTGAAATTTTTATTAAAATTCTTTCAATACTTGTTTGTTTTATAATTTGTTCGATAGTTAGTATCATTTTTAAACAAATAAATCTTTAGTCGATTTTATTTTCAAAAATGAAAATAATAATAAATAAGGAAAAATATTTGTACATTTATTAAGTACAGAATTTGACCATTAGTTAATGCTACTTTTTATTATTTTAAATAAGTAAATTAAAAAGGGTCTAATGATGATTCAAAAGCATGCTTTTTTTTCTAAAGTGAACATTTCTTTGGTTTGTTTTCCACTTTCGTTTTTTTTCTTCTTTTAATTTTTAATGCATGTACGTAAAATAATTTGTTGCAGTATTATTATTTTTAAACCAATAAATCTTAAATCATTTCTAATTTAAGAAAAATGAAGTAAAGCTTGGGTTTGCTTTTGCTTTGACTTTATTAATTTAATTGAAAAAATTAAGCAATGATATTGATGTCATAGTAGAATATGTTTAGAATTAATATTTTCTTTTGTACTAGATTTATTCCTTTTTTATTTATTTTTGATTGATTTAAAGATTTCCCATCGGTAATTTTTGAACATATGCTAAATTGCGATACATCACTATAGCGTGATGTCTAACTGACGATGTATCACGATTTAAAATTTCTGACATCACCCAGTCCTAGTAATAGTTTCTGACAATTTAGGTATAATTTTAGTTATTTGGCTACTACTTTTGATAATTTTTGTTCCTGTTCAGGCAACTATTTTTATAGTTTTAGGCAACTATTTTCATGCTGGAGACTACTAAAAGAAACTATTTTTGTTCATTTTTTAATGTGGCAACCCTGTACAGGGTGCGTAGCATTTTTAAACAGTGTTTAAAGGCGCTTAGATTCGCTTTTCGTTTGTAAAAGCCCTTAAAAGTGCTTTTTTCATTGGGTGTTTTTAAAAAGTGCTTAATTTTTCTCTTTTTCAAAATGAGATTTTTCCATTACCATGTTGATTTTCGCTTCGAATTATGCAAAAAGACGCAGCCCTATTCAATATTTTTACAAATAATTCAACCCCAATCTATTCCGGCGTATTGTCAGTCCGTAGCGTATGAGAACGCCATTCTTTTTACACGATTCAAAATTTTGTAATATTTGACAATTGTAAAAAACAATGCCAAAAGTTTTTTTGTTTTGTTGACATGACGGTTAAAACAAGATAAAACCGTCAATTGTCAAAAACTTTCCAACCCTGCCTAATTATTATATTTTTTTAAAGTGCTTAAAAATATTTTTTGAGTACTTGAAAAGTGCTTAAAAGGTGCTTATTTTTTTGTGAATAATTTGGCTACGCACCCTGATCTACCACTGAGGATATTAAACGTCAGCACTGTGGTCGGTGTGAACCGGGTGCGGAATTCGTGTCGACCAGCTATCGCTGGGATTCAAACCCGGTTCACCTTATTGGAAGGCAAATGCTCTATCTCCTGACCCACAACGACTTTTGTCTAACCTATTGAGGTATGAAATCAATTACTTTAAACCTATCATGCAAGACAAAAGTTTTCCTCCCAAGATTATTGATTAAATTTTTCATCGACTGGCTTCATGTGTTCCGTGTGTTGAATTCAAACATGTTGACTCTGTTTTTTTTTCTTCCATGAATCCGCTTCCAAATTACAATTCTTTTTTACAAAGCACAGATAACATGCAATCTTTATTCCAGGCAAGAAAATTATTTCCACGAACTAAAAAAAAAAAAAAAAAAAAAAAACGTTAACTTCTCAAAAAATTGGGGGGATTTATAAAATTTCAGATGAAAGTGGTCTTTTCTTCAATTGGAAACAGAACATGCACTGAAATTTTTCCAATAGGTGCACCAAATAATTCTCTGAAGTCAAGCGCTGTAGGATTTAAGTTCCTAAGTTTGATTTTTCATTGTTCACACTATTCTCAATTTTATTACACATTTTGAACTGAATTTTTAGACCTTTCATAGAAGCAAAAACAAAAATTTAATAGTTAAAGATTTAAAAGCTGCTTCATACTTATTAAATATTTGGGAATTTACTATTCCTTTAGCTTACTAACTGTCATTTTTTAGTGTCTGTATTCTTTTAACTGAATCTTTATCTCATTAGTTAACGTAACCTCTGTCAAATTACTAATCTCTGTTTGCCTTAATCTCTGTTCCATTTTATCCTACTGATAGAAGTGTACCTTACAACACTAAAATGTGTATTGTTTTTATTTCTCAAGCATTCTTTTTACACTCTAACTTAAAATGGATTAATTGTAAGAAATTCAGTTGATATTTTTTAAAATTAAAAAAGAGAAAAATATTCAGTGTTTTCTTTCATTATTAAATTTATTTGATATTTGTATAAATATTTGCATGCGTTTTTCCAGGTCTTTAAAAAACTTATAATTTTTGATTATTAGGTCCCTAATTATCTGCTATTTTGGTTCAAATTTAGTGGCAGCCTAGTTAAATTCAACTCGTTTCAGTGAAATCGGACCTAAAAATATATGTCTTATCTTATCTCTTATTGGGATGTCTTAGAAGCCTGCATGTACTTCATAAGTTGAGATTGCCCCGATTTTGTTTTAATTGTCAGTAAATATGACCCTTAGATTATGCTAGATGCGTACAAAAAGGAGGTACTAAATTAGGATCAAAGCAACAATAAACTGACAAGCATGCTGATGGTGCAAGAGGAGAAGGGAGAATCTTTCTTTTATCATTTTGACATGGATTTTCCGGAAAGTGAAGATATTTTTTTATTTATTAATTTATTTATATAATGGCCACTAGCTAGGAGTCTACATATCAGCTCTGTCAAACGTGTCTAAAATGCTCAAAAGAGGTCAAATACAACTGTTAATCCAATTATTTCCAGGGCAATTAGGCAAAAAATAGTTTCTGTCATGCATAAATATGTATATAGACGCACATTTACGAATAACGAGGAAGTGTTATATTAATATTTTCAAATAAACATGAATTTTCTGGCACCAGTATGTAGTTTGGCACAAGTACCAATATGCAGATTTGCCAAATGAAAGTCCAGCTCTGTTGCATCCTCACCTGGCAATCTGAAAGAGCCGAAAGGCAAATAGTTCAATGATGGGAATAATCTGTGACCAGATTACCTAAACTGGATTTGTGCATAAACCATGGTGCGAGGCTAGTATATCATTTGAGATTAACTAGGAAGGAACCAAATCCCTTGTTTGTTTGTTTTATATAAAAAAAATTAGTTACCCATTTCATACCTTTATGCTTTGACAGGGTTGTGCACTAAAATGCATTTGCATGCTCATGCATATCACCATTATGCATGGTTTGTAATCTTATTTATTACTCTTTATTTAAATCATACTAGTTTTGGAGTTATTGATCAAATATGCTCTTTTAATTGCAAGTGCATATTAATCTTTTGTGATTTATGATTTTTATTTAACATTTATTCTTATTTATCCACCATGTAGAAAATTTTATCTGGCATTGTTATTTAAGCTGATTTAGAGGTTATTTACTATTTTCTTTTTCCCTTGGCAGATGTACTTCTTTCCTCCATCACCGAAAGATAATTCTAAAGGTTGGTTATTTAGATTAAATAATATTAATCATCATACCTCATATATTTTGTTTTGTTTTGCTTGTAAAATTTGGCATTTCAATTTATTTTTTTATCGACATAATATAGTATTATTTAGAATATTGTTGCTGTGTACAGATGTAATCTTTTTTAATTTGCCAATATTACTCAAGACTGTAGCGCTTCGCGCTGTCGTGCCACAGGTCCATGGTTCGATCCTCGGACCAGGCAAGGTTGACTTAGCCTTTTATCCCTTTAGTGGGTCGATAAATGAGTACCAAGCATGCTTGGGAACTAAACAGTGGGGGTTCCGCGTTCGGCTGACGACCTAACTAGAACATCTGCTCCTGCACCCCAGAGCCCAAGGTCAAGAAAACTGAGATGGTCACAGTAGGCCTTGGCCCTCTAGGTCTGTCGCACCACTGAGTTTAGTTTAGTTTTACTCAAGACTATTTGTTTTTGACTTACTATATGAACTATACTCTTTGTAAATAGAATCAAGGTCTCAAAGTAACGCCTTATCTGTACTTTTCAAATTTTTCCCCTCTCTGTTACCATGACTCCAGCAAATCATGCATATTTCTTATGAGAACTTCTTACTCAAATTTAATTGCTATTTGAAAAATAGCAAGATTTGACCAATGTGGTAACAGAGAGTGGAAAAATTTCGAGAGTGTAGAAATTGCATAACCTTGAGTCACATATTAAATTTATGAAGAGTTATAGTTTGCTAAGACCTACTTAATTTACAGAGTAAATAAAATAACGCGATGCACATATGAAAACATGAGAAAAAGGAAAACATCAAAAGAATTACTGAGCTCAAAATTACCAACGAAGAAAAATGTAATTCTTGCATCGATCAGCTTCATCTGTAAATTTCAGTTTTTCTATTCTTTATTACTTTGCTTTCTTTTTGTATTTAGATATTTTATTTTCTAACTGTCGCTGAACAGCGGACCCAAATTTGAGTTTACGATGGTCCGTAGCCTTGCAATGTTGAATCCAATCCTGAAGACAAAGGAACTCCTGGATCAAGTATTGGGAGAAATTTTCCTTTCTGGAGGACTTTTTGATGAAATTAACCTGTATTTGCATTACATGGAGAAAAAAACCTTCCACGGTTAACCTGGTGGCAAGGGTACTCTAACCCATGATCCGTCTACCACTCATGATATTTTATGTTAGAACTGTGGTCTGTGCGAGCTAGGGGAGAAATTCTTATCGGCCAGTCATCACTGGGATTTGAATGCCGGTTAACTCATTGAGAGGCGAACGCTCTATCCTCTGAACCTCCACGGCTCCTTATTTAGTTATTGCTGATTTTTTGCAATTTTCATCGATTTTATGATTTTTTTTCTTGCTGTATGTGTCTATGATTGCTGACAAATAACTCTTTTGCTAAAATTTTTTAATAAGAATCAACAGATATGAAGGATAAGTTTAAATCTATCAGTTGACTACTCTTGCTGTCAAATACTGGCAATTTTAACTTTTTGTAGCTGTATATTGGGGAATTTAAATAGTTTTTGTGAAGTTAACACTTTTGCTAATTTTAGCAAAGCTTCTATGTTTTTTTTGGCTGAAATTAAAAAAAAAGTTAGTTTTTTATAATAGTTTAAAGTAGTTAGATAGTATGATTTTTGCAAATCAAGAAAAGTGTTTAAGATTCGGAATAATTCTCTCGTCAAACTGTGTAGGATGTTGTCACATAAAACTCTATAACTATTGTTTAATAAACAGGGGTCTGTTTAGAAGAAATTTAGGTCCGTTAACGGACCCTTCACAAAATATCTTTTCATAAAAACGGACCCTTCACAAAATATTTTAACTCAAAAACGGACCCTTCACAAAATGATCTTTCTTTTAATCGGACCCTTCACAAAATATTTTAACTCAAAAACGGACCCTTCACAAAATGATCTTTCTTTTAATCGGACCCTTCACAAATATGTTTATCTTCATTATTATTTTATTAATCGAATAAACCCTTTCCAGGGCAGAAAACAAGAAAGATGGATGTAAACGAATTTAGTTTTGTCTTCGGCAGACGATTCTTCCATCATTCGTCCGAAATTAATATTCTGCTTTCAGCAGTATAGGCTAAATATCAAATATTTGTATGTTGCATCTCTAATTTAGAAGCAGCAATTGTTGTTTATTTTTTAAAATTTTTTTTTTAATTATAATTTTACAGTGTTGAGCATAATCTTGTATGTCTTTACAATTTAAAAACTCCTTGAAAAAATTTTTTTTTGCAATAACGGACCCTATTTGCACGCATTCATAAAAGCGGACCCTGGTTGAAAGAATGTGAGTAATTTTTTCACAATTTCACGAAAAACGGACCTTTCACAAAATGTCTGGACAGACCCCTGATAAAGATTGATGTCAGATGCTGAACTTAATTTTCTTCTGCGAAATTTAAAATTAAAAGTGAATTATTTTACACAAATATTTTACATTTTTATTAATGTGCATCGATTGTAATCTCTTTTATTACATGGTTGCTTCTATACTATTTTTTGTAATCTCTTATTGATTGTTTAAAATCTGTTTTATTCCATGCTTACTTCTATATATTTTATTCAGAAAGAATTGTTAAAATTCATGCATTTTGAATTAAACATAATTATTAGCCATAAAAATTTTGTTTTCAGAAGCAGAGGATGATTTTGACTTGCCAGAAGAATGTATATCAAAGCCGTTAAAAGGTAACATTATCCATTAACCATTTGTATCCGATAATTTCTAGCATATACTTATGCAGTCAAGTTCTCCGACTTTTTGAAAACAAACTTTACAAAACGACTTTACAAAATTTAAAATTGAAACTGAATTATGTTACACAAATATTTTATATTTTTATTAATATGCTTAATTTGTAATCTCTTGCATTACATGCTTGCTTCTATACTATTTTTTGTAATCTCTTATTAATTGTTTAAAATCTGTTTTATTCCATGCTTTCTTCTATACTATTTTTTATTCAGAAATAATTGTTAAAATTCATGCATTTAGAATGATATAATTAATTATTAGCCATAAAAATTTTGTTTTTAGAAGAAGAGGATGATTCTGACATGCCAGAAGAATCTATATCAGAAGAAGAAGGTAACATTAATTAAAAAGAAAAGTTAATGGGTCATTTTATTTCTGTGTCTTTATTATTTGCACAGTTCATAGTTTTCCTGATACAAAATGTTATGCCTTTATTTGTCCTGATTTTTAGTGTTTTATACTGGTATTCCTCATATTTTTTTGTTGTTGTTCAGATCTTACAGTTTCGATGAATGCATAATTTTAGAAGAATCATCTGAATTTTTTAAAAATTATTTTCACTAAAAAAGAAATAATGAAAACTAGACTACTGAAAACTAGGGAAAATTAGTGGTTCTGAAAGTGAAATCTGTAACATTTTCCAGATAAAACTGAGTCAGCATAATAGGGCATTGCTTCTTTATCTTCTCCTCAGCTGAATGGATCATTGCTCAATCAGTATTGGAACAAAAAATTTCTTAACTAACCACACCCTTTTTTTCAGAGTAGTTATATTTCTTTAGTTATATGCCTTTTTCACAGGTCAGTAGCAGGCACCTGACCCTAAGTTCATGTACAGCAGGTGTCTCACACTTAGGCTATTGAAGAAGAGAAATTTTTTTTAAAGAAATAAAATCTTTCTTCCACATTTCTTCCTTTTTTTCAATAATAGAGTTTAACCATGTTATGCAGAACTCCTAAATATGCCTAACATAAAAGATAAATACTGCTGTGAGTATTCTGTTGCAACTGCTATTTTAGAAAATATTGTAAGATGTATGTATGTTCTGGTGTGAAATATGTTTATTTAAGGTGTAAAATATGCATTTGTTACAAATAAGCTCTTATTTTGTTCTGAAAATAATCTGTGATTATTGGAATTTTTTTAGAACACTTAAAATTGTGTGTTATTTTGTTATTTTTTTTACAGTTAAAAATGTCAAGAAAACATGGAAAAAAATATAGTAAAGATTTATGAAAAGAGAGGAAGAAAAATAATAATTTTTAAAAAATTTTATTATTAAAAAGTAGAAGAAAAAGAGAAAAATAAAATAATGACAAAATATAATCTAATCATCAGCTCCCTCGATTATATCCTAAAAATTGCGATTTCTAATATTGTATTCAATAAGCCAAAGCAAAGTATATATATATATATATAATTAAAAAGCGAAGAAGCTGAGACACCCCTTTTCCGTCTGAGTAGTGAGAATTTGTTTCCTGAATGCCTTTAACTTTCCGTAATTTTTATTTAAAATAAAAATGATTTTCATTATCAAAAAATATGATATAATAAAGTCGTATTGCACTCTTTTTTTTATATTGTTGTCAATCCTTTTAACGTTTATTGTTTTATTTTTATAAATTGTGTACATAGTCGCTAAATTAGGGATCATACACTAATATTTGCTTGCATAACTTTGGGACTATATTTGTAAGCATAGTCTTTTTTGAATGCTTGTATCACTTTTTTAATTTAATAATAATAAATTTATAATTCTTGAAAATTGCAAACATATAATCGTTAATATTTAGAGATTGTCCACCAATTACTCCTTGTTCAGATTTATAGTCATTTTTCAACCTTTCAGTCATCTTATGAAAATGAAACTCAGCATTTATGTTACCAAAATTTTTTCCTTAATATTACTGATTGCTAGTTAAAAATTGATGTTAAAGATAATCTTATTAACATCTCTAAGTAGTAATTTTTTTCTTTTTTACATCTAATCGCTTTGAAGCATCGTTTTTTTTAAAATTCTTATGCATTTCATTTATTACAAAATCAAAAGTACTTTTAAAGTAATTGTTAGTTTTTTTCTTTTTATTTTAGTGAACTTTGTGTCCAGATTGCAATGTATTCAGAGGTGCCAACTGTTATGATTTATTCGTAATTATTACGATTTCATGATCAAAATGACAGTTGTATGGTTGAGTTATAAACATTACAGTTTTTGAGATTTATCGTATTTGTTGAAAAGTCTTTTTCTCCATTATCTACCAATTGTTAAGAATTTTTTTTCTTTCGAATGAATTTTATCTGATTTTTTATTTGAATAAAACTTTTTATGTGATTAAATTAAAAAAGTAAGAAATAAATTATAATTCTTATAATTGAAAATTTATTCACTTGGCACAATTTTTATAGCTTTTAAATTAGTTCAAAATTTATAAACAATTAGTAGGGCTTACAAAAATGAATAACTATTTGTATTTTCAAAAAATATCTTGGATAACACAAAATTTGTCCCATTTTTAAAAGACGTGAAATTTTTTGTTATTATTAATATCGATTCCAGTTTTTTTTAAAAAATTAATATAGGATTTAGACAAAATAATGGAAGCACTTAGATACTAGCATATTTTTTGATATTTCTCAAGGGATGTTGACACTTTTATAAAAACAAATTTTGTTTGTTTGTCGTTTTTTTTTGTGTTATAACTTAAGAAACTTTCAATGAAGTCGAACGAAACTTTTGGACTTTAAAATTGATCCTAAAATTATTGCTTTAAAATTTGGGGGAAAATGGAATTAAGTTTGGGAGTTAAGTTTACTAATGGAATTAAGTTTTTCATTGTCTTAAATAGTGTAATTTTGAATGATAAGACAAAAACTTTATAAAATTGGGTTCACATTAGCTGAAAAATAAGTATTTCCAAATAATAAAAAAAGGATGAGGTATACTTTTTGCTGTGTAAACTAAAGAAGAAAAAAGCTTGGATATAGCACAAGTAAAAGAATAGAAATAGACGCTATATAGTTTTAGCTCCATAAACGAGTTCCTTTCTTAGTGTCTAAAAAAGTAATGTCATTTTCCATCATCAAGTACATTCCTCAGCATCAAACACTAATTTACTTGGTAAACACTAATTTACTAATTATTATTACTTAATATTTTTTTTTCTTTTTTTTTTAGTTGTGTTAAAAGTGTTTTTGAAAAAATAAAATTTTACTTAAAACCTTTTGTCACATTGAAGTTGAACATTGATGTGAATCTAATATCATTAAAAAAAATTTTTTTTTCTTTCTAGATTTTGCTGAACAAATTGGAGATGAAATACAATCTGATTGGCTAACAGAAGGTAAAAATATGCATCGACAATTTGATAATATTATATCCCATAATGACAGCGATGAAAATTATTTGATTGAAAGTGATGGTAAGTTAAACTACTGGTTACATTTTACAGGGTTTGTAGCTGTCCCAATCCTGCTGGTGAAAAATATTTAGTCCTGATTTTTAGCTTTTTGTATTGAATTTTCTACAAATAAAAATGTAAAAATCAAAAAATTTATTAGTTTAAATGTGGCAACCATCAACTAATTATATCCATGGCTCAAGCAAATAGCCTTTCCCGCAGGTTTCATTATTTTAAACTGTATAAAAATTCAGACCTCCATTCAGGAAAATGGGTCAATCTTGTAGCACCAGTCGCTCCCGATATGAAAACTCTTACAGTTTGCAAATGCACAGTGTTGGATGTAGAAATATTGATCTTGTGAGTAGACGTAGCACTTGGGTGATCAACACTGTTCTTACAAATTGAAACATGGTACTTTTACTTGCATTTCACACAACAAGCCTGTTCCTTATGCGCACAGCTCTTTTTTGTGTGCCCGCGTCCAGTGCACAAAAAGCATCTATTAGTAGCTTTTAATTTCAGTATTCGTGTGTCTGTAACAGAGTTGCACTGTAGAGGAGAATGTCAGGTAGTTTCGCAAAAGGAACCGAAGGGAGAAGGTTTCTTACTTTTAGTAATTGACTTGGAATTTACATTGAAGTTTTATAAGTTGGATTTTAAGGAATAATCAAGACATAAAACCTTTAATTTTGCTTGTTGTAAGGGCCCCCTCTACTACTTTGACGAGAAAATGTATTAGTTGTGTGATATCACCTACCGAAATGTTTTGGCGTTTTGCATAAATAACCCATAGGCTACAAATGTTGTCAGGGAATGCATATATAAAATTTTAGGAGATAAAACTCTATCGTTTGCATCAATATCTTCGCTCGAAGCACTTAGAGCCTGTAACCTTCTTTTGCATTCAATATAAACTTCATTCAGTGATGTCGGCGATGGATTGCGGATTGGTGTTAAATTTTCTAGAAAAATCCAAGTGAGATTGAATAATTCTATTTTTGTCTCCATATTTGTCCATGAGTAGCTTCTTAGTGGTTTCATATGTATCTGCAATAATAATTATACCATCGACCAATCATTTTGGTTTATTTTCTAAATATCCCCTGAGAAAGATATGTATATTAATCAACGATAAATTTGGATTATCAACTACCAATGTTTTAAATTGTTCCCAGAAACATTGCCAATGTTCAATGTCGTCATGAAATGGCTCTAATTTTATTGTCAGCAGTTTTACATTTTGTTGTGGTGACATAAAATTCGCATTTTCAATCGGAAAGTTAGTAGTATTTGGTGAATCTACACTCTCATTCTTGTTTTGATCATCTCTCATAGCACGTTTGGCATGAAAAATGGCACGCTTGGTGTTATCCGTATGCTCTTGGCATTGCGCTACATCAATTTCATATTCTGCATCCGAAAGTAATACGTGTATATCATTATCCCATATTTTGATGTCGTTAAGTATTTTGGCAAGACAACTACAAGTAAATTCAATATCCGCATTTAATGTAGAATTTAAAGTGTCGTTTAGTTGGCTAACGAAGCGAGTAATATTAGCTCGAATTGTTCTACGTTTGTGCTTCCATAGCGCCATTTTGTTTGCCAAATCATTTTGCATTGAAGTCGTTCTGGTTAAGTGGAGAGGAAATAAAAATCTGATTAAGTAGAAAGGAAATACAAATAAATTTACATAAATAAATTCTCACCTCTTTAAACACAGGAACGTAAATTTTTGTTCTCAAATCCTGGTCTGTAGAAAGGTTGAGTATTTTGGCACCATAATGATAGCTTTTACAGCAATTGTATGAAAACCATTTTCTTTTATTTCCACTGACTCACAGACAAAATACAAAAACATTAATAAAAAGAAAAAGGAAAAGTCGTTTGTTTACATAGCAAACAGCCAGACTTACAATTATTTTTTAGACTAATTCTCCATTCTCGTGATTGATGTCGCAACACCTAGTATCTAAAGAAAATTCAGTTTAGCTGATTTTTCTCTTGTTTATGTAGAATTCTCTAACTCATTTTTTGTGGTGCATGAATATAAATGGTATCGACTATAAATGATTCCCTGAATTCCTCTTTTTAGCTACAAATTATATATATATATATATATATATATATATATATATATATATATATATATATATATATATATATATATATATATATATATATACACACACACACTCAAGAGCCAAAATATTATGACCACCTCTTAATAACGAGTTGGCCCACCTTTAGCCCGCAACACAGCTGCTACCCACCTTCGCATGGATGCCACAAGTCCTTGGTAGATGACCGGAGACAGATGGTACCAGATGTTTAAGCAGTGGTCACGCAAATCCGAGATATTGCGACATAGTGGTCTTTGAACTCTGAGCTGCCGTTCCATGATATCCCAAATGTGTTCTATGGGATTGAGATCCGGTGAGTTAGGTAGCCAGGACATTAACTCGAATTCAGCATCATGTTCCCGAAACCACTTCAACACAATTTAAGCCTTGTGACACGGGGCATTGTCCTGTTGAAAAATTCCATTTCCAGCTGGAAAAACAGAGGCCATGTAAGGGTGCAACTGATCCTCAATGATGTTCAGATACCCTGTAGCATTCATGGTTTGCTCTACCACAACCGCGGGTCCCAGAGACGCCCAAAAGAACATCCCCCAAAGCAAAATACCACCACCACCGGCTTGTGTATGACCCACTGTACATTGAGGGAGCAACTGTTCGCTTGAAAGACTGCATATCCTGACACGGCCATCGGCATGATGAATGACAAGTCGTGCAGTTTCAAAAATACTTGTTCCGAGCCTTCGAGCCATTACAATCAGCCCTCTATCAAATTCGCTTAGATCCGCAGCCTTTCCCATCACACACTGAAGTAAGTGAAAGAATGATTCTTCAAACTGTCCAGCAACAGTTAAATACCATTTCCACTTGATCATGTGCCTTCCAGGTCGTCCAGGAGAGTTCATTGCAAAATGTAGGGGTGGTTATAATGTTTCGGCTCTTGAGTATATATATATATGTGTGTGTGTGTAGAGAGGGACAAAATGTAGAGAAAACATGCAACTGAATAATGTTACACAAATATTTTATATTTTTATTATTGTGCATCGATTGTAATCTCTTCTATTAAATGGTTGCTTCTATACTATTTTTTGTAATCTCTTATTGATTGTTTAAAATCTGTTTTATTCCATGCTTACTTCTATACTATATTTTATTCAGAAAGAATTGTTAAAATTCATGCATTTTGAATTAAACATAATTATTAGCCATAAAAATTTTGTTTTCAGAAGAAGAGGATGATTTTGACATGCCAGAAGAATGTATATCAAAGCCGTTAAAAGGTAACATTAATTTAAAAGAAAGTGAAATATGTCGCTTTATTTCAATGTATTTATTATTTGCAGGGTTCATAGTTTTCCTGATACAAAAAGTCATACCTTTATTTGTCCTGATTTTTAGTGTTTTATACTGGTATTCCTCATATTTTTTTGTTGTCGTTTAGATCTTACAATTTCGATGAATGCATGATTTGAAAAGAATCATCTGAATTTTTAAAAAATTATTTTCACTAAAAAAGAAATAAGGAAAACTAGACTACTGAAAACTAAGGAAAATTAGTGTTTCTGAAAGTGAAATCTGTAATGTTTTCCATATAAAACTGAGTCAGCATGATACGGAATTGCTTCTTTATATTCTCCTCAGCTGAATGAATCATTGCTCAATCAGTTTTGGAACAAAAAATTTCTTAATTAACCACACCCTTTTTTTCAGAGTAGTTATATTTTTTTTGTTATATGCCTTTGTCATAGGTCAGTAGCAGGCACCTGTCCCGAAGTTCATGTACAGCAGGCATTTCACACCTAGGCTATTGAAGAAGAGAAATTTTTTTTAAAGCAATATAATCTTTCGTCCACATTTCTTCCTTTTTTCAATAATAGAGTTTAACCATGTAATGCATAACTCCTAAATATGCCTAACATAAAAGATAAATACTGCTGTGAGTATTCTGTTGTAACTACTATTTTAGAAAATATTGTAAGATGTATGTATGTTCTGGTGCGAAATATGTTTATTTAAGGTGTAAAATATGCATTTGTTACAAATAAGCTCTTATTTTGTTCTGAAAATAATCTGTGATTATTGGAATTTTTTTAGAACACTTAAAATTGTGTGTTATTTTGTTTGTTTTTTTACAGTTAAAGATGTTGAGAAAACATTGAAAAAAATATAATAAAGATTTATAAAAAGAGAAGAAGAAAAATAATAATTTTTAAAAAATTTTATTATTAAAAAGAAGAAGAAAGAGAGAAAAATAAAATAATGACAAAATATAATCTAATCATCAGCTCCCTCGATTATATCCTAAAAAATGTGATTTCTAATATTAGGTTCAATAAGCCAAAGCAAAGTATATATATATATATATATATATATATATATATATATATATATATATATATATATATATATATATATATATATATAAAATTAAAAAGAGAAGAAGCTGAGACACCCCTTTTCCGTCTGAGTAGTGAGAATTTGTTTCCTCAATGCCTTTAACTTTACATATTTTTTATTTAAAATAAAAATTTGTCTTCCATTATAGTTTTCAATGTCAAAAAATATGATAAAATAAAGTCGTATTGCACTCTTTTTTTCATATTGTTGTCAATCATTTTAATGTTTATTGTTTTATTTTTATAAATTGTGTACATAGTCGCTAAATTAGGGATCATACACTAATTTTTGCTTGTATAACTTTGGGACTATATTTGTAAGCGTAGTCTTTTTTTAATGCTTGTATCACTTTTTTAATTTTATTTAATAATAATATATTAATAATTCTTAAAAATTGCAAATATATAAAAGTTCAAATTTAGAGATTGTCCACCAATTACTCCTTGTTCAGATTTATAGTCATTTTTCAACCTTTCAGTCATCTTAAGAAAATGAAACTCAGCAGTTATGTTACCAAAATTTTTTCTTAATATAACTGATTGCTAGTTAAAAATTGATGTGAAAGATAATTTTATTAAAATCTCTAAGCAGTAATTTTTTTCTTTTTTACATCTAATCGCTTTGAAGCCTCGTTTTTTTTTTAAATTTTTATGCATTTCATTTATTACAAGATCAAAAGTACTTTTAAAGTAATTGTTAGTTTTTTTCTTTTTATTTTGGTGAACTTTGTGTCCAGATTGCAATGTATTCAGAGGTGCCAACTGTTATGATTTATTTGTAATTATTGCGATTTCATGATTAAAATGACAGTTGTATGGTTAAGTTATAAACATTACAGTTTTTGAGATTTAGCATTTCGACCTATAGTATATCCATTTCTGTACTTTCTTTTGTGCTTTATTCAAACTTTTTCTCCCTGTTGCTTTCATTTACAATTTTTTTTATTATATTCCCTTCATTAGAAAAGTCTTGATTCCGACTAAGCTTTATACGTAACTTCAATTTTTAGAATTTTTTCATGGTAAATGAAGTGGCAGTTTTTAGAAACTTTTATTTATATGTTTTACATTTTGAAAGTCAAAAATAAAATTGTTATTTATTACTTAATAATTTTTTTTTGAATTTTTAGTTGTGTTAAAAGTGTTTTTTAAAAAGTAAAATTTTAGTTAAAACCTTTTGTCACATTGAAATTGTACATTGATGTGAAAGTACTATCATTAAAAACATTTTTTTTCTTCTAGACTTAGCTGAACAAATTGGAGATGAAATACAATCTGATTGGCTAACAGGAGGCAAAAATATGCATCTACAATTTGATAATATTATATCCGATAATGACAGAGATGAAAATTATTTGATTGAAAGTGATGGTAAGTTAACTACTGGTTACATTTTACAGGGTTCGTAGCTATCCCAATCCTGCTGGTGAAAAATATTTAGCCCTGATTTTTAGCTTTTTGTATTGAATTTTCTACAAATAAAAATGTAAAAATCAAAAAATTTATTAGTTCAAATGTGGCAATCATCAACTAATTATATCTATGGCTCAAGCAAATAGCCTTAACGCAGGTTTCATTATTTTAAACTATATAAAAATTCAGATATTTTATTTAAAAAAAAAACATTTTTTTAAATTAGAAAATTATATTATTAAAAAATTATTCGTTAATTGTTATCTCATTAATTAGATCTTCTATCCAAATGAATTGAGTGTAACTGATTTTCTAATGTTTATGCAAAGAACCTTAACTAACCTCATATATTGTGGTACCTGAACATAAATAGTTTTAACTGTAAATGATCCTCTGAATTTCTCTTTTTAAACTTTAAAGGTCGTTTCAACTAAGTCCTCTTCTTAGCTGCAAGTTATATATACCTCTCTCTCTCTCTCTCTCTCTCTCTCTCTATATATATATATATATATATATATATATATATATAAGTTCAAAATGAAGAATAAAACAAAGAAAAATTATAGACATATGAAAAAAAGGGGGTGGGAAATAATAAGTAAAAAAAAAAAAAAAACAAACAATATTTTATTAAAAAAAAAAAAGTGAAATGTTTATTAAAAAACCGGAAAAAAAGCCGAAAAAAAAAAGATATAATCTTTTCTTCAGCCCACACGATTATATCCGCAAAACAGAGTGCTTTATTTATTTTTTTTATTTTTTTTTTCTTTTTATTTTATTTTATTATCTGTTTTTACATGTTATATTTACTTTTTATGATCTATTTTTACGTAGTTATTTTATAAAAAAAAAATTTTTTTTTTGAGTGCTCACACTATTGTATTAATATATTTTGCTTTGGCTTTATTGATACAATATCAGAAAGCACTCTGTTTTGCAGATATAATCGTGTGGGCTGAAGAAAAGATTATATCTTTTTTTTTTCCGGCTTTTTTTCCGGTTTTTTAATTAACATTTCACTTTTTTTTTTTTTTTTTTTTTTAAATAAAATATTGTTTGTTGTTTTTTTTTTTTACTTATTATTTCCCACCCCCTTTTTTTCATATGTCTATAATTTTTCTTTGTTTTATTCTTCATTTTGAACTTATCTAATGAGTGCTGTTTACTTGCAGCTTAAGCGCAATAAATGTTACTTATTGTTTTTCTTAACTTTCTTAGTGTTTTCTTGTATTTATTTATTTATTTATTATATATATATATATATATATATATATATATGTTTCAAAATGTAGAGAAAACATGGAACTGAATAATGTCGCACAAATATTTTATATTTTTATTTTTGTGCATCGATTGTAATCTCTTTTATTACATGGTTGCTTCTATACTATATTGTATTCTGAAGGAATTGTTAAAATTCTAGCATTTTGAATTAAACATAATTATTAGCCATGAAAATTTTGTTTTTAGAAGAAGAGGATGATTTTGACATGCCAGAAGAATCTTTATCAGAAGATTCTTTATCAGAAGAATCTTTATCAGAAGAATCTTTATCAGAAGAAGAAGGTAACATTAATTAAAAGAAAAGTTAATGGGTCATTTTATTTCTGTGTCTTTATTATTTGCAGGGTTCATAGTTTTCCTGATACAAAATGTTATGCCTTTATTTGTCCTGATTTTTAGTGTTTTATCCTGGTATTCCTAATTTTCTGTTTGTTTGTTTTGTTTTGTTAAGAGCTTACAATTTTGATGAATGGATGATTTTAAAAGAATCATATAAATTTTAAAAAAATTATTTTCACTAAAAAAGAAATAATGGAAACTAGACTACTGAAAACTAGGGAAAACTACCGGTTCTGAGAGTGAAATCTGAAACGTTTTTCAGATAAAACTGAGTTAGCATAATATGGAATTGCTTCTTCATCTTCTCCTCAGCTGAATGAATCATCGCTGAATCAGTATTGGAACAAAAATTTTCTTAATTAACCACACACTTTTTTTCAGAGTAATTATATATTTTTTGTTATATGCCTTTTTCATAGGTCAGTCGCAGGCACCTGACCCTAAGTTCATGTACAGCAGGTGTCTCACACATAGGCTGCTGAAGAAGAGCAATTATTTTTTTAAAGAAAAAAAATCTTTCTTGTTGATTTCCTTCTTTTTTTCAATAATAGAGTTTAACCATGTTATGCAGAACTCTTAAATATGCCTTACGTAAAAGTTAGATACTGCTGTGAGTATTCTGATGCAACTACTATTATAGAAAATATTCTAAGATGTATGTTATGGTGTGAAATATGTTTATTTAAGGTATAAAATCTGTATTTGTTATAAATGAGCTATTATTTTGTTCTGAAAATGATCTGTGATTATTAGAATTTTTTTAGAATACTTAAAATTGGGTGTTATTTTGGTTTTTTTTACAGTTAAAAATGTAGAGAAAACAAGAAAAAAATATACTAAAGATTTATAAAAAGAGAAAATGAAAAAAAAAAAATTTTTTTAAATTTTTTTTTTTAAAAAGAAAAAAAAAAGCGGAAAATAAAATAATGACAAGATGTAATCTAATCATCTGCTCCCACGATTATATCTTTAAAAAATGTGCTTTCTAATATTGTATTCATATAGCAAAGTATATCAATATAATAGTTTTTTCTTTATTGTGTTATATATATATATATATATATATATATATATATATATATATATATATATATATATATATATATATATATATATATATATATATATATATATGTCATGTTACGTCTTTAAAGGCTAGATAACTGAAGAGACTTATACGGCTTCTGTTAAAAAGGCATTTTATTTCGTTAGATGGAGTATTGCAAACATTATGCGTGGGATATTTACATCAGGTTTCCCCCTTTACAGGGATTGTTTGGCTTGGCCCAGCTTTATCTAGCCATTGAAAATATGAGAAAGACACGCAATTTTGCCTGTACTGAGTTTTTAAAGTGAGATTCTGAGAGGGCGTGGTTGCAAGTATCTTCTTATCTGAATGAAACGTCATTCAATTTATAAAATTTAGAGGTTTTGATTCGCTAAAAGTATCTCGCCACTCTGACGGTGGGAACTTTCTGGGACTATCTTCATTTGACGAATTATTACCCATTAACTTCAGAAAATATCTTTTATCTGGCCTTATCTGGTTCATCTTGACTTTTTATGGCTCTTTGTGAGAGACCGACTTCTACATCTTAAACTTGATAAGAAACATATGTTTTAAGCTTACCAGTTAATATAGAATGACTCGTATGAGAAATTCTATATTACATCCCCCCTCCGAAAAAATTTCATTTACTATTAAATTTAGAATCTAGGGTAAAATTATGGTTAATTACTTGCAACCCCTTCCATCAGAATTTTCAATAAAATTATAAGAAAACACACATTAAATTATCAAATAAAAATCTTCAAGCAAAACAAAAATAACAAATGTAAAGTAAAAGCTGTGTACAAGAAAACATGCATAGCTATTAAGTATAACATTATGCAATGTTTACATCAAATTATCTTCTATAGGTAATGTATCAAAATTTACGCACACATAAACATATAGCAAAAACATAAACAAAAAGATTTAGAGTCTCTAATCTTATTAAATATTTTTTTCTTCGAAAAATTCTTTTTAATAACACCACAAAATGCTGTAAGTGAAGATTCTTTTTGCTTTTTAAGTTAATATAAAGAAAACAAATTAGAAATAATAAACTTAAAAACACATACACAGAATTTCATTATTCACATATATTTCTAAAGTGAATGAAAGAAATAAGAAAAGGACACAAATGTGTCGTTACTCTAGAATTTAATATTCTAGTATCGTTAAGGGCTTGTTACTGGATACAAAGTTGTAGTCCCCAAAAGAAGGAGAACAATCTTGTATCTCAGCAATATTGATACGGAAGATCCTATCTCAAAATACACAACAATGAAAAATATTATTTGTTTTTGGCTAGATCATATGAGAAATTTCATCCCATATTTATTTTGGATTAGGGTAAACACAAAATTTTTGAGGGGTCAGATCTTCCGTGAAAAAGGGATAACATGTTCAAATGAACCATGTCCATGACAATTTCATATCCTTAAATTTGTATAATGCAAAACAAATCATATATTTGTTTTTCACTTTAATATTTACATTTTCTATTTAATAAATTTTATTCATGATTAAGCTTTAATTTCTCTGGTTCGTAATATTTTCTTAGTTTAGAAACATGTACAATTTCTGTTTTTTCTTTAGTATGACTATTCTTCTTATTTATTTCGTAATTTACACCAGACTTTTTTTGAATGATGCTATAAGGACCACTAAAAGTTGGAGAGAGTTTTCTAGTGTTAGGATATTTAAACTCTTCATACATGACTGTGTCACCTGGTGAAAAGTTTATATCTACAAATCTAGAATCGTAATAAACTTTATTTTTCTCGTGGTATCTTTTTGTGTTTTCTATAGCTATTTTCCTAGCTTCTTCAAGTGGAGGATAAATATCCTCTTTTAAAGGATTTTCATATGGAACTATGCCATTTAATAAATATGCCGGCGGGAATTCCGTAACTGAGTGAGGAGTTAAGTTATATTCCTGAACCACTTCCTTTAATAATTTAGGCCACGGTATCCTGGAAGAATTTTCATTAATTTTGCATTTTAAACGCGTGATTATTGTTTGTCCTAATCTCTCTACTTTGCCATTAGTTTCAGGCCTATGGGCTGTAGTTAAAAGTTGTTTAACTTTATGATGCTTAAGAAATTTTTTGAAATGCGAAGATGTAAAAGCTGCATTTCTATCACTTAAGAGTTTTGCAGGTATTTGATTTTGAAAGATTTGATGGAGAAAAGTGGTATAAGTCTCTGTTGTAATAGATTTTGAAGCGAATGCCCATATATATCTTGTCATATGATCAATAATTAAGGTCAAATATTTCTTTGTTGAATTATAATGATTAAGACCACCAACACTATCAATTGCAAGCAAATCAAATGGTTTATCAACAGGAGGCATTGATTGTAAAAGCCCAAATCTTTTTTGTCGGGGCTTCTTATTTAATTGACATGTGTGACAATGTTTAATAAATTTAGTGATATCAGAAGTAATGTTTCGCCAATAATATACCGGAGTTAATAAATTAATCGTTTTTTGAATACCTGGATGTCCAAATTTTTCATGAGCAATTTTGAGTAATTTTAACCGTAATGAAAAAGGTACTACAATTTTAGTAAATCCTTTTTTACGAAGGCATAATACATCATTTATTTCTACAAATTTTCCAGTTAAATTGTCACATTTTTGAGCCTCTATTATTTCATTTAATTGCAAAAGATGTGATACTTGACCTCCATCATTGTTTACATTTACATTTGAATCTGGTATTTCTCTCGAAAGCATATCTGCTTCTATATTTGTACTACCTTTTGTATATTTTACAACGTAATCATACATACTAAGGTGTAAGGACCAGCGAAATAATCTCCCTTTAAGATTTTTAACATTTTTAAGCCAAAGAAGGGCTGCATGGTCTGTATGTATTGTAAATTTCTTTCCAAAAAGGTAGTGATGAAATTTATTTAAGGAGTCCACAACAGCGAGACATTCCAGCTCAGTGATGAAATAGTTCTTTTCATAATCTTTTAATGAGCGGGAGTGGAACGCTGCGGGATACAGAACACCAGATTCATCACATTATTTAAATACAGCACCAATACCATTTGTACTGGCATCAACCAAAATATGACAATCATGAGAAGGATTAAATATTTATAATATTGGTTTACTAGTTAAAGCTGATTTAAGAGATTCAAAAGATTTCTGACATTCATCTGTCCATATCCATTTATTATCCTTTTTTAACAAATTATTTAGTGGAGCTCGAATAGCTGCATATTTATCTATAAATTTATTATAAACATTAATGGATCCTAGAAATCTTTGCAAGGTTTTTACATTTGTGGGAGGTTTTAATTTTTTAATTACTTCAATATTACTATTATTTGGTGTAACAGTGCCGTTTGTTATTTCATACCCCAAAAAGTCAATTTTTTGTTTTAGAAAGGAACATTTAGAAAATTTTAATTTAATATTTTCTTGTCTACATATATCAAAAATTTGTTTAATATGATCTAAATGTTCAGAATAGCTGTTTGAAAAAATAATTATATCGTCAAAATAATTTGCAGCGAATTTAATTTTATGTTTAATAAGGATTCTACGAATAGTTCTTTGAAAAATGCTTGGGGCGTTTTTCCAACCAAAAGGTAAACGTAACCATTCATATAACCCATTGTGTGTTGCAAATGCTAGTTTTTCTGTGTCTTCTGGGTGGATTTGTAAATGCCAATAACCACTAATGAGGTCTATAGAAGAATAATAAGAACTTTGAGCTAATTTATCAATTAGAGATTCCATGAGAGGTAACGGCTCAGCGTCCGACTTCGTCACCTGATTCAATTTTCTAAAATCTACACATAAACGCGTTTTTTTATTTTCCTCCTTTTTAAATACTAATGTTACTGGCGCAGAATATGGAGAAGAACTTTCTTTTATTATATTATGTTTTAATAACTCCTGAATTTGGTTATCGATTTCTTCCTGTTGTTTCGGAGATGTCTTATATGGCCTTAAAGAGATCGGTAAATCCGAAGTCAACCTCACCCGTTGTGGTTCTATTCTAACTTTGCCTACATCATATTTATTCTTAGCAAATATATCCTCATATTCCCTTAGATTTCTGAGTAAATCAGAATTTTTCACATTTTCTATCGATTCCGTTTTTTCGTGGATGACGTTCTGATAAATTTCGTTTCCATTACCAGAATTTATCTCAGAAACATTCGAAATCTTTAGATCTTTTTTAACTTTTTCTTTTATCTTTTCCGTACAACGACTATTTTCGTTTACGTTATTTGTCACATTTATTTCTGAAATTGTTTGTTTAATGTTCCCTTTCACAGTTTCATTCTCTTTTTGTTTACTGTTACTAACACTTGTTTGCATTGGATTTTCAGTTATTATTTGTAAAGTCAAGTCGCGATTTTCCAGAGGTGAGAAAGTGATCAGTTTTCTGTTTCTCTGGGTAACAATTTGCTTTACACAATTTATAACGATGTGAAAATTACATAAAGATTGTACCCCTAATATGGCATAGTTTAGATCGTTGTTTAGTACTAGAAACTCAGTCGATCTAACCATATTACCAATTTTTAAATTAAGAGTACACTTTTTTGCAAGCGTTAATTTTCCTTTTGTTTGGATAACATTTATCCCTTTACAACTTATAACGGGAACATTCAATTTCAATACAATATGCTCGGGTATCAAATTTATTGTTGATCCCGTATCCAAGTTTAGCATTAATTTTTGCATGCAACTCGAGTTATCTTTTTTCTCTTTTTTATCCTTTTGTACGGATTGTTCACTTTCTATGTATCCTGACACAAGTAATTGATACTTATTGGTCTTTGATTTTCCAGCTTTATTTTTACTCATAGCCGGATTATTTGAACAGAATTGCCCCCAGTGATATGCTTTTCGTATGCCTATTTTTTCGCAAAATTTACACGGTCTGGGCGGCAAATCTCGCATCTCATGTGTCGCCTGATTTTCCTCATTTTTATAATCACTTAATTGATGTTTAACTACCTTTTGCTTTAGTAATTTAGGAGTATTGTAACGTACGTCATTAATATGTATTTTATTTTTTTCTCTATCTATGCACATTTGGTCATATGTTCTTAGTTTATTTTTAAACTCATTTAAATTAGTTGACCCATATAATATAGTTTTATTTTCTACTGTATCGGGTATGCCATTAATGCAATATTTCATTAAGGATTGTTCATCCACATTATTTTGAATTGCAATTTCTTTTAATTTTAAAAAATATTCTTGCACTGATTCATGAGTAAGTTTTTTCCTTTTTCTTAAAATTTCATGAATTTCGGCTGAGTTATATGGAACAAGAAATTCCTCGATTAATAATTCTTTCAATTGAGCAAACGAATTAATATTAGGATGGTTACGAAGAAATATCAATGCATTTTCGCGTAAACACCTTTTTGCATATACAAATTTGTGTAAAGGAGATAAATTAAAAAATTTAGCCTGATCTTCAAATACTTCAAACCACCAATTAACATTTTCGTGTTTTTTGCCTTTAAAAGGGGAACAACTGTTTCAAAATCTGAAAAATCTATCCTAAGTTCAATATTTACATTTTGCGTTACATTTGAAATATTTTTTTCCACATTGGCACAAATTTCAGTATTATTAATATTATTAGAAGTTTGTATACTTTTAGAATTAACCGAATTCGGTTCCCTATATATTCCACAATTACTTTTAATATTTTCATGATTATCATTGATATTACACTCATTAATTTTTTCTTCTTTCTCATTTTCATATGTAAACTTTTTCAAAAATTTTGTGAACAATAATACAAGTAATAATAATGATAAAATAAATAATGCAAACAATAAGAGAATATTAACATAATATACCTCAATATTTTGAACCATTTTAGCTCATTATGTTTTAGAATTTTCATTTCTTACAATTTATCACATTTTTTCTTCTTTTAAAATTAACTTTAATGAAGAGCATAATTTAACGAACTACTTATAATATTCAATTAAGTAATAAGAAACAATTGAACTTCCTTTTAAAACTAAATAAAATTCTTATTTTTAGAAACTAAATGAAAATTCTTATAGAAATTGAATATTTTTCATAAAAATAACTTACCCATTTAGAAGAATAGCGTGTTTAGTTGTCATATTGCAAATTTATACTTATATATTAAAAGGTTTGACTTAAACATTTTACATGAAGACACGCGGAATATATTTACTACTTCCAGAGTTTTGAAGATAATGTTTATATTTGATTCTGAGCATTTGTAAGTCCAGATCCTCCATCCAGATGATTTCCATGATTTCGATGCAAGTGTTCTTTTAGATGTCGACACCTAGGTGAAGAACGTCACTTTGAACTGTAAAAAGATGTAATATGATTCTTCTCTTGGGGGGCTGGGGATTCTTCGGAGTTGAAATTCTCCATATGGCTTTTGATGATTCTTTGACTAATCCAGATGCGGTGGTGAACTTTAGCATGAATATTTATTGTGACAGAATCTTTTTCGATGGTTGTATTTCGACTTTCGCAGGCGATAAAGTTCCTTTTTTTTTTTTTTGTTGATTTGACGATCCACTTGCATATTTTTTATTTACTTCTTTTGCGGTGGGAACTATACGGAATTCAGCTTTCTTCATCCCATGCATCGGAACTTGTTGACATATTTGTTGTTTCTTTTCATCTTCTTCTTCGGAAGGTAAAACACATTCATTCTCTTAATCTTTTTTTTGAAGAGAAACGATGGATATGTTCTTTGCTGTTTATATCTGGGGCCATTATTACCAAACAAATTACTTGAACTGCCGGCTTGTCATGTTACGTCTTTAAAGGCTAGATAACTGAAGAGACTTATACGGCTTCTGTTAAAAAGGCATTTTATTTCGTTAGATGGAGTATTGCAAACATTATGCGTGGGATATTTACATCAGGTTTCCCCCTTTACAGGGATTGTTTGGCTTGGCCCAGCTTTATCTAGCCATTGAAAATATGAGAAAGACACGCAATTTTGCCTGTCCTGAGTTTTTAAAGTGAGATTCTGAGAGGGCGTGGTTGCAAGTATCTTCTTATCTGAATGAAACGTCATTCAATTTATAAAATTTAGAGGTTTTGATTCGCTAAAAGTATCTCGCCACTCTGACGGTGGGAACTTTCTGGGACTATCTTCATTTGACGAATTATTACCCATTAACTTCAGAAAATATCTTTTATCTGGCCTTATCTGGTTCATCTTGACTTTTTATGGCTCTTTGTGAGAGACCGACTTCTACATCTTAAACTTGATAAGAAACATATGTTTTAAGCTTACCAGTTAATATAGAATGACTCGTATGAGAAATTCTATATTACATATATATATATATATATATATATATATATATATATATATATATATATATATATATATATATATATATAACTATATATATAACTATATATATATATATATATATATATATATATATATATATATATATATATATATATATATATATATATATATATATATATATATATATAACTATATATATAACTATATATATATATATATATATATATATATATATATATATATATATATATATATATATATATATATATATATATATATAACTATATATATATATATATATATATATATATATATATATATAACTATATATATATATATATATAACTATATATATATATATATATATATAACTATATATATATATATATATATATATAACTATATATATATATATATATATATAACTATATATATATATATATATATATAACTATATATATATATATATATATATATATATAACTATATATATATATATATATATATATATAACTATATATATATATATATATAACTATATATATATATATATATATATATATATATATATATAACTATATATATATATATATATATATATATATATATATATATATATATATATATATATATATATATATATATATATATATATATATATATATTATATCCGATAATGACAGCGATGAACATTATTTGATTGAAAGTGACAGTAAGTTAAACTACCGGTTACATTTTACAGGGTTCGTAGCTGTCCCAATCCTACTGGTGAGAAATATTTTGTCCTGATTTTTAGCTTTTTGTATTGAATTTTCTACAAATAAAAATTTAAAAATCACAAAATTTGTTAGTTCAAATGTGGCACTCATCAACTAATTATATCCATGGCTCAAGCAAATAGCCTTACCCGCAGGTTTCATTATTTTAAACTATATAAAAATTCAGATATTTTATTTTAAAAAAACATTTTTTAAATTAGAAAATTATATCATTAAAAAATTATTCGTTAATTGTTATCTCGTTAATTAGATTTTCTATCCGAATGAATGTTAGTAGGTTCCATAGAAGTATTAGCTCCTTATTTACAGCTTGGAAAGTGGTAGCATTGTCATTATAGATGGTATGTGGTAATCCTCTATGACCCACAAATTTCTACAATGCTAACAGAAACTTATCTGTCTAAAGATGTGATACAAGTTCGAGATGTAAGGCTCTGTCATTGCACAGGTAAACAGTGCTATGTAAACTGAATCTGAAGGATTCAAAGTGTGAATATATGCAGGGCCGGCAAAATCTATTCCTGTGGTGAAAAATGGTGTAACTGGATTAATTATATCTGCTGGTAGAGGAGCTTCAATTTGAGTGCAGCAATTGCACATGACATCTTGCATCGTAAGCATTTATGAATCAGTTGTTTAATGTCCTGTCGGCCTCTTAGAATCCAAAAATTTGAAAGTAGCTCTGAAAGCACTATTCTGACACTTTGATGCATTTTGATATGTGTTTGATGTATTAGCAGACTTGTGAAATGATGAGATCCGTGCAGCAGAATTGGATGTTTTTGGGACTCTGATAAACTTGAAAAGTGTATTTACCTCTAATACGTATAATTTTTATTTTCAAATAGAGGATTGAATTCTGTAATGTTTGAATTCTTTGGTAGTGGCTTGGATGTTGATAAAACCTCATGTTCTAATGGAAATGACTCTTTCTGAACCATTTGTATCCGATAATTTCTCTCATATACTTCTGCAGTGTCAAGTTCTCCGACTTTTTAAAAACAAACTTTACAAAATGACTTTACAAAATTTAAAATTGAAACTGAATTATGTTACACAAATATTTTATATTTTTATTAATATGCTTAATTTGTAATCTCTTCCATTACATGGTTGCTTCTATACTATTTTTTGCAATCTCTTATTAATTGTTTGAAATCTGTTTTGTTCCATGCTTTCTTCTGTACATAACATTCTGATATAATTAATTATTAGTCATAAAAATTTTATTTTCAGAAAAAGAGGATGATTCTGACATGTCAGAAGAATCTGTATCAGAAGAAGAAGGTAACATTAATTAAAAAGAAAAGTTAATGGGCCATTTTATTTCTGTGTCTTTATTATTTGCACAGTTCATATTTTTCCTGATACAAAATGTTATGCCTTTATTTGTCCTGATTTTTAGTGTTTTATACTGGTATTCCTCATATTTTTTGGTTGTCGTTCAGATCTTACAATTTCGATGAATGCATGATTTTAAAAGAATCATCTTATTTTCACTAAAAAAGAATTAAGGAAAACTAGACTACTGAAAACTAGGGAAAACTAGCGGTTCTGAGAGTGAAGTCTGAAACGTTTTCCAGATAAAACTGAGTCAGCATAATATGGAATTTCTTCTTTATCTTCTCCTCAGCTGAATGAATTATTGCTCAATCAGTATTGGTGCAAAAATTTTCTTAACTAACCACACCCTTTTTTTCAGAGTAGTTATATTTCTTTAGTTATATACCTTTTTCACAGGTCAGTAGCAGGCACCTGACCCTAAGTTCATGTACAGCAGGTGTCTCACACTTAGGCTATTGAAGAAGAGAAATTTTTTTTAAAGAAATAAAATCTTTCTTCCACATTTCTTCCTTTTTTTCAATAATAGAGTTTAACCATGTTATGCAGAACTCCTAAATATGCCTAACATAAAAGATAAATACTGCTGTGAGTATTCTGATGCAACTACTATTCTAGAAAATATTGTAAGATGTATGTTTTGGTGTGAAATATGTTTATTTAAGGTATATAATCTGCATTTTTTATAAATGAGCTATTATTTTGTTCTAAAAATGATGTGATTGTTGGAATTTTTTTAGAATACTTAAAATTGGGTATTATTTTGGTTTCTTTTACTGTTAAAAATGTAAAGAAAACATGGAAAAAATATAATAAAGATTTACAAAAAGAGAAGAAAATTTTTTTTAAAAATTTTTATTATTAAAAAGAAGAAGAAAAAGAGAAAAATAAAATAATGAAAAAATATAATCTAATCATCAGCTCCCTCGATTATATCCTAAAAAATGTCATATCTAATATTGTATTCATATAGCCAAAGCAAAGTATATATGTATATAATTGAAAAGAAAAGAAGCTAAGTTAACCATTTTCCGCCTGAGTAGTGGGAATTCGTTTCCTCAATGCCTTTAACTTTGCATAATTTTTATTTAAAATAAAAGTTTGTATTCACTTATGGTTTTCATTATCATAAAATATGATATAATAAAGTCGTATTGCACTCTTTTTTCAGATTGCTGTCAATGCTTTTAACGTTTATTGTTTTATCTTTTTTAAATTTTATTTAATATTGAACAATTAATAATTCTTAAAAATTGCAAACATCTAAAAGTTCGAATTTAAAGATTGTCCACTTATTACTCCTCGTTCACACTTATAGTCATTTTTAAGCCTTTCAGTCATCGTATGGAAATGAAACTCAGCATTTATGCTATCAAATTTAGTTCTTTTTAATTTGGTGATCTTTGTACCCAGATTACGATGTATTCAGTTTTTCCAACTGTTATGATTTATTCATAATTATTACGATTTCATGACCAAAATTGGATTTGTTTGGTTGAGTTACAAAAACTACAATTTTTGAGATTTATCGTATTGTGTTGAAAAGTCTTTTTCTGCATTAGCTACCAATTGTTATAAAATTTTGTTCTTTGGAGTAAACATTAAAAAAAAGTAAGACTTATTGGTTACTTTTTTATTTGATAGTAATTTCATGCATAATATTATTAATATTAGGTATATACCTATATAGAATTAAGTAGTAAAGACACCGTAAAACGGCACTAATTAGAATTTTGTTTACAATCTATGTATTTTTGTACTTCTGATAGCTCGTTTAGAAGATGGCCTTTGCTTTACCTTTTTTTATCTCCTGTTTATTTTTGTGTAAATTTTTAATTTAGTTTGTGGTTCATGTATGATTTAGTTTTAAAGTACTTTTTTTGCACGTAAATAACTATAAATTATCAGTTTTTTTCACTTATTTCTATCTATAATTATATTCAGAAATCTATTTCCTACGTCCAGAAAAGTCGGGTTCCAAGTTTTATCACCATACGTAAGCATTCGTGAAATCAAAGAGTTTTTTAAAATCATTTCTGATCAACTTCTTTACTTTTTTTTAATTTTAATACATTGAGTGTTGCATTCGTCTTTTCTCTATGTTGCAGAGAATTAAAACAATATGTCGCATGAAACAAAATTTTAAAATTAGCATATGACGTTTTTTTGCCCTTCATTTCTCCTTCTTAAAAATAATCTAGTCTGTATGGTTCATTGTATAATTATTAATTTATTGTGTAATTATTAATTCATTATGTAATTTATAATTTTTATAAAATTATTTTTGAAATCTTTGAATAATTTTTATCGAGTTAAATTTCTTTACTTTTTACTAATTTATCCCTTTTTATACGAGAATAAGAGGAGAATAAGAAATCTTTTCTCCCTAAAAATCCCTTTGCGCCTCCAAAAAATTCCGCATGTTTCACTGTCCGACTAAAGAAAGAATTAATCAACAATGTCGCTCAAAAGCAAGCTTAATCGATTTTCCATTTGAGACCCTTTATGGTCTTTGGCATCATGGAGATTTGGCGAGTAATGATCTACATGAGCAGGTGTGCTTTTTCAATAGAGATCCTCCGCCTACTCCATTAATCGTTCAGGTAGGGGAGTAACTTTTTGTAGAGACCTATAAGACACCAGTATGGTTGTATGTATTGCACCATTAAAATGTCATGATATTATTCTGATTTTTTTTTTTTGTAAAGTGTTGTTCCATTTTTTTTTATTTTAAACCATTACAAAGCCTGTTTGTTGAATTATTTGGTAAACAAATAATTTGTATATATTTTTTCTAGATATTTTATTAGAAAAGAAAATTAGTTACAGGAAAATATTTAGTTTAATTTTTAAATTCTTAATTTTCATATTTAATTCAGTAATGCTAAAAGCTTTGAGTTTTTGGCCAAATTTGTACTGAAAAAGCCACTATGCACCACTTTCCTAATAATAACATGAAGAAACCTTTTCCTTTGAATCAGAGGGTTAAATTTTTTATCTGATTAAATTAAAGAAGTAAAAAATAAATCCTGATTCTTATAATTGAAAATATATTTACTTGGCACAATTTTTATAGCTTTTAAATCAGTTCAAAATTTATAAGCCATTAATAGGGCTTACAAAAATGAATAATTTATTTCACAAAATATCTTGGATAACACAAAATTATCCCATTTTTAAAAGACATGCAATTTTTGTTATTATTAATATTGATTCCAGTTTTTATTTTTAAAAATTAATATAAGAAATGGACAAAATAATGGAAACACTTCGATACTAACACATTTTTTGTTATTTCTCAAAAATTACATAGAAAATCCGTTTGTAAATTTAAAAGTGGAGTTTAGATTATTCATACATATCATTGAAGCTTAAGGCTTTTTGAGGTTTGAGGAACCGTCAACAAAAAACGAACGAAAAAAAATCTTTTTGAAAACCTTATGTCACAAAATATAGTAATAATTTTGCAAATTACGACTTTTTTTTGTTTATAATATGCAATAATTGCTCAAAATTTATTTAAGTATTTATGAGGATGTAGACACTTTTATAAAAAACAAAATATTTTTTTATCATAATTTAAAAAAACATTCAATGAAGTTGAACAAAACTTTTGGATTTTAAAATTGATCCCAAAATTATTGCTTTAAGAATTTGGGAAAAAATGGAATTAAGTTTGGGAGATTTTTCATTGCCTTAAATAGTGTAATTTTGAATGATAAAACAAAAAACTTAATAAAATTGGCTTCACAGTCGCTGAAAAATAAGTATTTACAAATAATCAAGAAAGGATAGGATATACTTTGTGCTATGTAAACTAAAGAAAAAAAAACTTGGATAAAGCACAAGTGAAAGTATAGAAATAGGCGCTCTATAGTTTTAGTTCCATTCTTAGTGTCTTAAAAACTAATGTTATTTTCCATCATCAAATACATTCCTCAGCATCAAACACCAATTTACTTAATGTTTAGGCGCAGAGGAAAGTTTTTGCTTTAGAACCGAAACTATAGTATGTCCATTTCAGTAGTTTCATTTGTGCTTTATTCAAACTTTTTCTCCCTATTGCTTTAATTTACAAAAAAAAATTTTTTATTGCCTTTATTAAAAAAATATCGATTCTGACTAAGATTTATACTTAACTTCAATTTTTATAATTTTTTCATGGTAAATGAATTGGTAGTTTTTAGAAACTTTTATTAATATGTTATACATTTTGAAAGTCAAAAATAAAATTGTTATTATTACTTAATATTTTTTTATTTTTTTGAATTTTTAGTTGTGTTAAAAGTGTTTTTGAAAAAATAAAATTTTACTTAAAACCTTTTGTCACATTGAAGTTGTACATTGATGTGAATGTACTCTCATTAAAAAAAATGTTGTTTTTTCTAGATTTTGCTGAACAAATTGGAGATGAAATACATTCTGATTGGCTAACAAAAGGCAAAAATATGCATCTACAATTCGATAATATTGTATCCAAAAATTATGGCGATGAACATTATTTGATTGAAAGTGATGGTAAGTTAAACTACCGGTTACATTTTACAGGGTTCGTAGCTGTCTCAATCCTGCTGGTGAAAAATATTTAATCCTGATTTTTAGCTTTTTGTATTGAATTTTCTACAAATAAAAATGTAAAAATCAAAAAATTTATTAGTTTAAATGTGGCAACCATCAACTAATTATGTCCATGGCTCAAGCAAATAGCCTTACCCGCTTTAACTGTAAATGATCCTCTGAATTTCTCTTTTTAAACTTTAAAGGTCGTTTCAACAAAGTCCTCTTTTTAGCTGCAAGTTATATATACCTCTCTCTCTCTGTATATATATATATATATATATATATATATATATATATATACATATATATGTTTCAAAATGTAGAGAAAACATGGAACTGAATAATGTCACACAAATATTTTATATTTTTATTATTGTGCATCGATTGTAATCTCTTTTATTACATGGTTGCTTCTATACTATTTTTTGTAATCTCTTATTGATTGTTTAAAATCTGTTTTATTCCATGCTTAATTCTATACTATATTGTATTCTGAAGGAATTGTTAAAATTCTAGCATTTTGAATTAAACATAATTATTAGCCATAAAAATTTTGTTTTCAGAAGAAGAAGATGATTTTGACATGCCAGAAGAATCTTTATCAGAAGATTCTTTATCAGAAGAATCTTTATTAGAAGAATCTTTATCAGAAGAATCTTCATCAGAAGAAGAAGGTAACATTAATTAAAAGAAAAGTTAATGGGTCATTTTATTTCTGTGTCTTTATTATTTGCAGGGTTCATAGTTTACCTGATGCAAAATGTTATGCCCAACAAATTTAACTGTTTCACATAAAATCTTATTTTAAAAGTGATAATGATGAAATAAATAATAAATATCAAACATGATTCCTTCTTGATAATATTTTTGATTAAAAATATTTTGTCCTAATTTTTAGCTTTTTGTACTAAATTTCATAAAAATAAATACATTTAAAAATAATTGATGTAAAGAATAAAAAAAAGATTTGATTTTCAATCCAACATTCAGTTTATTTGAATTAATAATGCTAATAAAAATCACAGAATTTTGTACTTAAAACTTGGTGACTATTTACTAATTATATTTTTGGTATAAACAACTAGCCTAGCCTAACCTACAGAATTCATTATTTCAATCTATATAAGAATTTAGAAATTTTGAGAAAAAGTAACTTATTAATTATAACTTATTAAGAAAATTAACTTAACTCACCAGAGTTATGATTATTTAGACTAATTCTCCATTCTCGCTACTGATATCGCAACATCCTCCCCACCCTGGTCATCCTTGAGGATTGACCAGTTGTGTAGGTCAAGTTATAGTCTTTCCACCTGCTTATAACACGCATGTTCAAATTTCCCCATCAGGTCCTTTAATTTGATTGGTAAGCCAGGCTTTCTTCCACATGTGTCTGGGTCTGACATATTCTTGTAGTAGCACAAGATCTCTTCTGAGGATGTTGAAGAAGTTATGAATATTGTGAACTTGATGATAAGAGTGCAGTTGCAGCAGATATTCTTTGGACCATCTTTTCCAAAATATATCCCACCCGTCTTGTTGTTTGTAAAGTTTCATAAGTCTTGGATTGTTATTCAGATTTGTGGGTATAGTTATTAAAATTTTCTACCTGTTAGGAGATGTGCCGGTGTCAAGGCTTCTGTGTTGTCTTCATCTCTTTTTTCATATACTAGGGGTCTGCTGTTAAGGGCTCCTTCTATCCTATAAGGACAGTGGATATATTTTCTTTGTCTAATTTTGTGCCATGCCAAGAGATTGCTCTTTAGTAGGTTCCATAGAAGTATTAGCTCCTTATTTACAGCTTGGAAAGTGGTAGCATTGTCATTATAGATGGTATGTGGTAATCCTCTATGACCCACAAATTGCTACAATGCTAACAGAAACTTATCTGTCTAAAGATCTAATACAAGTTCGAGATGTAAGGCTCTGTCATTGCACAGGTAAACAGTGCTATGTAAACTGAATCAGAAGGATTCAAAGTGTGAATATATGCAGGGCCGGCAAAATCTATTCCTGTGGTGAAAAATGGTGTAACTGGATTAATTATATCTGCTGGTAGAGGAGCTTCAATTTGAGTGCAGCAATTGCACATGACATCTTGCATCGTAAGCATTTGTGAATCAGTTGTTTGATGTCCTGTCGGCTTCGTAGAATCCAAAAATTTGAAAGTAGCTTTGAAAGCACTATTCTGACAGTTAGGTGGTGCATTTTGATACATGTTTGACATATTATCAGACTTGTGAAATGATGAGATCCATCCAGCAAATTTGGATGTTTTGGGGACTCTGATAAACTCGAAAAATATAATTTACCACCAATATGAATTAATATATTTTCAAATAGTGGGTTGAATTTTGTAATGTTTGAAATTTTTGGCAGTGGCTTGGATGTTGGTAAAGCTTTATGTTCTAATGGAAATGACTCTTTCTGAACCATCTGTATCCAGTAATTTCTAGCATTGTAAACTTCTGCAGTGTCAAGTTCTCCAACTTTCTTGTCTTAAGATCTACAGTTCGAGATAAAGCTTAGATTCCATGCAGTAGCATGTAGCAGTCTAAAGTAGGAGTTGTAGTTTGCATCTATGATGGGTTGAAAATTAGGATTGGAAATGTTTGAATTTCTTTATTCTTTTTTACCTCCAAATTGTGAGAGCAATCTTTTTTAGAATCTGGCTAGCTTTCTGTGAGTTCTGTCAGCCAATTGGGTCCGTTCCACCAGATGTTGAGATCTTACAGTGTGGATGATGGAACGCCTCTTGATAGTTTGTTCGCTGGATTGTCTTGTTCTGGGCAATGCCACCACTGTGAGGAGTCAGTGTATGAAATGATTTCTGTTACCCTGTTGCACACAAATGTTTTCTATCTGTTGGGATTACCCCAAATTCAACCAAGGCTGACTTCAGAGTCGCTCTATAATGTGGCAATGGATGGCAACAATCCAGTTTCACCGTAAAAATATTTCAGCAGCCTGGTACCAATGACAGCTGCAAAAAGCTCTAAGTGGGGAAGACTAACTTTCTTTATAGGTTCAAGTCAAGTCTATTGCGGCTGCAAACTAAATGGATACTTTATTGATTATTATGAGAAGTAACTATGTACAAAACCGTGCCATAAGCTCTCTCAGATGTAGCTCAAAACACATGAATACTAAAGGAAGCAAGCGGTGAAAATCCTATGAAACGAGGAATTTTTTTTAGAGCAAATGGCATCGAGCTGTGCTGTATGTCACATAGTAGCCAAGTTTGTCGGCAGGATTTCATCCTTGTTGATTCCAAGAAGTCAGGTATCTTGAAAGTGTATCTTTCTAATTATCGTGAATGATGTAAACAGTCCTAAGGGATCGTATAAGCTTGCAACATAGTGGAACAGTGGCGGATCCAGCGGGGGAGGTAGGTAATAGGGGTCAAATACGATTCTCCACTTTATATCATCATGCTGCTTCTTTTTCACTGCATGGTGTGGCAGATAGTACATCGTGTTTTCAGTTTCATCTGCAGATGGGCAAACTTCAACATATCCTTGTTCAATGTAATTCAACATGCATTTTTACTACTGTGTCTTCAAAGATTCATTTGATGTCAGTCTTTTTTTAAGTAATTGAAATCTGTTCTCAACAGTAGATTTGTTTATTGGTATTGTTGAAACTGTAGCTTTTCAAGTTCATGATGCGGCCCCACGATTATCAACTAATTTAAATGGGTCACGAAAGTTCTTCAAAACAGTCAAATCATGTTTAGACATTTCTCTATCCTGGGAAGTTGTGATTCCAATTGTTTCCTTGTCCCAGAAGTAATGTACACTTTCATTGATAGGTTCTTGTTGAGTGAAAGTGTTGGGGTAGTTTACAGTAGCTACATTGAAAACTGTTAAGCATGATCGAGGTCCACTCAGAATCCACCCAAAATATGATAGAACCAATGCAAGTGATTCTAACAGCATAACTGGAGCTTCTGTGTTCAGTACTTGCCAGTATAAAACAGCACCATTCAAAACTTGTATAGGTAGATTTTGTGAGTTATTGTAAAGGTCAGCTAGTTTCATTCTTTTCTGGAATGCGAACTGTGAAACAACAGTTGGAGCAGATGGATGTGACGCATATTCATTGGAACTTTCAAATGCTTCAATATTAACTGAAGACTCATTCCAAATTCTCGATGGTAGAAACTTTACTTTTTGTCTCACGTAGGAAACATTTGTTATAGATTGAAATCCATGCACTTCCAATGGTTTTGTAGAAATAACTGTTAATTTCAAACTATCAACAAGATCATTATGAATGAAACTAGACTGGCTACCTCCATTCAGGACAACAGGTCAATCTTGTATCACCAGTCGGGCTCGATATGAAAACTCTTACAGTTTGCAAATGCACAGTGTTGGGTGTAGCAATATCGATCTTGTGAGTAGACGTAGTACCTGGGTGATCAACACTGTTCTTACAAATTGAAACATGTTGCTTTTTCTTGCATTTCACACAACAAGCTTTTTCCTTACGAGCACAGCTCTGTTTTGTGTGCCCGCATCCAGTGCACAAAAAAGTCTATTCGTAGCTTTTAATTTCTGTATTCGTGTGTCTATGTCTGTAACAGAGTTGCACTGTTGAAGCTAATATCCTAAAGTTTCGCAGAAGGGTGAAGGTTTCTTAATTTTAGTAATTGGCTTGCAATTTACATTGAAGTTTTCTAAGATGGATTTTAAGACATAAAACCTTTAATCTTGCTTGTTGTAAGGGCCATCTTTACTTCTTCGACAAGAAAATTTATTAGTTGTGTGAATGAATAACCCATCGGCTACAAATATCGTCAGGGAATGCAAATAAAATTTTAGGAGATAAAACTCTACCGTTTGCGTCAATATCTTTGCCCGAAGCACATAGAGCCTGTACCCTTCTGTTGCATTCAATATAAACTTCATTCAGTGATGTCGACGATGGATTGCGGATTGGTGTTACATTTTCTAAAAAAATCCAAGTGAGATTGAATAATTCTATTTTTGTCACCATATTTGTCAATGAGTAGATTCTTAGTGGTTTCATAGGTATCTGCAATAATAATTATGCCATCAACCAATCGTTTTGGATTATCAACTACCGACGTTTTAAATTGTTCCCAGAAACATTGCCAACGTTCAATGTCGCCACGAAATGGCTCTAATTTTATTGTCGGCAATTTTACATTTTGCTGTGGTGACATAAAATTGGCATTTTGAATCGGAAAGTTAGTAACATTTGGTGAATCTACACTCTCATTCTTGTTTTGATCATCTCTCATAGCAGGATTTGCATCAAAAATGGCGCGCATATATATATATGTTCAAAAATGTAGAGAAAACATGGAACTGAATAATGTTACACAAATATTTTATATTTTTTATTATTATGCATCAATTGTAATCTCTTTCATTACATGGTTGCTATATTATTTTTTGTAATCTCTTATTGATTGTTTAAAATCTGTTTTATTCTATGTTTATTTCTATACTATATTTTATTCAGAAAGAATTGTTAAAAATCATGCATTTTGAATTAAACATAATTATTAGCCATAAAAATTTTGTTTTCAGAAGAAGAGGATGATTTTGACTTGCCAGAAGAATGTATATCAAAGCTAAAAGGTAACATTAATTTAAAAGAAAAGTTGATAGTTTACTTCTTTACTTAGTATTTTATTTCTGTGTATTTATTATTTGCAGGGTTCATAGTTTTCCTGATACAAAATGTTATGCCTTTATTTGTCCTGATTTTTAGTGTTTTATACTGGTATTCCTCATATTTTTTTGTTGTTGTTCAGGTCTTACAATTTCGATGAACGGATGATTTTTAAAGAATCTTCTGAATTTTTTTAAAATTATTTTCACTAGAAAAGAAATAAGGAAAACTGGACTACTGAAAACTAGGGAAAACTAGTGGTTCTGAGAATGAAATCTGAAACGTTTTCCAGATAAATCTAAGTCAGCATAATATGGAATTGCTTCTATATCTTCTCCTCAGCTGAATGAATCATTGCTGAATCAGTATTGGAACAAAAATTTTCTTAATTAACCACGCCCTTTTTTTCAGAGTAATTATATTTTTTTGTTAAATGCCTTTTTCATAGGTCAGTAGCAGGCACCTAACCTTAAGTTCATGTACAGCAAGTGTCTCATGCATAGGCTACTGAAGAAGAGCATTTTTTTTAAGAAATAAAATCTGTCTTCTACATTTCTTTCCTTTTTTCAATATTAGAGTTTAACCATGTTATGCAGATCTCCTAAATATGCGTAACGTAAAAGTTATATACTGCTGTGAGTATTCTGATGCAACTACTATTCTAGAAAATATTGTAAGATGTATGTTATGGTGTGAAATATGTTTAGTTAATTAAACTTTCTAATAGTAACATGAAGAAACCATTTCCTTTGAGACTGAGGGTTAAATATTTTATCTGATTAAATTAAAAAAGTAAAAAATAAATCCCGATTCTTATAATTGAAAATGTATTTACTTGGCACAATTTTTATAGCTTTTAAATTAGTTCAAAATTTAAAAACATTAATAGGGCTTACATACTAATTATAGTTTAAAAAAATATCTTGCATAACACAAAATTTATCCCATTTTTAAAAGACATGAATTTTTTTGTTGTTATTAATATTGATTCCAGTTTTTATTTTTAAAAATTAATATAGGTGTTGAACAAAATAATGGAAACACTTCGATGCTAACACATTTTTTGATATTTCTCAAAAATTACATAGAAAATCCGTTTGTAAATTTAAAAGTGGAGTTTAGATTATTCATACATATCATTGAAGCTTAAGGCTTTTTGAGGTTTGAGGAACCGTCAACAAAAAACGAACGAAAAAAAAATCTTTTTGAATACCTTATGTCAAAAAATATAGTAATAATTTTTCAAATTACGACTTGTTTTGGTTATAATATGCAATAATTGCGCAAAGTTTCATAAACCTAGCTTAAGTATTTATGGGGATGTAGACACTTTTAATAAAAAATGAATTTTTTTTTTTGTCATAACTTAAAAAACATTCAATGAAGTTGAACAAAACTTTTGGATTTTAAAATTGATCCCAAAATTATTGCTTTAAAAATTTGGGAAAAAATAAAATTAAGTTTATGAGTTAAGTTTACTATTGGAATTAAGTTTTTCAATGTCTTAAATAGTGTAGTTTTGAATGATAAGACAAAACACTTTATAAAATTGGGTTCACATTAGCTGAAAAATAAGTATTTGCAAAAAATCAAAAAAGGATAGGATGTACTTTGTGCTGTGTAAACTAAAGAAAAAAAACTTGGATAAAGCACAAGTGAAAGTATAGAAATAGATGCTCTGTAGTTTTAGTTCCATAAACGAGTTTCTTTCTTAGTGTCTAAAAACCTATTGTCATTTTCCATCATCAAATACATTCCTCAGCATCAAGCACTAATTTACTTGGTGTTTAGGCACAGAGGAAAGTTTTTGTTTACAGAACTGAAGCTATTGTATATCCATTTCTGTACTTTCATTTGTGCTTTATTCAAACTTTTTCTCCCTATTGCTTTAATTTACAAATTTTTATTGCCACCATTTAATTGCCTTCATTTAAATGCCTTCATTAATTAATTTTTATTGCCTTCGTTTAAAAAATCTTGATTCCGACTAAGATTTATTCTTAACTTCAATTTTTAGAATTGTTTCATGATAAATGAATTGGTAGTTTTTAGAAGCTTTTATTAATATGTTATACATTTTGTAAGTCAAAAATGAAATTGTTATTGTTGCTTAATATTTCTTGTGTTGTTTTGAATTTTTTCTTATGTTAAATGTGTTTTAGAACAAATAAAATTTCGCTTAAGGCATTTTGTCACATCGAAGTTGTACATTGATGTGAATATACTATCACTAAAAAAAATTATTTTTCCTTCTAGATTTTGCTGTACAAATTGGAAATGAAATACAATCTGATTGGCTAACAGAAGGCAAAAATATGCATCTACAATTCGATAATATTATATCCGATAATGACAGTGATGAAGATTATTCGATTGAAAGTGATGGTAAGTTAAACTACCGGTTACATTTTACAGGGTTCGTAGTTGTCCCAATCCTATTGGTGAAAAATATTTTGTCCTGATTTTTAGCTTTTTGTATTGAATTTTCTACAAATAAAAATGTAAAAATCCTGAAATTTGTTAGTTTAAATTTAGCAACCGTCAACTAATTATTTCAATGACTCATAGACTTTAACAAGACTTTTTCTGACCGAGTCAAGCTTCAGGGAGTTCCTCAAGTCTCAATACTCAGTCCAATGCTTTTCTCTCTATATTTAGCTAGTATAGAGAAATTTTCACCCACTGGTGTAGGAATTGGTTTGTTTGCCCGACGACATTGTTCTCTGGTGCTCTGGTACCAATTTTATTGACATGGAAAGGAACCTTAACTCTGAATTGTCAAACTTTGCTTCGGAATTTAAACTCTGTTTTAGGAATTAAACATCTACATCTATAAACCGGGAGGAAACTGTCTATCTGCCTCCGCAATCCTGACTTCTCATCGCTCTTCAAGAATGAATTAATAGCAATTGAACAAGTCTTTGAAGCTGTTCTTAATGAAAATGACTTCGAGGACCTCTGGATCCTTTCGAACACTTACAGCTCTCTCCGACACCTCCACAACTGGATTGCAATTGGAGATCAAACTAGTATTTCTATCCTTCTCAAGCTCATTTCAAAATTTATTTTCAGTGGATCCCATCTCATGTTGACATATACGGCAATGAGCAGGCAGAGGTACTGGCCAAGGAGGGCTTCAATTTTAATCCTTCCTCTTCAACTCTTACCTTCCTAGAACATCAATCCATAGTTAATTCAGAAATTTCGAAGGGGTGGAAGATTCCTCCGTGCCATCACTGGTATGAGGGCAAAGAGCCAGGTTCTTCATTCACTCTCAATTGTGACAGAGCTTCTAAAACCGCAATTTCCAGATTAGCAAGCAGCCGCACAAAAAGTCTCTCGTTTTTCAAAGGCAGGAGAATCTTCGAGGTCTGCTCCAAATGTCAAACTGAGCCGGCTTCTTCTGAACACAACCTGGACTGTAGAGGACATATACTTATCCCCCTTTCTGGTCTTCGATTTTCTTAGGGTCAACGGTCTGATGTACCTTGTCTGACTTCGTCAGGCATTGGAGGATAAACCACAACAACAACAATGGCTCATACAAATAGCCTTACCCGCAGGTTTCATTATTTTAAACTACATAAAAATTCCAATATTTTATATTAAAAAAAATTAATTATCTATTTTAAATTTTTTAAATCGCAAAAAATTATTCGCTAATTGTTATTTTGTTAATTAGATCTTCTATCCACATGAATTGAGTGTAACTGATTTTCTAATGATTATGTAAAGAATCTTAACTAACTCATTTATTGTGGGACCTGAACATAAACAGTTTTAACTGTAAATGACCCTCTGAATTCCTCTTTTCAAACTTTGACTGGTCTTCCACAGAGCACTTTTTAGCTACAAATTGTCATCTTTTTTCTGGTTGAAAAATGCTGGGAGTCCTGTAGTTATAGTTATTTCTAATTAATTATGTCCATTATTTATTTGAGACTTTGGTTGTTTTATCTTTAAAATATTTAAATAAAATGTTTTAGGAAAACAATAATACCACTTGAAAAATATGTTTCTTCTAATAATGCATTATTATATGTAATAGAACTTTTTGATTCAAGTTTTTTTCGTAACCATTCATAACATTTATAACAGTTCAATTGCATTCTCATTTCAACAAAAAAATTAAATTAAAAAATATATTTTTTCTAATAACAATACATTGAATAAATTATAACAAGGATATGCATTTATAAAAAATTGCTAGCATTAAAAAATGAAAAATGTGTAAGTAGCAAAAAAAGTAAAGAAAAACTTACAGTATTTTTAGGGGCCAATATGGATGGCTCTGAAAAATTGAGACCTCTTGTTATTAGTTCCAAATTCCAAAAGCCACGTTGCTTTGAAAACGGAAACCTTTCCCTGTGGATTACGATGCTAACAAAAAAGCGTGGATAACCGTCACCATTTGGGAGAAAACAATACGGCGTTTAGACAGGCAATTTGTGAAAAAGAAGCCAAAAGTTGTTTTTATAGCAGACAATTGCACAGCCATACCAACATCCCCCAGTTAGCCTCGATTGAGCTTGTTTTCTTGCCTCCCAATGTGACCAGCGTTCTCCAAACATTGGATCAAGGAGTTATTCAAAACCTAAAAGTGAACTATCATAAGCTCCTCCTGAAAGACTTAATCGCTGCCATCGACCAAAAAAAGGAGTTTCGCGTTACTGTCTTGGATACCATTTTCTATGTGTACGAAAGTTGGAACATGGTATCCACCACATGCATAGCAAATTGTTTTCATCATGCTGGTTTTGTGAGTTTTTTTAATATTGTGGATGATGAAACCGAAGAAGAAGACGATATTCCTCTATCTGTTTTGACGGAAGATCTGAAAAATCGTGGCCATGCCATTGAAGGGGAGGCTGAATATGGTTTGATTGATGAGAAAATTGCCACTACTTCTGAAGCTGCAATTTCTGAAATTCTGAGCAATTTCTGAGTTTCGCAAATTGTGGACAGTGAGGACAATGAAAGTGATCTGTAGTTGTAACCCAAGTGGAAGCCTTCAATGCAATAAATGTCATACGAAATTATGTTACAAACCATGAGAGAGCTGAGGTACATTTTGAAAAGTTACAAAATCTAGAAAACATTGTTCGAAAAATGAAACCAAAAATGAGACAGACCTGTATAAATGATTATTTTATATAAAGGTAAGAGATAATGTATGTATGTACACTTTGGGGGAATTTGTAAACAGCTTTATTTTAAATTAAATTTAAAAAAAAAAAATCTAACTTTCTTTAATTCTTTTCTAATTCTGTTAAAATTTATTGACTTAAATATTTAATTTATTAGCTTAAATATTAATATATTTAATTTATTGACTTAAATATTTATTTTTCACTTGTAAGACCATTTTTAAAAATCATAATGTGTACTATTTACATGCTTAGTTACAAACTGCTAATGAATCGGTTAAAAGGTCACCCCGCTTTTAAGGTCACTTTTGCGATGTCCCTTAGGGTGACCTTATATTGAGGTCTGACTGTATATATATAGTCAAACCTCGTTAATTCGACACTCTCGGGACCTCTGAAAATTGACGAATTAAGCGGAGTGACGAATAAACCGGAGTTGTATAGTTTTTCAAAAAATTGGGAAAATACTCATAATTTAACAATTATTAGATACAGCAGCGAAATTTTAATTTCTTATAATAAAAACAACATTAAAGAATTTGCATTAAAACAATTCAATTAAAACTTAGAATCAGTAGAAAGACAAACAGTATGGTTTACATACTTACTTTTATTTATTTAGGAATGAAAAAACCATCAATACGGGTTTGTTTGGTATGGGGATTACTAAGAATAATTCTTTTTTCGACTTTGTACACAGAGTTCAAATCTTCCTCAGTGCCAGATATTGAAGAAAAATATTTTCTTAGAACTTCAATGCATTGCAGAGCTTCATTTTTGGAAGGAGGAACTTCCACTTCATCCTCGCTTTCACTCTCTTCAGATGCTGGAACATGTCTTTCTCGGACTTCGTTCGCGATTTCCGAGACGGTTAGTTCTGGAGATGTCATGAGATTTTGGTCAATTCCAAGGTATGTTTCCTCATCCATCACATCTTTGTTGCTTTCTTTAAGTTGCCTGAGCAATTCAGATAAAGGGACGTCATCATCTTCATCATCATTAACATCTTCTGATGAAATTGGACTTTCAACAAATCCAGCATGCCTGAAGCGGTTTTTGATGGTTTTATCTGTCACATCAGCCCAACTCCTGTGGATGTAATTTATGCCATCTAAGAGATTTAGTTTCCATTCTCTGCCTTCATCAATGACTTTAATCCAGTCTCTTACAAGATGTTTCCGATAGTGTCTCTTGAAGCTGGAAATTATTCCTTGATCAAGGGGCTGTAAAACTGAAGTGGCATTGGGCGGCATGTAAACTAACTCCACTGATTGAAGGTTTCTTACCTCAGTATGAGCTGTGCAATTGTCCACAATAAACGCCACTTTACGATTTGTTGCATGGAATTTTTTGTCAAACTCTTTCAGAGTTTTTTCCCAAACATTGGAGGTCATCCAAGACTTTGAGTTTGTTTAATATGATACACACAAAGACTTCACATTTTTGAAGCACCTTGGTTTTGCACTTTTGCCTATGACCAGAGGCTTAAGTTTTTCGGAACCATCCAGGTTTGCCCCTAGGGTAACTCGTTGTTTGCATTTCTTCCCACCTGAGCAGTTCTTTGATTGAAAAGTCAAAGTCTTGTCAGACACAAGTCGAAAATAGAGACCTGTCTCATCAAGGTTGAATACATCACAAGGGTTATAACACTGGAGAACATCTTTTAAGAGACCGTTTTTCCATTTTCAACTGGACGCATATCAACGACCACTGCTTCTCCGCACATCTTTTTGAAGGAAAGTCCATGTCTCTCTTTGAACCGTTCAAACCAGCCGTTGCTCGCCAAGAACTCCGAAACACCCAGTTCGTTTGCTAATTGCAAAGCTTTCTCTTTCAAGATAAATCCTGAAATTGGAATGTTTTGGGCTCGGACCATTCTAAACCATTTAACAAGGGCATTTTCAACGTCTTCGAAGGTCGAAACATGCATTCTCTTTCTCTTCTCGCCATCCTGAACATGCAAAGAACTTTCAATTTTATCTTTTAAGGACCAAATGGCAATGAACGTTGTGCGAGGGACTCCTTTCCGTTTTGCAAAAGCAGCCTTAGACATTCCAGATTGCTCAAATTCTCTTATTATTTGGAGCTTTTCATCCAATGTCCAAGATTTGTATCCAACTTTACTCGCCATGGCACTGAACCAAGGACTAGAGAGACTCGAGACACCACTGCACCGCTACGCTGTACTAAGTTTTGCAGGAGAGAGAAGAAAAGGCACACATTCCAAGATGCTCGTTTTCTGCCACCTCTTTCCTCCCCCTGCCGTTACCTCCTCGTAAGGTCAGAGATAAGGAGCATTATTGCAACTCTTTCTGCAAGAGGTGGTGGAAGGAGGGGTGAGACAAAAGGGCAGGGGAAAAACGCTTCCAGTGTCCGAATTCCAAGAACCAGTTGCCTAGAGCGAATGGCAAAATTAGCCAAGTGGAAATTTCCGCAAAAGTTGACTAGAGAAAAGCAATTTCCCAGTGAAAACATTCTTTAAAGTGTCATTTTATCCGGAGTTCATAATTTCCCCATGAGGTATTAAACGGAGTTTGTTAACACTGAATCCAATGCAAATCAATCGGGACTTGAAAAAAAGCGTCGAAATAACCGGTGTGACGAATTAAGTGAGTGTCAAATTATCGAGGTCCGACTGTATATATATATATTACTTAATGATGATGTTTGAAACCTAATGGAATAAAGTTTTTTATTGTCTTAAATAGTGTAATTTTGTTAGGGTAAAACTTTGTAATGAAGTCGTTTTCGCTGTCTATAAAGGAAATATTAATAAATAATCCAAAATGAATATGATATACTTTGTGCTATGCAGGCTAAAGCAAAAAAAAAGAAAAAATTAAATGAAGCATAAATAAAAGTAAAGAACTGGATACACTATATTTTTGATTCCATAAACAAGAAACTTCCTCAGTGTCTAATCACCAAATGAATTGGTGTTCAACAGAAAATTGTAAAGAAAGCTCTATTTTTTTAAAAAAAATTTATGAACTGGAATATCTGGATTGCACTTAAGTTATGTTCTGAACTTTAATTTTTAGAATTTTTCCATGGTAAATAAAACCATACACTTCAGAGAACTCTCGTTAATATGTTATAAAATTTAGAGTCAAAAATAAAAAATGAATTTATTATTACTAAATATTTCTTTTGTTGTTTTGAATTTTTAGATACATTAGAAGTGTTTTTGAAGTAATAAGATTAAACTTAAATTCTTTGTTACTTTCAAGCCATATATTGATGCAAATGTACTATGATTTAAAAAGAAACTAATTTTTCCAGATCTTGATGAACAAAGAGAAAATGAAATGCAGTCTGATTTGCTAACAGAGGAGGAAAATATGGATCTACAATCTAAAGATAATGAATCCAGTGATGACAGCATTGCTTCACCTCCTCAACATAATCTAATTGAAAGTAATTGTAAGTTAAATTAATTGTTACATTTTACAATGTTAGTAGTTGCCTTGTTATTCCTGATGAAAAATATTTTGCCTTTCTTTGTCTGATTTTTAGTTTTTTGTCCTGAATTATGTGTGTCTATAGAATATTCCATTTTTATTAACTTAACTAATGATAAAAAAGTGATACTGACAACGAAGTTTAATGCTATAAATTGTTAATAGAGTAATTGCAATGATATAGAAATGATTAAATAATCTATAATAACTATTTGCATTGATATTATTTAAACCAGCTGTGTTAAATACAGTCTTCAAATTGATAAGAAAATTAAAGAAATTTTGAATGGGGAAGAAGCGTTGAGAGCATTTAAGATGTCATTTCAACTCCAGGGGTCTCATAACCTGTGTGGTCCATATGAAAGGATTAAAAGACACCGCTGTGCGAATTATTTCAGGAGAGCAGTATCATTTTCTCTCTTTTTTTTTTACAAGGATATAGGAAAGTGACAAGAGAAAGATTGATTCTTTAGTAGTGAAATAGCTTAACAATATTTTTAGTCATGGATAAGGCAAAAAATAAACCTTTCAAAAATGGCAAAAAGTTGTATTTTTTTCCTTGCAATTTATAGCACAAATAGTTTTTTTCTTTAATTTAGAAAAAGTAGTGTCTAGTTTGAGGAGATAGAAAATAACGTTTCAGGGCCAAAATGACTGTCCCCGTCCGGTTACGGGAGTGTCCGCTTTGTGGAGAATGTACATAATGGTTTATTCCTAGAAGATTACCGGGGAATTAAAAATATGTCCGTTTTGAGAGGCGTCCGTTTTGCAGGATTGTCCTTAACAGGAGGTTCCACTGTGTGTGTATATATATATATATATATATATATATATAGTGGTGGCCAAAAGTGTGAACACTTTTTGAAAGTTTCATGTTTTTCAACTTTGTGTGCTTGTAGAATATATTAATTTTCACTTAAATACAAACGTTTATCTATCAAATTGAAGGTAATTTAATGTAGAATTTAATAATAAATACAGTATTGCAATATCTGTATCGCAAAAAAGTTATGCAACTATAAGTAAGATCTATCTTAGATTTGCATTTTTTTAAAGTGATACTTACACAATCAATACTTAGTAGGATAACCCTTATTTTTTAAGACAGCTTCCCAGAGTCTTTTCATCAAGTGAACGAGTGTTTGGAGTTTATCTTTCGTAATCACATGGTGCCAAGAATCAATTATAGCTTCAATAAGTTGTCTTTTATTGGATGGACGTTTTTTTCGCACAAGAATTTTCAAACGTCGCCACAAATTTTCAATTTGATTGAGATCAGGGCTGTTTCCTGGCCATGGTAATATATCTATCCCTTTATTTTGAAACCATGCTTTGCATACTTTTGCTGTGTGGCAGAGCTGAATCCTGCTGAAAAATAAATGGTACGTTGTTGGAGAAGAGATCCCTGATTGAAGGTATCAATTTTGGTTTCAGGGCAGTTTCGATGTATTTTTTGGCATTCAGGATGCCATCAATCACTTGAATTCGGCCCACACCATTTGCAGACATTCATGCCCAAATCATGACATTTGTTGGATTTTTTGTAGTTGCTTCAATGCACAGGATGAAGCGCTACACCTACTCTACGCCTCACGTATTTTCTACCATTTCTTCCAAAGAGCGATAGTTTACTCTCATCACTCTAGATTACTTGCTTCCATTGATTTTCTGACCATTTAATGTGTTCTTTTGCCAACTTAACTCGTTTTTCGCGTTGCTTTTGATTTAAATATGAATTTTTCCTTGGAATTCTAGCTTGTAGTCCAAATCCTGATAACCTTCTTCTTACTTTTCTTGAAATTACTGCAATACCATCTGCATTCATTTCACATCTAATGGCATCTGATGACATTTTTCTATCTTGAAGGCATAGCCATTTAATTTTTCTATCGGTAGTAGCACTTGTGCATTTTCCCCCCGGCCTGATTTGGCATCCTGAGTACCAAAAAATACATCGAAACTGTCCTGAAACCAAAATTGATACCTTCCATCAGAGATCTCTTCCCCAACAACGCACCATTTATTTTTCAGCAGGATTCAGCTTCATGCCACACAGCAAAAGTATGCAAAGCATGCTTTCAAAATAAAGGCATAGATATATTACCATGGCCAGGAAACAGCCCTGATCTCAATCCAATTGAAAATTCGTGACGACGTTTGAAAATTCTTGTACGAAAAAAACGTCCATCCAATAAAAGACAACTAAGTGAAGCTATAATTGATTCTTGGCACCATATGATTACGAAAGATGAACTCCAAACACTCGTTCACTCGATGAAAAGACGCTGTGAAGCTGTCTTAAAAAATAAGGGTTATCCTACTAAGTATTGATTGTGTAAGTATCACTTTAAAAAAATGCAAATCTAAGATCGATCTGACTATTTGTTGCATAACCTTTTTTGTAATACAGATATTGTAATACTGTATTTATTATTAAATTCTACATTAAATTACCTTCAATTTGATATATAAACGTTTGTATTTAAGTGAAAATTAATATATTCTGCAAGCACACAAAGTTGAAAAACATGAAACTTTCAAAAAGTGTCCACACTTTTGGCCACCACTGTATATGTGTGTGTGTGTGCGTGTATGTATGTTTTATTCTTTTGTATTAAATTTCTGACAAGGATTCTCTGTGCTTATATGTACTAACGAGTCTGCACTATGAGTTATAATACGAGGGTACCAAATTGAGTTCACCACTGCTTGATCTTAGACCGCTGGTGTCAAAAAGACTTTTTTTCATTTATTATGCCATCATTTCTGAAGATAAAATCACATTATCATGAATATGTGATCATGGGGTTACAGATCCAATAAATTCATTCAACACAAAATAGCAATCCATTTAACACACTGTCTGTATTATGTAGTAAACTTTCTTCAATTTTTTTTGTTGTTGCTATGTTTATTTTTAAATATATTTCAGCATTTTTGTTCTTTTGTTGACATTTTACAGCTCTATTTTCTGTTTCTTATTAATTATATAAGAAACTAGAACAATGCTAGTTTGTTTTCTTTTTAAAAATCAACATATTTTTTTCTGGTTTCTTAGATGCACAGGAAAGTATTTTCAATCAAACTACTCAGCCTTTATCACAATACTCTGCAACAGATGATAACGAGAGCAGATCTGAAGAAAAAGAATTACCTGCTAATAAATTAGAACTTTCAGGTATCATTTTTCAGGAACAATTTTTTAGTGCAATAATTATTTCTAGATTTGGTATGTTTAATAGAAAATACTTTTATTTTAAAAGTAAGTGTGTTGAGCCTTTTAGAATAGAATTTTATTCCCCTCATGGCTTTCTAATTTTGTCAAAACTTCTTTCCTCTGTAGTAATAGCTAATGGCATGAATTATGTATTCTTTTGAAAATTCTTATGTATATAAATGCGTGTGTGACAGTTGAGCCGACCTAGTAATAAATGCAAGCTGATGCAGGTTGGAAGTGCTATGCTTTCTTTATTATGGTATATTCATATATTAAGTATCATATGCACAGCTAGATCTGTGTTTTTTTCTTTTTATGTTAAAGATTTTCAGGGAAAAATCTTTCAAGTCATATTTACCACATGTTAATATCTATATATATATATATATATATATATATATATATACATATGTTCAAAATGTAGAGAAAACATAGAAAAAATTTCAGAACAATGAAAAAAGGGGGGGAAAGAAAAATAATAATAAAAATAACAAGAAACTGGAAAAAATGAATAAAAATCCGGAAAATAAAAGATATAATCGTTTCATCAGCTCACACAATCTGCAAAAAGGAGTGCTTTCTAATATTGTGAGAAGCACTAAAAAAAATTACAACAAATAATTTACAAAAAAATTACAACAAATAATTCTCACACTATTGTATTGATATATTTTACTTTGGCTATATTGATACAATATTAGAAAGCACTCCTTTTTGCTCATATAATAGCAGGATGCGTAACGTTTGTGAAAAGTACTTAAAGGTGCTTTTTTGGGGATTTCGTTTTTAAAAGCTTTTAAAGGTGCTTTTTTCAGCTGGCGTTTTTAAAAAGTGCTTTTTTTTTCGAATAATTTTTTCTCTCCCTTCAGTGATATCTGGTGGATCCCATGCATTTCACGAAAAATGGGGAGTTTGCTACGTAATCATTCACACGGGCTTCATGTCGTACCCACGTTATGACTTGCGCATGCGCGCACACCGAACCGAAACCCGAGTGCTTTAATTCGGATAGAGAATATCAGATCCTTATGAAATGTTTTTTCTTTTTAATTTATTTTAATTTTGTTCTTGTTTATTTTATTTTACTTTGAACACTTTTTTTGACGTAGGGTGTAAGGGTACTTTTGTTCTGAGTTCAGGGTCAAGTTGAATTCACTCGGTGATGTGGGAAAGTACTTATTGTTTTGATTTACGCCCGTTTCTTTCTTCTTTTTTTTTTACGCTAAAACTGTTTATAAAAAGTTTTTGTTTTTCAATAATATCATTGATTGAATATGAATTTTTTGAGTGCTTGAAAACTTTTGTGAAGTGCTTGAAAAGTTTTTAAAAAGTGCTTATTTTTGATTCGGAGATTTGGCTACGCACCCTGAATAGTGTGAGCTGATGAAAAGATTACATCTTTTATTTTCTGGATTTTATTAATTTTTTCCCCTGTTGTCCTGTAATTTTTTCCATGTTTTCACATTTTGAACTTATTTTATGAGTTCGATTTACTTGCTGCTTATGCTAAGTAAATAAAACTTATTCTTTTTCTTAATTTTCTTCGTGTTTTTTTTCCTTTTTGTATTTATTTATTATGCTATATATATAAAGTGTTAATTATGGTTATATATTAAAAGCAATTGAAATAAATTCAGAAAGTAAGATCGTAAACATACCTGAAAACAGTTTTTATTGAAAATAATAAATGAATGATATTTTTGTTTTGTAAATTTTTTTGACTGTTAAGTCAACCAACAAAGTATGCATTGAGTCCAAAGCAGGAAAAGGATTTTCGATAGTGAATGGTACCCCAACCACCCTCTATCTCTTTCAGGTGTTAATGTGATGTGTGTGGTCATGATCAGCTTGTAACATTGAAGGAAATGAAATCAGATAGGAATGTTTTATCTGTGACTTCTTAAGAGATAAGGGAGGTAATTCTAAGAAAGGAAGCTCTTGGGGTGGTCAGCAGTGAGTCTTCTCTTGTCAGAAAAAATGGCAAAATATGATAAAATAAGATTTTTTTACATTATTTGAAAATTAATAATTAATGGTGAAAATAAGGTTGAAATTTGGAGAAAAAAATCGTTTTACAATGGTTTATTGCTTCAGACAATATCGTAATATTGAAAGGAAGCTAACATTAATTCATATGCAAGTTCTTCGAAACCACAAAACATTATCATAATAGAGGGAGTTATTGTTATATAAGATATTGTAGTAGCGAGAGTTCACTGTGTATCTATCTATCTATCTATCTATCTATCTATCTATATATATATATATATATAGTATTAAATTTCTGACAAGGATTTTCTGTGCTTATATGTACTAAAGAGTCTGTACTATGAGCTGTAATAGGAGAGTACCAAATTGAGATCACCACTACGTGTTCTTAGGCCACTGGAGTCAGAAAGGTTTTTTTTTTCATTTATTATACCCAGACTTGTGAAGGTAAAATCTCATTATCATGGATATGTATATGTGATCATGGGGTTACAAATCCACTAAATTCATTCAACACAAAATAGCAATCCATTTAACGTGCTGTCTGTATTTGTAGTAAACTTTCTGCATTTTTTTTTTTGTTGTTAAATTTATTTTTAAAAATATTTTTGTAATTTTATTAATTATATATAAAACTATGAAACAATACTAGATTGTTTTCATTTTAAAAATCAAAATATTTATTTCTGATTTCTTAGACACCCAGGAAAGCATTTTCAATCAAATTACTCAGCCCTTATTACAATACTCTGTTACGGATGATAACGAGAGCAGAGCTGAAGAAAAAGAATTACCGTCTAATAAATTAGAAGTTTCAGGTATAATTTTTCAGCAATAATTTTTAGTGCAATAATTATTTCTAGATTTTGTATGTTAAATAGAGAATACTTTATTATTTTAAAAGTGTGTGTGTTAAGCCTTTTAGAATAGAATTTCATGTCCCTCATGGCTTTCTGATTTTGTCAAAACTTCTTTCCTCTATAGCAGGGGTTTCCAACTGGCGACTCGCGGGCCGCATCTGGCCCGCGAACTAAAATATATTTGTTGTTATTTTTTTACGGACAATTTTTGTAAAAAATCTATATGAGTTTAAAATACTTTTCTTGTTAATAAAAACCTAATCTCTTCGTTTCTGTGAAATTTAACATACCAAGGGCGCAAAGAAATTTATTTCTCAGGTTTTGCACCCAAAAAAATATTTATTCGTGTAATAATCGTGTACGTTGCTCTTTTTTTCCAATTTTTTGTATTTTGTGAATATAATTTAGCATGTGCGTATCAGAAATTTTCTCGAAGATATTCTCTGATTTAACTTTTTGAAACCACTCATTTTGGACGAAAATATTTACACACACATTTGTAAATTTAAAATGTAAATATCTGTTCACTGATGGTTGCAGCAGACAAGCCTCAATTTTCTTATTGAATATTTTGTGTGCTACTATGTAAGTTTTAATACCAAACTTTTTAAAATTTTATATCTTAACAATTAGATATCTGTTGCACATTAATTGTTTATTACATTGGTGCACATTACAGTTATTGTAGCCCAAATTTTTTTATTTATTTAATATTTTTTTAAATATTATTAATAACAATTAAATATTTTTAAAAATCTTCTTATTTTAATTTGTAATTCAATACTTTTGTTTTGTACAACTTGGTAAAAGACTGACAGTAATACTTAATGTTCCTTCAAACATAAAAGAGTCCTACATGAAATTTTAATAAAGTTGCGGCCCACCATTTGATTTGTGTTTTTAATTGTGGCCCCCGGCCTCATGTAAGTTGGAAACCCCTGCTCTATAGTAATAGCTAATGGCATGAATTATGTATTCTTTTGAAAATTCTTATATATATATTAATGTGTGTATGGCAGTCGAACCGACCTAGTAATAAAGGCAAGCTGATGCAGCTTGGAAGTGCTATGCTTTCTTTATTATGATATATTTAAATGTTGAGTATCAAATGCACAGCTAGATCTATGTGCTTTTCTTTTCATGTTTTTCAGGGAAAAATCTTAAGGTGTCATATCTACCATATGTTACAAGGGAAAAATTATTAATTGTTATTGCCTTTCACTATCTAAGTCACTTAGTTTTCCAGAATCTCTGACTTCTTAAGGAAAAAACTTATGATTATTTTCTCGAAAATATCGTGATTTTCATTTTATAATCTTTTTTCTCAATAGGATGTAAATTAATAATTATGTGAAAGAGTTTACTTAAAAAAAAATGAATTCAAACAAAAACATAATGTAAAAAGTGTATATATACCCTGGTGTAAGAAGTTAAGAGAATTTACAGACTTGGTTGATTGTCTCTAGAACTATTGCACTGATTTTAATTTAATTTGATGTGTACATACATTAATACAAAGCAAAGCCAATAACCATTCAACAATTGTAATACACATGCATGATCGTGTGTAACACTCGTTGGAGTCGGAATGTATGAAACAGCCGTTGTTGCATAAACAAAAAAGAAAAAATGGGCTAATTGGGGTATGGTCCCCTCTTACTGATATACAGGCCTTGCAACATGATTTCATACTTGAAATAAAGCAGTTTATCATTTCCTGTTGCACTAGGTCCGACTTGTTCAGCAACACAGTTTTCATTCGCTGGATCGTTGGAGGGGGGGGGGTAGCGAGTTGCAATTGCATGCTTTCTGTATTTGTAGTAAACGTTCTAAATTTTTTTCTATTGCTACATTTATTTTTAAATATTTTTTAGTATTTTTCTTTTCTTAACTAATTTATGGCTCTGTCTTCTGGGTGTAATTTTATTAATCATATATATAACTAAAATAATGCTAGTTTGTTTTCATTTTAATAATCTAAATATTTATTTTTGGTTTCTTAGACACACAGGATAGTATTTTCAATGAAAATACTCAGATCCTATTACGAAACTCTGTAACGGATGATCAAAGGATCAGAGCTGAAGAAAAAGAATTACCTGCTAGTAAAGTAAACCTTTCAGGTATCATTGTTTTATAGAATCTTGTCATTATTTCTTGCTATGATGGAAAAAGACAGTTATTTCTGTTTTGGATTATCAAATAGGTGTTACATTCTGTTTGAGTGTTATTGTTTCTTGTACTTAGATATACCAGTTTTAAAGTAACTGTAAAAATGCTGTAGAGATAAAAAAATTTCAACCAGCACCTGCAATTACCTATTTTAGAAAAACTGTTTGGCTGAAATTAGACTAATTCTTTAAAATAAAACAAGACTGAGCCTGTTAAGAATTCAATGTAAACTAGATACAATTACTATAATAGTCATTAAAAATATTTTGGTGGAATTCTCCAGAGAATTACACAAACACAACTAAAGTATCTCATACAAATTAACTTCTAAAAAGCTCTGGAACTAATCTCCATGTTAAATCAGTGATTTTTTCCATCAACCAAGAGCATATGGGAAAGTCTATGATACTGGAATGCAAAGTAGGGTTAGATCAAGAAACGACCATTCTTTCTGCGTCTAAACAGGCCTTTATCCTGTATCCATTCCTGTAAGTTTTCGATAATACGAGGTAGGCTCAGTCCCGTTCACTTCATGTTATCGAGACTCTACTGTATATATATATATATATATACAGTACAGATCCCGTTATCCGGAAATCAGAAAACCGGAAAACCAAAAAACCGGAACGAAATTCGATAAATTTTCCCGTCATTTAAAAAAAAAAAATTTTTTTTCCTCATAAGATCTTAGGATTTTTCTTTCTTTTTGGAAAGATGTTTACCTTACTATCATTTTGGAAATAATCATTAGTGTATTACTTCGTTTTTTCTTCTTTTTAAGATTATTTTCAAATATTATTTTTTTTAGTTGGGTTTAACAATTAAAAAAAAACGGTTTTTTGTAGCGATTCAGAAAACCGGAAAAATCAGTTATCCGGAATAGCGATGGTCCCGATCGTTCCGGATAATCGGTTCCCTACTGTATATATATATATATATATATACAAAGAAGAATTATAAAATAAAATAGAAATTAATTTTTTTATTATTCATTCTTAGAATAAATTCTAATAGATTAAATCTTAATAGGGTGAATTATTTTTAACCTATTCAGGACCAATGAGGGGATATAGAAGCCCCTCCCAAGGCTTACATGTTGCTACAGTATATGTACCAAAGAATATGTGTGCGCATATTGACTTAATTTTTAACAAGAATTCTAAAAACAAATACCTTAATCCCTTGAACGGTGGTGAACGGTAAAAGAAGCGCTTCTACATGTCCTCAAACTCCTTGTTTATGTGTAATAAAGAGTAGTGTACTAGTTACTGGAGTCAGAATGACTTGTTTCATTTATGATACTATTGCTTGTGACTGGAGAATCGCATGATCACATTTAAGTGAGCATTGTCCAGAAAGGGTTAAAAATCCATGAAATTCCTTCAACATAAAATAATAGTCTATTTAGCATTTTTTACTTGTAATAAACTTTCTACATTTTTCCTGTTGCTACATTTCTTTTAAGTACCTTTTAGTGTTTTTCTTTTGTTAACTTTTTTATGGCTCTGTTTTTTGGGCATAATTTTATTACTTATATATATGGAACTAAAATAATATGAGTTTGTTTTTATTTTAATAATTAAAGTGTTTATTTATTTATTTTTAGATACAGAGAAAAGCGTTTCCGATGAAATTACTCAGCCCCTATTACAATACTCTGTAACTAGTGTTAACGAGAACATAACTGAAGAAAAAGCTTTACCTGCTAAAAAATTAGAATTTTCAGGTATCATTGTTTTGTGAAATCTAGTAAAAAATATCAATGTTTTTTTTTATGATCCATGTGTAATTGAAACAATTATACATAGTATAGAAGATTATTTTTTCCTTAGTTACCCAGAAACATGGCTTAGAGACGAGTATAAATTCACAAAGGAAAGGAACTAGTGAGAGTGATGAAGATGATTCTATGACTCTTTTTGGTAATGTTTTTTATCTTCCTAATCTGTTTAAAAATATTAGCAGTTATTTTATAATTCAAATGTAATTAGCAACATTGTACAAACTATGGAATATTATCTAGTTGATTATAAGGTACACTCTTTGTATACGAATAAAGCTAAACAATGTAAATAAAATGCAAATCATGCTATACAAACAGACATTCTATAGTTTCGGTTCTATAAACAAGAACTTCCTCATTGTTAAATAATTAAATGATAGAGACACTCTAGAAGAATCTTAATTGTCAAACTGAAACTATAGTATGTCTGTTTTTGTGGCATTATTTGTGACATTTTCTATAAATTTAGCTTTATTTTTTAGCTACATTTGCTGTTTCTTGGTGTAAACGAGATTTTCTGAGTTAGCTCATTTATCTTCCTTTGTATTATTTCTATCATTCTGTGTTTCAGCACTGAGTAAAGAATTTTGATTATAGAACTAAAGCAATTTATTTGTTTTTTGGTATAATTAGTGCTTTATTCACATTGTATAGTTTCATTCAAAGAACAATAATATTCTCCAATTTATAATACAGAATTATGTTGACAAGAGCTGCAGAATGCGGTTGAAGAAAATTTTTGGATTAAAATCAATTGTACATTAATTTTATTCTAATTGAGTGTGCACTGGCTTATAATTATTATTATCAACTTCAATTATTTTTTATTTTTGTATTTTTAATTTCTTAAATTTTTTTTTCTAGGTTCTGGTGATTTATTTCCTGGTGGTGATTCTGAAATTTCTTTTCAAGAAGATGTTGTATCTCAATCTCCCAAAAATTGTGGTAAAATATCTACCTATCTCTCTCTCAATATGTATTTATTTATGTATTCAGTAAGAGCGTAGATTATCCACAGATGTATATTATGGGTGCCTAGGGCACTTCTTATAACAGAAATGGATAATCTGAAAAACTCAAAGTAAGGGACAAACACAAAAAATAATTTTTAAATGTATTTATACGTGTGTATATATTTATAAATATAATAATTTTTTTTCTTCATGCTATTAAGTGAGGAATGGAAGCCATAAATAATTATTGAAGTGAAAAAATTAAACATAGTTTTCATATAAAATAATTTGGTTCCACTACCTGCAAATTTTACTTGCATTCACCTATTATTCTATTATCCAATATGCAAATTGAATGGGGTTGACTGTATTAATCAGAATTAAGTTTATGTAATTCTTAGTCCAAATATCCTTATACATAGTTCAGAGAAAGTAGCTGGGTGGCGCAGTTGGTTTGTCATCGGCCTTCTGAACCCAAGTCTGTGAGTTCGATCCCCGGCCCAGACACCAGATTTTTGGGATGCAGAAAATCCTCATCGACCGTGTCGTATGATTATGCGGCATGTAAAAGATCCCTGGAGTGCCTTATTGGCTCTTGGCATTTCCAGCAAAATTAAATTCCTAGTGCACTTTAGCGTCCAAATAGAATCGCGGTGCTGCCATCTAGTGCGTCAGAAACTAGACGTCCATATTAACATGACCAACGGTATCTCACCCATTGTGGTGGTCCTGAAAGAGTGGATACCACCTCTGGAGAAGGTCACTAGGTCTGCTCATCGGCAAGACTGATTGTGCAGCTCATTGGAAATAAAAAAAATGAAAAAAACTTCAGAGAAAAGTTTTGATTATACAAGTTTACAAAGGAAAGACACTAGCTAGTTTTTTGTAGATTCTACCTAGCACTAATTTGGCTATCATATCAAATTTTTCAATTTTATTTTAAAAATATTATCAGTTATTTTGCATTTCACATGTACTTTGCATGATTGTTCTAACTGTATAATATTATTTTTTACCTAGATATTCAGGAACATAGTTTAGAGATGAGTGATAGTGGTACAAATTTACAAGAAAAAGAAATTTTTGAGAGTTTTGAAGATAATTCTGTCACAGTTTCTGGTATATTATTTCTATTCTTTCTGATTTTGATTTAAAAAAATATCGGTTATTTTATAATTCATGTGTACTTAGCATCACTGTACAAATAATAGAATATTTTTGATGAAGATAAGGTAAACCACAATGATGATGAAGATAAGGTATACATTGTAACTACATATGAATAAAGCTAAACAACGGGAATAAAGCACAAACAAGGCCACAAAAGCAGACATACTATAGTTTTGGTACAATAAGCAAAAACTGCCTCTGTGCTGAATCATTAAGTAATAGAGACGCTGGAGAAATTTCTTGATTGTAAAACTGAAACAATAGTTTGTCTGTTTTTGTAGTATTATTTTTTATTTGTGCAACTTCAATTATTTATAACACAAAGTAAACCTTGTTTTGATTTCAATAATATATATATGTGTATGTATATATATGTATATGCATGTATATGTATATATATATATATATATATGAATGTATATATATATATATGAATGTATATATATATATATATATATATATATATATATATATATATATATATATATGAATGTATATATATACATACATACGAACGTAGGCGGATGGATAAAATAATAGGAATACTTCTACGCTAATACATTTTTCATATTTCTCAAGTTTTGATTATACAAGTTTACAAGGGAAAGAAACTGGCTAGTTTTTTGTAGATTCTACCTACCACTAATTTGGGTATATCAAATCTTTCTAATTTTATTTTAAAAATATTAGCAGTTATTTTATAATTCACATATACTTTGCATGATTGTTCAAACTATATAATATTTTTTGCCTAGATATTCAGGAACATAGTTTAGAGATGAGTGATAGTTGTACAAATTTACAAGAAAAAGAAATTTCAGAGAGTTTTGGAGATAATTCTGTCACAGTTTCTGGTATATTATTTCTATTCTTTCTGATTTTGATTTTAAAAAATATCGATTATTTTATAATTCATGTGTACTTAGCATCACTGTACAAATAATAGAACTTTTTTGATGAAGATAAGGTAAACCACAATGATGATGAAGATAAGGTATACATTGTAACTACATATGAATGAAGCTAAACAACGGGAATAAAGCACAAACAAGGCCACAAAAGCAGACATACTATAGTTTTGGTACAATAAGCCAAAACTGCCTCTGTGCTGAATCATTAAATAATAGAGATGCTGAAGAAATTTCTTGATTGTAAAACTGAAACAATAGTTTGTCTGTTTTTGTAGTATTATTTTTTCATTTTTTATTTGTACAACTTTAATTATTTATAAGACAAAGTAAACCTTGTTTTGATTTCAATAATATATATATATATATATATATATATATATATATATATATATATATATATATATATATATATATATATATATATATATATATATATATATATATATATATATACAGTGGTGGCCAAAAGTGTGGACACTTTTTGAAAGTTTCATGTTTTTCTACTTTGTGTGCTTGTAGAATATATTAATTTTCACTTAAATACAAACGTTTATATATCAAATTGAAGGTAATTTAATGTAAAATTTAATAATAAATACGGTATTACAATATCTATATTACAAAAAAAGTTATGCAACTAATAGTAAGATCTATCTTAGATTTGCATTTTTTTAAAGTGATACTTACACAATCAATACTTAGTAGGGTAACCCTTATTTTTTAAGACAGCTTCACAGCGTCTTTTCATCGAGTGAACGAGTGTTTGGAGTTTATCTTTCGTAACCACATGGTGCCAAGAATTAATTATAGCTTCAATAAGTTGTCTTTTATTGGATGGACGTTTTTTTCGTTCAAGAATTTAAAACGTCGCCACAAATTTTCAATTGGATTGAGATCAGGGTTGTTTCCTGGCCATGGTAATATATCTATGCCTTTATTTTGAAACCATGCTTTGCATACTTTTGCTGTTTGGCATGGAGCTGAATCCTGCTGAAAAATAAATGGTGCGTTGTTTGGGAAGACATCCCTGATGGAAGGTATTAATTTCGGTTTCAGGACAGTTTTGATGTATTTTTTGGCATTCAGTATGCCATCAATCACTTGAATTCGGCCTACACCATCTGCAGACATACATGCCCAAATCATGGCGTTTGTTGAGTTTTTTGTAATTGCTTCGATGCAATCAGGATGAAGTGCTTCACCTACTCTACGTCTCACGTATTTTCTACCATTACTTCCAAAGAGCGATATTTTACTCTCATCGCTCCAGATTACTTGCTTCCATTAATTTTCTGACCATTTAATGTGCTCTTTTGCCCACTTAACTCGTTTCTCGCTTTGCTTTTGATTTAAATATGGTTTTTTCCTTGGAATTCTAGCTTGTAGTCCAAATCTTGATAACCTTCTTCTTATAGTTTTTGAACTTACTGCAATACCCGCTGCATTCATTTCACATCTAATGGCATCTGATGAAATTTTTCTATCTTGTAGGCATAGCCGTATAATTTTTCTATCGGCAGTAGCACTTGTGAATTTTTTACGGCCTGATTTGGCTTTATTTTCCACTGATTTCGTTTTTTCATAACGTAAACAGAACTTTTGTACACCAGAACTTCCCCAACAATGCACCATTTATTTTTCAGCAGGATGCAGCTCCATGCCACACAGCAAAAGTATGCAAAGCATGGTTTCAAAATAAAGGCATAGATATATTACCATAGCCAGGAAAATGCCCTGATCTCAATCCAATTGAAAATTTGTGGCGACGTTTAAAAATTCATGTACGAAAAAAACGTCCATCCAATAAAAGACAACTTATTGAAGCTATAATTGATTCTTGGCACCATGTGGTTACGAAAGATAAACTCCAAACACTCGTTCACTCGATGAAAAGACGCTGTGAAGCTGTCTTGAAAAATAAGGGTTATCCTACTAAGTATTGATTGTGTAAGTATCACTTTAAAAAAATGCAAATCTAAGATAGATCTTACTATTAGTTGCATAACTTTTTTTGTAATACAGATATTGTAATACTGTACTTATTATTAAATTCTACATTAAATTACCTTCAATTTGATATATAAACGTTTGTATTTAATTAAAAATTAATATATTCTACAAGCACACAAAGTTGAAAAACATGAAACTTTCAAAATGTGTCCACACTTTTGGCCACCACTGTATATATATATATATATATATATATATATATGAATGTATATTTATACATACGTACGAACGTAGGTGGATGGATAAAATAACAGGAATACTTCTATGCTAATACATTTTTCATATTTCTCAGGAAATACTTAAAGAATCATTTCATCTTCAGAACTATGTGTCAGAAATCATGTGATTTCTCATATTTATCAATGAAGTTAAAAGCTTTTTAAGGATTTGAAGGACCAACAATAAATTGCAAACGGAAAATTATGTTTTTGAACACCCTATTCTAAGAAATGTAGCAACATATTTGTATCTTGTAATAATTACTTTGGTTATTATATGCAATAATTGCACAAAATTTTATAATCCTAACTTAAATATTTATGAAGATATAGCCATTTTTGTAAAAAAACAAATTTTTTTTTGTCGTACCTTTTCGCTGTAACTTTAATAATATTTAATAAAATCAAACAAAATTTTTAAAGCTGTTTAAAATTAATTACAAAATTTTTAATTTGAAATTTGGAAAAAATTTTTTTGAAAACTGTGCAACACATTAGTAATTAAAGTAGTTTTTTTATACTGTGCTAGAGCGAAAAGAGTTTAATATTTTTTTCTTCATAATTCTGTAGTGATTCGTATTTGGCAACTAATAAAAAAAGTTTAATTTGTATACCTTTATAATTTAAAAAGTTTCCAGCAATTTTCTAAGTAGTTTTTGTACTTTTTAGAAGAAAGCTCAGAATTATAAGAGGTTTTCCGCAAATTTTATTTTATACTATTAATCAAGGTTTATTAACAAATGATAATACCCTTCTAATGATGGTCTATACAACAAAGTGTGGAGGCATTAGAAAGTAAAACATGCGAAAGGAAAGAGATTTTTATGGCAATTATCCCTAATAATGCTGGTATCTTTCTTAATAAATCTTCTTTAATAGTGCAAAATAAACTTTGTGGAAAACCCCTTATCATTTTAGCTTTCTCTTAAAAAGTTCGAAAACTATTTAGAAAATAGAGTTAAACTTTTTAAATTTTTCAGATATTCAAATCGCAACTTATTTTTTAGTTGCCAAATACAATTCCCTACAAAATTAAGAGGAAGAAAAACTTGTATACATTTTCCCCACGCATATGCAGGATAAAACCATTTTTTTTTAATTACGCATATCTTGCGCTTTTTTAAACAAATTGTTCTGAAATTTTTAAGCAATAATTTTGAAATTAATTTTAAGTTGTTTCAAAAATTTTGTTTAGTTTTATAAAAAAAACAACTTTAAAAGCTTTCACCTTCATTGATTAGTATAAGAAATCTAATAAACTAAAGGGATGTTTTTAAAATGTTTTATAGGGAATAAAATTTCACAAATAGAGTAATACTTTTTTTTCTAATCGCTTCAACGTAAGCTCCTTTATCATTTAACGAACCATTTAGTAAAACATTTCTTTGTGAAACAATGGGTTTCGTTAAATCAAAAACTCATAAAAATCTGTAAACCTTGACTGCGTAATATTAATTACAGGCTATTTTTTAATCTTCTAACGAGAGAATACTAATCAGTGTAATAAGGGCAAATTTTTAATTGAGAAAACGCTGCAATTTCTAACATTTTATGTATTTTTTTGTTTTTGAAGATAACATGCAAAAGTATTAGAGAGACTTATTAAAATAAAATGTAAATAAATAACTGATAACAATAATTAATTTATTAAGATTTAGTCTTCAAGAAAATAAGAATTGCATTATATGTTCAAATGTTTTTCACATTCTTGAAATTAATATAATGTCTTTTGCCCCAAAACAAATTGGAAAACTGGAATCGATATCAAATCTTTTCTTTGGAATATATTTAAAAAACAAGATTCAATGCTAAATTTGCATTAATTTATTAAAAAATTAATTCATCAGCAAACTTTTAAACAAAATTAATAGGAAACTGACTAAAAATAAGGAAAAATCTAAATAATTGTAAAAAATGATGGTAATAATTATAAAAAAATGTTCTATTAATGAAAAAATGACCAAACAAGCAAATAAATACATTTATCATCATCACAATCCTTAAATATGCCTTATCATTACCCTTTTTATGCATTTTTTAGTGTCTTCAATTTTTGTTAATTTTTTAATTTGATAAAAATTTTATTTCTTTAAGTATTTTTAGAAAATTTATTAGTCAGCTAATTTTTTTAAATATTTACTTATAGTTAAAGAGAAAGGAGTGAAGAGGAAGAACGAAGGCGACTCAGATATTTTAAATTTCAATCCAGATTATTCTAAACGATTATGTGTTGAAGTTTCATCTCTTGCTTTTGGTAATTATATAAATATACAGAATTTTCTAAAAAAAAACATTTTCTAAAGCATGCACTATTGTGCAGACAAGATTAATTCAAGCATGTGATCCCTTAATATTGTTTGTTATTGATATTTATGTTATTAGTTTAAATTAATTACTGACATTTTTTACCAATTTTGAACGTAAGTTAATGTATATTCTCTAACTTAATGCAGATAAGTATAAATTCCAAAGTTATTTGTGTTACTGATACGTTTTATGTTTGAATTTTAATTTTCTTATCATTAAAATTCAAATTTTTACTTTATTATTTTTTTTATAGTTTTCGATTTCAAATTTGTTTTTGTAATGTTTCTTGTTCTTGTAGACAATGAGGTTGAAATAAGAACAAGTGATGAAGTCGAGTCACCAACTTGTCCAAAGCAGCAGGCAAAGCTACCATCTCCAACAAAACAACAGGCAAATCCATTGTCTCCAACAAAACAACAGACAAATCCATTGTCTCCTACAAAGCAACAGACAAAACCAACATCTTCAACAAAGCAGCAGACAAAGTCTCCATCTCCAACAGAACAGCATGCAAAGCCAATGTCCCCAACAAAACAATCAATAAAGTTACCTACAATAGAACAGCAAGCACCACCACCACAATCCAAAGAGCAGCCATACAATTTTCGTTCATGTAAAACTACTGAAAATAAGAATTTTGCTTCATTAGATCCTCAGGGTAATAATGAAAGTTATAATTTTCATAATTTGACACAATCAACCTTATAGTATATCATTTAAGGAACTTTTTGAAATATCTTGTTTTACAACATTTTGAAATCACACAAATTTACAAATTTAAGACCACAATAGTCTGATCTAGATTTTTAAATCATTTAAATTACTTGCTCAAAACAAACTTAAAAATTGTGTCTTGCTCAATGACTTGTAAATTTTTTTTACGAAAATTCATTATTAAATGACATGAACTAATAAAATGTAATTTATAAATTTAGACTTATTTATAAATTTAAATGTTGTGTATGTTATCAATTAGTTACAGATTAATTCATTTTTTAGAAAGCTTTAAATTTTTGTGATTTTGCTTTTTTTTAAAAATATGCGAGGTTTTATTTAACAGTACAATCTATGAATTTACAAATTTTTAGAAACTCTCGATAAGTTTTTGTTCTTTTAAAATGAATGTTAAAAAATGGGGTGAAAATTTACTGTTGATTAAAAATTAAATTAAGAGTATTATAGACAACTAGTGGGCTGCGCCCCCTGCTCGCTAACGCTCTCCAACCCCCATAAAATTGCTACGAAATCTTATATGGTTTGCTTTGCAAACCAAGCTCGCTCCGCTCGCTACTGACTTAGGTACATTGCAAATGCACAAAATTCTAAGAATTCAAAACAATCATTCAAATCCATATAACAACTTTTTTAAAAAAAAAATTACATCTTTTTAGTAAATACTAAGTCATTAAAATAAATTTGAATTCAAATAAATGATATGTAATTCGTTAAACCTATTAGAAATGTGCTATAGTATAAAATCTTAAAGCGTAACAGCATGACTGAGACTCATTTTTCAATGAATAACTAATAACAATAATAAAACAAATAAATTTGTGATATAAATTAAAAATCGTCAAATAAATTCTTAATATATAAATTCGTGAAATAAAAGCGCTTTCGACAAGATACTAAAATAGAGATCTATTGACAAAGACTACTCACTTCTGCCTAGCTTAATAGTATGAGAATGGTGAGAATGCTCTGGTCATTTCAATTTCCGTTTTTAAAAGCGCTATAAGTTGAGCCACCTCAGCTAGATTTGGCATGTGAAATTTTTAGCGGCAATCACTGGTCGATTTTCTTATGTTGCCATTCGGAGAGTTGTAATGAGGCTTTTTTTTGTCGCCGTGTAAGAGAAATATATATCGAGATTTTGTTTTTGGCTACTTACTTATTCATACCATCTATTTGAAAAATGTACTGAAATTTGTTATCTCAAAAAGTAATATTTAAGAAAGGTATTTTCCTCTAATTTATCTAATAAAGTGAAACCTTTTGGGAGCAATTATTCTCTGTTCCACAGTAAAATGGAGGTTGGTCATTCTTAAGGGTTAACTCCATTGACTTCAAAATGTTTTTGAAGGTATATGATTTATTGCAAACGATTTTATTTTTGGAGTCAGTGTCATTTTCTTGGTGTTGAAACGCCACTTGCATTGGCGTCATGAAAACAGAATCGATGAATAAAATTTAGCTTCAATAAAAATGACAGCTACTGATAGAATTATTTGTAAAAGCAAATTTACCAATTATCAATGATAGAACTATGTTAAATAATTAAACAATTATGTTTTTGTTTAAGTTTGCATTTAAATTTATATCAGGAAAATTAGTTAGTTTTTAAAAACGAGAAGAGTTTTATTTGTTTCATGATGCTTAGTTTTTTCTAAAAGAACTTTTTTTTCTAATTTAACTTTCAAGTCTAAAAGTAAATTATTAATAGCATTGACTTAAGTGTACTCTGACTGCAACATCTGAGAGAAGACTTTCGATCACAGGCATATACCTGCTGCTTAATGAAGCTAATTATAAAACAAGATGAGCAGAAATTTATGAATCGACGTTATAAAAAAAATCCGCACCCCTTCAACTGGGTAAGTTCATCCAACAATTTATTAATTTTGCAACCAGATGAGCATACCACGTATTGTAAATGTTGTTTACCAGGAAGTGTTGGTTGAGAAAATTATTTCCCAACAGTAATTTTAATCCCTCAACTCTACCTAACTCAAAATATATTTAAAAGCCAATCCAGGGATAGTAAAGAATAAATTTATTTATTTTCTTAAAGTTTATAATTTTTTTCCTTACTTACAGATCATAATGCCACTGAGAAGCAACCACATATTCTTCGATCTCATAAAGTCTTAGAAAATGAAAAATCTGCAATAGATTGTATGTCACATGAGCCTCAAGGCAAGAAAAGTAATTTTAAATATTTTTTATTTATTTTATTCTTAAAAATCAAAATATACAAGTATATATAAGTATCTTATTCTTAAAAATCAAATCATACACAGAGATGTTCCACATTCTACAGGAGATTAAATAAAGTGGTAGAAGAATTATAAACTAAACTTTACCAATACCTTAAATGTCACACTACTGGATTAACAGAACAAAGTAGCATTTTAAATGTATGTTTGAATTATTTATATATTTTGGTTGACAAAATCATTTGAACCTTAATTTATTATACCTAGTATATATATTGTAGAGTGTAGTTTCTTCCTATGATAAGTAATAAAAATGATTTGAATCTTTATTTTTCTCTGTTGCATTGATATTTTATTAATCTATAATTTTGGCCTTTTAAAATGTTGTTTTGTTGCACTTATGTCTATCAAAAATGAAGTGAAAATTATTTAACTAAACTTGCTTTGATGCACCATATAACTATGAAAATGAAGATAGTGTTCCCTACATCTCCAGTATTTACCCTTTTAGATATCGCTTACATTTAAATCTATAATCATTATCTTTGTTTCAAACTAATTTCAATGTATTTTTCTATTTTAACTTTTATCAGATTTAAACCCTTAATCTTGAAAACCTAAAGTTATCAATCAGATGTAATAGAAAAAATTTAACTAAACCGTTACACTTTTTCAGTATTCTTTTACTTATTACTTTAAATTAAAGAAATAAGTATGTAAATAAAATCGTTTATTTATATTAAATCCTTTCAAATAGTTCAAAATAGTTTATTTATCTAATAGTTTACCATAGTTCAAAATTGTTATCTTCTCATTTGATAGTCATGTTATTTATGCATTTAAAAGATAAAACCCTCACTCAGTCACTAACTCACTCACTGGCTTATCACTAATAAATTCTCCCACTTTCCATGAAGTTAAAAAGCTGAAATTTTAAGCATGTATCTCTTCATGAAATAAGTATAAAGGATAAAGTTTTGTTTAGATATTTTGTAATTAATAGGGTAATTAGTAGATAATTACCCCTTTTGACAGTAATACTAAAAGAACATGTTATTACTCGTAAGATAGAAGTCTCATATTTGGGCCATGTGTTCCTTACATACTAAATAGAAAAGCTAACAACTTATTTTGATATTTTGTAATTATCAAGGTAAATAAGGGATAATTACCCCAATTGAAAGTTAACAAAAGCTTATCACAAATGCTGAAGTTTCAAATTTTGAAAATGTACTCTTTATCATATAAAAAGAAAAATTAAATTTTCTTTTAATATTTTATAATTATCAGGGTAATTAGGGATAAATACTTTAATTATAGGAGATAATTATCCTAACAGACAGTAATTCTAAATGACACATTGCTGTTAAGATAAAAATCATCAATTTTGGACACTGTTCCTTACCAAATTATAAAGTTATACTATAAAAAATTTAATAATTTTGATATTTGATAATCAACATTGTTATCAGAGGATAATTAGCTTAATTGACAGTAATGCTTAATCTGAAAGAAGACTTTCCATCACAGGCCTATACCTGCTTCTAAATGAAACTAATTATAAAACAAGATGAGCAGATGATTATGGATCGACTTTATAAAAAAATCTACAAGTAGTCTAGAATTTCATTTTATTAATGACATTAAATCAAATGTCAGTATCATATAAATGACATTAAATAAAATTTATTTCATTAATGACAACAAATGAAATATCTGAAGCACCCCTTCAACTAGGTGAGTTCAGCCAACAATTTATTTAATTTTGCAACCAGATGAGCATACCACATATTGCAAATGCTGTTTACCAGAAAGCGTTGAGAAAATTATCTCCGAACAGTAATTTTGATCCCTCAACTCTCCTCCTAACAACACAAAATATATTTAAGGGGCAATCTCTGAAAAAGGATAATAAAAAATAAATTTATTTATTTTCCAAAAGTTTATAATTTTTTTCCTTACTTACAGATCATAACGTCACAGCGAATCAACCACATATTCTTCGATCTCATAAAATCTTAGAAAAGGAAAAATCTGCAATACACTGCATGTCACCCGTACCTCAAAGCCAGAAAAGTAATTTTAAATATTTTTTTTATTTTATTCTTAAAAATCAAAATATATAGGTAAGTATTTTATTCTTAAAAACGAAATCATACACAGAGATATTCTACAGTAGATTATATAAAGTGATAGAAGAATTATAAACTAAATTCTGCCAATACCTTAAATGTCACGCCACTGGATAAACAGAAAAAAGTAGCATTTTAAATGTATGTTTGAATTATTTATATATCTCGGTTGACAAAATCATTTGAACCTTAATTTATTATACCTAGTATATATATTGTAGAGTGTAGTTTCTTCCTACGCTAAGCAATAAAAATGATTTGAATCTTTATTTTTCTCTGATGCATTGATATTTTACTTATTTATAATTTTGGCTTTTTAAAATGTTGTTTTGTTGCACTTAACAGTGGTGGCCAAAAGTGTGGACAATTTTTTAAAGTTTCATGTTTTTCAACTTTGTGTGCTTGTAGAATATATTAATATTCACTTAAATACAAACGTTTATGTATCAAATTGAAGGTAATTTAATGTAGAATTTAATAATAAATGCAGTATTACAATATCTGTATTACAAAAAAGGTTATGCAACAAATAGTCAGATCGATCTTAGATTTGCATTTTTTTAAAGTGATACTTACACAATCAATACTTAGTAGGATAACGCTTATTTTTTAAGGCAGCTTCACAGCGTCTTTTCATCGAGTGAACGAGTGTTTGGAGTTCATCTTTCGTAATCACATGGTGCCAAGAATCAATTATAGCTTCACTTAGTTGTCTTTTATTGGATGGACGTTTTTTTCGTACAAGAATTTTCAAACGTTGCCACAAATTTTCAATTGGATTAAGATCAGGGCTGTTTCCTGGCCATGGTAATATATCTATGCCTTTATTTTGAAACCATGCTTTGCATACTTTTGCTGTGTGGCATGGAGCTGAATCTTGCTGAAAAATAAATGGTGCGTTGTTGGGGAAGAGATCCCTGATGGAAGGTGTCAATTTTGGTTTCAGGACAGTTTCGACATATTTTTTGGCATTCACAGGGGTAGAAGTCCTCCTATATTTCCTATTTTTCCTATATTTTTACAAAAAGCTAAGAAAGCCTCCTATTTTTCCTTTATTTCCTATATTTTTCAAAATTGGCCTATATTTTTTCCCTCTAATATTTTTTTTTTTACTATAGAAGACAATTTTCTAGATTTTTCTTTCCTCAAATAGTCATGATCATTTTGAAATTCACTTGTCCTCAATACTGCTTAATGACAATGGGTAAGTGAACACATAGTGTTCTCCCCCCTTCCCTATCTCTTGTTTTAGTGCTTTCTAAGCTTATACTACTTTCTATGACTTTTTTTTTCTGAGTAGATGGCAAACTAAATTATGTTAATATTTTGCTTCAAAATGTTAACTTTCAATTAGATTATTTAAGTTTTTATTTTATTATCTTTGATTAATTTGTTTTTATATTTATTGTGTTTAATTTATAAGTACAAGTAGAAGATGCCAAATCATTTGACACGATTTCGTGATGATTGGCTTGATTTAGAGGATAAAAACAATGGTCAAAAAGTTTAGGACTGGTACCAAAAAAGGTAAAGATGATTATAATGCCTACTGTAAACATCAGTAATAGTGGCAAAATTCAGCTTTTGCAGCATTCAAGCTCTAGAAAACGTAAAAAGACTTATAATGAGAAAAAGGATACTTCTCAAAAGCGTCTCGTAATTGCTGCTGGCAATAGTGTTTGTTTGGAGCCAGGAGCCAGCTCTACTGAATCAAAAAAAGTATGGACTCTTACTTCTGAAGACAAAATATTGCAATCTGAAATTATATGGACAATCCATGTTGCCCTGAACAATTATTCCTTTTTTGTCGCAGGATGCTATAAAATAAGTATTTTCATCTGTCTTCCCAGACTCAAATTTGTGCACTGGGATGACCTTATGTTCCACCAAAGTTTCTTATTCTATATCACATGGACTTGGTCCTTACTTTTTGAAGCAAATCACCAACGAATTCAAGAGAGAAAAACCTTATTACTCATTAATGTTTGACGAGACCCTTAATGAGCAAAACTTGAAACAACTTGATGTGCACATTCGATATTGGTGCTCTTGTGATGGTGGTATATCCGAGAGATACTTGGGTTCAGAATTGTTGGGGCATGCAACTGCTCTCAACATTTTTAATGCAATATAATCAATTCTAAATTCTTGTGAAATAGATTTAAAGCATATAGTGATGCTTGGGTCTGATGGGCCGAATGTTAATAAATGTGTTTTTCAACTATTCGACAAAGAAGTTACAGAGATTGGGAAGTATGGATTAATAAATGTGGGCACATGTAATTTACATGTTATTCATAATGCCCTTGGAAAAGGTTTAGCTATTGAAGAATTTGGGAATATTATTGACTTTTTGGAAAACATTTATTCATGGCTTTCCTAATTTCCTTCCAGGAAAGAGGATCTCAAAAAGGAAATTGATAATTTTGGTTGTGAATATTCTAAAGTGTTGCGATACGTGAGCAACAGATGGCTTTCTGTTGTTACTGTCTGCGAAAGAATCCTGCATCTTTTGCCTTCTTTAGAGGAGTGTTTTATAGAAGATCTACCTAAACAGAAAAGTAGTTTGGTAAAGCTTTATAGATTTCCAAGCATTAAAAAAGTCTTAGAAGATCCTTTATTATCAGCTTATTTACATTTATTTACATTTCCTTATCAGTGTTGGATCAATTTTTGATAATATTTTAAAGCTATTACATAAAAAAAAACTCATTGATTCACACTTTATACAATGAGTTAAGTGATTTGATAATAAAAATCATGCGACGCCAATCACCATTCAACTGCGGAAAATTGTTTATATAATTTTTTTTATCGAATTTTTTATAGTGTTTTATAATTAAGTTTTAAAGTTATTCATATATCATCCGTGCTTTTCAATTTAATTTAGATCTTTTTTGCCCTATTTTTTATTCCAGAAAATCCTGTATTTTTTTCCTAGAAAATCCTATATTTTTTTCAAAACAATCCTATTTTTTTCTCATTGGTCACTTCTACCCCTGCATTCAGGATGACAAATCAGGCCGGAAAAAAAGCACAAGTGCTACTACCGATAGAAAAATTAAATGGCTATCCCTTCAGGATAGAAAAATGTCATCAGATGCCATTAGATGTGAAATGAATGCAGCTGGTATTGCAGTAAGTTCAAGAACAATAAGAAGAAGGTTATCAGGATTTGGACTATAAGCTAGAATTCCAAGGACAAAACCATATTTAAATCAAAAGCAACGCGAAAAACGAGTTAAGTCGGCAAAAGAACACATTAAATGATCAGAAAATCAATGGAAGGAAGTAATCTAGAGTGATGAGAGTAAAATATCGCTCTTTGAAAGTGATGGTAGAAAATACGTGAGACGTAGAGTAGGTGAAGCGCTTCATCCTGATTGCATTGAAGCAACTACAAAAAATCCAACAAATGTCATGATTTGGACATGATGTCTGCAGATGGTGTGGACCGAATTCAAGTGATTGATGGCATCCTGAATGCCAAAAAATACATCGAAACTGCCCTGAAACCAAAATTGATACCTGCAATCAGGGATCTCTTCTCCAACGACGCACCATTTATTTTTCAGCAGGATTCAGCTCCATGCCACACAGCAAAAGTATGCAAAGCATGGTTTCAAAATAAAGGCATAGATATATTACCATGGCCAGGAAACAGCCCTGATCTTAATCCAATTGAAAATTTGTGGCGACGTTTGAAAATTCTTGTACGAAAAAAACGTCCATCCAATAAAAGACAACTAAGTGAAGCTATAATTGATTCTTGGCACCATGTGATTATGAAAGATGAACTCCAAACACTCGTTCACTCGATGAAAAGACGCTGTGAAGCTGCCTTAAAAAATAAGCGTTATCCTACTAAGTATTGATTGTGTAAGTATCACTTTCAAAAAATGCAAATCTAAGATCGATTTGACTATTTGTTGCATAACCTTTTTTGTAATACAGATATTGTAATACTGTATTTATTATTAAATTCTACATTAAATTGCCTTCAATTTGATATTTAAACGTTTGTATGTCGAGCTCGAAACATCCAGTGTTTAGTTCCCAATCATGCTTGGTACTCATTTATCAACCCACTGAAGGAATTAAAGTCTGAGTCAACCTTGTCCGGTCCGAGGATCGTACCCAGGACCTGCAGCACGAGAGCGCGAAGCGCTACCACACAGCAACCAGGCGTCTATAAAATGAACTGCTTGGAGCAATATAGGTGATAAGCCACATTTTAGCTAAATTTAAGGTTTTTATATGAAGCAGTTCTTAAATATTGTTTCTAAACAGGTACTTTTCAAGTTTCTGCTTTTTCAGCACAATATACAGAAACATCTTACCTACTTTGAAATTGTAAGAATAATATGAAACTGAACTGCCTAGATTTGAATATGTGAATTATCATATACTCCCTAAAGCCCTTCTAACATTTTCAGTTCCTGCTAATTGACATTTGACTAAACTTGATATGATAAAATAGCATTTCGAACTGAACCTAATTTTCTTCTGTCTTGAAGAGTATGAAATGCTTATTTTGTGAGCTTAAATTAATTATTGAAATATTATTTGAACACAGAAGAGACTATTTAATAAACATCTAAAGTGGCTATGCTGTTGACCAAAGGAGAGTATTATTTAAATTTTCTGTTAATTTAAATGGAATCAAACTCAATATGTAGAGTGTACTGGGACTGTCGTGACAGACTTCTATCAGATATCGGGCACATTATAGAGATTAAGAATTGTGTAGCAACCCATGACTGGAAATATCATTGTATACTACATTGAGACGCTTTCCTATTATAAATATATTATCCATGTGCCTTTCTACCAATGCTTTCATTTATCTAAAATATCTTAATTTCATGTTAATTTTATGATTCCCAATTCTTATTGTCGAAAGTTACATTCAAATAGATTCAGAAATTACTGTTATTGTCATAATTTAATGATTTCGAGTTAACTTTCATTCTATATTTGTGATAGTTACCTATTCGACACTTAAATAATTTTCTTATTTTGTTGAGTGAAATAAATTTAATTTAAAAATTAATTTTTTTATTAACACTTTAATTTTTTATTTCATTTTTAGACTTATTCTCAATTATCATTGCATGCTTACTTATTTTTTTCTATCATGACTTTAATTTTTAGTTTATTAATCTTATCAAATTTTTATGTTTTGCTTATGACCTTGTTATCTTAAATACTCACAATCTCAAATTTTTTAGCATCTCATTGAATTTGAGATATCGTCATTATACTATTTATTATGTTACACCAGACTATTTTTATTGCCTATTATTTATCAATCAGCTGTTTTCTTGTGATACTGATAAAACTTTTTTTTTCATGGCTTTTAAATTGTTTAAACTCAACTACAAAACTGCTTTATTATAATAGAATCTAACTGAAATTATTTGGAACTTGACTCTAAAGCTTTTAATATACATAAATAAAAATCACAAATTCTACTATTATTTATCAATCGGCTGTTTTCTTGTGATACAGATAAAAAAAATTTTTTACATGACTTTTAAATGTCCAAACTCAACTTCAAAGCTACTTTATTATAATAGAATCTAACTAAAATTATTTTTAACTTGAAACTAAAGTTTTAATTTTTACTGAATATAAATGAAGATTACAAATTGTAGAAGCAAAACTCAACTAGCTCTAAACAAAATTTGTGTATTTTGTAAGTCTAACAGTGAGAGAAACATGAAATTGTATCTACCCTTTTAGATATCACTTATATTTAAGTCTATAATCATTATCTTTGTTTTAAACTAATTTCAATGTATTTTTCTATTTTAACCTTTATCAGATTTAAACCCTTAATCTTGAAAACCTTAAGTTATCAATCAGATGTAAAAGATGAAAACTTATCCTAACGGTTACACTTTTTCAGTATTGCTTCACTTATTTCTTTAAATAAAAATAAGTAAATAAATAAAATAGTTTATTTACATAAAATCCTTTTAAATAGTTCAAAATAGTTTCCCATGCAGCATGAAAGGGCAAATAAACGTTAAAAATCCGTTCGTCCGTTATAAGGTTTTGGGCTTACGTTAAAATTACGTTAATTTCACGTGATGATTTTCACCATTTCTTCATTCGTTAAAACGTATACGATAAAATTACGTTAATTTCACGTGATGATTTTCACCATTTCTTCATTCGTTAAAACGCATACGTTAAAATTACGTTAATTTCACGTAATGATTTTCACCATTTCTTCATTCGTTAAAACGTATACGTTAAAATTACGTCAATTTAACGTTATCAATTTTCCCTTTAAATAATTCGTTAAAAATACGTACTTAAAATACGTTATTTTAACGTGTACATTTTATCCATTTTTTGACCGTTTTTTAAAAACGTGTTATTAACGAAAAATTGACGTTTTGTTGCATAGTTATATTTACGTAAATTGTTTGGGATTATAAACGTAAATTTAGTGGTAAAAATGTTTCAAGCAAAAAGGATGAACCTGTGAGAGCCCAAGAAAGATAATCTTTTACGTCTCACTTGAATTCGAATAAACTGAACATTGCAGATTTTCATTACAATTCATATTTAATTTTTAATACTTATAATTATTTTTGTTTTATAAATATTTGCTTGTTGATAATATTGAGTCGGCTCATTATCAGTAACTGACAAGGGAACTATGAGTTTTAATTCTTATATAACTAAACTATAATGAAAATTAAGAAATTTTCCAAAATACTGAATAAAGTAAAAATTTTCCACTACTTGACATGCAACGAACATAACGTAAAAACACATTATACTTAAATTTAAATTATCTCTGTCCAGAACAAGAGTCGTGGTGTAGTGGTTACAGCGTTCGCCTCAAGGGTACGGCGTCCTAGGTTCGAGCCTACTCTAGAGTGGGATGTTAATATGCGAATACTAATAATTATTATTATTCAAAGATCTTAATTTAAAAAATTTATTTTTTGTTATTATGTAAAAATTGATTCACTATTTTTTTATATTGCAATTATCGCTCGCCATACGAGTTTTTAAAAAATAATTTATAATATACAATATTCTAATTATTATTTTCTACTTCAATCAACATTAAATAGAAACGATTATTTTTGGTTAATTTTGTTAACATTTTTTTATTAATTTCTTACTTTGCAATAATCGCTTACCGTATATAAGTTTTTTCAAAATAATTGCTAAGAAATGTGTCTACTTTTAAATTCCATGTTCTTACTGCATGAAAGAAACATTTACTTTATTTTAAAATACTGATTTAATTTTTTTTTCCTTCCAAAAACTTCATAAATTGTAAAAATAGAATTAAAGTATTTTGAAAAATTTATCAATCTTGATTCTTTAATGTATATAATATTTATTAATGAAAAAAAATACATATCAAATAACAGGTAAAAAGATAATTCTCATAATTAGTTTTCGTAATAAAATTTAGTGTGGGAAGTTTTAAAATATTGGTTGTTATTAAAAGACGTTTTTACACACAACAACGTTTTTACAAATTTATTAAATTTTGCTTTGAATCTTGAATTTTATAATCTGGAAATTGCTTAATTATAAAATCTTAATTGCAATAAGTAAATTATTTATGAAAATCATATATAGTAAAAAATAATATAAATTTATAAAATATTAAAAATAATATAAAATAGCATAAAATATAAATAATAATTGTAAGTTTTGTTGTAATGTCAGAAAAATAATTTTTTTTATAAGAGCAAGTAATGATAATTCTTTATTTCTTTGCAAAATATTATTTATGAGTGAGTTTTTGTGTATGTGAAATTGAAGTACTTTTAAAAATAGTTAGAGCGTTAGTTCGGTTTATTTTTCCGAGCTGTCAGTTTTAGGCTTTCTTGCATTGAATAGTCTGTTTTTTTTTTTTTTTTATCATATCGGGCAATAATGTTACATAACAGGGAATTTTAGTAAAATTTACCTAGGGACACAATGCTTGGAAGGTTTTAAATAGTTAATGAAGTTAAATAAATTGTTTTTAATTATTTAGATCATATAAATAAAAAAGAAAAGGAATTAAGTAAGGAAAAGAGAAAGTTCCTCAAAAATTGAAGTTAAGACCTAAATTTTGCAATGCTAATACATAGATCCTAAAAAAAAAAAAAAAAAAAAAAAAAAAAAAAAAAAAAAAAAAAAAAAAAAAAACACCTTTAAGAAGAAAAAAAAGGTCCCGCAGTGGACTGATCGTTAAGACACGGTTCCCAACAGATCACCGAAGTCAAACATCACTGGCTGCGGTCAGTGTGCGGGTGCCACTTGGATCAGTCTGCGCAGGGACCGAGGGTGTGCGGTATTGGTCCTCGTTAAACTATGCTACCGTAAAGTGCTCGACTTCGCGCGCAGGTCGTCGGGCTACCGAAGCGGGGGTGCCATCCCCTCCGCAGAGGATCAAAATTGTGATGGCATGTCTTCGGATCATCCTCCGGGATGTTTCCCAGACCGTCGCCAATAGCCCATTGTGCAGCTCTAGTGCGACGTAAATTAACAACAACAGCAAGAAAAAAAAGAAGAGAGAAATTAAATATTTGTTTTTTTCATATTTTGACATCAGTGCGACAAATTTTTTTCTTTGTTTTTTGACCAAGATTTTTTCATTTAGGCTTAGTTCCCGGTTAATAGGGGTTTTAAGGGCCATTCTAGTCCTTGACGGGGGCGGTGCTCGATCCTCGACACCACCGAGTACATGCGATATATGTGCTATTAAAATCTGTGGAATCGAGAGGCCTGTGGTCGATCGCATTGCTGTGCCAAATGTACAGGGATCTGGAGAAAATTTCCTACCCCTTCAGATTTAAGTCTAAATGGATGATAAGCCTTATGTACAGCTCTAGTGCGACGTAACTAAAACTCCTACCTTCATTAATTCGTTGACACATTATCTGTTTACACTGTGTTATCTGGGAATAAAATTTCAACAAAATCTTTTTAATGTATACATACATTGCTTTTAAAATGAAGACAAATATCAGCAAGCGAAAAAACAGATTCATAAGAATTTACTTTTTTTTAATTTTATCTAAAGCATTGAAGAGGGAAACGGAACGTTTAACGAAAATGGATCCTTCCAGCTGAAATTAAATGTAAAATATTTAATATATTATATGAAAATAACTTGATCCACTAGAAATGTTAACAACTTGACACCCTTTTTTACCCTTATTGTTATAATCAAGTTTTCAAATGCATGATATTACCTCTTTTTTTTTTCTTTTCTCCAAATGAAATCGTGATTTAAAAGGTGCCTTTTATTTAAATGTGTATTTTTTTATGTAATAAATATTTTATGAATTTTTTCAAACTATTATTTTTAACACGGTCATCACCAACAACTAAAAATGATACCTAAATCGTGAGACCATGCCTTTATGCATGCCAATTAATGTATGTAAAATCTTCACCTACGCAGACGAGAAAAACAAAAAATAAGCACGAAATTTGAGAAATAACATGTAATCATGATATAATAATTAAAATTAACCAGAGATAAATAAATGTACATGTTGATCCCATATTATGTTAATCGATAAAACTTTTACATTGGTGGATGTAGTTAGATTAAATCTTTTTGATTTGATGGAAGACCTAACGTAGAATGTATTCTACAATATCTTTCTTACTCTCATTTCAGATTAAATGGAAATCCTACAATTTATGGTTCATTGATCAGCCTATATGATGCACAAAAAAATCAATGTATATTGTTAGTTTTACAGTTTTAAAATATAACATAATTAATGTCTCATTTAGTTAAATTACTATAGTACGATCCTCTAATTCCTAACGATTGGATATGAAGTTCCTGGTTAGAGGAAGCAAAAAAGTGTAAAGTTTTAAAATAAATAATCACGTATTTTAAATAATCTTGTATGTCTTACGAATCAGTGATCTTAATTTATAATATTTATCTTTTAATAATAAATTATTGTTATAATAATTTTACATTTCCAGAGCATAAAACAGCAATTTTTATGAATTCATGAAAATTATAAAAAGCATTAAAATCGAGTTTTTTTATGTACAAGCTATTCAAATAATATTATACTAGTAAAAATAAAATACTATTATATCTCTGTAATGAAAATAACATTACATAACAATATAATTCCATTTTTCTTTAAGTCATCAGGTAAAATAGTAATAATTTTTTAAAAAAAGCTTGACAGTTTTATTTAACTTTTTTAAAAATATTATATGAAAGTTATTCTACAATGTAGCATTTTATTCCAGGTTTAATTAGAATAATAATAAGAAAAATAAGAAGAAAAATCAAAAATAGAGAAAAAATTGATTAACAATATAGATTCAAAAGTACTCTCCACATTGCTTTCAGTTATTTGAGTTTTTGTTTTACAAGTGGATTAAACGATACTAAGTTTCAACTTTTCACTCCTTTTCCGTGGGAGCAAGTTCTACACAAGGATTGCTACCCCTACACTAGCTACCCCTACATTTATTTACATTGTTGCACGCGTGTGTTTACATACGCCGATTTCAATGGTAAGTTCTTTTATTCCTTACTTTAATTATTACTATTTTAGAATGTTAATTCATTATAATGCTTCACTGTCAAAAAAAGTAAATAATTATTGTAGTTAATTCTGCTTGAAATAAACACAAATATTCTAAGCCTATCATTTGCGAAGTTTAACAAACTATGACAAAACGTAACGATTTTGGAAAAAAGCAAGAGAATTTGTTGAATCTCATTTACTGTGCTTAATGTAAAGAGACGAAATACAGACCCGTTATATACGATTGTTATGCAGTTAAGATATTTTTAATAAAATCATGAATTTTTGGAAAGTTTTCTGATGGTACCTAAGCTTAATCAAGGAATATTAATCTGAAATACTGAGTTAAACTAGTTGCGATCTTATGTAAAAAAAAATTCTATTTTAAAGCTTTAATTATCAAAATTATTAAATTAATGCTGCATTATTTTATTCACCTGACAAATTTTGTTGCTATAATAAATAACAATTAACAAAAAGTAACAATTATAAGCATTATTCTGAAGATAATACTTAAATGTCATTAATCATGGTTGACTTTACACACCAAAATATGAGTAGAGGGGATATTTTCCTTCTGTGATTTGCTGCGCCTACTATTGTGGATTTCAAACTTGCATACATTTATAAAAGAAAACTTGTAGAGGTTTGCCAGGGGGTAGTGGCTACAAGATATACCCTGTTGAGTTTCTTCCCATGTTTTGTTTTCAGTGTGATGATAGTCACTGGAAGTTACCAAGACCTGTTGATTATTCTGCCACAGGTGATGATAAACTAATTTTCCGGAGTGGAAAAGAATTTTAGCTAGATTTATAATGTAAATTTTTCTGTTTCACTAATTTTAGGGGATATTTCCATATATTAACCTGTCACACTAACTACAATAGCCAAGCTACCAAATAGATATAAACTTGAAATTTTTTTTGAAAAAAACATGAATGTTTGCCAAATGGTTACGAGTTATATCTTTCGAGTTGGTCCCTTTCTGTGATTTTTTAACTTTCTTTCAGTTTCTCCGATACCAGAAGTTGCCAAGACGTGCTGATTATTCTGCCATTGTTCCTTTTATAGAGATCTCCCCTGATTTTATGAATCAAATAAAAGGGGATGTTTCCCTATTTGAACTAGATTGTGCCAACTAAAAATGTTGAAACAAGAAAAAAAATATATATTTTGTACTTTGCAAAAATTTAAAAAGAAGTATGTAGAAGTTTTCCTGAGGGTTGCTTCAACTTATATTCTCTGAGTTACTCCCATTCTGAGATATTTTCTTAATTTTTCGTGGACCGCTGGAAGTTTATAAATATTTATCCATAGGTAACAACATAGAAATACTCATTAAACTTTTAATTCCCTATTAGGGTTACTTCTGTATTGTGAGCAGTTATGCCAACTGCTATCGTCCAGGCACCAAATAGATTTCTAACTGCTAACTTTTTAAAAGAATATGTAAAGGTGTGCGAAAGGTAGCTACGAGTTATACTCTTCAAGTTGATCTCCGTTCGTTAATTTTTTTTAGTTCCTCCTGGTTGCTGCGTGGAAGTTGCTTAGAAGATATAGTGATTATTCACCGGCAGATCATGATACGGGCATTTTTCTTACTGTTTTGCCTACTCAGTACGAGATGGCATTTTTATTAGCAAATGAGACGAGACAAGTGTTATGTGTGAAACAGTCCTATCATATTGTTATTAATTTGAGCTGTCTTATCTACTTACCTACTATTGTCTTATAAAGTATAAAAACTATTAGTTGTTGCATTTTTAAAAAAGTTGAGTAGTGGCATTTTCTTTTAACTTTACCTTTTTAAAGAACCAAGGGTTAAACACGCTTGATTGGTGTAAATTTTACAAGAGTATAGCAGATGGTTCTTCAACCAAAATGTTGTGGAAGTATCTTAACAAGCTATTGCAAGAGAAAATCTCACATGGACAAAATAGTTTTTTGACTATTTATTTTGCAACATGATATCTTTAAAAAGAAAAAAAAACACCCAGTTGAACATTTACTGGAAATTTTTCTTCTTATTTTTGAAACAGTTTTTGAAATTTATCAGCTAAAACGATATGGAAAATAATTGCAGTAATTTTCAATATTAAATTATCTTTAGAATTATTCTTATTCAAGCTTTTATTTAAATTTACATTGCTGTTTAAAACTTTTTTAATTCTTTTATAGTCACTGTATTCTAAAAATATGCCTAGGCAGAGGTCTGTCAAGGCCAAATTTACTACCGTTTAGCAGTACCTTCACAAATTCAACTTTAGAAAAAACATTAGTTTCACAAAATACTTTTTCTTATAATTTTATTTTTGTATTCCTTAAGAAACGATAAATCCATATTTTTGTGTTGATTTTTTAATGTAGTTTTTAATTTTTCACAAATTATGTCTAAATTTTCATAAAATAGGTACCTATCAGAAAAACCTAGACAGACCCTTGCTAGGTGAAAAAGTTCAATTAAAATTTTTATTGCTAAATTTTTCTTTTAAACAATTTTTGTCTTGGTTTTTACCTAGCTTTTTACATTTCTAAAAAACTTTGTTTTTATTAACTGTATGACACAGTAATTAAGAATGTTTCTATTGTCTTTATTCTTATCTGGAAAATATTAATAATTGGAAAGACTGAGATGTAAAGCTTTAAAATTTCATTTTGAGAATTAAAATAGATTTTTCTGTTTTACATTTGTATATAATCTTTTGTTTTTTTTAGCATTTTTAAGATAACACAGCATTTTAATAACATATTTCTAATAGATTATATTTTAGTTAATGTTGCTTTATGGATACTGCTTTACAAAAAATATTATTCTTAGCATGGAAGTTTTGTTGTAACAATTATGATAATTTTTTTTTCTCTTTCTATTTTACTTCATAACTTTATTTAGTATTTCTGGTTTAGTTTTTTGTTTTCCCTTTAGCCCATTCCACTAATATAGATAAGCATGGAGTAATTTCCAATAATAAATAAACTTATTTATTCGTAAAAAATATTTATTAATGAATTTTTTTTTAAAAAAATATTGCTATAAAAATATATTCTGCATTTCACCATTTTTTTTAGCTAACATTCTGCCAAACCATTACTCCTTACTTCTCTAGTTCTGAATAATAAATGTGCCCGTATAAACAAAACAAAATATGTTTGAATTATTTCTATGTTTTTAAACGTATTAACTGAATGAATTTTCTTTTTCATAATCTATTGATGTACTTCTGAGGAAGATCTTTGAATTCAGATCTAGCTTTGAGAATGAACCTCCATCAAGTCTCATTTGAAGGTACCTGAATTAAGTATGTCTAAAGAAATAACTGTATTTGAATTGTTTCCTTTTTTCTTGTGCTTAAAAATGGGTAAAAAAATTCGTGAAATTATAAACATGATCAAATCAATTGTTAAAAATTATTTCAGATTACTTTTGCTGATATTAAAAAAAGTAATTAAACATTGTTTACATAGGCTGCCCATGCTTCAATAACAACAAATAAAAGTACTCAAAAATTTGTCTCTTAAAATGAATTATCATATATTGTAAATATATTTTCCATGTACTGTAGAATCCTAATTATTTCATGCACAATCATCAGCCTTTGCACTATTCAACTAATTTATAATAGAAGTTTCTGGTGTAAGTTTCATCGTTAGTATCAAGTAGAATGGTAAACTGTTACTGTTTTTACCACCACTATTTTTGCTGTTCCAATGTTTTATTTCACTGACACTTAAAAAAAAATGTGTTTTATCTGCATTAAATTATTCTTTTTATTCATAGTCCTCCATAAGTTCAAACAAATTCTGAAACTTCTATTTTGCTTTTGAGAATTCTTCAGCGATTATGCAGATTGATGAATCCCTCAAAGGCTAAGGCTACTCAAACCAAACATTTGGCAAACATTAAAATGAATTATAAAATGAATAAACAACATCAATTAGAAATTCTCGGGGAATTAAGATTTATGCATATTGCTCAGTATTTCAAATCTCCGTGGCAGAATCGCAGCGAAACGGCGACATTGTTGCAAAATTTTACAGATCTCTTGCAGAAAGATTTTTCTCTTGAAAAGAAGAAAATATTACTTTTCTTTTTTACAGAAATATTTGAACATGCAATATTTGAATCATGCATTTAGATAATCAGTTTTTGACACGCTCAATTTTCACCGATAGTATCATAAATCGACGTAATGTTTTGATAGTATTTTCGGCAGTTATTGATATTGATTTTCATTTGGTTCTTAACCATCTTGATATATTTAAACAATATGGAAAACACGAATCGAGCATTTGAGTATCTATTTTTTAAGGCTACCTATTTTTTTTTTTTTAAAATTCTATTGAATTTTTAGAAGTTATAGATGTTGATTTCTCCTTAAATTTTAAATCAGATATTTTTTATACGATATTATTTATTACAACCTAATTTCAAAGTGTAACACGCTTTTGAGGAGTCCAATTTACGTAATTACATCATATATTTTTTTGGGGGGGGGGGGCAATTGCTACTACGGATTTCATGATATTTAATATTTTTTTATTGTGATGATTATTTACAAAATGCGAAGAAGCTAATAAAGTGTGTGTCTTCCCACCAACAAAATGTGAGAATATCACCCATAATATTTAAAAAAAATTATTTCGTGTTAAACTAAGAAAATCATCATTATTATTTTTTGTTAACACAGCATATTTGCCATTTTAAATTAGCAACATATATGTTTGTTTGTATTAAAAGTATTTTGCAATTAGATCTTAGTGCTGGAGAGTTTAGTCGCAGATAGCTCAAAAACATTCTGCCACAAGATTTCAAATTATCCTTGTTTTAATTAAAATAAGCCAATTGTATATATGTTTATATATATATATATATATATATATATATATATATATATATATATATTTTTGTGTACATCTGCAGTTTTCTACAATTCCGCATATTAGAAATTGAACTTTCAATATTGTTAACTTTAATCAATGATTTTATATCTATGACTATACATATGATATTTTCTATTTATATGATATATCTGTCTATGATATTATCACTTTATTTTTATAAAGTTCTTTTTTTTTCAATAACTTCTGCACTATATTATTATGCTTACATTAAATGAAAAAATTTTTGATTTCATACTGTTTGAAAACATCTTTTATTTAAATATCTTATTTTTCCAAGTGAATGTTTTTGTGTTTATTATTTGGTGTTGAAGTATTAATGATTAAAATGCTTTGAAACACGATTCATTGTGTATATCAAGGTTGCAAAAAATGCTTACTTTTCTCTAAAAGAGTTAGACTGACTAGTTTTCATCAATTTATTATATTTTCTTGCATTTTACTGTATACATTTAGCATACTTATGTTCCAACTTTTTATTTTAACAAAAACTATTAAGTAAAATTTATGTTAAATGTCTAATATTGCAGAAAACTTGTAAGTTAAGTAGTTCATGCAATGGAAATTATCACTACTACAAACTATATGAATTACAGTTTGACAAAAAAATATATATTTGTTTTCACATCTGTAAATAAGTTTAAAAAAATTTTGATATATCTGCTCTATACTTGATCAAAAAAATTTTTATTTTATTTTTTTGCAAGGGTGTGGAAAGTTGGTAATTTTGTTTTGCTCATATATATATATATGCAGCATTAAAAAAGATAATTTCTAATTAGTTCCAAGCATAAAATTATTATTTTTTGAAACAATTTTAAGTTTAAGGCTGTTCCTCCGAATTGTTTTTATAGTCCAAAATTGCTATACTGCATTACTCCAAACATTCTGTCATGTTGCTACAATTAACTAACACCATTGTGTTCCTTTCATTTAATCACATTTTTCGAAGAAATATTTATTAAAATATTTCTCCAAAAACTGTGTTTTGTGTGTGAAGTTTTTTTTTTGAAATTTTTTTATCCAGTCCTTTTTAAGTGGTTTAAACAAATAAAGTTTTTACTGCCCCCAAGCAACCTGATTGTAACACACTAGGGTCAAGGAACACAGAACCTATTTTTCCCACCCTTCCTATTTTTCCCACCATTACCAAGAATTCCGTTGTGGAAATGAATTTCTATATCACCAAACAGCTTTCTAATGTATTTTGGAGTAAAGTGTTACATTTTAGCAGCGATTTTACAGAAATTAAAGAATTTTCAAAATAACCATTTTTTGTTTAAAAAAGCTTTAACAGAGGCAATTGTAAAATGTAATTCTTCACTTGAACTAAATAATATATAGTTTAACAAATTACTGAATTTGTTAAAATTACTCCTTTTGTATATTAAAGATACTGTTAGTGTTAAAAGGCATAGTATTTTTACTGTTTTAATAAATGAGAAATTAAAAATTACGTAACTGAAACTAATCGAATTGTGTTTCTGAACTACAAAGTTCTTGCAAAATATTCTGAAGAGGAATGAAAATTGCAGCCAAGGAGCAATAAAAAAATGAAAAGAATGAGAGAGGAAAATAAAATTCTGATGATAAGTAAATAAACAGAAAGTATAGGGCAGCTTTTAGGAGTACTTTACCTGACAATGGGCACATGTCGTGGCAAGTACTGCGGTTATGAGAAAAAGTAATTTCAAATAGGAGTGTTTTGTGAATAGTTTTGTCTTGATTTTAGGTCAGCGTGGGTAAACCAATTGACACCTTTATTCCTTCATTGTTCCCCTATTAGAAATGTGCTCTTACTTGTTACCACAGCAGCCAACAGCACCAGACTAAAACTCTGTAGGAGTTCTCCTCAAAGCCACACGAAAAATAATTTTATGTTTTGTTTATAACTTACTGCTGGCTTCAATGTAAGATTTAGTTAGGATAAAAAAAAATTATGAAATATTCTAATTCAGATTTGTGCTGTATATGTATGTAATTTTGTTGTGTAATATGTGACTAAAATTTGTAAAATAGATTTTCTTATATCTAAGTATTTGGATGTACTCAATCGATATATACTTAGTAGAAATTCCATGAAAATAATAAACAGTTTTAATATTTTTTTAAAAATTTTTATTTAACTGTATTTTATCTAGTCAGTATTGCTTCGTTTTAGAAATCTACTGTTGGTTGTAACAATTTAATATTATTGTCCGGTATATTTTTTTTTCATATGCTAAAATATTTATTTGTTTTCCAGGAACATTGCAGTGAAGAGGTGATAGTAACAGCGGGATGGAAGAAGTTATGAATGTTTCAGATCTGTGGCGATGTGTTATAATTGTAAATCTATATATTGTAAATATATTGTATGATAGTTGTAAAATAAATAAAACTTAATAAATCTTATTTGATTTAATGTTTTTTTCTGTATTTAAAATTATTTAGTTAACTGCTCTTCTGGATTAAAAATTTTAGTTTTATGAACATAAGACTTAGAAAAATTGTAATTTTAGTAAGTAAACAAATCAAATGGTAAATTTGGTTAATATTTTTTTTTTTACTTCGTGTGTGTGTTAAAGTAAATTTTAGTCAAATTTTTCAAGCTAAAAATTAAAATATATGCATTTAAAAAAAAATAATGAACCCAAAATCATTCTAGAAGAGTAGATAATTTCCAGCAAGCAATTTGGAAACATGGACTTCAGGACAGCAGTAGATTTCTTAATTATTAATTTAAACAAAAAAAAAATATTTTTTTCCATATGGGTTTGGAAAATCATGTAAGTATTGAGTAATTTTTTCTTCTACCAATTCTTTATATTACAAACTTTTAGGAATGAAAAATGTAAAAAATTCCTGAGGGACATGAAACTTCATAAATAAACTAGTATGCTGCTGTGAAGAGGTAGAAAGATTTGCATTCCATATTCGTTGAGTTATAATTTGAATTGTAAAAATTTACAGAAAGTGTGAGATTAAAAACAAAAGCTTTTTCTAGGATTCTAAAAAAAAAACATGAATATAGGCTATTTTCCGTTATTTTAGTTTTAGTTCGAAAAGAATTAAAAGTTTTTTTTTAAATAAAAAGTAAATGCTATATTTTTTAGTGTAATTAGTGCAGCGTAAACATTAAAATACGGAATGGTTTCTTTCCTTCTTAGTTAAAAAAAAACAAACTTAAAATATGCTATTGTTAACAATTCGGTTAAAATTACGATAAATTGAAATTAATTTAGTTAAATTTTCGCGAAAAATTTATCAATTCACCTAGCTCAAAATAAGCGTTAAAAATATTGATATATAAGCGTTAATAATGCGTAAATAAAGCTCAAAATAAGCGTTAATAATACGTAAATAGTATGGATAAAATACGTTTGTATTTTGGTTAAAATAACGTAAAATGTACGTTATTTTAATAAAAATAAGCGTTAAAAACACGTAAATATTCTTGGTGAAAATAACGAATTTATAGAACCAAAAATATACGTAAATAGTTTGGTGAAAAAAACGTAAAAAATACGTTAAAAATTGGTTACGAAATTCACCTTAGTCAAAATAACGGCAAAAATCCGTCATTTTTACGTTAAAAACAGCCCAAATATAAACGCTTTTTTACCTAATTCGAGACTACCACTCGAAACGGAAATAAAACGTTTTAAATAAACGTTTTTTTGCTCTAAACCTTGTGGCATTTTAACGTTATTTTCACGTAATTAATACTTATCTCTGCTGCATGGGTTATTTATCTAATAGTTTACTATAGTTCAATATTGCTATCTTCTCATTTGATAGTCATGTTATTTATACATATAAAAGATAAAACCCTCAGTCAGCCACTGACTAACTCACTGGCTTATCACTAATAAATTCTCCTATATCCCATGAAGTTAAAAAGCTAAAATTTTAAGCATGTATCTCTTCATGAAATAAGTATAAAGGATTAAGTTTCGTTTAGATATTTTGCAATTAATAGGGTAATTAGTAGATAATTATACCCCTTTTGACAGTAATGCTAAAAAAAACATGTTATTACTCGTAAGATAGAAGTCTCATATTTTGGCCATGTGTTCCTTACATGCTAAATAGAAAAGCTAACAACTTATTTTGATATTTTATAATTATCAGGGTGAATAAGTGATAACTACTCCAATTGAAAGGTAACAAAGGCTCTGTGCTTTTCATCATATAAAAAAAAAAAACTAAAATTATCTTTTAATAGTTCGTAATTATCAGGCTGGGCAAGGTTGACTCAGCCTTTCATCCCTTCAGTGGGCCGATAAATGAGTACCAAGCATGCTTGGGAACTAAACACTGGGGGTTTCACGTTCGGCTGACCACCTAACTGGAACATCTGCTTCTGTACAGTAGGCCGTGGCCCTCTATGGGCTGTCGTGCCGCTGAGTTAATTATCAGGGTAATTAGGGATAAATACTTTAATTATAAAAGATAATTATCCTAACAGACTGTAATTCTAAATGACACATTGCTGTTAAGATAAAAATCTCCAATTTTGGACACTGTTCCTTACCAAATTATAAAGTTATACTATAAAATATATAATTTTTATATTTGATAATTAATATTGTTATCAGGAGATAATTAGCTTAATTGACAGTAATTGTTAATCTGAGAGAAGACTTTCCATCACAGGCCTATACCTGCTTCTAAATGGAACTAATTATAAAACAAGATGAGCAGAAAATTATGAATCAACGTTATAAAAAATCTGCAAACAGTCTAGAATTTCGTTTTATTAATGACATTAAATCATATATCAGTATCATATAAATGACATTAAATAAAATTTATTTCATTAATGACAACAAATTAAATATCTGATGCACCTCTTCAACTGGGTGAGTTCAGCCAACAATTTATTTAATTTGGCAACCAGATGAGCATACCACATATTGCAAATGCTGTTTACCAGGAAGCGTCAAGAAAATTATCTCCGAACAGTAATTTCGATTCCTCAACAGTAATTTTGATCCCTCAGCTCTCCCCAACACAAAATATATTTAAGGGGCAATCTCTGAAAACGGATAATAAAAAATAAGTTTTTTTATTTTCCAAAAGTTTATAATTTTTTTCCTTACTTACAGATCATAACGTCACTGAGAATCAACCACATATTCTTCGATCGCATAAAGTCTTAGAAAAGGAAAAATCTGCAATAGAATGCATGCCACCTGTTCCTCAAAGCAAGAAAAGTAATTTTAAATATTTTTTTATTTTATTCTTAAAAATCAATATATATATATATATATATATATATATATATATATATATATATATATATATATATATATATATATATATATATATATATATATATATATATATATATATATATATATATATATATATATATATATATATATATATATATATATATATATATATAGGAGCTTATATAAAGTGGTAGAAGAATTATAAACTAAATTTTGCCAAGACTTTAAAAGCCACGCTACTGGGTAGACAGAACAAAGTAGCATTTTATATGTATGTTTGAATTATTTATATATCTTGGTTGACAAAATTATTTGAATTTTAATTTATTATACCTAGTATATATATATATACAGTGGAGCATCGTTTATACGACGATCACTTATACGACGTTTACATTTATACGACGTTTTAGTGTGGTCCCAAATCATTCCTATTCATTTTAATGTAAAAATATATCGTTTATACGACGCACAGAATCGGTTATACGTCGGTTTTTAGATTTTGTTCACGTTTATTTAATTTTTTATTTTTTCTTGTCTATTTTAAAAAAGGGTGGAATTTGCCAACATGAATGATACAGAAAAGGGTGACAACAAGAATTCTTGGATGACGACCGTAATTTTTACTAGATGACTGAAAAAACTAGACAATATTATGAAGAGGCAAAAACGTAAAATTTTGCTATTTATCGACCAATGTCCAGCGTACCCATCGATGCTAATTATTTTGGAAAATGTAAAAGCTCTCTTTTTTCCTGCAAATTGCACAAGTGCGCTTCTGCCATTAGATTTGGCCGTGATAAGAAATCTAAAATTGCATCATAGAAAGCAGTAAGTTCAACTCGCTATTCAAAGCATTGTAGAGACCAATAGCAAGAAAATATAATTAAAGGTAACATGCATTCAAATTGCTCACTGCAATTTTTCTTCTTTGGTTATTTGTTTGTTTTGCTTTGTCTAATTTAGAAATGTATGTAAATCAACACGTTAAACATTAAAATTAACTGAAAACAGAGTTAGTTTCAGTTTTAGAAGTAAAAATCGATTATACGACGTTATCGTTTATACGACGTTTTTCGGTGGTCCCTTCGGCGTCGTATAAACGATGCTCCACTGTATATATATATATATATATATATATATATATATATATATATATATATATATATATATTGTAGGGTGTAGTTTCTTTCTACTCTAAATAATAAAAATGATTTGAATCTTCATTTTTCTACGTTGCATTGATATTTTACTTATCTATGATTTTGGCCTTTTAAAATGTTGTTTTGTTGCACCTATGTCTATCAAAAATGAAGTGAAAATTATTTTACTGAAGTTGCTCTGATGCACCATGTTGCACCATATAACTATGAAAATGAAAGTAGTGTGGCAATATATTTATAAAATGAATTGCTTGGAGCAATATGGGTGACATTTTAGCTAAATTTAAGGTTTTTATATCAAGCAGTTTAATACTGTTTCTAAACAGGTACTTTTTAAGTTTAAGTAGAAACATCTAATCTCCTACTTCGAAATTGTGAAAATAATTTTAATATGAAAACTAAACTGCCCAGACTTGAATGTGTGGATTATCATTATACTCCCTGAAGCCCCTCAAACATTTTCAGTTCCTACTAAAAGCTAATTTACATTTAACTAAATTTGATATGATAAAATAGCATTTTGATCTAAACCTAATTTTCTTCTGTCTTGAAGAGTATGAAATGCTTATTTTGTGAAACATCTAAAGTGGCCAAGCTGTTGACCATAGGAGACTAATATTTACATTTTCTGTTAATTTAAATGGAATCAAACTCAATATGTAAAATGTACTGGGACTGTTTTGACAAACTTCTATCAGAGATAGAGCACATTATAAAGATTAAGAATTGCGTAGCAACCCACGACTGGAAATGTCATTGCAGTGGTCTGTCTAGGTTTTTCTGAAAGGTACCTATTTTGTGAAAATGTTGGCATAATTTGTGAAAATTAAAAATTATATCAAGAAATCAACACAAAAATATCGTTTTCGTTTCTTACGGGATACAAAAATAAAATTTTAAGAAAAAGTATTTTGTGAAACTGCCGTTTTTCCTTAAGTTGAATTTGTGAGGGTACCATTAAACCTGGACAGACCCCTGCATTGTATACCACTAAGGACGCTTCCCTATATTAGAAATATATTATTTATGTGCCTTCCAACCAATAGTTTAATTTATCTGAAATATCTTAATTTCATATTAATTTTATGATTCCCAATTCTTATTGTCAAAAGTTGCATTCAAATAGATTAAAAAATTACTGTTATTGTCATAATTTAATGATTTAGCGAGCTTGTCTAGTTAACTTTCGTTCTATATTTCTGATAATTACCTATTCGACGCTTAAATAATTTTTATATTTTCTTCAGTAAAATAAATTTTATTTAAAAATTATTTTTTTATTATTAACACTTTAATTTTTTATTTCATTTTGTAATTTTCATTTTTAATAGATGATGAAGGTAAGGTAACTGAAGGTCAGTCAATTAGTCTTCCTCAACCTGCCAGAAATGAAAATGAAGAATCCATGTCAATTGACTCTTCAAGCAATAGTGGTAACTCAAACATTAATACCTCATTGCTATCTTGATTTTAAGATGGTAATCTTGTGCATGATAACCATCTTACATGAAACTTAACATTTTAATGTTATTCTGATCTTTTTGTTCATGAAACAAATTGATGTTCTGATAGTTGCATGATTATTCTACAAGCGTTCAGCAGAGGTTAATCAAATTACATTTTTGATAAAAACTCACTGTTATTAATCTATATTATTGACGGATTGAATTAACAAATTAAGAGTTTTTTTGCATTTTTAATTACTTGCTTCATTTCTATTGGAAATCTATAGACAAAATACTTAAGGTAATATTTCTAAACCTTAAGCAAATTGGTTACTTTTAATAGGAAGAAATTTAAAAAAATTCTTTAAAACTTTTTATTCAATAGTTATTTATAAAAATTAAAATAATTTAATCTTTAACAGAAGCTTTAAAACTATTGAAGTCTATGCAGTTTCTTTCAAATAGTAATGTTATTCAATGTAATTTATAATTCCAGTTATAGTCCTGAAGTTTTTATTTATTTATTTTTTAAAGTTTGATAAATGTACTTCTCAATTAAAATAACAGCAAGAAAAATATTTATATACATAATGTAGCTTATTATAATTTTATACGCTATTGTGTACTTTATGCCTACAATATATTTTTTTAATGGAAGATAGATTTGAGTATTAAAATTTAGTTCAAAAGGGCTTGACAAAAGCAAAAATATTTTAAAAAAATATTGCATGGAAATAAAAGTTATTTAAGGATAAATAAATTATACGTAGTTTAACTCTTGTTTTAAATTTAGAGTCAAGTGCGTATAAGTGCATATATGACGATGTTTTTTCAGGGTCAGATTTAGTAGTTGTCTTTGAATCACCAAGGAAATCAAGAAATACTTCTCCTAAAAAAGGTAATAGACATTTCATTATTGCTATCTTCAAGCAATAATACAACGAAAATTAGATTTAAAGCAGTGCATGTTACCCTTATTATCTTGTTAAGTAAATGTAAGTGTGAAGTTTTATTGCAATTTAATAAGATATAACAAAATTAATGATCATATTTTCTAGCATGGGTTTATTTTTATTTAAAAATTCTTTTTTTTCCCACATAGAATATAATTCTGTTTTGATTTAATATTTCTGTTCTCTCTTGCTTATTAAAATTTATAATGACATTTTTTACTCAAAAAAATTTTTACAAATTAGAAGTAATTTTAAATTTAATATCTATCATGACCAAGATTTAGGACAAATAGGATTTTTCTTTGTTTTTTCTTTATAAATCCTGCACTTTCTTATGTGCATGAATGAATAACTTAGAATAACTTTTATCTAAAATGCCTTATTTCACATACTATGATGATTCCTCATACTATGATGATTCCTCATATTATCCTGAAATCATGAGCAGTTTTCTTAAATTAAGCAAATCAATTGAGCTGATGATAATTTAATTTTCAAACGTAGACATGTATATCAACAGCAATATGCGAACTTGTTATTTATTTTATTTATAACTTTCAAGCCATAATACTTGGCTTGTTGATGTTTGTTGTCTTACGTCACTTTCTATTCTTTATTATATTTTGTTTAAATGTTTTATGTGCCTTTCTTTTTCTTTCTTTGAATGCAGATAATGATGCTGCTATAAAACAACCACATATTTTACGCTCTCATAAAACTCCAGAAAATGAAAAACCTATTGTTGAAAGTAAACTTACCATTCAAAGTGATAAAGGTAATTTGAAATTTCATTATTCAATTTTTTCACTGCATTATTTTTTTAACTCATCTGTGATCTAGATTTTTAAAAATGTTTTTTTTTTTTTTTTTTTTGCATAAGCAGTAATGAGCTAAAATTACATGACTAAGAAATTTCACTTTTAATTAGGAAAATAAAATACTGTTATCATATATTTTTTTCAGGGTCAGATTTAGTAGTTGGTTTTGAATCACCTAAAAAAGGTAATATACATTTCATTATTGTTATCTTCAAGTAGTATTACAATGAAAATTAGACTTAATGCAGTGCATGCTATCCTTATTAACTTATTAAATACAGTGGAGCATCGTTTATACGACGCCGAAGGGACCACCGAAAAACGTCATATAAACGATAACGTCGTATAATCGATTTTTACTTCTAAAACTGAAACTAACTCTGTTTTCAGTTAATTTTAATGTTTAACGTGTTGATTTACATAAATTTCTAAATTAGACAAAGCAAAACAAACAAATAACCAGAGAAGAAAAATTGCAGTGAGCAGTTTGAATGTATGTGACCTTTAATTATATTTTCTTGCTATTAGTCTCTGCAATGCTTTGAATAGCGAGTTGAACTTACTGCTTTCTATGATGCAATTTTAGATTTCTAATCACGGCCAAATCTAATAGCTGAAGCGCACTTGCGCAATTTGCAGGAAAAAAGAGAGCTTTTACATTTTCCAAATAATTAGTATCGATGGGTGCGCTGGACATTAGTCGATGAATAGCAAAGTTTTTCGTTTTTGCCTCTTCATAATATTGTCTAGTTTTTTCAGTCTTCTAGTAAAAATTACGGTCGTCATCCAAGCATTCTTGTTGGCACCCTTTTCTGTATCATTCATGTTGGCAAATGCCGCCTTTTTTTAAAATACACAAGAAAAAATAAAAAATTAAATAAACGTGAACAAAATCTAAAAACCGACATATAACCGATTCTGTGCGTCGTATAAACGATATATTTTTACATTAAAATGAATAGGAATGATTTGGGACCACGCTAAAACGTTGTATAAATGTAAACGTCGTATAAGTGATCGTCGTATAAACGATGCTCCACTGTAAATGTATGAAGTTTTATTGTAATTTTTTAAGATACAGTAAAATTAATTATATTTTCATATTAAAATTTGTAATGACATTTTTTATTGGAAAAAAATACTTACAAATTAGAAGTAATTTTAAATTTAGTATCTGACATGTCCAAGGTTTAGGACAAATAGGATTTTTCTTTGTTCCTTCTTTATAAACCCTGCACTTTTTTATGTGCAGTGGACAAAATAAAAAACATATTACTTAGATTAACTTTTGTCCAAAATGCCTTATTTCACATACTATGATGATTCTTCATATTATCCTGAAATCATGAGCAGTGTTCTTAAATTATGCAAATCAATTGAGCAGATGATAATTTAATTTACAAAAGTAGACATGTATATCAACAGCAATATGCACACTTGTTATTTATTTTATTTATAACTTTCAGGCCATAAGACTTGACTTGTTGATGTTTGTTGTCTTACATCACTTTCTATTCTTTATTACATTTTGTTTAAATGTTTTATGTGTCTTTCTTTTTATTTCATTGAATGCAGATAATGATGCTGCTATAAAACAACCACATATTTTACGCTCTCATAAAACTCCAGAAAATGAAAAACCTATTGTTGAAAATAAACTTGCCATCCAAAGTGATAAAGGTAATTTGAAATTTCATTATTTAATTTTTTTATTGCATTATATTTTAACTCATCTATGATCTTGATTTTTTTAAATGTTGTTTTTTTTAATATTTTTTTGTGTAAGCAGTAATGAGCTAAAATTATATGACTAAAAAATTTTATTAGAAATAGCTATATACTAATTAGTCTTTGTCAAAAAATTTTATATTTTGTCAAAAGTAATGGTTTGGACGCCGCTATTTTAAGCTATGAAATTAGATTCATTGTACTCTGTATAAACAGACCTTTTTCTATTAGATGGATTAGAATTCTTAACAATCAAAATCTGGGGAATCACAGCGGAATCAGAAAATCAAAAGTTTGAATGTTGTAGCATACATTTCTTCAGGACATAAATTAAAAGTTTGGATCTTTTATTGTTAATTGTTTTTGAGTGCATCTTTTGCTTTATTTCTAGAACGCTTTGAACAAATCACAAAATCAAAAAATTTGTTCATTAATAGTATTTATTATCTTTATTATTTAATTTACTAATAGTTGGAAAAATTTTAAAATGTAAAGTATAAAAATTTGTATGTCATTTTAATCTATGTAACTTTAAATCATAAAATTCAAAATGTAAAAAGAATCCATCAAATAGTTCTTGAGAAGTAAAAATTTAAAAATGCAACCTATTTGAGCTTTTAAAATAGACAAAAAGTGAAATTAACATTCAGGGGTCTGAATTTTCGACTGTTCTCTTGACTGACGTTTGGGACCATATTCCTCCTTTATGTTGAGCATCAAAATTTCAAATCCATTAAAAGAAAGACATGTTTATGTAAAGAAAGTATGTTTCCTTAATGGTTGAAAAAAACAAAAAAACGAAAACTTTTTTTGTTGGTTGAAGGACAAATCTATTTTTATTCATAATTTAAATTTTGAAATATTGTATTGAAATCTTAATGATTTGATGATAATGATTCAGCTAATAGTTTAAACGTCTAAAACAGACACAAAAATATACATTCTCTGAATAAACATGATCTTTGTTGGCTTTTGATCTCTCAAATTAAACCCAGCAATTTAGTTAGCAGACAAATCAAAATTTTGACCCTTTTACTGCTACTAATGCTTTTTGTCATATCCTTGAAATATATCTCTGAAACTAATTGATCAAATCAAAATATTTTTGTGCCAAATTCTTTAACAGTTTTACCAAAAGATAATTTTCTGTAAAAATTAATTTTGAATAATTATCTATTAATAACAGTTAAAAAAAAAGTTTTATTTTTTCAGCATCTTGCACAATGCAATTTTTTAATGTAAAACTGAATAGTTTTTGAGCTGAATATATTTTGACTGATTGAATAGTTTTAAGAAAGTATAAACACTTTAAAGAAATGTTTTTTTAAAATTTGTAATATCAAAAACTATACAACTCATTTTGACCAGTTTGCTGATTAAACTAAGTAGCTGAACCATATTTTCTAGAATATGATTATCTCCCACAATGTAGAAGTCAAAATTCAAAATCTCATTTTCCCCAAGAAATTTTGTAATTTAGATTATCATTTGAACTCCTTTATTGACTTTGCTTCAAGGGATTCTTAAATTTCACCAGGTGTGTTGTTTGTGTGTAAAAAACTAATCACTTGGCCACATATTCAGAATTTTACATATTTTTTTACAGGATCTGATTTGGAAGTTTTGTATGAATCACCAAGAAAGCAATCAAGCACTCAACCACTGAAAGAGACTTTATCCAAAAAAGGTAATGGGAATTTCATATTTATTGATAATTTTAAACATTTTACCTTTATAGCAAGTTTAACTTAAAGTAATGCTTATTTTACTTATGTGTTACATAATTTTAAAATATTATTTAAAATTATTATACAATTGACTGTCTCGAGGAGCCTTTATATAATTTCAAGTATTTTGATATTCAAAATCATAAAATCAAAAACCAGGATAATATGTAGGTATAAACTGATATTACTAAAGTTTTGTTTCTTACATGTTTGTATGATATTGTAGTAAATTTGTTATTAAAATGTTCAGTACAATGTATGCTAACATTTAAAAAAAAATATATACTAGTCATTCTTTGATGGACAATAAAACAAATTAACAACCTTGTTGAAATCAAACTGGGCACTTATTTGCTATTATTAATTATGCGAGCCTGTGAATTTTATTTGGGGAAGGGGGGAGTTTAACCAAAATTAAACAAACTTTAACTGTTATATATTTCTTTAATTTAAAGGAATAGACAGATCTTAAACAGTCAACAGTAGCTTTTGAAACAAATAGTACATTTAAGGCTATACTACTAATAATAAAAACTATACTAATGCATGTTAATTGTTAATAAAATTAAAATAAATTAATTATATTTATAGTTCCGTTTCATATTTCTGCATTCTTTTCAGAAGAAAAATTAGTCTAAAATAATTAATTGCTCTCCCTTTTACCATTCCTTAAAAGACTAGTTTTGATTACATATTTTTTTATTATTATTATTTGTCTGGCACCTGAAAAAGAGGCTGATTTTTCTGAATGTACGATATAACGAGGAACTATTACATCTCAGTAAAAATCCAGCTCACTTCTTAATATATAGTATTAGTATCTTAAATATTGATACCTGATATATTTGAGGTTGTTTTTAAATATTATCTATTATTTTCTGTTTGCCAAGTAAGTAAAAGAATAAGATATGCATTCTATTTTTATAAGTTCTGAATTTCAATAACAATCATCATTATCGTATATCATGTGATTTAAAAGAAAAAAACTTTTATTGTCAACTTAATATGTTATGTGTGCTTTTTAATGTACTTGAAAATGGAGTACCTAATTTATCCAAATGTACTATATATAAAGAGACTATTACTGCTCAATAAAAGTCCAGCTTACTTCTTAAACTTATATATATGTATATTGATTATTGATGTATTTGAGGTAAATCTTAAATAATTTCTATTATTGTTTGTTTAACAAGTCGATGAAAGAATAAATGTTCATTCTGCCTTTGTAAGTACTGAATTTCAATAAATATTTATCATTATTGTGTATCTTGTGATTAAATAAATCATTTATTGACCGCTTAATATGTTATGTTTACTTTTTAATCTACCGTACACCCTGAATAACTTTTGATCTAATGATTGGATCTTTACATTCTAAGACTCAATCTTAATATTTCAGGGGGGTAACTTCAAATATGATAATTAATTGGCGCAGATATTTTAAGTTGCAAAATCATACACAAAAACGAACTTTCTCTGAGTAAACATGCATTTTTTTCTTCAAAGGATTCAGATAAGCCAGGATAGCCTAGTTTGTACGGCACTTGGTCCATGTCCAAAAGGTTGTGGTTTCGATCCCCGCCACCCGAAGACTTCTCGTGTTGTTAATAGTGACTGATGCACCTTGAATCTGTCAAGTCACTGTATGTTCACGTAACAAATCATACCTCTGGGATTACTGATCTAGGAGTTCCTTGTCTTCTGGATTAGTTCAAAATTACAAGGCTACGGAGTTGAACTTTAGTAGTGTAAAACCAATATTGGGTTAGCTGTTCAACGACGGTTATAAAATGTAAAATAAAAAGGATTAAGATGTCTGACTTTCAAAATGTAGGAGGTAGCCTCAATCTGGGAAATATGGTCCGCCTAGTTTGGTTGAGAGGGATTCAAAGTTTGGACCCCTTAATGTTAATTCGCTTTAAAAAAACTTTTTAAGCAAATGGAAAAATTTTTGCGCATAATTATAAAATTCATTTGTCCAAAGATAATTTTGTGTAAAAAATGTATTATAGTAAATATTTTTTAATTTATTTAATAATGGTAGAAAAAATTTTGAATTGTAAGCTAAACATTTTTTACATACCTTAAAATGATGTAAAAATTTATAATCCTTAGAAAAAATTTCGACCATTTTTAAATAAAATAATTTTTTAATTCACTTAAAAAGTTCTCTAGATAGGGCGAAATAATAAAAAAATATTAACATTAATGCTCTCCTAACCAAACTATGGGGACCATATTTTCCAGATCGCGGCTACCCCCTATTGTGGGAATCTGAAATCCAAATCTGTTGAGAAAAAGGTATGTTTATTCAGAGAAAGTATGCTTTTGTGTCTGATTTCGCTAGTTAAAACATCGTCTGTTCTAATTAATTAGCATACTTGAGGTCCCCCAACCATTCAGATCGAGTCGTAGAAGGTAAGCATCCAATCATTGGATAAAAAGTTATTCAAGGTGGTTCCTTTTTACACCTTAATATAGAATAATTTATCAGAATGTGCGATATAACAAGGAACTATTACAGGTCAATAGAAATCCAGCTTACTTCTAAAGCTTAGAAATATTTTTTTTTCTTATTCAATTAATGTTTAATGTTCAACTTACTTCTGGTCAAAGTTACACATTTAAGAAGAAAAAGTTTGTATTTATATTTTCTTTCTAAAAGTCATGATGTACGACCATTTCAACCTGAGAAGAGTGCAGAGCATGAGAAGGTACTTATCAATTTTTTTCTCACTATCTTAAAAATATTTTCTCTCTTTCATAATTTTTTAATTGATTATTTAATTTAGAAAAGTTCTACAGAATTTTTCTAATTCACAATAGCAGTAGTAGTAATAAAAATCCAACATGTTTCTAGTAAATTATTTTTGTTTCAAAACCTAAATTTTTGAAACATGGTTAAATTAACAACAGTTATGTTTGTTAATTTTAGTTTATTTTAGTGGTTCATTGAAAAATGTTGAAAAACATTTCTCTATTTAAGTGTGTAGTAAAAGAAGATCATTATTTTTTATTATGAGGAGAACAACTAAAACTACCTTAGTACTTAGTTACTGATAGAAAGCAAAATTGGATTTATTATCTAGCATTGGATTTATTATCAGGCATATGGAAACCAACCCTGTTATGAACTATATAATTATTAATTTATGCATAGAAACTTGAATAATCTATTTTTATGCCTTGAATAATCTACCTTTGGCTATTAAAATCATCCATAATAATGAATAATTATTAGGTTCATCATTCTTATTATCCACTTTTATCAATAGTACTAATAATTGAAATAAGTGTTAATGATCCAATAAGTATTTTCAGAAATGGAAGCAATAGTAGTCGAATAAACTACACCTATAATAAATTATTTGATGGGAAAAAAAGAAAACTATCAGATTCTTTGAAAGATGTCTGGCTAATCAATGTTCTATTCAGTTGTATTTCATAGAAAATTTCATAAAATAAAAATTTACAGAAACGAAATTTTTCTTTTCTTAATTAACTGCTTAAGAGCTATTATTACAACTGTTTACTGCAACACGCATTTCATTCTAAGATAGTTGACACAAGCATAACCATACAATTTTTTTTTTATACATTAACTTGCTCATTTTTCAAAAGAAATTTCTGTTTGAACTGCCATTGTCTATTATAAATATTTATATATAATATGTTCTTTAAACTTATCATTATTTATCATAAGTTTATCCAATTATTCTTTTTATTGAAATTGTGTTTTTTATTTTTGTTCCAACAGAAATTGATGTCATTTTTTTTTGTTTTTGTTTTAGGAGACTAGGATACAATTAATATTCTTTATTTGAAGGATAGATGAAAAGCTATTATACAACTGTATAATTTTGAATTATTCTTAATGCATTTTGAATTCGACTCCTTCAAGCAGATGAAGTCATTATTTTGAAACTTTTTATGTATATTTTTTTTCCTATCTATTTATTCTGTTATTGATTTTTATTTGTGATTACTCTTAAATTAAATATTTATATAAATCTCTGAACTATTAAGGAGCTTAACACCAGAACAAGATAAGCCTCTATTTTTAAATCGTTGGGGAGAGTTATGTAGTTTATAAAAAGACAATAGGTAAACATAGTTTTCGCCCCTCTCTGTGTTGAGTTGTTGGTAATTGAAATGTTCGTCTATGACCGAATTTTCTATGAGCTTATATTCAATAAAGTATATGAGCTTATTCGATATTTGATTTAAAAAAATTTTTTAACTTGCTCTTAGGAAAGTATTAATATTATTACTATTAGTAAGTTAATGTCAACTATAAATTATATTAATTTCTTTTTTTATGCATGATTTGTGTTAAGAATAACTTACTTAAATTACATTTTATATTGTAACATAATAGTTGAAGAAAGAATTTTTTAAAAATACAAGGTGTTTATAAAGTCCCGGACCCATTTCGATGTTTAATAGCTCATAAAATAATAAAGATAGATTAAAATTAATAACATAAATGTTTAGATAGACTCAAAAAGTTTCATGACCCTTGTCAATGAATCTTCCATCCATCTTTCAGGAAAATGGTCATTCAAAGAACTACGAATGATGATACCCTAATGAGGTGGTGCACCATCTTGTTGCAAAAAGACAGGTGGCTTAAGCTCTTCTAGTTGTGGAAATACGAAGTTTTCCAACATGTCTAAGTATACGACTGATGAGACAGGAAGTTGGATTGAGCGAGAAGGTCCAATTCCTTGGCCACCCAGATCACCTGATATAACACCGCTGGCCTTTTTTTCTTTGGGGATTTATAAAGGACAATGTTTACAGGAGGATCGTGTCAAACATTGATGACCTAAAAGCCAGAATTACAACCGCAATAGCCTCTGTGGATGCCGACATGCTTGCCGCTACCTGGCGTGAAATTGACTATCGATTTGATATTCTCCGTGCGACGAATGGGGCACATGTGGAAGTTCATTGACAAGGGTCATGAAGCTTTTTGAGTCTATCTAACCATTTATATTATTAATTTCAATCTATCTTTATTATTTTATGAGTTATTAAGCATCATAATTTATCTGGAACTTTATAAACACCCTGTATATTTGAACAAAATATTGAAATTCTGCAAAACCATTATAAGAAGAGAGCTAGATATCTATATCCCACATGGACAGTCTACCTATAGCATCTTAAACCTCAAAAACTGCATTTTAACTATTGTACCTAATTTTTAACACAGCCCTGTTTATTTCTCAGAAAAAATTTATTGAATATTTATGCAAAATTCTTGCTCTAATCATAACAGCCTAGCTATTCACTGTCAAAAGTGACTGAAAAGGAAAAAGAATTAGCATTTAGGCTTACCTTGCTCTTGCTGTGGGCCGCTTAATTACATTGTACATAAATATAAATATTATTCTTAATGACCTACATTCTTCTGTGTATGAACTCAAATGATGAGTGGTATTTTCATGCTGCTTGGCAGTAAAGCTCAATTATGACAAGTCCGTTATTATGACAAGTTTGTAATTCAAGATCAAAATGTAGATATTAAAGTTATAAAAAATATTGTATAATTAAAGATCTGCTGTTGCAATATTTTTTTTTACTCTTTTATGAGAGCCATAAAAGAAAGACAAAATGAAATACATTTTTATTTATTTATGGTATCTATGTATAAAAAGAAAAAAATAAACAACTTTTTAGCTTTATGTTTATATGTAAACAAGCAATGACCCTTTTAACATCTTTCTTACAAAAGAAAATTTCTGATTTTTTTGGTATCCTGCTGCCTTTTTTAAAAGAAAGAGCCGAAAATTACAACTATCCTGCTATCGCAAAAAAATTTTTTATTTGAGAGAAATAATTTTTTTACTGCTAAAGTGAATCATATTTTATGAAAAAAAGCGAGAATGAAACACTTTTTTTATTCATGGTATCAATCCAAAAAAAAGGTACTAACAAAGGTCATTTAACTTTTTTATGTGGGCAACCAATGGCCATGTTATCTTCCTTCTTACATAAAATACCTCCTGCAATTTTTTTTAGTATCCAATTGCTCACTTTAAAAGAAAAGAGATGTCCCAGTGTTGATTGATAATAAATTATCATGGAGGAGACACGTAAAAGAGTGCAAAAAGAGAAGATTATAGGCTTGGTCTCAAGACTCTGGTATTACTTAGGGATCCTCACCTGATGTTCTGACCATTGTTTATGAATTCTATGTGAGACCTGTTCTAAACTATGGTAAAAAATTACTGGCCGCGGCTCCTGCTAGTCATTCCGACTAAGCTGTCAAGGTCCATAAAATAAAGCACTGAGATTTATTACCTCTGTAGCCTGCTCCACAAGTATCACTGCCTTAGGAATTCAAACTGGCTTTGAGGGTCTGAGGATATTTCTGAAGAGACAACTATCAAAACATTTGAAAAATGTAGGAGACTGCCTTTGCTGCACTGACAGAGATTTGTTCCGACTTAAAGAAAACTAAAGGGACAGAAGTCTTTCTTCCATAATGCGCAAGACATTATGTCTTACCAACAGTTGCGTTCAAAAGAGGACCCCCCCTGACTTTTAGAATTCAAACTATAAATCTCTCACTTAATGCTCAAACCAAGAAAAAAGATTACTATCCTTCCTCTTTTTCATGCCTATGCACTTGAAGTCATTGCAAATAGATTCATAAAAGATTTTTGGCTCCATAATTATACTAATGGCTGTTTTCATGAAGATTCTTTATTTGGAGCAGGTTTCTATTGTGAGAATTTGTTTGGAAGCTCATGTATAATTAGTATAAGAAGCTGAGATAGAAACAATCAAGCAGTCAACTACCCATCTGTAATACATCTTTTAAGCCATGCAGTGTTCCTTGTTCATTCACAATCAGTTATCCTTTCACTAACTTTGCTCTTTTAAAGTAGCTAGTTTTTTTTTATTGCTATTTTTACATTATATGTTATGTATTTGTTTATAACGACAAGATGATTATAATTCCTCTTGCTATTATGAATTGTTGTTATAATGAACAGTGTGGATGAATATTGTGTTTTTTATTTTTCAAAAAGAAAAGTGTGCTCTTATAGAACTGAAAAGTCTCATTGAAATTTGTAGTAAATATGAAACGTTAATATTCCATTTATATTCTTCCTAAAAAATTATAGTTTTTGTAAACTACATATTATTTTGGTGAGAAAGTTGATCTATTGTGTATATTTTGTCAATTATATCAATATTTCTACTATTAGTTTTAGTATCTTTTTTTAATCTTGTTCTTTCATAATTGTATTAATTTTTTATAGTAATTTTATTTTATTTAATTAAAACTTTTATATTTGCTACTACTCTAAGCTATATTACTAAGCTATATTACATTACTCTAAGCTATATTTATATTTTCTAGCCTATTGATCTATTGGCTTGCGAAAAATTAATATTTTTTAATAAAGCTATATATATAATAATTAATTGTAGTAAATGTAGTATTTTTTGCCGTATGAAGCAGCATATAAACATTGTTGGTTTAAAAATTCTCCGTAATAAAATAGTCTTAATTATTTTCCATATGCATTATTTTATATATTTTTTATTTTATGTGCTTTTCTTCTTTTGCTTCTTTTTTGCAGTATCATACTAAAAATATAAATTTTTTTTATTATTCATTGTCTAAATGAACTCCTGAAAATTTCTCTTAAATATAAAAAAGTTTAAGAAAATTTATTTATATATATTCACAGCCAAAAAAATTTTTTATTACATTGCTTCTCATTTAGAATATTTTTGTTTATCTTTCGTTTCCAAAAAAAGAATGAGTTTTTTTGTATGTGCGGGGTAAAATTCATGAGACATGAATGTAAACAAAAAATTAACTGAATAGCTGAGAAGGAAAATGTATTGTCAACATATTCATGAGAATGACTAGATTATTAGTGAAAGTTTCCATGTAGAGCTCTTGCATGACTAGAAAAAATAAGGACTGGACCTAATGAAGTACAGAGTCTTTTTAAAAAAATAAATGTAAACTTAGTTGAAGAATTTAACGTAATTTTATGTTTAAAAGATTGGATAAATTGTTCATAGGGAACATGTTAAAATGAGTATTATGGTTTTTGTTCCAATCTCTAAAACTATTTGATTTATTTTTAAATAAAAACTACCCAGTGTTTAAACTATGCAGCAGATTTTAAATTAAAAGATATGCCTCATTAAAATGTAACTGTGTAATTATAGTAAAGTAAAACATTCTCACAATAGCTCTTTGTGGGTGTAGGAATCATTGAAGTTTATGCCCCAAAATTTCATGCCCAACGGCATGAAATTTTGACAGTGTGGCATCATTGCTTCTTGATTGCTTTTACTTTTCTGAAGCTGATTGGACCTCGAGCTACCACCAGGGATTGAACCACAGTTCTACACAATAACAGCCGTGTGGTTTAACCACTATGTGATCACGGCTATATGTAATATTAATATTAAACATAATTGACTAGTCTAAATAAAATTTGCAAACTTTCTTGGAAAAACATTGTCCTTTAATTAGTAATAATATAAACAATGAACTTGTGTTATGTTTACAAATCGAATATGAATAAATATTTTTAAAATTAATTTTAAATATTTGAAGCTATCAATCATTGAAAAAAAGAAGTATGCATACTATACTAATGTATTCTGTATTTATAAATTACTAATAAAACTTACTGTAGTTTTTTTTCCTTCAAAAAAAATACAGAAGCTTGTATATAATATTTTATTTCAATACTGTATTGTAAATCATTGTTACTATAAGCAATAATTTTTAACATGTTGATATATTGTTTCTACAAATATACAATACTTTATAAATGCTTTATTAACTTTTCTGATGATATTAAATTAATGTACTATTCAGTGTATTTTTAGCTTTTGTATAGTTAGATCAGTCTTGCTTATTGATTAAGTAGTGCTATTATTCTTTTACTCTGGAATAAAGATTCTTAAACTACTGGTCACGTAGAAAAAAATCTCATTAACTGCCATTCACCCAAATTTATCATTTCACATAAGGGCAAATATGTTCTAGATATTTCCTAACAAGAAAACAATTTTCTCTATGTTTATTTACTGTAATGCTAACAAGGATATGCTTTTTTGGATGGTAACCCTTCAAATTTGACTTGACAGCCATGTTACTGTTGAATCGCAAGCACAGATCTTTGTTTAATGGCACTCAAAGTTATTTGAAGCTGGCTTCTTTCAGGCCTTTAGTAACAAAGTTTCTGCTTAGCGTGCAAGTTATTCATTGCCATCATAAAACATACTGGTTTTTGCCTATGAATAATGCTTTTTAAAAAAATGGATAAGGATAGTTTTAAAATGAATAATGTCTCTTAAATAACTTTTGTAACCTGTATACTATTTATTCTTCATTTTAGTAGTATTTGTGTTATTATTTTACAATTTATTTTTTATTTTTCAGTGGGTAAGCAGAAACAATCCTCTCCGGAAAAGCAGTCACCACCGTGGGAAGTAGGAAATATTTTTAATTTTTATTTATGTGAATTGCTTAATTTTGCTTTTCTTCTTGCATGTAAACATTCCCAAGTTTAAAGCATTTGAAAAAATTTATATTTTTGAAAACGAGCTGTTGAATTGTTTTAATACAAAATAATGTTTAAAATTGGTTGTTTTTCAGTGTAAATAATACTCCAGTGTTTTCAATATAACGCGAGAATCTCGCATATTTTTTTCTTTTCTCGCATTAAAAAATGATGACCGCGAGAAATTCGCGCATTCTATAAATCAATTTCAAAATTGGAGAATTTCTCGCATTTTCGAAAGAACTTCGAATTACGCCATTTAGAATAAAATCTGTTTCACTTTTCTTCCTGGATCTTTCATTATTTTCAACATCTGCCTCATTATCTAGCATCCCTATTTAACAGTATTGTTCAGAACCTTTTCGAACAACAGAACACAACCACGGAACCCCTTTCAGAACACATTTCTTTGAGAAAGGGTGAGAAATTCTCACTGTTAGTCTCACCGTTCCAAGTTATCTGCTGGATCGCTGAAGCATGGAGTGAATTCACCATAATAAAGTCATGGAAGAAAATTATTGATGAACTAGAGGTGTAATGAACAGTGATCTGGCCGAACACCGAATATTTGGCTGCCATATAGCGAGTTTTTTAAAAAAAAATCATTAATAAATAGTTTTTTTTATATATAAATAAATTTAGTCATAATTGAAAAATAATAAATACTTAGTTATATGTATGGGGTATAAAAAAAAACTGACTAACAGCTATTTAAAAAAATGCGTTATAAATTTGGGAAAAAAAAGAAATAGGAAAAAAAATCCTCTTAATTCTTAAAACGAAAATTTAATACTAAAAATAATATTTTCCTCAGTAAAAATTTTTCCATGAAACATTAAAAAAGATAAAAACGCCTATAAAAAAGATTATATACAAAAGCAAAGCAGAAAAAATATAAGCTGATTTTAATTTTTGAAAAAAAGTTTTAAAGCTTAACATTTAAGTTTTCCAATTACCGTATTTTCAAGAAAAAGTGATGATTAAAGTCCAATGTATATCTTCTTAGCTGCTGCATCATAATAAAAACGTCTACATAAGTTTTTTTTGAAAAAAAGCTAGATAGAAACTAAAACGAAAATGGAGGATTTAAATATGTATAAATTCTCAATTTGTCTTTTTCTCATAGCTATATTTTTCGAAAAATAGTGACCATAAAAGAATATTGTTAATTAGAAACGCTCTTTAAAAAATGCTGAAAAGAAGAAAACTTTTTAAAAGAAGAAAGAAACGGAAAAATATTGTTCTTAATTCTGAAATATAACTTCAAGGTTGAGAATTGCAATTTTTTATGTTACCATTTATCTATCTTTGTGTACAAGAAAAAGGGACAGTAAAAAAACAATGTGTATGAGAAATGTTCAAAAAAGGGTTTTTTGTTGAATTCACTCTATATTCTCTCTCTTTAGTACAAAAATTAAAGTATTGCAAATTTATGTTACTGTATTTTAAAACTTTAATCTTTTTAACTGGAGTATATTGTTTCATTTGCTTAGTTGTGTTTTTATAAAATCTTTAGTAAGTTGATATCTTCTTTTTTTGCAGGTAGTATTGACAAAAAAGTGTCAAGTTTCATTGAAAGGGTTTGTAACATCTACATTTATTGATTATTATATAATTATCTTTGTATCTGAAAAGGTTATAAAGTTGAGCTCTACTTTTTTTTAAAATTGAGAAGTAATAAATCTATATGTAGTAGCTAGTGATTTTAACAGTATACTGTTATATAACATGCATATAACAGTATACTGTTATATGCATTTCCCTTTTAAATCTTCAAATAAATTGCTGGTATTATGTTACTCAAACCGAAGTTTCTAAAATCTAACTATTCTCTGTTTTTAAATTCTTAATTGTAAAAGTAAAACAAATTTTTCACATTATATGTTGAGGCAAATTTTCTAGGCACTGAAAACTGATAAATGTATTAAATTTTCAGTATGAGCCAATAACACATTAATTAAATATTAAAATCATTGTTAGAAATTGCATTATTGTATATTATAAAAAATGCTTAAAGGTGCTTATTTTTGATTTTCGTTTTTTAAAAGCCCTTAAAGGTGCTTATTTTCGATTTTCGTTTTTTAAAAGCCCTTAAATGTGCTTTTTTCATGGGGTGTTTTTAAAAAGTGCTTAATTTTCCCTTTTCGAAAATGACCTTTTTTTTTAACCATGTCAATTTTCGCCACATATTGTGCTAAAGCGTGCTTTTCACATTGTTTTATTCAACGTTTTCACAATTCATTCAACTACGATCTATTTCAGCCTATGGTCGGTCCAAAGCGTATGAAAGCGCCAATAATTGTACAGGTTTGAGGAAATACTTGCGAGTCCGCATGTGCGTATAGTGAGCTGGGTTCGGTGAGATTGTTGCACTCTCATGTGCAACTCTGCTGCATTTTGCAAGATATTTTCGATTTCAAAATATTATTAGTAGTGCAAATATTTTTAGTAGTTTAATACAGTGCTTGAAAATTTTTTTTTGAGTGCTTAAAAAGTACTTAAAAGGTGCTTATATTTTGTTGAAAGATTTGACTACGCACCCTGTGGAATCAAACATTATTAATAATAATTTTTTATTTCTTTTTATAAAAGAATAAAAAGAACAATAAAAATCTACAGTAAGGGTATTGTAGAATAAGGATTCATCTTACCTATCTTTTGTCATTTATTTTATAAAATTAGATTAGAAAAAAAAATATTTTACTTATTTCAATTTTTTATGTGCACTTTTTAGATCAAAATTTTCTGAAATAATAAAATAAAAATGTATATTTGTGTGTATGAAGATTTCAAAAGTCAGAAGAGCAACAAAAATAAATATTATTTTTTCTATTTGTTGAAACTTAGCATTAACTGAACGACTATTTATTTATTTCAGTTTTACTTTTAAAGTCTGGCTTGACAAACAAAGGTCTTTTGAGCTAAATGATAGAGATTTAGCTTCTTTATCTCCTACTCGCTGGTTAAGAGGAAACATTATTGATTTTTACCTTCAGTAAGTTAGATATAGTTTTTAATTTAATATTGTGGTTAGAATATTTCTTAGGCACAATATTGGTGATATCTACTAATTTTATTATTTGAATAATTTAAACAAAAATATTAGTGATTGTAGTGATTGAAAGGAATTAAAAAATAATACATTAGGTGACAGTATCATGTCAAAAAATGTCAAAACAAGAGAATTTCAGTGAGAGGTTATAGCAAAGTTAGAGACAAAAACCATAAGAAATTTTATGAACTCTGGGCATAAAACATGACATCTGTATCTACTTAATCTCAAATATATTAATAAGTCAAAAATTTGCTCTTAAGTTTCAAAATTTTGTATTATTATTATGTTACTTAAGTTTCAAACTTTTGTATTATTACTATGTTACTTAAGATGTTCTTATGGTCAAATAATAATGTTTTTTTTTATTATTATAGTTTAAATTCTGACAAAAAAGAAACTAAATATGTAATAACACAACTAAATAAATGAAATACATTTAAAGTTTTTTAAATAGTGAAGTAATTATAGAACCTTAGGTAATTACTGTTCTCCTTAAATATATATTTTAAGTAGGCACAGTAATTACAAAACAGTAATTTTTGTCCAACAGATCAAAAACTATTTCATTTCTTAAATAATTTTTCAAAAATTGAGTTATAGACCCTTAGTGTTCTCTTTATGTACATTTCAAGTAGGCCCAGAAATTGCAAAACTATAATTTTTGCCAAACAGATGAAAAACTATTTAATTTTTTTACTAAACTGTCTATACTCAATAAAAGTAATTTTTTATATTTTGTACAAACCAAAATTCTTTTATTTGCTAGCAATTTTGTAGAAAAAAAATTTTGAAGCAATAATTACATTCAATAAAGTCACCCACAGATTTTTTAAGGTGCAATTAAACTTATTGACCTTTAAAGAATTGTTACTGCAATCAAACTCTACTGTTCTCTAGAAAAGAGTATCCTTTTTTAACATGGGAGTTATAGTCTATTCAACTAGAGTCATCTATAGTGCCAATACATTGACTTTTTTCATACTTAGGACAATAATTACTCAAAAGTTGGGGTCACATACAAAATTGTGTAAAGAACAAAAAATACAAACTATTCTAAGAATAATGACTATACAAATTCAAGTAGACATTCAGAATATGCATGCATTTATCTCTTGTAACACTTTTATAATATAGTGAAATACATAAAAAAAATTCAGTAATGTGTATGAGGGGGACATGGAACAGTTAATGACATTTTATCTGTATTTTATTTTTATAAAAATGTAATTTATATGCAAAATGTATCTGATGCATATTTTTTTTGACTTCTTGTGAGTATTTTCAGCAAAACATACCATTAATGACAATTCATATTTTAATGAGAAATTTTTTTTAAGGATTCATAAGTTAATGAATTAAGAAATAACCCTTAGGAATCAAAATTTAAGAACTCTCTCTGAATACATAATTCAATTATCAATCATTAGATATTGTCAATCATAGAGTTCTAGATCATTATCAAAAGATTAATTTTTCCCATTAGTTTTATCTTCTTCAATATTGTTTTTTTCGCTGCTTAAATTATGGATACTTATCTGTTTTTAGATATATAATTATGAAATCAAACTATCAAGAAAAAACTCATTTGTTCTCTACTGATTTCTATTCACTTCTATCAAGAAAGGAAAAAAATGATGAAGCTCTGGTACAATCTGTTACAAGAAGTAAAGCGGCGGCAGCAGCAGCAAAGCCTAGTGACAGGTAAATTGCATAAAATGAAATATATAATTTTATATCAAATCTTTAATAAAAATTATTCAATCTATTGTATATAGCTCTTTTTTTTCTCATAATTATATTTGAAGGCAAAAAAAAAGCTTGAAATTTTTGAAATTTCTCAAAAAATTATCATTTTTTAGTTGCATACTCTGCCTTTCTACTATTTTTACAAACTATAAACTTAGAGCCATGGTGGCTTAATCCCAGCTATGGCTGGTTGATATGAATTCTGCAGACCTCTTGCTCCAATCACAGTGCTGATGTAAAATATTCCCAGTGATAGATGGATTATGGGTCAAAGTCCCCATGATGCCGGGCTTAGTGTGGGAGGTTTGGATGGTTTCTCTCTCCATGTAACGCAAATGCCGGTTAGTTCCATCAAGAAAATTAGTTTCTCTCAATGCTTGATTCAGGAATTTCCTTGTCTTCTGGGTTGAGTTCTAAATTACTAGGCTACGGAGTTGAACGTTATAATTGTAAACTCAGAATTAGGTCAGCTGTTTAATCCCGGTTATAAAACAAAAACTTTATAATAAAAAAAACACTGAAAGGTAAGATTATTTACAAGAATAAACACTATTTTTGATTTTTTATAAATATTTTTGACAAACAAACAGAAATAATAAAGTTTTTTTCTTTCACTTAGTTCCTTCAGCAATGTGATCACAAATGCATAATTGTCCCTTAACGGCTCAGTTTCAAATAGCAACGGAGCCTTTCTTATACCGGTAGTGGTTGTGCACGTATGATTTTATAACGATACTTTCATATTACAAGCCGTATTAGTATGTATGGTTACTCCTTAGTACCTATACTCTTGGAGTATACCAGATTGGGGAAGCGCTTTCTCATTTTGCTGGTTCTGAAGGAGTTAATGTCTCATTCTCTTTCATGCATACTAATTTGGAAAGTTAACTTAAAAGTAAGATTATTTATATATAAACTATAGAAATCTTTTTACTTTCAAGTAGTAAATAACAGTAAATTTTTTTATAAATATTTTCATAATTTCAATAATAAATTATCTTATTTGTCTTACTACTTTTAGGCGTCCATGGACAAAAAACATTGATATCTTTTCACAGGACTTTATAATAATTCCAGCAAACATTGAAAATGTACATTGGATATTAATTATTATCACCTTTCTGAAAAATGTTTGTTTAGAAGAGCTAAAAAGTATGTATTTCTATTAATAAATATAATTCATAGCAAAATAGATAGTAGTATTATAAGAATAATTTGTTTTGGTATTAGTCTAAGGACTCACAATATTCTGAAGTTTTTAAATATTTTACTGAAAAATCAAGGTAAGCATCTTAATTATGAATTCAGACAAAATAAATTACAGCATCAGAAACTAGAATATTTTTAAAATTTCAGTAGACCTAACAAATGTTTAACATTTTAAAAATACTATTAAGTACTTACAATTAACATATCTGTATATTCTATACATGTATACAATATGTTATATTTAACATTTGTGGTACAAAAAGTAGGAAAGAATATCTAACTATTAATTTTAAAGCATTAAACGATCTTAATTACATTTGAACATGCAATCCAGTACAGTCAGTTGTATGTTTATGAGTTTAATTGCATTTTTTAATTGTGGTGTAGCTTTAATTATCTTATGTCAATCCTAAATTCAATACATTTCTGAAGTTTCCTTTCTTTTTCCTTTAAACTTGTTCATTTTGATGAAATTTATTTTCAGTTGCAGTGGTAAAAAATAATTTGTAAAACTTATCTAAGCAAAGCTCATAATATGAGTTTTGAGAAAATGTTTAAAATCTCCTATGTATTACAAACTTATTTTCAAATTAATGGAATTATGTACCAATCTCAGTGGGTAGTGGAAATCTGTCAAAGCAAGTTTATTTTTCCTGTTATAAAAATAAAAAAACATAAAATGTGGTAAATTTTTTTTAAAAGAGAAAATTCAGGATTTTAAAGTTTGAATTCACAAGGATAAAGTGTTCTTTTAGTGTTTTCCCTCTATTAAAATTATATTTTCACACAGTTTTAAGACCTGGTTAACTTACCTAGAACTATCTATACTGTATCTAACTAACTCAGCTTAGTATTGAATTTTAAATGGAAACTTTTTATGTAATCATGAAAATGTTTAAATTTTTTCCTTTAAATATAGGCAATGATGCTTCTGAAAAACCATCTCATATTCTGCGTTCTCGTACATCTTCTGAAAATGAAAAATCTGCATCAGTGTCAAGGGCCAGTCGAAGTGATAGAGGTAATTTAAGTTTTCATACATTGGATTAATACTTTACTCTTTTGTGAGTTTTGCACTTTAAAAATTTTTTTTCAGTTCTTTTTATATATAAAAAAAAACATTAAATAGAATTTTTTTTTAAAATCAGAAAATCAGGATTTTGAAGTTTGGATTGACAAGGATAAATGGTTCTTTTAGTGTTTTCCATCAATCATAATTATATTTTTACATAGTTTTTAAGACCTGATTAACTTACCTAGAATAGGCTAGAACCATTTCTACTGTATCTAACTAACTCAGATTAGTATTGAATTTTAAATGGAAAATTTTTATGTAATCGGGAAAATGTTTAAATTTTTTCCTTTAAATATAGCCAATGATGCTTCTGAAAAGCCACCACATATTCTGCGTTCTCGTACATCTTCTGAAAATGAAAAATCTGCATCGGAGCGTAGGTCACTGGCCACTCGAAGTAATAGAGGTAATTTAAGTTTTCATATATTGCATTAATACTTTATCCTTTTGTGAGTTTTGCACTTTAAAAATGTTTTACAGTTCTTTTTAAATTAAAAACAAAAAACATTAAATTAAATTTTCATTAAATCAGAAAATACTGGATTTTGAAGCTTGGATTGACATTAATACTTTACCCTTTTGTGAGTTTTGCACTTTAAAAATGTTTTACAGTTTTTAAATTAAAAACAAAAAACATAAATTAAATTTTTATTAAATCAGAAAATTCTGGATTTTGAAGCTTGGATTGACTTGGATAAATTGTTTTTTTAGTGTTTTCCATATATCATAATTATATTGAATTTTAAATGGAAACTTTTTATGTAATCATGAAAATGTTTAAATTTTTTCCTTTAAATATAGGCAATGATGCTTCTGAAAAACCATCTCATATTCTGCGTTCTCGTACATCTTCTGAAAATGAAAAATCTGCATCACTGTCAAGGGCCAGTCGAAGTGATAGAGGTAATTTAAGTTTTCATATACCGTAAACCGGGGCGAGTCTACCCATTTTTTCAGTTTCTCAACTTTCAAGTGGTCAAACTTTTGTAAATATTAAAAAAAAGGCTTTTGATAGGTGTTTCGGAATCGCTATTTATCCCACTTTAAAGCTGTGAAATCAATTTTAGAAAATATTAACAGTTACGCTGTTACTATATATTTTTATAGAACTGCTGACAAATGTCTGGTATGGGGCGAGTCTACCCATTCTACTAAAATGAATGTTAACATTGTAAATAATCAAATTTTACTATTAAATTGTTATTTTAGTTACTATATAGGATATTTATGAAGTAAAACTCATAACTTTATTATATATTCCATTTTTTTATTCATAAAATAACACAAATTGAGTATTTGATCGATTATCACATTTTGATCACAGTTTTGTTTTTATAATCATTAACATTATAAAATAAAAAAAATTTCTGATTATTGTTGATAAAAATAAATTAAAATTAATATAAATTTACAATTAAATAATTAATAAATAATAATAATTAAAGATTATTAGCAAAATCGAAATTCAAACATTGGGAATCATGAAAAATCGAACCATCTGTAATAATAAATAATAATTTATTTAACTTGCATTAAATAAAAAAAGTTAATTTTGTAATATAAAAATTGAAAAAATAGGTAAAATAAACGTATTTTATATTTACATTTATATTTAACATATAAATTTTCTTATTAATGATAAATTTATCAATGCATAATTAAAATAATGTACTCAAATTCATTTAAAACTACTTAGTTTTAATATAAACAAAGTCTAAATTATATAATTATGCTTTGTTAAAACTAAATACGAATGGGTCGACTCGCCACGCGAATTCCGGCTTTTTGTTAACAACAGCAAAACTTACATTCTTTTTGTTTTTTTTTTCATATAAAATTAATGTAATCTTAGTCTTAGATAAGTTTATCACTTAACCAAAGTGAAAATAGTAATAATAATAATATACTACTTACGGAGCACCAACTAAAAGTTTGCTGATTTTCAATACAAATCTCTCAAAAGACATTTGAACAGGTCGGTTAAAAAGACACCAAATAAATAAAAACGGATCAATCTACTACAGCGCCATCTTCCTGAGAGTCTGAACTAAGTACTCCGTCGGTAAAAATTTTTTTATTTGCAATTTAAAATAGTGAAAATTAAATAAAACTAAAATGGGTAGACTCGCCCCGGTTTACGGTATTACATTGATACTTTACCCTTTTGTGAGTTTTGCACTTTAAAAATGTTTTATAGTTCTTTTTAAATTAAAAACAAAAAACATTAATTTAATTTTTTTTTAAATCAAAAAATTCTGGATTTTGAAGTTTGGATTCACAAGAATAAAGTGTTCTTATAATGTTTTCCATCTATCATAATTATATTTTCACATAGATTTTAAGACCTGATTAGCTTACCTAGAATAGACTAGAACTATCTATACTGTATCTAACTAACTCAGATTAGTATTGAATTTTCAATGGAAACTTTTTATGTAATCGGGAAAATGTTTAAATTTTTTCCTTCAAATATAGCCAATGATGCTTCTGAAAAGCCACCACATATTCTGCGTTCTCGTACATCTTCTGAAAATGAAAAATCTGCATCGGAGCGTAGGTCACGGGCCACTCGAAGTGATAGAGGTAATTTAAGTTTTCATATATTGCATTAATACTTTACCCTTTTGTGAGTTTTGCACTTTAAAAATGTTTTACAGTTCTTTTTATGTATCAAAAAACAAGGCATCAAATTAATTTTTTTTCAAATCAGAAAATTCTGGATTTTGAAGTTTGGATTGACAAGGATAAGTTGTTTTTTAGTGTTTTCCATCTATCATAATTATATTTTCCCATAGCTTTTAAGAACTGATTGACTTACGTAGAATCAGCTAGAACCATTTCTACTGTATTTAACTAACTCAGCTTAGTATTGAATTTTAAATGGAAACTTTTGATGTAATCATGAAAATGTTTAAATTTTTCCTTTAAATATAGGCAATGTTACTTCTGAAGAGTCATCTCATATTCTGCGTTCTCGTTCATCTTCTGAAAGTGAAAAATCTACATCGGTGTCAGTGACCACTCGAAGTGGTAGAGGTAATTTAAGTTTTCATATATTGCATTAATACTTTACTCTTTTGTGAGTTTTGCACTTTAAAAATGTTTTACAGTTCTTTTTAAATTAAAAACAAAAAGCATTTATTTAATTTTTTTTTTTAAATCAAAAAATTCTGGATTTTGAAGTTTGGATTCACAAGAATAAAGTGTTCTTATAATGTTTTCCATCTATCATAATTATATTTTCGCATGGATTTTAAGACCTGATTAGCTTACCTAGAATAGACTAGAACTATCTATACTGTATCTAACTAACTCAGATTAGTATTGAATTTTAAATGGAAACTTTATATGTAATTGGGAAAATGTTTAAATTTTTTCCTTTAAATATAGCCAATGATGCTTCTGAAAAGCCGCCACATGTTCTGCATTCTTGTACATCTTCTGAAAATGAAAAATCTGCATCGGAGCGTAGGTCACGGGCCACTCAAAGTGATAGAGGTAATTTAAGTTTTCATATATTGCATTAATACTTTACCCTTTTGTGAGTTTTGCACTTTAAAAATGTTTTACAGTTCTTTTTATGTATCAAGAAACAAGGCATCAAATTAATTTTTTTTCAAATCAGAAAATTCTGGATTTTGAAGTTTGGATTGACAAGGATAAGTTGTTTTTTAGTGTTTTCCATCTATCATAATTATATTTTCCCATAGCTTTTAAGAACTGATTAACTTACGTAGAATCAGCTAGAACCATTTCTACTGTATTTAACTAACTCAGCTTAGTATTGAATTTTAAATGGAAACTTTTGATGTAATCATGAAAATGTTTAAATTTTTTCCTTTAAATATAGGCAATGATACTTCTGAAGAGTCATCTCATATTCTACGTTCTCGTTCATCATCTGAAAATGAAAAATCTACATCGGTGTCAGTGACCACACGAAGCGATAGAGGTAATTTAAGTTTTCATATATTGCATTAATACTTTACACTTTTGTGAATTTTGCATTTAAAAAAATGTTTTACAGTTCTTTTTATATATCAAAAAAAAAACATTAAACTTAATTTTTTTTTAAATCAGAAAATTCTGGATTTTGAAGTTTGGATTCACAAGGATAAATCATATGTTCTCTCTGCAGTGAGTCCATGTCAACCATGTGATTTGTGTTTGCAATGTCTAACTAACTGGATAAGAATCCTTTGAATGTTTAATTCTTTTTTTTTTTTTTGGTATATCCAGCCCGAGAATGTTTAGGCACATTACTTCTTTGGTTAATATGTTCTTAGTTTTTATTAACTAAATAAATATTCTACCTTTTTTTTAAAATTTATTTTACTTTCTGTGATGATGTGAAATTTTTCTTTACCTTGACCAAATTCTATGCAATTTACTTCTAATGTAAGAATTTCCAGCAAACCACAAAAAAACTGAAGTTATTTACAATATTTCATCAGTCAAACATGGATTTGTAACAATGTTGCAAAACTATTTTTTAATTGTATTCCATGTTGCAAAAAGTAATTAAATTGAAATTTTGTCATTGATGTTTTAAAAAATGTTTTTATTTCTACTTGCCATGTCTTTGTTTTTGCTGTAACATTCTAGGAATTATTTTTTGCTGAATGTGCAACTATAAAGAAAAATATTTATTTTTATTATTTATACAGAAGTTTTAACATAACTTATTTTTCTAGGTAACAGAAGCTCTAGTGAAACAAAATCTAAAACAAAAGTGTAAGCTTTTTTTTATTTAAAAAAGTATTTGATTTTTAATAATAAAAAATTGCTAAAATGTATGCTGTTTTATGATCCATTTTTTTTATAAAACTATCCATATTTTATAGGATTTATTTATCTGCCGTTCATACTGCAGATAAACATAACTATCTAACCAACAGCTATCAAGTTATCAGAGACAAGAATTGAATTGCCTACGCTATATTTAAAATTTTGTAAAATAGTCTAATTATATTCCAACAAAATTCTTTTAACTAATAAGAAGGATACATAATATTTCACAACTGTTATATACTTTATTTTCAACTTGCATACTTTGAGGTAGTAAAAATTAAACAATTAGTCAACAATAACTAAAATTAATCAATTTTAAATGATTTATCTTAGTTATAGTTTTTAATAAAAAAGTTATACTTAATTGAAAACATTTGAAATTTTGCATTTTCTACGGTTTCATAGTAAAAGTTGAATGCACAAGTACTCTTAAAATTTATTTTTAAAGAAATAACTAGTTTTTCAAGATGGGACGAACTTATCTAATAAAATATTGGAAATTAAGGGCTGTTGATAAAATAGTAGCGGATTCCTTACAGTGATGAAGATAAAAACTAAATAAATATTAGAAAAATAAAAACTAAAAGTTCCTTTTTAAAATTTAAAAATATTAATAAATAAATTAGCAAGTTTTTAGAACACCAAGGGGAATTAATCTCACAAAATTCTGAAAAAAAAAATACAGGTTGTATCTTGAATTGAAAGCGTTTGCATAAAGTAATTTTTTGATACTCTTTTTAACTAATAATATTTAATCAAAATTTCATAAATTATACTATTATTCATAATGTTTTATTTTTTCTTGCATTATAATAATGTAGGAATATTTTAAAACAGTAACAGGTACAAAGTGACTTTTAAATTTAATGTTTTTTTCTTCTTTATTTTCTAGACCAAAAATTTTTGTCTATGATTCTCTTAAATCTGACAATAAGCAAGTAGTTACTAGAATAAGAAAGTGAGTATTTACTTTGCATTGATCAAAATTATGACAATAATGTACTAATAATTTTGCTATTGAATTGTGTCTGATATCCCATATCAGTGTTTCTTATTCTCTGTTTACAACTGTCAGCAGCATGCTACGTATTTAATTTTGGGTGATCTGTATCTTTCTTACACTGTTCATTATTTTTTCACATGTTATAAATTTCGAAGGAGACAGAAAAGAACAAAATTTGTTTAGTATAGAGCTCTGATGGCTCAGCAGTTAAGACACTGTACTGTCATTGTGCAGAACTGGGTTTCGATCCCCAGTGGCGACTTGAAGCCCACCCAGCCGTTGATCGATTGGTTCCAGCTTGTCTGGGAAGAAAACCGGCCTGTGCGCAGTACTGACCACATTGGTCATAAAACTGTGGAGTCCAGGGCTCGAAGAACCACTTGTCCGCCCGTCCTCGGCTGTCAAAAATTCCCCGCGGACAACAAATTTCTCGAATCCAGCGTCCGTGCGGACGGCCATTTTCCCGTTAATGTTCGTGATACATTTTCAATTTTTTTTAATCTTACAAGAGTCTAGCGCCTCACTTCTAAAATGACCCTCTAATCTCGAAATACAGCAACATGCTGCGCATGGTGGAATTGATGTTTTCTCTCTCTGGAAGTACTGCAGCGGTTGAAAGGGGCTTTTTAGCAATGAACTTAAAAAAAACACATTACTTACTGATCCTAAACAACAAGCGTTAAGCGCATTTATGAACATCTACCTAAGTGGAAAACCTCTTTCCAATTTCTGTGCAGAAACCTCTGTAAATCATTGGCTTTATTGTGGAACTGGCAAACGTCATATTTGATTCATTTAAAAAACGCAGTACCATCGGATAAATTGACATAATTGACAGATAACTTAACTTTTGTTATTTAAATTATTTCATCAAAGAAATAAATTATTTCATAATAGAAATACTAGGTTTAACTATTAGTAACCTAGTATTTCTTTTATTACTGTATAATGTAATCCTAGTATTTGTAATCCTAGTAACTACTAATTCATTGTGCAATTTAAATAAATGTTTGTAATAAATAAGAGAAAATTATATTTTTATTTATTTAGAAGCGACGGGTTAGTTTCAAAGTAGGACGGGTACATTGTTGGACAAGCCATCCTCGGGGACGGGTAAATTTCCTGAGTTTCTTCAAGCCCTGGTGGAGTCTTAAACTCCATGAACTCTCTGGCCAACAACTAGCTGTTGCGAGAATGCTTTAGGGGGGTGTAGGGCTGTGTAGGGGGTCAGGGAACTGGCCTTGCATCAGAAAGGCATGGCTGTTCTCTCATTCTCTGTCCTTACTGTAGGAGCAACATGGCCCACCTAATATGGTTTCCCTTAAATTGTGGCCTACAAATCTGCCCTAATACGCCTGAATTGACGAAATGTCAACCCAGGAGGGCATTGAAAACAACAAAAAAGTTAATTACTAAAAATTATGTACATGTATGGTTAATTTTTTGTCATACTCCTTGTGAAGATCTAGCAATTTTTCATATCAGTGAACTAGGTCTCTATTCACTCTTTAAAATCTTTTCCAACAGTAATTGTAATTAGTTATTGAGATTCGACTTAAATAATTCTAACATCTATTACAATTATCTGTTATAAAAATTTTACATTTTAGTGAAACTTCCATCCTTATTCAATGATATTGTTTTGCTTATAATATCTTATATTTGACGTTACAAGTGAAAATCAAAGTTTTCTGATGAAAAATTGCTTGATATTTATAAGATATGGTCTGGATTTTCATTGAAATTTTCCGGATATACCTGGAAAAGTCAGGGAATTTTTATCCTGAAATTGAATGGGAACCCTGAATAAATGTCGGAAATTTGTATTTTGTTTTAAATAATTATAGTACCCACCTATTTCCATTTTAATTAAATTGCACTGCCCTTATTTATGAAAAACTTTTTGGTTAAATTGTACTGAAATGACAAAACTAGCTGCTTCCGTTATAATCAGAGTACAAAATATATTCTCAATGTTATTTTCTTTCTTTCTGAAAAGCATTACTAAGAAATACTTTTTTTACATTTCATATCTAAATTAATGTTAAAATTGAAAATTTAATGTTTTTTTTTTTTATTTCTCAGAAAATTGAATGTGTTTAAAAAAAATTTTAAATTTTCCAAAATATTTTTTGTAGCTAAATAGTAAGAGTTAATTTTAATGTTTCAAATCCTATGTACATTTGTTTAATAACGATTTGTTTTGTTATTAGTTTTTTACAAGAAGAATGGGAATTCAAGAAAAAGGGAATAAAATCCTTTGATGAAAAAGTTCTTCCTCTTGGTCCTGAGAATAGTGCTGAGCAACTTGATAATCATAGTTGTGGATTATATGTGTTTTATTTTCTAGAAAAATTTTTCAAGGTAAGTATCTTTTCTAAGTATTAAAAAAAAATATCTATAAATGACTTGGGGATATATAAGTTACATTTTCAAGTTGTTCAGGAGAACCTTAATGTAAAAAAACACCATGATTCCCTTGTAAGAAATAAGATGTTTTTGTACCTTGTACTTCCATCTAGATTTAAATTCAGCAACTTCTAAAATATGAATATCAAAATAATACTTTCAAATAGAAGTAAAAAACATGCTCTTTATAAATAGTGTAGCTGCTCACTCTATTTCCCCAAGATTTTCTTATGCTCTATGAATATAAATTTGGGAGTTTTTAGGAATTTATTCTTATAAAAAAATTATTTTTGTTCTTTCATTATATTCTTTTTGTTTCTTTCATTTTGTTCTTTCATAATACAAAGCCATTTCATACAATCTCTTTTAGGGTTGATTTAGATTATGCTGAACTTATAAAATTAATTTAATAAGTGCTGTCTTATAAAATTAATTATGATAAGTGCTGTCTGTTATATAAAATTATATCTTAGACAACAAATCGAATTGTTAGGAATTTAGTGCAAAAGTTTTCCTAATTGGGACATCATAAATTTAAATAAGGAAGCTGGTAGAGTGAGTTAAGGCCTGGTTACAAAACGTCAGCTTGAAGCGAGCGCTAACCCCTGATTGGTCAATTTGTGAGTTAGACAGCATACGTCATCAAACGCTCAGCATCAGTCTTTTTGCATAATTCGTAGAGAAAAATCAACATGGTAAAGGAAAATTCTCTTTTTGAAAAAGGGAAAATTAAGCACTTTTTAAAAACACCCAATGAAAAAACCACCTTTATGGGCTTTTAAAAAACGAAAATAAGCACTTTTTAAAAACGCTACACACCCTATATTAAATTTTAACTGTCTATTTGAGGATTAAGCAGTAGCCAGATTCTTTCAAATTTAATAACGCTGGGTTGGCTTTAGTTTTGGTTATATATAATCAATTGATAACTCCCCAAATTTTGGATCTCTTCCCATGCTTCCAAAATCGCCGTTAGCAACTATGCATTTACTGGAAATTTAATTTTCTTGGTGTTGAAATTGGAGTGTTTTTGGATGTCCAATGGCCCCTCAGTTCGATCTTTGAAAGTTTTGCAAAATTGTTATAAAAAAGAAATGATCTAAGACAAAACTGTCTTTGTCTCTGTAAGGAAAAGATTAATATTTTGTTTTGTTTATATAATCTGTTTTTGAAGTCATAATTATGGCTGTATTTTTTCATTTTAAAAATGCTCCTTAATAGGCAAGATGTTTTTCGTTGTTTGATCTTATCTCTGCAGTATCAATGCAATAACTATGTATAAATGAAATTTTCACTATGACCATCTGCCATGATAAATCCCTTATGTTAACAACTATTTTTTTGATAGCTTTTTAGTTACATGGTAGAGGGGTATATTTAACAATTATTATGCGTAAAGATATTTTTTTAAAATTATATTTAAAAAAAAAACTTTTTTCAGAAAAAAACTAGCAAATATAATAAAATGTATGCCCCAAAATGGAATTTTGACACCATGATGGGAATAATTTTGTGACGTAACACCTAGAGAGAATGTGGTTTTTTTAAGTTTTTGATTTGAACACTAAATGAAAAAAAAGAAAGATTTAAAAAAATTGAATTAGTTTTTAATTGTAATTGAAATAGTTACTAACTTAACATTTTTCCTTGCAGCTAAAATGTATTTATATCTTCTTTTTTTTTCTAGAAAAAAATGTTTGAGTCTAATGAAGAATTAACAATTGATGAACATTTCCGACCAGCCCTTAAAAGAAAAGAAGTCTTTGAAGCCATTTTAAAATTGAAAAAAACAATAGCTCCTGTTTAAAAAAAAAAGCCATTTCATTTGTTTAACTTGTCAAGTCTATAAGACTTCTCTTTGACTTATTAAAGACATTTAACAATCGGAATTTTGACGTTTATATGAGAATCAAGTTAGAATTCATATTGTGTGTATCTAGCTAACCTCCAATGATTCTAATTTCCCAAATATTAATTTTCCTTGTGACAATGTATGCACTGAATTCGTCTATAATTTCAGTTCACTTCATCATATACATATTTTTTATACTACCGATATATTTTATTTATATATTATATAATTATAATGAACAGTATCATTGTGGAATCTAAATTTTGACAATTTTTTAATTAACTTATTTGTTGCATATTTCTTATTCATTGCATTTACTTACTTTTTTTATATCTTATAATATATCTCTGTTAAAAAATTTTACAATGTCAACTACTAGTTTCAAACAGCTACGACAGATAACAGTTTTCAGTGGTAAGGTCACTGTAAAAATTGTTAGTGTGTGTAAAAAAAAAGGCTTTAAGGTAAAAACTTTGCTTGACATTTGTGTTAACCTCAGTACGCTGTGAAATTGTCCCAATATTTTCTTTTAAATGAATATTGTCAAGTTTTGAATTAAAAATCAAATTTTTTTTTTTTTCAAATTTTGTATCACATATTAAAAGTTAATAACTTACTCAAGAATCACTCTTATTGCATTGCTACAGTATTTTAAACATTTTTTGTATAAAAGTACGAAGAAAAAAATAAAGTATATAGACATTTTGTTTTTCAAATTTTGTGTACCGTGACTATGATTTAATTTTTTTTTAACAAAATGATGTTTACTTGACAAAGTGGCTCATATGTTTTCACACTCTTATAACTTCTGTTTTGTGCATCCATCAGTTTTATTAATTTTGGAATCATCAAAAAAAATTTTATTAAATTATTTTTATTTGGGATAATTTGCGATTTTTTTTAAAGTGAAGAAACAAATTTCATCACCTTAATTTTACTTCCTTATACTGAAAATCCCCCCTTTTTTTTTAACATACTGAGAGAGAAAAAATCAAGAGGTATTTTTTTTTTTAACTAAAAAAAAATAATAAAATGTAAATTTTAGCCAAATGTACGTTTTTGCTTTTCTAAACATTTGAATAACCTCCTTAAATTTTGTTTGCACATAATGCTCAAAAAGATGCTTTTCAATGTAGATATATATCAAGAGGGTGATATACTACTTTATATGAACCCTACATAACATTTTATGCTTTGATTATCATTTAAAATTATTATAACGGCTTTCAAAGCATAAAGTGTTATCACTTATTTTTGTATACATTTCTTATGAAATATCAGTATTGACTGAATCTTTTTTTTTATTTAGTTTATAGAAAAATTCTCACACTATGGTTTATTGATCGATAGTTAATGGAAATAAATTATTTATATTTAGTTGTCTAATAATAAGCTATTAATGTGAGAAAAATACATTTCGACCTAAAAACTAATCTAGTTCATTCATTTTTATGTATCGAGAGAATTAAATCCAAAATTGCAAAAGAAGATAACTTCCAGATTCAATTAAAGTTTGGATTTTAGTTATGCTTATTAACTGTTTGAATGTTAAACATCAAGTTTGCATCAATATTATTGTGTGGAATAGTAATATTTATCTGATTTTTCTAAATTTTTGCATACAATAAATACATTTTTTAACATGAAACTTGTATGAATTTTCCTTTAGATATGTATTATTGTATAATAAAAAATTTTTTTATTTTTATATATTTTCTGTCTTTACTTAGTGCATATTACAATTCACGATCACAACGCTTGAATACGCCCTCTAGCAGGTAAATACGAAGCAAAATACAGAAGAACTTTAAAAAACAACCTAGAACATTTGTAAATCATTCCGAAACAGAACACATCCAACATTTGAAGAACAATTTCTAAATTTTTTCCTTTCCATTATCAAGAACAAATATCTAAATAGTTTGCACAAAGATAGATAACAAAGTTTCTGGTATCTAAATACAACAAACTTTGCCAGGCATGAATGAGAAGAAACAAAAGTAGATTTATGTCATTCATGCCTGGCGAAGTTTGTCGTGTTTAGATATTACAACATACATACATTATTAGATATTTGTTGTATTACAAACTTTGTCAGGCATGAATGAGAAGAAACAAAAGTAGACTTTTGTTTCATATCATTCACATCTAGCAAGTCTTGGAATTATTTTATATTTTTGTACTAATGCATATAGACTGCAATAGAATGACTAAATCCTTCTGATATAAAATAATAATATAAGTGAATATTTATAAGCACTTTTTTCAAAATTAAGATTCAAATTTTAGGCAAACTACCTGCAAAATAATTTTAAAAAAATCAAGGCTGAACTAAAATTTTATTTTCTGTATATGAGTGCTCATACAATAAACAAGTACAACTGGGCATACAAATGTTTGTTTTTTTATTTTCTGTTTGCCTTCAGAAAATAATTAACACAGATGTGTCGTAAACTTTCTTCATATAACGGTTTTTGGAGCCACTTAAAAAATAGTGTAAAATCCGTTACTAAGTTGGCTTAGCTTTATGTTCATAAAATCTTTGATTTTAATATTAATTCATTTTAATCAGTTTAGATAGCAGTAAAATGTTTCCCCTGAATCAGATTTCAAATTAATCTGAATTGTGGAAAAAAATCTCAAAGTTGAAGGAACGCTAAAAATTTCGAGATAACAAATTCAGAGCGAAATATGTTTGAAAGAGTAGAAAAATATATTCCAAAATAGTACTCTAAAAAGTGGAGTCAGGAAACATAAGAAATAACTACTAATAATTCTGTATGTAAATAATAGTTGATGGTAAGTCTAAATACAGCAATAATTTTTAAAAGTAAGAGAAAAATTGTACATTAAAGAGAAAAGTATTGGTTTACAATGAACTTGCATTGTTGTTTTTTCACCCAAAAATTCATTTTCTATAACAAAAAAATATTCGACATAACGAGGTATTGAGAAGAAACTCTTCGACACAGGAATTCAAATTAACATGAACTAGTTATGTAATGCCAAGAGGAAAAATATTTTTTCGCACATATTAAGGTTTTTGAGATATAGTAGCTCGAGATATTTAAAGTATACTGTATATATATATTCCAATTAAGTTGCATCAGCATTTTTCATTTGTCCTGTAGCAAAAAAATTAAACAAAATTACTTTTAATAACTTTTATTTTTTTAACATAAAAAATGCATTGATATTCAAAACATCAAACCACAATTATAAACATGTAATGATACATAATAATCACTTAATAAGTTAAATCACTTCAATAGTGACTAACAGCCTATTCAGAATCTAGTTCAGATTCTAAAAATAATGACTCTCACTGTATGAAAGCTATATATCATCAAGCTAATTAGCAAAACTCTTTAAAGAAGTATTGTCCTCTACAGTAAAGGAAAAACTTCCTAAAAATTAGCAATGTGGTTTTTAGGACTAAAGTCATTAATATGGTTGGTATATTTTAATAAATATAATGTATAATAAATATATGATTCTACATTAAGAAAAAAATGGAGTTTCCTTGCTAATTAGCATGACAATACACAAGTAACTCTTAGACTCAATTTTCCCCAAGATTATAAAAATTTAAAACATCGTGCAACAATTTTCAAGAAACTATATAGTTCAACAGTCACATATAAAAATCAAAGATCTTGGTATCTTCCCCCAAAAATATATAATACAAATAAAAAATTAATTAGGTAATTAACGAAATCAAATAACTTTTGAAGCTTGCAAAATTTAGCGAGGTAAATTTTAATAATTTATACAGGGTTTCCACATTACTTCAGAAATGAAACCCTGTCTGTCCATGTGTTAGTTATGCAATACAATTTTTTGAGGAAAAAAAATATATTTATATGTGAAACATTGGATTTTATGAGAAACAAAGTAAAAAAAAAAAATGGAATAAAAACTACAGTGCAGCAATATGGAATAATTGTAATTGATCTTAATGACTGTTTACTGCTGTTGCCACTATGTCAAAAATTTAGTCATTATTTTAGTGAGGGGAAAAGGCATTTTATTGCTTCTGAGAAGAAATCAAATTCTTAAGGGAATTCCAGGTTTTTACCGACCAATGAGAACCCTGGTTACAGCGATATCTGAAATTATTAAAATATAACGAACATTTACACAGTTGAAATTTGGGATTTATTTATTATTGTCCTTTAAAAAATAGATAATTGTAGCAAATCAAGCACTGATAAAGGTGAAAAGAAATTTTACCTTTGGAGAAAATCGTGGTTTCACAATTTTTACCCCCAATACAATTACCTTAGTGATTATTTTATAGTACATAACAGAGACATGAAAATCATAAAACAAAGGCTTCGTTATTTACAACTTATTTTAGTACAGATATAAAATATCTCCTTGTTGAAGAGTTTTGAATTATGAGTTATTCACAGTGTTTCATGCAAGCTCTCTCCTTGCAATAGAGAAAAAGTTGAAAGTTCATCTAATGTCATAGTTTCTAATTCATCATCTATTATTATCTGTTTGTGTAGATGAAACTATGGGAGAAGCAGAGGGTTGGATTATTTTCTTAATAGTAACACCACTTAAGTTAGTTTGTTTAGTTTGATATTTTTTCTGAAGATTTAATATAAGTTCTTTCAATTCTTGACGTTTCTTGGATATTTTTGTATCAGTAAACCAGCTTGTTACATCCATAGGATTACCAAAATGTGTTATGGGATTCTAAAAGAAAAACAAAAAAATTTTTTGATTAATTATGCAAAAAAATTTTTTTTTCAATAAAAACAGACATTAAAATCCTTTTAGATAGTTATAACATATACTTCAATTAGTTTAAAAATAGAGAGGTCTGACAAATAAAAATTTTAGAATACTGAAAAATGAATACATAACATAATAATAATGTAATATGTACCCAAGCAAACAATTAATGAACAGAGTAAAGAGTCTATCTCAATAGGGATTTTTTTTTCGATTTCTAGGTATTTTCGGAAATTCATTTGTTTTGTTTTGTTTTTTTTAAAAAAACAGAAAGTTTTGATTAAGCCAGTAGATTCTGAGAAACTGGCAAAATATAGTAGAGTTGGCAGCTATGTTAGTACCTTAAGTTTTAGATAGCTACAGCTGCTATTTTTCTTAATAAATATTAGAAGTGGTTCACTACAAATAATAATTTCTACAAGATCAAAGAAAGTGCCATAATATTAGTGAATCTCAAAAATAATGGATTGGGTCACTAAGACTGAGGATTATTTTCTTTTTACATAGAATGACAAAAGGTATAAAATATTTAATACATCAGAAGCAAGATAATTAAAATATAAGTACCTCAAAAAAGCTCTCAACATATTGCAGAACATATAAACCACAATCACTAAAATTAGTTTGTTGAGGGCATTTTACTATAAAACCTTGCATTGTACTCTTATCAAATACTTTCCTGGTTCCTTTTCTCATTTTCCACTCCATTTCCAAGTATCTAAAAATGTAAAATTCATAGCATTCAAAAGCAGGTTTAAAAAATAGCATTATTATGAGTAGGACTGGATAATGTTAAGATTCTGTCATTGCAAAGTATTGTCCCTCTAACATCGCAATGTCTTATTTCACATTTGGTATTGTGTAATTTTGAATTATTGCACTTTTTAACTAATGATTCTGGTAATAAACTCAATCCTAAGTTACCTATCAGAAGAAGTGTCAGAAATGTTATAAATTAGTCTAGTTACAAACAATAAATTATATTTTCAAAAAAAAAAAAAATTCGATAAACCACAGGGATACAATAATAACACAATTTATAGAATTTTTTAAGACCTCAATATTATCAAAAGTATTAACATTAAAAAAATAAACTGGGCAGCTCATCACTAGCCTAGATGGGGGAAAAAATACAGTAAAAGAAAATTTGAAGAAAGGTGGCGAAGCTTTTTGGTAGTTGAAAAAAAGGAAGGTCAAAACAATGATGGCTCGATTATGAGGAATCAGATTTTAGCGTTTAAGCAGATCCAGGACATCCTAGGTTTTCCTGAAAAAATCTTCAATAGAAGTATGAATCACTTTGGTCTATTTTGCCAAATATTATGAATGTTTATAAATTACTATAAAAAGTTTTTTTTTGTTTTCGTTTAATGCATAAAAATACAAGTTTCCTGATACATAGAACAGTTATTTTTTTTTTGGGCTTCAGTTATCATTAATATGACTGAACGCACTTCATAGAAAAAAACAGGGCTCGAAAAAACTCAGAAATTTTACCCGTTCCTGAGGACGGCTTGTCCAACAATGTACCGGTCCTCCTTTGAAACTAACCCGTAGCTTCTAAATAAATAAAAATATAATTTTCTCTTATTTATTACAAACATTTATATAAATTGCGCAATGAATTAGTAGTTACTAAGATTACAAATACTAGGATTACATAATACAGTAATAAAAGAAATACTAGGTTACTAATAGTAACCTAGTATTTCTTTTATTAAATAATTTAAATGACAAAGGTCAAGTTATCTGGAATGTCAATTTATCCGAGGGTACTGAGTTTTTTAAATGAATCAAATATGACGTTCGCCAGTTCACCAATCAAGACAATGATTTACAGAGGTTTCTGCACAGAAATCTGAAAGGGGTTTTCCATTTATGTTGATGTTCATAATTAACGGGATTTCTAGATTTGAGGGTCATTTTAGAAGTGAGGCGCTAGACTCTTGCAAGATAACAAAAATTGAAAATGTATCATGAACATTAACGGGAAAATCGCCGTCCGCGCGGACATCGGATTCGAGAAATTCGTTGTCCGTGGGGAATTTTTGACCGCCGAGGAAGGACGGACAGGTGGTTTTTCGAGCCCTGGAAAAAAATAAGTAGTTAAAGATAGCTAAAGTTTGAGCTCAAAAACAAATTATCAAGTAATCCATAATAAAAATTAGTATAGTAAAAAAATTGCTTACTCTCTTAAAGTTGAAGCGATCCTCCACCTATTTGGTCCGCTTAATGAATCAAAAATTAAAATGCAAGGTCTGAAAAATAAGTAAATAATTTATAAGATATTCTTCATTTCATTTTCTATATTCAATCATAAGCATGTCAAGGATTAATAAAATTTCTTATTTATATCAAAAAAAATTCTTTTTTTCTTTTAACCTTTGATCTGAGCAACCTGTAATCTTTCATCTTATTCCCTTAAACCATTACTTAAACAGTTTTCCATATACTTTTTTTTTTAACTGGTATTTTTAATTCTGAAATAAAATAAACAAGAAAGATAATAGCAATATTATGATAATGTAAAGATATTAGCTCCTGAACGGAAAAAAAAATTTAGTTATCAATATAACTTTCCTTTAAAACAATTAAGTAAAAAGTGAATAAAAGAAAAACTTGGAAGATCAGCACATACTAAAGGAATAATTTTTCAACAAAATTAAATTTTGTAAAATTCGATAATTGTAGTTTTGTGGGCAACACAGCAGCCACTTTTAATTTACAAATTTAACAGATAATAATTTCCAAACTAAGTTCTAAAACAGCGCAGCAGTCAAAGTAAATTTTACAAAACAACTAATAACTTTCAAACTAATTATCAAATGATCATTTTGTTAAGTACATATCTTAATTAAGTATACATCTAAGCAAATAAATATCTTAAAATTTACATTGGTAGGCAATATTTTTAGCTAACTGCAATCTGGATACATTTTCAAGTTTTAAAAAATAACTAGAATTTAAATTGATAACTTCAATAATAGCATTCAATAAACTGCATAGTAGAATTTTAATTGTTAAAACAGTTTTGTATTTTTATTAAACACACAAAACATTGTTTTATAACCTCAATAAAATATGGGTTGCATAGCATTAAAAATTGCACCCTGAAGAAGAAGCAATATTTAATATATTATTCAACAATATAATTATCATAAAGATACATAGTTAGTAAAATTATTGAGTCAAATTTATGCGTATTATTTATATAAAATGACAACACACTTATAATTAAATGTGAATTGATCAAGAGACAAAAAGCTTATTATAAATTATATTTCTGTTCCAATTGAAACATCTTTATAAAGTGTGTAAATTTAATTTATTTTAAAAAAGCGTATTTATTTTAATTTTTTTCAGTGGATCATTTAAAAGCGGAAATAACTGCTTCAAGCTTCAAATTGAGATCAGAAAACTAAAACAATGTATAATTAGGTAAGACACTCTAGAGACTACTCAAGAATTTTGGGAAAATTGTGTTTACACTGATTTCTCCTGTTGTATTAAAATATAAGTATACGGTTATGTAATAAATCCTTTAAAAAATATTTATGGGGAAACTAGGAAAACATAATTGAGGATACTTATTTAATAGGAAGTACATGCAGGGCTGCCACTGGATGAAAACAAGAAAAATAGTTGCTTTAGTTGCATCATATACGAAAAAAAAGTCTCCTAAACAGTCTCCAAGATATATAAAATAGTTGCTAACATCATATCCTCCTCTAACATAATTTTAATTATTTGTGCTGTAGTAGCATAAAATTCAAATAACATGCAGTTAGATACTCATATTTTTATAAAAAATGTACATTTATTTCTGGATTTGCCAACAATATATTCTTTCACACTACGCATAAAAACAGGGAGTTTTATTTTTATCTGTTACAGAACAGTTGAATTTGAAACTTGAATTTCCTTTCTCGGTTCTAATTTGCAGCTGCTTAGTTTAGACATTAAAAATAATAATAATAATAATAAATATTGCAATTTAATTCTGTTTTATTTTGTTTATTTTTCATAACTGACATATTTCCAAATTTTAATGCTTATCAAAAAAATTACGATCACAATTCGACAAAACGAATATCACATGTACCTTTTTTTCTATTCTAAATAGCTCTAAAAAAAATTAACAACACATTTTGTGTAATTAAAGACAATTTTTCTAATTTTGCTACTTAGTTCAAATTAAAAGAGGGGGGAAAACTTAATCCTCAGAGATATTACATTAGCTTTCTGAAGCAGGAAGAGCAAATTCCAATTCCATCAGTCTGATAGGTTAAATATGTTTGTCATGCTTTTGACATCAAACAGTGAGAAATAATAAAGTTAGGATAAAACGAAAGGGCGGCAAAAAAAAGTGGTGGAAGGGGGAAACTCCTGAAGCTATTCTTTATTTTAGTCACTTTGGCTTAAAAAAGTTGCCGATTTTACGCAAATCATTGCAAATTATTTGTTTTTACTCATATTTCTACTAAAAAAGTCGCCATAGTTGCTATTGCTTTAAAATAGTCGTTTTAGTCACCTTTTTAGTCTCCAATGGCAGCCCTGTACATGTAAAAATGCGAATACCCAGAACATTTTGTTTAATGTTTTAAGAGGGGGTAAATTAAAATTTCACACTAACGTTTCTTTTCTTCGACCACCTTCATAATATGTAACATTATTATTAGGACTCCTTTCGGGAAGCTCTGATGAATCATCTTCATCTGAATCAGGAGGCTCCTCCACCTCATATGAAGAATCATTATTTACAATATCAGCTTGGGTTTGGGAATCTATAAAATAAATAATTGACAACTCTTAAAGCAATAAAAAAAATACAAAGCAAATAGTATAAAACATAGTCTTTTTTTTAACTATACCTGTTATACTTTGTACAAGTCATGAAAACAAATTACACAGATATTAGTTTGGCAAGGTTTTGGTCACAACAGGTAAAAAACCATGTTTTTTACAGTCTTGTTAAAAACATAGACTTATCCATTCTAAGTTCTTGATACTTAGTTGTAGACAAAAAATATCAAGTGTGATTCAAATTTCATTTGTAGAAATATGAACAGATAAATAATCGGAATTTTAAAAAATCCATAGCACTCATAGTTAAAAATTGAAAAAACTATGCCGGAAATTGAAGAAGAAAAAAAAAGAAGGGTTGAAATTGTTGCATTAGAAGTAAATAAACAAGTAATTTGAGTTTTGCAATTGTGATGTAAGTCATTGGAGTTTCTTTTCAATTGTATAAAAAAAAATTGTGATTTTTTTTAAAAATGGAAAATTACTAGCTATGACATGCATGGATTACCGATGATATTGGTGCTAACTGAATAGATTTAGAAAAAAACGAGTAAAAAGTTGTAGCAATAATTACTGAAAAAAATAATCAAAACACTTCATATATTTACGATGTAATAAGCACTAGTTGTGAGTGATTTAGTGAAGACTCAAAATTGTGATTGAAAATTTTCAAATGTGTAAACAACAAAAATATTGGATCAATTTTATTTCAACCAAATCAAGGAAAATAAAGAAACAAAGGAAAGAAAAATATACCACATGGATTATTTTCGACAAATCTGAATTTGTTACAAAATCTCCACTAACAGTAAAATTTTATTAAAATGTACGATACTGAATGCCTTATGAAAATAAAAAACAAAGAAAGAACGTGATTTTGAGAGCAAACTAAGCTATAAACTTTTGCGATTTCAGATTATTATTTTTTAATATTGTCTAATTGAGATTCTAGTTGAAGCCAGTAATTATCCAATTTTTTTAATTCTCAAATAGGAATAGAAAAATCAGAAGCATTTCTCTCCCCCTTGATATGCGAGAAAAGCATTTTTTGAAACTAGTTCTGCAGAGTAAAAAATATCTTTTGAAAATTTCGGCAGAAAGGAAAACCAAAATGTTTTATTTTTCATTATTAACAAATGAAAATATAAAAATCGCATTTCTTTCCTGTCCTATGCGCAAGAAAGACATTGTTTGAATGTAATTCTGGATGGGGAAAAAAATTATTCAAAAATTTCTGGATAAAAGAACAATTTTTTTACTCCATTATTCTTAATTTTTCATTATTCTCAAATTAGAAGAGAAAAATCACAAGCATTTCATTCTGATCACGTATTTCGAATATAATTCTGAGAAGAAGAAAAAAAATCTTTCGAAAATTTCTCCAGAAAAGAAATTTAAAATTTCTTACTTCCAAAGGAAAAATCTTTCTGCAAAAACTCTATCATTTTGCGGCAATGTCGCTGTGATTCTGGCACAGTATTATTAATGCTATCTAGAGCTTAACTTGGGTTTCAACATTTTGCTAAAATATTAATTGTAATCAGAAGTAAAACACATGCATCATAATCTTATTTCTCTTTAAGCTGTGCAATTTTATTTCTCCTCCCCTCCAGTTAAACATGAATTGGCAAGCAGACACAGAAGCTAGCGTACTAAAAAGAATTCTGCCCCCTGCTCGAACGCCATTCAAAACGAATGAATTAAAAAACATGTGCAGTTGCAATACTTGACCACAAGTCATTATTCCATTTACTTAGCTGACACTATGTTCAAATGGGGAATAGCAAAATTGATAGATGATCTTAAAATTTTTTTAAAAAAAAAAGTAGGAAATGACAGCAAAGAAAGGAGGGGTGCCGAAATATAAGGAAAAGTAGGAGGTCAGTGGTCCCTGCACTAGAGATACGTATTGATCCTTTTGAGGTGTGGTGTTCTTACCACGACCACTGGAACGCTTTTGCATTGCATTTACAGATTCAGCGGCCTTTTCAATCGGGAGATGACACTTTTTGACACTCGCATTACTGTGGCCACAGTGGTGACTCTTTAAGCTGCTTCCAGTTATCTAACAGCTCGTCCCAATCGTAAGCACTTAAATGATGTCTTACTGATATTTTGCACTTAATTATTGCAACACCATCTCAAATTTCACAGAAATAAAATCAACAACCTAAGGAGTTATATTGGTTAAACACCTAACAGCATGAGTTTTCGAATGAATGAAGAGATTGTATACACTGCCCTTTATACAGATAAAGGGCCCTGCTTTACCACGCTGCCTTAACTTGATTTTACGGTTATTGGTGGGCTGTCAGGAACACTACTTTTGATAAATCAGTTGTTCCTTAGCAATTGTCAAGCAGTGCAGTTTTAGTCTTCACATTTAGAAAGTAATTGTAGTTAGCTACATAAGTAATGTAGTTTTTTCAGACCTCTGATCTGGAAATACAATAAATAAGCACAAAAGTGAAATGATACATTTGAAAATTTGTTTGAAATTTATAATATACCTTCAGTAATACTAGTTTCTTCTTTAATTATTACTTTATTCGTCACATGGTCATTCGACGAAGTAACTATATCGGTTGCTTTGGCAGTTTTAGGCTCTGCTTTTTCCACTGGTGGATCTGGAATATGACCAGGATAACAAATAAAAGCTAAAAACCAATGATTATGTTGGTTCACAGGTATGACAATATAATCTTTAGAAAAGATGTCCACATGTTTTGTCCATGTCTTCACTTGATTATGCCTTCTTACTTGCATGCTAAAAATAAGTGAATAAATAAGAACTGGATAAATAAAATATTGATAAGTTTATAACTGTATACCTATAAAGCGATTTAAATTACCTAAATAATGAACATTTTTAAAGAACCTTAGATGCAAATCACATATTAAATTTCTTAACCAGATGCAACAAAAAGATATATAAAATCTAAATTTTATATTAAATTATATAATGACCAATAAATAATAAGGTTAAATTCATTTACCAAAAAAATAGCCAAGTTATTTCAAGAGTAAATACTAAGAAAAAGTCTGGCAAACTTATTATCAAATTCATAAGGGCATTAAATTAAACAATTGTTTACTCTCTGCGTCAATAAAGATTAAGAATTAACTTTAGCTTTAACAGCTAACTTTAAGGAGGTGGGATGAACGATTATAGGGGAAGTGAAAGAGCAAATAGTTTTCAATAAACAGTTGTGAGAAATCTGTTGCAATTACGAGTAATAAGACATCTAGAAAGGTAAAAATTTATTTATTTTTCCGTTCAAATGTAAATTCAATACAAGTAACTATAGAATACATAATATTGAGAGCATAATCGATGCTTACATTGTCTATAAATGTGAAACAATTATTGAAATGTTGGTCAATAAAAGAAGAACTTTGATATTCACTTCAAAGTAATGCACATACTCAAGGAGCTGAGAGGATTATAGCTAAGCCATCAATCATTCCATAAAATTTACTATTAAAAGTGAAGGTGAACTGCTCTTATATTTTAAGTAATATATTTTAAAAATATATATTACAATATTCAATTTTATTTTTTAAAAAAAGCCATAATTTTTGGTTATAGATAACATAACACTTGATTTTTTTTTTCTTCTTACAAACATGTTAAATATAAGTAAAAAGAGATTTTGATAATTTGGAGAAGAGTGATGAGAATGAAGTACCAGCAGTTGATTTGTTTGAAATTATAAAAATTGCACTTCATTATTAACTTTAAGTTCTTTGATGCATAAGACAGCAAGGTAAAACTTGCAGCCAAGTTTTCATCTTTAATAGTTCTTGCCTTTCCAACATGAAAAATTATTTTAATTGAACATTAGAAAATAAATATCTTATCTTTCTAACAGCTTAATGCTTTTTAAGTAATACTACTCAAGCTTACAGCAACACCCTACAATCCTCATTTAACTTATAACAGTGTTAAGCTTCCCTCTTCAACAATTGCTGTGTGCTTATTATTATTTTCACTTTAATTAATAGTGTTAAAAGGAGCTAGGAAGTAAAGGGGACGTTCTTGAAAAGTCCGTCAGCAATTGGAATAGACTTTTCACAAAAACTGTCACTAATATTGTCAATTTAATAAAGGGTAGAAATGTATTGAAATTTTCGCCTTTTCTCAGATAAGAAATGCAAACATTGGGTATGCATATCAAGAAAAAACTGGAAATCTGATTTCTAAATACTTTTCCTTTTTTGGCAGATATACACCTCATCTTAAGGCCTGAAACTACAAGGCAAGAAACAAAATATTTTCCACCTCTATCAAAATATTAAAAACTAAAAATATTTGGGAAAAAAAAAAGAACTTTTATAGCAAATTACTTGAAAGCAATTACAGCACACTTCCCCTCTAGGAAGCAAAAACAGTTGAAAGAAGAAGAAAAAACATCTCACATTTTAGCACGTTTAATAAAATATTAAATATTGAAAAAGAATTTTGACAGATTCAAAGATTTTTAATGCCTTGCAGTCTACAGATGGAAATTTGCGATCTCCAGGTAAACGGTAAATAAACTTTAAAACTAAAAAGTGTGATATGCCTAAAATTTTCCGGTAGAACCTTTACCTAAACAGCTTGAACTCTTTCTGGTAGTAGATATGCTTACAAAATTGCCTTTGTTGCTTTCCGACAAATAAAACCAAAAATAAAAAAAACCAATTGGAAGTACTTCACTGGAATCGAATCTGACACTTTTAACTGAATTCACTGGGATTGACTTTACTTTATCAGGAACCAAACTTTATCAGGAAAGCAGTGCATCATACTGACTTTACAAATGTAAAATTAAATGGTATACTAAACTTTTCCCTCACTTCATAGCATTTCTCTGCCCACAATTTCTTGCCTTGAGAAACTAAACTTGAGTAACTAAAAGTTGAACGACACTGACTAGATGTGAGAAAAATAATGTAGCATATGTTTACAAATAAAAACTTAGTAAATTACTTCTTACAAATTTGTAACATAAAACAAAATTACAATAAAGAAATAAATCCAGATAATACAATTTTTGATAAAGAAAAAGTTGAAAAAATAAACAATTCAAAGTACATACGTTTTCGGTCCATCATCTCCCGGTCTTATCCTATCAGGTTTTTGTGTCAATCGTGGATAAAAGAATGAACTAAATATGTGAGTTTTTTCTCTATCACGAGGTGACAGTTTTTCATAAAATACATATCTGGAAAAAAAATTCTTATTAATATCAAATAAAAATATCTTTGATGTAATTCATATAATTTATTGAGTTTACAAAATTGAAATATACTAATTTAAACAACTTATAAACTAGTTTATGAAAAAAATGTACTTTTAAAAAATATAATTGATACATTGAAAAGATTATTAACCAATAACAAGAATATACTACATACTATTACAAAAAAATGTATTCAATGATAATACAATTTCTGGAATCATAATTTTTTATTTATTTACTCTAATTTATTTATTTACTATATTTATTATTATTTTAAAACTCTGAAAAAAAATAGGCTTTTAAAATAAACTCAGGTTTTGTAACGATTCAAAATAAAAAATAAAAATTAGCACATTTATGTTATGGTTTGTAATCAGGACATTTTAAATATTTAGATGCTAGATTATTTTGATGAAGGAGAAACGGACAGCTAAAAAAAATAGCGTAATCCACACCAAATTTTTATTTTGAGCAACAACTGTGGATTTCTTTGAACTTTAAAAAAAAAAACACTTATTCAAAAACGATTAATATTTGTTAGTGTGTCGAAAATTAGAAATTTACCTACGAATTTAATGACTATTTTCACAACTTATAAAAATAATTATGATCACCAAAAGGATTCACTACAATCTGAAAGTAGAGAGCAATAAAATGTTACTTTATATTTTAGAAAATGAAGAAAAAAAGTAATAAGTAAAAACTAGGGATTTCTATTTTAAACAAAAGTTTTGCAAAATTAAGAACATTGAGGAAAAAAGAAACATTTTTTTTACAGAATGAAAATTCATCACTAAGATGAAAGAGTACACTCCTGTCCCTTCGCTAAGATCAGTGATTAACTTTCAATTTGTCACTGTTACAATGACATAATGAAATGCTTATAAAGAAACAAAAGCAACACACAATGTTGTGTCTATCAATCAACTTATCCATAGATCCATAGACCAATTTATGGCCTGGTAATTGGAGACTACTTGTCTAAACAATTAATCCTTACTGATTTTAGATTAATTACAATCATTTATATACAAGATATTAAACGATTTTCATTTACATACAAGAGTTATACATTACATTACAATAATTGAGCAGTGAATTCACTTTAATAACAGAGTTTTACTCATGTTACTATTTTAGTAGTAATATTTATTAAGGAGCAAGTAATGAAATTTTTTCCTGTGACATAGTGTTTTCCGACATTACTTTATACATAATTTGGAAACTGCTACAGTACCTGCAAGTTTTTTTACCATGAACACCAGAAAGCAATACTGTTTTTGAAAGTTAACAGACGAATGCTTTTAAAAGATGTTAACTAAATTACAAATTTTATGAAAGAATGATACATTTTTAAAGAAGACTGGAAGTTTTTTGTACAAATATTTGTACAGATTAAAAATTTCAAACAATGACTACTCAGAGTAATATCTTAAAAAAATTCTTAAAATTGCTCACACTTATATATTTTTTCAAAAAATATTTTCATTTTTTTTTGTTTTGCTAAAAAGAAATGTATAATAAACTATATATTCAGTATACCTTACTTTTCTAAATTTTTAGAACAAAGTTTGACATTTTCAGCTTTAGCAGTGAATGTCACTTCTTTTTTACTTAATGATCATGAATGTTTTGTGTTGAATATTCATGCATCTCTTATGTTGTATTTTGTTCTTTATCTTATGAATTGCTAAAAATAGCGAATTGGGCAAGCTTGAGATGGGAATTTAGAATTGAGGACACTAGTTCAACATGAGGCCTAGCAGCATAGACATTCTCTCTTTTATCTGATCTCCTCTAAAGCTCATTTATAAATATTAAGTGCTAATCTAGATTGATAAGAATTTAAAAATTGATTTATTATTCATACAAATTCTCAAGTTGTCCCAAAAATTAAAATTGTGTTAAAATTAAAGGTTATATGATGGTTTTCTTATGTACTTTAACATGCACACAAAAAATCCATAGTATGAACCAAATTGTGCAGCAAATTTTATCTTTATTTTATAAATATGAGATACAATTTCAAAGCAAGTTATAAAAACCTAATTTAAAAAATAATTAAGGGTAAAAATATATACTAACTTTAAATAAAAATCTAAAATAGCATCATTTAAAAATTCTCCTTCTTCTAGAGTAGCCAAATCAGCAGTATTTATTGCTATGCCACCAGTTTGAGGTGGTGGTGGATATGTTAGAATTCTAAAATATAAAAAAAAATAAGTAAGATACATAATTTATTTGAACCAGAAATTAAAAATAAAAAAAAAAATCTCAAATATATTTACTTCACAACAGGTGCTGGAGGTCCTGGTTTGACAGTCACTTTAGTAATTGACAATGCCTGCACAGATTAAGAGAAAAATTGATAATTAAAAATTGAAGCAATAAAAAACCAAATATATGTTTGGCAATTAAGTTATCTTGAAAATTTAAACTAATAATTTTTAACTCAGCAATATTAATAACTCAGCAATATTAATAAAATCAGTATTAATAACTCAGCAATATTAATATTAATAAATTAATAAAATTTATTAGATTAACAAAACAATTCTTAGTATTAGTCAATTGTAACTACCAAACATCATCACAATCAGGGATATCAGATTTTAGCCAAGCCAAGTCAGTTTTTTGTTCTTTTTTTGTTTAAACCACTTAAAAAGAAATCCAGCTGAAATTAAAAACTCCTGCTTTTATTCGAACCAATTTTTTTCAAAAACAGTAATAATATAAAAGAAATATAAAATTCTAAATTTATAACAACATTGATGTAATTGTATGTTATGAACCAGGGATCTGTTCAGGCCGAATTTACTACCATTTAACGGTACCTTCACAAATTCAACTTTAGGAAAAACGATAGTTTCACAAATTCAACTTTAGAAAAAACAGTTGCTTCAGAAAATACTTTTTCTTAAAATTTTATTTTTGCATACCTTAAGAAATGATAAATCCATATTTTTGTGTTGATTTTTAAATATAATATTTAATTTTTCACAAATTACGTCTGAATTTTTACAATATAGGTACCTCTCAGAAAAACCTAGACCAACCCCTGGGAACAATTTGGAACAGCAATTTTCAATTTTCGAAATAGTTTGAAGCAACAGCTTTAATCTTAGAAGCGTTAAGAGCTTTCATTTTACTCTGCTTAGAATACAACTTATTTAATATAGTATAAATATATAATTAATACAATATCAGCTATCATTACTAATAGTCCAAATTTGTAAACAAAATATAATTATTTCAAACAAATCCTGTAAGAAAATACCTAATTTACAGAAAATTTTAATTAATTTAAAAAAATGATCTTTCTGAATGAATTTAAAGTATAATTATGATGAATTAAAAAATGATTGAAATAGGTTTAGAACAATTTCAGACAAGCAAATACGATTTGGAGTAGCAATTATATTATTGAAATTAATAATATTTTATCTATTTATGGAATAAATGACTTTAAGAGAAAGTAAAATTATTACTTAATATCATATGTTACTTTATTATTTTACTGAAAAGACATCAATAAAAATTTAAACACATGTACGTTAATTTTGAATAATAAAATATACTAAAAAGCCAAAGACTGGCTTTTTAAGAGAAAGCCGTTTTTTTAATAAAAGACTATCTTTTTGTTTATAAAAACCAGCCAGCCTGGCCTTTTTCAGAATAGCAGGCTTCTTTGCCACCCGGATTAAAATATTTGGTATGAACAACTGCCCTATCTATAAGTGGCATTTTTTCCTACATTTTGTCAAAATTGGTCGCCATAGTAGTCTTTTCTTCAAAATAGTGGCATTTTTAGTTTCCAATGGCAGTCTTCAAACACAAATCCTTTCTTTTTGCTGACCTGTTAGTGTGATTTTCTTGTAAATATATGTGACTTTGTCATGCATCTTTTTTTCAGCAGTTACAGCAATGGATTTCATTTTTTTAAAAATTAATGTGATGACAACTTAAAACAGAAAGTGCTTCTGTTATTATGAATTAGCAATGTGTATATTACTTTTAAAAATATCTGCAGAGATATTAATACTAGGGTGGCTTGTCACAGAAAGCTAGAGAAAATTCTGCCACAGGGTTTATGTTAAATAGAAGGAACATAAGGAAGTTTATAAATGTCCTGAAGCAATATAAATTTGTGGATGATTAGACATAATTTTTTAAATATCTAAAACAGCAGAGTTTAAAACTATTTCACTTTAAGAATCAAATACTAGATGTACGTTATAAATCTACGATGTACATTGAGTTGTGTCAGTCTAAGCATGCCAAAAAACTAGCAATATCAGTCCAATGCAAGTATGCTCGAGTTTTGCTTCCTACGTTAAAAGCTTACCGTTCTATGAAACATTGCATAGTCTTAATAAGTTAACATTCAAACAGCTATTTATCACTACTTTGCTTTATCTGTATACTATCAAATAGCCAATCTTAAATGCCAATTTTGTCTTTTTACATTAGAAAACAAAATATAGAAAGTATTAAACCTTAACCATGGTACTGTTTTTGTAAGAAAACAAATTAAATAAACTACTGGTTATAAAATTAATGAACTTAAAAAATTTTCCAGCAATTACTTATTATACAGCAGTCACATAATTAAAAGTTTGCCATAATTCAATTTTTAAGTCATGTATTTTTTCCCCCTACTGGGTTTATTCCCATTTAAAAATTTATCAAAAGTGTCATAATACTGAAATGCTGAGCATGCATATGTGAATTAAATATAACAAAGCTAAACACAATTTACTCAACATGCATAAAAGAAATGCAACTATTAATAAACAACACCGTCCATGATAGTTATCAATGAAAAAAATAAACAATAATAACAATGGAAACAAAAATTATTGAATACAACAAAAAATAAACCTACCTGTGAAGATAAACCCGGGGGAAGTCCAGCAACAGTGATTGCAGCTTGTGAAGATGGTGAAGAAGAAACATGTGAATCTTGCGTGATTTTAACAACATTTGTCTGAAATAGAAAGTATTTTAACTGCTCAGTTTCGTTTTTATATTGTATTTAAGACTAACATATAGTAAAAATTTAAATGATACATAACAAATTTGATTTTGTAAATAAATGCTTGGTCAGTGAAGAAATTGATATAAAGCCTCAATAGAAACAAAAGGTTATATACAGTAACAATCTTTCTGTAAACAGGGATGTGAGTAGTCAGAAAGCAAAAAATATATGTATAATATGTAGAAACTATAATGCCAATATCCAAAAATTTAACAAGTGCAATTTTTAAACCTTAAAACCATGTGATTACAAATTCCGATGATTAATTTAAAATTGTATGAATATGAATCACATGCACGATTTTAAAATTGTGTGAATAAGTATTGCAATATTTGATTTTAAATCACATGAATATGAAACTCGATATTGGATTTCAAAGATGCAAAAATACAAATAATTTTTAGATCACATAAATACAAATCACAATGCATAATTTTGAAATCGCGTGAATATAAATCCCACAATGTCTAATTTTTAAATCATACATAAATACGAAAATCGATGTTTTATAGTAAAACCGAATCACGACATTGGAGTTTAAATTTGCTTGAATATGAATCCCTACATAGGATTTTAAAAACATGTAAATACAAATCAAAATATATTGGACTTTTCAACCTCGTAAATAAGAATCGCAATGTACAATATTTAAATCTCGTGAATAAGAATCGCAACATGCAACTTTTAAATCAGGTTAATATGAAAATCGATGTTTGACAATAAAATCGTGTTGATAAGAATCAAGAAAAGTAGTTGTTCTAGTTCATTCAGGTCGCACTAGAGCTGCACAGTGGGCTATTGGCGACAATCTGGGAATTATCCAAGGATAATCCGAAGACATTCCATCACAATTTTGATCCTCTGCAGAGGGGATGGCACCCCCACTCTGGTAGCCTGACGACCTGCACAATCAGTCAAACACTTTATGGTAGAACAGTTTAACGAGGTCCAATACCGCACACCCTCGGTGCCTAAGCAGACTGATCCAAGTGGTCACCCACTCGCACACTGACCGCAGCCAGTGATGCTTGACTGCGGCGATCTGCAGGGAGCTGTGTCTTAACGATCAGTCCACTGCGGGACTAATCGAGAAGAGAAGCAGCGATGTCTGAATTACGAAAATATGAGCTATCTGGCGGGCAGGTAAAAGTGCGGAAAATAGCTAAAATAAGAAAAAACGTGGAAGGGTGGCAGCTACGTAGTTTGAATTTTCTGTTTATCTTTGAAAATTTTAAATATAATAATTTTATTTCAACGGCTGAATTTTCAGAAAAAGCGGAATATTTATTTAAAAAAACTTAAACTTTTAGAGAATCATAGTTTTTATTTTTTTTAAATTTTTATAAAAAGGCTGAAATTCGAGAGACAAAAGCAGAAAAATCTCATCCCTGTTTAAAGCACAATCACTAGAAACAAAAATAAAGATTCAATTAATATCAATTAATTACATCAGAAAAGCACTATATGACAAAGAGCTACCCACCTGCTTATATGCTAACAAAATATTTAAACATTATTAATATTACAAGAAATACACATATTTGTTCAAGCATAGAAAATGGCAATGAACTATTATAACTATTTATTTCCCCTATCAATTTTTAAAATAATGCAGCTAATAAATAATGTTACTACATAAAGAAAGACTAACCATAAAAATGAAAGAAAAAAAAGTCATGCATTTGTTCTTACAACATTAGGAGTAGATTTCACTAATATTTCATTAGCTTCTTTTTGATCAATTTCTTGCATTTTGTTTTTGCCAGGAAAAATTTGGCGCATAAAAGTACGTTGATCATCAGTCAAAGAATCGATGAGGAAAGTAAGCTTATTTTTCTTAAAATCTAAGGAGAGAAAAAAATGCATAATTAAAAATAGCAGGAATTCAGCATGCACATCCTTATTCAATGCAAGCTTTAAGAAGCTCATAAAAGAAGTTATACTAAAAACAAATAGAATTATTCTATTAACAAGCCTGCATAATTCAAATAGCAGAATCTATATTTGAGCGACACAAAGTCTTTTAATTAAAAAAAATAATTCATGACAACAAGTTTAAATTCTTCATGCTCGTAATTTGCTTTTCCCTTTACAGCTAATAGTTTTTAAAGGAAATTTTAAGCCGGTATTATACCGCTACATTTTGTCACAAAATGAAGACAATAAAAATCTTCAGAAAAAAAAAGAAATATTTTTAATTAAGTAAAACCTTACTTTACAGTTAAGCCTCACACAGCGGACAATTTTCAAAGCCCTTGAAGTGAAAACCAACAGCATCCTGCATCTAAATAAGCCATTTTAAATTTTTTTGAGGTCCATATTTCATTTTCTGTTGCTATTATTGAACATAAATTTTCCATAGATTTGATTGATATTTGATTAGGAACAAAATTAGGGAGTACGGAAAGGGACTTATTTTTGTGCCTGACATGGAAAAAAAGACTAAAATTTCTTACATCTTTTTACCGCAGTTAATAAAATTATTCAGAGTTTGGAGTTTCATACAGCATGATAATAGCAAGAACTCTACCAACTATCTCTTTTAAAGAGCTCAACTTTAGCCAAAAGCTACATTAGGAATTGAGTTTAAAAACCATTCTTAATAATTATGCTCAGCTCTCAAGACATTAATTTAGATTTTTATCTTCTTATACCTTATTCTCAGTGTATTTTCCTGTATCAATTTGCTTTCAAATCAAACAAAAATTCATTATACAAAGTGTGATTGAATTTAAAGAGATTTCAAAAGTGTTTTCAAGAGTGTAAGGTAAGTTTTAATTATTTTAAATACATAAGAACAGACAGTTAACATAAAAGCATTTAGTTTTCAAACTGAAAATTATTTTTTATTTTTATTTTCAACAACATCTTTAATATGTCATTCTCCCTCTTTATGTATTTTATTTTATAACCAGCATTGAACAGCTGACCCAATTCTGAGTTTACAACTACTATTGTTTAAGTAAGTAACCATCTAATTTTGAACCCAACCCAGAAGACAAGGAAAGTCATGGATTGAGCATTGGGACTAACTAGCCTTCGTCCAGGACTTTTGATAGATCCAATACGCATTTGCATTACACTAAGATGAAAACTATGAAAATCTTGCATGATTAGCCTGGCTGCAAGGGGATTCTAACCAAAGATTCGTCTACCACTGAGGATATTTTAAATCTGCACTGCAGCAAGCTGGAAGCAGAATTCATAGCAACAAGTCAATCCTGGGATTCGTACCTGGTACACCTCATACTGAGAGAAAAGCTCTATCCCCTGAGCCACCACGACTGCTCCATATGTATTTGAAAATTTCTCTGCTAACCAGGCTCATAACCTGTTGTAGCATCTCCACAAGAAAAAAATGCCATTACATGATAAGCACATTGTGCTCCTGCCCACGACTATTGGACAGGAGCACAATTCCATTTTCACTTAAATTAAAAGTTTTTGACAAGATTCAAAAACATTCATCGCTAAAAGTGCTGTTACAAAATCGCCCAAATTCACAACCATACCTTAAGACCATTACTGGGCTAATAATTTTAATTTAGTTAAGCTAAAATATATTAGTACAAATTTTGAACGCATCTGTAACATTCTAACAGTCAAACTACCTTTTATATGATTAACAAAAATTATTTAGATATTAATGCAATTATTGAAAAAAAAAATTCGTGTTTTCATTAATTTCCCTTTTATTAAAATAATTCTTAAAATAAGTTACTTTTCACAGTTATTCAATATCTTTTTAAAGCTTTATATAAAATATTATTTTACTGACATTCTAAACCAACACGCGTATCCGTTAACAATACTGTTTAGAAATTTTAAACGGTTTTCTTTTTCAAATTAAAAGTTTTTTTTTTTAATTAAAAGAATTCATATACGTCATAAAATATGAATAATTTTTATAATTGATTTTAGTTCATAAAACATCAAAAAATTTTAATTATACAAAACATTAAAAAAACAAATTAAAGAAAAAATAATAATATATAAAATAAGTTACAAGAAAATACCCCAGCTTTATTGTTTTATTTGTTAAATTTTATGTTTACATAGTAGGAGCAGTAGAAGCAACTTATTAACCCTGATTCTTAGAACGTCTTTGAGAACTGGTAATTAAGAACTTAAACAATCAAAAATGTTTGGGGAAAAAAATAAGTGATAAATATAATGATAACAATAAAACTTCAGGTAAATAATTTACAAATGCAATAAACAAAAAACCAAACATTACCATTTGATTTGGGCAAAAAAAGTTCACTATGAGACTTGTTCATATGTAAAGTTCTTCTGACATATTCTCCAAAACTTTCAGTCGTTAATACAAATATGATTGGTAGACACTTTCCAAAGTGAATCAACATATTTCCTACATCTGTAGCCATTAGCATTATTTGAACAAATGTTTTGTCTATAATAAAACCAAATAAAAAAATATTAAAAATTGAATAACAAGTTAAAAAAATTTTTAAAGTGAAATGAATACTTATATTAAGATATTTTTTAACGATATTACTAACAGAAAATTTATAACCTAAGGGGAAATTTGCATCTTCATAATGTATAATTGATTCAATAAACAGTTCAATGGCACTAGAACTTGATTTAGATAGGCTAAACTAGACATTAGGTAAAACAACTTATCATAATATGCACTCACAATAACAATATTAAAAAGAGCCAGAAATTATGTCTACAGTAAAGAAGAAACCAACAAAATAAAAAAAAGGAACTGTCATCATGATATCTCTGAGTTTACAGAAACTGAACCACAAAAGAAGAAAAATATTTTGAAAACAAATTTTAACACTTTAAGTTACTAAACAAATGCCATTAACAAATTATGAACTTTTTTTCACATTAGTTTATTTTAATCACAAATACTAAACAAATGTATATTCAATAGCAATTACCAAAATAATGATTGCTAAATCTTTTTAGAATGAAATCATAGTTTAAATACTGATTTTGATAAAATAAAAGGTCTTTTTTCCAATTTTTTAAATAGAAAATCTGATTTTATTGAAAAAAATTTATAAATGACCAAGCAAAGGAAAAAGTGAAAACATTGTGACATTTACAATATGAGAACTAAATAAATATGTATTTGTTCCTGAATGCCTTTAGAAAAAAAGACATTAGAATTTTACTATTTTAAAAACCTTTAATTTCATATTTTACTGTAATGGCTTCAAATCAAATTTAAACCTGAAATTTACTGCTATTTAAAACTAGTTTGACAAATTGGAGAGTTTCAATCAATCACAGTTTAAATCAATTTCAAATAAAGAGAATCAAAAAATTTGGATAAGTATCAAAACTGAATGAATCACTAAATCCATTCAGTGACTTAATTCTAAATCAGTACTTAATACACAAGAGCCTACTAAATTGCATTAACTACGGAATAAAATTAAACTAATAGCATTGGTACTATTAAAAAATATTATCAAAAAATAAAAACTACAAGACAATGGGATAAATGCTCAAAATCATTTTTAAATGGTTACTTTGTTTCAACTGTGCAGTTGCAATAAAATTTGTTAAAATAATTATAGTCAGTAAACAATCTGAATCAAATGCATATTGCATATAAAGTGCAATACTAAAAGATTTGTAATAAAATGTATTCTTCTGTTAGTGATGCTGCATGTGTTCAATGTAGAGGAAAGTTTTTCTATGACACTTCTTGCCACAAAATTTCAATAATTAATCAACAATCTGAATCTTTTTTTGTATTCATATTTTTTAGAGCATTTTAGGAATTTAATACCAGAATCGTGATTTATCTAATCTAAATGTGTTTAGCAAAATCTTTCAACAAAAAATAAGCACTTTTTAAGCACTAAAAATATTTTTAAGCACAATATACACTAACAAATTGCAAAATAATTTTTTAAGACTTTATATGATCATGATAATTTAATTAGTTTCTGACAAAGAATTCATTTGTTGATTATATTAGCCATCACAAAAAGATAGAGAGATTTTTCGATTCGATTTCAGGGGGTGGGAAAATGAAGCTTGAAATTGAGAATATCTTACAAAATGCAGCAGAGTTGCACATGAGATTGCAAGAATCTCACCAAACCCAGTTCAGTATGGGTACATGCGGATCTGCAAGTATTTGATCAAGCATGTAAACTAATCGGCGTTTTCATATGCTACGGACTGATGGTACGGTAAAATGCATTGTGAAAACGTTAAATAGAACAATGTGAAAACCATGCTTTTGCATAATGCGTGCCGAAAATCGACATGGTAAAGGAAAAAAATCTCATTTTTTTTAGAGGGAAAATTAAGCAATTTTTAATAAAACCCAATAAAAAAAGCACCTGTAAGGGCTTTTGAAATACGGAAATAAGCACCTTTAAGCACTTTTTAAAAACGCTATGCATCATTTTATATAGCTCAAAAATCTAACATTTAAATTTAATTTCTTAAGCATGAAGAACCAAAGTAAATGACAAAAAACACAACGAAACACTAAATTAAGCAGATAATGCTTTCAAGAAAGAAGCCAGTTGATTTGTCATCTCACAAAAGTGTGATACTAAAATCTGAATACAGTGAAACCTGTGTGAGTTAATCCTTTAATGGTCAACTTAAAAGAGTAGAATAAGTTTTTGTTTTTTTATTCCATTTAAAAGCATATCATTTTTATACATTTTTTAATAATCCAAATATACTTAACTCATATCAAATATTATACTAATCGAAACATAAGAAATGTAATTTTATTTTATTCGATAAATTTAATATTAAACTTATTAATTTAATAAAATAACACAAATTTTTTGTTAAGAGTTATACCAGTTATATACTTACTATTATTTCTTAAAATATCAAAGAACATGGGCAACTTATAAACTTAAGATTACAATAATTTTGACACCTTGAAATTTATTTTATAATACTTTTTAGTTAAAGTTAATCACTAATATACCTCATATGGTCAACTCGCAAAAAGAATACAAAACGTAATAGAAGATTCTGCTACCTTATCAAGATTCTAGACTAGCATTAATATTTCTAGAAAAATTTGCTCACTCATTTTTTTTATTGCCAGATAAATTCAGTTTTCGATAAGAGGTCAACTTGACAAGTATTACTGGACTCACTTTAATAAATTCCTATTTCTCCCTCTTTGCCATTAAAAAAAATGTAATACACACATTTCAGAACTTTTTCAGATACAACGGACCACATTGAATTGCACAACTGCACAGAGAGAGACAGATTTTGTCTCATGTCATATAATATTAATTCTACTCCGAATACAGATAATAGCTTATAAACAAAGTTTCACCCACTTCTAGTATAGTTTTTAAGAAATAAAACAAATGTTAAATTTCTTTAGAATCTTTTGTACACTTAGAATGTTAACTCTTGTTAGGGAATTATTTTTCTTTATTTAAAATAGCAAAGCAATATTTTAATATTAACTATGATTTTTAAACTGTTTTTCCATGCTCTGAGCGAAATTTTTTAGAGATTGGTTTTAAATAAATAAAAAGAAATAGGTACGTCTTAAATTCGTTGAATTTTTCAGGCATTACAAAATTAAGAAATGAACAAAGTATTAGGGACATCAAAAGTATGAAGTATTAAGATCATAAAAAAAAAAATTAAAAAAAATTTAAAAAAAAAAACAGAATTATGGGTAGCATATATAATTAATATACTTACGTATTAAAAGATAATTTTTTTTTTTTGTTTGATGAAAATTCTGAACAATTTGGTATCTATATCTATTAGATGGCATAGTTTCAGGAAAAATTAAAAACTTTGAAAACAAAAATAATTTAGGGTAGAAAAGCTGTGAATCTTATAAACATTAAAAATCTTTTTTTCTTTCTTTTTTTTGCAGATAAAAAATATAAATTTATATGAGCATTACAATAACATTGGTAAATGAAACTTACTATCAGTGATAAGTGGAGCTAAGAAATATAAACTTCTGTCAGTTATTGTTACATGAAGAGAGTTCGTGTGTTCTTCAGGGTGAATTTTATAAGAACCGATCCTAATACTTCTACATTTCAAAACAATTTTCTTGGGCAATAAAGACTGCATTTTATTAAATTGGGGCATAAATCTCTCTTCCTCATCAGGAGGGATTTCTTCTTCTTCCTCCTCTTCCAATTCCTCATCTTCTTCATCGAATTCGGGTTGTTCTATTCCTACCTCGTCCATCAATTCCTCTTCTGATTCCATCTCATGTTCCATTTCTTCATCTTCCTGCTCCTCATCTTCTTCTCCCTCTTCCATGTCATGATTCAATCCATGTTTTGATACAAATCGGGTTCCTATTCTGGTTACTCCGGGATATTGCGGGTCATCGAATTCTGGATTCTCCTAAACAGGAGGAAAACAATATGGTATACTGATACAAAGTACCCTTTTCTATAAAAACTACTATTCCTTTAAAACTACTCCCATGCTGTTTACTACTTGTTAAATAAAAGTTTCATAAAATGAAAAATTAAACTTTAGTATGCTACTTATTCACGTAAAATTAATAAAAATAATTGTGATTTCTGACATTAATTTATCAACTAGTAAATAAAAAGCTAAAAACAGTTTAAATATGTAATAAAAAATGCTTGAATAAATTGATTTGATAATAATCTGCAAAAATTAATTTAGAATGGTTTCATTTCAGAATCAAAAAAGAGGCAAGTTTTCATTTAATTGGTATTGTATTCCTGACCAAAATGTAGATAAAGTTTAATACTCTAATTATTTAGCATATTTATAGTATATATTTATAATATGATGGCCGACGCTAAGGTTTTAAATTATTAGCCAAACATCAAAAGTATTTGCAAATGCAAATTTTAATTTTCCATGATTAATTTTTTTCCCATAGAATACTATTTTATGGTAGTTTGTTTCAGGCTTATATTATTTGAACCCAATTCTAAATGGTTATGCAGCGCATCTACCGAAAATTACTGTAATCAAATAAAAAACACTGATTTGTTTTGAAAAATTCATTTTTTTGTAATTTTACGGATCGAGTTAAATATACGCTTGTCTTTCCAATGGAAAAAATAATTCGTTAAAACACAATTTATTGGCCAAATTCACGATTTTTTTCATTCACATTTGGCGAGGTGACGAATGCTTAATGCGGGCTTTGAATATATATTTACTCATGCCAAAATAAAACATAAGAATTCATAAGTGTGATCTTCTCATTATTAAAATGACATAATATACTAGTATTTTAACTATAAAAAAAATTATCAGGAATAAGTTTCTATGTGAAAGTACCTGAATCTTATTTTTCGCCACAGCAATGTGATTCGAAGTGAAAGAAAACATTTGGTTATACAAGTTTTGGTTAATAACTAATTGGCATTGATTTTAATTCTTAAGATATTAAATTATTTAGAATTTTTATAGTATAAATATTAATACTTCACCTTAATTTAGTTTATTAAAAAAAAAAATTTTAAAAACTATCTAATAACTTTCATTTCGTGTAAATTTTAAAATTTTCTTGGTAATATTTAAAACATTAAACATCATACTTCTTGCATCATATCTGAATTGCTGGAATGTTCAGATTCAGGATTTTCTTCTAGATCATGAGAATATAATATCTGCCTATTAATATCATCTGGAATGGACTCAAATGGTAAAGCTTCTTCTTCATCTGAAGATAATGTGTAGCAAACTGCCATGAAAGAAAAAAAAATATGTTGTAACACAAGTTTATAGACTAGAGAATTTTTAAAAATGGCAATAGATTTAGAAAATGCTGCAATAATGATAAAATATTTTGAATCCCTTGAATATAGTGAATTTGTTCAAATGGGAAATATAGGAGTAACATATGCAAGATAAGATTTAACTAAACTAATTTAATGTCAAAATATTGAGCAAGTTGCACAATATTTTGAAACAAAATTCATTTAATTAATGAAAATTTTTAACATGCATATCATTAATTACAACACGTTACACTTTTATCATGCAAAGTTTTTACACTTTTAAAAAAGGAAAAAATTGACAAGAAAAAAAAAGAAGCTAAGAGAAATAAAATAAATTTTTTCAACTACTTTTTAATTTTAAGGTGCCAATTTTAGACAAAACACATTTAGAAGCAAATAAATTTGAAGTTGTAAGCAATACAAACTACTTTAAAAATATGTGTGCACAATACTTAAGTCTGTTGCGCCTTTAGTTTGTTTTATGTTTAGAATTAAAAGAAAAAACCATCATTTTGATCTCAAAAACTGTTTTCTGAATGACAAACATGTAAAAACTTGTTTAAACCATTAAAAACTGCCAAAAACTTCAAATGAATGCTAAGAATTAGAAAATCTATTAAAGAAAGAAAAGTTTGAATAATCCAAGTAATCCGCGAAAACATGACTCTTAAAAACAAGTTAGACAGTCTGTATACATGTGTTAGGCCAAATTTTCTAAATTTGAGATATTTTATGAGATGCCTTATCAATTTATTCCAATATATAAATGATTCTAACAAAATTAAAAAATAAATATTAACATTTCTCCCACAAACATCAAAAATACCAATAAAAGTTTGCTGGGAATCTATCTAAACCGTTCCTTTTAAATTCCACCTACTCATGAAAAAAGACAAAATATTTTCATGTATTCTGCAATGAAATAATTCTAACACTGTGTCAATTTATTGCTTTTTGTTTACATACAATGAGTAATAACACTACTAAGAATTCAGTAGTAAGTGAGTCTTTGAACTCAACGAACATATCGCAATAGAGCTCCCAAACTCTTTGTCTTAAAACAAATTTAGCAGTTTTTTTGTACAAATATGACAGAAACGCCAATATATTTTATTGCTTTAATAACTAGTCAGCTTACCAGTGCCAAACAATTATTATAATAAATTCAAGTTATGATAAAATTTTATTTTTAAGTTAGAAAAAATTAGCCTCACTTAGCTTTATCCTTTTTCTTAAAGGATGAGGCTAAGCCCCCTCAGGAATAAAGAATCAGAGTTTAACTGAAAATAATTCAACAGAGAATAAATTAAAAAATTGTTTTATACAATCAGTAAGAAACTAATATTTATGGAAGTAATAAGTAAAAGAATAGTTAATCAAAAACAAAACTACAATTATTGAAGTCAAATTTAAAAACATACCTGGCTCAACGTAACGCCTTTTAGGTCGACCCCGTCTCGGAGATACTTTAACAAGTTGTTGAGTCTGTTGAAATTTGAAATTTTGATTTGGACTAATGTGGTAAACAACATTCATCGTTTTTTGAATATTTGTTGTCACATTCTGTGTCACAACAATTGAAGCTGAATCTGCTTGTGCATTTTTAAGATGATATCTAACAGGTGTGGAAGTAAATACTTCATGACAAGAATCACAAGAAGTCATGTTATAAGAACACTGGCTACATGATGGACATATTACAATTATATTCTGATTAGACTCCTGTAAAAGTTACAAATTAAAAGAAATAAATTAATAGTTACTACAATAAAAAATATATCACACAATTTAAAAACTAACAGCTAAATTAAAATCAGCTCAGAAAGATTTTGAGTCAGATAAAAAACGATAATCAATAATGTATATAACTTAGCGCTGGCCAGCCTCTAAAGGTATACAAGAAAAATATATGTGCATTACCCGCAAAGTTGGAAATCTTGAAATAGCATTCCCTGCAATGACGAATTTTTAAAAAAAATCGGCTGAATCACAAGGTATTTCTTACATGGATGTTTTTTCTAATCAGATATTATAAATAATATCCAAGTAAGACAGCATAAGTAAAATTTATGCTCCAAAAAAAATTTATTAATTAAACAACGAAAATGTACTTTTTCTTTCATCATCAACTATTTTTTTAAAGGACACAAAATGTGATTTTTTTTTTTTTTATGATTTACACATGCCAAATCATACACTCATACTTCTCCTAAAGAGCATTTGTCTTTGTATATAAAGTCTTGGTAATGTACAGATAATCTTTCATACATTATACACAATGTCAACATTTCTATATTACTGGTGACATACATAAAACAATAATCATTAGATTTACAGCTGTATTCTCATAAAACAGGCGCAAAAAATTATAACAAATGTGTCTTAAATGCAGTTGCTTCTGAATTTTGGCAAACTTCCCATTGTCTGATTTTTCTTCTTGTTATTATTATAGCCGATTCCCATTTGTCTTGGAAATCAGATTTTGAATTTCATACAAACTATTTATTTGTCTATGCTTATTTGTATTACAAAAATATTTCTTTTTACTTAAAAAAAAACTTAAAACAGGAAGAAAAAAAGGAATTATGAAAATGCAAAATTTAAAGAATTAAAAAAATATTTCATAATTTCCTATTCATTAAGCTATTCAGTTTAATAAAACTTATTTTGCATTATGATAATGGTGAAGAGGTTTGTAGCTTATCTTAAAATCAATTGAATAATGATTAATTTAAGTATTATTTAAAACTAGCCAAATTAATTTTGCAGACTAAGCTCAAATATTAATTTAGATATTACTTATGATTCATATAAACATTTTTTTTTTTTAAAAAATCAGTTGTGACTTAACTTTAATAATTCATAAAATCACAGAGAATTATCAATGCTAAGTTACTTTCCATGCAGTCTCTCTTAAAAAGAAATTCAAAGTATAATACTAGAGTCACCAGAATTAGCTCATAAATCATTTAAAAAGTATTTCTATTAAAACTCTAACCACAGAATAGTGTTTCACTTCAAATGCAATTTTTTAAAGTACCACCTCTAGGCCTATATATCACTAGTCTGTTTTGGACAGAACTTTAAGATAATATTTTACAATTATACAAGTTTTAACACTTTAGTACTTCTCAACTGCATACAACTTTACTTTCATATTTTCTTATTGATGATATATTAGCTGCTTTTGACAATTTGAACGAAATGCACTTCTCCTCTTTATCGTAATACACAACACAAGCTAGATCCCTTTCAATAAGTCAATTGTCTTCAATGATAAAATTTTAAGACAAATATACAGTATTTTATTAAATTTCTAATTCACAGAATGAAAATTTAAGTTAACTTTTTAAATTCTCTTTGCAACAATAATCTTTCTGACTGGAGAATAAATGTTAGATATACATATATGCCCAGAAGCAGAATTTTTAAGCTAATTTGAAGCTTCATCTTCATAAATCAAAATTCGTCTGTGATCTAAATACAATAAAATGGAGACTATTATTGTAAATATAAGGTTCAACAAAACTTGAATTTGCCAATTATAGATAAAAACTGAATACAAGAAATGTATGGTTTTTCCAGACTGTAATTGGAAAGTGTTGGTTTACTTAAACATTCATATAGTGAAATTTGCACATGTAGATAAGATAAATACAGTAGAGAACGGATTATCCGGAACGATCGGAACCATCGCGATTCCGGATAACTTTTTTTTCCGGTTTTCTGAATCGCTACAAAATGTCGCTTTTTTAATGTTTATAAAACGAAACTAAAAAATTTTTTTGAAATAGTTTTAGAAATAATAAAAAATTATAAATAATAATACACCTAAGTTTAAATAAGGAAAGAAATTATGAAATAAAAATTATATACAGGCTTACATATGTCATTATTAACATTAATAACATACATAAGCTATTTGTGCTTATGTGAGATTCGTCTACAAACGGCTTTTGATCCATCCTCTAAATCAGTTCTTTCGTCAACTTGATACGCCGTACGCTCTAAATAACAAAATAGGCTCAAAATCTTGCAAGAAAAAAAAATCTTTTTAATGGAAGAAAATTAATTTCCGGTTCCGAATTTCATTCCGGTTATCTGGTTCTCCGATTTCCGGATAAGAGGTTCTGCACAGTAAAAAAAAAAAGTCTATACAAAAATTTATGCTTTTTCACAATTAATTTGAAACTTATACAAAACTTATACTTAAAAGGAAAAAACTTAAAACTTCCAAATATTAATTCAAAGAAAATAGCAAACCAAATTATTTAAGATTCAACACTGAAGAAATAGAATTTTTAAGTTTAGGTACAAAATAAATAATTATTAATTTAAATCACGTGAATACATTTTAACTGATTCAAACTATAATTCACTAATTGCACTATATTAAAAACTTTTTCCCAAATTTCAGTTCTTGCAACTGCATTATCAAAACACGGCACCTGCCTGATTAGTTGATTTATGTTCCAGATTTTGAAAATGAGAAAAATGATTTCTTATCGTTCATTAGTGAGGAGTGAAAAGAAAAATCTTAACTTGTTCACTTGATATCTATATAATTCAGCGACTCCATTAGCTTTGAAAATGGAAAAAAAGAAAGACATAGCCTAGTTAGCAACTTTCTTATTTATTTTTGAAACTCGAGATAAAAACATTATCTACAGATAGTGTGATATTCTTCAGTACTTGCTGCCATGTGCTTGTTCCTGCTACCGAGTATACAAAAAAAAAAAGAGAGAGAGAGCTTCTATTATTAGGATGTGTTTATTCCAGGAAGATTAAAAACATTTATAAAAATCAACTCAACTTACAACAGGCTTTTTAGTAGAGGTACTTGCACTTGGAGTTGATGTTTGAACAGGAGTTATTGTTAAGCCAGGTGTAATAGATCTAAAAAAAATAGATATAAATTAAAATCATAAAAAAAAAGAATATTTCTTTCATAAATAGTAAACAATATATAAGATAAACAAACCTTAAGTTAAAAACTTTTTTTTCTTTTACAGGACTCTCATCTGAACTTAAAGCGTTTATGTCAGATTGACTGCCACTTTGATCAGACACACTTGAAGAAGCTATTTTAATATATTTTCTTGTGTTGGCTGATACTGGAGTGCTGCAAAAAACAAATTTTCAATTCAAATTAAAAAAAGGTAATTAATTTTATAAATATCAAATTATATCTTCAGGAACATAGCTTTTTTTTAAATACGTTTTTATATATCTTTACAAATAGTATTATTGAGAAAGACTCACAGCATGTTCCCTTACCTTTTTTGGAGGTCAACTTTCAAATTGCATTAAAACTTGAGATACATTTTTGTAATTAGCATATAAAAGTGTAATTTTCACAATGTTAATGAAAAAAAAAATGCTTTTTTTTAAATCATATTTTTTATGTATTTATTTTTGAATTTTCCTTTCTTTTTTTTTAACCTTTATCAATTAAAATTGATACAGTGCATTGCTAATACTGATATCATCTAAAAACAATATTATAACTAAACTACTTACAATTTCTAACTAAAATGCTATACATTATATTATTAACATAAAACTAATCACTGAACATATAAAATCATAGTTTAACTAGTCCAATACTCTCACGAATTTGATAAAAATCCAATTTTTCAGCTAGATATCAAATAGAAAATAAATTAATTTAGATCAGGAAATACAAAAAAAATTGGTTATTCTAAATTACTCTAAGCAGAACAAGTCTTTTGTCAATATTAAAATGCACAAATTTCATATTTAATAAGCTTTAAAAGAAATTGAAAGAGACATAAGCTTAAATTAAATAAGCATAACTGGATATTATTTAATTGTGTACATTAAACAAATTATTTTAAATAGATCATTCCATTTGAAATGGTCCTAGATAAAAAGGAACAAAAATTTTGAAGGGACTAAAAAATTTATCTTATTATTATTTATTTATTTTTAACAAGTAAATGACGAAAAAAGAAACTAAAAGACTGGGAATGACTCTAACCCAAATGTGTGATAGAAACTCTACAACAACTATCATCAACAGACTTGCAAGTGGACGCACAAAATGCTTATGAAAACAGCCTTTAAAACATGCACCCATTGCCATGGCCATCAGGCTTTTGCCTGCAGCATATTCAAGATTCCTTAAGCCTTGCTTGAGAGTATTTCATTCCCAACCCACTTTTCTTGAGTTAGACTTCTTGAAAATTAAAATCCTATGGATCCTTACTGATAAGGGGTTTTTATAGTTTTTTCTCTCCATGTAACACAAATGCAGATGAGTTGCTTTAAAAAGTCCTCCACAAAGGGTAGTTTATCCCAATGCTTGATCCATGAGTTTCCTTGTCTTTTGGGTTGGGTTCATAATTACAAGCACTGATAAACTCTAAATTAGGTCAGCTGTTCAATGTCAGTTATAAAATAAAACTCACTGATAAGCAACAACAGAAAAAAATTTTAAGATAAAACAAAATATCGAATCTTAAAATAAATAGTATTTTAGGCCCTAACAGACTTTAAAAATAAAAATAATTAGATCAGGAAACATAAACAAGAAGTTTATTTTCCTTTCTAGATGTAAATTAGAACTATCATATTCATAGAATTGAATAAGACGACGTCAATTACAACAGGCTACTAACAATAATAAGATGCTCTCCTGTACAATAAAACACCTGGTTGCCATTAGTAATCAGAACATACTGAATATTTCAAGAGGGTCAACTGATTTAGCTTACCCTTGCAGTTTTAGACAACTTATCACCTAAAAAATTAAAATATTAAGAATAATATTTTTAAATTTTACCTCGTGGCAGCTGCCACTCGTTTAACAGAAGTTTTAGGCATAATATTTACACCAGTTGATTGAGCTTCAGATGAGTTTTCTAAAAAGGAAAAAAAAAGAATTAGAAGTTTATCAAATTTTGATCCATCACAGTCAGAATTTAATTCATAATTAAAATATTAGTAGTTAAATTACAAGAAATTTACAGATTAATTACATTATTAGCAACACAATGCTTTTTTCGTAAAGTTATGTGAAATAACACTTTTTTGCAAGTAATATGTTAGTTACGTAATTGTTATAAGTTGTAATAGTTTTTATGATTAAGTTTTATCAATTTTTGACCATCTTACTTTGTGCTAATAATGAAAATGGTTTAAGATGTCAATATGAAGAAAAGTCACAATATCATACAATGAAGAAGCATTTTTGGTGTAATTTTTTATTGTTTGAAAAACTACTTCAACACTGCATTGTTTGGACTTAAAATATGCAAAAAATTATTGATTTTTAATAATTTCACCTACATAGAAAATTATACTAACTGACAATTTTTTTAAAAGTTTAATAGCCTTTTATATAATTGAGCTTTTTTTTTTGTTAAGAAGCTCAGACAATTCATTATAACAAGGTAGCATATATAAATCAAAACCTTTGCTTTGCACTAACTTTGTTTTAAAGAGAACAGAATTTTTATTTGAATTAATTCTGCTGAGTGTGCAATATGAAAAGAAAAAAATGGAACGTCCGAACAACTAATTTAACGATGGAATTTTCATATACAAATATTCAACCTAATACAGGGTGCGTCGCCAAATCTTTGAATAAAAAATAAGCACTTTTTAAAAACTTTTCAAGCACTTTACAAAAATTTTCAAGCACTCAAAAAATTCATATTCGTTAAGCGTTAAAAAAATAACAAGCGTTAAAAAAATAACAGCGTTAAAAAAATAGCGTTAAAAAATAACAAACGTTTAGCGTTAAAAAAATAACAAAAAGAAACGGGCGTAAATCGAAACAATCAGCACTTTCCCACATCACCGAGTGAATTCAACTTGACCCTGAACTCAGAACAAAAGTACCCTTACCCCCTACGTCAAAAAAAGTGTTAGAAGTAAAATAAAATAAACAAGAACAAAATTAAAATAAATTAAAAAGAAAAACATTTCATAAGGATCTGATATTCTCTATCCGAATTGGAACACTCGGGTTTCGGTTTCAAATGTGCGCGCATGTGCAAGTCATAACGCGGGTACGACCTATGGGTACGACATGAAGTCCGCGTGAATGATTACGAAGCAAACTCCCCATTGTTCGAGAAATGCATGGGATCCACCAGATATCACTGAAGGGAGAAAAAAAAATATTCGGAAAAAAAGCACTTTTTAAAAACGCCAGCTGAAAAAAGCACATTTAAAAGCTTTTAAAAACGAAATCCCCAAAAAAGCACCTTTAAGTACTTTTTACAAACGCTACGCACCCTGTAATAACAAAGGGACTTTATGACCTGGGATAGATTACTTAGTGCAGGTATTACCAGTTTAGATTGTTTCTGAAACTTATTCATTCTTGGATACATTGTTCAAAAATTTTAACGACATTTAAACAAATTTTGTTTTCTAACAACCAAACTGTAACTTCTGATTCTAATGGAGAAAAAAATAAAAATAAGGATTTGTTACTGTCCAGAAAAAATGCCCTAAGCATCAGGATTGATGAAATTTTCGAAACTTGTGGTGGTTGCAGAAACTGAAGAAATGTTAAATGATATTGATGATAGAAAATGAAACAGAACAATAATCCGCTTCAACAGCAGAAAACCTCAAAACTTTTGAAACAAGACACTTTCTGCTTTCACAATAATTTACAAATTTTGGGCTTATAAATATATGTGTTACTTCATCTTTTTTTTTTTTTTTTTTCTATAGCGAAGATTTTTTTACAGTGGATACAATTCTTTATACCTAATGTAAATTTATTAATTTTCAGGCGAATTACTCCTTTATTACTTTTGATGTTTTTTCGAGTCATTATTATGTGTTAATCTGCATTCATTGTTTTTCTGTATCATTCTCATTTCTAATGAATGGTCCCATGGGACATAATCTATCGTGATTCTACTGTAGTCCAATCTATTATTTACTATTTAAGTACATATAGAAATATTAATCTTTGAATATACGCATTATTCATGCTTATATTTAATACATATAAAATAAGTACTGACCAATTGTATCCATTTCTTAATTGAAATTTGCTGATAATTTAATCAGCAATAACAAAATTAAGATTATCATTTACATTTTTCATGAATTTAATAATTAAACTAAAATATTGATACTTCTGTGCAAGACTATTATACACAGTGTTGTCTATTCTGCATTTGCTTTATTACTCTTACTTAATTATAATTACTTTTTAGAAAGTTATTAAGCATTTATTATTTGAATAAAAACAAAATTAACTTGCTAGTGACAAAGTACATAATATAATTTTATCTTAATCTCATCAACTTATTAAAAAAGACTAGCTAACATTCCCCTGCTTTTAAAATATTTTTAAACATGAATGTAAAGTCAAAAAAAAAATTTCAGTTATAAGGTAGATTTCATCATCACATTAATATCACTTATACATCAACCATCCGGCTATTGCAAAAATATTAACCATTTAAATTTTATTGCCGATTGAAATGAAGTATAAACAAGTTTCGAGAACTATATTTTAATATGTACTTCATTCAGTCTTATTTCAATTTATTTCAGCAGCATCATTAGGGTTACAAGTTTGTCACAGGAAAAAAAGGATAAAAAAAATCACAAGAGATTTGCATGGAATTTTCAAAATGTCATAGGAAAACATATTATATATATATATATATATATATATATATATATTTAAATTATAGATTCACACACAATACATGCTCTGATTGGCAAACTAAATGCAATTAATAAAATTAATAAAAGTGTGTAAAAGAGGTGAATTTTTTTTTCTTTAAATTTTAGGCACTATAGTTTTATTCAAATCAAATATTACACATTTATGAATAATTCTTGTTTACGTTTTATCATGCATCACTAATTTTTCTTCTTTTTTTTAAACTTTGGAAACAATCGCTTATGCTAATCGCTAGTTGTAGACACTTACAAAATCAAATTGCCACTTTAGTTAGATAACGCTCTCTCAATCATTAATTTGTTTATCTATAAACATTGGAATGCATAAAAACGTCATTTTTTTATTGACAAATTCTTTTAAATATATTATCAATTTTACATTATCAATATAAAAACTTTTAAAAAACACTAATTGTTTTTAAAATGTAGGTGATATTTTTTTTAAAAAAAACTATAACTTTAAACAATTTTTTCGCAAATAGTAGCATTACAGAAAATTAGCGCAATCAAGAAAAAGTTTATAATTAGTGGAAACTCATGACAAATTTGCATTCCTAATCATTATTAATAACTGATAAATGGTGATTCTTATATTCTATTCAGCAATTAAACTATTGTACTATTTTGGTTTTACACAAAATAAAAGCAATAAAAAATATGTAGTAAAGATGCTTTAAAAAAGATGTAGATGGAGTAAATTAGAATTATGAAATGAAATTTGGATTTCTATATGTTTTATGTATGTAACTAAGTAATTTATCGATATAAAAGTGAGTAAAAAGTCAGAGAAATTGCTAGTCAAATTGCTTGATTAAAAACATTTTTACCTTCTTTTAAATAAAAATTTTAGATTGTTCAATGAGACTGCAATAGTCAACTGTTCCTTATTACATATTATTTTAATAAAGCAGAGTTAGATACTTCTTTTAAGCATATTCACCAAGAAAGAATACACTGATTAAATCCCCATAACAAAATTATACCGTCAATACTTTTGAAAATTGTTTAGAAATTAAAGCTTATGACTTCTAAAAATGTTATGAGGTATGTTTGTTATATGTCTATATTTTTGTATGAAATATATATATGAAAACAAAAGAGCATGTTTAAAATACAGCTTTAGAGAACAGACATCACTCAGTAATTGTAGAATAACTGAGCTGATTAACTTTTTTCTACCAGTTGCTAGAATAATTAGGATAATTCTACATCCTTGCTTCAATTCCACATTTAAAGTTTAGTTAACATAAATATTGAAATAACTAGTTACTGTTACAATTAAACAGATAATATATTGTTATAGGGACAAGATTCTTAATAAAGTTTTTATCCACCTCTACAAAGAAAAAAACTTATGCTTTAAAATTTTACATTATAGTAAAATTTTAAAGCATAATTATTGATTACCAACCAAATTTAATTTTTCATTCAAAAATATACTAAATGTGCCTAAACTAGGATATAAATTAAAAAAAGATTGAACATATTAAATAAAATTATGTTACAATAATAAATTTAAAAAATAACATGAAAAATAAAATTATGTTAATTCCATGACAAACAGAAATGTTATATAGATACATATGCCAACAAGGCTTTGAACCTGGATATTTCAGAAAGGGTCTAAAGATATATTGCATAGATTTCATAGTTAAATTAATAACGCAATTACTAAGTAACATAATAATTTAATAATCAACAAAAAAGATTAAATAACATTCTTTCCACATTCTTATTAGAAAAGTTTACAAATATTACTATTTAAGATTACTACTTCCTCATTCTTCCCGTGGCAGAATCAAAGCACCACGGCGACATTGTCGAAGAACCTTGCAGAGTTCTTGCAGAAAGATTTCTCGTTAGAAAAGGAATATGAAACAATACAAACAATATGAAAAATTGCAATCGTGCATTTGAGTATTTACTTTTTAAGGCAGTAATACCATCGAATTTTTAGCAGTTATTGCTATTGATTTTCGCCATAGATTTGAAATCAGATATTTCATATACAATATTATTTTTCGCAACCTAATCTCGAAACGAAACACGCACCTGAGGAGTCCGATTCGCGCAAGTTCGTTGTCGACCTTTTTTTTTGGCAACGGATTTCATGATTTTAATTAATTTTTTTATTGTGATGACTTACAAAATGCGACAAAGAAAATAATTAATGCGTTCCCCCCTCCAAAAAATTCGAGAATGTCACCTTTAATATTAGAATAAAAATTTATTAAATGCTCAATTAAAAAATATAATAGTTTTTGTTTTTTGTTAAGACGGCGCTTTTGTTATTTTAAATTGGTAACAAATATGTTTGTAATTATTAAAAATATCTTGTAGAAAGACATTAGTGCTAGGGACATTTGTCGTAGATAGCTTAAACACATTCTGCCACAGGGCTCATTCTTAAATTCTGTTTTATAAATTTAATGTTATTTTTTTACAAAAGAAGAATTAAAATGGCACAATTTTGAAGACAGAAATAATTTTAAAAAAAATTTCAGAAATAAATTTAAAACAGATGTTTAAATTAAACATTTTCATGAAAATATAGTTTCTAAAGCACAATAATTAAATTAAGTTCTGACTTAACAGAATATGGAACTAAATATTCCTAACAACTTAAAGCAAATTTATTTTATAAGACTTTTAAAGTTTAGAATTTCTTAAAAGGAACTAATTAATAATGAGGAACTAAAAGGCTGATTTTTTATATGAAAAATTTACAATACTATTTACCAATATGGATAGGTTTTTGAAGAAGTTCAGGTGGCAATTCCGAAATTTTTACACTCTGATTAACTGGTTTGTTCTCAGATTTTAGAGGTATGATAATTTTTTTTGGTTGAAAAGATTGACTTTCTGATGTGGCAGCATTTGGAGTCACCTTTGTGACTTTATATATTGATTTTTCATCATTTTTTACCAATGTTGATGCAACACGAAAAGGATTATGTAAAGAATGCTCTGATATTGCATTTACAGAAGATTTGTTAACTATTGGTTTACCATTATTGCTATTAGCACTAACTCGAACTGCACTGGGTTGAAACTGAGAAATAGCCCTTGGTTGAGTTATCACTTTAACATTCTGATGACCTTTAGGTGCACTAGCAGTTTTAATATCACTTTGCTTAACAGGAATTATTTTACACTGATTAGGAGTTTTTATTTCTGTCACCAATAGCTGATTTCTTCCAATACTCTTATCAAGTACTGGTGTAGAATTGCTTTGGCTTAATAGTCTTCCGGGATTACTATTTGTTTTACCTTCTAAAGGTGGAGAGGCAACTACCAATCTGCTTTGGTTTGAATTAGTTTTACTGTCAGTTGTTACATTTTGATTTTGAGTTCGAGGGTGAATTATTGAAGTTTTAGATTCAACAGGAATGTTTCGGTTAGGCTTAACATCAAGAGCCCCACTGAAGGTTAACATATTTCTATTACTTTGTGCCTTGTTTTCAGGGACTGAAGCATTTTGCGGATGGCGAACATTAGATTGGTTCTTTTCAGTTTGAGCATTGCGATTTGAAGCAGAAAATTGACATTTATTTTCAACTGAATTTGGATTGTTCAATTTTTGTGATGACTGTAACTTCATTTCTGAAGTTGAAGAGACAGGTGATAATTTATTGTTGGCTCCAGTCTGTGCAGTCTGATTTGCTAATGAAGCAGACTGGGTAGTTGATCTAGTTTCTACAGTTGCATTGGAAATTTGTCTGACTTGAGAAACAGTAGGTTTGTTTTCAGTTGAACTTGCAGAACGTGAATTAATAGGAAGAGTTTCACTAACAACTGCTATTTGTTTAGGTCTCATTTCTTTAGATCCCTAAAAGAAAAAAGGAACAGTGTTAAATCCAATCACCAAAAAGGAAAATATTAAAATAGAGATAAGAATATCAAGAATACTGAAATAGATTAAGAAAAGTACAACCAGCAAGAAAATGAAACAAGAAGTTCAAAAATCAAAGATTATCATAATTATGATTTTAAAAAAAATGATGATTAAAGCATGTAGGACTTTCGACAAAAGAAAAAGACCTTGAAAAACTCAACGAATAAAGTATAAACAAGAAATTGCTTTTCCTCTTTATTCCATTGAAGGTGTAACAAAGCATTGTTAAATATCAATGAAACTTCCAGGCAATATAATGATTTGAGAACTTTACAAACAATGAAAGTTATCAAAAACAATTTATTACAAGAAAAACTACCAATTTTAGGAGCTACCTAAATTTATTTCTCAACTTCTACAAATTTATTCGTATGCGAACTTAGTTACAAAAAAAACTATGAAAAACAAAAAAAGGTTAGAATCTCTGAAAACTAATTCACCAAACCAAACCAAAGACTTAAAACTTCATGCTTTGAAACAAGAATGATACAAAAAGCAATAGAAATATTTCAGAAGTTTTGCAATATGTGGGTTTAACAAGCCATAATTTTTTTCTCAGAATATAAAAAAATTGCATCAATTATTGTTCTGTGGCATTCATAATAATTATACGCAAGTATAACTGCTTAAATTAAATGTTTTGATGAATATCAGAAACACTTCCATTTTTGTAACAGAATTAAGTCTTTTGCTGCATTAAGTGTCCCTTTGGTCACTGTTAACTATTGATCACATATCTTTTAAAATGATGATTGTTGTATATAAATTATTAGTGATGTGCAGGTTAAAATTAGAATTTGGTGCAATTTTTGTAGTAAGAACAAGTTCTAGCAGCATAGAACAGTAAAAATTCTCTAATCTAGCAATTTTTAACACTTAATCATAAAATGTTTCAAGCATAGTTGTAAATACGAAGAAAGAAATTAGAACTATTTATTCCACTCTTTAAAGTAATTTATAAAACCATTTTTTATTCAAATTTTATTGTTTTTAATTTAAACCTATTAGTTTATACTTTAAATAAGTTAATTGGGGTCTTTATAGATTTAAATAAAAGCATAGATTTATACTTAACAGAAACATTGGAAATGGAAAGATGTTAAATACTATATTGAATTGAATTGAAAAAAAAATGTGTTGCAAATAAAACAAATGAAGAAAACCTTTAAAAAAAATCATATTACAAATGTAAATTAGTGAATGAAAGGCCCGAGTTAAGAATTTATCACTACGCCAAATGCCATAAAATTGTGAATTCAGTGAAAAAAATTGTGTTTTGGTGAATGATTTTTTCTATCGAAAAGAAAAATATATACTCCACTTGTCCCCGATATTTAAAAAAAAAGGTCAGAGGGAATTTTTCTGAACAACTCCTGTATTTTTATTCGATTACAGTAAATTTTTTTTTTTTACATATGTCGCATAATCAATTAAAATTATATCAAGTCCAGATAATGTAAGCAACAAGAGAGATTATGTGAACATGAGACAAACTATAATAAAATACAGATTACATCATCCGTGGTCGGACCACATATTGTGTGATGAAATTTATGTGTCGATAAAACAGATTAAATGGCACCAAATGTCATATTATCATCCAACAATTTTTATAAAAAATATGTTTTCTTGTGACAATAACATATACAGTAAAATGAGAATAACAATGTTGCTTTCGGTTTAGCCTTATAATTACTGCTCTAGTCTAAGAAGTAATCAAAAATTAACCCCCAACCTATTTTTCCCCCTCAAAGACGATAAAACATCTACATTTTTCCCCCTCTTCCACACTCATTGTATATTTACTGCTCTCCCCAACTGCAATATGACTCTTAATTTAAATTTGCATTTTATAAAATAATTGAATTTCAAGTAAATTTGATTTTTGTTTATAAGTTTTCTATGGGAAAAGATTATTCATAAATTTTTTTTAAAAAATTTGTCTTTGGCTAATACTTTTGATATTTGGCTAATTTACTGGCTAATAATATGAAGTCCTTAGAGAGGGCTTTATAATGGTCCACATTTAAAAAATTTTTTGATCATTGAAACATTCTTTGAATGCAATTATTTTAAGGGCTCAAAAATGTAAAATTATAAAGATGGAAATTTTTTTTTAAAAAATTATTAAATAGACAATATTTTCTTAATTTTAAGTCATTAATAAATATTCTGTTAAAAATTCAATTTGGTTTAAAACTTCTTCAATCAAATGATTAAGAAAGAGTTCTATAACTTCAAAATGAAATAAAAAAAGGGAGTATTGCATCTAACAAAATTTTCATAAAATATTAATTGCATCTAAAAAAATTTATAAAGTATCGATTGCACCTAAAAAAATTTAATAAAATTAAATAAGAACATATTCTTAATTTATAATCTTTAGGAATTCTGTGTTTACAGAAATATAAATTTTGATTGCGCTTCAAAATCAAATGATAAAGAGTTTAATTAAATTTCTTTAAATAAGAAATATAAATATTAAAATTTTATTATTCGATTCCTAACTTTAAATAGCTAGATATGAAACCAAGTTACATGCTAGTTTAAATATTCAATCATGCGAGAACTTACATGCCGTCAACGGAAACAGGATTGGTTAGGTCGGACTTCATAGTTTTTTTTTTTTCAAAAAACCTACTTAAAAAAACAAATTTGTCCACAATTTTAGATTTTATAGAAAAAAGACATTTTCCATTGATAAACAAAGCAAAAAGAATTATAAAAGTTACATTGTTTAAAGAACAATTTATCTAAAAAAACAAAGGTTTCCTACAGACTACTATTCTTCAATCTCTTTTAAATCTTTTTTTAGGAAACACTGAATCAGAGCTCATTCTAGGCAGGGTAAGCAGGGCGCAGCACCATGCTGCCCTTTTAGTCAAAAGAATCCATCCTGTTGCCCCTGATGTAATAGACTCCATTTCCTTTTTGCCCTTTCCTTCCTCAACCCTTCTTTATTTTCAACTCTTTTTATATAGTTACATTGCTGACAATACATAGATTTATATGGGGGAGGAAAAATAGTGCACGTGTCTTTGAAAGTTTGCAGTTACTTCACTATCGTTAAATCATAATTATTATTAATCATTTTAATTATTAAATCATAACTAGAGACACTTAAAAACATAAATTTATTATTTTATTAATATATGCATGCATTTTAAATAAATTACTAAGCTAATTAGCTCATTAACTCGACACAGTTCATTCATGCATTATATGTTTTGTGTAGATAAAATAAATTAATTTTCAATAAGAAATGCAATAAAATTGCTCACATTTTAATTCATATTGCTCATAATTGATTTCAAAGAATTGTTATTATCTCTTTTTTTCCCCATTTAATATGGTACAGAAAATAGATTTTACTTATGTATATTATTAGTAAAGCATTGACCTAAAAGTTTCTGTATATTATAATTGTACAAAGCCAAGTAAATGTTTAGCTTTCTTTATTATTATATATATGTATACTCCAAAATATCAGAGTTACAGTGTTAAAAATATGTTACAGTGTAACTGACCATAATTTCTTTATAACAGGGTTGGCAAGGTTTAGGACAAAATGGATTAATCCACGGTTTAAGCCCTGGTTTAAACCGTCCTGTCCAAAACCCTTTTACTCAAATTATGTCACAATTTTATCTGAACAATATTTAAGAGGTAAAATAAACATAGAACTAATAACATATTGATAATTAAATATACCAGAGAATATTTGTTTTTAAAAGTATAATGTTTTATTAATATTGTTTGACTCTTCAGTTTAAACAAAGGAAGATTAATCAGTAATCAAGTTCAATTGGTCCTCTCATTCAATAGTACATAACTGAAGTTTCGCCTAGCCATATAGGTTAAAATATTAGGAACTAAGTGCTCGGTTCGTCATAAACAGGTTTATTTATCTGTAGTACTATTCAAGAATACTTTTACTTCATTGATGTTCAATTCTTTTAGCATACTGGTGATACATCACCAGTGTCAGTAGCTGAAACTGATGTTATGCCCTTCAAAACTGTTATAATACATTTTTCAGTTATTTTGTATTTTCAATTTAAACTAATATATTTATATTTAAAAAACATTTCTTTTTAAAATAGATGTCTTTTTTATCATCCTGTGATGCAGAAATTATAACATTTTTTAAAAAAAATATTGTGAAAAATAAAAGGTTAATTTTTGAACAAATTTAGTATTTTTTTTAAGAAAAATTATTATTTTTTAATATTGCCATATTTATCCTTATGCAAAAATATTATTTATCACTATTAAAAGCATATTTATATTTAAAGGATTAGTTATTCATTTCTGTTGTTCAATGAATTGTGGAGCTTCAAAAATTATAAACCTTTTCCTATTATATTATATTATTTTCTTTTAATAAGTTATAGTAAATTGTATAAAAAATATCAAATATTTATTGATACATGTAATTATTATGTGTACAATGGTTACACCTATAGAATTTTTACCTTTTACCAAAGTTCAAGGTTTTGGACACTTTAAGACAGTTTAACCCAGTTTAGGACAGTAAAACCCACGTGTCCTGTCCAAAACCAGTTTAGGACGTCCAAAACCCCAACCCTGCTTTATAATGTTCCAAAAGATAGGCTGTTGAGAAACTCATTAATACTTAGTATTATGTATTAAAACTTAGAACAAGTTTTGCCTTGTATATCATCTGTTAATAAAAAATTTTAATCTTTTTTAAAACTCTTTAATAAGATAAACATAAAAATAAACATACAGTTTCCACTGCAGCAGGTTTTGGAGAATCAGCACTAATAATGGATATTGACAAGCCTTGTTTCTGAAAAAGTTAGAAATGGTTTAATTTTTGTACAAGAATTCCACAAAGAAATTAATTCATAGTAAAATAATACAATTTACAAGTACAACAAAATATCGTTTCTCTATATCATATAACAAAGCAGGAGAAAAATCAGGATGATAAGTGGTGCTAAACCATATCAGAATTTCAAATATTGCAATATTATTCAGAGATTATCAATATTTTAGAATACAGTAAAACCTCATTAAGTCGTCACCCTGATAAGTCGTCACTCCGCTTAAGTCGTCGTTTTCCTGTGGTCCCGACTAAGCCTCATAGACAATAATGTAAAATAACCCTCTTTTACCCGTCATCGAATTTAACTCTACTCCGGATAATTCGTCACCCCAAAAAAATGGCAAACCTATCTTTTTTAATGGCAAACCTATCTGTTATCATTTCAGACCCGCCCCTTTCACTTTAAGTATCTCCGGGAATTTCGGACCACCCACGAAGTTCGCTCTACAGCTGTGAGCATTCCTTTCCTTTTAGGGGATTTGGATTCTTGGAATTTTGCATGCCAATCGTTCAAAGTTCTCACTTCTTGCTCTGACTCAGTCGAGTGTAGACGTTTTTCTTTATTGTACGTACTTCAGTCGGACTTCATTTCATAGCGAGTTAGCCCCGCTATAAGGGCCATTTTATTTTCTTACAAAATTGTGATTTGAATACGTTTCAAAATGCCGGGAAAACGAAAACTTACCTCGTTATCTCTTAAAGAAAAAAAGGACTTAATTGCACTTTTTGAAAAGTCAAATGTTTCGAAAACAGCTTTTGCCAAAGAACACAATATTCCAAGAACTACTTTAAGTGATATTCTATCATCAAAGCAAACCATTGAAGAAGCAGACTGCAAAGACAATAGAAAGAGAATGAGGAAATCAAAGTTTGACGAGATCGAGGAGATTTTAGTTCGATGGTTAAAGCATGCAAGATCGCAAAATGTGCCTATTTCTTCCGTCATTCTTAAAGAAAAAGCGATGGAAATTGCTAAGGAGTTGAACATAGAAGATTTCCATTGCAGCAATGGTTGGCTGGAGCGTTTCAAGGACAGAAATAGTCTTTCTTTTAAAACGATTTGTGGGGAAGCCGCAGCTGTTGATGGTAATGCTATAGAAAATTGGAGGAACAGTGTTCTCAAGGACATTTTATCCAGGTTTGATGCCTCGAATGTTTTTAATCTAGATGAAACGGGCTTATTTTATCGTCTTTTGCCTGATAAAACTATCGTTTAAGGGCGAAAAATGCACCACTGGAAAAGCCAGCAAGCAACGTCTAACACTTTTGCTGGGAGCGAATATGAATGGAAATGAAAAGCTTAAACCACTAGTGATAGGCAAGAGCAAAAGGCCACGTTGTTTCAAAAACGTTAAATCTCTGCCAGTTGAATATGAAGCAAATTCAAATGCATGGATGACTACAATGATTTGGGAATGTCATATCCGTAAATTGGATTCCCAGTTTTCGCGCCAAAAGAGAAAAGTTGCCCTTATTGTCGATAATTGCACAGCCCATAGTCAACCCGAAAGCTTAAAAGCTATTGAAATCGTTTTCCTTCCTCCAAATGTTACTGCACTTCTTCAGCCATTAGATCAAGGGATAATTCGGGACTTCAAAAGAAAGTACAAAAAAATGCTAGTAAAAGACCTGATAAAAGCATTGGATAAAAATGAAAAGTTTGAAGTTTCCGTTTTAGACGCGATCAATTATGTGCATAGAAGTTGGAGCTCAGTTTCTACGCAAACTGTTTTTAATTGCTTCAGACACGCGGGATTTGTAGCCAATGCAGAATCCGAAGATATCCTCTGTGAAGAAGTCGACCCCGAGCCCTTAGAAAATTTGCTGCAAGTTGTTAATGAAAAAGGTTGCAGTGTCAATGACGTAAATGCATTTGTCGATATTGACAATGACATCGCTATTTGTTCACAAGCGACTGTAAAAGATTTAACTTCAGAATTTTTAGATGAAAAACAACACAGTTCCAGCGAGGATAGTGATGATGAGAATTCGTGTGGAATTCCGCCCAGCAAGACTGAAACATTAGAAGCGTTAGAGAAAGTTAGACGATATTTAACATCAATTGAGAGCACAACAGAGGAAGAATTCAAGGCGCTGATGATATTGGAAAAGAAGGTTAACAGCAATCAACAATTCCTGCATCAATCCACTATGTTAAGCTATTTTAATGCTCAGAAATAAAAATAAAAAGTGGTAACTATACAAAAGTATTTGTATTCCTTTTCTACACATTTATTTGCATGTGCATTATATTCTAAAAATCTAATTTTTCTCAACGAATCCTATTGCAGTCCATTAAAAAATTTCAATGTTATTTTAGTTTTTTTAAAGAAATTTCTAACTCCACTTAAGTCGTCACCCCGCTTAAGTCGTCGAAAATGTTCGGTACCTTGAGTGACGACTTAACGAGGTTTTACTGTATATCCAAACATTTTCAATACAACTAAATTTACATATTTTTTATATTAGATAATGTTTCCTTGCCCAGCTGGAAAAAAAAAAAGATTCTTTTCTAAAACAGTTTTAATAATCATGATTTTAAAAATAAATGAGTAATTCTGAAAGCTTAACAATATATAAATTAAAAGAGATTTAAAAAAAAACATAGTTTTTGATTTAATATACAAATAAAACTATAAATTTTTATGCATGAAATGAATATTATTTTTGAGTTAATCCTGATTACTTATCTATATCCAGAAAAACAAAAGAAAAATTACATAAGAAAAAATTATAAAAATAAATATTAATATTTTAGCGATGTGAGATTTTGAATTTATTCCAGTTACCTTGCCTTTACTATTTCTGCTCATAATTCAATCTTTTAAATAAATATTGTTTCTACAAAAAAACAAATTAAAATATGCTAATACATTGTATAATTCTAAATATTGTTTTATGTAATACGACAAAAATGCTTATTCAAAAAACAATAATTAAAAATTAAGAAAACATGGCATGCAAATGCAAAAAAAAAAAAAAACTAATTATTCTGCCTCTATTACTTTTATTATCTCACTGAAAAACCAATGTTTTTAGAATGAAAATTTTTATTTTATAGTTATCTCATTAATTACAAGCTTGCATATAACTCTTAACTTATCTTGCTATGAAATTTAAATATCTATTGTCGAAAGTTGGAATATATTTTATAGTATAAATTATATACTATATATAGTATATATACTTTTATAAATATATTATAGAATATTTTATAGTAAATATTAGTTTTTATTCAGGCTGGATTAAGGAAGGGTTGCGGCCCCACACATTTTTAGGAAATAAAACTGATTTTTGATTTTTTTTACATTCATTACATTAACTACATTCCATATTTCCAGTAAAATTTTACAACCAGAAAACGGAGATTTGGTCATGTTAGTTTAATGCATAGTCTGTCGACGTTTTAAGTAAATTTTATATCACTAAACTAAAAAAATCATTAATATGCCCTCTCCTAACATTTTAATGACTATCATATTCTGCTTCAGGTTACATGAAAACAAATGTAATGAAAAGAAAAGCTATGGTGTCAGATGCAAAAATAATTATTAATTTTCAATAAAAAAAAAATTTTAAATCAAAATAGACTATACAAATGAGATTTAGAAACCTGCTTTTAAACAGAAGAAAAAATTTTATTATGCTAAATTTTAGAGGTACAATACAATTAATTACATATTTGAAGTAGAACATTAAAAGTACATCTTGTGACTTTTTTTGTAAACCAAAATGTCAAATATTTCTACACATTTGTGTAAAATAACTGGTTTTGATACAGTTTACTTTAATTAATACTTATTCCATTTTCTATTATTAGAGTGAATTTTTTAAAAGAACTGTACTCGTTAGAGATTCACTTAATGTGATTAAAAATTACAAATGATGTAGCCCTTCGTTTAACAGCCTATAGCCAATTGAAAACTGAAATTAATAAGTTGAAAATTAATATTTCTAAAAAATTTCAGTTTTTGACCTTGAAAACAATGCAGTTTGTTTAAAAATATTAAATTTAAAATTTTAGTCATTTGGTTGACCATATCATGGAATTGACCATGCATAAAATTTAGTTATGAACAGATCATAGACAGTTAGTAGAGAGTTTTCGATATAAGAGTTTAGGTGAATATTCCTTAAACATAGTTTTTACTATTGTGAATAAATATTTGCAAATCTTAGTTTATGGAAATTTAACATTATCGGTATTTTATTTTTTAATTGAATAGCAAAAAATAAAACAGAAAATTACATTATAAGTGGTAAAAAGTTAACAAATTTAACAACAAATAAACATAAAAAGTAATAACTTTACACAATGTCTGTAGAAAGCACGAAAAATTAAATGCAATGTGCTTACATATAATTCAATAAAAAACTGTAAAATGGAATACCTGAATTTGCTTTAATGTTTCAGCAGTTGATCTCGGCATATTGGAATTTGAGGTAGGTTAGTTCAAAAAATTTTTTCAAAAGGGAAACATTTTGTTTTACACTCTAAAAAAATAAACGTAAATATATTTATTAATAGGCTATTATAAACTTATCTACATTTCAAACTTTTTAAACACTCTATAAAAGATCGTTGAGTATCTACTGTTCGAACTAATTGGATGGTGTTTTTCTACAAAAAAGAATGCTATCGTCTCCTCCTTAAGCAAGTTTTACAGCAACTAAATTTATAGTCTTCAGGTTTTGATTGTAGCAACCTTTCTACGATTTTTAAGAATTAATGCCAAAGCATGCCCATTAAGACATCAAATACAATGCTGACAAAAACAGATATTGGACAGTCAGGCCAACTGAAATAAAAGTTTTTTAGTCTAAATATAACTACAATATTTTGTTTCTTAAAAGTAACATCAAAATTACTAGAAAAGATATATTTTTGATATTAAAAATCTTATAATCATATGACCTATAGCAAACTGAAGTTAATTTCTGAATTCTATTTTCTTTGTTCACAATATACCAGCTGTCAAAAAATATTCTCCTTTAAATTAAGGTTAAATGAATAGGAATTTGCTAATTAAATAGAAATATGGGATTATATTCAAATGGTTGCATTGTAAACAACATCCATTGACATAACAATAAAAAATATATATCATTATTGCTTAGCTTTTTAACTATAGCACTGAATTTTTTAATGAATTAATTAAAAGCCAATTATGATGCTGAAGTAGTTTCACAGGGGTCTGTCTAGGTTTTTCTGAGAGGTACCTATTTTGTGAAAATTTAGACATAATTTGTGAAAAATTAAAAATTAAATTAAAAAATCAACACAAAAATATGGATTTATCGTTTCTTAAGGGATACAAAAATAAAATTTTAAGAAAAAGTATTTTGTGAAACTACCGTTTTTCCTAAAATTGAATTTGTGAAACTACCGTTTTTCCTAAAGTTGAATTTGTGAAGGTACCGCTAAACGGTAGTAAATTCGGCTTGGACAGACCCCTGTTTCAGGAATCTTAACGAAAATGAATCACAAGAAATACAAAAGTTATATGCAGTATAAAGATATTTACAATAAAAAATTCATTTATGTTACTTTATTCACATTTTGCTTTACATCGCACAAAGTATAGCCCTATAAGAAGTTTGACATTTAACTCCTACAAAATAATCTCAGAAATGTAACCAGTTTTGTACTACAATGTAATTAGGAGTTTTCCTAAAGTTGAATTTGTGAAGGTACCGCTAAACGGTAGTAAATTCGGCTTGGACAGACCCCTGTTTCAGGAATCTTAACGAAAATGAATCACAAGAAATACAAAAGTTATATGCAGTATAAAGATATTTACAATAAAAAATTCATTTATGTTACTTTATTCACATTTTGCTTTACATCGCACAAAGTATAGCCCTATAAGAAGTTTGACATTTAACTCCTACAAAATAATCTCAGAAATGTAACCAGTTTTGTACTACAATGTAATTAGGATTATTGATTATACTTTAAAATATAATGTTATGAGCTCGTTTTGCACTCTATACAACTTCAGATATAGAGTCAGAAGGTTTTTGTGACATATGATAAGTTTTGAGAATTTTTCCTTTTAAAAATTATAAATTTTTGTAATCATTTGAACAGTACAATTTACATCTTAAAACCACTTTTCTGCATTGTTTTTGTTGTTTACTGATAAGCAAATGTTATCAATATGTTTATATTTAAAATTATGAAGTAAAAATCAGCAATTTTTTTTTCTTTGTTAACCAGTGACAACACAGTATTACACACAGCTACAAAAAAAAAATTCCTCACAATAATTATTTAATCAAAAAAAATACATAATTTAATTTAGAAATATGTGGTCTAATAAATCAGAATATATAACTTTTTGATTAACTTCTCAATTTAAGCATTTCATAAATAGATAAGCATTTGCTGCACTTTTAATGTGTATTCATAAATATTATTGATTCTACAATCAGTTTAGACACAATAGCATATCCTAAATCCTAGGGATAATTTTTTTTTTTTAATTACTTGCAACTTTTTAGCTAAGGCTTCAAAGGGTGGGAAAGTAAGGAAGTTTCTTAAAAAAAACTTTTCCGACTTATTTTTAACAATTCTAACGTACTACATAAAAAAATTTGGTAAATTGTAGAACATACTGGCTGGTGTGATTATTTGTAAATGTTATCTTTAGCAAAGTATTAGCTTCAAATACACATGAAATCGAATTGATAACTAATTACCAACTTCTCATTTAGCTTTCGGTAAAAGCTATAATTATTAAAAATAGAATTTTGATTAATTTCAAGTGTTTGTTACTAAAATAATCATCTCAAAACACCTAACAGATTGGTGACAGTACAATGGTGAAGGAATATGATCTGTAACGCCATTAATCTAACGTTATACTCTTCATAAAATAATAAGGCAATAATAGAATGCACTGATTAAACTACAACAATTCATCATAACACAAGTACAGATATTTTGTCCACTAAGAAGTCAATTAAAATGTAGGTGTCAGATCATTATTTATCATCACAAAATTCTAAGAACTCTAATCACTACAATAATTATAGAAAAACGTAAAGCATAAAATATCGAGATAACATTAAGCTGTTTTTTTTTTTTCTAAACAAAAGCGAACCTTGATAAAACTATAATGAATTTTATACTTGTTTACGTAGAACATCCAATGAATTCAGATTAAACTTTATGAAAAATAGGAGACATAAAATCCAAAGCTTAAAATTCAGAAGATAACATTTTATTTATTATGTTGATAGATACATGAGCAATGATAATCTATATTTTTAGTATTATTTATCATCTTAACACCGCGTATCCGAAACGCTTCGAAATGTGATTATAGCCCAGCCATTTTAAATCAATGTATTGTTGCCAATATGTGAAAAAATTAACAAAATAAAGAAAAATTAATTAACACCAACCCTGACAATACGAATTTCACATTAATAGAATTTAAAATTAGATCATAAAAAATAAAACAATTAACTTTTTCTGAGTTGATAGAACGCACTGGATTTTCAGTAAAATTTTGTTAAGATTTGATGAAGATTTCAGCAGCGCCCTCTATAGTTTATATCAATTTCAAATTTGCACATCCTTAGAAAAATTAATTTAATAATTTATAATCATTTTAATTCGTTTATTACAGAATGCTTCTTTAAATTTTTTTAAATCCCTAAGAAAAACAGTTCTTTAAATATAAAGAATTATATACTTGGCGCAACTGTCGCTGAGGCTAGGCCAGTTTGAAAATATCAAAATATCGAGATTCGTAAAGCTTATGTATGTGAGTAAATAAAGATATTTTTTATATTAATGTATTGTTAAAACAAAAATATTTCGTTATTATACGTTTTTAGAATTTTATAAGAACTTATTATATATTAATCTTGCTGTAATTGGTTATATTATTCAATAATATATAAAATTCAACGAAATTATCTACTGAATATCCAATTAAGCCTAAATATTAGATATACATCACAAGCGCTTTATTATGAAATTAAATTTAATTTTTTAAAGTTTTTATGAAATGTTAATATTTTCTGTTACATAGTAAGGGGTATATAAAGTTTAATTTGCATGTGTTAACTCCAGAATTGTGCTTGGAAAAAAAAATTTTAAACCTCTGAAAGTCTATACGTTAGAAAATGGCGATATTTAAAATTATTTAAAATATGGATTGTTATTTAAACCATGCTTGAAATAGTCTAAATATTTTAAGAATTTTAGAATTTTTTAACTTTAATAGAAAAAATTTGTGATATTCCTCTTATGTTTAAATTAATAAAATCTGTTAATCTTGTTTCTGCTTCTTGGCGACATTTGGCGCTGAAATTTGGCATTGTATTTTAACCATTGCTGAGGAGTCTGTACTTGAAATGTCCGACTCCTATTAATTCTGTAATAAAATTTTAGCAGGGAGCCAAACCCTAAGAAGGAATATTATTGCTAAATTAGTTTAATTTAAAATTATAAAAATCAATTTTTTTATATTCTTAGAATTGAGGAATTTTATTTAAAGAAATACTTGTTAAAGTGTAATTGAACAGTTGAGTTTAACAAGTATATTTGCGCAAAATATTAAAACTACGCAAAAATCGTTTCAAATATCTATAATGCAAGAAATCTTATTGCAAGAAAATTAAGTAGATATATTCATAAACTTTGAAACTTTTAAAAATGATGCATATAATTCCCTTGTTGAAAATTAATAACTTAGTTGAATAAATTAGGTTTTTTAAATTAATGAATCAAGGTAAATATTTTTGTTATAAAATATATAATTGAAAGGAAGGATTTGTAAATATATGTGTACAAACAAACAAATTTATTTTTAACATTATTTCAAAAGTTTTATAAATATTTCATTAGTAAATTGTGAATCAGGATACATATTTTTGTAAGTCAAAAACAATTTGGCTATTTAAACATGTTGAACTGTGTTAAGAAAAAGTGCAACTAATTTCTTATATATACTATATGAATTTATTATTAAAAAAAACTGTAAATCAGCTATTCATATGAAGTTCATACCAACATGAAATGAAAACAGAGTTAGAATATCTTTTAAAAAATCTTTTTTTTTTCTGGGCAAGAAGAAACTATTAACAAAATTGAATGTGAAATATGTGTGTATAATGGTGGCTATTAAAAGAAAAATTGAAAATTAAAGCAAACAAAATTTATCGTAGTACAAAGAAAGTTTCCACAAATTTCTTTTTAAAAAACTTATCCCAAAAAATAGCATTTATTTTGAATATAGATTTATGTTTATTTTTCTAAATATGTAGATTTAAATCTAGGTAAATTATATGCACTTACAATATTTATAGTTTACTAAATATTCTGGTTAAAGATAAAATTATCTAAAAATGGAGGAAAATGTTTTTTTAAATATTAATAAAAACAAATTTGAATTGCGTTTAAATTTTTCTCCGATAGTTAAATTTTTATTGTAATATAAATTAATGTATTTCTTATGTAATTTTTGATATTTTATTTCAAATTGATTTTTCTTAATAAAAACTAATAAACTGATTCTTTACCCTTAATTTATAATATTAATAAATCCTAAATACTCTAATACTATCAAATTGTGATTAAAAGAAATACTTAGCTATAACATGTGACACTATTGAAATTACTATTAATAACTAATACAGTTGTTAGAATAAATTTTATTGTTAGATGTTATGTTATTATGTGATAATGGCTTTATTGTGTCTATTTTCTACGCTATGCAGCTCAGTATCAGTCAATATAGTTTCGAGTTCTAGCCTTATTCATACTAAACTGAAAAATGTACATTGAGTACAAAAGGCTTCAAAGCTTTTTTTTTTTTGTGTGTGTGTGTTTCCTAACTTAGGATTACTTAATTATAGGAAAAGGAGGATTTAAAATGAGAATAAATTAAAATTGATTTCATATATGATGAATAAAATGATTAAGTATTTTTTTTTTTCATCAGGCTGATTGCTTTTGTATTTTTATTTTCAATAATTTAACAAATTAATAGATTGAGTCAATTTCAATTTTACATGTTTTTATTTATAATTATTTAATATTTTCTACGCCAAAATTTAAGTTTTGGGTGGTAATTATCAGAACAAAAAGAGCTTAGTATCAAAATAATTTAGGAACCTAATTGATTGATCACTTGTAATTTTATGTTTATTTGAAAATACTTCTTATTTATAACAGCTAATAATTATCCTTACACCAAAATTTTGGGGTTTTGACTTGATGAATGAAACCATGATTAAAACCGAATAAAACTGTCTGTTGTCAAAAACTTGCCAACCCTGAACTATACTCAATTAAGTTTCCTCTTCAAATATATACAGTCGGACCCCGATTTAACGAATTCATCGGGACCGGAAATTTTATTCGTTAAATCGGGGTCATTCGTAAAATCGGAGTTCAAAAAAAATTGTTTTTTTGTACATATGTATTATTAAAAATTGTTTGTTATAAACGACTATCAAAGATTAGAAAGGAATTTCCTGTTTGACTCATAGCCCACGTGACAAACTAAAAAATGACCTTGCAAGTGTAATATGTCTTATTAACTCAACCCACCTCCCCAAGACGAATTTTGTTTTTCCCTGTTGCGGTCTTTTCTTTTGTTTGAGACGAATATGCACTTTTTCTATTTTATTCCTCCCAGGAAAGATTTTTTTCCCTTTAGAATCTGCCAATTACAAAAAAATGCAATATTTTTTTGATCAAAATTAATGAAAAATATTTTTTCCGGATGCTGAAATAATTCGTTAATTCGAGGTTAATTATTCGTTAGTTAGGGGTTTTTGACTCTGTTTTTGCTGGGGTTGAAAAAAAATTCGTTAAATCGCGAAATTCGTTAAATAGGGGTTCGTTAAATCGGGGTCCAACTGTATCTGTATATATTTTCTTTTTTTTTTTTTTTTTAGGTTTGAAAGAAATATCTAACATGCCGAGGAAAACTAGTCAGAGTGCAAAAAAAGATGTTGCTGTATCAAAAAATGAAGGAGTATGTTTTTTTTTTTTTTTCCTTTTTATCTAATTATATGTGTGGATTTCATGTTACATTTAACAGTTTTTAATTTACTCAGGATAGAAGTGCACAACCTTCGACCCGCCTACTGTATATGTGAAATATTTTTTTTTTTTTTTTTTTTTAAGCAAAATAATTTTGAGAATTTTATATTGTACATTTGAGTTATCGTGTTTTGATGTACTCAATTTGCATCAATTCTACGGTAAATCTATGCTATTTCCCAATCGCTTTCCTAACAGTTATTGCTGCAATTTGGCATGGTTTTAAAAAACCCAATATTTTTATTACGACGTGTGAATTTGAGTAATCACTTTTTGATACCCTTCATCTTTGTCAATTTCAATAATCGAAACTTTACTTGGATTTATGAAAATCCGAGTAAAATTTTGATTATTATTGTATAAAAAAATTTTCATTTAACTATTAATTTTATGTGGGTTTTTTTAAATCCCGATAAATCTAAATGTTTTTTTTTATAAAGGCCATTATTGCCATGCTTTTCCATATAATTTTTAAAATCTTTATTTTTACTATGAATTGCACATCTAATAATTTGTTTTTGTCGTATGTCTAGGTTATTTTTCAATCATTTTTTCAGCAGTTACTGGGGGGAAACGCCAATTTTTAAACTGTTCACAGTTTGCAGTTTATTTTGTTTTAAATTTTTTGTAGCTTATGTGATTTTATTTAGTGAAACCTAAAAAGAAAAATTTTCCAATTTAAAATTCATAAAATTTAATGCCTAATAAATATTTAATCTTATTTCATACTAAAATGGAACAATACGGCTTAAAGAAAAGCCAAAAATTAAATCAAACTTATTTTAATTTTTGGTTTTTCTTTAAGCCGTATTGTTAAATAAGCATGTATTCTTTTTTTTGTTTTTGTCACACTTTCATTCTGTGAGCATTATTTTTTTATTAATATTTTGTTAGAATTCATATTTTTCCCCCTCAATATATATACACTCTATAACAAAAAAATCGATGCACCAAGAAGGAGTTGTCCGACTGAAACGAAAATCTGTGGATAGGAAGACAATGTACAAAATAGTAAATGATTAAAATTTCAGAACAATTGAATAATTTATTGCAGAGTTAGAGTAACAGGTTCATTAAGGTGTTGACCCTTCTCTAACCTGTATACAAGCTGCGACACGGCATGGCATAGACCGATAAAGCTCCCGGGTGGTCTCTTGCGGTATTTCCTGCCAAATTCGATCCAATTGTCGAACGAGGCCATCAACATTCCGTGCCAAATGCAATCACCTTCCCATCATATCCCAGACATGCTCGATGGGAGAGAGATCTGGTGATCTGGCAGGCCAGGAAAGAGTTTGACAAGCTTGCAGACAGTTCATAGCAACACGTGCCGTATGTGGTCTGGTATTGTTCTGCTGGAAAACCAGCCCAGTGCGCGGTAGCAAAACAGGTCTTAGGATGTCGTCGACGTACCGCTATGCAGTAAGTGTAGGGGAGAGGGGGGCACCTTTCAACAGTTTTTGCTTAAGAATTATTTTCGAAGTTTTATTGCTTTCAAAATCTAAGTTCTAATTTTTATTTACTAATTTGATATTTGAGGTAACCTCTCAATTTTTTCCAAAGGTCTAAACCAAAGACAAAATACCTAATTTTACATATTTAGTGAACCATGTATTTTGTTGAAATCTACCCCTCCTGGGGGGCAGTTTTCAACGGGTGGTGGGGCACATTTCAACAACTGAAGAGAACGTAACAAAATCATACATTTTGGAAAATTAACTTTACTCATAAAATAATAATAATGAATGAACATATTGGATTGGTTTAGATTTTTTCTACATTATTTGGTCTTTAATAAAATCAAAGTTTATGGAGAATGTCATGAAAAATACAGCTCGAGCTGTTACGTAGCTTAAACTTGGTTGAGGCAGTTTCATTTTAATGTCATTTCTTTCTATACTACTAATGTCCTCTATACTACTAATTCTAGAAAATAAAACATTGATTATCATGCTTCCTCGCTCTCCAGAAACTACCTGCCTCACCAGACCAGCTCCTAGCTTGGCAACAACATTCGGAGCTGGAACAAATGTTAAAACTCCAGTTTTATCCAAGTTATATATTTGATCCACTGTAAAATGACCAGAATTAAGAGCTCTCTCATAATTGTTGACAGATTCTTGAACATTTTCTTTATTTAAAGCTATAGCTCTTGCAAAGCTGGTGTTTTCCAGTTTTCTTAAAGTAAGCTGTGGGTGACACTTCATAAAACCTTTAACCCAGTCAATTCGACGTTTCATTTTTGTCCCAGCTACTAGGAATTTTGGAGTTGAAACACTTTGCGTTATCATAGGAAAGTTTTCGAACTTGTCTGTAAGTTAGACTATAATTGAGAATTGAACATGTAATTATGTATTCACAATGCAGGGTTTCTTGCTGGACATCAAAAACTTGTTGGCTTGTGTATTTAGAACTGTAGCATTTTGTGTGTTAGTAGTTGTACATTGTTTGGTTTCACCAACCAAACAATTATTTGACTTTCTTTTTTTTTAATTAATAAAATAAAGCTGAAAAGTCTATTCCAAATAAGTCTGCTGCTGCTGTTAAACATGCACCATTTCTGACTGCTTACATTGTTTTTTCAACGTTTTCTTCACTAACTTCTGGTTTAGAGAGTTTTTTTTTTTTTTATATGTTCGCAACATTTTTATAAATTGTAAGAAGGTAAAATATCAGAATTGAGAATTTTATTAAATATAATGTTACACCCTAAACTTTTCAATTTTCTTAAAATTAAATTATTTTCATTCCAAATTAAATTTTCTTGAATATTTTTACAAAATTTTAAAATAATTATTTTATTGATGCTTTTAATGAATTCTTTGTAAATAAATTCTATTTTCAATAACAATGCAACAAACTGAATCTTGATTTTAAGCTTTTAAAAAAATTTCAATTAAATGAAATGAAATTTTTTTTACAAACATGCTTCCTTGAACACATTCACATGTTTTTCAAAATATTTAGAATAATGCCTTACAGAAAAAGTTGAGTATTTAAAATATAACAACCGCAATTAATGGGCTTTTTGCTGACTAATGACTTCTGCAAGATTACTTAACAAAAAAATAATAAGCCTGGGACACCTTTTAACACTGTTGAAATGTGCCCCCTAAGCTCTGTTGAAATCTGCCCCTGGTACAGACATTTTGGTTAAAGTATTATCAACCACTTTAGAAAAATACTTTTTACTAATAAATGATACAGTTAGAAGCAGAATTAAATAAGCTAGCAGATGAATAAATATCACTTACTTTATTAAAAGATTACTGGTCGATAAACAGTTTTAAAATCAAAATTGTCTTTTTACTTTTGGAATGTTAAAACATGTTCCACAGAGTAACACAACAGTGGTAAAAAGAAAGTGCTTAAAACTAAATGTCAACAGTTATGCATGGTTAAAGCTTATTGTCTGGCATATTGGTGAATCATTAAGCAATATTAGAAGGCAGAAATTCTAGTTGTTGAAAGGTGCCCCATGTTGAAATGTGCCCCCCTCTCCCCTACCTCTAATTACGACCAAAGGAGTCCAGCTGTCAAAGGAAATGCCACCCCAGACCATAATGCCTTGTTGAGGGCTGGTGTGGCGTGCAATAGTGAAGGCAGGATCCCCCCTCTGCCCTGTGCGTCTCCAAACACGTCTTCGATGATCATCAGGGCACAGTTGGAAGCAAGATTCGTCGCTAAAGACTATACGTCCCCAGTCGGCATCATTCCTGCCATATCTGTTCAAAACATTCATGCATACGAAATTTCAAAGCAATCGGATGATTGCTTCTTGGTGCGTCGAATTTTTTGTTATAGAGTGTGTATGTGTGTGTGTATATATATATGTGTGTGTGTGTTTTAGAAAAGGTATCAGTTTTTTTTTTTTTTTTTTTTTTCATTTTTAAATGAATTTTAATAATTAAACGCTTTAATTTTGTGCTTAGAACATTGAAGTCTATTTGAAAATTATCATATTTGCCACCAACATGACTAAATGTGCATGTTTGCCCTTAGTTGGTCACGCTACTGTGCAAGTGACCCCTCACTCAAAAAGGTTGTACACCCCTAAGGCAGGACACACACTAAGGAGGCAAGTGATAATTAAAAACATATGAGAAGCAGATCTGCATACATTAGCATGAGTGCATCACCTCTGTGTTTCCTCTTGCTTGATTCATCATTGTGTAACCTACCTAACTCAGGAGGTGTACTCTATTGTTTATCAACCCCTTCTCAGATTTTATAATTCCTTTTTGATTGCTTTGTTTCCTTATTAAATACTAATCAGTGATTCTGCTAGGCTTTGAAAACTATAGTGATAGTGATTAGGCTGAGGACGAATAGTGATTAGGCTGAATACTGAATATAACAACAGCATTTTATATAAAAAAAATTAAAAAATCATTAATAAAAGCTTTATATAGATATAAGTTTAGTCATTATTGAAAAATAAACAAAACTTAGCTGTATTTATCATAGGGTAAAGGAAAAAAGAAACTTTAATAGAAATGTTTAAGATGATAAAGATAATTAGAAATATCTAAGATAAAAAACTAACAGCTATTAAAGCAAAAAAAGAAAACTTTAATGCGAAAAATATTTTCCAGAAAAAAAACTATCTATAAAACATTAAAAGTCATAATATCTATCAGAAATGCTTTTAAAAATGCAGTGCTTTCATAAAAATGCCTATTTGAAGAAAAAAAAATTATATACAAAAGCAAAACAGAAAACAAAAATTTATCTTAATTTTTTAATGAAAATTTCACGCTAAACATTTGTTTGTTTTTTTAACTACCATATTTTCAAGAAAAGGTGAAGATTAAAGTCTAATAGAAACTCTCTTAACTGAAGTGTCATAATAAAAATATAAGTTTTTCAAAAAAGAAATCTAGATAAAAACCAAAACAAGAAATTTTCTTAATTTTGAAGCAAAAAATTTAACACTGAAATTCTCAATTTAACTTTTTCACATTGCGTTATCTATAGAAAAAAAGTTACCATGAAATAATAATTTTCATTATAAATGCTCTTTAAAAAATGCTGCCATGATAAAAAGCTGATAAAAGGAAACTTATTAAAAAAGGAGAGAGGGAGAAAAATAAAAAGCAGAAAAATATTATTCTTAGTTCTTTAACATTGAGAATCACAGTTTTCTATGTTACCAGTTATCTGTCTTAACATACAAGAAAAAAGTGTTAATAAAATAATAAAGTCTATTAGAAACTCTCCGTTAACATGCTATGCTATAGTTAAAAAAGAAATATAAGAACTAGGAAATAAATAGCTTGTTAATGAACCATGAGTTTCGTAAAAGTCATGGTTCAGTGTAAAGTAATCTAATTTTAATTCTTCAAATTTTGCTTTTTCCATGTGTCTTTCAGAACATAAATTAACAAATATGTGTAAAAACTGTTTCTAATAATGTATAGTAATAAATTTGATTTTTTATTTCTTCATTAAATCTATTAAAATTTGTCTAAATATAATTTTCCAAATAATACTTTGCCGAATTTTTGTCTAAAAGGCTAAACAGCCAATAATAGCCTAATATCCATTACATCCTTAATTTTTAAGATAAAAAGAGCTGCAAATCTGGAAATACTAGAATATTTCATGCTTCTAAGCTCTAGATTTGCAGTTTTAATTGTATGTTGATATTGAAAACTTATTAATTATAATTTTGTAAATTGCCTGTTTGTGTTTGATTCTTAAATTATGACTGAGACTTGAAACTATTCATTCAACTATTCAAGACAACTATTCATTAAATCTATTTTAAAAAAATGAGATAAGATTCTATAGATAAAGCATACTAATAATCTGTAATGTTTTTAGTGTTTCGTTATTTATTATGGCTAAAAAAAAATATTGAATTCTGATAATTTAATTCAAATTGTTAATATTTCAGATAGCTCCTAGGAGGTCTGGCCGAGCAGTTACAACAAAACAGGAAACTACTTCGGTAAAAGATGCTTCAAGGTCTCGGCGTAGCTCTACGGCTGCACAAACTGTTGCATCTGTTGCAGATTCTAAATCTCCTAGAGTAAGGAGTAACAGGAGAGAAAGCTCTTCACCATCAGACTCTCGTTCTAGAAGTGGCTTAGAATCTCCTGCCACTAGAGTCAAATCAACTAGGCGTAGCACAGGACGCATTAACTACAAAGAAAGTGATGGAGAAGAAGAAACCCCAACGCCAAAGTATGACGAGAATTTCGAGAGCGGAGAAGAATTTGAAGAAACTGATTCTGATGAAAAATCAAAACCTCGGGGAAAGGGCAAACAAACTAAAGTATCTCCGAAGCTGCAGGAATCACTAAAGACTGAGAGGGGAACTCGTGGTCGTCGAGGCCGGCCAAGTAAGAAAAAAGCTGAAGAGGTTAAAACACTTGAATTATCTGATGATAGCATGGAGCCTGAAATTGTTGAAACTAAACCAGCTAAACCGGAAATAAAAGAATCTACTCGAACTAGTCGTGGAAGAAAATCTAAAACTGAGGTTGTTGATGTGGAATCTGAAGCTAAACCAAAACCATCAAGAAGAAGTGCAAGATCCTCATCAAATAAGGAAGAAACACCCAAGAAAAGACCTTCTCGAAGCATTCAAGCGAAACGATACACGGAAGACGATGAGGAAGATATTGAAGAAATTGGTGGTTCTAAAGCTGAAGAAGAAATTGATGATAAAGTTGATGGTACACGAAAGCGTAAAAGAGAATCCTCTCCAGAAGAAACTAACAAACGAGTGAAGGAAGATGAGAATGAAACAACAGAAAAGAATATAGAAGAAGAGAAAGATACAGAAGAACCTGTTGAAGAAAAAATTGTTTCAGAAAAGCAAGCTGAAGAACCTATGGAAGTTGAAGAATGTGATTCTGGTATTGTTTCCCAAGATGACTCTAAAAGTCAAGAAAAAGAGGACATATCTGTTTCTGCGGATGATAAAATAACTCTTGATAGTAAAAAAGAAATTGAAAATGTATCAGAAATAAAGGATGTTACAGATAACAAAGATTCATCTTGCTTAGAGAAAACTGCTGAAATTTCAACTTCTGAAACCAAACAAGAAATTGAATCGTCTACTGCCCGTGATTCAAAACAATCTGAGGAAATAAAGGAGGATGTTAAGGATAATATTCCTAATCAAGTTATTCCAGAGAAGGAATGTGAAAATCAAACTGCTGCTACTATCAACGACCAAGCGTCAGATAAACCACAGCCAATGGACTCTACATCTGAGTCAGAACAATTGCCTGTTTCTAACAAAGTACCAGAAACTAACTCAGAATCTTCAAAATTAGACACAGAAAAAGAAGATTTAAAAAACACTGAAAGTCATGCCAATGACATTTCTGAGTCCAAAAATTGTGAATCTAAGATTGAATCATCTGTTATAAATGTGGCAACTGAAAACATAGTTCCTGCAGCAAATGCTCATTCTGTAACTGATAACTCAGATTCTTCTTTAAATGGGACAGAAAATCTTAGTAACTCTGTTAATCCGATTTCTGTCTCAGAAGTTCCCAGCATTAATGTAGAACAATCTGACAGTGTTGTTCCAAAAGCAAATGGTGCACATGATGTGCATGAAAGCACAAATTCAATTCAAGGGCAATGTATTTTGCCTGGACGTAAATATACTTTAAACTCGAAATTAAGCGAAAATATTCGTCAATCTGTAAAAAATAAAGCATTTGGATTTTTATCATACAATTTAGGGTCCGAGTATAATGTACAAAAAGAAAAACTCCTGCATGAACTTCATCAACTCAATTCACAAATTATTTGCTTACAGCAAGTCCCTAAACCTTTTTATTCATCTGTTTTAGAGCCTAGTCTGGATGCTCTTGGTTACAAGGGTGTTTTCTGTCAACCTGAAGATAGTTTAAGAGGAATGGCCACATTTTTCAAAACATCACAATTTCGACTTAATGAACAAGCTGAGATTTCTTTAAGACAACTTGTTGACAAAGTAAGTTGATTATTAGTATTATTCATTAATAAAATATCCTGGCATCAACAATAATTTCAAATAGATCATATTTAATGGGGAAATATTAATCGAGAAAAATAAATTTTTACCGGAAAAGATACTGAAATATCTATCATCTATAGTGATTTTGCTTACATGCTATAATGCGAAATATAAGTTATAACTCATCCTCTGGGATATGTAATTCGCCAGCAAAAAAAATAAAAAACCCTAACCAGCCTGCAGATCTTTATGTAGGCAAAATCAAAACCAAATTTTAAATAATAAATATGTACATATATAATAAATGTATACATAAATAAATTACTTTTTTCGTTATTATTAACTAAAGGAGAAAATTAAAATTATTCTTAGTACCAAACCACGTTGTTGCTTTTTCTTGGTGCAGATGTTTGATCAGTCCGCAAGCAGTCCTAATTAAAAGCCTTGATAGTTCAAATATTTCTCTTCTTTATTTTGTTTATCAATAAATAAATTAATATTATGAAAATGAGCATTAATAAATGGATAAAGAGGTTAAAAAGTCATAATTTGAATTGGAACCTACTTTTAATAAAAAGGGGATCCAAAAATATTAAAGTCCTATTCCTAGAACCATAGGTATGCAAGTCTAGCTGGATCACTGAATAAATCTTTCCGTTTTCTTTAATTACCGGATTTCTTTAATAAATCTGCTTGATTTATTCATATATTTGGAAATCTTTTGTTCAAATAAAAGTTCTTAAATGCGTATTTAATGTTGTTTAAATGCTTTAGGAATTGGAAACATCTGCATTGGAACCCTCCAGTAAAGCTGCTGTAAAATCATACATCAAACGTTGTGGCAATGCTCTTCTAACTCACTTTGCTTCTGTCATTGGAACTCAAACAGTGAATGTTCTTAATGTACAGATTCCACCATCGGATCTTAGTGCTCATGCTTTACAGGTAATTTTTATACTACTATATTATAGGCTTTAGTAATAATATTAGACCATGTATAATTTATTCATTTAAAAATTGTTTCTTAATTTAACTAGGTATTTCTGGTAAAGTTCTGTTTTTCACAGAATGAAGTTTTTTCAAAAAAATGAAATCTCCCTTCATGGTTTTAAATTCATATAATTTTAAGCTTCCAGTTTTTTTCCCCTTTTTTTTAAATAATCAGAAAAAAAATTCTTTTTATTTTTCATTTATTTTTTTAAAAAAATCTATAGATTGTGCCAAATGTATGCCTTACTGTTCTCCATGTAAAATTATTTAAAAGGTATAGTCATCTTTGTCTCATTATTTAGAGAATATTGTTCAACAACGGTAGATATTTTTTTGAATTTAAAATAATTTGTGGTCGAGACACAAGAAATATTGTGTTTGACCTTAGTTTGTTCTTTAATCTACTTTCAATGTTTTTGTACAGAAGATCAGATTTTAATAAAATCAGACATCCAAACTCCTTTTAAAAGGAATATTTAAATGAAATTAAAAAGTTATCTTTTTTTATAGAAAACAAAATTTAATGTAATGAATTAGTTAAAAACCAATGTAATACAAAATTCCTATTTTTATATTAAAATATATATTTATTTAGGTGTCTTCATTGGCTAGAGAAGTCATTAGAATCAATGGTGGAACTAACAAACCTCTCTTAATTGGAGGAGAATTTAACATATCTGAAAATGATGCATCCTATCAACTACTTAGGGATGGATATCTCAGCAATGACATGATTGATGAGCTTCAACGAAGAAAAGATATTGCTGTACCTGAAAAAGAAGTATGTTATATTTATTGTATTGAATATAGTATGGGCTGCAGTCGATAAAAAAAAAAAATTTTAAATAACAATCTGTATTTTAGATTATTTTAAAATCAATCAATATTGTAAAAAAATTAAATATCACCTTACTTTTATTTATATATATTTTTTTTCTTCTAGAATTCTTCGTTGGTTGATTTACTTTGGAAGTCTTTCCAACACCCGTCCTCAAGTTTGTGTAGCTGCTATTCATCTGTGTTGGTAAGACATCTCAAATTTATTTTCGTTAAATGTAAACTAGACTTTTAAACATGATTACAGACAAAAATAAAATGCTGAAGTGCATAATAAAGAAGTTTATATTATCAATTAATAGTTATTTTCAACAAAAATTTTATATGTGATGTTTTTAATTGTAAATATTTGATAAAAGATTATCAATGTATAAAACAAGCTAATGTTAAAAACTTTTCATGTATGATAGTTATTTCTTTGTTGATTTATAAATCTGAAATTATTTTCTTAAGAATTGCATTTGAATAATTTTAACTTTCTTTTATAGATAAAAAACCACAAATTTTATTTGAATTGAAATAATATTCAAAAGTTACCGAATTAAAAATTATTATTATTTTTTTTTTTTTATATATTTTGAGACTAAAACTATATAATTGAATCTTTTCCCCTTAGGGTCATGAGCTGCTTATTCCAGAACTTAAAAGAACATCATCTGACCTGTTGTGGTACAGCTCTGATAGTCTACACACTGTTGGCATTGTTGATGTCGATTCAAATAAACTTGGTGATCGTCATTTCTCTTTGAAAGCTGATGTGGCTTTTTCAATTTGAAAAATATGTTCATTGTCTCTGTTTTACTAAAAAAAAAATGAAAACATGTAATGCTATTGTTCTTTTTTTTCTTTTGAAATATATATATATATATATATATATATTAAATTTGTAGTTTTTTGAAAACCTTTTATAAAATGTAAATGGAACCCTATCATGTTTATGTTGAACTCGCCATTATCTATCATGTTTTTAGAGGAAGTTGGATTTAAAATTGGCCATGACGAAGCCACTATTGTCAAAGGAAAAGCCATCTACATTATGAAAATTTTTTTATCATAATTGTACTTGGTGTTATCTTGACTAATTTTCAAAAAATGAAATGTTTTATTGTTGACAACAATTTTGGTATTTCTTGTGCCATTTCTTTACCACATTTCTTTATGTGTTTACTTGTTAAACCAACTTTTTAATTCCTTCGATATGCATCCTTCTCTATCGCAGCATTTTGGCATTAATCATATGAACATATGTCATACCTGTAATCTGTGCATTTTGTGAATTGTCTTTTTCTAGTTATAGTTATGAATACACATTTAGGTATAGCGCATGTGCATTAAAAATGTAAATTTACTAAAGGTTGCATAATTTTTCGAGCACTCTGAAGTGAAGTGTTCGGATTTTAAAATGAATTACAATACACATACATACCATTGTTTCTGCATATACATCTTACTATTTTAGATATAATACATCTTCAAATCTTTTATGTGAATGTCAGTGACATGGGGAAAAGGTATATCGAAATGAATTTGAGTTTGTATATAATACAGAAATTTGTTTTATGCATTTTTATGTTTGGATGAAATAATCAAATGTTTTGTTATTTAATAATTTCAATATTTTTAACACTTTTCTTAGAAAAATTTAAATAATTGACCTTTTTCTTTTCATATAAAGAAAACAAGTAATTGCACAACTTTTCATTATCAATTCATTTTAAAAAAGCATTAAAATTGTTAGTATTTTTAACTTTTTTTGTAAAGAGCAGATATGTGTTGCAATTACCAATTAATATTTTTTTTTCGACTTCATAATGTTTCTATTAATTGTTGTGCTATACCTTATGCAGCAAGATTGTGAATACTTACAGAAATGTATATATGCTTGTCAAATAATTTTAGTTTGTCATTATTGATATGAGTTTAAAACCTCATTGATTGGATTGCAATTTCTCTTTGCCTTTAAATATTAACTATGTTTCTTGATACTTTTGATTTTAATATTTGCTCTGTTACTGTGCTTCTACATTATATTAGTGTTGTGGCTATGTATATATTTTTATTGAAATGCTTATGAGTTACTTACTCTGATATAATTGTTTAAAATGTTTTATTTGGTTTAAAATAATTCTCTTATCAATAGCTTTTATTTTTAAAAAAAAATTATTTTATATTGGCTAACTCATGATTTTGTTACATAGTTATCAGATTTAAATCGTGTATGAGTCAAAATTCCTGTTGTTTAACAGGAAGAAGGAAACTATGCATTAAATAAGTTTTTATCTCTTTGATCATGGGTTAAAACATTTTTTCAAAAACACAAATTTTCTAATAATGATGAGCGCTGAATTTTTTGTTAAATAACATCTAGAGAAATATTAATTAAAGTGAACCATAAATTTGTAGTAGTGGTTAGAATAGTTCATACTTTTAATAAAAAATATAAAAATTGTTACATTTTAAAAAATAATATTGGAAGAAAATGATTTTTTAGTGAAAGAACAAACCCATTTTAATTCATAAATCCTATTTTATGCATAGAATTTCGAAAAATATTTACTTCAAATTCTTTTTCTTTTGTTATTCTTTATTAATGTTATAGCTACGAAGTTTTTCTCTGTTATTCTTTACATTTTTATTTCCATCTTTCATTGCAAAATATTTAGTTGGGGATTTAAAATTTTATTTGTCTAATAGATACAGATGTAACTTAAATGTTTCCTGTTAATTTTATTTTGTAGAAATTTTACACTCAAATTATAAACGAAGTGTTTCAAAAGCATTAAAGATGTGAAACTAAATGTATGTATGTGTGTTCATTTGTTTCTAATCTCCTGTTATGCATTAAAATTTAAATGTCGTTACTCTGGTCATCCAATTGTGCATGCTATAAAAGGAACCGGATGTTTAATTTTATCTGAAACCTTCATTTAAAAAAATGCTCCTATAGTTAAAGTTAAAAGCATACAAACTTTACATAATATGCATAGATAGTACTTGTAATTATTCCCACAAAGCATTTTAGGTTATTTTATTAAATTGTATAAAAAGACTAAGCTAAACTAATTAATAATCTCTTCAAAAAAAATTTTATTTTGGTACAAATTTAATTTTTTGAAAAGTGCATTTTATTACTTTTAAAATTTGTTAAGCTAATTAGTTTTTGCGATATTTATATCTCATGTCTTAAAAGTTTGCCAGTATTAACTTATTTATTTTTCTTTTGTAATTTTAAATAGCTTTTTGTGTTGTCATGGGTCTGTCAAGGTTTTTCTGAGAGGTACCTATTTTGCAAAAATTTAGACATAATTTGTGAAAATTAACAATTATATAAAAAAAGGCAACACAAAAATATGGATTTATCGTTTCTTACGGGATACAAAAATAAAATTTTAAGAAAATGTATTTTGTGAAACTACCGTTCTTCCTAATGTTGAATTTGTAAAGGTATTGCTAAACAGTAGTAAATTTGGCCTGGACAGACCCCTGTCTGCGTCTTATAATTTTCATACTGAATGTATACAAAGTCTGTTGCTAAATCAAAAGTGTCAGTGTTTTGAAGATATTGAAGGTTGCATCCAGTAATTTTAATTTGTTCATCAGTTGTGCATTTGTTGAGTCAACGATCCCTCAGTTTTCTTTGTCCAAGGCCTCAAAATGTCCTGTAACAAATCTAGAAATTGTCCAGTTTTAGCATTGGCAATATAACATTAATAGCTAATGAGTTTGAATTCTTGCAATTTAACAATATTTTGCATCAAATTTTTTACCAAAATTACAATTGATTAAAAAATAAGTATGTGTTATAAAAAAAATTTTAGTCTCTAATTATCTTGAGGCTCGTAAAAAATATGACTTCGGGGTCCTAAATCTCAGTCGCAATATTAAATAATGCGTTTTTGAGAATAATATGCTATTTTTATAACTGCTGAAGTTTTCATCTGTTATTCTTGACCGTTGTGTCAATTTTAAAGTTATAAAAGTCTGTTATATAAAAAAAAATTTGTCTCTAATTATCTTGAGATTCACAAATAATATGACTATGGGGTCCTAAGTCTCTGTCGCAATGTTAAATAATGCGTTTTTGCAAATAATATGCTATTTTTATAACTGCTGTTAAGTTTCATCTGTTACTCTTGACCATTATATTATTTATTTATTTAATTTTTTTATCGCTATTTCAAATTTTCCTTTACTTACGTATATTTTACATGCAACGAAAAATAAAATATCCAGTCAGCCACTCTAACGTGACGAGCTACATGAGACTTGGGTGTTGACCAGGTCTGCTTCAGAGCTACCTTCTCGTGCTTGAATACGAAAGTCCTCCCACCCCTTCGTTATTTGTTAACTTAGATTTCTATTTAAACAGGGTTGCCAACTTTCTATGCCTTTTTGTAAAAATTTATTCTATTGGTAGCATTGTTTATATATTAACTTATTTTCCACCCTTCTGCATACTTCCAATAAATGATTTAAAAGTTCATATGCAACGCCATTTTGTTCCAGCTCTTTAGGTAGTGAAGCTTTTGAAATGTTGGCAAAAATTCTGAAAGCTTTGGTTTTTAAATTTCTACCTCTATAAAATATGTTTCAAAAAACGTAGTTGTTAACAGGCCTGTCATAGTAATCTAGTTTTAGGATTAAATTCAAACAAAACATCGAATTTAGCATAGAAAATATAAATTTTCGTTTTAATTTTTCCAAGTAAAGCATTTTTTAGATTTATTTTGATTGCAATGCGGTCCATATACTATTTACAAAGCTGCACCAAAAGTTCCCTAAAAAATTTTTTAAAAAAATCGGTGAAATAATTTTTCGCTGGATACATTTAAAATTGGCTGTCTTTATCTAGAAAGACGCTTGCCAACTATTTTCTTTCTATTTTTTATGCTAGGAACGCTAAAGTAGAATTTCAGAAAACTGATACGCAATATAAGTAGCTTATACAAAAATGCCAAATATATCAAACTCTCAATTTTGAATTTTCTGTCGCTTGCGTTGATTTTTTCTATTGCTCTGCAGTATTAACTCAAAATAAAGGCAATGATGCCTAGTAAAAAGTAACTTTATAGTATAGTTAGTCAAATTAATTTAGTATTCATTTGTCTAAATATCAGTATATAAGTTTCTCCTCTTTTTAACCCCTTCCATCGACAAAGAATATAGAGGCCTCCCTCCACATTCTTTGCCATCGAAACCCTCAATAAAAATTATGTGAGATTTTTCATGAAAAAATAACGCTTTCTTGGCAAAACCAATCATTTTTTCTTCTACTAAATTTGACTACACTATTTAAAGGTAGACGAGGATCATGGAAGTTGATGCTTCACAATTTTATGACTATAGGCATGATCGTTTCAATGCAGTCATTATTGCGCGCAACGAACAGCTTGCGTAACATAACTATATTATTGTTTTTATGAATAGTTTTAATTTTACTGCAACTGGATAGGCTTCAAACTGTCACTGAACTACCTTCAGAAAATTAATATTTTTATTCACAAGATTGTAATATTTTTTCTTTTTTAAAATAATCACTAAAAAACTTACATTTTTGTTTCTGAAGACAGTGTCACGTAATATCTTTGTCGTAAAAATGTGCACGATGTCGTATAAAATAATCATGAATCAATTCAATAAATAAATTAAATTTTCGAAATGAGGTATTAAGAATTCGATATTCTTTATGCTCCCAAGATCGAAGATCAAACTATTGTGAGCTTCTTATCAATGCATTATCTTTTCCAAAAACACCTTCATAGAATGGAACTTTTTCAACAAGAACCAATATGCAAGGATGTGGAATCAGCGTATCACATTTTATATTAGTGCAATGACCTTCCACGATTTACCACTTTATGCACTCTCCATCCTAAAGAGCTATACATCAGCTCTATTAACACGTTGACTGTCGCGTCACCCGTATTGGGGTCAAAGTTAAAGTGACCACACGTCCCGCTTTTTGGTGGACTGTCCCGCGTCCCGCCGATTTTTAAAAATGTCCCGCTTTTTAGAGAATATCTGCATTTCTTATTTTAAATGTACTGTAAAAACAAATTCCTATTATTTATTAAGTATTATGGTGAATATAAAGAAATAAAAAATACATAAAATGCGTGCAGAGTAAACTAAATTAGGCAATGTACCAAGTTAGATTTACTCGGTGGTGTGCGATCATTGTCTTTACGTCTCGGATTAATTCAGATATGTGCGGACTGCCGTTAGACAGTGCGGTTTGTTGTTTTCAATTTGACGTTCGGTTTGACTCATTATTTGATTGACGAAGGTTGAGCAATAGTCGCCATAAAGTAACGGCCAATAAGATAAAAGCCTTTGTAATAATTTTTTTATTTATTTCTAGTATTTACCCACAAAATAAAAGATGAGTAAAAAAAGAGGATGCAAATTCAATGAAGAGCTAAGCAAAGAATTTCCATTTATTAAAAGTACCAAAATAGACCATATGGTACGGTGTGATAAACGCAATGCTGAATTTTTGGTCTCACATGGTGGAAAAAACGATATTACTAAACATCTAGCGACAAAGAGGCACAAAAGATTTTTTAATAATGCCGCTTCCTCATCTAAAATGAAACAGTTTTTTCGCAGTGCTAGCTTTAACAACGTGGAAAAACAGCTAGCATTAGCGGAAGAGCTATTTGCTTTCCGCACCTTAAACCACAATCAAAGTTTCAGATCAATGAATTATACGTCGCAAGTGATCAAAACATTTTTTTTTTTTTTTTAATGGCGGGCACTTGGAGCTATTGTCCATTGGCCACAGAAAGTGCCAGAACTGCTACTTCTCTTTTCGTTACCCAGTGGGCACCTGTGGCGAAGCCACGGCGGTGGAACAGTGTCGCCCACGTCACACTACCACAACCCGTTGTGATCAAAACATTATACGATAAAAAATATGCATGTGCAAGGACAAAAACCGAAGCAATTATTTGTAATGTTTTTTCACCATATTCGTTTTCACAATTGCAGAAAGAATTAGAAAAATGCTCATTTATATCCATATATTCTGATGCTACCAACCACAAAGATTTAAAATTATTTCCCACAGGTGTTAGATTTTTTGATCCAGAAACAGGAATTAAAATGAGAATATTAGATTTTGTTTCATTGTCTGATGAAACTTCACAAATAATTTTTGATTTAATAAGTACTATTTTAAAAAAGAATAATTTAAACAATAAAAATATTGCCCATTGTGCTGATAACATTAACGTAAATTTTGGTGGAGAAGCTAGAAGAGGCATCAATAACGTTTTTACGAAACTTAACGAACATTTGAAGAAAAACAATATTGGAGTAGAGTGTGCAGCGCACATTCCATACCTATACTATTCAAACAGCATCTGACTTACTTCCAGTTCATGTTGAAAATATTTTTGCAAACATTTATTCGTATTTTTATATATATATTGTGCGTGTTGAAATTTTGACTAAATTGTAATTCTCATTTCATCCCATTTGTCCCGCTTTGTCTCAATAAAAATGTGGTCACTTTAGTCAAAGTATATATAAGTGTTCTTATATATTCTTTGTTGGGGTAACGCTTACTTGAGAAAAATATTCGTATGTATTTGAAAAGATTTTCTGCGGGAAATAACTATTGAATTGCTGCAAAGGTAATTCAAAAATGATTTTTTAAGAAAGTTATTGTGAGTCTCGTAAAAGCTTTCTTCTTCAGTGCTATTTGACTCACTAAGAAATAAATTTTTCAACGAATTAGGGTAAAGATTTTAAATTATATTCCTCGTTACTCGGCAAAGATTAGAGAAACAGATGCGAAGCAACAGACACAAATAAACAGACATGATACCATGGAGACAAACGGAGCGAGATATTAATCTTGTGACCACCAGAGACTCGCATTATTAAAATTATCGGCGGGAGTATTTTAACAGAATACGATTCATAATGCGATACTAGTGGCTTGAAGGAGATTTCACTATAAACACGCGCAGCAATCAGCGTGTTAAGGGACTTGCCAGACTTCATAAACAAAGTAGGCGGCCCAAGAAATTGGAACTTGGAGGAATAGGGTTTGAAGCATTTGGCACAAATGGCCAAATTAAAATCAAACTAATTGTATATCCCCAGCCCCAGCAGTAGTTTATTAATAGTGAAAAATCATTTAATTAAATCCATAAAATAATTCGTTTTGCAGTGTAAAATCTTATTTTAAACATATAAAAAAATAAACAGAACATTAAATAACACTACAGCATCTTTTATGGAATGGTGGAGATATATACTTAAGAATTTGTCTTGGTTTTATTTTAAATTTAAAAGGAAAAAGCTTTTCTGTTATTGACGAGGATTGTTTTTACATAATAGAGAAAATAAATTGAACCTGGACTCAAAAATCATTCATGTATTTATAATTAAAATATTTTGGAGCATTGGATAATAATTAATGCAGCAAATTCCATTAAGGGGTAACACACCTTTATGAGTTAGCTACTTTTTCATTTTTACAAAGCTCTAACAACAAGTTTTCGGGATTGGGAAATTTTTTTTATTTTCTCAGTATGAACTAATCCATGGTTTTATTGAAACGAAGAAATGAAGCATATAGCAGTGGTGTAAATAACATCCCCACGGTGCACTACCCAGAAATTTATACATTATATGAGCCGCTCAGAAGCCAATGCGGTTAAGTCCATTTTTCGATATTTTCTGATTTTTGGAAATTTTGATGAAATAAATAATAATCTTCTTAGTTATTAAAGGATTTACTCGTTGGTTACTTTTTTCTAGGTTAGACAGCCCTTTTTTTAATAGCTTCTGAATATATTGTATAATAATTTCAGAAGCCATTGTGAATAAGTCCACCTTTTATCAGTATTTTTTTACATAAATTTCTTATCTTTTTCAGCTGCCAAAAGGTATAAGTCCTAAAATTTTTAAGATGCTGTCATTATTTCAATAAATACTTACGTTTTTATTTAGACATCCTGTAATTATTTTGTTTTTTTGCAGAGTTTACACCTCGAAAAAAGACTTTATACACTTTTCTAATTAAATTAATAAACCAAGAATTTTAAAAACTAATGTATCAAGAAACATTAATTTTCTCAATATTTGTGTTTTGGACTTAACCGCATTGGCTTCTGAGCGACTCATATAACACTACACTTGTAACTCACCAGCTCTTGACGTACGGCCCGCGGTCGCACCTGAAGATTAAAACAATAATAATAAACTAAACTATTATAAATAATTTTGAAAAAAAAAATCGAAAATTTTGAATTGCGCATTTAAGTCTTAGACGCTCAAATCTAAATTAATTTAGATTTTAGATCGCTTTTTTTTCGGTGGTTATCTTCCTACGAATTTCCATAGTTTTAAAAATCCCAATGGTTTAAGCACGACATAATTATGATGCTTGAATTTCGAACTTTAGAAAAAACTTTTGAAATTCATAATTTGTGCCCATTTCATATTCAATCCAAAAGACTCGATCGTGCTTTAGAAGGCTATATTGTCTGATTTCCATGTACATGTGTTTCTTAAAATACTCTTTATATTTATTTGTTTCAATTTTATCGTAAATCCAAGCTGTTTCTCACTCTTTTTTTTTTTTTTAACTATGGTTTTTAAAATCCCGATATTTTTTAATGTGTACGACACTCGAATCGGGCGCTTTATTTGCGCTGATTTTATCGAAAAACTAAGAGATTATTATTATTATTATTATTTTACTCTTCTATCGTTCTTTCAACAGTTACTGCTACGCTTTTCCACGAGGTTTCAAAAATCCTGATTATTATTATTATTTTTTTTTTAATCCGGTGCTACACCCTTATGAAAATTTAAGGTATATTTAAGGATGATTTGAGGTATTTTTGAGGTATTAAGGTTGTTTTGAGGTATATTTGAGGTATATTTAAGGTTGCAGAGAAAACAGAAATAAAAATTATACCTCGTAAAGGTTGTAATTAAGGTGTACGAGGTTGATTTATATATACTTCAGCTTGTTTTGAGGTTGTTTAAAATTCACTTCAAATCATCCAGACTGATAAGGTGATTTTTAAGGTATACCAGGTTTATTTTCTTACATTTGTAACAAAAGAGGTATTTTTGAGGTGTAAAATTTTTTACCTTATTTCAACTAAAAAGAGTGAGATATTTATTGAGGTATATGAAGTCATTTTATTTATACCTAAGCTTATTTTGAGGTTGTTTTAAATTCACTTCAAATCAACCAGACTGATAAGGTGATTTTTAAGGTATATCAAGTTGATTTTCTGATACTTGTAATAAAAGAGGTATTTTTGAGGTATAAAAAAATTGACCTTATTTCAACTAACGAGAGTGAGATATTTATTGAGGTATATGAAGTCCTTTTATTTATACCTAAGCTTATTTTGAGGTTGTTTAAAATTCACTTCATATCAACCAGAATCATGAGGCAGTTTTTAAGGTTCACCAGGTTGTTTTTTTTACACTTGTAACAAAAGAGGTATTTACGAGGTATAAAAAATAAAATTTTTTTCAACTAAAGAGAGTGAGGTCTTTATTGAGATGTATGAAGTCATTTTATTTATACCTAAGGTTGTTTTAAGGTTGTTTAAAGTACACTTCATATCAACTAGCTCACTTCCCAGAGTTCCGTGTTAGCCGGCAAATGGCGTGTGTGTTTACAATCGAAAGTTTCTTTAAAATTCGGTAAGTGTGCGTGACATTTATTAATTTAGCTTTGTCACTTTTAATCAAATATGCCTCAACTTTCAAACTTAAATTTCATTATTTTTGTTTTAAAGACGCGTCCTGATCTTACATTATTTAAGTCGGAGGATATTCTTTGAGGCTATTGTTGTAGGCTTAGCAATAAGACAGATCAATCTAAATATTTCTCGTCACTGTTTAGGGTAACGTTACTGGTGAATCGTTACAGCAGGTTACGCACAGTATATTTTATTGTTTGTAATTTATTCAAATATAACTATTCTTTTTGTTTTGCTTAAATGTATATGTTTTAACGTAGCAGTATGCAAGCTGATTGAGTAAAAGGTTCATAATTTCTCTTATAAATAAATCACTGAAAATTGAAAGTTAACAGTTTCTATATATTGCAGGTAATAAAACAAATAAACAATACTATTGTAAGGAACGAAATGCATATTTGTTGCCTTCAACAAAAATCTAACATACATATTTAACTAATAAAATAAACATATACAATAAAAATTGCAATCAGGGTAAATACATCACACAAAAATTTTAATATTTCTTCAAAAGTTGCATTTTCATAAAAATATATATTTACAAACATGAAGAAAAAAAACAATCCTGTTTTTCGAAGTAAATATTCATTTTTTTAAATTAATGTTTACTATTAACAGGTGGTTCTAAGGTAGGAAACAAGTTTACCATATCAAATCAACAAATTTCATTAAAAAATATATGAGAATTCCTAATAAAATCTGAAATTTTTTTTTAATAAAAATATATGTAATATGAGATAAGATTCAAGCTAATTTTAGTGAACTAATTTTTTAACCCCCCTCAAATTAATAAAGCAAACTTCATAAATTTTCATAATCTGAAAAATATTTTGTTTTTAAACTCCAGAAATGATGAGAAATTGGAAATTCTAACATTATCGCAGAGAAAGAAAAGAATTTTTTTTATTTTTAAATGTGCAGAGTAAATAAAAATATAACGCTAATAAATAAAGAATTTTGAAAATTAAATTCTAATAACATTAAATTATGTAAGGATCACAGAAAACTATAATATCAATGAAAAAAAATCAGAACCGAATAATTTCGGTAATAATAAGTGATTGATATTAGCAGCGATTACATTATATATAAGCGGGGATTACTGAACTTACATATACATTGCCTCTAGAGAGAAAAAAGTTATTCTAATTCTAGATTGTTCACCACATTAGCAAAATAAATTTTTCCAGTGTCATCGCACTGGATGGAAATACAAACAGAAGATATATTTGTCACAGGAATTAAGTTAAAGTTGCCAGAATTAGTTACTTGTGTAATATGGCTTAGTTCAACATTAAAATTAAGATTAAGAGAACGCATCTTTTCACCAGAAATCATTTCTTCAATAACACCATAATAATTCCAGCAACAGCATATTGAATTCTGACAAGTACAAGTTACTAAAATTTTTACGAAGAAATTAATGCAGCCTAGTTTAAGTTTACTTGCCCTTTTATACATAAGCTTGGTTTAGTTGAGTATCTTAAAAGTATTTGTATGTGTATCACCTATTAAATAATATCTGAAGTTAGTTAGCAAAAAGGCAACTATAGAGGTAAAGGAAAACTGGCACCCACTTAAAAAATTCTCATGCAAAATTCAAACTTTTTGTCCGTTTAGTCCACTAAGGCAACTCCCCGCTCTTCCGTGCCACAGGTCCTGGGTTCGATCCTTGGGCCGGGCAAGGTTGACTCAGCCTTTCATCCCTTCAGTGGGTCGATAAATGAGTACCAAGCATGCTTGGGAACTAAACACTGGGGGTTCCGCGTTCGGCTGACCACCTAACCGGAACATCTGCTCCTGCATCCCAGAGCCCAAGGTCAAGAAAACTGAAATGGGCACAGTAGACCTTGGCCCTCTATGGGCTGTCGCGCCACTGTGTTTAGTTTTATTTTAGTTTTTAGTCCGCTAAGGCAAAATCTTGAATATTATTCTAGATCAACATGATGCAGTTTAATATTTTGGAATGATTTTCAATTTATTTTTAATAAGACTCGTGAAGACTCGTAAAGAGACTAAAAGAACATGAAAACTTTTCGTATAAATAGTGTGCTCTAATAAAATAGTTTTTATCCTTAATCCACAAAGAATATTGTATAAAACAAATTTACTGAGACAGCTATTCCAAAAAAATAATTTTATTATTTCAATTAAATATTAAAATCATTTTGGTGAACCTATACTTAATCTGCTTATATTGTAGTTAAAAAAGTTTAAAAGTATTATTGACTCTGGATTTTTGTTGTCAACATTAGTAACTTATCAAAGTTATATAAATATATATTTCAATTTCCTTCAATTTCTTAAAAAAAAAATCTCATCTGAAAATTTCCAAATGAAACTTGCTATGCAACTTTTATATAACTTGATTTTACTCAACTTGAACATGCAACTTTTACAGAGCTGCTCCGTAAATGGCATCCAGAATTTCAAGGTTTGAATAAGGCTGTCAATAATACGTGCTCTGCAGCTAGGAGGAAGTGGAGACTAGTAACTGGAGAGCCTTCCCCTGGGAGTAACTCTAAATATACACCAAAAAGAAAAAAGACAAGTAAATTATTCTCCTTTGATTCAATGAAATCTTTTCACCTAAAAAATTACTGATAAAGTTTGCATGATCTTTGATTTTTGAAAACATTATTTTATAGCATTATCTTAAATTATTCTCTCAGGCAAGTAAACATATAAACTTAATGTTGCTTTTATTTCGATGGGGCATGAAAAACACAAAACATTGATGTTCTACATTCTTTTATTAAAAGATGATTGATTCTTGATCACATTAAATAAAAGGTTGAAAATGACCTTTTGTTTTTAAAAACCTTACGCGATAGACAATTATTTTCGGAATCAGCAGCATTGAGAATTGGTTTTAGTACAATTTCTTTTGCGAAATTGGACTAAAAATTTAAACAAGCAGGCCAGTGTAATTGAATTTATTCAAAATTTGCTGAGAAAAAAATTTAAATATCAGCATAACAATCCATAATTAAAAATGGTCGGTTGAATTATTGGAAAATTAAGAATTTCAATAAGCGTGTTATTTCTACAGCAGTTTTTATATGCATCTTATAGAAAAATTAGCTTTTTTAAGTGATATGTTTAAACAGTCAAAATAAAGAATTGAAATATACTGGAAGGAGAGTTTTGCAGGTCATTATTATTATTCTTATTCATCTGCTGTTACTAAAGAAACCATTTATTTATTCAAAATTGAATAGAAATAATAATAAAAGGTGATTTATGCAACGAAATAAGCTTTAAAATATTATTCTAATCTTTTAAAATTTGTCATTATCAATGTAAATATGACTCTCGCTAATTCAAATTTTTTATTTATAGGTTCCAATGCTCCAAATAACGTAAGCACAGCAAACTTGCAGAAGAAGCAGAGTAATTGTCAAGAATTTTGATTTCTTGAACGAAAAATTAATTTTTTTTTGTTAATAAAAGTTTTTATTTGTAAGCTGGCTAAATTATTTAAATTTGCTGTTATTTCGCTTTTACAAAAAATTAGCGCCTTTAACATCTGTTCTATATAAATGAGTTCCCACATTTTTCTGAAACAAATGTATCCTCTTTTCACGATAGTTTAATTGAAATTATTAAAATTACAGAAACATTTGAAATGTTCTTTTAAGGTTTATGAGTCAGCATACTTAACATTATTCAACTCTACATGTTAATTCAAGATTAATAAATTTTATGAACTATTTAATTGCAAATTAGCACAAGGTTCACAAACTATAAATTAAAGGCGTTAAGTGAAAATTCCTATTTTGAATTGTGTGAGGAAGAATACATTCCAATGGGTTGTATTTCAAAATTAAAGGAAGATATATTCTTTGCATTGCATTTTACTTTTCTTCACACAATACATGGAAATCAGTCGAAAATTCTTTCGAAAGAAAGATTCATCCGTATTCCGCCTATGTGTTTAGAAAATAGTTTCTTAGCATCAGGATTAGCAGTGAAAATTAAGACAGACCGTAAAAAGTTAATAAGTAATTACCACCTAATGTGTAACATTAAAAACTCCATCAGAGTGATAAATACCTCTACAAGTGAAAAGATATATATTTTAGGTTAAAAATTAGCAGTCTAAGGAGAAACATTTTAATTATATTTAATTACCAGCATTAGCATAAAAAAATATAACCTGAAGGGAAAAATGGCATATTTTAGTTTGATTAAAAAAATTTCCTTTACAAGCATAAAAACTTATATTTGAGGTGAAAAATAATACACCTTACGTTAGTAAAAAATCACCTTTCCAACTATCAAAAATTACACCTGAGGTAGATTTGAAATAACCTGAAGAGTAAAATGACATGCCTCAGGTTGAAAAATATATACCTCTACAAGCATAAAATTAGATACCTGAGGTTGAAAAATAATTACCTGAGGTCGAACAACATACACCTGAGGTTGATTTATAATAACCTAAAGTGTAAAATGACACACCTTCGGTTGTTGAATAAATACTTCCACAAGTGTAAAAAAATATATTTCAAGCTGATAAGTAATAACCTAAGGTCGAACAAAATACACCTGAGGTTGATTTGAAATAACCTGAAGTGTAAAATGACACACCATACGTTGAAAAATATATATCTCTACAAGCATAAAATTAGATACCTGAGGTTGAAAAATAATTACCTGAAGTGGAACAAAATACACCTGAGGTTGATTTATAATAACCTGAAGTGTAAAATGACACACTTTAGGTTGTTGAATAAATACTTCCACAAGTGTAAATAAATATACTTCAAGCTGATAAGTAATAACCTAAGGTTGAAAATGAAACACTTTAAAGTAGTAAATATCTACCTCTCCCAAGATGTAAAATTAAACACCTCAAGTTGAAACATATATACCTCTGGAGATATATATTAAGGTATATTTGAGGTTGGTTTTGAGGTATTCATTTGCACCCTTTTCAACCTCAACGACGTCTTTAAATAACAACCTCCTTTATACCTTTAAAATATACCTTGTTTATACCTCATTTATACCTCGATTTTTTCATAAGGGCAGCGACTTTCGAATCAGTCATTTTAATGATCACCTTAATTGACGTGCTTTGTACCGTGCTTTATTCTTGTCGTTGTCGCTTATAACAGTTGGGCTGAAAAGTTCGTAGGCTGACACATAGATGAGGCTACTATTCAGTTATAAATTTGACAGCTGTTGGACTAACAGTTTGTAAGATATAGTATTTTTAGTGAAGCAACATTTGTTAGTTTAAAAACAATGGATAAAAACGAACTTTAATTGATGTGATTTGTACCGTGCTTTATTCTTGCCGTCTATAACATACATGCTATTTTTAATTTTTTTTTTAAATCTTTATATTTTTAATACAATATATTACAAAATATGATATTTGATTGCCGTTTTTTAAACTGCTTACTGCTTTTGAACTTTGTTTCTGATTTTTTGTTGCTTTAAAATTGGTTTTAAGATTTAACATTCATAAAATCTCTTATAATTCACTAAATATAAATGTCTTTAAGTTAAAAATATACTGAACTGAATTCCAACTGAATCTTAAATCTTATTTTGAGCTATAATGCGTTTGTTTTATTTTGAACAATATACAATTTCTTGAATTAAAACATTTAGTTTGCATTTATGTTGTTATAAAATATATATATTTTTTTTGCCTTAATTAAAAAACATTTCAGTTAATTTATTTTAAAATAAACTTTTGTTTTACGTTCCAATATAGTATTACGCTCCAATAACTAAGTTAGCCGGAAAAAAGAACAAAAATTAAGATAATAAAAAAAGAAAATTACTTAAAAGAATTTAATTTTATGCAAATATATCAGTAGTTGACGTAATAAAAGGAATTGTGTCTGAAACAATGATGCTTACAAAAAAAACACTGCATTGTAAAGGTTGTGCACCTCTGCATGAAGTACAATAAAAATAATTTTTTTTCTTTTATAAGAAATTTTTTAATTCAGTTAACAAATAAAAATAATTCTTAACTAAACTTTGAATATAATTATTGTAAGGTAGAAGTTATTTTCTCATATTTTAAAGATTAATTTCATTTCAGTGCAATAAGTCGGTAAATGTTCCATTATCGAACTTCTTTTTAATTTTCGACTTTAAATCGGGATTATTAATTAACATAGCAGTAATTTAAATTACATAAATTAAATTAAAATGAATGATTATAAATACCCGAATGTCTCTTCATTGTGTTCGTTTCATATTATAATTTTAAGAAAATTGTGTTAAGTTTAAGACGGAGCATTTTTATATCTTGCAGGGGTCGCACCTACGTACCTATAAGCCACAGGCATCTAGGAATGAAATAGGTTATTGGTTAGTTTAATAAATATTTTCTTTCCAGAAAGGGCATTTCTTGCTAATTGTGCGTGGCCGTAGAAATTAAGTTCTTTTACAGACGAGATAACCGTGAACACTTTCGAAGTTTATTTTTTGCATGTAAGACAAATAAGCCTTCTAATATATAAGTTTCTCATGAAGGCGAGTTTTTCGCAATGTTTGATCCAAAAGTTACTTTCTTCTGTTGGGTTAAAAATTAGTAAGATACTATATGAATCTATATGGATATTATTATGTAGATTTTCTGTTCAAAGTAGGTATATTCTCCATCCAACAAATAAAAAATTAAGGAGTTTGTACCTAGGTAGTTTGCACGCAAATTAAGTTTGAATTCATTGGGTAAGGGAGAAAAAAATGAAAGTTAAATAATATTTTATTCAATACACTGTCATTTTATGAAAATACTTTAAAATACTATGATTAACAGAAGCTATACAGAAATAAATGGTCTTTGATGTTGAAGTTAGTCAAAGGAAAAATGAATAAATTTAAATATAAAAAGGAATGTGAAAAGGTTTTTCTTTATGTAAAATCGATTTTATAGCACATCCATGTAGCAATAATGCTAAATTACTACTACGATTTTATTAACTGTTTTTCGTCTCTGTGAGGGGAGATGTTCCATTTGAAATTGGGACCACTTTCCAACTAGATAGAGCGATTAAATTTCAACCAGAGTTTTGTGATTGATGCTTTACTACCTTACTAAATGTTTTTTACCATGGTGTTTTCAAAATTAAGCTTTATTTTGTCAAAAATTGAAATTTTAATTACTTTTCTACATGAACAAAATAAATAAATAAAAAAAAAAAATTATAAGCTTCTGTTCAGCAAAATCATACCAATATCTGAGTTTAGCACATGCATAACAAATTTTTATTAAGAAAATGTGGTTTTAGAGTAAGACTTCGCAACAATCATCCTAATAAGCAGAATAAATAAATAAATCAGGCTTTACATAGGAATTGGTTCGATTGTCAAGACATTATTTTCAGTTGTTTTTTAACGGTTTATATCCAATCCTCGGTCTTATTGATGCGAGATCCCGTCGAATCAAGTTTATTTTAAAGGAGGTTATAAATTAGAAATTAAAATACGATCCGTAATAGTCTAAAATTACATTTTAATTATTCTTTATCAAGGCCTCCGTAGATTCAACGCATGCCTCATAGTCGCCACTTTTTTGGTTGTATTACTATTATGTTTTCCAATCGTTTAAGCTATTCATTAGTTACGACTGATTAAGGCAGAGCCTGCAATTTAATTAAGGCCAGGGAAAGTCCAATTCATGACTGAAACTAATAGGATTTTTGTCTTTTTTGTAAAAAAGTGTCATTTTTCAGAAAATAACCCCAAAATGCTTATTTTTTATGTAATACGAAATGGCAACAGTCAAAGTATATTTTCGTTACTTCAGATTTTAAAGAAAGCGCAAAAGTTGATGGAAACTTTTGAAGCAAAATTTGATATCGTGAATTTTTAGGATAATTTTTATTAAGTTCTGTTCTTCATGACGGGGATTGTTGCTATAAAATTCCTGAAACTGGTTGATTAAGTATCTGCTCCAGAATGGTTTTGTCCGAGAGAGGAGTTCAAGATATTAGAAGTGGTAGGAGATCCAGAGCTGCGAGTCCTAATAGTCATAATTCGGATGAAAGTAGTAACACTGATGAATCTGAATATTGTAAGTATGGCATTTTAAAGACTTACATCGTTTTCAGTAACATAATAAATCTTGTAGCTAAATTTAATGATGTCCTACTAAATCTACGTATGCCTCCGCTCTAAGAATATTAGTAACCTTGGAGAACAACCAATTTATATTCTGTCTACATTAACGTCTGTGGTATGTTTATAATAATCTGCTAGTTTAGCAAGTATTAAATTTTTTCTCTATTTGAGGCTGTTAATTTCATTAGCATACTATGTAATTATAATTATACGGAGGCTTCAAATAGTAAGTTCCAAAAATAAGTTCTAAACACTTGCGGCCATCATACCACATATATTTAAAGCTGTCATATGTCTCAATGCTTTTTCTTGCTATAGGTCAAAAGTAAGTTAAATGACATTTTTTAAAATTAAATCGCTAATTAAGTTTACCAATTTAAAAATTTCTAGTCTTATATCCCCCTACAAACCTGTTACTGAACTAGAGTGGTAATTTAAAAGCATGAAAAATATCCCCTTGTTTTTTTTAAGTGTTAGAATGAATAGTAACAGAGAGTAGTGTGAATGTTATTGTTTTTAAAATTTGTTTTATTTGAACTTCAAATAATATTTTTTTTTTTTGGTCGAATACCGATTGATGTAAAAATGAATGTTCAATAATTTATAAAAGTAAATTTTCTTGAATAAATTAGAAGTATTTCATAAAATTTGAAAAATACTGCAAAAAATATATAAAGAATTATAACACATGTATTTTACCTATATCTCGAATTTTGATTAGTTAAATTTAATTGTTCTTAATATTCATTAACAACTATTATATGGTATAGATTCATATTCAAATGTGCGCTTGAAGAGAATAGAAAAATAACAAAAAGTTTATTTGAATGGTAGGTATAATTTGCTCATTTTCATTGAACTGTTATAAATCCTAGCTTGTCTCATAGTGCTAGTAGTGGTTTTAGTAGTTCTAGAATCCTTTGAGGTGTGCAAAATATTGATCAGCAGATTCAAACTTTGATGTAAGAAACAAACCATGATAATTGTAATAAAAAATGAGTAAAATAGTAATTACTACTGTGAAAGGAGAACACTTCTGTATGTCTAAATAACTTGCCTGTGTCTAAATAACATACTTATGTCTAAATATCCATCTTCTGGTTAGTGGCACACAAGGAGCTACAAATAATAGATTATAAAAAAAAAAATGCGACAGGGGGCCGATTAAAAGGGTATCTTAACTCCTGGTCACTTATGGGCAAACAATTACATTTTATTTTAAAAACTATTGTGCTATTTCAAAACTCTTTTGGCACCTTAGCTATTATGGTTGGCACAAACAGGTACTAATGTGGAATTCCCTCGTGAATGATTTGTAGATTTAAAAAAAAAAAAAATTATTTTTTTGATGTGAGCGCATTATATGAATACATTACAAAATGAATCTTCAATCTCTATAAGTTAAGTCTTTTTTTTTCTTCCTCGTTAAATACATTTTTGAGGGATTGTAAGAGAAGGTTTTCATTAGGGCTAATTTTAAACAATAAAAAAATATGTTTGTGATGTTATTCCAAAAAGTTTTTTTACTGTATAATATCAGCTTTGTATCTTTACAAAGCTTTACACTGCTTTGTAATTTAAAATTCTGGGCAATTTTCCCACATAAAAAATTCATGCGGTTGTTTGAATGAATAATAAATCTATAACTAGTTGATATCTTTATAATTGTTATTTTTTTCTAGCTATGAAAGTTGGTGATGAATATCAAGCTTCAATTCCAGCATTGATTTCATCTGGTATGCTTATTTTATCTTTTGTTTTGCTAAATTTTAGTTGAAAAATATAAGAAAAGAAGAAAATGAAGTCAACTTGTAAAATATTTTCATTAAATAAAAATCAACTAATAAAATAATAATAAAAAAATAAATACTTGATTAGAAAATTAAAGTAGTTAATTAAAAAATTTAAATTGTGTATTAAATAACTAAAATTGTATATTAAATAATTAAAATTGTATATTAAATAATTAATATTGTAAATGGATGGATGTCAGCTGTTGAGACCTGTAAGTCTCTTTTATCCAAATATAAAGTTGTTTTAAAAATATGACTGTATTATCAAATTTGCTATCTGTAAATATTATAATGATAACAATATCAATATAAAATCAACTCATGAATTGTTTTTATTCAATAAAAATCAACTAACAAAAAATTCTTTTAATTTAATAAAAATTCAGTCAAAATTGAAATTATTAATTAAATAATTAAAATCGTACTTCGAATTGAGCTTGCAAGTCTTTTGCATACATTTTTCTGGTGTTGAATTGTTTAATAAAGAAGCTTTTTGTAGAATTGTTAAGTGTTACAAAAAATCATGGTTAAAAAGAGATTTTTTTTTCCCTAAAAAAACGATTCAAAAGGATAAGATGTAAAAAAAAAAAAAAAAAAAAAAAAAAAAACAGTTTAACTTTTGATCTAAATGTGTTTTATTATTGCATTTTTTGAATAATTTTATAAACTCTAAACATTGAGATGATGATGATGGCCTGTATTATTTATAGAATTTTTAGAGACATTATGACTTGACTTTAAATTTACTCAAATTATTTCATAATTATATTTTAGCAGAAGAGAATAATACGTAAGCTTTTTTAAAAAATACACATAACATTTATTCATTTAAAGTAACAAAGACTCTCATTTCTCAAAGATTAAAAAGGTTTTTATGGCAAAATTTACTATTTTTATTTTAAGTTTATATGTATTTATGTAAATAATTAATTATTTATAAGACTTTTTTCTATTAAGAAAATCAAGATTGCATTTAAAAAAAAAATGGTTTAGTTTTAATCTAGTTAATTAAAAACAGCTGACTCTGCACAAAATAGATATAAATAAGACATTTTTATTTATTTCAGACATTAATGTAAAAAAGTGAAGAAAAGAACTTTTTTTCTTTCTTACAATCTTAAACACTAATGTGTATGAAGCAAATATGTGTGGCGACCATCTAAGTTGGCTAAGTTATCGTCTTCCAGAAAATAAAAATTCTTCTGTTGTTGGAAATCCTGTTGAACAAAAGATAATGCCTTTTGTTAACTGCTATCCTTTGGATCTTGTGCCAATGAATTCTACATTCAATCAATCAATTAAATGAAATCTATGATGTCACTGATTTTCCATCTTGACAGATTTCATAACGTAACATATGACAGAAAGTGACATTCAGGGTTATCAATGAAGTCAAAAGTTATTGCACTTCATTTTATTTTTTCCTTGCATCTTTCAAAAATTTCTTATGTTAAGGCAACTTGTTGGTTTTTAACTTACTAACTTGTTGGAGTTGAAATGCTAGTCAAAGTTTAGAACTTAGTGTGAGAATATAGAACTAATAAAAGACACATAAATTGATAACTTTATGATATTTCCGGTAAAAACCTAGTTTTATAATGTCTAAAAAAAAACTTATTTCCCTGGTAAAAAAACTCAGCATTGCTCACAATAAGACCTTCACATCTAAAATTGGCAGATTATGTTATTTAGATTTTTCATTTAGCAATCTAGTAATTTGTCCAGCAATGAATTCTTTAAAAAAAGGATATAACTAAAAAAAAATTATGATAAACAAAAAGTTGTAATAAAATCCAGTTTGATTGTAATTATCAGTTGTATTTACGCATGGAGTGCTTTTAGTTTCATTTTATTATGATACATAATGATCCAATTAGGTAAGTTAAAGTTATTAAGCTTTTCATTTGTTTTATTATGATTTTAGGGCCGTGTCCTACTACAGAAGTGGAAAATGCCTTATTGGTATGGGCGCCATGTACAACTATTGATGACGAACGATGTAAGTTAGTTTTCTGAAATAGATAAGCTTTTAAATTACTTTGCTCACTCTTAGGTTTCGGTTATTAATATATTGAATTTTTTTTTTAAAACTATTATTATTCTGATTGCATTCAGTTTAAAAAGTAGTTGCTATCAGTCCATTTCATGTTACTGGGTTCAATTATCAAAATCTGGGCTGAGAATATGATTACACTGTATTTTTTTCTGATTACAAAGTCCAAATGGTTAATGTCTTATTTTAAACCATATGCAAAAGCATATAGAGAAAGTAACTCAAAGCATAAACCAATGCATGACTGCCTTGATTTAACCATGTATTACTGTTGAACTCTCTCATAACGAACGAAAAGGGGCCACACTATTTTTTTGTTTTTTCCAAGTACTCGTGAAATACATGCTTTCGTAAAAAAATCATAAAAGTTCATTTATACTTCCTAAATTATAATTATAGTACTTTATTTATTTTTCTTATTTCTGTACAATAAGAGAGAAGTTAGATAATTCGCTTTGAACTGTTTTATTGTCTTTTTTTGTTATAGTTCTTTGATTAAGACTAGGGGTGCACAACCTTTTTGAGTGAAGGGCCACTTGCACAGCAGGTTGGCTAACGAAGGGCCGCACATGTATTTAGACATGTTAATGACAAATGTAATAATGTTTATTGAAACATTAGCGTTCCATTTTTTTTATCAATAAACTTAGTAATATCAATAGCTTAGTAGTGTTCCATTATTAGAATTCATTCAAAAATAAAAAAAGCTTGATACTTTTTTTTTACGAAAAAAAAAGAAGAAAAAAAATAACTTGCTATTTTTATCATATGAACAATAGATTCATCAAAATAAATGAACATTGAAGAAAAGAAATATTTTTTTTTATTCAAATTAAATATTTTAATTGAAGAAAATTTATAGGTTTTAAACAGAAACCTAAAATAAAAACAAAACTGTGATAGTTCAAAATAAAATTCAATGCTTATTTTGTAATGTACTTTATTATTTTATTTTATTAATTATTAGATTTTTATATCGTAAACATTTTCCAATTTTTTATCGAAAAAGATCACTTAAGCAACAAAAAATTGAAATCTAAACTACAAACAGTGAGCAGTTTAAAAATTCACGTTTTCCGCCATTTTATGAATTTCTCAAGTTGCAATAACATTGCATTTAAATTAGGGAGGGATGTAACGAGTATTTGGCCCTTCTGTGAAAAATTCAGTTGGTTGAATGATCAGTCAAATATTTGGCAGAATATTTTTTAGAAATGTATTTTTTAGAGTTTTTTTTATTTTTGAATTTTTATAAATATTACTTTTTTTTTTAAAAAATATAAGACAAGTCAATTTTGTCATTTTTTCGATACTTTAAGAATTGAGAAGGATCCATTTTTTGCAGTTTTTATTATAACCCAGCATTTTAACAGAACGTCTCATACTATTAATTTATTATCACTCTTTCCCTGTACTGTAATATAAATAACCAGTAACATAGAAAAGTGTGATTTTCAGTATTAAAGTTTTGTTTCAGGAACTAAGAAAAATTTGTTTTTTCTGTTTTTCTTTTTTTAGGCATTTTTATTATGACTCAGCATTTTTTTTTAAAAATAAAGTTACAAATAAAATTTATTTTATAGCAATTTTTTTTCTTCTAAAATTATGGCAATGAGAAAAATTTAAATTGAGATTTTCGGCATAAGATTTTCACTTAAAAAATTAAGAACATTTTTTCTATCTTTTTATTTTCTTTAAATAAAAAAAGTACCGCAGTGGACTGATCGTTAAGACACGGCTCCCAGCAGATCACCGAAGTCAAGCATCACTGGCTGCGGTCAGTGTGCGGGTGGGTGACCCCTTGGATCAGTCTGCGTAGGGACCGAGGGTGTGCGATATTGGTCCTCGTTAAACTGTGTTACCGTAAAGTGCTCGACTTCGCGCGCAGGTCGTCCCCTCCGCAGAGGATCAAAATTGTGATGGCATGTCCTCGGATCATCCTCCGTGATGTTTCCCAGATCGTCGCCAATAGCCCATTGTGCAGCTCTAGTGCGACGTAAATGAATAAATCAAATCAAATTAAATTAAAAAAAAACTTTTTTTAGACGTTTTCATTATAACGCAGTAATTTTTAATAGCATTTCTGTTGACTTAATTCTTTTTTCTTGGCTTTTTCTGGTAATTGAAAAACTGAGATGTTCAGCTTTAAAAAAAAATTTCAAAAATTAAGATTGATTTTTATGTTCTCTGTTTCGCTTTTCGACAGATTCAAAAATGTTCTTGATTGGCCTTATTTTTTAGAGTTAATTTATGAATACATTTTTCAAGGAAATATTATTCTGAGCATTGAAATTTTAGTTTCAGTGTTGCTATACTGCTAAAAGATTTTGCTATTTGGCCCCAAGTGTACGGCTTTCAATAGATTTTTTCTTCTTTTTTTTGCCGAATATTTGGTTTTTGATCAAATCACAATTCATTACCACATTCGACCAAATCATATTCGTTGCGGAAATAAAAACGAAGGAAAGATAAATAGGATTAACGATTAAACTGTACCGTAATACCGTATCAAAAAGTGATTATTTAAATTTGCGATCTGAAACTCGCGTCGTAATAAAAATTCGGAATTTTCAAAATCACGTAGAAAAGCGGAAATAACTGTTTAAAAAAAATCATTTATATTTACGATAAATTCGGCTTCAAGAAAGAGCGTTAAACGTACGTTTACTAAAGAATCTGTTAAAATTGATTGTGTCAAAGCGTGATGACTTAAAAGTGCGATTAAAAATTGCCATTTTTTAAAAAAAAAATTTATTGTATTTAGAAGCTCTTGCGGGCCGCACTTCAGTAGTCGAAGGGCTGCATTTGGCCCGCGGGCCGCAGGTTGTGCACCCCTAATTAAGACTCATTATCAAAATAATATTGTCATTTGCACTCCTGCTTTCAAAAAAAGATCCTGTGTTCGTTTGATTTGTCATTCATCACTAACTTTCAGTTGTCTTTGGAATGCTGAACAAATTTTTCTATGAACAAGAGAGGTGGAATCTATCTATATTACACCTATTCTGGAATATAAATCTATATTCCACCTATCTACATTCTATATTTGAGCAAGAAAGGGGGAAGTAAGTAGAAATTTTATAAATTGCAAACATATTGTTTGCTAAAACCAGGATTCGCTCATTAAATATCACCTATTCTCTAATAGATTTAATGTATCAAACAAGTATTTCCAGTATTTTCATCAAATTCAGTTTCTTGTTAAATCAGTGCCCTTTATAAGAGAGTTCAACTTTATTATATATTATTATAATTTAGTATATGTCTTTATGTAAATAATTCTTAAAGCAGTATTGATTTATTTGAAATGTTGTACAAAATAAGATACTTTGCAATTAATTATGAAATTTAATTGTTTTCTGTAAAAAAAATAGCTGTATTATTTTTGTTAATGTGTTTATTTATGTTATGGCTAATAAAGTCTGCTGTCTTGTTTTATATTAGAAAATTAGTATTTATGTTTTTTATTGCATTATTCAACAGATACTTTTGTCTATCTCATTAGTATCAGTAACCTTTTTTTTTACAGTCTTAATAGTTTTGAAAAAACCGTAGTAAAACATTTTTTTTTACTGAAAATAATGACATTGCTTATGAATTTTATTTCTTTAAATAAGGAAAAGAAAATTAACTTTAACTGTTTGTAAAATACAAATAAAGGGTAACAAATTTTTTAAAATAGGATTCTTCATGCACAGTGGAATGTCCCATATCCACAGTCGTCGGGACTTCGATTAGTCCGGAAAATAGTTTTTCTGGAGAATAGGTCTTTAAGGTTAACAAATATCAAAACATCTTTATTCAATAAAAAGTAACAAAAAGACGGTAATTAATGTCAATTCCAATCAACAACTAATAAATCCACATGGTTGCGCTATTTTTGCAATTTTTGTTACAGATTTCCACACGGTTTTTAGAATCTCAATATTTTAATATGCCAAAATAAAATATATCGCAAATTCCACAGTGAATCCAAATGGCTTTGAAGATCGTTTTTCGGTAGTTATAAAAACGAATTTTGGCTTGGGGTTTTATAATTTCAATGTTTTAATAAGATATTATTTCCTTCAGCAAACTTTGAATTACGCATTTCACACTCAATTATTAATGATTCACCTGCATTCCCGCATGGATTTACGATTGCATTTTTGTCAGTTATTTTTACAGATATAGCTTTTTAATGAATATATGGAAAATTTCGAATCTCATATTTATAGGATTACTTTTTGATGCACTCTCTTAGTGACAATTTTATTGTCTACCTGGTTTTGTCGGTTGCATTTTCAACAGTTTGGAATTTCCACATAGTTTTTAAAATTTTAATTTCATTTTCCATCTAGTATTACGGTCCTTAAATTATAGATTATCAGATTATAATGGACATTGGGTTAAAAGCAAACAAAAATTAGAAGTCTGGTAAAAATCATAAAGAAGCGGAAAAGTGGAGGATTCTCTTCGCTGCATGCTATTTTTTTAACAGGTCGCTATTGTCAAAATGTTTTTTACTTATTTATTTTGAAAAAGGAACTAAGATTTATTTATTTTGATTGTTATAAAGTATCCAAGAAAGAGACCCTTCTAGTAAACAGATGTGCAGATATGGGAATTTACTGTATTTTAATGTCATATGGCCAATGTCTTTAGTTTAACTTTTGTTCAGATAACTTCTAAATAGTAACTTTTTAAAAAAATGTCTTTTATTTTTAATTAATCAGATCATAAATGATTTCTTAACTATAGCTCATTTTTTATTTTAATTAATTAATCTGTGAATTTTTCTTAATTTGTAAGTGGTAAAAAGTCATAGTTGAATTCAATGCTATAATGTTTAGTAATTTACTATCATACTGACTGATTGATTCTCTTTTTTTTTTAGTAGATAAATATATCAATGAAGCTAAAGAAAAATGTGGCTATAATGTGGAACAGGTATGCTTCACTATTTAACATGATTTCCCCCCCCCCCCCCATAAAAGTGCTTTTAATTCTTCAGAAGTTAAACTACATGTCTATTCTAGCTATAATCTGTGGAAAAGTTTTGTATGGTTTAGATGATTGCCTATTAATGTGTATTTCTGTGTAAATGATACAGTGTCAAAACAGGACAAAAATAATTTTGACTAAGACATTTTACTTTTTTTTTCCAGGAGCTTGATTGCCGTATTCATTTTAAGAAGATGAGATCTTTTTTTTTAATATTTAAAATTTTTTTTCCAATAAAATAGCTTTAGGTGGTATTCTTTAATATTTAGAATGGATCTTTTTTAATATTGGGGTTAAAGGTAGATTTTTAAATTTTATTTGTGGAAATAATTTTTTTGTCATCTAATTAAATCTTCAACTTGCATTCTCACAGTTACAAAATAACAAATATAAAAAAATCACACATATAACCTGTAACTGAGTAAATGTAAATTTTTTTAATTAGGCAGGGATTATTTTTTAAAATTGTTTTTTTCCTTCTTTTTTACTGGGTTTGGAGGTAATATACTTGCTATTCCACTCAAAATGGTGGTTTTTTCTTAATGTTAGATTTACATTCCTTTTTTGTCTGTATTATTTTTGTTTTGTTTTGTTTTGTTTTACGAAAGAGGAATTATTCAGGCTTCATTAAGATGAGGATCTTTGTTCATGGAATTAAACATTTGCTGCTAAAAGTTAACACATTTCTGATCACTAAAATCACAGATAATTTTTTTTTAACAGTAAACATTTCTTAGAAATTATAGAACTGCAAATAAAAAGGAAAATATTATATTTTATTTTACTACCTACATTGCAAGTTTCTTGATTTTTATTAAATTTTAAGCGTGTATTTTTATTTCTGTTTTTTTTTTCCTTAGGCTCTTGGCATGTTGTTTTGGCACAAATATGATTTAGAAAAAGCAACCGCAGATCTCCAAAACTATACACCTCTTCCTGATGAATGGACTGTGGAAGACAAGGTTCATTTTGAGCAGGGCTTTCAATATCATGGAAAAAATTTCAATAGAATAAAGCAAATGGTAATAATATAATTTTTTTTTTTTAAAGAAAGTAATTGAAATTTTTTTTAAAAATATATTATTCTATGGATAATTTTTTTCAAAATATCTAATAATTTTTTTGATAATGTTTCACCATTCTACATGGTTCTTTTATTTGTAGCTGCCAGATAAGCCTCTCTCCAGTTTAATAAAGTATTATTACCTCTGGAAGAAAACCAGATCTCGCACGAGTTTAATGGATCGACAAGTACGCAAACTAGGTGCTCAAAAAGATGAAGGAAGGTATGTTTACTACATTCATAAGGTTTTTTTTGCTAAAAAGTTAATTATTTGGTCTTTTAAAATTATGGCAAAATGTTCAGTGATTTTTTGTGTTTTTGCTAAATTAAAAATTAATTTTCTGTATTATTTATTTTATATTTTGGGCTAAAATGACATAACTTTGTAATTTTTTCAGTGGTTCTGAAGCACCCTCAGACAATGAAAGTGATATGGATCAGGACAAAGATAATGTATGATTTTTTTATTATAGTTTTATTATCAATTTGTCTCTGCATGTGTTATAAAATTTATATTGTTATATTTGACCTTTTTTTTTTTTTTTTTTTTTTTTTTTTTAGAAAGCTGAATCTTCCGGTAAAGGAAATTGTGCTAATTGCTTTGTGTCAGCTCAAGTGTATAATACTGCAAAAGGACTATTGTGCCAAGCTTGTATGCAGTATTTCAAGTGAGTATAATAACACTGTTGTATTCATTTTGGGAGACATGCAACCTGCTTCCAGAGATTTAATACCTTAATATAAATACATCGTTTTTCTTCATTTCAAAAATACTTGATTATACTTTCATCTACTTTATGATGTCTGGCTTTTAATACAAGGCCCAGTGATATAACACTGAACAACATAAAAAATGTCTTTTAGGTGAAAATGTTTTTCTTCTAAATTTTTGACTAAAAGTAACAATTTCTGTATTTATTTATTTATTTATTTTTGTTTTCCGGGTATCATTTTCTCAGACATCCTTCTTTTAACTTGGCCACTTGATGCATTTTAAAAGCACATAAATACAACTTACTGTCAAAGGAAAGGTGATCTTATTGACCGAGGGACTGTTGCCAATTTAGCAAATTAGGTGATAATTTTTCGAAAAAAGCTTTATTTATCTTCTCAAAATTTTTAAGGCTCTTGGAAAGCAAGGTATTATAAAATTTAGTATAAGCTTAAAGTAATTTTTCTCCTACAAAACTTTACACAATGGGTTATTTTGATATATGAATCAAACCACATTTGCAGCAAAAAAACCTTATTTACTTTTTGGAGGTTTTGAGGCTCTAGATGCATTAGAAAGCAAGATGCTTCACAACTTTTCTCCTACTAAAGCAATGCATGATAGACCACATTAGTTTTGATATGTGAATCAAACACCCTTTGTTTGAAATCACACAGCTTCATCTAAAATCAAAAGGGGAAAAAAAAGTGTTCAAATTTATTGTACAGTGATAATTGATAAATTTTTTGAAAAACTGATCTCTCTAAATGTTGAGAAACCTTATTTCATGATTTGATGAACAACTTGTACAGTTGACTATTTCTCTTTCTATCTTTATTTTTTATTTCAAGTTAGGTAGGCAGTGTTTTCATCATAGAAAAAAAATGGGTGAGAATTTCTCACCCTTTCTCAAAAACAGGGTGAGATTTCAGAAAGTTAAGTGAGATTTCTAAAAACTGAAAAAATACAAATAGACTTGGAAAAAAAAAATTTTTTTTGTTATAATACATTTTGAAGGTCTTCTATTTTTTAAAGCATTGAATATTTTTGCTGCATCATCATTGAAGATTTTGCCTTTACTAGGTATTTGTCCATCTTACATTAGCGCATAAAAAAATTTGAACGTCTTACATGAAAAACCATACCTACAGTAAACACGTGGTTGCAGAGAAATGTGTTCTGAAAGGGGTTCCGTGGTTCGGAGGGGTTGTGTTCTGTTGTTCGAAAAAGTTCTGAACAATGCCTACTGGTAAATAGGGAAGCTGGATAACGGGGCAAGTGTTGAAAATAATGAAGATCCAGGAAGAAAAGTGAAACGGATTTTATTCTAAATGACATAATTCGAAGCTTTTTCCAAAATGCGAGAAATTCGCGAATTTTGAAATTGATTTATAGAATGCGCGAATTTCTCGCGGCAATCATTTTTTAATGCGAGAAAAGAAAAAAATATGCGAGATTCTCGCGTTCTCGCGCTGTAGTGAAAACACTGGTAGGTATGCATTTACCTGGTATGTTAAACCGCTGCTGCAGGGATTCATAATTTTTATTTTCTGTTTTATCTTTTAAACATGTAGAATTTTTTTTATTTCAAATTTTTTTAGTTTAGGTGGTGTGATAATGTTTATATTCAGGTTTTCTTTTTTAAAAATTCTTTTAGGCGGACTGGCACACTTCGTAGTTCTGGTACAATGAGAACAACATCTCGTCACAATCCAGCCAGAAGTAAGAAAAAGCCACCACGTGGTATGCATTTGAATTATGATGATTTAGTTGCTATAGTTACTAGCGCTAATGGTGAAGAAGATGCTATCTTACGGAGTATGGACTCTGAAATTATTTCTTTCAAGAGACAGGTAATTTGAAATATTTTTCTGTTGCAAGCTAATATGTATGTATGTATGGATGGATATATACTGTACATATGTATGTAACATAAAAAGCTTCAATTCATCTTTTTATTTTATTTCTTTTCTGTAAATTTTTTTCTTTATTTATTATTCAAAATGAAACGATTTCTCACACTTTTAAATTCACATCCTGTCTATTAATCTGTTTTTTGTTCAAGTATGCACTAATTAAAAGACATTTTTCTCTTTGCTTTTTGTGGGAATTGTGCGACCTATTTAATAAAACAATTACAATTACTAAGATTTCCCTGAAACAAGACATTTTGCGGATTTTCTTTGCAAGATTTTCCCTAACTTTTATTAAGGAGCACAATGATTTTGTGTTACTCTCTCTCGTTTCCATCATCACATAATGATTAAATAAAATCAATTTGCTCTTTTTAAAATCCTGTGCCTGTTTGTTCTGCTCACACGACTGCCACCATTATATATTTATACATATATTTGTTGCCAGATAATTATTTTCTCTCACTCTTTTCTAGGTTCAAAATAATAAGCAAATGATATCTCAGCTTAAGCATAAAATGTCAGCTGGTATTGATATGTATCGCCCTCCAGAAGTAAGCATTTTACTCTTATTCTTTTATATTGTTAGCAATACATCTGAATTATTTAAATCTTCAATACCATTAATATCAATTGCAGAGTTGAAAAAAAAAAAAGAATTTTGGTTTAAAACAGATTTTTTCGGATAAAAAATTTTTTTTAAAAATTTTTTTATTTAAGCCTAAGGCTAAATAATAATTTATACTCAAAATTAAAAATGTTTAAGTCGTTATAAGTATATAAGCCATCATAAGTATATTCATAAAATTTTTCAGCTATTAATTAATGTTATCAATAATTAAGTAAAGTATATCTACTTTCATCCCATAGATATACTAACATAACAAAAAAGAATAACTGAAGATTTTGAATGTGCTAATACATTACTTAACATTTCAACTTAGCATGCAAATAAAAATTTAATATTAAAATATTATATTAGTAATGTGCAAAAGAATGAGTTCCCCTTTGTCAGGGTATATGAAAAATCTCATACATTAGCATAATTTATGGTTGTTAATTTATTTAATCTACAATATTTTTATCAATGTAATTGAAAAGGTGATTATTTTTACCCCCTATTAAAATAATACAAATTTTAAGGAGAGCCTGAAAAATTTAAAGCATTAAATTTTTTTTCTAAATTTAAAATCATTTGAAGATAACGTAATGATGAGTAGGACTAAAAATATCAAATTGACCATATAAATATGTGTACAAAAAATAGTAACGGAAGTTTTTATCAGGGGAATTTGACCAATTGTAAGATTAAATTCGGCGGAAGTTCATGCAGCCCTTGAAAAAATTTTGTTCTAATTAAATAAAAAGAGTATGCTACTAAGTTTTTTTTTATTGTAAAAACAAATGTGTTTTACAAAATTTTTCACTTCAGAACAAAAATTAAAAGGAAAATTATCCCTGTTAAAAAATCTTACAAAAAAGAACAAGGATGGGCTAAATTTTTGTGTGATCGGTAAATTATTTCTAATACAATATATTTTGATAAATTTTAATTTTTAACACGTATGCTAGTTCATTTAAGATTAGTGTAAAGCCAATTTTTCTTCTTTTTCTAAGGGAAAAACTATAGTAAAATGCTACAATTTTGGGAGGAATTTCAAACCAAAAAAAATGTGTTCTGAAAAAATATTAGGCTCTGATAATTTTTGGCTCCCTGTGTATTATTACTAATGATTTAATGATAAATTAAAAAGAAATATAATACTTTTTTTGTTGTTTTTTAACACACTGAAAAACCTCATTTTCCCATTTATTCTTCTGACTGTTGACATGATTTATTTATACTTGCTGCAATCAATCATTATGCTGGCTTGCATTTGATCTTAACTTGTTTGATAATTGTAGTTTTTGAATAATTTTAAAAAATATCTGAACGTGTAAATAATGTTGGTCTGTATTACTTTAAGAATTTTTCAAGATATAGCTGAAAAGAAATAAGGTATAAACTTTTAAAAATTACATATTACGTCTATATTAATTTTATGCAACACAGACTCATATGAGCAATTAAACTCAATATAAAAAAGATTTTTATGGGAAAATTTATTATTTTTTCGGTTATATTTAAACTAACAATATTTATGTAAACAATAGAAGCTTAAGTTGAAAGAATTTTCCTCTTAAAAAGACTTATAAGAAGACATATAAGACTTAAAAAGACTTTTAAGAAGAAAACACTTGGTTTAATCCACATTTTGAATCCGCCAACCCTGATTAAATCGTTTTTAATTTAGGCTGTTAGTTTTTAATTTCATATTTTAATACTGCTGGTCATGTAGCCGATGAGGAAGCTATTGGCCATGGTTTGAATCCCGCTCAGGGTCTGGATGTCTTTCTCTGTCCTTTGTTGTGTGAATGTGGCACACCTATGAGTTATCTTTGTCAGTATGTCGTGGTTAATGTTGCTTGTTTCTGTGACTTAAGTTCACAGATGCCTACCAGATAACATTAAATAAGCAGTTCATGCTCATTAGAGGCATCAGTACCAGTCATTAGAAGAAGGAAAAACTAATTTTATTATTTCTTATTAGGGCCTCTGTTTCCATGGTAAACTATTGCAAAATAGCATACATTCTATTGAAAAACATATATAAGGATTCTCATTTGTATTGCATTGCATTAGTTAGAATTGATGTAACATTATTTCTTATTAAGATTAAATAATAGTCTTCAAGAGGCATATAAGTTATGAAATGTTTAAACTAGGTATAATATCGCATGTAATTTTCTTTATTTTGCAGTTAGCGACAAAAAGAAGCGCTATTTTCAAGTCATTATTCCTTAAAGAAAATAAGTATTTTTACAAGCTTTCTAAATCAAGGAGATGAACAATTGCTGTTTTCAAAATTTAAAGTCTTATAAGTTTAATTTACTTTCTGGACTAAAAACAAGAGTCTGTTGTTAATTTAATGTCAAAATTTTTTGCTTTGTATGCATTTGTTTATTAATAAAGCTTCTTTCAATAAATTTTTATTTATTTTTAAGTTAATTAAGTTTTGATAAATTATTTGTAGCAGTAATTGTGCATAATTAGTTATATGTACTTAAAAAATTACGAGCATCAGACTTTAGAATCATGGCACGGATATTAGAGTGTTCGTCACCTAATATGGTGACTCAGGCTCAAATTCCAGTGGTGGCTGTTTGGTAAGAATTTTGCTCCTGGCTTGTACAGACTACAGTGCTGACATAAAATATTTTTAGTGATAGACTAATCCTAGGTTAGAAGACCTTTGCCATCAGACTAAACATGAGAAATTTTTGTGGATTTCCTCTCATGGTTTTAAATCCCCTTGCCAGAGTAACTGTGGGGGGGGGGGGTCGTGGAATTCCACTCCATGCATTGCAAATGCGAGTTAGTCCCATAAAAAATACTTCCACAAAGGCTAGTTTAGTCTCAATACTTGATCCAAGAGTTCCCCTTTTTTCAGGGTTGGGTTCAAAATTACAGGGCTACAAAGTTGAGCATTGATAGTTGTAAATTCAGAATTGGCTTGGCTTAGTTAGGTTTTATGTAATGAACAATATTTATTACCTTGCAATGATTAACATGTTTTTTGATAACCTAGGCTTAAATATGTCTTTAAAATTAAATTACACCAACATTCCATATGCTAATTACTATTAATAGCATATTAACTCCTATAAATATTTAAAAAACCTATTTAAGCTTTATTATAAATTGAAAAAAAAAATCTATTTATTATTGAAACTGATATGATGGCTTTATCAGTAAAAAAAACTTGTATCTTGTTGGAATATTACTTAATTTTAAACTTAATTGTATTATATAGGTACTTTTATACTCTTAAATTAACATTTATTTGAAACTGATGTTTATTGTTTTCATAGAACAATTCAAAACTATTTTCCTAACTTCGATGTGTAGTAACACATTAAAGAACTAAAATAACTAAGCCTTATATTAATAACTTAAATATGTATGTTTCAGTACTAAATAAAAGTTTTGGGACATATTTTTTTATGTTATTTGACTATTAAATACTGAAACTATTGTCCATTTCTTGTAAGGAATACTTCATCAGAGATATTTTTTTTTCCTTCTCAAAAGAAATATTCAATTAACAAAAGTTTATCTGTCTCATTTATTTAAGGTGTTATTACATTCCAAAGTGGCATAGATAATTTTACATCCCACTGTATTTTATTTCATCAATTATTCTATGTAAATGTCTGATAAGCACTTTTATAACATTTGATCTTTTTAATTTCAGGGTGGAAGTAGAATAAATACTCGTTGGAATAGCGACGAATTGCTACTAGCCGTTCAAGGTTTGGGATTTAATTCTTCTAAATAATTACTGTTTATTTTTACAATGGAGGATACACACTCATAATTAAATATTAATTATAGGAATAAGAAAGTATGGAAGAGATTTCAAAGCTGTTGCTGAAGTTGTTGGAAATAAGACAGAAGCGAACATTAAAACATTTTTTGTGAATTACCGTAGGCGATTTAATTTGGATGGTGTATTACAAGAATATGATGCTGAACATGGAACATCTGCTGAAGACTCAGAAGAAAAGGTATTTTACTCTTGTGACCATTCTATTTGATGCTCAGTATAACGAGTATAGCATATTCTGAGATGTCCGCAATTACGACCAATATCCGAGTCACCATCAAAAAGTTTATTAAAGATACAAAAATTGTATATCTATGATGAGTTAAAAGTTATTAACCTTTTCACTGTTACAATAACAATGTTTTTAGGGAAATACATTTTTCCGCTATTTAAGTGAGTAATATTATACGAAAAAGGTTTAAATGGAAGGCATTTTTAGTTATTTCAGATATAAGTGCTGAAAAACAAAAAATGAAAATTGTTTGTGCCTTATAATTTTAAACCCTTATTTTTATAAAGTAGTGTTAATTTAGCTGGTTGTAGCCTCAAAAGAAAGTACTTTAAACTTTTCCAATTTTTAAGACATTCAATTCAAACTTTTTCATTTGTTTCCAAATAAAATTCACTACAAAATTAGTTTTTTTAAAAAAATTTTTTTTCTGCGTAAGCGCAGTTTGAAGGAGCTGCTTTAAATACTCATGTCTTGTGTGGTTTTTAGCGTTTTTTAAAAAAATTTTAAATCTATTAATAATTTTTAATCTATTAAATTGCTCCAAAAATTTTGTTTAATTCCATTGAATATTTTTTAAAAGTTATAGCAAAGAAATGTAAGATAAAAAAATTAGTTTTTCATAAAAATGTCCATATCTCCATAAATATTTACGCTAGGTTTACAAAAAATTATGCAGTTATTAAAAGTAATATAATGATTGAAAATAACAAGTTACTAAAAATAACAGTAATCAATACAAGTTACGAGCCTTTTGTTTGGTTTTTTAGCATAGGGTGTTAAAAAAAACTTTTCTTTTGTCAGTCTCTCAAACCTCTGAAAGTCAGTCTCATCTTATTGCTAAGTATATAAAAAATCGCTTGAAATAATACCTCTATAATCTCTTTAAATATTTCTAGAGAAATTTAAAAAAGTGTCAAAAACTGACCATTATTGTAGGGTTAGTTAATTGTTTATTTTTTTAAAATTAGAATATTTAAAAATCTTAGCCTCTCTTAGTCACAAATTTGTAAGGTATTTTTCCTGTTACTCTTTTTCATTGAATATCCAGAGAATCTTGTTTTTTGCAGCAAAGCCACCAGCTAAAAGTTTAGAAAACAGTATATAGGGTTAATATAAATTATTATTAAATAAAATCAAAAATATTATAAGTGATATAAAAATTTTAATATATTATAATAATATATTATATTATATAATATATTATTTATTATATAATATATTATAACAATATATTTTAATAATATGTATATTATAATATTTGAATTTAAAGAAGGAAATATAGTTTAATGTAGTGTTAAAATTTCATTTAGATTGAGACTGAGAGTGTTACTTCTGTTGGCAACAATAGCCATCCAAACTCTCCTGGTTGTCCTCCACAAACAGCTCCTCCTCTTCTACATCCACCACAGAGTCCTTCTAGTACTTCAAATAATTCTGCTCAACAGAGGTCTTGTCCCCCTTCACTTCAACAGGCAAATTCTACGAGGTATTGAAGGAATTCTCTTGAAAAGAAACTTAAGGTTTCAATACTTTTATTTAAGTATTTTTTTATACTTTTAGGGGAAAAGTAAATGGAAATAATCTTTCCAGCTTAGATATACTGAAGTTGATAAGTTCTTTTGATCTCTTAGTTTATATTATTTATCTTTCAAGTCCCATAGGATGCACAAATTCATACCTGCCCATTCTCCTGTTTTTTAACAAAGACTCCTGTATATGACTATCTCCTGTTAACCTGTATATTCTCAAATTTCTCCGTATTTGTTGAATTTTGCCGATTAAATATCTGCTAATGGCAAAATACTTCTCTAATTCCTCAACAAATGGTGCTATTGGCAGTAGTGCACTGTGTGGAGTGTTTATAGTTTAAGTAATTATAAATAATGGTTTAAAAAAATCTAACTAAACTAAGATTTATATACACATTTTTTACTTCGCTAAGTGCTTAAATTGTTTCCAATTTTGAATTTATTTATTATTTTTTATTGACTTACATGATTATGCATTATGTATCAAAACTTTGCTCGTAGCCTAAGAAATACTGGTACTAAAATCTCCGTTATTTTATTTCTCCGATGTTAGCAGGTATGCATATTTTTGCAGAATTACAGCCAGAAAAAGAAATTTGATTTATCTCGGGCTGTAAAAAAGTTGCTGTTAATTAAAATTGTTTCATTTATTACTGCAATAATAACAATTAATTATTGCTACGATAAGAATAATTAATTAGTTATAACATGTTTCTATTTTTTCTCTATTGCAAAATTATTTTATTTTTTTACTACATAAATTACATACATGTATCTAAATAATGTTGGATTAATATTTTTTTAAAGGAAGGTTTCTTTAATTCTTGATATTTCGAATCTGCATTTTTTAATTTATTTTCTTCGAGTTTATGAAAAAATTGCAGCATTTTCTTTTGCAAATTCTGTAGTTTCTAAATTGTCTCTGGTTAAAATGTGGAAGGCCACTCGTGAGAGTCTTCAAAATCCACAATTAAGTCCCTAGAACATAGCAATTCAATTTTAACTTAAATGTGATATTTAGAGTTGAGATTCTTCAAGGACTTATCTCAGATTAATTTGAAGACAAGAACTGAAACTTTAAAAATACTCTCTAATATGTTAAAGAATTTTTAGATCAAATCTGATTATCCCTTTGATGTTAATTTGACGTGTGACTAATGCTGCATATAATATGTGTAAAGCAATCTATGAATAAGCCACTTATCCGAATGTGATATATATCAAATATATCAAGCTGTTATGAATTGATTCAAAATAGGTGCCTCCCTTAAATTCTTTTAGATAACATCACAAAACATATAAACATCTACCGTAATTTGCAAAATTATTTCCATAAGATGCAATTTACATACTATCAATAAAGATATTGTGGTTTTTTCTTAAAACATTCTTTTGAACAATTTGATAATTTGGCTTATTATTATATTATTGGCCCATAAAGTCATTCAGTATTTTGTTGCTAATTAGTATATTTACCTTTTAAAAAAACTGGAAAATATTTTTAAGTGTAGTTGTATACTGTTTAAAACATGACTAATATACAGGGTGTTTATAAAATACCGGACCCATTTTGATGTTTAATAACTCATAAAATAATAAAGATAGATTAAAATTAATAACATAAATGGTTAGATAGATTAAAAAAGTTTCATGACCCTTGTCAATGAACTTCCACGTGTGCCCCCTTCGTCGCACGGAGAATATCAAGTGGATAGTCAATTTCACGCCAGGTAGCGGCAAGCATGTCGGCATCCACAGAGGCTATTGCGGTTGTAATTCTGGCTTTTAAGTCATCAATGTTCGGCATGATCCTCTTGTAAACATTGTCATTTATAAATCCCCAAAGAAAAAAGTCCAGCGGCGTTATATCAGGTGATCTGTGTGGCCAAGGAATTGGACCTCCTCGCCCAATCCATCTTCCTGGAAAATGGTCATTCAAAGAACTATGAAGAGAAAGAACCATCTTGTTGCAAAAAGACATATGACTGAAGATCTTCTAGTTGAGGAAATACGAAGTTTTCCAACGTGTCTAAGTATACGACTGATGAGACCGTCTTTTCTGTAAAAAAGAAAGACCCAATGACTCGGTCGTGCATTAGTCCACACCACACATTAACCTTTGGGAAATACCTTTGTGTCTCACGGTATTCATGGGGGTTTTCAGATTGCAGATTTCAATATGCGCACATTATGGCGATTAACAATGCCAGAAATATAAAAGGATGCTTCGGCGGAGAACATTATGCGCTTCAGAAAATACTACCGATACCTGGCGTGAAATTGACTATCGACTTGATATTCTCCGTGTGACGAAGGGGGCACACTTGGAAGTTTATTGACAAGGGTCATGAAACGTTTTGAGTCTATCTAACCATTTATGTTATTAATATTAATCTATCTTTATTATTTTATGAGTTATTAAACATCAAAATGGGTCCAGGACTTTATAAACACCCTGTATATATAAAATAAAAAATATTATACAGAAACTGTTGTATGCAGAACTATTTTACAACAACAGAACTTTGAATTATTTTAGTTTTTCTTGCATTTCAAAGTTGTAAAATATTTTTTGTTAATTATACTTATAGTATCTTTTAAAATTTTTTTAAAAATACTTATTTACATAGAAATTGGAAAATATGATGAAGTGTTATGGAATTAATTTGTTTCAGAAATAACACCGGCCGTACACTATTACAACAACCACCTCCATTAATATGCCCATCCAACACATATGTTAATGGCACAACAAAAACTACTTTGTCTGGACATGAAAACATGTAATTTTCTGAACTTGTTGGATTAGTTAACACATCTTGATAGTTGTGGATATTATTTTGTTAACATTATGCGAATCACTGTGGATGAACTGCCAGATAAAGGTGTACTACTATGAAAAAGAAAAATCACAAACTTGCTCATTAATAACTTTATTGAAATCTGAACTGTAACAGTTTAAAAAAGTATAAATATCTCATTCATTAAAAAGTCTTTGAAACCTGTAGAAAAATAAGATTAACGGGATGAGATCCTCAAACCTTTGATTATTTATAAATATATATTATTTTTGTTGTATATTTATATTGTATATAAAATATTTTTCATCATTTTGTATCCAATTCTTCATATTATAGTTCCTTCAAAATATAATACTGCTTAGTGATAGTTTTTTTGTAATTACTGATAAATGAAATATCAGTGAAAAAAAAATCTTTTCACTGAATATTATATACATATTACCTAGTTATAATATAAAAATTCATTTGCTCTCTGTAGCCTATTATATGTGAAATTTCAAAATTAAATCAATAAAGTTGAAATATTTCATATTACATCATAAACATTTTTTTATATGAGTTATCAAAATTGAAAAAATTTATTAATGAAGTTATATAATTAATAAAACACTTTTTTTAGTTTTTTGTTGTACATCTTGTGACCATTTTAATAAATTTTTCTTTTAAATCTTATGCAAATGTTATGTTGATAATGCTTAAATTTTATTGACGGATTAAAGATTTTAGAAATATAAGTTTTCTCAAATATTTACTTAAAAAAAGTTATTAAAAAAACCATTATTAATTTCAACTGTATATGATTGTATTTATGGTTTTATAACTATACACTCTAAAATATAATAATGAGACTTTAATTAGAAAAGAAAAGTCTCATTATTTCTTCACTAAATACACTATTCACAAACAAATGAATGAATGTTTTGAAACAATTATAAATAATGTTGAAGATGAATAAGAATTAGTCATTTAGGCTGTTAGTCTAACTGTGGAAGTTTCTATGAAAGTCAAATTCCATTCAACTTTTCATAGATATAAACAGTATTTTTAAGGGTATTTATTTCTTTTTCATTGCAAAAAGACTTCTTCGTTTTTGTTCATCTTTCCTTTCTTCCCTGCGCAAGGGTAAGGTTTGAGAATAGCCTGGGCCTCCAGGAATACCTTCTGAAGATATTTGTTGGAGTTGAGAAATCCATTTAATCATCTCTTCCTGTTAGAAAAAAAAAAAATTAGTTCTGGAAGTTCTGGCTGATTTAAAAAAAAAAAAAGATGAGTTCTAAATACAAATTTAAATTAAAAATGCTAATTTTTGAATTTTATGTAACAAACTATTGCTGTAAAACAGTTTGTAACCTAAAAATTATTCTAACATGTCTTATTTTATTAAAAAATGTGAAATTTATGTCAGGAGTTATAATTTTTAGAATCCTGTTTAAAAAATGACGTAAATAAGTATAACATCAGGATCACTAATTAATATGCAACTGAAAAAAACAAAACAACTTATTTGATGAAGTTTAGAGGTCTATCTAATGACCCCCTTTCATTAGAAAAAAAAAATTAGTTATGGAAGTTAGGGCTGATTAAAAAAAGATTTTTCTTTTGTTTTTTAAAAAGGTGAGTTCTAAATACAAATTTCAATTAAAAATGCTAATTTTTGAATTTTATGTAACAAACTATTGCTGTAAAACAGTTTGTAACCTAAAATTATTCTAATATGTCTTATTTTATTGAAAAAATGTGACATTTCTGTCAGGAATTATAATTTTTAGAATCCTGTTTAAAAAATGACGTAAATAAGTATAACATTAGGATCACTAATTAATATGCAACTGAAAAAAAAAACTTATTTGATGAAGTTTAGAGGTCTATCTAATGATCCCCTTTCAATTCTCCATTTCCTGTGGCAATAAAACAGGTTTTGATGTTTGCAGTCAAATCTTCCATATTAGTAATTTGTCAGATTTGGATATTTTTTTCTCACTTAATATTTTGAAATTTCTACTTTTTTCACAACGATTCTATAAATTTGCATTAATGATAGACTAAGGAACACCCTTACAACTTTTAGTAAAACCTTTGAATTTATATTTATTTGCTTAAATTATTATATGTATTCTGTAAACTTGCAAAACAATTTCGTAGTTTTTGACAATTAGTTTGCAAAATTGTTATGTCTACTTTGCATTTCTTGATGATAGTATTAAAATTTTAATATTTAAATATATACATACATACTAGTTGTCTGCAATCTAGTTGCAGGTAATTTTGAAATAAAATTTTGTAATCGATCTTCAAGTTGTTAGCAATTCTGGACAAGGGTTAAAATTATGTTCGAAGATTGAGTGTCAAGTTGTTTCTTTAAAAAATTTCAAATTCTATTTTGTTAAAAAATTTTTGTGGTGTACAGTGCATGAAAAAAAAATCTTTCTGAGTACCTTTTGATCTAATGATCGAGTTTTCACATATTGGGACTCAATCTGAAAGGTTTGAGGGAGCAATCTCGAATAAGCTCATTAGTTAGAGCAGTCGATATTTTATGTTATGAAATGAGGCATCAAAACTTATTTTATTTTAATAAACATACCTTTTTCTTAAAAAACGATTCAGATTCTTGACCTCCAAAATATCAAAAGTTTGCACCTTAATTTTACTCTGCGTATTTTGCCATATCTCAAGAACTTTGCAAGCAAATTAAAAAAGATTTTAACGAAATAGGTCCAATAGTTCCTGTGAAATCAAATTTTTTCATTTTCCATATAAAATTATATACTTTAAAATGATAAAAATTTGTATACCTTACAATTCAAAATTTTTCGACTTAATAAATATTGTAAGGAAATTATTTAAATGAAATTTATATAAAATTTGTATGAATCCTTAGATAAACTAAGTTTATAACTGTGTTAAAAATTTTCAATTTGCTGAAAAAATTCTCAAGGTATGACGAAAAACGCAAAAAGTCAAATTAACATTTATGGGATCAAACTTTAGACTACCCTCCTGATCAAACTATTGTGACCATATTTTCTAGATTGTTGCTAAACCTCATCATAATCTGTTGCAGAAAAAGTATGTTTATTCAGAGAAAGAATTTTTTTTGTGTTTTTGTAACTTAAAATATCATCCACATTACCTAATTAGTCTATTTGCGACCACCCCCATGAACCATTCAGTCCTAATACATGAAAATCTGATCATTAGATAGAAAGTTTTTCAAGTTTTTTTTTTTTTTTGCACTACTGTACATTAAATGTTATTAAGAAATTTAATGGTGAATGCTGCTGATTAAACTACCATGTTTTGTTTATAGCAAAAGTTTCTAAACTGTGACTTTAAATTTTTTTTTATTGTATTCGTTTACATTTAAAAACAAAACAAAGTTCTACACTTAAAATTTTGTTTGATTTGCTTTTTTATACATATTACATATCTGGCAACTTTAACAGGTTTTCTGCAAAATTTTAAGTGATATTAACCTAATTAATTTATGAAAGCAAAATTACTAAATTATAAAAGCAAATTAATTCATAAAAGCATATTTATATCTATAAATATAAAATAAATGATTTATTTATAAAAGCAAATTTTATGCTTTTATAAATATAATTTAAGATGATTTTCACCTCTATATATAAATTAATTAGACATATATATGAATGTATGATAATCATATGAAATCTTAAAGCTCTGGCAAAAAAAAAAATTATTCTCATTTTGACTTGGGAAATTCATCTTTAGAAAGATTAAAATTTAACAAGTATGACATGACGTTTTTTTTTTTAACAAAAAATTTCAAGTTATTTTTTTGCTCTTGATGTATAATATGAATGAAAACTATATAAATGAAAACTATATAAATGATTGAAAATGAACAAAATACAGTGAAACTTCCAGGAAAGACCACCTCTTTTTAACGACCTCCTCTATTTGGGGAGGCATGGAATTTTTTCTTTCCATTAACTTTGTGTTGAAGAAAACTTCTCCTAAGCTCCGATAATCCTTCCCACCATATGCGGAAAAAGTTAATTTGGGAAATACAAAAAAATATTAAAAAACAGATAAGTAGATTACAATGTTTATTTAGATGTTTACTATGTTCAATGTGTGTTAGATATGTTTACTCTTATATAGGGAGCTCTTTTTGATGATCTGTGAAAGAGATATACAACTTCATGTAGCAATCAGAGTGCACTAAACACAATGCTACCAATGATTTATTTTTAGAGTTGAAAATTAAATTAGAAAAAAAAAAAGAATTATTTTAGAAAAAAACTAAGCATCTCAAACAAACTTTAAAGTAAACTAATTTTTATGATATAAAATTAAATGCAAACTTAAACGTAATTGTTTATTTCTTTAAAATATTTCTGTCTTTCATATAATTGGTAAATTTGTTTTTATACACAATTATATCAGTAGGGATAAATTTTATTGACGTTGAATTTTATTCATCGATCCAGTTTTCATGACTCCACATTTCAGCATTAAGAAAATGACACTGACTAAAATCAAAATCACTTGGAAAAAAATATACACTTTCATTTTGAAGTTAATGGAAGCAACTCCAAAAAATGACCAACCCCAATAAACAACCATTTTACTGCGATACAGAGAGTGGTCACTCCCGAGAGGTTTTACTGTATGGGCTTTTGTAATGTTAGACTACAATAGAAATTTATGAAAATATTTTTTTACCAATTCATCATGATTCTTATTTGTTTGTATTTAATTATTTTTCATGATTCTTTTTCTTGAATTTTGTATGTGTAACTCTAGGGCAGGGTTTATTTATTTATTTTTGCTCATGTTTTGGTGTTTCAGGACTTAAGTACTTATTAATCACTTACGCTATATTAGTATTTCAGTCTAGAGTTAGGAAGTAGTTGATAGTACAAAGTAGCACACAAATTTTGAAAGAAAAAAAAGACTATTTTTTTTTTATTGACTCTTTCCACAGATGGAAAATGTGATAATTTATAGCTTCCATTGTTATATAGTGTGTTTAGAGGCAGTTCTAAACTTTTTGTTTACCTTTTTCTCCCTGGCAAGCTGCCAGCATTAAAAAAATTATGACTTTTGAAACTATGTTTTTTTTTTTTTTTTAATTCATTTTGTTTCCTTATATTTCTTGTTAGATTGCCAACTAAAAATTAAAAGTAAGAATTGTGGTTAAATGGCACGCTTTCTTCTCAGTTTATGTATATCCAATCAAGTTAGAAGGAATAAAAATTTCACTTAGAAAATCTTGAATTTAGTTATATTTTTATGAGTAAAATAATTTGACTCGATAGTTTGTAAATGTGTATTTGGAATTTTAAAATTCTGATGAAAACATGAGTAAAAATATTTGGATGACTTGAAATTTTCATTATTATATTATTATTATGATTGTTTATTTATTTATATTAGCTTAGAATTGATTTTGTAAAGAATGCTGTTTATTTGTTTTTGTCTATTAAAGTATATCTAAAATTAAAAAAAAAATTTTTTTTTTTGTTTGAAAAAATAAATTTTTTTTTCACGGAATGTGTTGAGTGTATTATTTAAAAATGCAATTTTTACCTCATCCTTTGCCTGGAAAAGATCTTCACCTCCTCCCATCAACCTAAAATAATACAAGATTATACTAGTTTCCTTCCACTAATAAATTCCACAAAAATTATAATTAATTCAAACTCAGTGATTAAGGCACTGAATTGTCATTATGAAGAACTGGAGTTCAATCCCCAGTGGCAGCTTAAAGCCCACCCAGTTCCAGAGAAATAGGTACCAGTTAGTCTGTTAAGTAAAGACAGTGGGTATGCAATGCTCACCACATTGTTGCTCACGAAATTTCAAAGCCTTAACCTTTATGGCTCCCCTGACCCACAATGGGCTGTTTCAGGAGTGCCCTACTTTATTATAATTAATTCAATGATGCTGTTCTTAATTATCTAAATAATCTTTATTGCATACAAAACATAGGGAATTTCACAAAATTGTTAAAATTCTTTCTTAATTTAATGCACTCATTCATTTGAATAGAACATGAATGACTAAGTTTAGATCACTATTTACAGTTATGTACGTATAATTAATTAAAAATTTGTTTGGCATGTAACTTCCAGCTATTAAAAATCCTAACTACCTATCTTTTAGTTTTAATATAAACCTAAAATCTAAACCGCTAAAAATTTTTTTGAATTAACTTAAGGCCATGATAAGTATACTTACCACTATTTTTAATAATTTTTAAATGTCGATTGGAAGCTATTTTTCATTTGTTCATCAATCTGCTGACAACTTCACTAAATACTTAAAAATAAAAAAATGTGTGTAACAGTAAAGGTCAGCATAAGGTCACTGACGAGCTATTTTCTCTTATGCGTTCGTTCACATGCCAATTTCAATTTCTAATCTAGTTTATTGGAGGTATAAACAGAGAATTTCTAAATTCGGTTATTTCATCATCAGCATTGGCACGACAGCACTTCGTGAGCCTGGGCCTTCCTCAGAAGCGTTTCTCATTCTGCCCTTCTCCCAGCACTCCCTCATTCTGTCCTTCTTCCAGTTCTTTACTTTTAGGATGGCAAAATCCTCATCCACACAGTCTTTCCATCTCTTTTTGAGCCTTCCTCTTGGCCTTTTATTGGAGGAGGTTGCATTACAGACTCTTAATGCTGTTCGTTCTCGGCTCATTCTCACCACATGCCCGGCCCATCTCATTCTACTTAGTTTAATAGATTTAATGATATCACTATTAAAGAGCTTATATATTTCAAAATTATATCTTTTTCTCCAGTTGTTGTTATCGAGGATAGCACCACAGATAGTTCTAAGACCTTCCTAATTCGGTTATTTCTAAGCATAAAAGTTCGAGTTTGAGGTCAATTCTTTACAGTGTGTAAGATTTTGAAAAATCTCACCCACCTTTCCTACTAAAAATAAAAGAATCAAGTTCATTTTAGGTAATGAATTAAAAGATTTTATTTTTTATAAATCAATCTCAATCCGAAAAATATTTTAACATAGTATTAAAAAATTTCCCTATAAAGACGAAAAAAAAAAAACTTAAATTATTAATTTTGAGTTCCATTTAGCGAACTGGTTTTAATCTTCACAAAAGCTTCTACTTTCATAAAGCATAGACTGGTAAATATTTTGTAATTTAGTTAACGGAAGTGTAAACAAATCTGTCACAAATATTGTTAACTTACCTTAGCCGGAACACGTGTCTTCGTTTTGTGTAATCAGTTGCAACCTCAGTTGTACTTCCTCTTAAATCTACAGGGGATTCTCCATGATGATAATTTTCAGGTTCCTTAAAAAAAATTAAAAATATTTTTGTGATGTAGTTCATTTACGTCGCACTAGAGCTGCACAATGGGCTATTTGCGACGGTCTGGGAAACATCCCTGAGGATGATCCGAAGACATGCCATCACAATTTTGATCCTCTGCAGAGGGGGTGCCCCCCCCCGCTTTGGCAGCCCAACGACCTGCACGCGAAGTCGAGCACTTTACGGTAGAACAGTTTAACGAGGACCCATACCTCACACCCTCGGTCCCTACGCAGACTGATCCAAGTGGTCACCCACCCGCACACTGACCGCAGCCAGTGATGCTTGACTTCGGTGATCTGCTGGGAGCCGTGTCTTAACGATCAGTCCACTGCGGGACTAAAAATATTTTTATAATTTGCGAAATTAAGGTAGTAGTAATACTTTATGTACATCGCTCTAAAGCTGCATAATGGGCTTTTGGCGACGAGTGGGAAACATCCTTGAAGGTGATCCGAAGACTACCATCACAATTTCAATCCATTGCAGAGGTGATTTGCGATATAAGTTTAATGATATGAAAAGTTTTAAGTTACACACGAGGCAGTTAAATTTGTCTAATATTCAAAGTCTTCCTGGTTTTACTAATGACTTCCTGGTTTACTGAGTTTTCTTCAAAAGTAAAGTTTGGAAGCATTTGTAGAAATCGTAAATAACAAATATTTTTTTTTTTAACAGCCGGCACTGGACTTGTCGTTTTTCGCTATGGAAGGTGCCGGAAGTGTTGCTCATTTTGTGTTGTCCGGTGAGCACCTTGTGACGAAAGTCACACTGCCACGGATACCCGTTCATAGGATGGGCTCATTCACAATCGCACACAACAAAGGACAACCAACACCTCCTAGAAGAAGGAAGGCCTCAGCACGGATCAATTTAGTAGTCCGATGTGACGAAGTTAACTGCGCAGTTGATGAAAAATAAGAAAGATGTCATTACGTTCGGGGTACTAAGCTGCGCAGTGGTTGAAAATACGAAATATGTCATTACGTTTGGACTACTAAAGGATATTTATGGTAACCCGTGATGAGGCCTACTCTTTTATAGGAGGTGTTGGGCATGCTAACCGCTCGGCCATCTAGCCAGCATAACAAAGGATGTGAAACTATCTCCATTCAAAGTTGTTGCTGTTGTTGTTAATTTACGTCGCACTACAGCTGCACAATGGGCTATTGGTGACGGTCTGGGAAACATCCCGGTGGATGATCCGAAGACATGCCATCACAATTTTGATCCTCTGCGGAGGGGACGGCACCCCCGCTTCGGTAGCCCGACGACCTGCGCGCGAAGTCGAGCACTTTACGGTAGCACAGCTTAACGAAGACCAATACCGCACACCCTCGGTCCCTACGCACACTGATCCAAGTGGTCACCCACCCGCACACAGACCGTAGCCAGTGATGCTTTACTTCGGCCATTCAAAGTGATAATAACGCCTCAACAATTAAGAATGTAGGCGAAGGGGATAAAATTATTAAGTAAGCTTATAATGAATTTAATTTTCATCAATAAAAGCTGTTGAATATTTGCTCTACTTAAGACTGTATTGATAATTGTACGAGGTCTCCACTCAATCAACATGGGGGATACGGATTTTTCGTGCCAAAATTACGCCTATACACTTTTGTAATCATTATTTTCAAAATATAATTTAATATTCTGGGAACTATCTTTATCAGTCTGTTTTTAAATATTTTAGAAAATATCAATTTTTGTATAATTTATGTTAAAAGAATTTTTTTGATATCATTCAAATCTATTCTCGTCGGAGGGAGAGAGAACAACGCAAAAGAAATCACACGAATATTCAATAACTAAAATATAGGAGTTATAGTATTCAATGAACCAGTTACCGGTGATGTTTCTATAAGATGTTCACAAATTAATTAATCGGATACTAATTAACCAAATATTTATTAAACAGATACTTTTAGTATATATATATTTATTTCTGTTCTTCAATGTGCTTCTTGCAAGCCACAACCTTTCATAGGATAGTTCAGTATCGAAAATAAAAAAATTCTAAAATAATTGTTCTTTTTTTTTAAATGAAAAAAATTATAAGAGCATTTTGTTATCTCGTTTCCGAAGATAAAGTCGAAAAATTGTTATCAATGTAATAAAATGCTACCATTTGAGTTTTCCTTAAATTGTAAAACTTCACCGCATAATGAAATATCCTGATGGTCCAATATGCTACTATCTGAGTCCACGATTTCAAAAAGTGCAATTCGTTGGAAATAAATCCAGTTCACCTGCATAACTTTTGATTTTATGATTGAACTAGTTAGGTAACGTGATGCAGTCTTACAGGTTCGAGGACATACCTTCTATTCAAAATGGCCACAATATTAACAATCCACAAATGGCCTACAATCCCTTTATTAGTTATTGTATATTTTGCTATATCTCTGGATTTGCTCAAGCAAATTAAAAAATTTCATTTACAACAATAAAACTTGTTAAACCAAATATAATTCTGAAATTTTCACGATTATTTATTTTCTAATTTAATATGATCAAATATTTTTTTAATTGTATAATAGATGCATTTATTATAATATTTTCATATTTTGAAGCTTATTTTGAATTACTAATAATTCCAAAATTATTTGCAAGAAATGAAAATTTATAATACAATCTTTTTAAAATTTTATAACTACTCATAAACTATTTGACTGATTTCGAGCACTTACTTTAATGCATTTAATTACATTTAATGCATAAAATTGTTTAACACTGTCTCTCGAAGCTCTATCGGCAACGAAAATAAAATAGCCATAGTTTAAGTGCCTTACATTCGAAGCAATGTGATATTGCTAAACTATACATATTTATATAATCTGGCCATGAAGAATTATCAGGGCTTTAGAACAGACAAATAATTTAAACATTTTAAAAGTTATAAAACTTATTTAAAAATCACCAATTTGGTGACATTTTTCAACCTAGATGAAAACTATCAAAATCACTACCGTATTCTCAGTTTTTGCAAATTTTTATAAGCCCAGGTAATGCAGCATTGTAGTAAGTTTTTAAATATTAAAAAATTAGACCACAAATGCTTATCATTTTTATAAAGTGGCTCTTCTCCATATTGACGTTTTGCGCCATTTTCAAAATAAGCGTAGACAACTTTGACTTTTGATAAACTAAACTTGACCTAACAGTCATATGTAACAGTTGCAAACTCACAGCAGTTATAAAAATGGCATATTATTCGCAAAAAAGCATCATTTCATTTTACGACATAGCCTTCGAAAAACAGCCTTAAAACTGAAACTGAACAGACTTAAAGCTGACTTATGATTCGAACCATAAAGAAACAGAGAGCTCCTTCCCCAATTAAAGACATTATCCTGAATAACTTTTGTTTTATTGATTGGATTTTCAGGAACTAAGAACCATTTTCAATGGTTCAAAGAATTGATCTCAAATACTATAATTTGCTTTAACTATTAAGGAATTGAACAAAAATTTAATTTTTCTGCATAAATATAATTTTTTCCACAGATTTGGAATCTTGTCTACCAAAACATCTTTCCTGTAGCTTAGTCAGGATAATGCTCAAAAGTTTGAACCCATTAATGTTAATTTCACTTTTTGTATTTTTCGAAATTTTTAAGCAAATCGAAATATTTTAGCAAATTATTATAAAATTCGTTTATACTAAGATAATTTAGAGAAAGTACATTTTTATGACTAATTTCGTAACTTAATCTATCGTTTGAATGTATCAATTTACATATTTTTAGTTGACCCTTTGGACTATTAAAATTGGTTTTTAGAACGTAAAAATTCGATCATTAGAACAAAAGTTATTTAGGGTGATATCTTCTGTTTTTTGCTTGCTGCCAAGAAAAATTGTCGTGTAAAATAATAATTAAACGTATAGATTTTATTACTCTTGCAACAACAGCACAAAAAGGTTATTGTACCAGTATATTCTACATAAAATGGTTTACCTTATTATATTCAATAATTTATTTATATAAATATTCAGCAAAGAAGAATGGATACTTACTTGTTTGCAATGTTTTTGATCTTTGTAGGTATATAACTTGTTATCTTTGACCAAAATGTATACTTTCTCCCATGATCTGCAAAAAAAAAAAAAATAAATCTATATATATGTGAACGGCAAAGTATGAAATGCCGGCATTATATAGAATGCCTAGGCATTCTATATAATGCCGGACGTTTTTAGGGTAAGTATGAAGCGTGAGAAGTATTACATACTTTCCCTAGACATTGTATATAATGCCTAGACATTCTATAGAATGACAAATGCTATTTAGGCAAAGTATGAAATAAACGTCCTGATGGGGTTATTATGTAAATGATGTGCATGTTACTGTGAATGACAGTAATCGGTGGTTGTTGACTTTCACCGGTGAATGTTGACAATCACATAGTCGCTTTGGTGAATGTCCGAAATATTTATTACATCTGATTTGATATTAATTTATTCGTGGATATAATTATATTTATTCGATATTTTAATACTTACTGACGATAGATTAGAAGAAACATCAGTGTTTGGAGTATCGGGCAAATATATACCGGGCAATGGCACTTGACCTTAAAAAAATATCAGTGTCGGATATACCGGGCAAATGTATATCGGGCAGTGGCACTGAGCCTTAAAAAAACTTCAGTGTAGGATATACCGGGCAAATATATACCGGGCAATGGCACTTAACTAGACCTAGTATGACTAGACCTTTGGTAAATGTCCGAAATATATACTAGGTCTAGTATATATACAATGTGTGAAATATAAACCATTTTATACTTTGCCGGCTAGTTTTAGGCATTATATAGAATGCCTAGGCATTCTATGTCCCTATGTTTCATACTTCTACGTTTCAAACTTTGCCGGTAACATACATAATAAGATTTCTCGAATAACGCGTATTCATTCAATCTTTAGCTATAATGCGGAAAAGTTTTGCAAGGGAAAATGGAATTGAATTTTTAAAATCAAGTTTCAAAATGCGATTTTTTTGTGTGGATTTTGCCAAAGAAAAGTAGAGGTTAATATTGCCATCCGTGAAAGAAAGATTTTGTGAACCATTTTGGACGATTAAATTTTTATAGAAGAATTAACCAAATATAGACAAAATTTATAACGATATTGATATAATACAATTAAGATAAACAGAATGAGGTGTGCACGGCATATTTGCCGGTTAGATACTAGACCAACACATAAGTTTTTCAGATATAAAGCAATTGATACTAGAGATAAATGACGTCCAGAACTTCGATGGCTGAACTTCATTAACGTGGATTCCAAAGCCATAAAGCTGGCGAGATCTGGGAACAAAGAAAGTTAAGAGCCACCCCGGCTTTTCTGCCATTGATAAAGACAAGGCTTTTGTTAAAAAATGTGGTGATTTTTTGTCCACAATTTCGTTGTTTTACTATAGAAATGCTTTTTTTAAAAAATGTGGTGACTTTTTGTCCACAATTTCGTTGTTTTACTATCAAAATGCTTTTGTTAAAAAATGTGGTGATTTTTTGTACACAATTTCGCTGTTTTACTATCGAAACGCTTTTGTTAAAAAATGTGGCGATTTTTTGTCCACAATTTCGTTGTTTTACTATCGAAATGCTTTTGTAGTCGAAGTGTATTGTACAGTTGGAAGTGTGGGCTTAGTAGATTGTAGTTGTATTTTTGTAGTGGTAGATACGCTACAGAAGAAAACGGTTGAAAAAGATTATATCAACAACTTTTAATGTTCAGGGTCTGCGCATTGAGTTAATAAATTGTTTTTTTTTCATTTTACTTTCTATATAAATTCTAAATACATAAGACTGCAATGCACGAAAAAAATTTTTACCTTTCGATTTAAATACACTACAAGTGATATTGGATGGCACGTTTTTTCAAGAGCAGGTATAAAAATCAGTCGGAAATAGTAACCAGGAAATCTTACGTCGAACTTTGACCCCCTAGCGCCATAGGGGGTCAAGCACAATCCATGAACTGAAAATCAAAATGGAGGAAGAAATAGTACTAAATTACGGGCCCACAACCTGTGGCCTACTTGCAGCCCGGTCGACTGTTGATGTGCAATTTTTTTTTTTTTTTTTTTTGAAAAATAAGAAAATGTAGAAAATTTCGAATCACACATTTGAGTCATCACTTTTTGATGCGCTTAATTTGAGCTGATTCTATTCCAAATCTATATTGTTTCTTGATCCTTTATCCAACGTTATTACTGCGAAATTCAGCATGATTTCAAAAAATCCAATGTTTTTAATACGATATTACGATGCAAGATTTTATGAATTTTGAGTAATTACTTATCGATTCGCATTATTTTTGCAGACTTCACAGTAAATACAGAGGACCGGTGGCTGAGTTGTAGCGATTAGCGCTCCCGTACCACAGGTCCTGGGTTTGATCCTCGGGCCGGGCAAGGTTGACTCAGTCTTTCATCCCTTCAGTGGGTCGGTAAATGAGTACCAAGCATGCTTGGGAACTAAACACTGGGGGTTTCGCTTTCGGCTGACCACCTAACCGGAACATCTGCTCCTGCACCCCAGAGTCCAAGGTCAAGAAAATTGAGATGGGTACAGTAGGCCTTGGCCCTCTATGGGCTGTCGCACCACTGAGAATAAATAGAATAACCTAGTAAATACAAATGACGTTTCAATTTTTTGTTGTTGGGGGGGGCATTAATAACTACCAATTTTCATTAGGTTTTTAAAAACTTGATACATTTATACCTGATACGTGAGTTAGAAATCGCTCATTTAATTTATCACATTTTGATGTGCTTTATTTGGTCCGATTTTATCGTGAATCTGAATGATCTTTTTCTTCTTTTTTTAAAGGCAGTTATTGCAACGCTTTTCCACGTGTTTTTTCCTGTATTTTTATTACGATATCATTACGACGCGTGAGTTGTGATATTAATCGCCCATTTAATAATCACTTTTTGACGTGCTTTGTTCATTATGCCAAATGATACTGAATATAGTAAATTTTCATATCAATCGGATGAACTACTAAATTCATCCCATCAAATAATCATTATCATTCGATCTTAATTTAATAACGTAAAGTTACTGGGAAAAATAACAAATAATAAAACATTTGAAGAAAAATAGGAGTTATTTTACTTTTATTAACTATGTCGGTATTTGTTTTTAACTTTTTAGTATGATTTCAAAGAGCAAATAAATAATGATTAATTGATTATTTACTTTTTTTCACCTTCATTACGATAAACGGATATACAGCTAGCATTCCATAATATACAGTTTGTTAAAATGTGGTTTTTATTTGGAAAGTAATGTATACCGAATATGCATTTGTGTCAGTACAAATACTGTAATGAGATCATCATTATTAAATTTGTCATGTCAGTCTAGGGTGGGCCAAAGCCTTTTGATAAAGGTTTCGGCAGGACTACCTATTCTTTGACATGAACAGTCAGTCTTTTACCCCAATCATTCTAAAATCAAGATACCACAGATTGAGCCATTGTTGTTTTAACTTTCTACTTTTTCAACTAGTGACAGGCTTTTGCACAAAAATCAGTTGTTAAAAATAACAAAAACTTCAAACCTTACCTGTTGTTAGCTCTTTTGTTCGTTGATTCTAAATTGTGCTTTCTAATTAAAACTCCTTCAAAATCTTTATGTGGTTTAGTGGGCCTCATCAAAACTAAAAATAAACATAAACCAAAGATGAAAATCTCATTAGTTTGAGCAGCAGGGATAATTTATAACTGCGATTGTGTATTGATTCAAAAGACTTAAATATTTGAAGCAATACAAAAACATAAAGATTGTAACCTAAATAAATTGATTATTAGCTTTAATTTCCGACAAGCAAGACATCACATCCACAAGCATATCTTAATAATAAAAATTCATATTCGATTTTGAAATCATATATATTCCAATGTTTGAGGTGTATGCGAAAAATATTTTGCAGAGGTAGTGAACTAACGCAAAAAGTATTAACATAAGTAGAATAGAATTATATATATATTTTTTTAATCAGAAATTAAGAACATGAACATTTGTCAGCATGACCGTGTACATATGGCTGTTTAAATTATTTGAATGTCGTGACGGACAAAATTAATTTAATTCATAGTTATTAAGATACTAATACTTCCACTTTTGCTAATACTAGGAAAACAATTTTCGGAAACTACGGAAAATTCGAAGTAGTTGGAAGTTATGTAATCACATTATTGTCATTTTTTTAAACCAAACTAGTTGCAAAATGTTTTTTTCTTCTTTTTTTTTTTTTTTAAATGGAGCAAAAAGTGTTCCTGATCACCACAATATCTTGAGAACTCCATTACACAAATAGAAATTTGATACATAATAGGTGAAAAATATTTTAAAATTTGAGTGGTATAGCCTTGTCAAAGCGTGAACCAGATTGTGAACTGGTCAGAGAGCTGACCTCATATCAGAAAAGTCCTGGGTTCAAATCCCAGACAAGGCGTGGATGTTCTTTCGTTTTCTGTACTCTTGTCTTATCTCCAGGTAATAAGTTTCATTTTTTAGTAATTATAAACAATACATTAAAAACTTACCTGTATGCTCTCCTCTTTTTAGAGGGTGATTTTCAAGGGTGATTTAAAATGAAAATTGAATTTCATATAGAAAGGCAAGTGAGACATGCTTCGGATGTATTTTTAACGCTAAATTGAATTAAATCAATCCCGAGACAATCAGGCTACTAGTTTAGACGTTACAAGGGTTTCATGTACAAAAAAAAAAATCACAATTTTGTTCATGTACCTATTTACGTATCTATCATAAACAAATTAGACATTGTTTTCTATGTATTTTTTTATGTTTAAGGTATCCGACTGATGAAAAATTCGAATTTCTCCAAAAATTATAATTTTTTAAAATTATTATTATCCATATTGGAACTTCACTTCATTAGCTTCCTAATACCTTTTAAATTTTTAATCTCTGATTTATAGAAATGAAGTAAGGGTAGTTTTTCCGTATGCAGAAAGACAACATTGAAACTTTGAAAGACAAGTAAACTGCAAAAAACGAAACTATAATGTTTTTTGTCGCATTCTGAGTATTTTAAACTTTTTGAATGAATTATATTTTTAAGGGACAAATAAAATTAAGTTTCAGGAATTAATTTTAAAATTTTTAGTTTTTTTTAAATTTTTTTTTCACGTTTTCAGAATTTATTTAGAATTTTTCTTTAAAAATTCAATATTTAGTTACAGATTGTTATATTTAGTATATTTATGTTAAATATATTGTTATATTTAGTTCCATTTCATTGTCTTTTAGAAATTTATTTAAGATTTTAGTTCAAAACAAAAGTAATCTCATTATTGATCTAAAACAAAAAGATTTTTTTTTTTTAAATTTATTCATTACACTTTGTTGTACAGCTGTTAGCTGGACATAAAAAAATTTGCAGTTTTTGAGCTCAAATTTGCCTTTATTTCGAATAATATTTTATAAATATTTAAACTTTACTTTAAATTTGCAATTTTAGGTCCCCTGCTTACTAAAAATAAAATTTTAATTAAGTCATTTAAAAAAAAAAATTGCGTCGAAGCCAATCGGATACCTTAATTGAATTAAACTATTAACAAGTCAAAGTTGCAAGCATCTTCGTGTATAAAAAGTAATAAATACATTTGATGAGTTTCTTATGTATATACACTTTTTACTTTGATATTTGGAGTCTATCTAAACATATAAGGCACTCGTACCGATGTAATTTTTCATGCTAAAATTGAAGGAGATAAATTGCAAGCATAGTAGTTTTAAAGATGTGAACAAGGCCGGGATAGCCTGGCCAGTAGGGCGCTGGGCCCATGCCCGAGAATTCATGGGTTCGAACCCGGTCGGCCGAAGATTCCCCGTGTTCACGTTAAAATTCTGTCGAGTCGCAAAGTCCTCCATGTTCCCATAAAAATCAATACCTCTGGGGGTACTGGATTGGAGATTGATCGTTCTCTGATTCAGGTCAAAATTACGATCTGTGGATGAATGAATGGGTCCGCCTTATAAATAGGTGTGGCGTATGGTGAAGCAGAAGTCGAATTCTTGGCCATAGATGGCGCCACTGAAAAACAGGAATCGCACACTCTGCCTTAAATTTGCTCGCTTTTACCAAGCAGGCGTGCCCGTGTGGCAAGTGGCATTAGAACCAACCAACCAACCAACCAAAGTTATGAAGGGTTCCTTAATTATAAGTGTAATTGCAAAAAAGTACTTTTTGTGCGAAAGAAAGAAAATATGCACATGGAAGAAATTAAGGTAGTGTTCATGTATCATTTAAAATGACCATAGGTCGGGTGAGCCTGGTTTATTGTACGTTGGCTTGTGTTCGTGAAATCGAAAAATCCCCGTGTATTAAAAGGTGACTGGTGCACGTTAAATCTGTCAAGGTCACAAAGTACTCTAAGTTCTCATAACAAATCAATACCTCTGGGATTACTGAATCGGAGATTGATCGTTCTCTGGTTCAGGTCAAAATTACTATCTTTTGATGAATTAATGAAGTATGAACGGGTCTTCCCTGTAAAATGGGCTGTGACGTGTGTGTGCCTGAAATCAGATTCTTGGCCATAGATGTCACCGAAAAACAAGAAACGCACCCTCTGCATTGAAAATTCGCTGTGATTTCTCACAATTCAAATTTATAAGAAAAAAATGTCTAATTTTATCGGACAAAATATATTTAACCCTTCTTACTCAAGGGTGCCTTTCCGGCACCATAAATTATCTACCATTCTGAGAGTTAAAATTTTTACACCCTGGTCATAGGTCAACATCACTCAGAATGAATCATGAGAAATTATTAAACACTCTAAAACTATTTATGTTTCGGAATTGGTGGGTGTTGTATTTCTAAATCAAAATACGTGCCCGGCAGCGAAACTATTCCCACTTATCTAGAAATATCAGAAACGGTATTAGAAATAATTCGGGTAATCATTATAATACTCTATAAAATAAGTTTATTGAATGGTCTTAAATAATAAAATGGTGGATACGTACCTTCAGCTTTTTGGGATTTTTCACGCTCTGACAAAGATGACACTTCAGTAATAGATGTATCGACATCCGTGGAGCTGTGAAAATATTAACAGTTAGGAATTTATTAATTAGCAATAAATTTGATAATTAATTAGTTTAATAGAACATATTTGCAATGTGACAAATTGTCATAATGTGTTAACCAGGTAATCCTTTGTAATGATTAAAAAAAATACATAATTCCTTAAGATTACCAGACATAGCACAACATTCTCGCAGTTAATAAATAAAACTTAGAAGAAATCAACGTACAGAGGTTACTAAATATTATCATATCGTGTAAAAATTTAATATTCAGAATGGTGGGTAGCTTACAGGTAGCAATGGTGATTGTGAGATATCTCTTTATTGTGAACAGTTAAAAATATCTGAAAAGTAAAAAAAAAATTAAGCTGCAGTTATAATAGGTTTAATTTTTTTTTAAAAAGCGGGCACTTGGGTCTATTTTTCATTGACCTCATGCCATTGACCAAATGCCAGAATTGCTACTCTCTTACCATTACCCAGTGAGCACACGTGGCTAAGCCACGACGGTGGATTAGCGTCGTCCACGTCATACAACCACAAATCCGTTTATAGGACGGATTGCATTCACGCAATCATACAGAAGATGCTGTTGCAGTTCATTTACGTCGCACTAGAGCTGCACAATAGGCCATTGGCGACGGTCTGGGAAACATCCCTGAGGATGATCCGAAGACATGCCATCACAATTTTGATCCTCTGTAGAGGAGATGGCACCACCTTTTCGGTAGCCCGACGACCTACACGTGAAGTCGAGCACTTTACGGTAGAACAGTTTAACGAGGACCAATACCGCACACCCTTGGTCCCTATGCAGACTAATCAAGTGGTCACCTACCAGCAAACTGACCGCAGCCAGTGATGCTTGTCTTGCTGGAATCTGCTGGGAACCGTGTCTTAACAATCAGTCCACTGAGGGACTCATACATAAGAAAGGACATAGAACACAAAGAGAAAAATTTACATCTGTGCTAACAGTGGGATCCGAACCCAAACCACTGGCCCAGTAGTCCAGTATAGTAACCACTAGACCAGTGATTGGCAGGACTTAATTTATAAATCTAAAAATGTCTTTATTGGAAGACAAGTCACCTCACAGAGGGGAGGGCGGGTGTGAATTGAAATTTATCATAGATAATTTTCGATCAACAATTACTTTGCTTTCCCCTTAATCCTAATATTTCTAAACAATAAAAATTTTACTTAGCTAACACTTGTCGAAATTTTCCCAAAAAGCATAGAAAGTTGGCAGGCTTGCGTTAGTCCCGATCGAAGCTCTTTTCTTCTTTATTTACAACTGGCGCTGAACTGCCGACTCGATTTTGAGTTAACGATTATCAGAGGAATAAAATATCCATAAATACCAGGACTTTTTCAAAATTGAAGAGCTTAGTGGATGTTCAGTTTACGACTACCAATGTTCAACTCCGTAGCCTTGTAATTTTGAACTCAACCTAGAAGACAAGGGAACTCCTGGACCAAGCAGTGGGAGAAACTAATCTTCGTGGAAGATTTTGATGGAACTAACTCACATATGCGTTAAATGGAGAGAAAAACTATGAAAATCCAAGGCGGTCAGCCTGACTGATCATGCCCATGATCCTCTACCACTGTCTACGCTGTCAACCAACTCCGCGCCCTCCACATCATGTCCTCTTCGTGGTCAGCCCATGATCCTCTACCACTGTCTACGCGGTCAGCCCACTCCGCGTTCTCCAAAGCATGTCCTCTACGCGGTCAGCCCATGATCCTCTACCACTGTCTACGCGGTCAGCCCATTCCGCGTAATCCACAGCATACCCTCTACACTGTCAGCCAATGATCCTCTACCACTGAGGATATTTTAACTCAGCATCGGTGCGCCAGGAGCAGAGTCCACCAGCCACCACTGAGATTCAAATATGGGTTATTTCATTTAGAGGCGAACACTACATTTCTTGAGTCACCGAGGCTCAAATCTAACGCATCAATGTTAAGGGGATTTTAAATATTAATGTACAATAAGGAGGAAAACTAATAACGGTAAAAAGGGGAGATACCGTTATTTTGCAGAGGATGGCAAAAATATATTGGAATTTCGTTTATGAAATATTTTCTACGATGAAATCAGCGATAAGATTTATTTGTAAAATTTTAAAGGAGATTATATTTTTCCTATTCCACCTATGTTAAAATAGCTAATGTTGAGATAATTTTTGTCTCTCCAATATAGAGGTTTTACGGAAATTTTCAAATCGACACAGCTGCGATCTTTTCCCGTCCCCCCGAAAAAGATTTCAGTTTTATATTTAAAGCAGTAGTAAAATGTATGCCTTTATCTTTATATTTTGTTGTTGTTGTTACTTTACGTCGCACTAGAGCTGCACAATGGGCTATTGGCGACGGTCTGGGAAACATCCCGGAGGATGATCCGAAGACATGCCATCACAATTTTGATCCTCTGCGGAAGGGATGGCACCCCCGCTTCGGTAGCCCGACGACCTGCGCGCGAAGTCGAGCACTTTACGGTAGCACAGTTTACCAATACCGCACACCCTCGGTCCCTACGCAGATTGATCCAAGTGGTCACCCACCCGCACACTGACTGCAACCAGTGATGCTTGACTTCGGTGATCTGCTGGGAACCGTGTCTTAACGATCACTCCACTGCGGGACCTTTATATTTTGACTTAATAAGTCAGGTTAAAAATATTAGCCTTTCGAAACCGAACCAGTTTCAACACATATCTAAAAGGTCTGTGTGAGACATTTGCATGTGCTGACGAAATTAAAAATTATTCTGCTAACTGTTATCATTTGAATTATTATTTCGTAATTACTAGGAAAGACGTCAATGAAGAAATGCAAATGTTGGCAGCTTTGCACCGATGCAGAATAAAAATTCTGTCGTTAACAGGTTAATATACATACCTTGGCCTCTCAATTTCTTTAGAGGTCTCTGCAGCCTGACGTTCTTGTTCCTGCTTTCGCTCTGCTTCAGTTTTTAAAGCTTGGTCTCTTTCATACTACATCAAGAAAAAGAACTGTGTCAATAATTCATTTTATTCTGATTTTCTTCTACTCATTGCTAATTTAATTCTAAAACGAACACTGAAAATAATTAATTAAATTGTTAGTGGTGCGCATTTGCTAATACATGGTTCAAAATCTACATGCATGCATATTTGAAATGAGTTATTCATTTTGTTTTGAAAAAATTACCATTCTGACGCCTTCTATTAATTGAATGAAGCAATCAAACTTTTGACGGCTTTGATCATGCATTAATAAAACATGAATAGGGCATAGATAATGGGACAAAAACATATATACTATAGTTTCAGAAACAAGAACCTTACTTTGTGTCGATACGCAGAACGACAGAACAAAATACGATACAAACAAGTTACAACAGGGAAAAAAGTAGTTTAACCAATAGGGGAAGAGAAGATCAAGGTGGGTAAATCACTTCCTCAGTGTTGAAGGGAGATAAGAAAATTATGATTATTTTGTTTGGGGTTAATTATCTCTTTTCTTTTATTTCATAATATTGTTCAGACTTGTTTATCTTTCCCTATTGCTTAAACCATTCAACTTAGTTTCAACTTGCTTATCTCGTGTTTTTTTCTCTCATCATGTGTTTCATCACTGAGGGAGGTTCTTCTTCATAAAAACGAAACTATAGTTTTTCCATAGAAAGTAACTTCCCTCTCCACAAAGTATAAGATATTCTGCTGCTATGGAAACAAGAAATGGCACATTTTAAAGAGGGAAGCTTTTTCTCTCACCAGATTTCTTTCCTCTCACCACAACCCGAACCAAAACCGGTTAATAACCAAACATTTCTACTGAAATAGTTAAATTTGGTAACAAAAGTTACCGCCACTGCACCAGACAAATGGCGAGAGAAGTTTTTTCCATAGACAGACTGTGTATCTTTTTTTGTACCCTTTCTTAACATTGCATGGCTTTATTTATATGCAACAAATAGATATAGATAGAGAATGTTTTTTATAGGAAAAAAACTATACTCTATCCTCATTTGGACATGCATAACTAGATTTTAGTAAAAATTAAAAAAATTTATAGCCGGAATTAATGCAAATTTCATGGTGTTAATACTGTGATATTTCATTTATTCTGTAATGCCACGAAACAACTTTATATTATATTTTATCGTTTGTAGTTCTTATTATCCTCCAATTTCAGCATGCGTATATCAAATAACTGTTAGTTTTGACAAATATCAGATAGAAATATGTTAAAAAATAAGATTTTAGAGAAGTGGTTAGTATAATTGGCTTAAAAAAAGTAATTAGTGCTTCAGGCACATGCATAATTAAAAGTATGAATACCGGCTCATAATAACCAGAATGACGCATGTGGTCATCTAGCTCATAAAATGCTTGCTGATCTCCACTTTTATGACCTTGATCTTTCAACTCAAGCTTCAAATAAAAATATAATTATTAAGAACCATAAGTTTATTAGCATATAAGGAACAAAGTAAAACTGATTGATTTAGAAGTTTTTTGTTTCAGATTTAAATTGCGCATAAAATTATAAAATTATATGTTTTAATTATTTTTATGAAGCAGCAATATTTTGCGTATTGTACTTGTGTACTTGTTAAATATCTATCTAAAAACAACACAAAGGAACAGTTTGATACAAGATTGACAACTTTTGAGAAAGTGTGGCATGTTATTATATTGACTCAAGTTTTTTTATGAAATAGATAAAAGATAAAGTTTTTTCTAACTGATGCGAATGTGTGTATTTTGTTTATTCATTTAAAAAGCATTTTTATTGACGTTTAAAGATATTTCGTAAATCACGAATTCATTGGACACAGAAGTAAGCTCTGCAGAATATTATATACTGTTGTGCATTATAGGGCAAAATTAAGAAATTTTGCTACTAGCCACGGGCCTGTTTTAGCATTACTAACTACTAACAGTGACCCTTTTTTAAAGGAACTGAAAATTTGAAACGAATAAATTGACTGTTGATATCAATAATATAAGGAATGTCTTTTGAAGCATTTTTCAAAATATGGTTAGCATTACAAGAGAAAATTTAAGAAACAAGAATGAAATAATTTTCGAAATGTTATAAAATCTTCATATTTATTTTTAAAAAAACTAATAATGAAATGCACAAGATGAGAATTTTGAACGAAAAAAAGTTTAACCGCCATCTTATTATGTTCAGTCGCTGTCCTGTGACTGTTGGCGACTGCTAATTTTCCCCTGTACTGTATATATATATATATATATATATATATATATATATATATATATATATATATATATATATATATATATATATATATATATATATATATATATATATATATATATATATATATATATATCGTTTTGAATATTAGAACTTAAGAATCAAACTTAAGAAAGAATAAAGTTTATTTTACTATAGTAATTTTCATGAAATAATAACATACCGTTGTAAGTATTTTTAGTGCAGCAAACCTTTCTTCCTGAGCTGCGGCTGACTTTTCGAATGCTTCATGTTTCTTTATTAGTTGGTCAACTTCGTCCAAAGTATGCTGTTAAAATAAATAAGAATATTAGAAGCACAAATAAGCTTAATATCAACACAGTTTCATAACGTTTTTTTTTACTTATTAATCACTAGCCGCAAAGGCGGCCAGCTGTCCGCCACGCTAAAGGTTTCCACAAATAAAGTTTTTTAAAACATAGCAGGAAATCTGAAGATTAGTGGACAATTAAAGTGTTTCTGTCCTGCAATTTTGTCTTCATATCCAGTTCTGCTGCAGATGTGTTATAGCTCTTGAGGATGTTTGAAGATGTAACTTTGCTATGGTAACCTAACCTATAATATAACTATCAGGTGGAGACTTGTTTTTTTTTCTTAAAAAAAGGCCTCAGAAATTGTAAAAGCATACAAAAGTTGCTTTAAATACATGAAAAGAACACGAAAACGAATAAATTTTTTATGGTATCTATTTCTCTATAATTTTTTTATGGTATCAATTTCTATTTCTATATCGCTACAAAAATTAACGTCGGGTAGACTATATTTGAGGGTGCCCCTTGATTCTCGCCAAGTTGTGATCGCCAAGCTGGGTGATGTTGAAACCCAATCGTGATTCTCAACGGTTTAGATTTTAGCGTTATTAATGTTCAACGGTATACGTAATTTCAGAGGTCCATTAGTTCTTCGTTAGATACCGGCTGGTAAGGTTACTTTTACTTCTGGTCAATAAGATCGAAGGTATGTGGGCAGTCATAAAAAGGGACTTTATAAAAAAATGTCATCACCAGTTCGGTACCACAAACGCCATTTTCGATTCATATTTCGCCGAATTTATGTGACGATGGAGGTACACAGATTCTATTCACGATAAATTTAGACAGTATCTAACTGTTATTAGATAATTCTGTGCGCCTAAATCTGAGAATATTCAAGCTTAATGAAGAAGTGAGTTGTTGTTTTTTTCCTTTTCTTTCTGCACCTACTCCATTAATTTTTGCTTCGATTCAAAATCCTTTCTATTGGATTTATTAATTTTGCTTATATTGGGTTCATTGCAAGCTTTATCCGATGTTTTGTTGAAATTTTCCAATGTTTTTTGAAATATCATTATGTTTTGGCCGTTATTTCTGTTACCACGGTGTTCCGCGCATACAGGAATAGCGCCAAACATAAGTCACCAATTTCGCCAAGGGGCATCCTCAAGTATAATTTTCCCTTATCGTCTTCGCTTAAGAAAAAAAAAGAGCGTGGAAAGAAGAAGAAAAACTTATTATAACAATTATGAGCAGCGATAAATATATCAAAGCGTAGCGTTCTATTTACGTATCTAATATGTTGCCACATTTTTAGTACAAAAGTTAAAGTTTTATCCACTTTGATAAATGTAAACTAATGCGAACCTTACAATTAAATTATTAATTCCTTCGTATATTATTGGTTTAAGTTGTCGAAAATTAATGTTTCATTTGTAAGGTTCGCATTAGCATACATTTATAAGAGATATGCATTTTTTAATAGTTTTTTGAATTCGCGATCGCAACGCTCGAGTACGCCGTCTAGCGGGAGCCTGTAAATATCGGACATTAATTTATCACGTTTTCATTTAGTTCCATCAAAGTCATTGACTGAATCATACGCCATTTTTTAGCAGCAAATAAGAAACAAAATTTCCCTAAGGAAAAGGCCGAAGGACTTGAAAAAATCTCCAGAATATTAGTAAATCTTTCAGGAACAGAACACGCCAAACATTTGAAGAAAAATTCCTCAATAATTTTTAATTTCTATTATCAACAAACTTGCAACTGATGACTTCCGATTTCGGATACTGTTACAGATGTGTGTATTAAGGTAAAATGCATTTCTTCTGTCTTCAATTCATTACGAATTAAAGTGAAGTCAACATTGCTTTCGTCATTCCAGTGAATAAATATGAATTCAGAACATACAGAATTGTAATAGTTATAGCATATTCTTCTTCGTTATAGAATAGTATATATTTCTGTATCCATATAATTCGGAAAACAACAATAAAAAATTATCCAAGTTACTTGAAATAGTGCCATTTGTGCTGATTCTTAATTAATTTAAATCGTTTTCTTGGTAAGTTTTTTTTAATTTTGAAAGAATAAGTTCAACTAGAATTCAGCTATTCTGTTTTTAGCTACATATTCAAATTCATATCAATTATAAAATTTTGCTGCTTAGTATGTTATCTAAAAGTAATGAAGGTATAAACTATGTATCTATTATTTGAGAATAAAGTTTTCAAACAAGGAACTTATCATTTTGGAATTCTCCGGGAATCATAAATCAGGTAAGTGCAATGATTTTTACAATAAAAAATTTGCATGTAAATATTTTTTTTCCATTTGATGATGGTTCTCTACAGAATGGTTTTTTACGTCTGATTAAGAACTATAAGAATAATAAAAAAAGAAACAATATGAAAGTTTTTATTTCAATGTTAATAATTCTTAAAATCGTTTTTTTTATCCTAAGAATTCTTTATTTTCCGTTTTTTAGTTTATAATTTTTTGATAAAAATTGTTCTCAAAATACTTTTGAAAAATTAAATAGTATAACATTATGTGTTTATGTATACTTCTTGTATATTCCAATGTTTGAAATAATATGATTCAGAAAAGTATGGAATAAAAATTCGGTACTTACGACGTATTAACGCCACCGCCGCTACAGATTTGGCGGTTTTTAAGTGCCGCCAATCTACACTTAAAATTTTTGCGACAGTTCATAAAATAAAACACTTTATTTAAAATCAAAATAGTTAATTGGATTTCGGTGGAAAATGAGCCGATATAGAGTTTAGCATAGATTCAAAACAATCATATCGCCATATGAACTCTGATGAATAAGATTCCAAATGAAATAACATTTCCAAAACGTACGTTTGCCAAGATAAAGTTTTATGTTGTGGGAATTGGTACATTTTCGTTTTTTCGGTAAAATATTTCCCTCCTGAAAAAATAAAATTGCATCTTGTTTTGTTTTTGGCAAATCCCAAAGACGAATATTCGTAGCACTAAAAATGGCGACAAAAAAGAATTGTTTTTTTTTTTTTTGTTTTTGTTTCGTCAGCATTCTTTATTTTACGTTTCTTAGTTTCTAAATAATGATTTTTATTGAAACTTGAAATTTTTTGATAAAAATTGTTGTCAAAAAACGTTGTTTACAAAATTAAATTTCATAAAATTATGAGGCTTATGTATACTTTTTGTTCATTTTAATTTTTGAACTAATATGATTCTTAAAACTATAGAATGTAAAGTTTAAATGGGCCTTTCATGTTATATCATTAAATTTAGTAATACTATTTCTCGGGCATTAGGTTTTAACTCTTATAAGAATATACATATTTTTTTCTGTTAATGTACAAATATTTTTCCGATGTGTTTTGGATATTCCTTCTCTAATAAAAAGAGATACCATTTTGTTTTCGGTTGTACAAGAAAGAAGATCAAGCATTTTTCTTTTTTAAATTTAATAAGCCACATTAAAGAAGGAACGTTGCAATGCTACACGCTACATTAACGACGTCTCCAGAGTAACTGAATGACGGTTCATATGGAAATCGCAGGTAAGCGTCTCATACAACAACGCCCCCTATAGTTCGTTGCGATCGCGAATATGGCTCTTTGAAGACGAAAAAGCATAGATTTTCTTACAAAATGACTGATAACTAAAAAACTAATCCAAATTTTTGAAAAAGAAAAAAAATACTTCTTCATTATGTCAAAACACAATTGGGTATAATATAAAAAAAACACAACTACTTCCACTTAGTAGGAATAACATTTACCATGACGCAATGCTAAATTCTATGCCACTATCCACATAAATGCCACTATCCACATAAATCAATTATTAATCAAAAATCGAATATCAATTACTTTTCTTTATAATGCAATAAAATCTGGCGAGCAGCTATTTAAACGATCAAACACTTCGTTTGTTTATTTGTGGCTTGAAGTTAGGCTCGCAGAAAATGCCGTTCATGGGTTAAATTTAGTAGGAACAACACAACCTGTGACGTAGGCTATATTATACCCAATTATGTGTCGAGTTTCGAGCCCGGGCGAGGCTTCTGGGGCGATATATTGTGATTACAGACACACACACACACACACAGCCGCTTTTATTATTATGTATAGATGTATAGATTATGATTTCTGTTTTAACTTACCCCTAATTCTTGACTTAAAAGGTAAGGTTCTTGAGCTATGAGCCAGGCTTCCGCTACTGCAGCGTCTCTGGCAAATTGATATACTTCAAGAACTGTGCAAAAGATTAAAAATATAGATATATCCTTCAACTACTACGGAATAACAGTAGATGAAAATATTTTTTCCTAAATATTAATATTTCTTAAATATAGCACAGGCTATGCATTAATAAATTAGAATTAAAAATTTTTGCCAACTATTGCGCAAAATAATTTGAGCAGATAAGGAAAAGTAACAAACATGTTACTTTTCCATACATATACTGAGATGGAAGCCTTGAAGTCAATTCCTAAGGCCACCTATCAAAAACTGGTGGAAAGCAGTCCCAGACGTTTTCAGACTGTCATCGATACAAAAGGGGACCACTATCCTATTAATATGTGCCTCAAGTTCATACCATTGGGTGTCCGGATAATTTTGGCCAGTGTGACAAAATGTAGTGTTTTGGCCAATCAATCTATTGTAGTGTTTTTGCCAATCAAAGTGAGAAAGAAAGATTGAAAGATGTTGCCAAATGTTAATCTTAACAATTATACTAAAAATTTTAAAAATAAAAAAAACTTAATAAAGAGCCATAAAAACCATTTGAATACTGTTATAAATTTCGTCAAGGAGTAAAATTATTCCGCGTTTATTTCTTCTTTCCTTGAACCAAAATCTTCATTTCTTAGGTTAAATTTTTTTATCAAACATTGATGAGTATTTTTCAAATCAAGATAATCGTCTATTTCGTAATCTATAGAAAAGAATTGACGTTTTTAAAATTTTTTTAAATTATTTTATTTTTTACTTTTTCGTCATAAGATTCATTAAATCTTTGAAGAAAAAAAACGCACCTGTATTTATTTTTCTTATAGAAACACGTTTTTAAAGCACCACTATAAACAAAATAAACAAGTCGTTTCAGATAACTTTAGACATGCTGATTCGGAGACGTAGCACCGAACGAGATGATATTTACGTTGATGACTGAACTAGTAAAAAATAAACAATTAAGAACGTGCGATAAAATCTTTCACAGAATCATTCACTCTTTTAATTGTAACAATGATTAATATTAAACTAATGTGAAAATTTTTTTTTTTCAAACATTTCTACCGGACGGAATAACTAAAATTTATAAACGATTTTTTCGGGTCGGAGGTTAGAACTGCTCCTCGTAGTTGATGTTCAATTTTCAGAATCATGTCTCCAACGATTCTGGAGCTATGAGATTCGAAATAGTGTTCCGTGGCAAGGACAGGCAAAATATTGTGAAAACACAAAAGAAAAGTGGAAAAAGAACCACGAAAAAGCACTTTAATTTGCAATAACTGTGTTAAGTATCTAAGCAAATATGGAAATATAGCCATTTCAGCATACCGAATTTCAACACTGTAGTTACATTTCTGCTTCCAGTAAAATCGGCTCGCGTGTTTTTTCCCTACAAGTGTAACTGTCAACAGTTTAACAGTTGTAACAGAAATAATTCTCGAAGGAGTACTAAATGCGAATGGGGTGCAGCTTCTTAACTCTTTAGTTTTGAAATTTACTATTAGTTTTAACCATTTTCTTAACTATTTAGTTTTTTTGGAGTAGTTTTGAATGTTTGTTTGCCTCACAAGTATGATGATATCCGTTAGTTAAGATGTTTTGCCGGTTTTATTACATAACGAGCTTTGTTTTAGGAAGAAAAAAAACCTCTTTGCACGTTTCAGAACCGGTTTTTATTTAAAAAACTGGCTTTTATGAGGAAAATATTAGTGTTTGTCCAGTGAAAGAACTCCCCTCACCACTACGTCTAAGACCGTTTGCTTCTATGGGAAGAAGAAATAGCGCATTTCAAGGAAAGGAGCTTCTCTTTTCCCCCAATTCCCTTTCTAAAGCCGACCTGAAATAAAACGTATTATAAATATTGATCAAACACCCATACTTGAAATAGTTAAACCTCGTAACCATAGTCACCACCGCTGCTCCAGACGGATGGCTAGGGGAGTTCTTTCCATGAACAGACTATAATTTTTTGCTTTAAGTTCCGTTACCAGCTAACTTAGCTATGTCGCTAAATGAAAATTTGACTAGTTGTCCATTATCGAATGTTTAAATTTATTCAAATGTACTCCCAGTACATTTTTCAACTCACTGCCGTAATTTCAAGTTTGGAAGTTTATAGTTTTTGCGTAGCAAAACTAAATGTAACGGTAAGTTGAATACCCAAAATAGCGTCGGCGGCTGCCCTTACGATTTTTTTAATAAATGGATAAAGAGAAAAATCAGAATTTTATTTCCAAACTGTAATTAAAGTAGATATTGATGTCTAAAAACTAACATTCTTCAGATCAAACAATACAACTTACTTAATTGTAAATGCTCCCATCTTTCGTCCCATCTGTCCATCATTAATGTCCTTTGGTTTGTTAAAGATAATAGTTTTTCTTTTATCTAAAATTAAATATATTGGATAAATATATTGATTAAATACTCAGATATCAGTTGAAACTCAACTTTGTAATTGTTGGTGGAAATAGATTAGTAATGCATAGCTGCCAGCTTAAGCTTAGACACTCTTAAAAAGATTTATAACTAAGCTGATTCATTTCGATCCGGAAAAAAGAAAGAGCTTGGTAGTAAGACCATTTCCTTTCTGGCTTGTTTCTGAAAGGAATCGAATATTCAAAATTGAAGAGCTTAGTAGAAGAACCAGGCGTAAGTGACAAATTCAGAGAGTCTATAATCATGGTAAGACGAAAGAAAACTGTCATACGAATTGTTCTATTATAGATTTATCAGAAGACAAGGCTAATAATTCCGTTCCTTATTTTAGGTAACACATCTTAATTTGAGGTAAAAAATTATGCGAGCATACTCAAAACTTTTTTTGATTCATAAATACCCCTCAAAATGTCCCTTACTTAACTCTTTCACTATGCTTTTCAATTATTGTCCAAATCAAAAAAGCGTCATATAAGTTTTAACTGTTAATAAATTTTGGTAATCAGGACTGTTTTATAAAACAAGCTCTATATGAAACAGTATTTAAGTAATTTTTTTCCCATTTTTTCGGGGTACTAACATCTCAGCTTAAATTATTCTCACGATTTGGTAATCACTCTACTTAGCTTATCATCAAGTTACAGACAAGCTTCTACCACTAAATAATTTCTGAAAGCAAACTAATTATATATAAAAATAATTATATAAAATAGTAAAGTTGTTTGCAAAGCAAAATTTACACTCTTATCCAGCAAGATTTTGTAACCGTCGTTGAACAGCCTACCGAATTTTGAGTTTACGACTACCAATGTTCAACTCCGTAGCCTTGTAAGTTTATTCAGTCCAGAAGACAAGGGAGCTCTTCAATCAAGTATATGGAGAAATTTGCCTTTGTGGAGGACTTTTTGATGGAACTAACCCGCATTTGCGTTAAATGGTGAGGAAAACCACGAAAACCTCCAAAGGTTAACTTGACGACAAGGGAACTATAACCCATAATCCGTCTACCAATCAGGATGCTTTACGTCAGCATTATGGTCAGATCAAGTAGAGTGCGGAATTCAAATCAACCAGCCATAGCTAGGATTCGAACCCGATTCACCTCACTGGTAGGTGAGTGCTCTGTCCCTGTCCCCTGAGTCACCACGGCTCCCAGAAAGATTTTTAAGTATATTTATCAGTCTTTAAAATTGTTAAAAAACGCATGTGAAATATGTTAGCTCTTATTAGATTTATTTAAGTGTTGTCCAAAATTTTTTTTTGCAATTTGTTCAATTAATCTTCAGATTCTTTAACTGCTACGGAATTACCGTAATTTTAGGAAATAATTTTTCTAGTGGTAGCAAAAGCAGTTTATTATTGTTCATATTGCAGTGTATTTTAAAGAATTAGAGTTTAAAGAATATTTTCCATTTCATATAAATAATTTAAGCTATACATAATGAATATAAGTTAATTATAGAAGATCAGATAACAAAAATACAAACAAACAAGTACATGAACAATTCTATTTGATTTTCAAAATGTCAGCTTTGTTATACTACCATTGCAAAAATTATTTCGCAAAAACCTAAAATGTTAGAAAGTTTGTATCTCTTTACAACCATTAGTTATATTTTTAGGAACTCTTATAAGCAAGTGAAAAATTGCTGTACTCTTTAACTACTTAATGCATTGACGAATATAATAATGAAACGGTTATTCCGTAGCCGTTATAAGACAGAGATACAAAGGACACTGATTTTATTACCAACAAATGTGGAATGAAAATTAATTTAATTCCTAAAAATTAATAGTGTATGATATTATAATTACCTCATTTGATGCATAATGGTTACGGGCGAGCAATTCTTTCCCCAGATTTATGCATACGGATATATTATCTTCACGGGTATCGATCTCAGCTTTCAAACTCTGGTGGTTGTTCATTAATAGCTCTACCCCAGAAACATCTCTGTTTAAAGAACAATTAAATTTCATTAGGTTACACAAGAAACATAATTCATAAAACACAGTCATGTTCTATAAAGGAGAATCATATTAGTAGTTCTCCTTTAAAAATGAAGGAGCAACATAAATCAGGTAGGTTATTTATGTCGCACTAGAGCTGCACAATGGGCTATTGGCGACAATCTAGGAAACATCCCTGAGGATGATCCGAAGACATGCACTTTTGTGTGCAGGGAAGGAACGTTTACCTGAAATTATTGCTTCTTACCCGTATGGAGACAGCTGATACATCATTTGTACAACAGATATAAACTATTTTAAGGATGGCCAGAGTACAATATCTGTGCCATATGATTTCTCCCCTCGATATTTTTGAAAGCATTTTAACTTTTTGTCAAAGTTGTGTGTAGTAAATGAGCATTTATGTGAGATGGTGTTTTTTTCTTAGTCTCTTGGGGACCGGTAGAAGCAATCTTCTTTAAGGAAGGTAAGAGCACATCTGTTTAATATCTGTGTCATATGATTTCTTCGTCTGTGTCAGGCAGTATAATATTTGTTTCTCATGCATAATCTTATCCTAATAACTTAACTCTATTTACTTTTTGTCAGTCATGTATGTAGTGTATGAACGTTTATGTGAAATGGTATTTTTTCTTAGAATTTTAAGAACAGGTGGAACAACATTTGTATCACAGATATAAGTTCTTTGAGGAAGACAAGAGTACAATGTCTTTGTTATATGACTTCTTTCCTCAGAATATTTGAAAAACTATTAAATTTTTATCAGCTTTGTACATAGTGAATGAAAGTTAATGTGAAATGGTGTTTCTTTCTTAACCTTTTGGCGACAGGGACTGCAACTCTTACACTACAGATATAAACTTCTTTGAGGAAGGAAAGAGCACACTATATGTATCATGTGATTTTTTTACTCCAATAATTTTAAAGCATTTTAACTTTTTGTCCGTCCTTTATGCAGTGAAGGATGTTTACGTTTAATAGCGTTTCTTTGGTAATATTTTGGGGACAGGTGGCACAAAAGTTTTACCACAAATGAACATTTAGGAAGGAAAGGGTGGAAGAGCTGTATCATATAATTCGTTCCCTCACTAGCTAATTACACTTTCCATACCTCAAATCAGAGATGCCTACTTGCTCCTGACTGCTAATGAATATTTTCTAGTGGTAGTGTTTTAATATATGATTCTACTACTACTACTAAACTCAGTGGCACGACAGCCCATAGATTCTTATTTATTAGATATGATTCTATATTATATATGATTATATATGATTTAATATATGATTCTTAGTTTAGAGCTTTTACTTCCACTTCGATTTATAGAGCTTTTACTCTCCAGTATTTTGAAATAATTCAAAGGCGTATAATATGATACGCCACCTTGTTGCAGTTAAGACGTATAGAGCCTTTTAAAAATTTGGCAAAATTAACCGATAATCTACAGTTCATTAAAATGTTTTGTGGAATCCGGAGTACTTGGCATCTCTGTATCAAAGTATACTAATTAAAAAACACCCACTTTTGTTAGATAGATAAGACAATAATTTTGAAAAGGTGGTATGATAAGGCTAGTAGAATTTTGTTTTTAAATATACTACTTCATTGATCAGAGATTTAGCAGCTTAGAGTTCTCTTACAGATATATTTTCTTTGAAAAATAATATGTAAAGATATTTAAATATCGGAGTTTGTCTCAAATTCTGTCATCATTTCTTAAACTTTTCAAAGCTCACGGGAGCCTTGAAATAAATTGACACCCAGATAATGTATATTTGACTTTGTGAATTGGCATACTCAACAAAACAAATGTAATCAATTTTTATGTTTAAGAATAAAATGAATGTAGCCAAAAAGTTTAATCGAAATAAATAAAAAAGCTATAAATTGAGCTTAGGTGTCTTAAAATAAAAGGAAAAACAATGAAAACAAATGTACAATTATTCAATTTAAGGAAAATAACAATAGCTTCCCTAGCAGCAAAATAACTTGGGCTCTTATAGGACAATATTTACGAACCTTGGCTCAATAAGGGTTCAAAGGGCCGATATTTTTCCGATATGGGACCTATATAGATTTGTCCAATTCATCCGATATTTCACTGCCACTTTACAACCAATATCAGCCCCATATAGAATTGTCATATTTACCCGATATTTTATAATCATTATTCAGCTAGTATGAGCCCTATATTGGCCCTATATAGGCCGATATTGACACTGCATAGGACTAATATGAAAAAATCTAGACATCCCAATATTGGTCCCTCGGGGAATGCTTATGTAGGACCTATATTGAGCCAATTTTGAGCCGAACTGGGGCGAAAGTGAAATTGTTGGTGGGGTTGTTTATTCAAGCTAAACTTTATAAAAGAAGAAATTAGCCTTCAACTTTTTTTTTTCTATATTTTAAAAAGACCTGTCATGGTAAAATAAAGTTTGACGTATTACGATAACGCGCGATTTACCGTCCAAAGAGTATACTTCCATTTTACTCGGCTCCTAAAGGTTAAAATTGTATTCCATTACAAAAAGAAATATATGTCCCTTACCTTGGTTTTTCGGATGTGTTCATCATTCGGACAGTCTCTTCCATCCATTGCATGAGGTCTCGGACCATATTCAAGAAACGGAAGAGGTCACCAGTGTCAGCCAGTTTTTCTCTTCTGGTTTCACACATATGCAACAGTTTTTGCCAGGCATTCACAACTTCTGAAACTTTGTTACTGATTTCATTTGCTCGTTCCCCAGCATAAATGGAATTAAATTTAATAGCATCGTCTTGAATTTGTTGCACCTAGAGAAAGACATTCCCCAGAAAGGAAAATATGTATAGAATTTATGATTTGCATGTCAAAGAAAACTTCCTGTTTTTAAAATATTGCTGCACGTTGTGTCATTATGCAAATGTTAACTATATAACTGGTTGAGCTTATGCTAGCTAAGCTTTACTAAGATGATAAGTTAAATAGGCAACCCCCAAAATACTAGTGAGTTATCTTTGTTTTTTTTGTTTTGAGCATAGATGAAGATAAATTTATGCAGTATCTTTCGTTGTATGAACCTACATTGCAAGAAACCTCACGGCAAGCGCTGCATTTTTATTTTCATTTGGTTGGCATAGAAAAGTTGACTAATTAATAATTTTTTGAACTGGTAGAAATATTAATATGCCAAGTTGTTTTTCTAACGGTTGAATAAAGGCATGCAAAAAAATTTTACGAAAAATCTCATTTTTTAGTTTTTACTGCAACCTTTGTTTTTGCCTTTTTTTCATTCTAGCTTTGTCCGAGACCTCAAAAGCAACATTTTGTTTGAGATGAAAACTTAATGAACAGGCCAACCTTCACTTTTTTAAGTATTAAATAAAGTATATAATAGCTTGCGTAAGTAAACCTTGTTTCAGTGATGGTTATTAAATATAAAATAAATCTTCAAAAGGTAAATGTGCTCTTGATTTGAGAACGCTTCGAATTTCGCATTCAGGATTTGCGGAAAATGATTCATCCCCGATTTCGGAAGGTTTACCTAGCCTTGTTTTGTAAAGGCATATTTAATCTTGATATGAAAGGGTTGTCTAAGCAAGCTTAATTAACCTCATTGGGTGTAAATTTGCATAATTATATTCAACATTGTTTTAAGCTGACATGGTTTATTTACCAAACCTTTATAAACCTTGTTGAGCTTAGTGATAAAGGTTGTTGCTGGCATTAAAATCAAACTTACACTGCTGTCTAGAATAGTTTTATGTAAAGTTAAATATTCAATTAGTAATCCACGAGTTACATTTTGTTATTACTGTGAATTTAATTACTGAACAAATTACTGAGTTTTTCATGTATGGCAAAAAAAGACAATTTGTTTGTTAATAAATTGGAAAGTAACAATTAAAATCACATAAGAAAATCAAGAATTAAAAAATTTTCTGTTAGGTAATTTCTGCCAGAGAATTCAGTTCTCAGAATATTAAATTAGAAACGTAAAGCAGTGAATTTATGTAAGTTCTTTTCAGAAATTTTACTACCAGTGTTTTAGATTATTAAATATAAAATATTATTTGATTGTTAAATATTTTTCATACACATTATTATATACATAATTTATATACACCGAAGAGCCATTACATAATGACCACCCTCCATCTATAACAATAAGCTCACCCAGGTTTTCATGGTTTCTCGCCCAGGAACAATGTTGCACATTAGGATCCATAATCCTCATAGAACAATCCCTGACCTCTGTAAGCTACTTGAACATAGTTGCAGACCAGGTTCACCCATTCATGGCAACAGTTTTTCCTGTGGGGGATGGTGTTTACCAACCGGATAATTCACCATGTCATAAGGGTCGAATCGTCGAGGAACATTATAGTGACTCATGTCTTGGCACCTAAATTCACCTGACCTAGATCCAATAGAGCATTTGAGGTCCTACTTGGAAAACCAAATTCGTGCTGCCACGCTTTTCCCTCGCAGTGTGAGGGAATTGCAGGACCAGTTGGTGAGCGCTTGGTACCAGATACCTCAGATTACCTATCAGCACCTTGTGGAATTAATGCCACTACTGGTGCTAGCAGTTTTGAGGGCTAAAGGTGGTCCTACATGTTATTAGCAGGGTGGTCATAATGTAATGGCTCTTCGGTGTATATTATAATTTCAGCAATGATTGCAACAAAATATTTTGGATTGCATTATTATTTTATGATCGCAGCAAAGTTTTTAATGACGCGAATTAAAAATTTTTTACAACACAAATTTATGGGAATATTACATAATAAAGCAAATAAATATGAAAAACAACTTACGGCTGATCCCAATGTCTGCAGGTCGTGCTCGAAGCCAATGTGCTTGCGTTGCAAACTAGACACACTAACTGCGTCTCTTCCAAGTTCATAAGGCATAGCATTTTGTTTTTCCTAAATAAATGAAAATCAATGTTATTACCGAAAAATCTTCATGTACACCTGCAAAGGGCATCCTCGAAACATTGCCTTTGAAGCATGTGTTTGAATCCTGGTTGAAAATAAATTAATGGTAATCTATATAAATGGAATCCCAAATGCATCGATGGCGGATCGGGTTAAGGCACCACGCTGGTGGATGATGCACGTCCTGTCGCTGTTTGAGGTGTGAAAGTTTGGAGAGAAGTGTACCAGATAGGGCCCTACTGAGTTGAAATTGCATAGCATTCCTACCATGGCTATTAAAATATAGAGCCCTGAAAAACAGGGCAAGATGCTTGTGATTGAGAGAAGTGGGGGTAGCAAATAAATAAGTAAATAAAAATAAAAATTCAAGTGAAGTAAAATTATTTATAAAAAAGAATTTAGCGAAAATTGAACTTAAAACTTCAAAATTATTAGTTCCTTTTTTTAAGAATTTTATCTAAAAGAAATTATTTAGAACGTATTTTATTATTAAAATTACGAGGCGCATCCAGAAAGTAAGTTTCCCGAATTTTTTAAAAAGAAAGAGCTCGCACTTTCAGGAACATATTTATTAGCAACTAGTACAGCAATGTTTCAGCTATTTTTCAACATAGCCATCACCAGAATTGAGACACTTGTCGTATCGTGGGATCAACTTTTGTATCCCTCTGTCGTAGAACTCTGCCGGCAATGAATGGAATCAGCGTGTGGCAGACGTCTACCGTTACTGTGAAACACTGCGGAAATTGTGACGTGTCATTCAAAACAAGAGTCGTGGAATGCTTACTGCAAGTGTTGCGCTCCTGCATGACAATGCTTGTCCACATACGGCACGACACACAGCAGCTGTTTTGACGGAATTTGGCGGGGAGTTGTTTGATCATCCACCCTACAGCCCTGATATTGATCCCAGCGATTTTCACGTTTTCCTGCACCTCAAGAAATTCCTGTCCTCCGCTGAGCGTTTTGGCAACGACAAAGAGCTGAAGACGTCTGTCACACGTTGGTTCCATTCACAGGCGGCAGATTTCTACAACGGAGGGATACAAAAGTTGATCCCACGATACGACAAGTGTCTCAATTCTGGGGATGGCTATGATGAAAAATAGCTGAAACATTGCTGTACTTGTTGCCAATAAATATGTTTCTCAAAGTTTTGAAAGTTGAAGTCCTTTTCTTTAATAAATTAGGGAAAATTACTTTCTGGATGCGCCTCGTATTGCTCATTTAAATTCAACAAATATTTTGGTGACCCTTTATAGTGATTGACGTTGATAACTATTCGTCAGTTTTAAAATCGTGTTTTATTTTTCTTATTGTAATCGTGGCTTTCAATTTCTATTATGTTAGTCCTTAAGATTTCCATTTTTAAAGGATTCCACACTACCTAATAATTTAGAAGTAGTGATTACAGAACACCCCACGTTTTGGACAATACTAATTTGTTATTGTTATTAAAATATTTAAAAATAACTTACTATGATTCGACCTAAGACATCGGCACAGTCATAGAAAAATCTGTGTAGTTTCCACGATGCGCTTAACATTTGTGTTCTAGTTTCTACAAGCTCCAAAAGATCAGCCCAAGCTTCATTCAGCATATCCTTCCATTCAGCAATGGTGGCACTGTCAGCATGATGAGCAGTGATTAATTTGTCAGCGTGGAAGTTAACACTTGAAACCCTTTCTCTACCAATGGATTCAGTCTCTTTTGCAAACTCCTTGAATCTAGATCTAAGCATCTGCAAGAAAGTTTCGTAGCGACCAATTAAGAAAATACATTCACAGAGGAAATAAAAATTGCATGCTAGAAACATCAAGCTTTTCCCTCTTTTGATAGATAATTTTTCTTAAATATTCAAAGTAATAACTAAATTCAATCAAAAAAATATTTTGGTATATTTTAATTATAAGAAAACAGTCTAATAGTTATTAAAAAAAATCAGATTATTTGAATTATATTTGTAACAAAATATAAAATCCAATTAAAGTAGTACGAATTTTTTTTTCATTTTTATTCAAAAATTTATCAATAATTGATTTTGAAGAATAAAGAAATTTAAATGATGAATAACTGTTTCGCTCTTATCTAATATGACCGCAAAGAAGTGCAAATTGAAAAATTATTGTTTGGAAGTGAGGCGTGTTAGGAAGATTTTACCTTTAATGCAGGCACCGGTGTTTCATACTGTATATTCTAAAAATAGATCATTAAAATGCTAAATATAATTTTTTTTACTTTTTTCGATCTAAATTAATGCAAAAAAGGAAGAAAGTGTGAAAAATATGCTTAATAAAAATCCTGAGTCAAAAGGTTACGTTCTGATAGCTGTTGTTTAATTAATCATTCTATTTGTATTAACGCATATAATTTTTGCTTTAGTTTTCTATTACTGGAAAAAAATGCATTTCAAGACTCTCAAATGTTGGAGGGTATGCTTTTAAAATGTGTATGTAACATTGTTTGTAAATTATTACAATTATTTGTTTCATACTTAATATACTTAAGCCATTTGAACTTAAAGCATATGACACACAATGAAAGATGAAATATCTAAATTTTAATCTTCATATTGTATATTTATATTTCTCTGCTAACATATTGATAAAAGTTTTTATTGAATACAAAATGTGACATTTTCACTCGCGCGTTTAGTACGTAAAATTAAATTTTAAGTTTATAAACCATATGCTTTACCGTGACGTGATCGTAATCTTGCCCAAGTTCTTGAGAAGCTGCAACTACTTCTTTTTCTCCAATCCATTGCATCAAATCGTCAACTTCTCTATTCAAATTAAACAACTGCAAAGCTTCTTCTAATTTTGTTCTTCTTTCAAGCGCTAGATCTTTCAAGCTATTGTACAACTTGTCAAGCTGAGCTTGCCTTAGAATTATTTCATCACTAAAAATTACAAAATAAGTTAATTATTTTATATTGAATTAATACGTTAAATTTTATATGCAATTAAACAACTGCAAACCAAGCCTATTTCGCATGACTTGCCCGTCTGGCAAAAATGGTAAGTAAATTTGCAATTTTGATAGATTTTACTAGTTTTTTTAAAGGCTTAGCATGACGTACAATAATTTCTTCAAACCATTTTAGTAACGTTAATAATATAAAAATATCAAAAATATACTCGAATTATGTGTTTCTAATAATCTTAGCTTCGCCAGTCACCGGTGATCCCCATGGAGCTACGAAAAAACTCAGTGCTGGTCACCGGTGACCCCATGGCATTCAACGTTTTAATATACTTGCTTCAAGAATATTTCGTCACTAAAAATTACGAGATATGTTAAGTATTTTCAGCTGACTTTATATACTTGCCTCAAGATTATTTTGTCACTAAAAGTTATACGAGATGTGTTAAACATTTTACATTTATCTAATTCTCTTGATTTAAGATTATTTCATCACTAAAAATTACAAAACAAGTTAAGTCTTTTATACTGATTATAATATTTATATGATTTAATATAATTATATAATATTGATTTAATATAATTATATAATATTGATTTGATATATATTTGATATATATTTAATACTTGTTTCAAGACTATTTCGTCACTAAAAATTACGAAGTATGTAAAACATTTCATGGTGATCTTAAATACTTGCCTAAATATATTATTTTGTCACTAAAAATTACCATATATGTCAAGATTTCTACGTTGATCCAATATATTTGCCTCAAGATTATTTTGTTACTAAAAATTACATGAAATCTTAATCAATCTACGTTAATCTAATATGTTTGCCTCAAAATTATTTCAGCTCTAAAAACTATGAGATATGTTAATTTCATTTATGTTTATTTACTATGCTTTCCTCAAGGTTATTTTCTCCCTAAAAATTAGGAATTATGTTAAGAATCTATGTTGAATTCATATACTTGTGCCTGAAGAATGCTTTGTCAATAAAGTTACAACATACATGTTAAGCATTTTACGTTGATCTAATATACTTGCTCAAAAACAAAGATCAAACCTGCTGGGATGCTTCGCAGCCACTAGTTGTTTAGCAATATCTCCGAGTTGCATTACAGTTTCATAAAACAGGTCAATTTCATTTTCAAAGCTGGCATGTTTTTTCATCAAATTTTGAGCACTTATTTCATCTTTGCCACGCTCATCAGACATCATATAAAGTTCCTGTTCACTCATCCAAGATTCAGCTTCCGTCGCATCGAATAAATACTATAAGATGAAAGAATTAGTAAAAGAATATTTGTTTAGCTTCACTACATTGACAGACAATATTGTTGGACAATGACAAAACATCGAATAAATATTAGAAGATAAAAGAATTTTTTTAAAAAAATGTATGTTTAGCTTGGCTAAACTGTGAAATAATATTGTTGTCGTAATATTGTTTGAAAATGATAAATTGTCTACATCGTGGGTATTATACTAAAATTAGATTCTCAAATGTGCCGGCCAGGTGGCCGAGCGGTTAGCGTGCCTGACTGCGAAGCCATAGGCTGCGCGTTCGAGTCCCGCTCTGGGCATGGATGTTTTTCTCTCTCTTTGTGCTGTCCGCTGCTGTGTGTGTGAATGTGGCCCACCCTATAAACGGGTTTGTGGCAGTGTGGCGTGGGCAATGTTGCTCGCCTCCGTGACTTTGGTTCACAGGTGCCCACTGGATAACGCGAAATGAGCAACAATTCTGGCATAGTATAGACAAAGATTCAAATTCAGTGCCTGCCATTGGAGAAAAAAAAAAAAAAGATTCTCAAATGTTGTCCAATTTCGTGTTATGTAAGCCTTTTTAATTAGCTGATTAACTTGTTATAGCTATAAAGTTTATACAAAATCAACAATACACAATAAATACAAAATCAACAACCCAAGGTATATGAAGTTGTTGTATTCATATTTGAGGTAGTTTTAAGGTTGATGGGCACTTGCTTTAGAGCAACCAGCTTAGGGAGGTTGTTTTTTAACCTTACAGGTAATTTTTTTCTACACTTCAAGCAGATAAGTATATTTGAGGTGTGAATAATTTCACTCGATATCAAACAGTATCGCTGTGCTATATCTGAGGTTGATTTTATAAAGTGAAAATGATGTTGAAATTAAGGTTTATTAATGCATGAGGTTATTTTTGTTTCAAAACATAACCTCATTTTCTACCACAGGTGTGTTTTTTATTTCTGTCAATCTCAAAAACACCTTATTTTTTTTGTAAGGGAAGAAGTTCTAGATTTGTGCAAGGTGTAATATGTATAGAGTTACTCCACAACATCTGCTGAGTTGTGTCGCTTTGGTGCAGGATGACCTTTTAAAGCAATCTGACATAGTGCTGGGGTTGATGAGGGCGAACAAACTAATGGGTCTAATATAATTTAGATTAGAAAAATAAAAAAGAAGAATAAGACACAATAAGTAACGTAATATAAAAACAATATATAAGAATGTATAAGAAAAACCGTGTACTATGTAATTAAATTATTATACAGTCGGATCTCTATTTAACGAAGTCGCTAAATCCTGATAATAAGTTCGTTATATGGAAAATTCGTTAAGTAGAAAATTACCTTTGAAATACTAAAACAACACAAAACAAGTTTTACATTCATAAACACTAGACATAATTTTTTTTATTTTTTATTTTTTAATAGCGGGCACTTGGAACTATTGTCCATTTGCCTCAGAAAGTGCCAGAACTGTTACCCTCTTCTCGTTACCCAGTGGGCACCTGTGGCGAAGCCACGGCGGTGGAGCAGCGTCGCCCACGTCACGCAACCACAAACTCGTACTAGACATAAAAAAATAGCAATTACTCCTTTATCTTGTAAATACACCTTTATCTTGAAAATTTGTATCTACTATTTATTTTGTAAATCTTAACCATAAAAGAAATCTGCATAAAAGACAAGAATAGAGTAAAACATTATCCAGTGCTACACTGTTATGCTACATACATTTTTAACTAAAAAAAGATAAATTTACGTATAAAATTATAGTTGCTTTTATTATAAAAGTAATTTTAAGCATATATTACCACATACGTTCTTAAGTTTAATTGCTACTGATAAAACCCATTAATTTTGACTGAGTTTTAGTTTGAAATGCAAACAAAAAGGGAAAGGGATTTTACTGCTCTCTTTAAAAGTTAAGTGGCTTCGAAAATCAATTCAAGGTCATTCCCCCCCATAAAATGTATAAACAAGTTTGAAATTTTCTGAAATATATTGGGCAGCAGGGAATGTGGATCTCAAAGAAAAGTACGTAAAATAGAAAATTCACTTCACTATTTGGAAGTTATTTTACAAAGACATTCCTAAAATGTTCTTGGTTTCTCTAAAAAATAGCAAAATAGAGAAATTCGCAAAATGGAAGTTCGTTAAATATAGATCCAACTGTATTTTTGTCGTATTTTTTATCGTTATTCATCAATTTCGGTTGCATAAGTATTTTAATATTTATAAGCCTGATAAAAAAAATGATGTCTTACTTGTTGGGCTTTTTCTGATTCGTCCAGCTTGAGACGGCGATATTGAACAGCACTCTTCAATTCCAGCCATAAACATTGTAACTCAGCAATCAGTTGCTTAAACTTTGCACCATCTTCATGGCCCTCTCTGATGAGCTTGTTCCCGTTCTCACAAACATATACAATTCTGTGTTCATGGTTGTCGATTTCAGTCTGAAGAGACTAAAATTTGGCAAAGAAAAAGAAACATTTCATCTAAAGTCAATCATCATTGAAAATGTTATTCTTGAATATAGTCAAACCCAGTTATAGTGAACCTTCAAGGGACCGAAATTTCGGTTCACTATAACCGGGTGTTCACTATATCCGTTACGCAGATAATTTACCTAATGGTTCCCAAACTCCTCCCTTTTATTGCACATTATTCAAATAAATGACTGAAAAATATTATGTATTAGCAAAAAATGTGTTATTTTTCATTACTCTTCGTCTTGCGTACAAAAAAAAAATTAGTAATCTTTAGCTGATGAGCAATCCTCAACATCAGTTATGGAAACATTTCCCGACTCTCAGATAATTTTTCCTGAATTTCTGTTATTCCGTTTTTTAAACCTGTCTAACCAGCCATTCGAGCACATGAAAGTAGTCTCATAAAAACATTTAGCAAATTCATCCACATTTGTCCAGATACAGGAAAATTGCGGCTTCTTCGAATGGTGAACCACTTCAGTTATGCTTCTTCGTCATCCTTGTGATCTGCTTTTCTCAACTTATTCTGCCATCTAAATTTTTTTCAGGAGCAGAAATTATTAATTTCCATATGTTACAAACTTCAGATTTGGATAGTTTATATTCCCTGAAAATATCAAAAAAATTAAGAAAAAAATCAGTCGAAGACAGAAAAAAGTTCATTATATCCAACTTCCTCACTTTTTTGGTTCACTATATCCACAAAAAATGACATTATGTGTGTATAGCAAGGCAAGGGACCGAACATTTTGGTTCACTATATCTGGGAGTTCACTATAAGCCATGTTCACCATAGCGGGGTTTGACTGTATTATAAAATAAAATGTAACAGGGGTATTATCAGTGTAATGATAGAAATTTTGGAAAGTCATGAACCATTACATCGCTGAAATTTACTTTAACGTCAATCCGTCAATAATAATTAACGTTATAAATTAATTTAATACAACGAATATAAAATTGAATCAACGAATGAATCAATGAAACGAATATAATACAATGAATATATTTACGTTGAACCGTATTTTAATGTGAATTTATCCATCCTTGATCCCATGTTATTAATATGGTTTAATTTGGATAAGAAATGCTGTTCAATTTAGTAATTTATCCAGACTGCATCAAATGTTCGCAATATTATGGTTCGGCGAGTGAAATCGAGTCATTTTGCGATAGTTTATGTAAATTATGAATATTTATATTTACTTTCATGCGTGAAGCAAAGCTTGAAATAAGAATTGGAAGGCTCTCAAAAATTAACTCACTATTCGATGATGTGTTAGGATCTGAACGACGGACTAACTTGCACGATAACAAGGTTCTACTAGATAACTTAATATAATTGAAACAAATTTACACTACATTATTTTTTAAAATTATCTAGTTCAATTCTAAAATTTCTCTCTAGATTGAGTTCATTAACCAGTTAAGTGCATTTGACGAGCTTACTCGCCGGACCAAGTTTCTATTGAGATGTGTGTTTGACCAACACCTCCTAGTAAAGAGAAGACCTCAGCACGGATCAATTTAGTAGTCCGGCGTAACTGATGTAAACTGCGCAAAGGAGAAAAAAGAAGAAAGATGTCACTACGTTCGGGCTACTAAGGTGCGCAGTAGGGGAAAATACGAAAGATGTCATTACGTTTGGACTACTAAAGGATCAAATTTCTTGTTTATGGTAACCCGTGCTAAGGCCTTCTCTCTTCTAGGAGGTATTGGTTTGACGCGTGTACACGTCATGCAAAATAAAAAAAAAAGTCAGTGACGATCTAAACTTGAAATTCTAATAAAATACAATAAAAAGTATTATTTGGTGATATGTATCCTTTATATTACCAATAGAACTTCACAATGTATATTGCGGAGTGGGGGGGGGCACACAACCTGAAACCACTCAATTTTAATTATAAACTATTCATCTCTATTTTCTTTATCTTAGATGGAAAAAAAATAGTCCCATATATACGCTATAACTGTTAAAGAAATCTTCGTAATACGCATTTCATAAAATTTAGAATAAGACCATTTGCCTTGTGTTCCACGTGTGTAAATACACGTCAAGGCTTGGTTTTAATTACGTACCCGGGAAAGGATTTCTAAAATTAAAGTCTACTCTTAACTGGTCAAATATAAACTCTTCATCACTACTTACTTCACTTAAAGTAAGTAAACAGGCCTAGATGTATGTTAAAATAGTTAAAGAAATCCTGAACGCATTTAAACGCAAGAGCTCTATTTTTAGAGCATATCTCTTTTTTGAAATGTTAAAGACTGGTAACTCTATTCTTTCAGTTTTAGCATTTGTATTGGAGAAAATTGAATATTCCTATCCCAAGCGGAGTATAATATGAAAATCCTATATGTATGTAAATTTTTATTGATTTTTAGAAAAAAAAAGTTGTTTCTAAAAAGCAAGCTACCAAACCAACCAAATATGAAGTTAAGAGAAGAAAAATGCCATTAGATTTATATGCAAACTTGTTGCCACTATTTTCATAAAGAGATATTTCCCATTACTGCAAAATAAGAGTCAGGCATGTTAGTTTGGGATAGGGGTAGCTTCGCGGCCCAGGTGCCCAATAAAATCGAAACACTAGGACTAGGACGGCAGATTAGCGCCGAAATGGTTCAACTAACTGTTTTAGTAGTCGACTCGTTTTCGACCCAATTTACTCAAAGATTTCCGAAAAGAGAAAAAATTTGTAATAAAACTATTAAAAAATTAAGATTTTTAAAAAAATGCAAAATGGAGACTTTAACAAATTTAAGTTATAAACTGTACACTATATTGATTTTTATTTCAGATAAGATATAGTTCTTTGTTTATATGCTAATACCGTTAAAATCAGGAAAAAGTTTACTCCTCCCGAAAAAAAAATTGTATAGTTTATCTACGGCAAGAACTCCCCACCACAAAGTCTGAGGTTGTCTGCTGCTATGGAAACAAGAATAGTGCATTTCAGGGAGGGTAGCTTCTCTTCACTGCAGAGATAAAACATAGACCAGAGAAGAATTACCTTTTTCTCGCCAACCCTAGCCAAAACTTGTCTTGAACAGTGACCCTACATCCTTACTTGAAATAGTAATACCCCGTTCCCATAGTCACTGCCATGGGTCCAGGCGAATGGCTAGGGGAGTTCTTACTTTAGACAAACTACAGATATGAAGGGGTTTTATTTCAAGTTCATCATAATTTTTTTTCATTGAACAAGAGGAATATGCATACGTAACTTACCTGGTTTTTCTTTTTCAGCATTTGAACGCTGTACAAACTATTACCGAAATCAGATGAAGTTGCTAAAGGCATCTTCTCGTGAATCCACAATTTTTCATCTTCCACATCTCGGCAGAACTGGAATGCTTCTTTCTTTTTCATTAGGCGTGATTTACGTTCGTCTAATGGACCCAATAGCTTATTGAATCTAAGAAAAAGGAATTTTACATGATCAGTGTCTCTTTTTTTCGAAAAGTCCCGAAAAAGGCAGATTATTTGAAAAAAAAAAAAAAATTAATAAAAAAATAATAAATATTTACTGCAAGTTATTTTTGCATGAAATTATCTTAGGATAAAGAACTTTTATAATTGTGTGCAAAATTTTTCGATTCACTTTAAAAGTATTTATAATATGGCGAACTATGCAAAAAGTAAAATTAACATTAACCCTTAGACGCAAATGGGACACCGGTGTCCCTTTAATGTATATATTTTCTGATTTGCTAATTACAAGTAAAATATATTTTGGTATTTTTTTATATATAAAAAGCAGTTTATCTGTTACTAAAATTTTTTAGATTATTGGAATTATATTTGTATTAAAATACGAAAGAAAAAAAAAAGTAGTGTACAAATTTTTTTAATCATATTCAAATATTTAATCAATAATTGATTTCGTAAATTAAAGAAATTTCAATGAAAAATAAATATTTCTTTTAGATCTAAATAACTACGAACAACTGAAAATTTTGAAAATTATTGTTTGAAAGTAAGCCGTGTTTGAAAGATTTTACCTTTAACACAGAAAAAGACACCAGTGTTTAATGCTGTATTTCCTAACAATAAATCATTAAAATTTGAATTATAATATTTTCTCTTTACTTTGACTTAAATTAGTCAACCTAATTGCGTCAATTTAGGTTAAGGGGTCCACACTTATAACCACTCACCTGACCAAACTATTGGGACGATATTTCTCAGATTGCGGCTTTCCCCTATACGTTTATTCAGAAAAATAGGTTTTTGTATCCGATTTCATAACTTAAAATATCGTCTTCACTAATTAATAAGCATATTTGAGGTTTCTTCCTCGAACCATTAAGATTCGGTCCTAAAGCGTGAAGATCCGATCATTGCATCAAAAGTTATTCATGGTGATCTTTTTTTTCACACTGTATGTGTTGACCTACTTATGCTTAGTGATCTTTTAAAAATACATTTCTTTTTTGTCCAAAAATGAAAGAACAAGTGTTGCATTATTAGGATTAATTTTTCAGAAACACGATATTTCTGTCTCTACAATTTACAAATAGTATAAATATTTATATTAGAATAATTATTTATTTTTATTATTCTTTTATTATATTTTTTTAAAAACTAAAATGGTCCGTAAGAGAAAGAAATATCCACTTGATATAAAGGCATGCATTACCATTTTTTTTATATAGGTATTTTTTTCTATTTGGATATGGCTTTAATAGGTTAAAATTAATCAAGCCATATGTCATAAGCATACCCTATTTATTTATTTAATATTTTTTTATTAATAAAGATGAAATTAGCAGTTTTGTTCACCATCCTCTCTTATTTAGTTTGCCAGTTTAATTATATTTCAACTTCTAATTTTAGTTTTGAAATGTTTTCCTGGTGGCACGAAAATTTTTCAGGTTTGTATTTAGAATTGTAATTACTATTTTTTCTTCAAAAAAGCACAGAATACTGCTGATTTCGTGAAAAGGTAGAAGCTGCTAAAATATTTCGGATTAGGGAACTACTTACCTATCTTCAACATATGCTTTTTTGTATTCAATTTCATCTGTTTTTTCCGGAGTCATGCTTTCAAGGTATTCAGCTTGACTTTTTAATTCATCAACTTGTTTTGCTTTCAAAGCCATTTGCGTCTCGACAGCCTGAAAGAATAAAACAAAAACAAAATTTAAAAGTAATAAAAAAATACGAACCGTTTTAAGAAAAATTTTTAAATTTAAGGGCTTAACTATTTGTACGATTCTGGTACATCAGGAACTTCATATTAGGTACCTTGTCTCTATATCTGTATTTTATAAGGGTTGTCTAACTGAAAATTGGACAAGTTGTATGAAAAAAATATTTTCATTGGGAATCAAAAGAAATCACTAAGAACGATGTGACACAGGTAACATCGTTTAGGTAGCATGTCTATGCCTTTGCAGTAGAACGACTCTGGTTGATTCTGGTGGAAATCTTGCACAGTTTCCTTAACTTCGTCCTCTGAATGGAAACATGTTCCCTGCAATGTTCTCTTAAGTAGCCCGAAGATGTTGAAGTCACAGGATGACAAACCTGGACTGTACTGTGGGTGCTCCAACACTTCTCAATAGAATTTGTGTAAGGTCGTATAGGCTTCAAAGGAGTGTGCTAGTGGGGCACAGTCAAAGAGAAGAATCACTTGTTGTGTGAGAAGGATTGGCCGATTGCTTTTGATTCCTTTCCGTAGTTTCGTCAGAGTACGGCAGTATTGTGTTCAATTGATTATTCTCCCTTGGGGCAGAAAATAAATTTTTGTTCCGATTTGAAAGCATCCATGTATAGCACGACTTTACTTTCGATCAATTTGCTCTACCACAAACATTTTTCACTGTTAAACGTATTGCGCAATGCTCACATCTCAACACCCTTTATATCCCTGTTCGGTGGAGCTTCTATAGTTGCAGTCGGTCTAACACAATTACACGTGTCCACTTTTCATTTGAGCAATCCTTATAGTTCTTAATTTTGAGTTTGTGATTGATCCAAACAAAATACTTAATTAAACTCCAAGAATAATAATGGAGCTATCTAAGCTGCCATGCCTTCCAAGTATAATGACAAAAATCCAATAATGATAAAAAAAACAAAAAAAAAACATTTTTAGTGTGTTTCTAACGTAATTGAAAATAAAGTGGTTAACAAAATAATGGAACACATAAATACTAACTCTATGTAAACAATTTTACTTTAGGCAGCAGAAGTTTTGGAAGATTTTACATGGCAAAACTGATGGCTCAATTTTAAGGATCTCGCTTGAAGCTTTTAGAAATGGCGCCCATTTCTAAAAGCTGCATCGATTAAAATGAGCTTTGTAAGCTAAAAGGTGATTTCCTATTTTCAATACCACCGTAATTAAGAAAGCATTGTAATATAAATATAGCAATCATACGGAATGATTACAAAATTGCTTGTATTAAAGTTAAAAAGAAGTTGTTAACTTCTTTTCCTTATTTTGATCAATCCGAGTCCTGCACAGAAAAAATGGCATTATTTTTAAATGCTTCAAACATGATCCTTTGAATTATACTAACAATTTTGCTGTGTAAAATCTTCCATGGCTGCTTAATTTTTTTTTTTACATAGAGTCATTATAGAAGCTTTTCCATTATTTTGATAATTCGATAATGCTATCTATAACAAATTTATCTACCACAACAAAGACCATTCAGAGAATTAAAGTTTTGTTAATTTTCTTAAAACCACTATTAAGTTTTTTAATTTTCCTGACAAAAAATTAATAGTTGGGCCGAAAATGAGACAAATCTCTATTCTTTAATACAATTTTGACTTCCACTATATTTTAGTTTGTGAAAACAAATACATCTGTAAAAGAAAATTGTGCCTAACCAGACCTCTAAACGTTAAAGCGGTCGCTTAAAATGAGAAATTACTGCTAACACTAAATTTTTCTAAGACTTGAAGGAATCTTTATTTTTTTCACCCCATTCATTAACTCACTTATTCACTCACTATATCACTATTCTTCTTCTTGATGAACAGTCATCATAGTCACAGTTACCATAACGACACGTAATTTATTTCTAAAAAATATAGAAATTTAATAGTTACTCGTGCCATAACCGAACGTTCACATACTCATTAAACGCCAAACAGATTTCTCTACAACAGAACATACTCACGAGAACGTGCGCAATTAAAAAATATCGCATTCTCTCGTTGCATCCCGCGTTCTCATGCGTAGGTTCTGCGCGAAGTTTGTTTGGGGGTAGCTGTGTTGCCCAGATCTTACGTTGAGGAACATGCCGCATGCAAGGTGAATATGCAAAATTTCTCTAGTCTCTCTAATATCATACGGTGCTCGCTAAATATCACATTTTTTTACCCTTAAAAATATAGATCTTTAAATCTGTTCAGTTAATGAGCTCTTGTTTAGTTGAAATAGAATGTTTTTTTTTTATCTTACTTGTTGTTTTTGCAGTATTAGATTAACACTGGTTAAATCTTGACCAGTTTCTGCAGGCAATACTTGATTTTCTAATTCGGTAATCCAGCCGTCAATATCATCACATGTCTGCATGTAGAGAACTTGCCTGTTTGCATCAAATAGCCGCTCACCCTTGTCTTTGGTAGCATTTTCCAAGGCTTCAAACTGCTGTTCGAGTTCAGAGAGTTGAGGATAAATAATAGCAGCCCAACTTCTTTTTTCAGTAACGAGCTCTTCACCACTCTATAAAATAAAAAAAAGTATCCTCAAATAATCTATTGCAGTGTAATTCATTGAATATTTTTAAAACATGACTTTTTAAAATATCTATACACAGCGACACCGTATAAATTAGTCTTCTTATTGGTATTACGTTTATTTATGTTTCAACATGTAAATCTTTCTTTTTAAATTTCTTATTATTTTACTAACACTTCGCAAGATTTTTCACAACTACTGTACCAATCATCACTTAATTTTTAATGCATATATTTTTTTTACTATTCCAAAAATTTAAACAAATAACCAAAATTACTAAAATTCTTTTAAATTTAATTTAAACATTAATAAATAACACTTAAAATAAGCTAAGTGTATCTGATTTTATTACCAAACTTTAAGCATACCTAACTAAGGTGACGAAATTGCAGCCAACACCCTCACTTTTTTAGAAAAGTTTTCTTAGTAATAGCGAAATTAACAAAACTTGAACAAAACTTTTTGAGCACCGAAAAATTACCAAACCTTTTATATCATATATAATGGTAGTACAAATAAGTTTAAGTCAAATTATGCTACTACTTTAAATATATAAAAATAAAATACTTCCAGAAAATTGGGAAAATTGGTAATCAAGTAATGAAAGGTTAGGTGGCCATCAGGGTTATTCAATCTTTTTTCTTCTACTTTATAAATTGTTCTAGGTCGTTGTCACCGTGGAAAATCCTAACTTTTTGTAGTGATGTAAAAAGTTTACGAAAGGCCTTTGTGCAAAATGGTAAGACATTTGCGCATAAATTAGATTGATTTTTTCAGTATCAGCTACAATTTCAGTAAAAAATTTTTTAAAACAGATCAAAATCTATTTCGTTAAAAAATTAAGGTAATACGAACACCTTGTCTTTTTTAAAATAAATTTGAAGAAAAATTATTGAGCTACCAATTTTTATTTATTTTTCTCTCCATAAAAATACCTAAGCGCTTAAACCTAAGAGCTTAAAGTCTAGTTAATTACCCGATTTTACTTAAGCTAATCTCAGTTAAGTTCTTTTATTTACATACACGGTATTACACAGCTTCAAGTTGTCGGACATTTTTTTTTGAAAAACAGTAGCTTGCTCGAAATTTGTTTCAGTTGCATAAGGGTTTTAATTCTTGGGTCAATTGATAGGTAATCAAGTGATAACATTCGGATGATGACTAACCCAGAAACGAGTCATAACCTACCAGAATGACTGGGCCATCACATGAACAGAAAAACGGACTTATGCAATTTTTTTGGCTTAATTGATATGAGTTAATGTTAAATAATTATTCTAAATTATTTAGTCTTAGTTAGTATGTCAAGTCATTTTGGAATTATGTTTTAACTTGACTTACTTATTGTACATAAGTATTGTGAATATTTCATTTCTTACTCTTATTTTTGCTGAATTTTATTATTCATTTTATGTCGAAAGTTTACGATTTTGCATTGAATTTTGAACTTACTAACTTATTAGTGCATGGCCTCTACTTATTATTTCTTATTACAATAGTTCATATTACATTCGTCTTTAAACTCCAACGAATCAGTTAATGACACTTTGTGACAGAGCACTAAAATAGTTGTCTATTTTTAACGTTCCAACTTAATGACAAGTTATAGGTAGTTATCAAAACTTGTTCTGTCCAATATATATATATATATATCACTGTTTTTGTAAAATTTACTAATTGAGATATTTTCAAAACTTATTTAACACTTACTCAAATTCTTGGTTTACCATATTTTAACTTGATTTCTAATTTAGCGACGCTTATTTCTTAAAACAATGGTTGAAAGTATAAAAATTGAAAAAAAAATACGGATTAGATGTGAATATTTTGCTCTGTGATTTTAAAGTGGCTTAAAAATTCTAAAAGAGTTAAAACAATAAGCAACTTCAATGTTTTCTAAACACCCAAACATGTATCTCAAATCAATATCTGAGTTTAGTATCCCTCTGTAATTTTTGAAAAAGTGTCCATTCTTTTTTCAAGTATGATGTAGTATAATCAAAGCTAGATTTAGGTAAGTGTCTCTGTCTATAGTTTTTTCCTGGTGTTGAATACACGATATATTTCTCTGTAAAAAAATTCTCACCCTAAATATTCAAATTTTATTTTTCTTATTAATTTCAAAATAAAAAAAAGCTAATAAGGAATTTAAGTGTATTAAAAAATTTATAGTTTTATTTTTGTATAGATGCTTTAATTTTTTTTTTACTAAACGCGTTTAGGATTCTGGACAATAAAGCAAACTGCCTTAATACTATTCATCCATTGAAATAAAAGAATCATAATATCAATCAAATGTACATGCATACAAGAAAAACAACAACAATTGCAATTAAAATAAAAGTTGCATTATATTTATTCGAAAAAGTAACTGAAAATTTAAATACCGGCTGTTAATCTTTTTTTTTTAGTGGTTTGATTTTTATTTTTGCAATAACTGCAATATGTTTCATTTTTTTACTTAGGTCATTTTTATATTATTTACGGAGATTAAGCATCGTACCTGTTGCAGTTTTCTTAATCTATCTTTATTGGCCATAACTTCAGCTTCAAATGCTTGATGGCGTGTCCATTTGCTGTGAATAGTTTTAGCACTGCGATATGTATCGTCTTGAGCTGTGATGTACTTCTCTTGAGTCCATTCAGAGAGCTATTTGTAAACAAAATGCAATAAATGTGAAGAATGTTTTATTATAACATCTTGCTAAAATTTCAAAAATATGCTATTTAAATACCACATTGTAGAGCTAATGTACCATTTATTCGAAGTATGCATTAATTAATACATTTTGTCATTCTAGAATTCATGTAATGACTGTATTCCATTAATACCGGAACAAATTTCAGTATGTATGCAATGCACAAACTTTCTATTAAAGTTAGAATATCGGTCCATTTTGCATGTAATGAATACAGCAACACTAAAATATTCTAGTATCTGCGGACTGACTATATTCAATTATTACTAAAAAGTTATTCCAGTATGCTTGTAGTATGCATTTTACTTTTCCAGAATACGATTCTGCGCACGCAATAAATTCATTCCATCAGTACTAGAACATAATTTTCAGTGTAATAATATATCTAATATATCTCTTACGTGGCTCCCAAATTTTGGCTGTATTTCTTTTCCGCCGGTGGCAACGTTTGCTTTGTTTTATTTACGTTACTATTTCTCTTACACGGCGAATCGACCAATGATTGCGGCTAAAAATGTCACATGCCAAATCAAGATAAGGTGGCTCAACATATAGCGCTTTTAAAAACGGAAACTGAAATATCCAGAGAGCATCAGCTGCGGCAATGTCATACTGTTAAGCTAGGCAGAAGTGAGTAATCTTTGTCGATAGATCTCTATTTTCAAATTTTGTTGAAATCGCTTTTTTCACGAATTTATATATTACGAATTTATTTGACGATTTTTGATTCATATCACGAATTATACTATAGCACATTTCTAATAGGTTTAACGAATTACATGTCATTTATTTGAATTCAAATTTATTTTAATGACTTAGTATTTACTAAAAAGATGTAATTTTTTTAAAAAAAAAAGTTTTTATATGGATTTGAATGATTGTTTTGAATTCTTAGAATTCTGTGCTTTTGCAATGTTCCTAAGTTAGTAGCGAGCGAAGCGAGTTTGGTTTGCTAAGCAAACCATATAAGATTACGTAGCAATTTTCTGGGGTTGGCGAGCGTGAGCGAGCTGGGGGCGCAGCCCACTAGTATAATATAATATAATATAATATAATATAATATAATATAATATAATATAATATAATATAATATAATATAATATAATATAATATAATATAATATAATATAATATAATATAATATAATATAATATAATATAATATAATATAATATAATATAATATAATATAATTAATACTAATTATCTTATCGCAATGCTTACTTCTTTGCAATCTTGTAAAAAGTGCTGCAGTTGTAATTGATCTTTTAATTTATCCATTCTATGGGTTGCTTTCTCGTGATTAACGTTTCGTCTGTAAAATAAAACATATTTTTTGTAAAATAGTTCAATTTGAGGGATAGAAAGATATAGATAAAGATATAGAGATCGAATCAAATTGGAGAAGAAAAATAAATTAAAATGGATCAAAAGAAACATGTATGCCAGGATTTCATCAGGGGACATTCTGCTTGCATTTATGTGTAATTTTCTGTGAATAACTGTTTAACAGAACAAAAATGTTATTGTCTTGCAAAAATAATATTGTACAGATGGGTGACGAACTATTTCGTCTAACTGTATGTAAACAATCTTACCTTTATCAGCAAATGTTTTGGAAGATTTACACATCAGAACTGTTGGCACAATTTTAAAGAGAATGTTTGAACCTTTTAGAAATAGTCACATTTTTACCAATGCGAAATTCGGATCGTCCGAAAATAAGGAAAAAATTTTTTAATAACTTCTTTCGAGTTTTAATACCAGCATTTCTGAGAATTCTAATTCCAATTATTATCTACATCTCGGTACCTGTCGCCGCAGGTAACACCAACCTATCAATCTGTGGATATTTAATTAAAATCTAAATTGTCACATAGAATGTATATAGTTGGATAAGGACGTTATTGACAGCAGCTTCGTATCACGTTGACTTCTTTAGTGCTTGTAAATGGTACTAAGGACAGCGTCCAATAGAAAGAAAAAAGCAACTGGATTATATTTGGTTTTTACATCTTGTTGAAATATGGTGTTGAAGTTAGTAGTGCAGTAGTCAATGACTTTGTTGTAAAATGATTTATACAGTTTTTCAATGTAATGACTGATTTTGTCTAATTTCATGTCTTTGTGTACATTTTCGTTGGTCATGTATCTATGTGCGTTTTGCCTGCATCGTAGTAATTTGTTTTGAAAGAAATCGATTTTGTATTTTTGAGGTGTGGTTGCAGTCGCCCATGTGGTTGAGGCTTAAGTGATGATTGAGCGTATGTACATGATATAAAGCAGACATTTGTTGTAAAATTCTGAGGATTCTATAGGATTGTGATATTTATATAAGAATGCTTTTAGAATTATAGCGATATTGAAATAGGAAAAAAGTTTTAAACTTTTTCTCTCCATTTCGGTCGATCTGAATTTCGCATGGGCAAATATGACATATCATTTCTAAAAGTTTTAAGTATGATCTTACACACTGTACCAACAGTTTCATTGTGTAAAATATTCCAAAACAATTTCTGCTTGTTAACATAGAGTTAGTACAGAGTGTTCTTATTATTTTGTCAGCCATTTGTACGTATTTAGCGTCAAAATCATTAAAGTGATGCAAAATTAATACCTTTCAGCCATATTTTCAGCCTTTTTATGGATTTTATCAGCAGCAAAATTACCATCTTCACATAACCTTTGAGCAAACTGTATAACAGCGTTGACCTTTTCATCATTAGCTTCCATTGTTGTCAAAAATGTCTCATGTTCTTTTATGAAACACTCAGCTTGTTCTAGACTAGTCTGAAATAAAACATTTGTCATTCGTCGAAATCGAACTATCATATACATAACTCTCATACCATTTTTCCGAAGCCACAGCAATTACTATACAGATTTAGAAAACTAGTCAAAAACTAAATTTAAAAAAATGCAAATATGTATTACGTTTCGCAAATTAAGATTTAGGTGAAAGGTAAACAAAAACTCAACCGAAAACTGTCAAATAACTGGAACGGGAAATGAGGTTAAAAATATCAATACCAGTCTGATTGTCTGAATGAAACTTAAGAGATGCAAAGTGCAAAATAGAAAAAGGACCACCCTGAATAACTTTTGATCTAATGATCGGATCTTCCCGTTTTACGACTCAATCATAATGGTTTGATGGGGTGACCTCAAGTATGTTAGTTAATTAGTGCAAAAGATATTTTAAGTAGAGAAATCAGACATAAAAATGCTCTTAACATATTTTTCTCCTTCTACGGATTCGGATTTTTGGCGCCCAAAAAAAAGAGATAGTTGCAATCTTGAAGATATGGTTCCAATAATTTGGTCAGGAGAGCGCTTCAAAGTTTGAACCCCTTAATGTTAATTTTACTTCTTGCGTATTTTGCTATGTCTCGAGAACTTTTTAAGCGAATTAAAAAACTTTTGCACACAATTCTAAAATTCGTATATCCAACGATAGCCCATGCAAAAAATAGCTTTTAGTAAATATTTATTATCTTTCATCCATCAGTGGGTCGATAAATGAGTACCAAGCGTGCTTGGGAACTAAACACTGGGGTTTCCGCGTTCGACTGACCACCTGACCGGAACATCTGCTCCTGCACCCCAGATCCCAAGGTCAAGAAAACAGTAGGCCACAGTAGGCCTTGGCCCTCTAGGACTGTCGCGCCGCTGAGTTTAGTTTTAAATATTTATTATTTTTTATTATTTTATTTAATAATAGTCGAAAAATTTGGAATTATAGAGAGCAAAATACAAAACTTGAGCGAAATCGGTCGAATAGTTCTTGTGAATTTTAAAAAAGTCGTATTTTAAAAATATGATTTATAAAACAGGTTTTTATGGTTTCAGTTCTTTTTTACACATTAGCAATTTGCTAGATTTCGAAAGTGCTTTTTTATTGCTTATATATTAGCTTGCGCCGCCTGATGAATATACATTTTTGGCTTGAAATTCAAGGCAAAAGCTTCTAAAGTAATTAGGAATCTTTGCAAAGATTACAATGGCTGTAATTTTGGGATTACTATTTTTATGAGTAGGAGTTTAACTACTTACTGGAGTTTCATCTTTAGCCAGGTAGTGCTCTTGTTGACTCAATAAGACTTCCGCTTGCTTGGCATCACGCATGAATATCTGGAGATCCAAACTGTTCGACAAAACCATTTGTCTGTTTTCCCACATTTGTAGAAGTTCTGTCCAACCATCTTGAAGCGCTCGTAGTCTCTATAAATTAAATATAAACAACTGAAGCAAATCTTGAGCGACAGACACCACTTTTCGATTCATTGAAGGATACAATAATATTGCTCGAAATTTGCATAAAAATTTTGAAAAAAAAAAGAGAGTTTTTGTCACTAATGCAAAACTGTAAAAATATAAATTCAAGCTTGGCATACGGAATAGAATACGATTAAGATTTGAAATAAATGATACATTTCATACTTAAAAGTAAATTATCTAAAGATCATAGATAAATCAAATTTAAATGTTAGGGAGCAAAATTACAAGAAAATAACTTTTTGTTGATTAATCATTACGTTATTCGCATATATATATATATATATATATATATATATATATATATATATATATATATATATATATATATATATATATATATATATATATATATATATATATATATATATATATATATATATATATATATATATATATATATATATATATATATATTTCTCTTACGCGGCGACAAAAAAGCCTCATTACAACTCCCCGAATGGCAACGCTAGAAAATCGACCAATGATTGCCACTAAAAATGTCACATGCCAAATCTAGCTGAGATGGCTCAACATATAGCGCTTTTAAAAACGGAAACTGAAATAACCAGAGAGAGCATAAGCTAGGCAGAAGTGAGTATAGTCTTTGTCGATAGATCTCTATTTTAGTATTTTGCCGAAAGCGCTTTTTTTCACGAATTTATATATTACGAATTTATTTGACGATTTTTGATTTATATCGCGAATTTATTTGTTTTACTAGAATTTATTTGTTTATGCAGGTTTTTCCGTTGCAATTCACTTATTTCAATTTTTAATAGACTTAATTATAGCCAAAATTTTAACCTTTTTAAAGAGATATCAGTTTTAGAAATTTTATCTTAAGATTTTATACTATAGCACATTTCTAATAGGTTTAACGAATTACATGTCATTTATTTGAATTCAAATTTATTTTAATGACTTAGTATTTACTAAAAAGATGTGTTTTTTTTAAAAAAAAAGGTTGTTATATGAATTTTAATTATTGTTTTGAATTCTTAGAATTTTGTGCATTTGCAATGTACCTAAATTAGCAGCGAACGAAGCGAGCTAGGTTTGCGAAGCAAACCATATAAGATTGCGTATAGCAATTTTCGGGAGTTGGCGAGCGTTAGCGAGAAGGGGGCGCAGCCCACTAGTTTATATTTATTTCATTGTTCATCATTGGCAAATTTTTCATCCCCGTGTTTATTCACGATAGGCAAAATTATTGCGTCCAAAATAATACAAACCAAACATTTGAAAATCTTCATCTCATCTACATCTCTTTCAAAGCACAGTAATAATTTATCCTTCATATTTTAGGTAACAGAAGAAAACATTCACTTAGTTTGAGTGAAAACGAATACCACTTTGCAGGGGTGCCAACTGCTCCGCTTTCTACAAAAATTTTAATAAATTGGTGGCAAATTAAGTATTGAACCTTGTAGAATAAGGATAAAATAATAATTGCATTTCATGTGATACTTTGAATTTTTGATACGTAGTGCGTGGTAAAATTACTTAAAACGTAAAATGCAAAACTAAAAGTAACTTAAACTTCGTTACCACTAGAAAATATTTTTTTACAAAGCGGTGCAAATTAACATCTCTGCATTTGTTCATAAAGAATACGTGTTCATATTACTACGACGAAGTTAATTTGGCAAATAAAGGATTAACAGCAACAAAATCAAGTTGGTGCTTTTGCAGTTTTGCAACAGGAAAACTCAATTGAGTCTTTAAATAATAAAACAATAGGACTTTTAACGAATAATTTAAAAAAATCTAGTTAAATGCAAAAAAATGATATATATAATTTCAAGAAGCTCAACTTACTTCTCTGAGGAACATGTATTGCGCATCGGTTTGATCTCTAGTAATTTTTTCACCATACTCCATCATACTATTATAGTCCTCAGTGTAGTTGTCGATTTCTTCTCTGATTTGTTGGTGTTGGGTTATGAGATTTTCAGCTTCCGTGAGGCTTGATGGTATGTCTTCGGATGCAACATCGGTTTGAGATTTAGTTAACCAAGTCTGGAAGTGATCTAAATCTCTCAAGAAACGGTGGAGGTCACCGGCCTCTTCTAACTTTGCATCTCTTTCTTTTAGCTACATTTGAAATAAATAAATAAACAATCAATCATGAAAATCAACAAAAGAAGTTTACAACAAGGTAACTGATTTAAAAACTAGATTGACTGTGCTTTAGTGAACTTACAGTAACTCAAGTGAAATGTATTTTTCTGAAGCAAATAATTATTGCCTCATTTAGGCAAAAGAAATGTTGTACCATATTATGGTTCAACTTATGATTCAAACAGTGAATCAGCATGTTTGACAATACTCTAAAATATAACTGTAAATTCTGCAGAAAAAACAACATATTTTTACAGAAAAAAAAACTGCTTAAAGATAAATATAGAGCTTCTCTGTCTTTAATCGTTACCCGCATGTTGTAAAAATTTTTCGCTTTTTTTAAAAAAAGTATTTTTTTTTACGGATTTTCTTTGTCTATTCAACAGTTTAAAACTGTTTTTTGCACAAAATAGAATTTTGCTGTTTTTCACCCTAATCATAAACATATTGAATGTAACTATAAATTCAAATTCTAGTTTTTGCCATGCAGTTTTGCTTACCGTAAAATAATACTTTTTTCCAAATCATTTTGCGGTTATTTTTTATTCTCGCTCTTACATTCCAGAAATTATTTTATGGTTCTTGAACATCGTATAAATATAATTGCGATTCGATTTCATCGTCGAATTGATACTCTACAGTCAACATGGTAATTATCTATCTTTAGATATAATTTTTCGCTAAGTTAAATTGTCAAACATTTTTATAAAGGTTTTGGACAAAATAATTCTAAACGTTTTTACACTTAAATATGATTTTAATAGGCAAGACTTTTAAAATAAAGACAGTTTAAGGTTTTTCTTCATAACCTAACACCAGAGCCACGATGGCTCAGGGGGACAGAGCCAATGAGGCAGAGCCTTCCAATGAGGTGAACCGGTTTCGAATCCCTGCGATGGCTGGTCTAATTCCGGATCCGGTTTACACCGACCACAGTGCTGACTTAAAATATCCTCAGTGGTAGACGGATCATGGGTTAGAGTTCCTTTGCCATCAGGCTGGCCCTGGAGAGCTCTCGTGGTCTTCCTCTCCATGTAATGCAAATGCAGGTTAGTTCCATCCATAGAAAAGTCCTCCACGAAGGCAATTTTTCTCTCAATACTTGATCCAGGAGTTCCCTTGTCTTCTGGATTGGGTTCAAAATTGCAAGGCGACATAGTTGAACATTAGCAGTCGTAAGTAAACCCACAAATAGGGGTTTAACGATGGTTATAAAATAAAATATCCAAACACCAGAGCCGCCGTGGTTCAGGGAATATAGAGCTCGCCTACCAATAAGACGATCCTGGCGTTGTTTGGTCATGCGAATTCTGCACTCGGCTCGCACCGACCACACTGCTGACATAGTTGCTTTATAGAATTTTTTTGTTAAAACAAGAGTTTGTTAAAATAACAGTGCATAGATGCCTAAAAGTCACGCGTCCGTTTTTAAACAATATTTTTGTGTGAAATAAACGGTTTTAAACTGGCACACTAGCTAAAAGTTTTTTTTCTGAAAATTTAACAGATTATTATTATTATTTATATATTTATTTATTATTTTTTTTTACAGTGGACATGAATCTTTTTTTTTTTTAACGCTACGTGTCAGTTTTTATAAATTAAAAAATTGGTTAACTTAACACCTTATTGAGGCGGAAGAAAAATGGTTCGGTATTTATGGTTCAAACTTATCTCGGCGTTCTGATTCAATTTTGAATCGATATTTTTGACTGCTTAGTTTAATCAAAAAAGGGAAAAAAAAGCATGAAAATTTCTTACTAGATGAGTCAGTTTTCCCCACGATACTTTTATCTGCTCAAGATTTCTTTCGATTAGTTCTGCTTCCTATAAAAGAATAAATTAAGTTGAAATTGTTTAGCTCATAATGTTTTCAAGAATGAAAATTTGGAACCTTACCTCTGGATGCTCAAGTTTGTTTTTCTCAGCTTCTTTTTTCAAATTTTCCAGCTGATATGAAAACGAATAAATTATTACTATTTATTTATAGAACAACATTTAAGAATATTTTAATTAAATTTAACTCTGATTAAACTGGGGAACAAATTTTTTGGGGGTTCCTGTTGCATGAGATTTTTTACCGGATCTTAGAATGAGACTTTTTGACAGATACGATTCTTTCGTATCACTAATTTCCTATCTGCAATCAGTTCCTCTCTTTTCTACAGTTTTTTTTTTTAAAAATAACGATTTCAGCATATTTTTGTCGAAATGTACTTATTGAAAAATGTTATATATAGCTCGCGTAAATGTTGCAAAAAACTTCATAGCCCATTGCATAGGAACCTATGCAATTTACCAGAAATGTCGCTATACGCCGATAGAGGCGTTTTCCTATCATGAACTGTTTTTTCATGTGCTTCTGAACAAGTCATAATAGGAGAAGCATAGCTTGCGACGACATTTCCGGGCATGGGTTTCTTGCCAATTTTAATCCTGATTATGTACCCCAACTCCTCTGGAAGTTTGTTGTAACATTTACGCGACCCCTGTTACGTATAACGTTTTTAAACTTCTATATTTCGACAAACAATATAGGACAAACGAAACTAATTTTAGATTTGAAATCTCACACACGAATTAGACAAGATCAATATTTGTATGAATGTAAAAAAAAAAAAAAAAATTGCTCTCCAGTGTAATCAATCAAGAAAATTCATTAAATTTTCCATTTTATTGCTAAATTATGTTTGTTATAAGTAGCAAAACGAATTTGTTTTAGCATTCGTTTCTGAAAGTAGGTATCATGAGGTATTAATTTTTCCAGTATCACGTGCAATTGTATTCCTGTATAATTGTATCACGAATTAAATACATTGTTCTAAATTAGTTTTAAAATGGCTTAGACGTAATTAAGACTTTCTATAAGTTAAACAATTTATCGTTTCTTTATCTTCTTCTACTTTTTTTTCCTTTTTGACCTGCGAAGTGACTGAAACTAAACGGAACAATGATCGTTCAGTGTGCAATTTACAAGGCTAGTTAACGAAATCACCATTAAAATTATAATTGTTACAAAATTATCATATTTTCGATTTTCTATAATGAGCAAACATTTGGGAGCGAAATTCAAACTTGTTTTGGCCATAATATATTTTTGATGGGCTCTAAAGATTCCCTAAAATGAGCTAACGTTTAGAGGCGAAATTGAAACTTACGGTTACCTGCTTTTAATAAATATAAAAATAATTCAATAATAGAAAAATAATTTTACGCGCAATAATGAAAAATTCAATTATTTTTCATCTAATAAGGAATAAAGTCGATGGGATAGTTTTTGTGTGGTATCAATGGGCTGAAGCTGATAGACAGGTTCTGTGGAAAACGCGATTGAAGTTTGAAGAATAATGGGCGTTTTGTGTAACATAAATTTCTGTATTGGTTACTGAAGCTCCTAAAAGATTGTAACTTCAAAAAACAATAGTTACTTATTCATTTGTACTCTTTATTACTTTCAGAAAATGTATAAAAAAGTTCAGAGTAGAATGCCACTTAAGTAAATGCAAAATAAGATAAACGCAAATTGGCCTCAGCTCTTTCTCTTATGGTATGTATTTTTTATTTTAAGTTATATATAGAGATGCGTCTAAGCTGACCTAAGCTGTCACTTCACTTACCTGCTTTTCTTAAAATTCCTCAATGATCAACCAGTTACTAGTTGCATTCAATAGGAATATGTTTCCATTGGAATATAAATAAGAATCATCCAATAGGAATAGTGTAAGCCTTGGTTGCCATTCACAACCATAAAGTTACGGCTATTAATTGAATTACTCTAGTCAGTGATATAGTTTAGCTTCTGGCTTAGACCAGTGGCGTACGCAGAATTTTTTCAAGGGGGGTGTTCATAATTTTCTGAAACTACTAAAAGAAATTCGAGTCTGTAATAAAGCACTAGTATTTCCCTAATTTAGACAGCTAGACAATTTTGACTTTTTATTTAGACAACATTGCTTAGTTAAATTTTGATTTGATTTTTTAAGTTTAAGAACATAATGCAATATCTTCTGAAAAAAGTCCAACGTCATATGGGTAGGAAGTAACACTTTGAAGGTCACTTTCACATTCATCAGATTTTGTTATGCTAGAAACGTTTTCTTCAACGGAAGTATCACATTTCTGTGCAACAGAAAAACTTACATTGGTACTAGATACTGTCACCTCACTAATTTCAGGTCATGATTTTTTCTCGAAATAATTAAAAATTGTTAAATTCTTGCGTTTTGACATCCAAGAACAACCAAAGAACAGCGAAGATCCAAGAACAGCAAAAAAAAAAAAAAAAAAAAAAAAAAAAAAAAAAAATATATATATATATATATATATATATATATATATATATATATATATATATTGGCACGGAAATATCCGCTTTGCTACGATCTCAAAGTTTCGAGCTGGAATGAATAACTTCAACGAGCACAGTATCTCCAATGGTATTGTTACTGATTTCTTCACTAGTCGAAATAGTGGCGACGACGGATTCGGTGATTGAAGGAACTTTTTGTTAACACAAAACAAAACAGATTTAGCGACAAGTTCCGAAAGACAAGCAGCAGAGATAACTCTTAGTCTGACTAACTAAATCCACTGTACTCCGTTCCCCCTTTTATATAATTTTTCACTGCATCTCCAAAATTCTCGAACTGTCTCAAAGACGACAGAACGTCTAGGATTCCAGAATCATCGCGTAAAGACCTCGCGAATGACAGCCAGTTTCGAAATCTATACTGGCAGGACCGAAAGGAACCAGTCCGTAACAGTATCACGTGAATTTGGTCTTAAAAGTACAACCCTATTATAGTAAATGTTTTTTCAGTATTCTGAGAAATACCGTGAGGAAAAAAAAGTAGGCATAATGTAAACAAAAATGTATAGTCTTAAAAAATAATAGCTCGCAAAATTTCAGCTAAAATTTTTATTTTTGCAATTTTGTTTGAGCTCAAGGGGGGTGTTTGAACCCCTAAACCCCTCCCTTGCGTACGCCACTGGCTTAGACACCTCTACAAAAGTTCATCTATAATGCATTATATGTATCAGATTTATACTTACTTTTGTATGAATAGCAGCTAAATCTCGTTCCATACCGCTCAGTCTTCTTTGTAAAGTCATAATACCAACCAAATCATCGCCGAGGTCTTCTGTCGCTTCCAGTAACTTCTTTTTCTCTTCAATCCATGTCTAATTACGAAAAATATTTCATTTATTTTTAATTACTTAAGACAAGTTTTAAAGAATGCTTTTTTCAAACTACTGCTTTTTACTAAATGCTTTTTTTAAACTACTGCTTTTTACTAAATGCTTTTTTTAAAACTAATTTTTTTTTCTACTTTAAAATAATTAAACAAACTTTGCATAAATTTGATTATCAAGGATTTTGGCTTATCCGGGATGAAACGTTTCTTGACTATCTCGGTTAATCCAAATTTTTAATGCATTAAGTTCTGTATTGATTAAGTTTTGAAAATAAATAAGTTGCTCTAAGTTCTATAGTGAATACATTTTGTTTTGAAATAAATTTCACTAGACTTACAATAGTTTCTTTACACTCGATATGAAATGATTGAATGCCATGAGTCGATGCAATTTGAGCTTTCTTTCGTTCTGCGGCATCTTTCAAAGCAGACCACCTACGAAGAAAAAATAAAGTTTGAAAACATTTGCGAATTCATGCTCACCATAAATTTTTTTTCTTTAAGAAATTTAACAAACTATTAGTACTTTTGATTACTGCTTTTATTAATATCACAAACATTATCAACTTTGAGACAAATTAGTGTTTTTTAATTAAAGCACACTTACACCGAAGAGCCATTACATTATGACCACTCTGCTAATAAAATGTAGGACCACCTTAAGTCCTCAAAACTGACGGCACCCACCGTGTCATTGATTCCACAAGGTGCTGATAGGTAGTCTGAGGTATCTGGTACCAAGCGCTCACCAACTGGTTCTGCAATTCCCTCACATTGCGAGGGGGTAGCGTGGCAGCATGAATTTGGTTTTCCAAGTAGGATCATAAATGCTCGATTGGATTAAGGTCAGGTGAATTTGGGGGCCAAGACATGACTTGAAAGTTACTGGAATGTTCCTCGAACCAAGCCATGACGATTCGACTCTTATGACATGGTACATTATCCTGTTGGTAAACACCATCCCACGCAGGAAAAACTGTTACCATGAATGGGTGAACTATGTTCAAGAAGCTTACAGACGTCAGGGATTGTTGTATGAGGATTATGGGTCCTAATGTGCCCCATGAAGACATTGTTCCTGGGCGAGAAACCCTGAAAACCTGGGCGAGCCCATTGTTATAGATGGAGGGTGATCATAATGTAATGGCTCTTCGGTGTATATGCCTGTATAACTTTGATTACAAGTTGTTTATCATTAAAAATAGACAAACCTTTCATTTAATAAACTCTGTTGTGCTAAGATTTCTTCAGAATTAGGGTGATCAACATGGAGTAATTGTCGTGCTAGCTGATTCACGACAGCAACTCTCGAAGCATTAGCGTTCATTTCTTGCTCAAAACCTTCGAAACGGTGTCTCATCACTTCAATATCTTCGATATCATTGTTCATTACCATTGAGTCTAGCATTTTTTCCTACAAATATAAAAGACATTTTTGTAAATAATTTGCATGCCTTACACAAATTTATACCTAGTGAAGTATCATAAATTTTAAAATTAATAATACGAAGTTATTCCTTTAAGTTTTTACACTATTTTTTAAAAATATTGGATAAAATTTTTTTCTTCATTAACATTACTGAAAAAATTCATTAATGTTAATGAAAAAATTTCATTAACATTAACTCATTTTCATTACAACAAATTTCATTAACATTAATTAAATTTAATAATAACAAATTTCATTAACATTAATTTTTTCATTAACAGAAATGAAAAGCATTTCGTAGTTAAAACAGAACATACTATGATGTTCAGAAAATTTTACATTGTACTGCGTTACTTTATGTAACTTTTAAAACTACAGGGATTTTCAATAAAATATGTATAGAATATTGATTACCCAAATATTATTCGATAGTCACAAGACAAAAAAAAAAAAAAAAAAAAAAAAAAAAAAAAAATCAAAATTACCTACATCATCTGCATATATCATCATCTGCGGACATTGCATCATCGTATCATTTTTCAATTTTAATTTAATTTGGCCATACGGATGTCAAAACACAAAACTTAATTACACAGATTTAGATCATAGAAATAAAAACTACAAATACAAGAATGATCTAATGGCATACTATGTTTAGTAAAATTGTAATAAAAATGTTAAATTCAAATATAGGCTTTGTTAAGAAGTAAAGTTTAATTGTTAAACCTTAATACACGAATTTCTTTGCACTGTAAAAATGTAAATTTAAGAGATATGAAGATATATTACTTGTTTTAAAAGCTTCATATCCCATACTTTTAACAGGGTTTCTTTCTGATTTTGACAGGCATTTTAGGCAAGTATTTTCTGAATATGGCTACTCGTTTTAAAAAAATCTTAAAATTATTTAAATATTTTGTTGATAAGAATCAGTTTAAAGGAAATTTTTTGACATCGATTAGGCACTTTTTTTTATTAATTTAGCGAGATCTTCGGGTAGAACTTGGAGAAGTTGTTAGGTTGGATTTGGTAGAAACGTGATTGTAAAATGAGGTAAAAGTGAATTAAATTGTTCGAACGGAAACACTAACCCTTAAAAAAAGTATATATATATTTTTTGAAATACATATCCTTTGGCATTTCTTTGCTTATCAACAAAAAGCTTTTGCACAAAAGAAGCACGAAGAATATTTGAAACAACCACCAAGTATAGTTTTACCATTCCTGGCTTAAATTTTTATAACTAACCAAAATCTTTTCTAAATTATTAAAATGTCTTGTTGGTCAGAATTAGTTTAAAAAAAGTAGAACATTATTTTATTATTATCATCTTTTCAAAATTTTCTGAATTTTCCGGTAAAACTCGGAAGTTGCAGTTGATAGAGATTTGATAAAAGAGAGATCGAATGTGTTGTGTAAATTCAAAATAGAGATGAATTTTTCATTGGTTGCACGAACTGAAAGCACCGACCTTTTACAAAAATTTTTAAATCCATAATATATTAGAGTTTCTTGGCGTAGTAACAAAGAGCGTTTGTACAAAGAGAATGCAAAGAGCTTCTGCAACAACATCCAAACACAAATTTTAGCATAGTTTTATAATTTCTGGACTAAATTGTATAACATAAGTTAATAAATTGTATTATTTCCTGCATCTTGATTGTTGAGATCTATTTTTATATTAGCCTTTTTAAATTAAAGATCTAATTAAGCACTAATTAAAAAGATTAAATGTACCTTTTCAGCAATCCATTGTTTAATACCATCAGCTTCGTTAAAAAGTTTATACAGAGAAAGGGCGTCTAGAAGCCTCTGTTTTCTTAACTTGGCTAATTCAACCAATTCTTTATACCTACGATCAATGCTCTCAAGTCTTTGCAAAACATCAGGTGCAGTTCGGTCCTAAAGTTAACCAAATAAAAACAGGTGTTCATTGTATAATTTATAAATAACAGAAATTAAATGTAAAAGAAAACTTAAATTCTAAGTAAACTCTTTCCTTTTAATAAACTTTTTGACTAATGAAAATTTCACAATTCAAACAAAAAATATTAGTTTTAAACTCGGTTTATAAAAATGATTATTAAACAAAATTTACAAAAAATTCTGGTTGACTTTTGTACCACAAATTATATTAATTAATAAAGATTTTTTCTTTAAATTTAAATGAATTTATTAATTTATTTCCAAATACGACTGTTTATTAACTTATTCATTCATCGTTGATTCATTAATAAGCAAATTTACTGATTCATAAATACGCTAATTCATTCTTACTCCGATTATCTGATTTGTAAATTTGCCAAATAAAGGGTTCCTTGATTTGCTTTGTTACTTTTCTAATTTATCATTTATTTATTCACTCATTATATTAAAATTCATAGTAATGATTGCCCTAATGGCACGATGACTTTAATATGCATTTAAACCTTACAAAAACAATTCCAAAGCTAACTACGTAAACAAATAAGTGAAAAATCTACTGTTTGTATAGTATAAAAAATGAATGGTCTCCATAATAACGGAAATATTAAATCTATGATCATCCATTGAATGACGTTGGATAAATTGAAGATAACTGCTCCGTTGACTCGTTTTATTATGAACTTATAATCCACTTAGTTTTTATAATCTATTTTAAGTTAATAATTTATAGGTTTGTAATCTTGCTTTAATATAGGATTATAAACATGCAATAAAACTATAAATATTATGCGGGCCTAATCAATTCATACATTTATGAAAAGTGCTATAAATAACTCAAGTTTTGCAAACAAAGTTAAAACAATGTGAAAAGACATAAATATGTCCAATGAGATAGACATATTTGTTTAATTTTTGTTTTTTCACGCTGTTTCAGCTTCTTTGCATGCAGCACTAGATTGATCCCTCTGTATTTCAATTGATTCAGTAATTTAAAAGATGCTTACTTCATCTCCAAGGTTCCCAGCTTGTTGATGCAAGGAATCAATAACATTCGCAAAATGTTTCAAATCATCAGTAGTATCCTAGAAATTTGGTTTAGCATAAATTAGTACTTATAAATTTTTTTATTGAAGTTTATATTAATCCATGCAGTTTTAAATAAAATGTATTTTTATACTTTATGTTTTTTCAGCAACGACTGCACATTTGCCTCGTCTCTACCAATATCTTCACTCGATACCAATCGTAATGTATCAAGCATCCAAGTATCAACATCATCAGCATCGGTAAAAAACTATAAAATATATACATAATTAAAATAATAATTATTAATTAGAAAAATAATATATATATACTTTTATTAATTTAAAATTAAGATTTTTTCCTTTAAAAAAAATGCATAAATACTTATATTCTATTTGCGAAATCAGAACAAACACTTTTGATTCATGAAACAGAAACACTAATTAACAAAACAAAAACGATTAGAAATACATTAATTTGCTAAGAACCACTATAAAAACATACTAATGTATCATGAACGACAAAAAAAAAGATCATTAATTTCACAATAATCGTTACAAGAATAATAATTCACAAAGAAACTCTATAAAAACACTAAATTATATAGGAATATTTGATAAAAAAGAAAAGAAAAACATTCATTAACCACTTAAAAGCAATAAATAATACGAATTCACTAAGAAATGTTTAAAAATTAATAAATATTACTAATTCATTCTGAAACTCGGAAGAATTAATTGTAAAGCATTTAAAATTAATAAATAACGCTATTGCACTAAAACAATTTCGCAATTATAAATAACATTGATTTCAGCTATTAATTTTTGTTTTTTAAGGTCGGCATTGATTATCAAGATGCTAGAAATATCTGTCAGTGCTATGCTTGTCACACATTGTAGTGTTTGTTCTTAACACTATTAAAGAGATTTTGTTCTATCCTGTAACGTATTCCGGCGCACACTCAGGTATCAGCGTCACTCAGAGCAGTGCACTGACCATGCAACCTAAATTCTCTACAGAGCTTGCGCAGAACATTCCCTACGGATGCGCATTTCTGAGATGTTAGGTGGGAGTGCGAAATCTCTCTAATATCAGTTTCGCTTTCTGCCTATGGCGCACAAACGCCACTTTTTTTGCAAATGTTTTATCAGAATAACAGCACCACTTATCAGGATTTTCTTACACTATTTCTTTAGTTTTATTCTTTTAATTTTTTGTAAACACATTTTGCTCGTTTAGTATCAGCTATTCGAATTTCATGTTATTGTGACTCTGAACAAATAGCGTTGATGAAGTTCAATTCTAATCGCTGTATATATTTCCTCACCTGATTAATACCTTACCTGATGGTAATCAACGGCATCAGTTAACCTTTTCATTCGTTGCTGCTGCAAATTAGATAGATTACTGAGCATTGTTTGAATTTCATTGATTCTTTCTTGAATACTTTCGGAACTGAAATGACTGGCGGCAATCAAGTCCTGGCCGGTTTGAACAACAGCTTGAATTTGCTTGGCTTGATTGTTAATTTCCCCTTCTGCGGCCTATGTTAAAAAGTAAAAGAAGAAAGTTCTTTGTTGAAAAATAAGCTTTTGTTAAAAAATTCTGATTGAAAGGTAAAAATAAATCGAATAAAAACTTCTATTTTTAAAAGTTTAAAAATATTTTTTGTTAATATAGGTTATTAAATTGAAAACAGAGCATTTTTTAAAAAAAAATATTGACAATAAAACACAAGGCAATTCTATTATTAAAATGAACACGAGATAATATTTAATTCCGAAAAGAGACATTATTGCTCGAACAAAATTAGAATGTATTCATATTGAATCAATCACCAAGGAAAATTATTAAGATTTAAATTGGAAAATTACTAAAAAGTAGAAAAAATAAAATAAAATTTTTGTCATTGAAAACATAACGAAAAGAAACATGAAAGAGGAAGGCAACAATGAAGAGCAATAAAAAATTATGAAAAGGATTCATCATTATTTTTTATTATGCAATTTTTTTTCCTGGATAAAAAATTTTATTTTTAATTTGTGTCCTTTAAAATGTACTAAAAAATATATTTTTAATTTGTGTCTTTCAAAATGTACTAAAATTTTTTTTTTTAATTTGCGTCTTTCGAAATGTACTAAAAATTTTAACGCTTCAAACTTGGACAGAAAATTGTCATGTTCTCATAAAATAACATGGCATTGCACCATTGTGGGGGAAAAAAACTTATATTTCAAAATTTCCTTGACTGGATTTAGACCGATAGGAAACTTTTATTAATTCGACATTTTTTCCAATTATCTTTCTGGATGACAAGAGTTACTCGTCCAGAGCTGTTTAAACCTTTTTCATTCCTTTTAAATTCAAGTTTTTGTGAACAAGTCCGGAATTGCTTCCAAACCGGCTTGCAGAAACTCTATCACTGAGGTTGAATCACATTGTCGGTTGAAGTTTTACTAAAAGAATACAAGTGCGTCGATTAGACTAGAATGGTATTTACTAGACGTGTTGTACTACACTAATTGCAACACGTCTTCTCCATGATAATAAATAAAAATTTCAAAAAAAATATTTTAAATTTTACTGTTTTCTTTTTGAAAATTCTTCATCGAATTTCAAACACAGGGCATCGGAGGTACGATTAATTACAATTTTGCACGCATAATAATTATGTCAGGAATTTTTGCGAATAGAAAATGTCTTATAGCTGTATTCACGAGAAAAAATATCCATGAAGAAATTCGGAAGAACATATCAAGACATAATTTTCTTATTTTTAGCACAATAGACGTACACTTATTGCAAGCAAAATATTTCAGTGATCTGAGTAAATATCAATAAAATATTGTTCTTTATTACGTTTAGGAATCATGTTAGCTAATACAGGTGATTTGTAAGCTTCGTTAGAGATAAGTTTTCATAATCTGAATATCCGAATTTAATAAACTAACGAGTTTAGAAGAAAATAATTTAAAGTGAGTGTTATCCATGGTGTAGCATCCAACATGGTCCAAGGTACTACATATGATGGTTCAATATATAGTTTGTCTGTGGTAAGAATTCCTCCCGCCACAAAGTCTGAAGCCGTCTGCTGCTTTATGGAAACAAGAATATCACATTTCAGGGAGGGTAGCTTCTCTTCACTCGAGGTCAGGGGCGAATTAAGAGTACGCGGGCACTAGGCCATTCAAATTTTTGGGGCACTTAGATTAAATTTTTTTCTCATATATTTTTTATTTATTCAAATATAAAAGTATTTATGTATCTTTACATTTAAGAAAGCATATTTAAAATTAAAATAAATAATAATAAATTAAATTTTACTTTATTTTATTAAATTAGAACTAAAAAATAATCATAACATTTTGAAATAATTTGAAAAATCATTGTTTTTCTTAATTTTTCTTAATTCATTTTCAAAAAATCCATTTTAAGGGGGTCCCTAATGATTGGGGACTCCAGGCCATGACCTAGTCTGGCCTAATGGGTAATCCGGCCCTGCTCTAGGGCTAACACTATAGCCTGAAGAAAAAGATTCTCTATCTCTCTTTCTCGCTGACTTGAGCCAAAACCTGTCCTCAACAGTGACCCCACACCCCTACTTGAAATTGTTACCCCTCGTTACCATAGTCACCACCACAGGTCCAGACGAATGGCTAGGGGAATTCTTCCTTTAGATAAATTATACAACACTATTGTGCTCCTTGGGCCAATTTTCCTTACTAAGAAAAAGCAGATGACAGAATTCATGAAGAAAATAAATCAAACTGATAGAGAAATATAATACTATGTTATTCGAATTTTAACAATTGAAAAAAAGTTAAAACTGGTTTAAGATACAGCCTTACCTTATTTTTGCTGATGAGAAGATGAATTGCCGTGAGATCGTGGCCAATATCTCCTGATGACAATATTCTCTCCTTCTCCTTGATCCAAGCCTCCTCTTCAGCCATATCCCAGAAGAACTGCCACAATTTACGAGATTCAATGAGGTGGTTGTGTCTGTCTGAAGCCAGCTGAACCAATTCTATGTAAGCCGATTCTAATTGTTGGATCCTCTCTGTGATATATTGGGGATCACAAGCCGTGTAGCCGCCTGGAAACATTTGATACGTTACGAACGATTGAAATTGTTATCTACTCCAGCTAAATTGTTACAGGCAACTAAAATTGTTTTAATGGGTAAGCCGTGTAGCCTCCTGGAAACATTTGATACGTTACGAACGATTGAAATTGTTATCTACTCCAGCTAGATTGTTACAGGCAACTAAAATTGTTTTAATGGTTAAGCCGTGTAGCCGCCTGGAAACATTTGATACGTTACGAACGATTTGATACGATATATATATATATATATATATATATATATATATATATATATATATATATATATATATATATATATATATATATATATATATATATATATATATATAATGTCAATGATATAGTCTAACATTTGATACTGTAAAAAAATTTGATCTATAAAAGCCATCATTTTTGGAGTTGAAGTGAACTAAATACAATTTTAAGTATAGAACAGTAGTTATCGTAGTAAAAATTACATAAAATTGACAAAATAGCAATTGTTTGAAAGAATTAGAGCAAATATATTACTATTATTGTAAATGTTTTTTAAACGAAATGTTTTTGCAAGCCATTGAAATGATTCTAATGCGCATGGAAATCAGTGTTGTAAATAAAAAAACAAAAAGTTAACAAATAAATAAATTAATGAAAAATAAGTTAATAAATAAATAAATAAGTAAATAAATAAATAAATAAATTAGTTAAATAATTAATAAATTAAATTATAACAACGGAAAAGTAATTAAAAAATGTGACTACATGCTCTGTAAAAATTTTTAGTTTACCTCATCACCAAAAAAGATGGTAACTAAACACCTAAGTTTTTTGCAGTGTTGCACAAAATGATCCACGCATTTTTTTTCATGAAAACACTAACATAAGAAGTTTTATATCGAAGTATGCATTATTTCAGTGAAGTTAACTGTTAAAAACTATAAATCAAAATTGTATTAAGAAGAAGGAAAAGAAATCAGCATCGGGGCTTATTTTACATGCAGATTTGTTTAATACTGAAATCCCATAAACACTTTTATGTTAAAATTAATAACTTACTGACTTATAGTAGAAGACTTACTTTTCGATAAAAAGTATTTGTCTGCAAAATATTCATACACTTTTAATATATACACGGTTATTTTAATATATTATACAGCTTTGAGATTAAATGATAGAAATATATTTTTATAAAAACGCCAAGAATAGAAGTTCTATATCAAAATCAGAATCAGTTCATTGGATGTTTTACAAAATTAATGATAATATAACTGTTAATACGTTACCTGTGCCACTGTTATCAACAAATGTCTGTAAATGTTGTATGAGGGCTTTAACGTTTTCACCGAGCACATTAATATCTGCTTCTATTAGACTGTGCTTTTGTAATAAATCGACAACCCCCATCAGATGTTTTCCAGAATCCTCAGTCAGTAGTCTTCCCTTTAATAATTATAATAATAACATAAATTATCATATGAGATGAAAAGAAAAAGTAAATATGAAGAAGAATAATATAAAACCAAATAATAAACATAAATGTGACAAGCTAGAGGAATAACATAAAAAAAAGTTATGTTTCCAGCGATAATTTTTTAACTCCTCTATATTTCTTTCAGTAATCAAAAAGATTTTGATGCTTTTAAATTTTCTTTCATTAGTGATTTACCATATTTTGGTAACATTTTCGTTTTTAGCTAGCTTAAATATCAATTTGCGACTTTAATGCGCTACTTTGTAACGTATTTCAAGCATGCCGTCGTTGGAAGATTTATGCGTTAATGCGTTTCCTGTATATATCAATTTTCAATCATTTTATTTTGTCTAATTTATTATGTTAATTTTATTAATAGAAAATAACCACGAAATAAGCATTAATGTAAGGCAAATTTATTTTTCAATTATTACAATATAGTGTGTACTTAAAGCAAAGACTAAGGAACAGATTTTTTTTATAGTAGTGCGATGTTGGATATTTTTGAAACAAATAAAAATAATATCTTTTATGGTACCTCTGTTTTTAATTAAAGAAAATAATACAAAAAGAAATGCAAATTAAGACCGATAAGGAACTTAACTAAATAATATTGAGAAATAATTTTAAAAAATATTTTTTTTCAGCATACCTTTAATTCCTCCATGGTGTCTAATATATAAATCATTTCTTGGAACGTTTGCTGCAAAGTCAAAGAATCTTCAAGTCTTGAGCGACGAGCTCTCAGGAGTTCTAGTAGATAATTCCACAATCTTAAAACATTGTCACGTCTGCCAAAAAAAGCATATAAATTTAAACTTTTAAGTTATTGTGTTTCACAGAAAGTAGAAAAAAAAATCAATATATTACGAAAATGTATTTTGTTTTGAAATCAAATATCGGTAAGGTAAGTATTTTGGCAGTTATTCACCTAAGAACCGTTGGCATGTGTTTTGAGCTGGAGTCAAATAATAATGAAAATTCTTTAGTATAAAAATTTTGTGCCAGTGAGCTTAATTTTTTGATAAAGTATTGGCTTAAGTGTTTTTAAAACTTGCAAATTTAAAGAATATTGAATATTGAAAAATATTGAATATTGAATTTAAAGAATATTGAATAAAGAATAAAGAAATTGTAAATTTAAAAGGCATTTTAAAGAATTTTACGTTAAAAAAATATAGGCATCGGATTTACCATAGGGAGTTTTTAAAAATCATAGGGAACTTAACCACATAATACTGATATCCTTCAAACATGATGGAATGATAGAGCCCATTTTTTCTTTTTTGAAGAAAATTGTGTTCAATAGATCACAAGCTAAGAATAGTACCTTACCATACTGGTACTTTTTATGCACTACATAATTTTTGAGTTATTGTGGTTCATAAATAATGCGAGAGAAACACAATGTTGTAGTCTCTATAATTACAGCAAATCGATCTATAGTTTCTTTATACATTTTCTCTGTTATTTTTTAAAATGTTTACTTTTAAATATAAAAGTACAGAATATATTTTAAATTGCAGTTATTTATTATTCTTATTATATTTTTTAATTGAATTCCTCGTTGCAGATTTTATTTTAATGACTAACAGATATTTAAAATAAAGCATGATACTTCATAATCTATGATATAATTACTATTGCAATAAGATTGACACAAGATTCTGCATTTTGGTCATATGGTTAATGGATTGGAAGTGGTTTTTATACTTTTACAATATTTTAATATAGATTTTAATGAGTTATAATAAAATAAAATATATAGATTAAAGCAATTTGATTTATATATTTTTAAATAAAACAATTATATTATATTATATTATATTATATTATATTATATTATATTATATTATATTATATTATATTATATTATATTATATTATATTATATTATATTATATTATATTATATTATATTATATTATATTATATTATATTATATTATATTATATTATATTATACATGTATATTAAAGCAATTTGAACAAACCTTGCTTGTATTCTGGAAATATCATGGTAATTTTCAGCTTCTAATTCTTGAGCAACAGCAACAACAGCTTGGACTCTTTCTTCATAAGCATATATGTCAGTTTCAATGGCTTCGTGCTTCTTGGCGGCCGCTTCAACAGATGGAAGATCAAAGCCAAAATTATCTTGTGAAACTAGACGTTGGTTTTCACTTAACCATGCTTCACGCATACCGGACTTGCGATCGAATCTGGCAGCTAGTTGTTCAAGCTTCTCTTGCCTGAAATTAAAAAAGAATATATTAGTTTTGGACGAAGAATTAAATAAGGTTAATCAGGACTCTTGAATCTTTGCTAAAATAAAATTTAAAATATCCTAATCTGCGTTTTTTCTTTGTCCACATGTTTGTATTCTATGCATCAGTTGATGAAAATACCGAAACTTAAAGTGTCGTGGGTTCAGAAATTGGTTGCAGGAGCTGAAAAACCGATGATGACGGCGAAGCGGAATCAATCATTAACCACATATGCGGAATACTTCGAAGTTTTTGAAAAAAATAAGAAACTTTCTGTATTCACGCGAACTCACAGAAAATGTGCAACAATCTTTTACAAATGTCAAACATTCATTGTTTGCGCTGAGAAGAAAAGTGCTTGTTCAAGCTAAAATTTCCAAATATTTTAATTAAATAAATGTGTTTATTAATATTCCTTTTGCAGCATTTGCATTTTGCGTCAATGTTTTTACGTTAATGAACCCACGAGAAACGATCGATCGAAGTTCTACTATATTAAGAAAAATATGCAAAAAATAAATTAAAAAAATAAAATAAAACGAAGAAATTATTATTCTAAAATTACCTTATAAGTTCTTCTCTCAAAGCTAATTCCCTTTCATGTTCTGCTTTTTCTAGATTTTCCCATGCTTTGTTGATGTCTGCTATCATTTTTCCTTCTGGTGGAAAATACATTCTCTGACTGTTTGTTCTCATGCGGCTCTGAATAGTAAACAGTAAAATTTCCAAATTTCCTTTCTCAGCAAATCTATGCAAAAGAAATTTATTAAATTAAGAAAAAAATCAAGCCAATGATAATTTTTTAAATTAATGATTAGAATAAATTTTTTCTTTTGAGCTAACGGTCTTTGAGAACTTATTTAAACTTATAATCTATTAATTTAACTTATGATCTGGTAATTTTTCGAAGTAATTATTAGAGTAATTTTTTTAAATAATGAGTAGAATAATTTTTAAACTAAAGATCAAAATAATTTACACTATCAATTTGAGAAATTACTTAAATTTCAAATAATTGCTAAGGTCATTTTTCGAAAAAAGATATTGGGGTAATTTTTTAAAATATCGAATAGGATCATTTTTAAACTAACGATCCAAATAATTTTTAAAGCTAAAAATTTTAGGAAGAATTTAAACTTCCAACTAATGATCAGGTAATTAGAATAATTTTTTAAAATTACGATTAGAATAATTTTTTCAAGATGACCATAAAAGCAGACTATTTAAATTTTAAATAGATATTGGATATTTTTTCAAAAAATGATCAGAATACTTAATCAACTTAGAATCAATCAACTTAAGAAGAACTTAGAATCATCTTAATCAGAATATTTAAATCAAGAATTATAATGATATTTTTTGGAATAACAATCAGAGTTAATTTATAAACGAATGATCAGTTAACTGTTTAAACTTAAATAAGAATAATTTTGTTAAATCAACGATTAGAGTGATTTGTTTAAAACTTAAAATCAAATAATTTTCAACACAAAAAAATAGAATTACATTTTTTGAAATATTACAAGAGTTATTTAAATATCAGTAGTTCAAATGTTTATTCTAATAGCTTTATTTAAATTAAAAATGATATTTTTTTTAGAAATAAAAAAATGAAAATCACATGTTTTAAAGTTAACTTAACGTAGTTTATTTCAAACGGATTCCATCAAGAATAATAAAAATTTTAGAACCATTAAAAAGATCATCTTAAGTTTTAAAATTTTAAACATATAAGTAAGGATTGTTTCAATTTAATAAATTGAAATCAAATTAAATTTTAATGCAAGATTTAAAAATTAAAAAAAAATATTTATGCTGATAACAAAACACTTTTTATCCTCAGAAATTCCCTTCATTTTCTTCATAGAACTGGGAAATTTTGTTTAACTAAAGAAAAATTTCCTTTCAATTTTAAATCATTTATTAGATTATGTTATAAAATTGCACTGTAAAAAGTACTTAATTCCTTACTGTTTAAAGAATTGAAAAACATATTCATAATCACTAAGGCCTGTATTTTAATACCCTTAAAATTTTTATAAATGTTCTTAAAAGCATAAAAAATAATACCTTTAAGCAGAAAAAATATGTAATAATTAAACGAGAAATTCTATTTGGAGCCTAAGTTCCATATAAGAATAACATTACAAGAAATACTGAAAATTAAAAAGATTTTACTATGCAAAAAACTCGAAACCAATTAGGATAAAAAATTAGGAGAGGAAGAAGAAAAAAAGAGAGAAAAATAAGATATAGAAATCAAGAAGAAAATCAATTTCTTTTTATTTAAAATCTTAAAAAAAGGAAAAAAATGGTTTCTAATAATTGTTAAAAATTGTCCTCGGATAGAAAAAAAGTAGTCCGCAAATTCCAATCATCAAATTCGAATGTCATCAAAATTCGATTTGAATATTATTAAGAGGAACTCTGTCTAGATAAAAAAAGGCATATGTGTATTTACAACATAAAAAATTATTGTTACAATATTACATAAATTTTAACTGTTGTTATTTTTAGTTGTTTTATGTATTTTAGTTACGTCACTGTAGATAATGTACATTTTTTAATTTCTTGTTTGCGTTTTTCAGTTTTATTAAGTTACCATTTAATGTAATCTATAGTGTAAGTAAATGCACTCGTTAAGTAAAACATAAAAAAGAGCACTGGTAAAATAAAATCACGAAATCTTACTTAGGTGGCTTTTCTACAGTTCTATAGGAACTGAAAGCTTGCAGTTGTTGTTGCACTCCAAATAAAGAATTAGCAAATTTTCTGTCTGATAGAGCAATTATAGTTTGTTTAATCCATTTCAGAAGATTTGAGGTTAAAGTCTCATACTCATGAATCATGTTTTCATTTTGCATAGCTTGACCTACAACCTATAAAGTAAAACCATATTTCTTTGTCAAAATGCAAGTAGTAAATGCTACATTATCAATACCTCGGTTATATTATATTTATTTTACTCACTCAAGTTTATTTTTTAGATAAAATATATTCATAAATAAACGTAAGAAAATTAAAATATTTAAATGCTATAACTAACTAAAAAGCATAATATCCGTAAGAAAACTCTATAATTAGCTTTGAAATTTCGCCAAAGTTACACAAACTATTTCCGGGAAATAGTTTAATGCCAAAGATATGTGCGTATGTCTTATTAAAATGAAAAAAAAAATTTTAAATGAGAAAAAAAAAACTACTTGTAAGCAATAGATTCTATTAATTAGATTAGTTTTCTAATTCTTCTTTAATTAATTTTTTTTACAAATTTTTTTTTATTATCTAAAAAGCTTTGGCTAAAAGGTTTTGGAATCGCAGGTTGTAGCAGTCGCGTTAGTTTGTAAGCTATGTAAATTTGAAAGCTCACGAATCTTTTATTAAATTGCGTATATGTATAATTTAATGTGTATGTTTTAATTTGAAGCAATAACAATTTTAAGTAACATAGAAAAATATACTGTTTTAGCTAAATAATTAAAAATACAATTTACTCTCGTTTTAATATAAAAGAAATTTGTTTAAATAGGAAAACCCTTAATAAGCACAAATAGAAATCGATAATGAAAAGCAGACATTATATGCAAAGATCATCATCAATGACTTCCCGTACAAATGATTATGGAATATATGTTTATAATATCAAAAACTTCAAGCCCTATATTTATATCTTTCGTGTTACGTATTTTATCATAAAGATAAATATCCCATTTATTAAAATTTCTTTTGTTCATCATACAAAGAGCGTTCTATAAAAACTGATAGTAAAACCATAAGAAAATCAAGTAATAAATTTAGCAAAAAAATAAACTATTCTGTTTAAAAATAACTTCCCTCGGATAATATGCAATGAACCCGTCATTCAACCAGCTTTTCAAAACGAGTAAAGAAGCCTGTTTTTGGAAAGAAGCCTGTTTTGGAACACTGCACAGATAAAAGAACGTGTAATTTAAATTTTCTTCTATGAAGCTTCTCCTTTAACGTCCAAAACAGCCGGAAATCGCATAAACCAAGTGAAATTTTAATCCAGACCAAACGATATAAGAAATTGCATGACATATTGCATTTCGTATTTTAACTTCGAATCACTCACTTCCATTTTTGTAATGCTAATAAAAACAGTTTTTTCAACATATACTAAACCACGAAAATAAAATCGTCTGCTTCGGTAAGAATACGTATGAACACTCTACTAATCTTTTAAAAAATATTGCTCGCACATTTATTTTTTAGTTTCGTATTGTTGCCACTTCGTAAAAAAATAACTTATAAATTTTATGGAATGTTCTTTGTAATATTCTAGATAACCAAGCATAAGTTACTGTATAGTATTTTGCACAGTATGGCTTATATTATATTTGTTTTACAAAAGTTTTAAATGTGAATATTTTATTTTCTGAATTCTTCTATAATTTAATATTACATTACAAAAATTTTAAAATATGACATCAATAAGAAAATAAAGTAAAATATTTCTGTCTTACATTTCCAATTCTTCTGCCTTGCACTGTTTCAGCTTTCATTTTTGAGAAGTAGTGATAGTACGTTACGACGTATGTAATTATTGATTTTTCATCAGGATATTCTACAAATATATCTAATGGAAGATCGAAAAAAAATATTATCACACTTTTAATATAATATAATTTCAACTTAAAAGTACAAGAAAAATAAATTTATAAACTAAAAATTAATTTAAAAGAAAGAAGGAAAAAACTTGAATCGAAACAATACCTTCAGCATCTAACAGCGGCATTAAACCCAACCGTTGTTCAGCAACAGTAAAGGCATGATTCAAATTATAAATGGCATTGGAACGAGATAGTTTATCATATTGTACCAAATCGGGCCTGTAAAAAAATTAATCTTCTGTTCAAAATTATAATAATATGACGTTTGAAAAAACTTTTTTTTGTAAAAATATAAAACAAAGATTTTTTTATTAGAATAAAAATACATCACATTCAGTAGTAATTGCATTTTTTGAATCAAAGGTAAATTTTTGGATTTTTCAATGAAATAGAAAAGTAAGTGTTTTGAACAGACACTTATTCCTGTTCAATTAATGATGTACTTTGACCAGAACAAGAAAATAACAGCAAAAAGGATGAGGTCAAAGTTAAGCATGAGGTTCTTAAAATAAAATTAGTTTGTAAATCAAACATACACGTAGCACAAAGAGAATATTAGGACAGATTCGAACTAGGTTTGACAGAGCAGAAGCAGATAGAAAATATACATTATAAAAAATTTTTTTTAATACAATTTATAGAGAAAACCTGTATAAGGATATTATTAAAATATAAATATCCACATTACACAACTAAAATCGTACATACATATTTTAACTGTGAATTTTAGCTTTTGTTGATGGAAAAGCTGCATTGGAGACATTAATGTAATATACCTTAGGACACCCAAGTCAAAATTCTGATGGTTTCCATTGATGGACCAACATAATCTTGATAATAACCATCAATAACTTCATCATGAATCATTACATTTTTCGACAGTAACCAACATAGGTAATCACCATAACCAACATAACATAACCAACATAAGTAATCACCATAATGTAGGAATTTGGACTGATTTATGATGGTCCAACATAAGAATAACAACTTGGTTTGTTCATTTTGAACCATCAGAAACTTCCATCATAGTTTCTTAGAAATCAAATGTTGGAACGATCATACACAATCATCATCCCAATGTTGGAATTCAGACTGATTTATGATGGGCAAATTGTTTTGATGGTATATTCATGAGAACCAACAAGAATTCCCATTCAACTATCATGGAAATGAATAGTTGGAACCATCATGGACCATCACAGATCCTCACAGATTGTTGGTCCAGGAGAATCAAACTTCTCTTGATGGTTAACCATCATAGTATTAAAGTATCATTTTCCATCTTGGGATGAAGGAAGTTCGCTGGCTTATAAAAAACCATGAACGCATAATGGAAAATATTGGATGATGGTGACCATCAAATGATATTGGACCATTCTAAATTGCATCGAAACCAACATATACCATCAAAGTGATTTAATGGGACCATCAAGAATTTTGACTTGGGTAAGGTTTTAAGGAATAGAATACTTTAGGATAAAGTTAGACGGAATTGAAAATCAATATATTGCATTATGTTTTAATAAAAGGCTATAAAGAACGGAAATTAGTATACTGTACCTGTGCTTGTGAATCAAAGCATTAAATGCTAAGCCGTCTCTCCAACTGGTAGTGAAATTCCTGACATTGACATTAGGATAACCAGCTGTTTTCATTTGGCACCACAGTAACAATGCATCCTTCGCAGATTTTGTTTCTTGATTGTCCACTTCTTCGATGGTAATGTCTTGAATCTGATAAAGACCAATTTTTTTTAATGTTTTAATGAATGAATAACTTTCTAATCCTAAGTGATTCAATTCAATAATTTTTAATGCAGATTTGGAAGTTGAATGTGGCAAATTAAAAAAATAATATAAAAAATATCAAATTGTACAGTGACTTTTGATAAAAATTTTTTTTTTGTTATAATTATGAAATGTTGACAACGACAATAAGATGTCAATAAATTCGTGATTTTCTAGTTGAAATATCACTTTAACTACGCCTATATTGTTGAACTATTTCCATTCGAATAGCTTTTTCGTACAGATATTTTCGTATTATGCCACACCTTAATCTGTAGCACAGTTTGCGAAAAAAAAAATATTTTCTGAATTACTGTCCGATCAGACTATCCTGATAACTTTGGATCAAATGATCGGATCTTCACGTTCTGAGACTCAATCTCAATGGTTTGAGGGGATAACCTCAAATATGCTAATTAATTAGTGCCGACGATGTTTTAAGTTACGCAAAGAGACAAAAAAACAAAGTATTTCTGAATTAAACGTACCTTTTTTCGAGACGGATTTGGATTTCTGACACTCAAAATAACAGGGGTAGTCGCAATCTGGGAAATATTGTTTCAATAGTTTGATCAGGAGAGCGGTTCAAAGTTTGGACTTTGAACCCCTTATTGTCAATTTTATTTTTTACGTATTTCAAGAACTTTTTAAGCAAATTTAAAACTTTTTGCACACAATTATAAAATTCGTTTATCTAAAGATAATTCCCCCAGGCAAAAACTAACTTAGAGTAAATATTCATTATCTTTCATTATTTTATATAATAATGATCGAAAAAATTTTAAATTGTAAGGTACATAATTTTTTACACCATTTCGGCCATTCGGAACAATTTCGACCAATGAATTCTCGGAACTAATAACTTTTTCTCAGGTTATTTTAATAGTGAAGGACATAGTTTATGAAATTTTTTTCAAGACCCCAAATTTAAAATGCACGGGTTTTCTTTCTTTTCACTATTGAAAATGAAGAATATGAGCAAAATATTGTTTTTGCGATTTGCTTATGCATTTGATTAAATATTTGTTTTTACAGAAAGTAGTTGCTTAAAAGTTAAAATGATTGTTTAAATATTTTTGTTTAAAGCAATGAAAACGCGTACTGCACTTTAAAATACATAAACAGTGATGAAGAATTGATTAAATATCATAAACAGTATCATTTGTAGATCTAAATTAATGCTTAGTATGTAAACTTTTTAATTCATACTCAGTAAAAAATTTCGAATCAAATTACGACCAGCACTTTGGTGCATCAACCGCAAAATCCATTTTTACCTTGAAATATTATATCTTATTTCTTTACAGAGTAATTCAGTGGTTTTACGGTAATTATTGCTGTAAGAATTCCGGTATATCAGATTGTTTGTTCTGTAACATGCTTCGGTAAAAATGAATTTTACGGTAAAAAGTGCCGGCCCCCTGAGGTTCGGTATTTTTACAGTCATTAGATCCGCAATTTTTAACAGAGTAGTTAATTCTTCAAACAACTCCGTTGATCAGATCAAAATCGCATGATCGTTGTCTTGTTGATATAAACTCACCTGGAAACGTAAAATGATAGTCCATATAAGACCGAGGGTGAGGCGTGGATTGCCATCGACAACGTCATGCGATCCTAGATTTTCTAGATGCACTCGCTGATCCCTTAAAAACTGAAGAGCTTTGTCGACGTTTTCAAGGCAATGAATTCTCATTTTCCCTTTAGTTGGTCTTGGCTGTAAGAAGTGAATGGAATAAAAAGGTAAAAACTGAAAATTCGTTCTGCAATATTCTAAACAAAATTTGTTGTTGTTTTTTAAATATTTTTTATTGGTTTAATTTTCAAGTTCTGTTAAACTAAAAATTAGTTTTCTCTAATGTTACTACAAACGATTCAGATGTAAATATAAAACTATAATTTGCTTGCATGAAAATATAAGAAACATTTTTACTAAAAATTGCTTAACTAAAGAAAGTTACTTGAGATAATCACTTAGAGGACGCTATAACACGGGAGAAACTTTTCAACGCAAATTCTTTTTTCACCTTCATAAGCAATCTAATTTTTTTTTTATTCCAATGCCCACCTTTAAGAATGACCCACCTGGGCGTCATACAGACATCTGAAAGGCAGATTTGTTGGCCACTCTTTCAGGGGCACCATATTAGGCGGGCCAACATTGCTTCCACAGTAAGGACGGATAGTACAGAGAAGGAAGGAACATCCATGCCTTGCCCGGGATTTGAACCTAGAACCTTTCTGATGCAAAACCAGTTCCCTAACCCCTACACAGACCGGTCGGCAATCTGTAATTCAAAATCATAGAAAAATTTAATTCGGGCAAATCTAGCGTACTGCATAAAGTTCCAAATACTGAAAATAAAATTCTAAAATATCAGAATGAAGACAAATTATACGAAGATAACTAAGGATTACGCAATGGAGAAGTTCTCTTTCAATAATTTGTTTTCATTTTGACATTTTGAAATTTTTTTTTCAGCAATTGAAACTTCATGGCTTACTCTAGGTTTGCTTGAACTCACTTTTTATACATTTTAAATTACTTATGGAGGTAAAAAAGATTTTGTCACGTAAAGTTTCTGTCGCGCTATAGCATCCTCTTAAAAGCAGAAAAGGAATAATGGTTAAATGCCTCAGAGAAGGGAAGTGTAATCCAGGGCTAAAGAGAATAGAAGGACTGGTTCACTCCTTTGAAGTAGCTCTCGCCGCGCCAATCCTCCGATTTTCTCTAGTGACGTCACTTTGGCGCAAAGCTCGCACTTTTACGTCAAGAACGCAGCGTTCGGCCTTACTAGCCCTAACTAATATTGGAGCATTTCTGTTTGCGAGATATTCTAAGACATTTGTTATTTTCTATAATGACTTTCCTCAGTTTTTGCAGTGAATTTACAAGAATTTAAAACTATTATCGAAATGCCAGTTTGCGCGATTTTGATAGAAAAACAAAAGGAAAAAATATAATTTTCCGCGTGTTCCCTAAAGTAAATGAACAACTATGTAAAGAATGGATTTCGAAATGACACAGTTAATATAAAGCAGCAATACGTTTATTCTGTCGTTAAGAACTTTTGTAAAAATTCATTATCTAAATAGAAACCGCCTCGTTACTTCAAAAAGAAAGGCAGGTGAAAAAAATTAAAAAATGGATAAAGTCAAAGAAAATTAAAATGTAAATAAAAAGTATAAATAAAATATATAGTATATGGTTGGAATTCTCCTAATTTCATAACATATTTTTTAATGTTGTTATTCTAAATATTTATGATTTTTTTTAAAAATTATATTCTCTTAAATTTAAATATCTATAAATTATATCATCGTAAATTTAAATATCTATAAACATTGTAAAATTTCTAATGTCATTATGAACCTAAATTATTATTTTGTTTCAGTAATTAGCATTTAAGGTTGATGTTTCTAATGATTAAGTATGAACAAATTGCTATTAACGGCATATTTTAAAATCAGGGATTCTAAATTTAACTCAACTTATTGTTATAAAAGAATATGTAGATAAAAAAAGTCTCGATATATGCTTTCATTTTTCTTAATAATTAAAGTTAAAACTGAACTTTTAAAAATAAAGTATTTATAGTGTCATTTTCTCCAACTAGTAAAACATTTTTATAAGTTTAAAATGGTATTTTTCTTAATATAATGGCCAAGAAAGTTTTTTTGAACTATGTTTATGAACGGAAATGATGTGTTAATTACGTAAAGTTTGAAAGCTAATAACCAGAAAAAGTCTAACTTATTTTTACAAAGAGAAAGATGCAAAGTTATCATAATATCATATTATCATTTGCTTGCCATCTCCGAGATCTGTGGACACAGTGACGTCGTGAGGAGGGAAATCGTAGCTTCAGGTTTAAGAGCGGAGTGAACTAGCCCTTCTATTCTCTTTAGCCCTGAGTGTAATCATTGCAGGGAAGAAGTCAATTTAATTCAATTTAAAAAAGGCATCAACCGATATTTTTACATTCCACTTCATATAATGTAAGTGGTAATTATTCTAAGATAAAAAATTTATTATTTGCAACAAAATATTCTTAAATTTTTTTTCCCTAAATGCTAAGAATATTTAAATTTTAATGATCAAAATCTTTATAAAATTTGTTTTTAAATCAATATTTATCCTTCGTCAAATAATTAATTTTAGTGAACTATTAACCTGTTAAAAATTCAAATTTTTTTTAGTATATATTATCGGAAAAAATCTATGGGTAGCATAAAGAATGAGAATTTGAAAAATTTGATGAAATAGTTGGTTGAATAGTTCTATGAATCACACGTGGTCAGGTAATCCAATTTTAAAATTATGACGTTAAGACTATGTATCAAATGCAAAAATATTTTGAGAAACTAAAAATATTGGCTACGTATTAGATAGCTCTTTGTTTGGTATCTTCATACTCTTTGTAGTGACTTTTAAAACATCAACACTATTTCAGATAATGATTTAAAATCTTAGGGTTCTTTGTCGTCGATTAGACTAGTCTTTTATTTAGATGCCAGGGGCCGTAGTCCCCCTCTTCACGTATATGATCAAAATAAAATGCTTTATTGAAATCATTAAATTAAACTACAAAACACTTGCTGAACACATTCTTGACCGAGGAATTTACAGAGCAATGTGGCAAATTCATTAAAATTACTTGTCCTTAAATTATATACTAAAAATTTAATTCATGCTGTGAACAATGATATTATAATATGATTTATTCTATTATTGATTAAAATAAATGATTCTTTGAATATTAAAAAAATTTCTAAATCTATATTAACTATTTGGAGACGGCTGGTACAACAGTTGTACCCTAAATATTGTTTTATTTACATTATGTCTTTTTTTTTTATACAGTATTTGATATATAAGAGACACGTTGAGAGACAGTTGGTTGAAAACAAAACAAATATGGTATCATAAAAAGTTAATATCTCTTCATCTAGAAAATACTTTTTACTACAAAAAAGACTTAGGGTACAACTGTTGTACCAGCCGTCTTTAAAAGAAACTATAACTACACATCGATTAAAAAAGCAATTATAATACTCACCATACGTTCACCAGATAATATTTCAAGCAACTTCATGAGCAGTTTCCCATCTCGCATATCTGCATACAAATCAGTTATGCGACAATTTGCTCTTAAGAGATGAGAATTAACCCATTTACAAAATGTTTTCTTCTGAACATTTTCTCTCTCATCTAATAAGAGATATTAAAGTGTTAATTACTTTTATTTTTCTTTACATTCAAGAAAAAAGCAATAATAATAATAGTAATTAATTATTATTGTGCACTTTTTCTTCATTAATTTAGCATTTTGTTACAAATATTATTTTTTCTTTCAATTGGTACCTACTACCAAAATTAATAAATTGTAATTCTCAAAAATAATTATTAACGACACTAATACTTTTAGAATCATTTTTGGCAAACCATCTAATATCGGTACTTATTTCAATCAGATATAAAAAATTGCCAAAATATTATTGACGCCAGTGACGCATAATTAAATGTGGCATTAAATATTACTGGTATATATATATATATATATATATATATATATATATATATATATATATATATATATATATATATATATATATATATATATATATATATATATATATATATATATATATATATATATATATATATATATATATATATATATATATATATATATATATATATATATATATATATATATATATATATATATATATATATATATATCTCCATGGCTTAATAGAGAACTACAAATTTGCTTTATTACTTCTTGTTGAGTTTCCATTACTTGAGTTTATAGAATCACTCTTTAATTAACGAAAAAGTATTAATGTATGATACGCATAATCATGTCTTCGAAAGTATGTATACCAAATACGTTGTGGATCGGTTCAGAATTGCGGATTTGTATTAGGTACATGCATACACACATACATATGAACATTCTGCCCTCATTAAATAGATTGATAAAAAATTTGATAATAACAATTATTTGATAAAACTATTTCAAAACAATTTAAACAATATAATTAAATCAAACATAATACATTCCTTTGCAGTCATTTTTTCTTCCCGCCCAAATTTATTCATTTCTAACTAGCCTAGATAAATACATAACTTTCAATGCACGACTGATACGATATATAAAAGTAAACGTACCTTGCAGTTGCTTTATTAAGTCTTCTAAATCGTCACTCATTTTTAAATTGCAAATAGATTGATTAAACTTAGTTTTTAAAAGCTCATATTGGATATAAACAGATGCTCAAAATGGGAACGTTTCCTATGGTAAAGGAAGAATAAAATCCCAGACAGGAAACAATGCTGCTCATTTCCTTTTAACTCCTTGCAAGTTTAAGAAGCAAACGTTCAAATTTTCATTATTTATTTTCGTTTCGTTAACATTAAACTGCAACTGTGTTTCTTATTAATGCTTTCAAAGTTTAATGCAATTTCATAAATCTTGTTAAACCATACAACTAATTGTATAAGTGCATTATTAAATTATTGCATTTGTTTGTTTGGTATGATTTAATTAAAGTTATGTATTACAGTTGGAGTTGTGTAATGTATAACTCTAAAATGGTAATGTTTCGCTCGAATTTAATTTTAATTGCTCTGAACACAAAAAGTTATTTATAAATCTTAGTTGATGAAATTTTTAAGATTCACATAAAGAAAAACTTATTTAAAGGTATTTATTTATTTAAATTATTTATTTTAATTTATTTATTTAAATTATTTATTTTAATTTATTTATTTAAATTATTTATTTTAATTTATTTATTTAAATTATTTATTTTAATTTATTTATTTAAATTATTTATTTTGATTATTTATTTAAAATTTTTTTAAATCTATTTTACAGAAAAAAATTGAGTTTTTAATTGAGTTTTATTTTTGTAAATTTTAGGAAATTTATTTGAAATGTAAGAAAATTGCAAGAATACATATGTTGCATATAAGTAAGCATTTATGAAAAGATCTGGAAAATGAAGTTCTTAGAAATCTAATAAAATTTATTGGTAGAGGGCACAATGCTTAATTGTTTTATAAAAAAAAAAGAATTCGTGATATTGATTAAAAATAAATAAATAAACGAAAGTCTGAAATATTACCTTTTTTGTGAGCAATTTCTATAAGAAATGAAATATTTCGTGATACAACGTAAAATGAGCATACAATTGGTTCAACATGAAATAGCTTTTTAAAATATTCTGTTGCTCCATTTTAACTAACATTTAGCTATAAAATCTAAAGAAATCAATTAATTTTGAAAAGTATATTTAATTTATTTATAATGCAAGTTGTATATTGCAATGAATTAAAAGTAAAATGAATTTATCAAGCTACTTTATATTTTACCCCATTGTTAATCAACCACCTGTCAGTGGTAGAATATTAATATTTGTAGTAGAATTAATATAAATTTTAATTACATTTTAAATTTTTTTTGGCACAAAATATTTTCAACTGTGGAGAATATGCGAATAATCGGAGACAAACTGGTCAAGTGCCAATAGTGCAAATTACTAACCTTACAGGTCTGCTATGAAACTCTGAAATATATTACCGGTCCTTCGAGTACATATGGTTGAAAAACATTGGTTTAAGCAAATTATTTAAGATTTTATTAAAATTTAAATAACTGAAATCAATTTACATTTATACAGGGTTATTCATAATTCCCTCCGGTGTTTCGAAGCGTTATAGTAAAAAAACGAAGACGAATATGGCAAAAAAGAACATATGATATTATTCCGAAACTATTATAGTTTTAATTTAAGCAGTTGAAGGTAGATGGCAGTAACATGTACCACTGAAGCCAGTTGTAGTAAAGAAAAATGGCGTTTACAGGCGGAGGGAATTATGAATAACCCTGTATAAATGTGTGTATTAAAGTTCAATTAAAAAAGTGAGGTAAAATTAAAAAAAGAAATACGAACCAGCTAAAACTCGAATTCGAGATCGTTCGAAAAGTCGCGATGAACTATTGCCCCCATCATATTCAAATTCATCCATTTCTCCTTGTGTAGCGGGATCCCATCGGACCCCGACTACTACGTCAGTAGTCATTATTAAAGGTAAGTTATTTTAATCTAAAAAAAAAAATTAAGTCAGAAAATACATGAGTAAAAGAAATGCATAAATGTGGTATCAAATAATAAAACACACACACATAATAATAATAATAACAATAATAATAATAATATTAATAATAATAATAATAGTAATATATTCCTACAACTTCATGAGAAAAAAACATTCGCAAAGAAAATAATAGTTTTGCACAAAATAATCCTAACATAATAAATAACATAAAAATAACAAAAAATAGCATAATAATAATAATAATAATAATAATATATTCCTACAACTTCATGAGAAAAAGCATTCACAAAGAAAATAATAATTTTGCACGAAATATTCGACAATTATGCAAATAGTTTAGAGGAAATTATAGAGCGGAAAAACCCTTTCGGCAATTCTCTTTCAATTTTTCTGTTTCTCTCACTCTTTTTTTTTTTTTGGGGGGGGGGGGTAATTTAAAAGTTTATTAAGTACGGAAAAAGGAAGTTGAAGTTTATCGTAGATTAGGAAGTCTCAAATGCTGAAAAAAATCAATATATTAAAATGTATATAAATTAAGGTAGTATTACGTTGAGAGGGGCCGGGATAGCCTGGTCGGTAGGGCGATGGGCCCATATCCGAGAGTTAGCGGGTTCGAGCCCCGACGGCCGGAGACTCCCCGTGTAGTAAAGTGACTAATGCACGTTAAATCTGTCGAGTCGCAAAAGTCATCCATACGAGTCGCAAAAGTCCTCCTCTGGGGGTACTGGATTGATGATCAATCGATCTCTGATTCAGGTCAAAATTACGATCTGTGGATGTATGAATGGGTCCTCCCTATAAACGGGTGCGACGTATGGTGTGGCAGAAGTCGAATTCTTGGCCATAGATGGCGCCACTAAAAAACAAGAACAATCACACCCCCTCTGCCTAAACAGGTATACGTCAACAAGAACAACATTACGTTGAGAGAATTCAACAATTAATTCAACAATTATTTGTTAGTATTTTGATATTTTGAATAGTTTTTTTTCAGGATTTGAAACTTCATGGTTTACTTTAGGCTTACTTGCTGATCGGCCTGTGAAGGGGTCAGGGAACTGGCCTTGCATCAAAAAGGTTCAGGGTTCGAATCCCGGGCAAGGCATGGATGTTCTTTCATTCTCTGTATTATCTGTCCTTACTATGGGAACAACGTTGGCCCACATAATATGGTGCCCCTGAAAAAATGGCAAACAAATTTGCCCTTCAGATGCCTGTCTTGAAGAAAGGTCATTTCGCAGGCGGGCATTGAATAACAATAATAAATAATAATAAAATAAAAAACCTGAGGCTTACATAAACTTACTTTTACTAAACTTTAAATTTGAATTTTGTTGGCAATCGAGAACTTAGCAAGAAGGGTTTCTCCTGATATACTGATGTAATCTATATTTTTCGAAGTACCTAGCCCGAATATCCTGCCACCTACCGTCCTGCTGTATAGCGTCCTCTCAAGGGCTCAAATTAAAACTAACAGTAGTCATAGGCAGGGGACGAACCAGGTTTTATCTTTCGGAGCCGACTTTTGTGAAAAAAAGTAATTTTTGTCACAAATGGAAAATATTTTTGTGAAATTTTTTTTTCCTGAAATCATTCAGCTTTATAATTCACTATATTTTATTCCAATCTACATGTCTCCAATCCACATGTACAATATCTACTTCCAATCCATGTACTTCCAATCTACATGTACAATATCTACATGCTTTTTCCGATTGTTTTTTCGTTCGCTTCCCTTGGTTTCCCAAATTAATCCCGTCACACTTAATGCATTGTTACGATGCACGAATTTCGAATTTAACGATTTGTGACAATTTAATCGTAAATTTACGTCGTTTGATATTTTTTTATTATTTTTTCGGCCCTTTTCACATGGTTTTTCAAATTCTGATATTTTTACTACGATGTTATAACGACGTTCGAATTTCGATTAATTACTTTCTAACGCGTTCGATTCGTGACGATTCAATCATAAAGCCACATCGTTTAGTAATAGTTTCTTCAGAAGTCATTTGAAAAAATTTTTATTTGAAAATTGTTCAAGAAAAATGTCATAACTCTAAAATGCAGCATTTGAGAAAAACCAACTTAAAGAATACGATAACCCTTATTCTGAATGAGACTCAAAACTGTCACAACTGCCCTCAGCTGGATAAATTGTGAGTTAGAGATGTGACACTTTTTGAGCGTCATACATGGGGCACTTCATGCATATTTTTTATTGACATAACCTCAAAATTGCTATATTTCGAGTTGTGGCACTTTTCTTGCAAGGGTGCGATATATATATATATATATATAAAATTTACATTATTGAACAATTGACAACCCAAAAACTTAAAGATGAAAAGATTATTAAAGATTTTGGAATTATAACTGCAACAACTTACAAAATTTAAAAAAAGAAAATAATTTTAATTTAATTAAAATAGCGAACTAATTAAAAATTATTTAATTAATAAATTAACGAATTGACAAGAAAAATTAATTAACGAAAATAATTAGACAAACGTAAACTGTTAATCTAAAAAAATTATACTAAAAAAAATAACCCAGAGTTTTGCAAAATAATTAATAAGAACAGTAACTTAAATAACTGCAATGTGATATATAACAAAAACAACTGTAAAGTAAAAGTTATACTTTTGATGATTTGAACATTATAGCTTTTTATGATCATTAAACAAAAACATTGAACAATAAATCTTTATCAGAGAATTGATTATGAAGCATTAAATTATTTTTAAGAAAACTAAATGAAATATTATTCCAATACCATATAATATTACTTTAAAATATATTATTTTTAATTTACTTATACAAAATATATGAAATTTGAAAAGATAAGAACTATTACGAGTCATTAAGCAACAAAAGAATTTTCTACATTTAGCTATTTGATATTTAGTGTCAGATATATTAAACAGCATTTGATATAATTTTATTAGTTAAATATTACTTTATGTTTTTCTAAAATATTTTTTTATTGTTTCTATGCATTTACAAATCGATTGTCGACAAAAAAATATAACTTGTCTTACTTCTAATTTCAATGAAAAATTATAAGAAATATTAGAAATTTGATTCAAGAAATTAAAACATTAAAACTTACCAGAGAATTGATTACGATAGATTAAATTATTTTTAAGAAAACTAAATGTAATATTATTTCAATACAATATAATATTGATTCGAAATATGTTATTTTTATCTTATTTCAAGAAAATATATGAAATTCAAAAAATTGAAAATTATTACGACTCCTTAAGCTACAACAGAAGTTTCTACATTCTGCCTCTTGATATCCAGCGTTAGATAGATTGGACAACATTTGATATAATTTTATTACTTAATAATTTTTTATTTATTTTTTTATTATTTGTAAGCATTTATAAAGTGATTGTCGACGAAAAAATATAACTGGTTTTACTCTCATTGGTCGAAATTTTAATTTCAATGAAAAATTATAAGAAATGTTAGAAATATGATTCAGGTAACCGTTTATACAGTCTTATGGCATATAAATATCAAATTATTGGAACAATGTGAATTTTCTTTCATAATTAACATGATAAAAAATACACTACAAAACATACTACAATATGTAAAAAAAATGCTAAAAATTAAAACAGATCTTTTTATGCAATAATAAATAGTTAAGATCAATTAATGGAATTTTTTTCGAAATTTTATGTCTTATTTATGAGTTTACTTTCATTTACATAAGTTACATTTTATTATTTAAAACTCTGATCTCAGGAAAATAAGCTACGCTTTTCTTAATTTCGATATTAAATTAAAATATAGCACATTAAAATTTAAATTATTTTGAGGAAAACGAAAAGAAAATTTATTTCAATACAATATAATATTATATTATACTATTACTTTTGGCATATTTCAATAAAATTAATAAAATGTTACTAAACTAAAAATTTCGAAGTCTCTTTAAACAACAAAAACATTTGAGACGTATAGATTAGACTTGATAATTTCGAACATCAAATGAAGACATTTAAACTTTAAATGAAGAAAAAATCGTAGAGAATTATATTATATTCATTCAGAAAATTAATTAAAAATAATTTCAACACATTACATTAAACAATTTTATTTTTCACATATTTCAACAAAATTGATAAAATGTCTCTGAAATAAAAATTACCATGGCTCTTTATACAACAAAAGCATTTGCTAAATGTAGGTCACGCCTAATAAATTGAACATAACATTAAAACATTGGATATTTAAAATTAAAATGGAGAAAAATTGTAAGGAATTAAATTAGATTCAAGGCAAATAAGTGAAAAATAATTTCACCTCAATATAATTCTGCGATAAAATATGATATGTTTAACACATTGCAACTAAATACATAAAATGTTAAAGAAATAACGAGTATTAAGACTCTAACAAACGAGTTTTTCATATTAGAGCTACCTTTAATCTGAACAATAAATCTTACAGTAAGTAAATATTTTAAGCTTATAAAATTATGCTCATTGTCAGGTATGCTTAGTTGTTTGAATACCTAATCCAATTCTAATTCTAATTAAATTAAATTAAAATGGATAAAAAATTGTAAAGAATTAAATTAGATTCAAGACAACTAAATGAAAAATAATTTCAACACAATATAATAGTATGTTAAAATAAGCTGTGTTTAACGCATTTCAACTGAACACATAAAATGTTAAAGAAATAACAGAGTATTAAGACTCTTTAAGCAACAAACGAGTTTACTACACAAGAGCTACCTTAAATCTGAACATTAAATCTTACAGTAGGTAAATATTTTCAGCTTATAAAATTATGCTTATTGTCAGGTACGCTTAGTTGTATGCCTAATCCAATTATAATTATAATTAAATAAAATTAAAATGGAGAAAAAAGTCTGAAAGAATTAAATTATATTCAAGGCAACAAAATGAAAAATAATTTGAACACAATATAATAATGAGTTAAAATACGCTATGTTTAACATCTTTCAACTAAATGCATAAAATGTTAAAGAAATAACGAGTATTAAGACCCTTTAAGCTACAAACAAGTTTTTATATAAGAGCTACCTTTAATCTAAACATCAAATCTTACAGTAGGTAAATATTTTTAGCTTATAAAAGTATGCTTATTGTCAGGTATGCTTAGTTGTATGCCTAATTCAATTCTAATTATATTTAAATGAAATTATATTGGAGAAAAAATCTAAAAGAAATAAATTGTATTCAAGGCAACAAAATGAAAAATAATTTGAACACAATATAATAGTGAGTTAAAATATGCTATGTTTTGTTTAAATATGCATTTGATGTGAGTTTAAATATGCATTTCAACTAAATACATAAAATGTTAAAGAAATAACGAGTATTAAGACTCTTTAAGCAACAAACGAGTTTATTATATTAAAGCTACCTTTAATCTCAACATTAAATCTTACAATGGGTAAATATTTTAAGCTTATAAAAGTATGCTTATTGTCAGGTATGCTAAGTTGTATAGCTAATCCAATTCTAATTATGCTAAATTAATGCCCATGAGTCAGAGAACAAATACAAACAAACGAACAAACATACCTTTATGAAAAAAAGAGTGTATTCCAAGGTATATATCCAAATTAGGAAATTAGTGAAGAAGAAATAAGGGGCCACAAATGAATGAAAGCGCTCATAAATGAAATTGCACTAGTCCACGAAAAGATTTTAGTTAGGGTGGGGACATATCCCGATTTAGAGTCAGGAACGCGATATTTTTGGTTTCGAGAGACGAGGCGTTTACCCTGCTTCTGACGCTACATGATGACTTCGAAGACATCCTTGACAGCATGATCTCAGCGATGGGCTTTCACGCGCCCGTGTGTTTCAAACAATTTTCATTGCCAACAACCGTTTTCAAACACAATTTTATGCATCAGGAAATGTTTTCATTTGTACTAAGAGCAAAATTAATAAAAAAGCAACATTCCTAAGAACTTATGATCTAATGATTGGATTGACACATATTAATAAAAATTAGCGTTGTTTTAATTCTTATTAGAATGGATGACTTTTCCGAACTAAAGCGTTCCGAAATTAAAATAATAATTTTTTCCCGACCAACCAGAGTAATCAGGACATACATCCTTAATAACTTATGATCTAATGATTGGATTGTAACGTATTAACAAAAATTCCTTTATCAAGAAATGTTTTCATTTGTAGCAAGCGCAAAACTAATAAAAAAGCATTAGAATGGGTAATTTTCCCGAACTAAAGCGTTCTAAAATTAAAATCTTTATTTTTTTCCCGACCCACCTGAGTGCTCAGGGCATTGTTAAACCATGTGATTAAACCATAATAAGTCTCTATTTTGAATCTTTACACTAAAAACGCCATCGAAAGTTTTTTCTCATTTTTAATCACTTTCGGAACAAAAATTACTGAAGTGCTGTGTGAAAACTGGAAAAGTGCACTGAAAAAAAATGGTCAAACTACCTGAATATGGTAACTTTTACCGTGTGTCTGGCTTTATGGAACACTAAACGTCTCAGTCATTTTTACCAAAGCCCTTTGGTAATAATTTTGGTGAAATTAATAATAAAATCTTGCTTTATAAACTGTGATAAAATTTGGTAAATTGATAAAATTCGGTAAATGCGATACAATTTGATAATTTTATATTAGAGAGGGTGGCATAAAAACCATTTGTTCCGTTAAATTTACTTTTCAGTTATGTTATGCAGTTATGTCAAACAATGCTTTTCCGTCAAAAAAAAAAAAAAAGTGAAAAAAAGGGAGAGAGTGAGAAAGAATGAAGCTATAGCAAATGCTTTAAAAAAAAAAAAAAAAAACTCGTGCAAATATTAAAAAAATAAAAAAAAATGGAGAAACCCCAAAAATACGCCCTCTCCCTAAAATAACATTAATGCATATAAGTTCTGTATATATATATATATATATATATATATATATATATATATATATATATATATATATATATATATATATATATATATATATTCTGTACCTGTATGGACCGTGACGTAGTTTTAATGTATGTTCGAGGAGGGTTATCGAACCGATAACCCTCCTGGAACATATACATAAAATATTAAAACTGCGCCACTGCCCAGCCTTAAAAACGGCTTTGTACGGTATTTAAACCATTTATTCGGTAATTTTTCCATTCATATGATAATGATTTACTGGAAATTCTGGTTGGTTTTCATAATTATAGTTCTAATCACTACTCATTTAGTAATTCAAATACAAAATTTAAAAGTAAATTTAATCGAATAAATGGTTTTATTCCATACTCTGAGATATGAGAAAATTACCAAATTTCTTCACAGATTATAAAACCATATTTCATCGACAATTTTACCAAAATCATTATCAAGGAGATTCGGTAAAAGTTACCCAACTTTTTGGAGTTCTCATTTAGCCGGAAACACGTTAAATTTTGCCATATTTTGGTAGTTTTAGTCATATTTTTTTTTCTCAGTGCAGGTAAGACTGGTTTATTATATAAAATAAATGAAGAATATAAGAAAAATATTAAAAGAAAAGTTATATGTGAAGCTTGAATGTGGAAACGAAAAGGAAAATTTTTAATTTCTCTTTCGTCCCTCTTCTTTTATGATCATTAAATTAAAAAAAAAAAACGCTTTTTACTCAAAATTAGTTACGTGTAATTTATTTTTTCACAAACATAATAGTACGTTTTTATCGTGAATCAAGACTTATTATAGGAATTAAGGTATCAATTACTTATTGAAGATTCTTTTGAAGCGAAAGAAAGAATTTAATAATTTATTTTATCATTATTATTTTTATCACCAGAAAACTACGCCCACCAATTTTTTTTATTTTTTTATTTATTTATTTATTTATTATTATTATAATTTTTTTTATTATTACAAAAATACGATTGGATTGCCATTTGTTGCATTGTATGGATGACAAAATTTTGGTAAATAACATGGAAAATCGGTACCCGGCCCCTTCTGAGAGTTATTAATCAGTGGAGAAAGGCCGTGCTATGAAAAATCAGACCTTGTTGGTGTGCAAATTAGTTCCCCCCTCAGAATAAGCTTTAAAGTACATAAATCGTTTCCCTTCTTGAATTTCTTTGAAGTTGATAAAATAAAGATCATATTGTATAAAAAATATATAATTATTACAATTTCATGTAAGCACATTTTATTAATATGTTAATCGCAACGAAATGAAAGAATAGCTGAATTTGAAGAATAATCAAATGTAACAGAAAAAAAAAAGGAATTAAACTTTAGAATACAGAATATGCGACATAAAAAGCACTTATAAAAATATATCTAAAGCTTTTGCTTTATTGATACAATATCAGAAAGCACTCTGTTTTGCGGATATAATCGTGTGGGCTGAAGAAAAGATTATATCTTTTTTTTTCCCGGTTTTATTTTTCCGGTTTTTTAAATAAAATTTCATCATTTTTTTTTTTTTTAAATATATTATATGAACTGTTGTTTGTTATTTTTAACTTATTATTCCCCCCCCCCTTTTTTTTTCCATATGTCTATAATTTTTCTTTGTTTTATTCTTCATTTTGAACTTATATATATATATATATATATATATATATATATATATATATATATATATATATATATATATATATATATATATATATATATATATTATATATATATTATATATATATATATTATATATTATTAAATTATATATAAAAAAATATAATCTGGCAACATCTAACCTGTTTTATTTTTCATTTATTCATTTTTTTTTGTTCTTTTCATACCAAGTTAAGCGAGAACTTATGAAATAAAAATCGCCAGAAAGATAAATTTTTGCACAGCAATGCCCAAAAAATAAAAAACGGACAATCCTGAATAACTTTTGATTTAATGATCGGATCTTCAAGTTCTAGGACTCAGTCTTAGTGGTTTGAGGGGGTGACCTCAAGTATTCTAATTAATAAACGCAGGCGATATTTTGAGTTACGACAGTGCTTCCTAAAGTGTGGTTCGCGTACCCCCAGGGGTACGGGAACAGTTTAGCGGGTTAGGCGTTCTTATGCGAAATATCTTGCAACAGAAGAAAATTTCAAAACATTTTATTTAAAAACAAAGCTAGCCGTGAAAATTTACGATTAAGTATCTTTCTATTGGCTATTTTTTGCAGAGTTAACAGTTAATAATTAATGATGTCAACAGCCCAGGGCACGAAAAACCGCCCGTCCTCGGCGGTCACAAATTCCCCGCGGACAACGAATTTCTCGAATCTGACGTCCGCGCGGACGGCCTTTTTCCCGTTAATGTTCGTGATACGTTTTCAATTTTTGCTATCTTTCAAGAGTCTAGCTCCTCATACACAATACAGAAACATACTGCGCTTGGTGGAATTGATGTTTTCTCGGTCTGGGAGTACAGCAGCGATTGAAAGGGGCTTTTCAGCCAAATAAGAGAAAATTACATTTTTATTTATTTAAAAAGCTACGGGTTAGTTTCAAAGGAGGACGGGTACATTGTTAGACAAGCCGTCCTCGGGGACGGGTGAAATTTCCGAGTTCTTTCGAGCCCTGCAACAGCCAGTTGTGATTTTTAACTCTTATGCAATTTTTTTATAATAAAAAATGCATTCATTTTTTTATTAGTGGTTCACAGCGTAACGAAAAATTTAGAAAGGGTACACAAAAGTCATAAGTTTGGGAAACACTGAGTTACGAAATCAGACACAAAAACGCACTTTTTCTGAACAAGCAATTTTTTAAAATTTTTTTTAACGGATTCGGATTTCTGACCCCCAACATATATTTGATCTCCTTAGTTTGGTGAGGAGAGCTATCCAAAATTCGGACACCTTAAATGTTAATTTTACTTTTTGTGTATTTCGCCACATCTCGAGAAATTTTTAAGCGAATTTAAAAAATTTCACATACAATTATGAAATTCTTTATCCAAAGATAATTCCATGGAAAAAATAAATTTTAGTTAATATTTATAATTATATCTAATAACAGTCGAAAAAATCTTGAATTGTAAGGTATACAATTTTTTACATCATTTTAAAGCAAGTAATTTTAAGTGCAGAATACAAAATTTGAGCGAAATCGATTGAATAGTTCCTGAGATATCGAATTTTAAATATATGACTTTTTTTAAACTCGATTTTTCAGAAACTATTCGACCAATTTCCTTCAAGTTTTGTATTTTGCCATGTAAAATTAGATACTTTAAACTAATGTAGAAAAAACTGTATACCTTACAATTCAAATTTTTTTTCGAATATCTTTAAATAAAATGATAAATATGAATTAAAATTTATTTTTCCAATGGAATAATCTTTAAATAAACATATTTTATAATTACATGCAAAAAATCTTCACCTCGCTTAAAAATTTCTTGAGATATGGCGAAATACACAAAAAATAAAATTAATATTTAAGGGGTCTAAACTTTGGATCGCTCTCCTGACTGAAATATGGGGACCATATTTCCCAGAAAGCGGCTACCCTCTTTATTTTGGGGGTCAGAAATCCGAATCCGTAGATAAAAAATATGTTTATTCAGGGTAAATGCGTTTTTATTTTGTCTAATTTCGTAACTTAAAATATCATCTGTTCTAATTAATTAGCATATTTGAGGTCACGCCCTTAAACCATTAAGAGTGAGTCCTTGAAAGTGAAGATCCGATCATTACATCAAAAGTTATTCAGAGTGATCCGTTTTTTTCTTTTTCTGGCGTTCTGTACAATGATGTTTAAATAATTATTATGTAAAGAAAACAGATAGGAAAAAAAAAACTTAAAACTGCAGCAACTTTCGAACAAATAAGAATTTAAAAGGAAAAAAAAAAAAAAAACTGTGAGTTGTTCATAAACAAATGTGGCCCTTTCAGTGTGTTGACCTATAAGCTTTTTCCAGTAAGTTAAACAGTTAATAATTCTCAGACTAATTATCGAATGTTAATTTTTTTTAAAAATTTTATCTTGATTTTCGTACACTTTTCTATACATCTTAGTAATTTCAAGTTTCTAAATCTTAAAATTTTTGCGCAGTAAAATGCAACGTTAAGGTGGGCATTCAAAACAGCGTCAGCGCCCAGCTGTCCTTACGATTTTCTAATATACGGAGATAATCATCAGCGACATTTGTTTCTCGCTTTAAACTGCTGATCCAATTATTTTAAAATTTGAGAATCCAATTGATATCTGAAATAGTATATAGATATAATTAGAGAACCTTGAACATATGACTTAATGCATTAAAATTATCATAAGTAAAATGAGATGGCCAGGAACACATTAATTACTGTTTTTATTATAAATATATCGGCTTAATGCACGCGTAGAATTTACTTAAAACAAGGAAAGAATATAAAGGGTTTTGTGGGGAAAGATCAACTATGCAAAAACTTTTAAATTGTTTTTGTTGGAATTGTTTTGTATAAATCATTTTATCTACATAATAATTGTTTTTTTTTCTTCCTTCTACACAAACTGTAAATTGTTGCTGAGAGTCAAATAAAAACAAAAACTGATCTATGTGGTTCCTTTTCGCAGTTACCATGCAGGTGAAGGCTGATGTTGTTGATGGCGCAGCCAGAATATCCTTCTGGGTGGAGTTTTTATAATTGACAGTTATAATATTCATAAATTGTAAAAATACACGGAAATTTAAATAACGGACTATTTAAAAAAAAATATATATAATAGACTTTTTTTTTTTTAAATAGAATTGAATCCTCAATAACTGGGGATTTAGGGAGGATATATTTTCTACAAAAAGTTTAACTTATCATAATTTTGAATATAACTATTAGCTTTTCTATTTAAAATTAAAACTTCTATCTTCATTTCGAACTCATTACTTACTTGATTATTCCACTTTTTCCTTCCCCTCTCACACTCGTCTTCTATTTTCCTTACAGCTCTCTTTGCGGTTTCGGTTTTTTTTTCTTCTAAAAAAAAGTATGCTTTTTTAACCTTTGTCGCGCAGTTCCTAATAGGTGAACAGCAGCTGCTTGACACATCACATGGAAACTTATGCTTTTTTTTTAATACTGAGAAAAATTTCGCATTGTTTTTACTGCTGTTTATTTTTATTAATTTCTTATTACCATCTAATAGATTTTATAAACCAAATATTTTTTCTAATCGATTAATACGTAATTAACTCTTGAGGATGATTTCTGGGAGGGATTTTATTATCTCACACTCATCTTCTATTTTTCTTTTGCGGTTTCGGATTATATTATTTTTATTTTAAAAGCATGCTTTCACAACCTTTGTCTCTCAGTTCCTAGACACATCAAGCAGTGGAAACTTTCAAATTTTTTTTCAATACTGAGAAAAATTTTGCATTGTCTTTAATGCTATTTATTTTTATTCATTTCTTATTACTATCTAACAGATTTTATAAACCAAATCTCTTTTCTAATCGATCAATACGTAATTAACTCTTGAGGATGATTTCTGGGAGGGACTTTATTATCTCACACTCATCTTCTATTTTCCCTTTGCTGTTTTGGATTATATTATTTTTATTTATTTATTTTAAAAGTATGCTTTCACATTCTTTGTCTTAGTTCCTAATTGCAGCTGCTTGACACATCAAGCACTGGAAACGTTCACAGTTTTTTTCAATATTGAGAAAAATTTTGCATTGTTTTTAATGCTGAAACTTTTTTGCATTGTTTTTAATGCTATTTACTTTTATTCATTTCTTATTACTGTCTAATATATTTTATAAACCAAATCTCTTTTCTAATCGATTAATACGTAATTAACTCTTGATGATAATTTCTGGGAGGGATTTTATTATCTCACACTCATCTTCTATTTTCCTAACAGCTCTTTTGCGGTTTCAGATTTATATTATTTTTATTTATTTATTTTAAAAGTATGCTTTTACAACCTTTGTCTCTCAGTTCCTAATTGCAGCTGCTTGACACATCAAGCACTGAAAACTTTCAATTTTTTTTCTTCAATACTGAGAAAAATTTTGCATTGTTTTTAATGCTGAAACTTTTTTGCACTGTTTTTAATGCTATTTATTTTTATTCATTTCTTATTACTATCTAATAGATTTTATAAACCATATCTCTTTTCAAATCAATTAATACGTAATTAACTCTTGAGGAAGACTTTTGGAAGGGATTTTAACAATGATATAATTCATATGGATATAATTTCACAAAAACAATTGTTTATTCTGTTAAATTTGACTAATCTAAAGGACTTGCACAGTTGCAGAACACAGAGAGTCATTTACTATACCATGGGTATGAAGTAAGAATTATTTAAAAAATTTAAGATCAGTAGATTAAATTCTAGATTATTTAAGAATTATTACATTAAAATTTTACTTTTTCATACAGCTTATGCAATTTATTTAATTAGTGCCCAACAAGAAGAATGCCATAAGTGAGTTTTCTTATAAAAGTTTCAAATCTAAGCTTACCTATAGTTTGTCTACAGTAAGAGCTCCCTCTGCCACAAAGTCTGAGGCCATCTGCAGCTATGGAAACAAGAATAGCACATTTCAGGGAGGGTAACTTCTCGTCACTCTAGGGATAACACAATAGACTGAAGAGAAAGATTCCCTTTCTCTCACCGACTCGAGCCAAAACTTCTCCTAAACAGTGACCATACACACCCCTACTTAAAATAGTTAAACCTTGTTACCATAGTCACCGCCACGGGTCCAGACAAATGGCTAGGGGAATTCTTACTTTAGACAAACTAGAATACAATATTTGTCCCATCAGACAAGAAATAAACACAATTCTTATCTAGCAAATGAAATCTCTTCCTTTATTATTTTAAAACACACTATAACTGACAGATTTGAGGCAATGTAATGATAAATTAATTTTTTTTTAAAAGGTGGCATTTTTAGTAGATCTAACTAAACCTTAGAGCTGTTTCCAATTATTTCTGGAACTTTCACTTGATACCAGCACAACCTATGGCGTACATAGATCTAGAAACATTCTACCTTAGATATACTACAAAAAATTTAAAATTATAATATGAAATAGAAACATCATAATGAAGAGATATTTAATTTTATTGTAATTGACAATAATGCAGAGTTGCAGCAAGGTCTTACAGAGAACAAACAGTACAAACTCAGTTTTTGAGTCCCATTGCAATATTGGACTTAAAAGGGATCTTTTGGGGGATTATTTTAGGTTTTAGATAAAGTAAAAATATAAATCCATCATATTTGGTATTGCTTTCTTTTTATAACTTTACATTGAATAAGATTTTACAACTTTAAATAATATTTTTTTAAGACTAAAAACCTAGATAATCTCATAAATTATCCATATAGAGAGAGAGGCAAAATCTTACAAAACTGAATATACATAAAAGCAAATATAAAAGAAACAAATCTTTTCATGTTAAGAACACAATTGCAAAGATTGTTACATTAAATATTAATAAAAATAATATTAAAAACATATGCTTTTATTAAATTTGGAGACAAAAAATAAGTTATTTTCTTAAAACACAGAAAATATGACACACAAACACATGAGAAGATTTCCGTGTACCAATGTCTATAACAAAATGACCACCATTATTTGGCGACTTCCGAGCAATGGCCAGCAATTAACTTAAAAAATAAAAAAAAATCACAGAAGACTACAAACTACAAAAGTTTAACTCATAGCTAGCCTCCCTCCCACAAACCATAACACATTTTTTTTAAAAATAAAATTTTGCAAGGTTAAAAACCCATTGGTGGCTTGGTAAAAGTAGTAGGCATGAATAGATACTGATACCGAAACATACTTAAATATTTTTCATAAAATCAGGGTTGGCAATTTTTCAGGAAGAAACCAGTTTTTTCCAACAAAAAACAAAATTGGAAAAAAACCAGAAGAAATAGACAAAATAGAAGAAATTAAAATTGACCAATACAATTGTTTAACAATAACTAATAAATGAATAGTTCAAATTTAAAACAAATAAAATAAATATAGTACAAAAAAGCAAATATTTTTTCACATAAATTTTTTTAAAAAGATAACTGTTTTCATGTTATTTATTTTGAATTTATATTATCCTTATTTTCAAAAATAATTTATGTTAACTTTATATTTATAAAAATATATGCTCTTATAGATGAATCAGGCGTACTACTTATATTAAATTTACTGAATATTCGGTTTAAAGATGGAGTTATCTAAAAAAATAACATTTGGTAAAATATTAATTCAAAATTCATTACTTTGCTAAAATTTTTTCTTGAAAATTTTAGGCCATTGTATTTTAATATAATAATTTTGACTTAATTTTTTTTTTTAAATAATTTTAATTTTTTGATTTCTTTAATATTAAAATAAGAACTAGTTTTTCTTCCTAAATTCATAACATAAGTAAATATTAAGTAAAATACCAAAAATGTGGGGGAAAAAACCCCCTTAAATATAGCATTTATATTAAAAAAATTATAAGTTTCATTTTTTAAAAGAAACATGTAAGTTAAAATACAATTTTAGTTCAATTTAAAATGCTTTTAAACTGAATCAAATTTGTTTAATTTTCAAAAACTTATCATTGATTTGAAAGTGAAAATTCTGTAATTTGTGAATAAAAATTTAATAGTTAATAAACAATTAATATAAAAAAAATTTTTGATAAATATTTTTGGCATGCTAATTGCCTTTGTAAAAACTAGATAATGAAATTTAGTATTTGTTTGTAATTATGAATACAATGTATGATTGTTAAATATCATAATAAAATTATATATTTACAATAATATATAATTTGATTAAGATTTTTAGAAGTTTTTTATATTGTAATAAAATTAAGTTGTATTGTATTTCTTTATTTAAAACATTGAAACTACAGTGGTTTTAATTTTTTAAGAAATTCACAAAATTAATTTTGCTTTTAAATTGTTTTTAAATTTATTATTTTCACTTATTTTAATTTATTCATGACTGAGTAATAGTACTACTATTTTTACTAGATAGCAATTATAAAATTTTAATTCAATACTTTTTTCTTTGAGTTACTTTTATTTTTTCCACCAATCGGGGTGGAAGAAATTTATTTCTTCCAGGCCAATTTTTTCCATTATGGAAGAAACTTGTTTCTACATAAAACTAAGATTTTTTTATAAGAAATATATGCTATCTGTTAAAAAGAAAAGTACAATTCAATGTACTAAAAATCAGTTATTCGGTACTCATTCTCCAAGAAATGAGGTGCTTCTTTGAAATGACTAAAACACTTTCATCTTTATATCAGTCAGATTCATCACTTTCTTGTAAAACACGAATTCTTTTGCTGAAATAAGGTGCTTCTTTGAAATGACTAAAACACTTTCATCTTTATATCAGTCAGATTCATCACTTTCTTGTAAAACACGTATTCTTTTTTTAGAAGAAAAGGGTGCTGTCTGTTTAATAGGAGAATTCAATTTCATGACACTTGTATCAGTTATTTCATGTTCATTCACCAACACACGAGGAGCACTAATATCATCATCAGAATCGTCACTGAGATTGATGCGTAACCTTTTCCTTTTATGGACACCAACAACATCATCTAAGCTATTTGGATCTAAATTTTCAGTGTTCATATCAGATAGTGAAACTGAAGCACTCTTTGTAGACAAACTGTCTAATGTTAAGTCGTCCTCATCAGAGGAATCTTCAATAATTTTTCTCTTCTTCTTGTGCATTTTTGTTGAAATCAAATTCTCAACATCTTTGCCTCCGGATTCAGTTTTTTCTAGGTTTTTCTTACTTGAAATTAAACCTAGTTCCGATAACTTTTCAGCAACATCTTTTTCAGTCCTGTGTATTTTCATTTTTGAAATTACTTTGTCCAGTAAGTCTGATTGAGTTTTGTTTTCCTCAAACAACAGCTGCAGTTCAATTATCTCTTCTTCCTGCCACACTTTTGGAATGTTTATTGGGGTATTAGTGATCAATGTTAACGGAACATTATCATCATCATCAGACGAAGAAGAATCAGATTCTTTATTCTTTGCCTCCTCACTTTCTCTTCTTATTCTGACCTCTTTTCTATCTTTTATTAATCCCAAATCTAACATTTTTTCAATAATAATTGGCTTAGGTCGTTTAACAGTTTGATTTCTCATTATATTGCCAACTATATCTTTACGGCCTTTATTCTTTTGAAATAATTCACGCAGCTCTATAACTTCATTTTTTTCCCACACTTTAGAACTTTGCTTTTTATTCTGATTTGAGCTTGATTCAGTAGAACTTTCTGGCTTCTGGCTAGCTTTGGAAGTATTCGCAAGTACTGTTAAAGGAACATCGTCGTTATCAGATGAAGATTCAGATTCTTTATTCTTTTTCCCCTTACTGCTTTTAGTTTCTCTTTTTTTTCTGACCTCTTTTCTATCTTTTATTAATCCCAATTCCAACATTTTTTCTATAATAATTGTCTTAGGTCGTTTAATAGTTTGCTGTTTCATTATATTACCAACTATATCTTTACTGTCTTTATTCTTTTGAAATAATTCATGCAGCTCTATTACTTCATTTTCTTCCCATACTTTAGACAATTGCTTTTTGTTCTGTTTAGTATTTAATTCAGAAGTACTTTCTAGTTTCTGACTAGCTTTGCTTTCTTTTTTCTTTCTTATTTCTTTTCTATCTTTTATTAATCCTAATTCCAACAATTTTTCAATAATTAAAGGTTTTGGGCGCTTCATAGTTTGTTTTTCAAAAATATTTCCAACTGAATCATTGTCATTTTTACATTCTTCAAATAGCTTGTGCAGTTCAATAATTTCACTTTCATCCCACACCTTTGGAGGGCGCTTTTTCACTTGCTTTTGTTTATTTTTATCACTGCTTTTGGTTGATTCATCTTCAGAGTCATCTGATAAAATTTGTCTAAATTTTTTTGACTTTTTATGAGTTATGGTTTCAGAATTTACTGATTCATCATCACTCTGTATTACTTTTTTATCTTTCTTTTTTGTTTTGTTACTCTTTTTCAACATTTCTTTATCATTTATTAAATTCAATTCTAAAAGCTTCTCAACAATTTCCTTTTTCTTTCTTTTTACTGTAAGCAATCTACAGAGAATACTAAGAATATCTTCACTATCCTTATTTTCATTAAAGAATTTGTTTAATTCAAAAATCTCACTTTCATCCCATATTTTATTACTTTCGTTATCAGAATTTGCAAATTTTTTCTGTGCTGAATCAAGATTTTCATTTTCTTCAATGTTTGCAATTCCAGTAGTATTTTCTTTATCAGCTTTTAAACTTCTGAAAAAGTCTTCTTCAGCATCATCATCTGAAGATGCCTGAGATTTATTTTTATTAGATTTTGACCAAAAATCCTCTTCTTCTTCTTCAGGCTCAACATCAGAATCAGAGCCGGAGCTATTGGAGTTGTTGTTCTTTTTCTTAGATTTCTTTTTCAGAACTTCTTTACGGTCTTGAATTATATTCAATTCAAGCAGCTTTTCAACCACTGCCTTCCTAGATCGTTTTATAGATAAACGATTCAAAATATTTGTCATAACATCATCAGAAAGTTTATGATCTTCATATAAATTCTGGAGATCAATTATCTCAGCTTCTTGCCACTCCTTTCTCAGTTGAGGTTTCAGATCTTTAACATTTTGAATCAGACCCAACCTTTTGAGAGCAGAAATTATTTGAAGCTTTGTTCTCTTCTTATGAAGATTAACTAAGATTAAATCAGCAACATCTTGACCTTCAATGTAAATATTTTGGTTTTCTTCAAACAAATACTTGAGTTCTTCTTCATCTTCTGTCCAAGCTATCTTATTAGAACGATTCTCAGCTTCACCATACCCTTCTTCCAACTCATATGCTTCTCTTGAGCCTTTCCAAAACAGAATTTCAACAAATGCCTTTTTATTCTTTTCAGCAGTTTCAAAAAATTTTCTCATGATGTATTTTCCAAATCTGAAAAATTCCTTTATTAATGGATCACGGGAACTATCAGGATCTTGAAAAATTTTTTGGAATGTTAAAAAGACAGTAGCTTGGAAAAATAATGCATGCATTTTGCAGCTCCAAGCTATCCTATGCAAAAACTTTATTAAACATGAATTTGTTTGACGCGAGTTACCTTGATAATTATTCAACAGTAAGCAACATGGAATAACTACTTTGTGTGTTGCATATTTATTGTATATTTCATTAATATCCAATTTTTGTTCAGTGACTGCAGGTAGAGATTCTTCTTCTTCATCTGATTCATATTCAGCTAAATCAGGATCTTCAGTAGCAGGTTTGATAGCATGTCCAGGATCAGTCAAGTCTGATAAAAATATTTCTCTTAACACACAAAACTCATCTTCAGACTCAATGTCAGGAGAGCCAAAAGAATCCCCTTCCGGCCATAGGTCTCGGGCAGCACGCAATAAACCAACAGCTTTATTTGCTTCTTTAGCAAATAAGGCATTTCTTATTTTATACACTGCTTCAATTTTCTGTTCTTCAAATTCAACTTGAGAGGCGCCATCGAAAGGAGAAATGTCTTTTGGAATACTTCGCCGATCTTGTACAGCGGCTGATAATTCACTAGAAATATCAACCCATTTTTCTTCTATTGTTTCTGGGGTATTAGTTTGGTCTAAAGGCTGTGACTTTTTTTTCCGCCTCCGAATTTTACGTTTTTTCTTCTGAATAATTATTTCTGTATTTCGCTTAGAGTGGTCTTCCAACATCTTCAAAAACAAATAAGCACTTTCAACTAATTCTGCTAAATAACTTAGAGGAAATTTAACTTCATCATAATGAGTCAAAAGGGATAACAGCATCTCTCGATATTCGATTACGTAAAAAATATTGCTAATTACAATATCTGCATTTCTCTTTATATTAGAGTCAGAAGACTGTGTCATAGCTCTTAATGTTTGCAACAGCTCCTTGTAAGCACTAACGCCCAATTGCATTCGCTTGGACCAAACTTTAGCTTTCTTTTTATCTGCCATCATCATTTCAAGATAATCAGTTATTTGAGTTTGAATGTGATGAAATATTTGTACAGATATTGTCTCACTAACAAAATCAGGCTGAAATTTATAATGACGATTAAATTTCATAAAATATTCGATAGCCCATAGGTAGTAAGAGTCATCATGATCCCCAGAACTTTTTCGGATTAACTCTTTCTTAACAAGGGCCATTAATTTGTTATAGGTCTTAAGGAATTCTTTACAAAAGTTTTTAAGAAATAATCTAACAGTTAATGTAGATTGTCTTGTTTGATCAACATCTTTAGGAGGAAGTCTATTTTTAGGTTTGCGCTTCGCATTTTTATTCGAGTCAAATTTCACATCTTCCATGTTAGTAATTAATTTATGAGAAATATAATCCTTATCACTAAGGGATTTCATATTTTTGACACTGTAAACACCATTAAATCTAGATGTAATCATAGATTGAGTGTTTTTCACTTTCATAGACTGTTCACGTTGTAAAGCAGACACTAATGAATGTACATCTTTTTCTTTCTCCGCAGCTGAGCGCTGCTCATTAGAGAGCGCAAGAGTTTCAGCAGAATGTTCACGAAGCATCAATGAGACAATTTCTAATACATGCAAAGAAAACTGTTTTTCTTCTTCATTTGCACACAAATACAAGATGGAAACATCAATTTTGGATTTTCGAAGACTCAGTAACACCTTATCATGAGAACTGAGATCGCTATCAGTTTTTGTGAGATTTCTATCGTCAGTTGGTATGTGCAATATATTACGTATTAGTATTAAAATCCTCTCTATGGTTAAACTTTCAGCTTCACTTCGTTCCACAGATCTGGTTTCCAGCAGATTTTGAAGTCGTTTGGATAGTGCATTCCACGCATCAGCATCTGTAAAAGCATCTTTATATGTTTGTAAGTAGGATACTAGCTGTAAATATACATTGTGAGAGAGTTTATCTTCTGGAATTTCTTCTTTAAAGAGCAGAATTGCTGGACTAGAGAGAGCCACTAACAGACGGAGAACAAAATCAAAAATTTCGTCATCTTGTTCATACCGCTTTAATAAAGGTAAAAGATCAGTTTGCACTAAACGAATTGATCCAAGAAAACGAAGTACTGAATGATTATCATCGTCTTTCCTCAGGTATCTAAGCAAGTCTCTTAGACATTCTAAACACTCGACACCCTTTTCATATACACCTGTTACTTCTGTCCCTAAAGCGTTGCAAGTAGCTAATATATCAGCTTCAATCAAGTGATTCATTTTGAAAAATTAATTAGTAAATAATCAAAAATTACTTGAGTAAAATGATAATATTAGATGGATTACAACTCATAAGGTGTATCTCTGCGTACTTTAACATAGCTACTAAGCTAAAACTTCTTACAATGCTCCCATCTCATTTATTTGATAATTTGAAATTTATTTATAATATTGTATAAGCAAAACTAATTCTTAAACATATCTTTATCAACACAAAAATTACGCGCCAATATTTGTTTTGTTTTGATGCCAATCATTTAAAAGTATATTTAACTTTTTAAAAAAAAAATGGAATTCAAAGATTTTGGTTCATTTATAAGTTAAAATAAACTTCTTTTCAAAATTTGAGGAAAATAAAAATATTTGTAAAAATTCGTGAGTTGCATCGATAATTATTAATTAATTATGACTTCTAAGAAACTGAGATTTGGCAACTGCTTTCGTTTGAATTCTGCACGGGTTTTTACAGTTGAGCGATCGTAAAAAGGATATAGGTTAGAAAGTTTTAAAAGTTGAAAACATTTATTGCTAGTTTGAGATTTTACTTTGAAGTTGTTTATTTTGGACATCAACTGTGACAACGGTTTGTTCTCCCTTTTTTAAGTGGTGTTTTGAGGTTTTTAACAGAAAATCTTCCTGTTTTTTTTATGTCCACTGTTTGTGTTTACGTTAAAATGGCGGGGTTGTGGAACTTTTGATAGTTTGACTAAAATATTTTTAAAAGGAATATTCTTCGATTTAAGTGACTTAAAAAAATCAAGAATATGGCTCGAAAAAGGGGTAGGTTAAGTGAAGATGACTGTGATCAGCAAAATATTGAAGTAGACGCGGATGATATATTTCCTGCTGATCTTCACGAACATGATGCTATAGATTTTGAAGAGACTGGCTTCAGAGGTATCAGAAATAAAAGAAGACGAGTTGCTGGAAGAGGTAGAGGAGGCGGTCGAGGTCGTGGTAGAGGGGCTGGCCGGAGGGCTATTCAAGATTCCCCAACAGACGATCCTAATAGCTTGTTCGAAGTCGTTAAACAAGGCCGTAGTGCACTGCAGTGTGTTGTTGATGATTGGATTGAAGCTTATAAACAAGATCGTGATATTGCTCTACTTGATTTGATGCAATTTTTTATTCAATGTGCTGGTTGCAAAGGACGTATTACTCCCCAAATGCAAGCTACTATGGAACACGCTCAGATCATTAGGAAAATGACTGAAGAATTCGAAGAAGAAAGTGGTGATTATCCACTGATTATGAGTGGTCCTCAGTGGAAGAAATTTCGCACCAATTTTTGTGAGTTTGTTCAAGTAATGGTACGTCAGTGCCAATACAGCATTATATACGATCAGTATTTAATGGATAATGTTATATCTTTGCTTACTGGTCTGTCAGATTCTCAAGTTCGAGCGTTTCGCCATACGGCAACCTTGGCTGCTATGAAACTTATGACTGCTTTAGTTGATGTTGCTTTAAATCTTAGTATAAATCTTGATAACACACAGCGTCAGTATGAAGCTGAGCGTCAAAAGAATCGGGATAAGAGAGCCACTGAAAGACTTGAAATGCTGTTAAGCAAACGTCAAGAGCTAGAAGAAAACATGGAAGAAATAAAAAACATGCTTACTTACATGTTTAAAAGTGTGTTCGTGCATAGATATCGAGATACATTGCCAGAAATTCGTTCTATTTGCATGTATGAGATTGGCCAATGGATGAAGAAATTCCATCAACATTTCTTGGATGACAGTTACTTAAAGTACATAGGTTGGACCCTTCATGACAAAGTGGGTGATGTGCGTTTGAAGTGTTTGCAGGCTCTACTTCCTCTTTATGGCGCTGAAGAATTAACAAGCAAAATGGAATTATTTACCAACAAATTTAAAGATCGTATTGTGGCTATGACCTTAGATAAGGAATATGATGTAGCTGTTCATGCTGTGAAATTAGTGATAAGTATACATAAATATCATAGAGAAATATTAACTGATAAAGATTGTGAGCATGTGTATGAACTAGTGTATTCATCTCATAGAGCAGTTGCCCAAGCAGCTGGTGAATTTTTAAATGAACGATTATTTCAACCCGATGAAGAAGCTGTCCAAGGTCTAAGAACTAAACGTGGAAAGAAACGTTCTATAAATACTCCATTGATTAGAGATTTAGTGCAGTTTTTCATTGAAAGTGAACTTCATGAACATGGTGCATATTTAGTTGATAGTTTAATCGAAAGCAATCCGATGATGAAAGATTGGGAGTGTATGACAGATTTGCTTTTAGAAGAACCTGGAGCTCAAGAAGAACCGCTTGATGATCGCCAAGAAACATCTTTGATAGAAATTATGGTTTGCTGTGTTAAACAGGCTGCAACAGGAGAACCTCCTGTTGGAAGGGGCCCAAATCGGAAACAACCTTCTGTAAAAGAGTTAAAACAAGTTTCAGATGATCGCATAAAGTTGACAGAGCATTTCATTATGACTTTGCCATCGTTGTTAGCAAAATTTCTTGCTGATGCTGAAAAAATTGCAAATCTGATGCTCATACCTCAATACTTTGAATTAGAAATATATACTACAAGTCGACAAGAAAAGAATTTAGACAGTTTGTTGAAGTTAATTCATGAAATTGTTGAACGTCACAATGACACTGACGTCTTAGAAGCCTGTGCTAAAACTTATGAATTTTTATGTAACGAAGAACTTGCAATTCATTCAAGGTAATTATTAAGTTTAGTGTAGAATTAATTTTCTTCAAGAAAATAAAGAAAGATTGGAAAAAACTTCATACAATTTTATAAACTTTTTTATTAAGTTTCTAAGTTGTTAATTTCCTCTTCTGTCCTGAGTTGCAAAACTTGGGATTTTTTTATGCGAACATGATTGAAAATTATATCTAGAAACGAATTTTTTGATGACAGTATTAGTTTTATTTGTTAGGACAAATTGTGGTCTTTTCTTACATAATTTATATGATGTATGATATTTCATATTATTTTTTTCACTCTCTTTTAACCAAAGAAGTGTCATCAAATTAAGCTGGTTGGATCTTATAGATAGTGATCCCTGTCTTGCTTTGAATATGTTGTAGTTTGAACATGCATCCTGTTTAGTTGTTTTAAATTACAGATACAATGAAGAAACAGTAATTTTTTTTTAAAATAAATATATTTAAGTTGTTGGATAAAGAAAAATAAAGTTTTTTATGCAATAAATAAATTTTTTTAGATTTTTATTTTTACTGTAGCTTCTTTGGTTATTGTTAATAATATGCTATTTGGATAAACAGTGTAGAGAATATTATCAATGGTTAATAAACCTGAAATAACACCAGGATATAGCAATTTTTTTACTTCTAGTTAAAGTATTCTGTTTTATCTAATTGTAATTCACAATGAGTATTTTTCCATATTTTATTAAAGTTTGTTTTTCTTCTATTAGGTGTGCTGTTGCTAGGGGGACTTTAGTTGATTCCTTGGTACATAAATATAACCAAGCCTCAAATGATTTCTTGCAAGCTGGAGCTGAAGTAGATGAAGATGAAATTTACATCGTAACATCGGCTATGAAGAAAGTGTCTATCTTCTATAGCTGTCACAATCTTGGACCCTGGAGTATTTGGGATAAAATTTATGATTTTTGGGTTAAAGGTGCTCTTCTTGAGAAAGGTTTACCTGAAGAAGTTGTAAAGTATGCTATGTCTTGTTGCTCAATGGGTATTATGTGGGATCTGGCTGTTTTAGATGACACAAGTCCTTTGCCAGTTGCTGTTGCCAGTCTTCAAAATAGACTGAAAGATTTTGTTGAAACGATGCGAGATCTGCTAAACCATCAATCTGATACTTTAGAAGAACATGCATTTGTTATCATCTGTGATTTGCTTATAGTGTTTTGTAAACAACTCGCTGAAAATTCTGGTCTGACTCCCTTGGTTTATGAACCTGATAAGTCTTTGCAGAATCAACTCAGTTTATTTGTCCAAAAAAAGGTATTTTTTTGAAAAATTTAATTGGTTATAAGTGTGTATTGGTTAACAAACTTCTAGCACTAATATTTTTTTGCAAGATACTTTTAATGCTAAACATACCGTATCCAGTCAAAAGACTGGTTTTTGTATGTTGCATTTTATTGTATTGAAAAGTGTTGGTATTTTTAGTGTTAATAATAGCAAACATATATGTTACCAGTTTAAAATAACAAAAGTGCTGTGTTTACAAAAGAAAACTATTATAATTTTTTTATGATTGAACATGTAACAATTTTTTATTCTTGTATTTCGTTGGGGAGTAAACGCACTATTTATTTCCTTCTTCGCATTTTGTAAATCCGTTGCCGAAAAAACGATTGACGACGAAATCATGTTAATTGGACTCCTCAAAAAGGGATTTCTCAAATGCGAGGTTAGGTTGTTGTAATAAAAAATATCGAATTTAAAAACTATGGAGACATCAAAAGCAATAACTGCTCGATAGAATCATTGCCTTGAAAAAGGAAAACTCAAATACACGATTCGAATTTTCCATATTGTTGAAATATATTGGGATATTTAAAAACCATGTGAAAATTAATATCAGTAACTGCTGAAAATTAAATCGGAAAATTACATCTATTTGCGATACTTCGGGCCTAAATTGAGTTCGTCAAAAAGTGATTATCTAAAGCAAAATTTAAATTTGTCTAAATTTCTGTAGAAAAGAAAAAGAAAATTGTTTACTTTTCAAAAGAAAAATCTTTCTGCAAGAACTCTGTAACGTTCTGCGACAGTGTTGTCGTGTAGCTGCGATTCTGCCACCGGGTAATGCACAATAATGTAAATTTAATAAATAATATTGAGAAACTTATAAGAAATTTACTGGTTGAAAAATTCGACATAGTATCGGATTCTCATATTTTCAATGCAAGTTTCATATAAATTTCACACTTCAGCTAAAGAGTTACAATGAAAAGTTAAGTTTACACATTGCAATATAATATTTTCTATTACAAATAAAAGTTCATTTTCCAAAGATTGTATTTTACACTTATTTATTGTATGAAAAAAAGAAAAGGGGTATAATAAAGTCTGCAATTGGTAATGGTTTTATCAATTTGGAGCTTTTTCGTATCCATTGCTTCTTAAAAATCTTCACCCTTAATTTTCAACAACACTTTATGTTATTTTTTAAACTTTGTGGTAATTTCTTTGTTGATACTGAACTATTTTTATTGATTTAAACTGTTTTTCATTTTTGACTCTCCCTTATTTGTGCCACAAACAAGTTTAATGTTTTTACTATAATGAGATTTTTGTTTTATCATTTTAAGCAAAATAATATTAAAACGTAACATTTAACAAATCTAGCATCCAGCCTTTATCATAATAATTAAGCCAAGATCCATGTCATCAAAGTAGACGTTCATTGCACTGAATTAGCTGCTAAAAGTCTGAGAAAAAAATTATTGTAATGTTGTTTATATAAAAAGCTTCAATTAAGGTATCCAAAAGTTAAAGAAAAAAATGTTTTTATATTGAAGTAAATTAAAAGATGCTTAAAAAATTTAGTACTGTTTCCAAGTACTTCTGCATAAGAAACCTAATACAGTCGAACCACGTTAATTCAACACTCTCGGTACCTCTGAAAAACTGACGAATAAACCAAAGTTGCATTGTTTTTCAAAAAAATAGGAAAATACTCATAAATTAACAATTATTACATACAGCAGCGATATTTAAATTTCTTAAAATAAAAAAAACATTAAAGAATTTGCATTAAAACAATTCAATTAAAACTCGGGCCATTCTAAACCATTTAACAAGGGCATTTTCAACGTCTTCGAAGGTCGAAATACGCATTCTTTCTCGCCATCCTGAACACGCAGACAACTTTCAATTTTATCTTTTAAGGACCAAATGGCAATGAATGTTGTGCGAGGGACTCCTTTCCGTTTTGCAAAAGCAGCCTTAGATATTCCAGATTGCCCAAATTCTCTTATCATTTGGAGCTTTTCATCCAATGTCCAAGATTTGTATCCAAGTTTACTCGCCATGGCACTGAACTAAAGACTAGAGAGACTCAAGACCGCACCGCTATGCCGTACTAAGTTTTGCAGGAGAGAGAAGAAAAGGCACGCATTCCAAGATGCTCGTTTATTGCCACCTCTTTCCCCCCCTCCTCGTAGGTGGTGGAAGGAGGGGTGAGACAAAAGGGCAGGGGAAAAACGCTTCCAGTGTCCGAATTCCAAGAACCAGTTGCCTAGTGCCAAAATTAGCCCAGTGGAAATTTCCGCAAAAGTTGACTGGAGAAAAGCAATTTCCCAGTGAAAACATTCTTTAAAGTGTCATTTTATCCAGAGTTTATAATTTCCCCATGACGCATTAAACGGAGTTTGTTAACACTGAATCCAATGCAAATCAATCGGGACTTGAAAAAAAAATGTCGAAATAACCGTAGTGACGAATTAAGCAAGTGTCAAATTATTGAGGTCCGACTGTACAACCAAAACAGCATTAATAATAGTATAACAGTTTTTGGAACCCGTCTCCACTTTCCTGTTTGACAGATATATATGCCCCAAATATCTTTTACAAGTCCTGTACTGTACTACATAAACATAATTCTATCTTTCGTTTAGGTTTTTATTGAAGATGAAGATGATGATCAAGATGAACACACAAAAATTGAAGAGCTTCATAAAAGAAGGAATTTCTTGGCATCGTTCTGTAAATTAATTGTTTACAATATTATAAGTGTGAAACAAGCTGCTGACATATTCAAACATTATGTTAAGTTCTACAATGATTATGGTGATATTATTAAAGCTACATTAGGTAAAGCCAGAGAAATAAACAAAGTGAATTGTGCAAAAACTATGGCAAAGTCTTTGACTTCTTTGTTCATGGATCTCAGAAACTGTGCACCTAATGGTCAAATAAATCGCCAAGAAGAAAGTTTTATTGCTATCCGAGAATTAGCCAAGAGATTTGCATTATCCTTTGGTTTAGATCAGGTAATATGTTTTTATTATATACACTTTTTATTTATTTTTTTCAAATTATTTAAGGATATTTGTAATAGCATTAATTAGAATGACACAAGATACTGTTACGACAAAAGAGTTTCAAATCATATGTTTAAATACTCACTTTTTTAATGTGCTTTGCTTTTGTCAATTTCATCATAAATACCTGTTATTTTTCAATAATTTTTTCGGCATTTCTTGCAATGCATTCTCCAGCGATTTTAAAAATTCAGATGTTTATTACGACATGCGAGTTTCAAGTCCCTTACTTAAATAATTACTTATTGATGTACTTTATTTATGCTGATTTCTTTTTGAAAAATTTGTAAATTGCTTTTTTTCTTCTTCAAATAATTGTGATGTTTTACTACATGACTTTGACAATTTTTACGACACAGGAGTTTTCGGAGTGTTATTACGACACAGGTGTTACTAATAGCACCATTTGAATTCATAACTCTTTGATACTATATATTTGTGCATATTTAATCGCAAATATAAGTTATTTTTTTTGCGTTACTGTAGTTTTTTCGACAGTGAGTGCTATGCTTTTGTACATGGTATTTAAAATCTCGATATTTTGATACAATGTTATTGCTACCTGAAAAATTTAAAAGCTGGAGGAAAATGCAAATTTTTAAACTGCTCGCTGCTTGTAATTTTATTAGTTTTCTGTAGCCTATGTGATTTTTTTTTGTGGAAAAAACTAAAAAGTTTTCTTTTTAAAATTCATACTAAATAAATATTGAACCTTATTTTTGTACCATAATGCTTTTGTTTTAAATTTTGGTTCTTGTTTAAACCTTTTGTTTAATTAGTAATTTTCTTTAATTAAAATAAGTATTAATATTATTTTTACATTTTTATTCTATGAGCATTAGAGTTTTTTTTTTTTTTGTTAGAATTTATATTTTTCCAATAAATACATATATATATTGATAATTTTTTTTTTAAATATGAGTTTTTTTCATTTTTGAATTTTAATAATTAAGAGTATTTAATTTTCTACAAATTACAAATTTTTTTGATAAAAAAACTAGTTGAACGCAAACGTTTCTATAAAAATAACTAAATATGTGCGTAGCCTTTCGTTAGTCAACCTGCTGTGCTAGTGGCCCTTGAATCAATAAGGTTGTGCACCCCTAGTAGTGATATTTTTATTATCAGTTATGTATAGTGTACTATCATGTTATCTCTAATTTAAGAGATTTGTTTTTGTTCCTTTGTTAAAATACATTCATAATTATGTTTGTTATATTATATACAAGCAATAAAAGTAAGAAGCCGAGAGTTTAAAGAAGAATTAACAATTAAGTCATTCATGCTGTGAGAGTTATGTCTTAAATAAAATTTAATTTTGGGAAAATTAAAAATGAATCAGTAGTTACCATTTTCTGTGAGTACATTAAGAGTGTATTCTCTTTTTGAGTGAAGGGCCCCTTGTACGACTGGTTGTTCAATGAAGGACCACATGTCCAAGTATTTAGTTACGTTGACTGCATTTACAGCACTTTTCATATTAAACTAAGTGTTTCAGTCAATAATAACTTTTTATCAGTCAACTTAGTAATAAATTTGCTTAAAATTAAATGCTTTTAAAAATTAATGCTCATTCAAGACTGAAGGTTGATTAACTGATTCTTTTCAAAATAAAAATTAAATTTGAAGCACATTATAGCAGGGATGAGATTAGCCAAAAGGTAAAAAAGCTGAATTTCCACCATAATAAATTTTACGCAAGCACAACCCTTTAATAATAAATTCCAGATAGTTTAAGGTAATAAATAATGTGTTGACATACAATTGTGTACTAATCTATTATTATATAAATGATTACATTGCTACTTAACATTTAGTGAAAATAAAAATTAACAATTGAAAAAATAAAGCTGGAAATTATATTTTTCCTCAGTTCACATAAGAGACAATTATTACTTGAAAAACCACCTGGTTTAGCAAATTAAAACTACTGAAAATATACATTAATATTTAATTTCTTTTAATAAATACTGTTATGTGATTTATATCAAATATATCGGTAATATTACTTTTTAAATTATATTGGAAAAAAAAACTTTAACAATGGACCGAATCATTATGTTCATATTATAGTCTAATCTAACTAGAGCCCTCTGAAACATATCAATAGCAGTGAAGTAGAAATATATAGTAACTCCTTAACATACAAAAATTGCTTTTTAGTTTGAAAAATTACACGACAATCAGCAACTATTTAGATAATTGTTTTTTATTTGATAAGAATTTTGGATTTTATAGCATAAATAACAGAGATTATAAATAAAATTTTGAAGATGAGTTAATTAACTCTTTTTCCAAAAAAAAAAAAAAAAAAATTAATGTAATTCCTTTTTAAGTGATTGCTTTTGTTTGCTATATCTTTTATGTTTGCTATATTTAGTCGTTAGTCCATCTTCACACATCTTGTGACAAATCCTATTTTTTCTTCTTTGCAAGCACAGAATGTAAGTTTTGAATATATTCCCTTCCAGTTTCTCTGATGTTGTAACACTTACATATACTAATAATCCTCGTTAGAAAAACAGTCACCTTCTTACAAGAATCGCGATAGTTGATATTAAAATTGCGTGAATATGAATAACAATTATGGATTTCGAAATCACATGAATATGAAACTAGATATAAGATTTTGAAAATGAGAAAATACAAACTGGGATATAGAATTTTTAAAACGCGTAAATACAAATCACAATTCATAATTTTTAGATCGCGTGAATACGAATCATGATGCGTAATTTTTAGATTGCATAAATAAGAATTATGATGCATAATTTTTAGAATGCGTGAATGCGAATCCCAATGCCTTATTTTAAAATCATGTATAAATACGAAAATCAATGTTTGATATTATAAACCGCATGAGCAAATCAAGACAATGAATTTTAAACTTGCGTGAATACGAATCGCTACATAGGTTTTTAAAAAGGCGTAAATATGAATCATAATATCGGATTTTTAAATCTTGTAAATAAGAATCGCAACGTACAATATTCAAATCGTGTGAATAAGAATCGCAACACGCAAATATGAAAAACTATGTTTGATATTAAAATCGTGTGAATAAGAATCGAGATATTCGCAGATTCCAGGCTTGGCACCTCTAAAAGGCTTGACAGAGGCAGCGCCATTTGAACTACGAAAATCGGATCTATCTGGAGGGCGGGTAAAAAATTCGGAAAATCTTATCTGTTGCGTGTAAAAGGGGAGAAAAAAGCTAAAATAAGTAAAAATGAGAAAGGATTGGTAGCCATGTAGTTTGAATTTTCTGTTTCTCTTTGAAAATCGGTGAATTTTCTGAAAAAGCGGAATACTTATAAAAAAAAAAAGTGAAATTTTTAGAAAATCTGAATTTTTGATAACAAAGCAGAAATTCAATAGATGAAAGTGAAAAAAAGCGGAAAAATCTCATCCCTGTATAGTTCAAAATAAGATTCAACCCTTAGATATGAATATATTTGTAATTTTTGGGTCATTAATATCTTGTGAATTATAAAAAATTTTAAGAATGTCAACACTATTCAAAACTGGGTCGTTATATCTTATTAAAAAATTTGGATTTAAAAAAAAATCACATAGAAAAACATAGCAATAACTGCTGAAAGAATGATTTAAAAAAAAATCTGAAAATAACTTAAAATCACTAGAAAAATAGCTTGGATTCACAATGACGTTGGTGCAAATAAAGCATGCCAAAAGTGTTTATTAAAATGCACGATTTGTAACTTACGAGTCTTAATTGCATTGTATTAAAAATATCCAGATTTTAAAAAATTTGGAAATCCTACAATGACTGCTAAATGGATAAAATGGACAAAAGAGCCTGACAAAAAGTAATAACTTTTATGAAATTTTCTTTTCAGAATAATAACGAATAAAAAATATTAAGATTTTTTAAACTATGTGGAAGTCTGTAGTAATAACCACGGAAAATGCGATCGTAAAACCTCTCAGATTTACAACAAAATCTGTATATTTTGATATTGTTTAAAAGTGTGATGACTCGAATGTACAATTCAAAATGTCCAACTTTTTTTATTTTTCAAAAAGAAATATTGTTTTCCATTATGTGCAGGTGGTGTCGGGGCTTAGGTTGTGATCCCTAGAGTACATTAATAATTACATAATGTAACATTTCAATAGTACTTGTTTGATATGAACATTGGATAACTTTTTTTTTATTTGAAATTTCTTTGGTCATTTATTTATACCTATATATTTTGCAGGTTAAGAATCGAGATGCTGTTGCGGCTTTACATCGTGAAGGCATTTTATTCACTGTAACACCAATTTCAAATCCTAATGATCCACTTGGTCCTCCACCTAATTTGGCATTTTTGGAGATCCTTACAGAGTTTACTAATAAACTGATGAAACTAGACAAAAAAGTAGTTTTAAACTATTTAGATCGTCATATCCAGGCCAGTATGCCCGGTACACGTTCTGAAGATTGGCAACCTCTCATTTTTTATCGTAACAGCTTAGTTCATGGTGAAGCTGAACAGCCTCCTCCAAGAGCGCCTGGGAGACAATATCGTGGGAGAAAACGCCTTCGAGAAGATGATGACCCGAGAAATATGGAAGATGATGGTAACATGGATCAGGACTCTGATCGTGGTTCTGAAAATTAATTATTATTTTAATTTTATAATTATGTTACTATTCATATTAAAGAAAAAAAATTCTATCTTGTATTTTTGATTTTTTCTTCCTATACTTCTATAGATTTTTTACTTAGGTTGTTTCTCAACAGAAAGTTTTAAAATATTGTGTATTTTCATTTATCTCATTGTTTTTATCATTACTATCACATTTTTACGCATATATATTGAGGTTTATTATTGCCTATGCATACAAAAGCAAAAATTATTTAAATTTTATAAGAAAAACAGTTTCGGTTTTTCTACCTGTATTTTAAGAAAATTTTTAAGGTCTATCTAATAAATATATTTGTAGTTATACTTCTCTTGTCAATTCTGTGTACATGTATTTTTATTACTGAATAGAAAACATTTTACTTATATTTCATAAGCAGTTTAGGAACATAATAATATAGTAAGTAAAGTTTACTTAAATAAAAATTAAATCTAATATGCATAAAAAAAAAAACACAGTGAAAAGTGCTTGTTTTATAGTTCAGAGAACAGTCACTATTTTTGATTAATATAAAGTGAAAATAATACTTAAAATACTTTTAATCTATTTTGCTGATCAACAAAATGAAAGCGATTTTTAGTAACTAGCTGTATTTAATTAGCTGGATATTTTTTATACAAAACTACAAAATCTCCTCAGCAAGTGGAAAGTCAGTAGAAAATTTTTTATCAACCCATCAAATGTAAAGATCCGTGTAAAGAATTCTCTTGAGATTTTGCACAACGAAGACAGTGCTAGACTGAGAATTTAAAAATGACTAACTTTTTTAATATTTTCTTTTTAATTTATTTGAAGATCTGAGTAGAAAAAAAAATTTTGAGTGATATTTTGAAATTGGTGAAATTTCTGATTTTTAAGAATATTGTTGGGATTAATGTAAGTTATAAAATATTGCTTAAATCTGTTTAGTCTTAAAATAAGATTATTATAATTTTTTATTTTTTTTTTGGATAAAGATGATTCGTAAATAACTTTCTGGTGTATCTATTAATTCTAAGGATGGTTTTCACAAATTCTATAATTAATGAAAATTATATAATTAATGAATTGTTAATCAAGTTAAAATTGTTTTAAATAAACTGAACTAAGAGATCTCAGTTTTATTTTTAGGAACCACTAATCTCTTTCATACAAGGTTTGATTTCATCATCTAAAAATAGTAAATAAGTATATGTCCCCCAATTCACCCCTAAGAAAATTTATTTAATGGAGTTGTTTTTTTCTTCTTTTTATTATCATACATGGTTTCTTAAAAATTTTGAAACAACAAATTGGTTACAATAGATAAAATACCTTGGAAGCTTTTGTACATTTTGTGGATGGTCTCCAAGCTCAACATATCAAATTTCAGCATTTTAATTATATCACGATTGATTCCGCAGATCTGGAATGTCTGACTGTTAGGGAAGCTGTTCCCTAATTTTAATTACAGGAAACCTTCAGAGTCACACTTTCTATAACAAAATTGGCTTTAATATTTTAAACTACAGCTTTACTACAATTTGTAACACAAAAACTAAAAACAAATTATTTCTTTAAGCCTGAAAGTTTCAACTTTAAAAATACAAAGCTAATTTGCATTGTTGTTAGTTTTCTTTTGTTTATCATCAATATATAAGAAATCAAAACTTTTTTACATGCTGCAAATCATTTTAGTTTTTAACTATCTTTATAATTAATTAGATTAGAAAAAAATCTAGAGCCAGGTAATAATAACAAGTTAAATACATATTGATTATAATAAAACATTTAATAAAGTAAATTCTGTAAATGAACTATACAATAGACATAAATTTTTTACATAAAACACTGCAGATAAAAATTCTATTTTCCATTTTTACAAAATATATGGTGATGGAATACATTAAAATTAGAGACGTTTTATGAATATTGAAATTTTAATGATTTATGTACATAAAATGAAAACACTTCCAAGTTGAAAATGTTTTGGTGTTGTAAAATAATCCAGTTAAAAAACAACTTTTTACCATAAATTGTTAAAATTGATATATTTTGTAATTAAGTACAATAGCTGCCATCATTAGTTTTTTAAATGCTATTTGGATACAAAATACTTTACATTTTAAAAAATGCATGCATACATTAAATGAGAGAAATGAAGTACATATGTCTTTCATTGTTTCTAAGTGTGGTACATATGCTTATTCTAAATGCTGTGCTATTATGATATGTTATAAAGTGGTTTGCTGAAGTATGAAAAAAGTTATCTAGGAATGCAATTTTATTTACTGCATTTGATTCATGGAAAATACCATTAAAAATCCATATGACATCTGCTTTAAATGCATGAACACCATTGTATTGATGAGTGTGTATTGGTTAACAAAGTATTTTAAAAAGAATTCTGCAATATTCTCCCAAATTATTATAGGAAGCTTTTTTCCCAAATTATTATAGGAAATGATTTTCATTTTATGGGTTCAAAACTAAAATTATGTTTTTCTTCGAACTTTATTATACAGATAGAAATTGTTCTTCGATATGTTTCACTTGTTTAAAAAATTATTTCTCTCTATACTGAAAAATCATAATAGCTGCTGTAATTTGGGCCTTACACTTAACGATACATTCTGCTTGGTGACACAAAAATCATAAGGCTTAGAAAAATGTATAGGGAGTAAGATGTGTAATAAAAAAATAATTATTCAATTAATTAGTTCAAGAATTATCTACTGTTAAACTTGTAGTAAAAAAAAGAGCACATGGGACAGGGATGGGCAAACTACGGCCCGCCAGAAGGTTTCATCCGGCTCGCGGGTAGAAGTTTAACTTGCCAATTTGTGGCGGATACAAACAATATACATTCATTTTCTTGTCTACTTTTCATTTTATAACTTTGTTTAAAGCCATTTTTGTTATTTCTTTTTTTAAAAAATTACTGATGACCATTTATTTCCTCTATTTTTGCTTTACAAAACATCAATTGATGAAAATAGTTAGCTCAGACAGCTTCAATTGGTAAAATGTTGAAAGCAAAAGTTCTTTATAGAGCAGCCATCTGAAGCAGTTGTTACTAAGTATGCCAAAGTATGAGTTTTACAAATCATTACCAAAAGCTAGTTTCCCAAACTTAATATTTCATGCCCAGAAAGTCAGTGCTATTTTTGCTTTATCTTATGTATGTGAACAAGTGTTTTCAACTATGAACCTTAGAAAAAATCATTTCAGAAGTAGACAAACAGTTGGCTTCGTACCTTAATATAAATACATCTCACTTGGAACCTCAATAAGGAACTTTTAAAAATGAAATTGCAATTTTATTCATCCCATTAAATATTTAAATTAAAACTTGTATATCGTTTTTTTTTTTTTTTTTTTTTACTTTAGATGTTTTTACCTGGCCCACTAAACTTTTTTCTCTTGATTTTTTGCCCTCGACCAAAAAAGTTTGCCCACCCCTGATGTAGGATGATCAACAGCCCATTAAATTTTTAACAACAAAGTTAAAATTTGACAGACTGAAAGAGCCATTTTCATTCACGAATTTAATGTGAGTTTTTTTCCTCATAAAATTTCAATTTATTCAAAAGTAATTACAATTTTAAGTGCTTTTTTCAGGATTTATTTAATTTTTTTCCACTTTAATTAACAACTTTTTATTTTATAGAAAAACGCATTAATCTTGCTCCAGATTTTCATTTTATGAGTTCATGCTTGCCTTGATGTCCAAGGGTACAAAAATATAAAATAAGAAAGCGACTAGATGTTGTCAGATCCTAATATTTATATCAAATTTTTTAAAATATAAGACTTAAGAGAGATAAAAACATTTTCCAATTTGAACTGTTATGTGATATAGGGTTATCATTATATTGTTAACAAGAGAATGTTAAATTATTGAGACAGTGTTGGTTAACAAGCATTAGAAATACCTTGCATTTACATGTTCTTGACATAATCATTACAATTACAAAATTTTTTCTGATTAACAGATGTTGATTTAAAGGAATATTGAATTAAAGAACCCAAATTCTATGATGTTTCATAGAAGTGAAGAATTTCATTGTATATATATAATAATTGCAGGGTGGCCACCCACCTGGAAAACCTTGAAAACCTGGAATTATCAGGGAATTTTTTTTACACTGGAAAAAACCTGGAAATTTGGATAAAAGCCTGGAAAAATCAGGGAATTTTAAAGAAAACCTGGAAATTTTTTCTTTGATAATTTTTTTAATTTCACCAATTTAAATTATTTACTAATTTTCTTAATTTAAATTATTTCATCCATTATATCCACTTTTTTTAAACAGAAACGTATCGCCAAACAGTTGAAATACCATCAACTTAGCAATACTTTGCTTGCATCAAAATTTGCTCCATTACAGCTCTGTTAAACTTGAATGTCATATAAAATTCTCCCATGGTCGCTAAACGAATGTAGAAATCTTTGATCGCAGTGGGACTGTGCAATTTAGAAAAGATTCTGGTGGAGGTGGAAAAAGGGATTAGGATAGTAGCTTCTGTTTTTAAATTCTGTATCCATTTATGGCTCAAGTTTGTTCCGATGCTTTGGTGGTAATTTTTTTTTTCTATTTTGACAAAATTTTTTTGTATTTTTAACTTTATAAAATTCTCCGAAAATTAGTTGGTTATAATTGAATAATAATAGATTTTATAAAGAACCAACTATATATTAATATTTAATTTTACTCTTTTGTTGGTCAATATATGATGTTTGATTCAAAATTTTGTACTGAAACATTAAAAAATAAATAATCTTGCCAAATTGTCAAAATAAATTATTTTTTTCAAGATGATATGTTAAATAAATAGCATTTTGAATAAAATATTTTATAATATAGACACTTTTCTTGTACACATCCTATACTTTATAAGAAAAAAGAAACAAAAACCTGGAAATTTTAAGATTTTTATCTGGAAAACCTGGAAAAATCAGGGAAATTTGAAATCTGGTTTGAGTGGCCACCCTGAATTGAAATCTATTGTTCTGGTTTTGCTTATTTATTCGAAATGTAGATTATTTTATATGTATATACATACTTATGAATTTCAGTTCTTCAAAAATCTTTTGACATTTTTTAATAAGGAATTTCCTTAAATTTTCAAAATCTTACATTTCTAACTAAACAAACATTAACTTCTTCTATTTGTTACTATTGTGTTTAATTTTATTACATTCTTTCTAAAATGTATAATTTTGGGCAGAGTTATCTCAGGCATTTAAGTTAAGAGGGTTAAATAGCCATGACTGCTCACATTCAGTAGCGTATTATTAGTGGGGCACAAAAAGCTTTCACATAAAACTGCTGGTCAATAATATGTTAAGTGTGATAAATGGAATAAGTTAAATAAGGTACAGTCATTTCGATAGTTAAAACATGCACAGAATGTAAAGTATAAATCACATACACAGACTGATTATAATGTACATTGAAATGATTTAAAAAGAAATCAAAAGTACGCTTTAACATTAACATTTATCTAATTAGTATAACCATTGACAGTACGTAAGACACACAGAGAATAAATAATATTAGAAAAATATAAATACACAGGTTGTAAAAAAATTGCAAGAGAGTAAAATATCTTGAAAACAGTAAAACATCTATCAAAAAAGTAAAAATAGTCACATTAAATATTTTAGTAAAAGCTATCCAATGATTTTAAACTCTATCTTCACCTCCAACCATTCTAGGGGGCAACTCTAAAATCTTGTGTGAAAGATCAAGTTTTGTATCATTAGATAGCTTTTTAAAAAAATATTGAAAGTGACTATTTTCACTTTTTCGATTAGATGTCTACTTTCTTGATATATTTGACCATTTCCAAACTTTTTTTTAACTATAAATACATAAATGTTACAATTTAAGTTCGTAATTACGAAAAGTAACTTTATGTAGACATAATAACTTTAAAGACAAGAATATGCACAAATCTAAATACATATATAAAGCTATTGTGTTTACATAAAGTTAATTTTTTGTAATAATGAACATACATTTCAACAATTAAAAAAAAAATGATTTCAGTAGTTAAAAATTTACTTAACATGAAACTTCGGTCAGATAGGAGAATATTGGATTTTATATGAACATATGGACAAAATGATGAAGAGAACATGATGACTATAACACTTTCTGATTAATTACTAATACTAGCATTGGCAAAATAATTGTGAATAATGATATTTGGGCTAAAGTAATACGGATAAAATTATTAATTCAGTATAGAACTACACAAAACTTAAATAATTTGAATTTATTTTGTCTGAAATGGAGAAATTTCATTTGAACTTATTTTGACACTGGAACACTTTTAGAATGTCCCTTAATTTAATACAAAAGTTACATGTTACAATTTTAAAAATAGAGTTGTTTGATTATTGTGTAGTAGGTTTCCAAATCCACTTTTGAAAAGCACTATTTTTCTTCCTAGAAAAAAAACAACTTGAATTAGAATAATTTTTAGTATCAAGAATTAACAGGTAATAATATATGTATATAAACTAATTATTGTTAAAAATTTTTCATTAAATAAAAAATACTGTTATGTTCCAAGGAATACACAGCATACTAATTTGTTATTATGTAATACGAATAATTCAAAAATTTTGATAAAGATATATATATACATATATTTTTTTTTCGTATTACTGATGGACTAAAGTGATAGTTAAAAAAACAGCTATTGCTCAACACTTTATTGCAAAACGTGATATAATTTGAGAGAGATATTCTAATTTAATGAGAAAATATTATATTGTGTGAAAACTAATTCAGATAATTAGGAAGCCAACATATAATAAGACATACCAAGGTGGGAAGAAAAAAATAAATTAATTTTGCATATTTTTAATAAATTTTTTTTTAAAACACAAAAAGTTTTATTTTTAACACAAATATTGCTTAAGAAATTGTTGAAAATTCTAAAGGAAGGGAAGAAATAAAATCTAATATTTCAAATACACAGCCTACAACTTACAGGGTGACGAGAAATAACTCAGTTACATATAATACAAGATTTTAATGTTTATAAAAATATTGCAACCAAACTTTCAAATAAACATGAAAGCATTATTACTTGTAATACATTTACAAATTTTCAAAATGACTACCTAAGGCCTCTATGTACATTACTGGTTCCATTCCTTGCACAAAAATTTAAACAATACAAAGACATTGTAAATACTTGGGGGAAAAAATCTCCCCGACTTTTTCAGACTGATCTTATACAATTTCTCTGATTTTTGCAACTGGGAGTATAAATTTTGTTATTAAGGTTTTAGTTATGCCTCATTCTCAACAGATAAAATGTAACACAAAATACTTATATAACATTAGTGTTGAAAATAAATGATTTTTTAAAAACCAATTTTTTAAAAAAATATATAAGATTTCTAGGTACTCTAAACCCAAATTGATTAATTTTCTCTGAATTTTTGGGTATTTTCGTTAAACTCTTTACAATTTTTCTGATTTTTCTAGATTTGTAAAATTTTGTTTTAAGGCCGCAATAAAACATTTTAAGAGCTTTAGCACAAACCTTTGTTCTTAAGATGGAGCCAATAGAAAAATTCATTAGATTCTTTCATTGCAAAAAAAAAAAAAATCTCGAAAATGTGCCTTGCACCCTTCTTAAATGCATTTAGTTCTCTGTACTAGATCTAAATCCAGTAAAAAAGTTCATTTTTGGTTTCCAAGAAAGATTTCCAAAATGATAACAGTATTTGGTTTTAAACTTAGTCAATATTATTTCATCTCACAATCTTAAGTAAAAACAATATGGCTGGGAAAAAACTACTACCTGTCCAAGTAGTTGTAGAGGTCAAAACAAATGCTTTGCATCTGATATCAGACCAGCAAAGTTCAGAAGCCTCTTCAGCATCAATGACAGAAGTCATACAACCATAACCAGATATGGTTAATTGGCATCTATAGTCAAATTTTGTAGAAACATCTTTGTGAGAATACATTTTAAAACCTTAAAAAAAAAAGAAAAAAAAAAAAAAGAGAAATATATTTTATAAGCTTAATTATATTTTCAATTAAAAAATATACGTACAGGCAGTATTTATAATGAATTTTTGCACAAATTTTGAAAGCATCTGTAATTTTGTACAGAACCTGATGATTGTAACATAATTTTACTGAGCAACAAGGATTGAGAATCATATAAAGTTAATCACACAGTGGTGTGATTAGCTTTATGATTAGATATATGATAACTTAACATTTAATTACTGGCAACACACATTTAACTGCTGGCGACACGCCTATGGTTAAAATTCGTAGTAAGATTTCCCAGTTACTACTTCTGATTAAAAAAGATGCCATCTTATATTCTTAGTGTACTGTTTACAATATGACTTATGCTATTTACCATTCATTTTTTTTTAAGTCCATCTAACTTTAGCTGATGAAACTGAAGATAACACTTAAAATATGGCAACCCTTATACTTTATTCATGTCATGATATTAATTTACTTATGCTATTTTTGGCTCCTGACCTTTTAGAATTTATAAAATACAGGAAAATCTTATGAATGGTAAAATTATGTGTAAAATTAAATACAAATGTCAATAATAAGACTTTCTAGAATTTCAAGCATGTTCAAACACTGTCTCTTGCCTTATAAATATTAATTAAGCAGAGAGATATATCAGAAGTTTAATATTCTCTTCAAGTTTGCAATTGTTCATACTCAGTTTTCCACCAATAAGATGTAGATGGAATTTTCACTTGTATTGGTAATGTTATATCTTATTTTTGAATAGAGAAAAAAAAAGTAGATTTAAGGAATCAAGAATGATTTTTCAAAAAAATAATTGCGTTGTGAGAACATTTAACTTTAACTAACAAAATTTATCAGATATAACAAGTAGAAGTAATTTAAGTTAATTTAAAACTATTAGCACATTTAAATTTACAGCAATAATAATCTTGGTGATCTGGAAGATAAAAGCAAATTAAATTTTAAGGATTCACATCCAACAGCATAATTAATCCAGACTAAATATTTTTATTCAAAGAACTTAATCATAAGTCAAATAAGTTTACAATTTAAAAATGAGTTGCTTCACTGCTACATAACTTACATTTTAGTTCGACAGGTTATTTAAAAATAATCATTTCTCTTTAGTTACGTCATACCAAAATTATACAACAATAAAAGAAATTACGGGCACATAAAAATATATAAAAAAAAAGGTAAAGGACTTATCCTAGAAGCGCGCGTGGCCGGCCACCCCGCATCCTTCCACAGATCACGTTCAATCTCAGTCGTCAGCAGCAGGGAATACCTAAAATCGAACTGCCGCTCTTTCCTCCCGCTCATGTATTCATCCGCACTGAAGGGTGGCGCTACTATCGCTTTGACTATTCACACCTGTGAATGAATCCATTCTCAAGTAGGGGTGAAGGAAGGAATATTGGAAGGTGTTGAAGGATAGGGGTGTAAGTGAAAATCAGATGGGGTTGTTGATTAAAGTAAAAAAATATAGATTAAAAAAAAATGAGATTATTTAAATTAAACGCGGTGCCCAAAAAGAGTTAAATAAAATTGTGCCCATAAATAACTAACAAAAATAACTTAAACATACCATCATAACAGTAATGTACAGAATAAGATTTGTCGATCATAATTTGTACTTTAAAGTAAAATTAAATAATGAAAGAGGATAATTATAAAATAAAGATTATATAAATATAATATTCACATAAAGCAGAAAAAAGTTAATAAAGCCTTTTTTTTTTTTTTTTAATGATACAATAGATGTTTTACTATCGAAAATTCTAGGTTTTTAAGCACTGGAAATCTCAATTTTTAATATTATCTTATTTTTCAGAAAAAAAGCTTTGCATTAAAAAAGAAAAAATATCAATCAATACTTATAAAATATTAATACTGATAAAGGGAGAAAAACTATACTAGATGCTCAGAAGAATTCATAAAGCTACCTATAAAAAAACGTAACTGCAAAATCGAAATGAGTTGCAAAATAGTTGTCCGTAAAAATTATTAAAATTTGACAGGTGCAAAATAAAATTTAAATTGCAAATTGGGGACAGACTACACTGGAGGAACATGAAAAGAAAATCATATCATCCACTTTTATTAAGTAATAATGCAAATTTTGTTCGTTTATCTAACAATATTTACTATAAAAATAATAAAGATTACACGAAAAGAAACTAAAATATTATAATAGTTCATAAATTATAATTTAAAGAAATTTTTTGTCATAGATCTCTGAAAATTACAATTACTTGAGCTTTCTTGTTAGCAGAATTTTAGATATTCAGGCTTTTACTTTAGTTAAATTATTGGGTAAAATCAAAATATCATAATTTAAAGAGTCCTGTATATTAAATTTATATTATGAAATACTCTCCCTAAATTTTAATGAATCAAAAGTTAGATGACTTAAAGAATTTATTTACCTGATATATATCCTATTTTGGATACATTTCTGTACACTCCACTTTTAAAAATAGTGACTAAATTTTCCATTTGTTTTAAAATAAAATCAGCATCCCAGGAAGCAAATTCAAATGCTGTGCTTATTTTATGAGCTATAGATTTTAAGTTTTTTGGTGCTCCATGAGGCAGAATATATTTTATGAAATGCCTACCAGTTTTTATAATATTTAATTTTTCATTGAAACCTTGACATATATTATTGACACATGGTATACAAATGGAAGAATTGAAAGATAATTGTGAAGAAGAACAGCATGGTGAATTTTCACATCTTTGCTCTTGGAGCCCAATATCATCAACATCAATTAATTTAGGTTCACCATCAACCACAATGAACTGCTGGCGACGGAAATCATTTAGTGCAATTGGCTCTTCAAATGATGACAGGTATTTAAGAAGCCTTGATAAGCCTAAACCGATCTAATAAAGAAATAAATGAAAAAAAAAGAGTAAATTATGTATATGCAAATAAAAGTAATAAATTAATTAATCCTTAAATAGAAACAAATTATTTTTTTTCTAAGTACTAAATTGCTTGCATTTGGATGGTTCCAATGTTTCGTCACACAAATTAATTAATATATTTGTCAAAATTTTTTTTTTAAATATGTATCTAAACCTGAAATATCATAGTACCAAATGATAAAAATAATTTTATTCACATATATTTTATTCACATATCTGCAACATTATTAAATAATTTTATTCTTAAAAAAAATTAAAACATTATAATTTATAACTGCTTCCTTTGTCAAATATCTTAGAAGCCTTAATAAGTCTTAAGCTAATTGAGCAAACAAACAATTATGTGAATAAAAAATAATAAAAAGATTATTTATTAATACAATTAAAGTAATAAGAAATGCCTCATTCAAAGCACCAATTGGACTGGACAATGAAGCTGAATCTTTGAATGATGATGAGTATTTAATGAATGATTGTTGATTTAATTAACAAATTATGAAAAAAAAAAACTAAGACAAGTGTAATCATAACAATTGAATTGTTAATTGCAATAAAAATACAAGGTGAATTTCCCAAGCACTATTAGTGCTGAAAATCATTTTGTGAAATTGTACTTTTGAATGATGACAAATGTACTGCCTATCTATAGTTAAGGTACAACCTGTCTTTTTTGTCTAATTTGAATACATGAACATAAAAACAAAAAAAATTGAGGAATTAGCACTAAGCAGTTATTCCTTGGTTGCCACATAGAAAAAAAAAAAAAAAACTTCACTAAAAAGTCATTTATCAAAGAAAACAGTACATTGTAGTTTTTTTTTGTAAAACCTTTGTAGACAAGTTGCTGTTTTGAGTTCTTTACAGTCATAGGTTACTTCATTTCTAGTCTTTATTCCCCTTTTTGACCCTAAAAAACTTGGTTGGCAATGTGGAATATGATGCCACGAATGCATTGCTGTAAAAAGTCAACACAGTCTTTACTAGAATCCAGTTTTGAAATATGTCAAAGATAATTCTCCATATTAAACTGTAACATATTTTCTGTAAAGTTCGATTTTCATGTTTTAAGTTGAATAAATTTTAATGCGGCAATCAAGAAGTGTTTAGACACATTTCATCGAAATCTCTAGTTGTTTATATGTTTATTTGTTTCCAAATGAAATACGCAAAACATGTTGCAACCTAATTTTTGAAAAACAATGTATTAGACAAAAAAAAGAAAGAAAGAAAAAAAAGGTGAGAACAAATAATAAAAATTAAAAGCAATAAAAATTGCAATATCAATAAATCAAACAAAACCAATTAATCCTTGATCTTTGAAATCTATAATTAGTCAACAACTTGAATAAAATAAATAACTATAACAGTAATAATGTCAACTTTCATGAAATATTGGATTATCACGATCTGCAAAGATCTTCATAGCTGCAATGGCTGAGAAGGTATCAAGATCAAATGAGTTTAAACTAAGATGGACTTCATAAAATTTTTTGCATCACGACAGTTTAATAAACAATAAGAAATTGAGTAATTGATAAATATGACTTACTCTTAGTCTATCTTCCCATGATAACTGAAGGAGATTTATCACATTGATAGCTTCTCCGTATTCCTCAAAAATAGATACTGTGCGATGGGGATCAGAAAATTCTGGTTCAGAAGGAATACAGTAACCTAAAACCTAAAATACGAAAAAACAATTAATAAAATATCTACATAATTCTTTAAGACATAACTTTAATAATTACATAAACAATGAATTATAAATTTAAATATTCCATTTAACAAAACAAAGAAGCTTTAGCCCTCACTTAAGCAGCAAAATTATTTTTTGGGAAATTTTTTTCAATGAAAAAATGGATTACATCAAAATTCTGAGGAATTAAAATTTATAATTTATTATACAATCAATGGATTATAAAATTCAATTTTTCCCTTGCAATAAAAAAATGGCAACTGCATAGCTTTTCTTTGATGAAGCCCCCCCCTTTTTTTTAAATACACAATGCAAGTTAACTGACGTTAACTTAACTTCACTGAACTGATTTTCAGTTAACATTTCAAGTTAACTGAAAATCAAATTTCATCTTAGATTAATAATTTTTGATTAAATATGCATACATCTATAGAAATGTGTAAATTTTTTTTTAATACACCAATTTTTAGAAGAATGGCACCGTTTATAGAAAAATTAAAAATCTTTCTAAAATATGCAAGAAACTTTATTTATAACAAAGAGAAAAAGAAAAAAAATCTTATGTTGTTCGGTTACAAATCTTTCGCACTTAACTTGGAAATTATTTTAGTGCTGGTACAAATATGCAATTCATCCTAAAATGTATAAAAAAAATAATCACACACACAAAATGATTGATGATACAGCCTCACAATATTAAATCATCATCACACATTTTCTGCTAAAACTACTTAAATTAAAATGACATATGTAATATTTATAGTAGTTAAAAATGATTATTTTAAATAACAACAATGAAGAGAAGCATTTTTGGACTCATTCATTCGTTTCAATGAATCTGTTTTTGCCATTTACCTTAATAATATTCTTGTGAGATATGGATCTTAAAAAAACTATTTCCTTCAAAAGTTTGGTTGCTGCTAATAAATAACAATCATATAAAAATCTATCTTCTTCAGCTAAGCAAGTCTTGATATCATGTCCCTCAATGTTTATAGTTTTTAAAGAGATGACTTGATTTTTTAATTGAACTTTGAATGTCGACTTCGTGTAGCCGGCAGCTAAAAATCGCACTTTATCAAAATGAAGCAAGGACGAACAGTTCAGATCTACGTTTATGTTGTGGCTGAAATTAGAAGATGGCAGTAATCTCCACTCATCTTTTACACGAATGAAATTTTTCAAAAGTACATCGTAATAAATTGTCTGTCCCCATTTTTCTTGAGGTAATGATCTGTGCTTTTTGATTAAGCGGCAAGTACCAACTCGTAAACACTCAGGCTGCTCTTCTTTTTCAAATATATAATAAAATAGAAGTACATTTACGATCATAAAGATTGCAATGCTAAATTTAAATGTAGTTGTACAAATAGAAGAAATCTTGCGAGAAATTTTCGCAGGCATTACAATTTTATCCAGCAACAAAATTCATCTTGATTGTGCGACTGAAATTCAAAAAGCCCACAACAAACGGCTAGAAATTCTATTCTAAAACCTATGTCATGAAGATTTCACACATTTTGATTTACTTCAACTAGGTTAAATAACTTAAATCCATCACAAAATGTAAAATTATTGTTTACATTTTGTGATTCAACATATTTTGAGAATTTTATAACTGAAAGTTTGCACTGAATTTTTGCAACTTTTGAGTTTGATTCGCTTAATTGTGCGTAAGTCTTTTTCTGATATTTCCGATCAAAAACTGTCCGAACTGCTGTGTAAGCCCTATATAATAATCCGCTTAAAAACATCCTTTGTTTACATATTAAATTCAATTACTTCATTTTATTTCTTTACGTTTCAAGAACTTTCACATTGCATAATATAGAAGGGAATCATTCTATTCTGAATTATTTCATTTTATCTTAGTCCCGCAGTGGACTGATCGTCAAGACACGGTTCCCAGCAGATCACCGAAGTCAAGCATCACTGGCTACGGTCAGTGTGCGGGTGGGTGACCACTTGGATCAGTCTGCGTAGGGACCGAGGGTGTGCGGTATTGGTCCTCGTTAAACTGTGCTACCGTAAAGTGCTCGACTTCGCGCGCAGGTCGTCGGGCTACCGAAGCGGGGGTGCCATCCCTTCCGCAGAGGATCAAAATTGTGATGGCATGTCTTCGGATCATCCTCCGGGATGTTTCCCAGACCGTCGCCAATAGCCCATTGTGCAGCTCTAGTGCGACGTAAAGTAACAACAACAACAACAACAACATTTTATCTTTTTTCGAGAGCTCTTATAATAAGATATGATGGAATAGATTAATTTATTTTCAAGTATTTTCTTTAATTTATAATATTATAATCGTAATCGTTTTGATCTTTCGATACCGAATCTATTTATTTTTTTATTTTATGATGCAATAAATGTAGATCACAACTGTTCGGCTTAAGCGCTAATATTCCCTTGTCCTCTTTTCCTAATCACATTTAATTCGATTTATCGGTTTAACTTTCTTTTTCATTCTATACGGATTTCCTTGACTCATCCTTATTTGTTAAACTTTCTTCCTTTCACTGAAGATTAAATTTTATTATTTTTCTAAATTAAAGCTCAAGGATATCGAATTTGAAAATCTCTGAGTTGATAGATTTGATATTTCTTTATCTAACATTTATAAGATTATCACTCAGTAAAAAATCACTAATTTTATAAACATGAGTACCAATGCCGGCCGCGTTCTCGTGTATGGTGGAAAAGGAGCATTAGGAAGTACCATTATATCTCATTTTAAAGCGTGTAATTGGGTATGTATTTCATATTAAATTAACTTTATTTTATGATTTTGTAAAAAATACAAAATATTTTCAATAGTACTAAAAATCTATGTAGCTAAATTAATATGTACTCTCTCATTAAAATGAGCAGTTTATTTTAAATGACCTTAAGTATAAAATACAGTAATTCCCCGTCATCTTCTTAAATAAAGCTATCTGTATAGCATATTCATATGGCGTAGGGCAATATTGTGATAAGTCATGCACTATTTGGAAATCTCGGTAGTTGTACACTAAATATGTTCTCCTGAAATTGTTGGAACAATTCTATTTCATGATGGGAAGTCTGGCTCATCATTATATTTCTCAATCTTTTTGTTTAATTAATTAAAAAAATTATGGAAAAAAGCAGCTGAAATAAGATTAAGAAAATGTATAGCTATATCAGAAGATTTTATCATTACTATTTTAAAAACATTTAAACAAATACTGATCAACTTATTTTTTGATAATGAAAGAGATTTTTCATAAATTATTAATATTCAGTCGTAATTTCTTATGTATATGAAATATGTGTTTTAATTAAAACTGTTCATTACCATTAATGTAAAGTACAACTCTTTCCATTTGGATAAGAGAAACTCATAATTTTTATGGCATTCCATAAGTACCAGCAATGAGATTGTTACACATTATACATGTTTGTGTAACTATAAAATTTAATATTATAAAATGAAGGTATGATTGTTGAAAAATTATGTTTAAGCTATTTTGATTGGTATGTAATAATTTTGTAAAATAAAAAATATGCTTTTGCAAAAATGCTCTGCACAAGATTCCCTATGACGAAGTTTCAGTCAATAAATTTTTGCCAAAGTATTGTAAAAATATTTCTGTTAAAATATATAAATACTTAATACTTAATATATATAATACTTAAAATATATAATACTTAAATTTAATAATCATTGACAATAAGTATAATTTTTTAAATATTTTTAATTCTAAATGATTAGAAGGTGGACAAAGAGAATGAATTTCTGAATTAAGAATTCCATAAATTTTCAAATCCAAAAAATATTTAAGAATAAAATATTTTTTCAATTTCTTATTTTACTTTTTCTTATATTTATTTCAAGTGTGTTGGTTCTATAATGTATATTTTTTGAGGACATTTAGCTATTGATAAAATTATTATTCTTTATGTAGTGGAACATATTTTCCTTATGCACTTGTTTTTTTTCTTCATTTTAGTGGGTAGGTTCTATAGATCTTTCTAGTAATGAGGAAGCACATGCTAATGTTGTTGTGAAACCGAGTGAATCCTGGACTGAACAGGAATCTGAAGTTATATCAGGAGTTTCAAAAATTTTAAATAATGAAAAAGTTGATGCAGTCATTTGTGTTGCTGGAGGCTGGGCTGGTGGAAATGCTGCTTCAAAAGGTATGTTTTGAAACAAATGTGTACTTATGAAATTTTTATTAATTTTCACAATTCTGTTTATTTATGTTCAAATCAACTGAAAGTTTGGAGTAAAATAGCTGTTTTTGAGTTGTTTAGGTTATAGCTGTAAAATTTAAAATTTTTTTTTCTTCTTAATAGCCTGGAATAATAATGTTTAATAAAAATTTATTTTATTTGTGTCATTTTCTTTTCTGTTTAGAGGATTATATGGTGTTGCATTATTTAATTTTTACTTTACAGTAAATGAACAGAACAATTTCTAAAATAATTTATTAAGTTTTGGAAAAAATATTTATAATGAGACTCTTAGACTTATTTTTATACTTTAAAGATTGTTTTAAGTTTTTTTGTAATTAAACTTCTTATTTATGATTTAAAGTAAAGAAAATTTTCTATGTTTTATAGTAAAAATGTTTTCATACGTGTGCTATAATGAAAATTTTTATTCGTTTAAGTATGATAAAAGATTAAATGCAAAATCTTTGGATGTTTGAATCTGCATATTATTTTTTCTTTCATTTTACCTGGTTGTTTTCCTGCTATATTCATTTCTGGAGCAAAGAGAAAAGAAATTTTTGAGCAAATTAATATCTAGTCAAATGTCATTAAATGAGGTTTTCTGTAGTTTCTTTTTTTCATTACTATCGTTGCTAATAAAGTTAAAAAAAATAATTTTTTATCTAAAAGTTTTTTTTAAAAATTATTACATAATGTTTGTAGTAAAATAATAATATAATATAAGCAGAAAGTTGCATTAATGATAACATGAAATTAATGATAAATAATAAGTTATAAGATTCTAATCTAAACATAAATGTTTTTATTTTTATTTTTATAAAAGCTGTTTGAATCAGTAAGTTTTAATTATTTATATCTCAACTAAAACATACATTTAATATTTATCTGGTAAATTTTATAAATTTTCTATCAAAATTTATATTTAGATGGAAATTAATGTAAAGAAAATATATTGTTATTCATGATAATTTTATCTGATTACAATTATCACTTCCAGATCTTGTGAAGAATTCTGATCTTATGTGGAAACAGAGTGTATGGACTTCAGTAATCTCAGCTAAATTAGCATCAGAACATCTTAAAGAAGGAGGTGTTCTAACATTGACTGGAGCTAAAGCTGCACTAGAAGGGACCCCTGGTAAAAATACTTTTAAATTTTCTTTTCTAAAAAAATTTTCTCATAATTTTTTTTTCTTTAAAACGTAGCATTTTACTTATTATTTAGGAATGATTGGATATGGGATGGCTAAAGGAGCAGTGCATCATTTGGTCCACAGTTTGGCTGCTCCTAAAAGTGGATTACCTGATGGAGCGACAACTTTAGCAATATTGCCAGTTACTCTAGATACACCAATGAATAGAAAGTTCATGCCAGATGCTGATTTTTCCACCTGGACACCTTTGACTTTTGTTGCTGAGTAAGTTAGAGAGTTCTGTTAAGATAGAGTGCATTCTATATTTTATTTGCTAATTTAGATGAAATATCTATTCAACCTTGTCTTATTACTGCTAAATACTATAATGATATTGCCCTTGAGGTGGCTGCAAGGCAAATGGGCTTGGTCATAAATGTACAGAAAACAAAATATATGTTATTCTCAAGAAACAGAGTCCCAGACGCCTATCCCGAAATAAATTCTTATAGATTTGAAATAGTAAGGAGTTTTACTTAGTATCAATTATTACCATTGACAACAGAATTAATCCTGAAATAAAAAACCAACTCTATTTGGCGAATAGGGCTGTCTATAGGCTGAGAAGATTTATTAAATCTAGGTTTCTTTCTAGAAAAACTAAAGTTCTTAATCTACAAAACTCTTGTCCGGCCAATCTTGACATACGCTTCTGAAGCTTGGACAATGACAAAATTGGAGGAAAATTGTATCGCAATATTTGAGAGAAAGATTTTGCGGGGTATACTTGGTGGTGTAACTGAAAACAATAACTGGAGAAGGAGACTTAACTTTGAACTGTACAAAATTTATAAACAACCGTTATTAAATATATAAAAATAAATAGAATGAATTGGATCGCACACATGATTCGAATGAGTGACGACAACACAATAAAAAAGATACTGCTTTTTAGACCCACTGGAAAAAGAAAGCGGGGAAAGCCACGGTTGAGATGGGGTGACTTAGTGGAGTCTGATTTTCTTGCAATTAATGAAAAAAATTGGAAATCAAAGATAGATCGGAAGTCGTCATGGAGAAATCTTCAGAGGAAGGCACTGGCTCACATTGGGCTGTCTAGCCAACTATGATGATGATGAGTATAATGATATAAAGATGACCCTAGAAAAACTTCAATAGAATTACCGTGAAATCATTGGAAATTGTTTTTTTTCAATAATTCTTTTATTTAAGAGTAATATCAGAGATAGGAAGTTTCTTCTGCAATAGAAAAGACTACAGGAAAAAAAGAAAAGAAAAGCATGGAACAGGTAGCAGGTTGGGTAAAAAACAGGTGTCTTCCTAAGTAGAATAAATTCTTTTTAATAAAGAAATATTAAGTATTAAATTGAAATTTTAAACAATTTTATAATTGCTATCTAGTTGAAACAAGAAACAATAGTATCATTCCTAGTCATTTAATAAATCATTTTTAAATAAGTTTAAATAAAAAAATAAATGTTTCAAGAAAAAAAAAATATAGCAAATTTTCTTATAGAAATTAAAACAGTTGTAGATTCTTGCAATGTTTGACTTAAATAAGCATAGTAGAATTTAATTTTATTGTTATATAAAGAGTTTTTAAAATATCCTAATTAGGGTGACCTGGGGTAATTCCTGATCAAAAAATGCAAACATCTATTTTGTAAAAAAACTATTCAAGATAGAATTATAATATTTACTGGAAGTTTGAGGCTATATGAGATGAGTCCTAGGCTACCTTGTTTTGTTTGAAAATCTAATTAGAATTTAAAATATTTTAAATTTTTAGTGATCAGGAATTACCCCTTCTCTTGATCCTTTCTGGGCTAATTCCTGATCACTTCTGGGGTAATTACTGATCACCAGTTTTAATCATAAAGGGGCCATTTAAAAATAAGTATACAGTGGTAATTAACAAATAAGACATCAAGATCAAACAAATAAACCAAAAATATATGTTTAAGCAGCTAATAAAACGATTTATTTAAAAAGCAGAAATAAAGGTTAACACTTTAAAATTTCCAAAAATCTTTGTATCGTGCCATACATTTTAGGCAAGCAGCCAACTCATTCTCATGTTCTGCTGGAATATAAGAAAGAGTTCCCACATGGGTTACTTTTGCTGGATTTTGTAACTTCATTAAGGGAGAGTGTAAAGTTAAGTAAGGTATGTCAACAGCTCTCACACTGAAATTTTCATTTTCAATCATTAAAAGAAATTTACTAATTAAGAAATTTTAATTACTAGAACTAATTTTGCTTTCCAGAAGCTTAGTATCCTTTTTAGGCTTATAATTTCTCACCATATTTATATTAGGCTAATTTATAAACTTAAAATTTATTCTAACAATGTACACACATAAAATTAAGATAGAAGCAAGGTAAGACAAATCGGAGCACATTTGTCTAGCATACGGTTAAAAACAAATTTTGTGATTAAATTGAGTTAAAATATATTTTATAGTCATTCCACTTGATAAATATGAACTGTTACTTAAGAAAAGACAATCAGCTATTTATTAGCTTATTTTAATACTATTTATGAAAAGAAATGACAATGATCAGGAATTACCCCAGTGATCAATAATTACCCCTTCTGTAGGGGGCAACATTCGATATAGTTTCCTATAATCAATTATAATGTTTACAGTAGATGTGAAACAATTAAACAAGAGCTTACACCATTTTCATATCAAAGAAAAAGAAAGTAACTCAAAATATTTATTATTAAGAGAAGGAGGGAGATCTTTGCAGTAATGTGCACTTTTTGAAACCCATCTTTGAAGTGGAAAATACGGAAAGAAGTTTAAAAGATTCTTATTTTGTTAGATTAAACAAAAAACTATTATTAAGTAAATGTAGTTATACCTTAGTAAAGCGTACAAGCATTCTTGTCCATGTCTCAAATTTAGAAAAAAATTATTTTTTTAAAATAAAACTTAGGTGATCATTATTTACCCCAGAAACAGAGTGATCGTGAATTACCCCGGATCACCCTAAATTGTATATTATTGTGTTATACTACAGATTGTACATTGTATTCATAAATACAAATAGCGTACTAATTTTCATAAAAAAATGCTAAGTATGAATACTGAAAACAATTTTTAGATTGTATGCTAAAGGTATATCAATTAATAATTTTATGCTTATTGTATTTTTACTTAGTTAATCATAAAATTCTAAATTAAGTATAATTTATAAACTAAACTTTAAGAATTTTTAGCCATAAACTTTTATTTACAAATTGCTAAATTTTTATCTTAAAATTTTGATTATTAAAGTAATTAAATGAATGATTAATTTGATAGAATTTTAAAATATTTGATTTGATTAAATTGACTTAAAAGCTTTCTTAATATCTTAGCTGAAAATTGCACCCAAACCTAAAAGTTTCATTTTAAAAATAAATGTTATAGCCATTGTTATTTTTTTAAAAATTCACATATTGACAGCTTTACTGTATTTTGCTTGTGATCTATTGATATAGTAAATTTAGGGCAAAAAATTACTTCTTATAGTTATGCTAAAAAAGTAAAATAAGAAAAATAAAATTACTAAAAAATACATTAGCCTTAAAAAATTGCGATGAAACTTTATGAACATTTGAATTTTCTTTTGTAAAAGTTAAAAGCTTTAATATTCTATCAAATATAATATAAATAGATCAACTAATTATACTGTACTGTATTAGGTTTGCATATAAATTCAAAACCAATTCTTTTAAGTTATCAGGGGTCTGTCCAAACCGAATTTACTACCGTTTAGCGGTACCTTCACAAATTCAACTTTAGTAAAAACGGTAGTTTCACAAATTTAATTTTAGGAAAAACGGTAGTTTCACAAAATACTTTTTCTTAAAATTTTATTTTTGTATTCCTTAAGACATGGTAAATCTATATTCTTGCCATATTTTTGTGTTGCATTTTTAAATATAATTTTTAATTTTTCACAAATTATATCTAAATTTTCACAAAATAGGTACCTCTCAGAAAAACCTAGACAGACCCCTGGTTATATAGATTCTCAAAAAATTAAATATATTTATTTTTACCTTTTTGTTTTACATTAAATTTTATTTCTTAAAAATTTGAACTATTCATTCATTAGTTAGTGTTAAAAAATTCTTTTAGTCAACTTCAGTATCTTTTAATTTGTCCAGTTTTTTCCATGTCCTGGAAGAAAGGTTTCTTTCGATCAAAATGCCAACCCTGATTAAAGTTATTTTTTTAATAAATTAAGCAATTTAGGGTTTAGTGCTACAAATTTATGGTAACTGTAATATACATTAAGTAATAAATCTTCATCATATTGGAAGCTTCTTTTTAAAATTTTCATAGTTAGGGATGTAAGCTTAATGAATTTGCTCTAAATAATGCATTATTTTAAAAGAATTTATTCATAAACCTTATTTTTTGTAAGGGGGTTATTTTTTGTACTTATTTTTTGTATTTTTTTTAACCTTATCAATTGTATAGATACTTTAATTTTAAAATTCAGTATAATAATGCATTGTTTTCCAGTGTAAGGGAAGCAGGTTATTTTATTATTAAATTTTATATGAATGGAATTTTATTTTAAATGAATAATATTAAATGTAACTAGATTTAAGTCGAAGTAAAATTGCATATATTCCTCCAAAGCTAAAACTTCTCTTAAACAAAAAATATTCATCAAATTAAGTTTAGGGTAATCAAGTAATTTCTTTAGCTTGAAAGTTTTTTTTGTTTTCTTTTTTTTTGTGATAAGGTAGTAATTTAGTAAGTGCCATTACTGTTTGTTAAAAAAATGATAAGCATGATTAGTTTAATTTTTTTAATTGAGTATGTGAAACAAAATAATTTTAAAAATAGTGTTTATAATTTTTGAAACATTTAAATCCTTTTAGGTTGCTGCTAAATTGGGCACGTGGAAGCAATTGTCCAAAATCTGGCAGTTTGGTGCAACTTATAACTAAAGATTCTGTGACAGAATTGAAGATGGATTGAGTGTTAAAAATATATCTATTATATATTTGATGTGAGCTTTCAATGTATTGAGTAAAAATTCCAATCAGGAAAATTATAAATGTTAACAAATGATAAATTGAGTAAGATCTGAGTATGCTTGTTAATCTCAATGTGCCAACTAAAATTGTTGCCACCAAATGATGTTTTCTATTTGTAAAATTAAAAACATATCACGTGTGTTTTTAACTATTGTTTAGTGTTTTGATAATAAATTTTTAAAATAAAACTTAAAAAAATATTTTTTAAATCTTTCACAAACATCCCTTTTTGAGTACAAATTAAAATTTTAAAAAATACACAATTAAATACAATTTTTAAGCAATATTCGTTAATATGTTTTAAAAGAAATGCTTAATAAACTGCAGTGTTTAGAAAAAGCTTCTATTAATAGTTACTAAGGGTGTTGAAAGCAATATATGTAGATGATGTTGCTTCTGTGACCTTTAAAATCTCTGCCTGTGATGTTTGTTCACTTGTGTTTATTTATGTTAATGTACTAATTCATATTCTTAAGATTTGCTGCACACACACATCATTTATGAGACACAAGCCTGTGTGCTTAAGTCGTATAAAGGAAATATATATTTTAAAACTAAAGGAAGCTTTTAAAAGGAGAATAAAAAAATAATTTTTATAAATTGTTTAATATTTGTTTGGATAATCAAGTACTTTGATCATATTATGGTATACATAAACTATGGCACAATTATTTCAAGCAAATAGGGTTCTCAGGGTGACACATCTAGATACGTATATATTTGTTATATAATTATTGTTTTTAATCATGAAACTAGTTTTAAAAAACTGTGCAAAGTTTTTTTTAACTAAAGTTTTTTTTAAACTGTCTTTGTCCTTTATGATTAAAATATCTAAGTATCAAATGTTTGAATATATTTTTTTTGCACCAAAATAAACATTCCTTATCATTCAATACCTTTTTTTTAAAAATCAAAATGTGTTCAACATTCCTAATCTAATTATGTTTTTAAAGAAATATTTTGATTGTTGCATTTTTTTAAATAAAGCTTTAAAATAATTTTAAAATTACCATCTATGTTAAATTTCATGTGTTAGGTATATAATTTTTTATATTGATTTAATGTATGCTGAATTCTAATGTAAGTAGCTTTCACCAAATTATTTTCTTTTATATTGATCACATCTCTAATTGTTTATTAAATATTAGTAGACTAGTTGCTAAAATAGTTTTTTCAATACATTAATTTTCAACTAACATATTTTTCAAAACAACTTCTCTTTCTTAATTTTCAAGGAAAAAAAATATTGTACGTAAGAATAAATAATTTTAAGTGCCAAAAATATTTTCTTTTATAAAGAACTTGCCTAGTAATCAATAAAACCTTTTTCGGTCTTATTTTTCATTGCTATTTTGTTTTGCTATGAATTTAAAGTGATTTATATTTTGAATATCTAGTAGATAAATGTTTTAAGTTTTCTGTGTCATTTAAATATATGAATGTTTCTTAATTGCAAATACCTAGATGTTATGCTTCCTTTATTGTTTTTATAGGTTGCAACTCTAAAACAATTGATAAGATTTATTTTAAAATTATTTTTTTCTTGTTGTCTGCTGACCTGTTAATTGTTACAAATAAAGAATATTGATGCATTCTTCTGGTAATTTTTTTCTATGTTTTTTTCACACCAATAAATTTTTATTAATTTGTGCAACTTGTTCAAATATGAAAATTGAGATCTATCTTGACTTGCCAATAAAACTACAGTAGTCTTGATATACAAGTTTCTTGAAAATTCAAGTTTGTGAAAAAAATCAGTTTTGCTCCCAAATAAAGACCACATGCACTTCTCTTTGGTCTTACAGCGATTTCGATTATAACGACTGAATGTTTAAAAATGAAATTACAGTTAGCGATCACATCAATGCTAAAGATTTGCCTCTGTTTAGCCCGATAAAAAAATTTCCAGGTTGCTAAAATACCGACATGACATTGGTACACGAATGGCTAAATAGAGATGAATGATTAGAATTTACAGATTCGGCATTATAGAAATTATCGAGGTTTCGGCAATGAAAGAGGACAATCGGTCAGATTTCCAGGGGTGATTGTGAGCCCAAGTCAAAATTCCGGAAAATTTCTTGAGTTAAAAAAAAAAAAAAAAACTTTAAGCAAGTTTTTTCTCTATATTTCTTGGTTAACTTAAAATATATTTAAAATTTTACACATACCTATAACATTTACATATACCCATGATGACCTGGAGAAGTAATTAAAATTTACAAATATGTCTTTCTTTCTTGAGTTTATGATTATAATAACTATTTACTGGTAAAAAATGAATATTAATCATGAATATAAGCTTATAAAGTATCTGGCTCTCCCTTACAAACAAATAAACTGTGTTTTTAAGTTCCACCTTTGAAAATTTGATTTTCGGAAACTTCTGCGATCTAGGATTTTTTGAAACATCTGGACTTTCGATCTCCGGAAGCATCCGGATCACTGCTAGCGAAAAATCCGGAAATCCGGATTTTTTCCGGAGCACAATCAGCCCTGGATTTCGTACAACTAATGAGTCACAGAGTGGATCTCGCTGCTCTAGATTTTACTATGTGATACGTGGAACAGCTAAAGAAAACATGCTACATTGACGATGGTGCGATTGTTGCTGCATGAAAAATAGAGTAGCGTGTTTAAATAAACACATTACACAATTATTTTAAAGTATAATTAACCTGATGTGGTAATGTAATAAATAATATAACTTGGTGTCAGACTTGGATAAAATGAAAAAACACAAAATCTCAAAAAACTTTCTGCACATATTGATTAACTCTTATAACTAGTTTCAACCAGTTCCAGTTTTAAAAATCAAGGACTATTTTAAAAATGTATGATTTTTATAGAACTTTATATTTATTTCAAAATTTCTAACGCATTATTCATAACATTTGAATTAATCTAAATTTTTAAACAATATTAACTATGCTTATGAATTTTAGTCTGGGATGTTAAATACTGTATTTCTCTAGTATTATGAATATAAAAAACAAATATTTACCAACAAAAAGTTATTAAAACTTTTTAAATAGTGCATAGTTAACAGATAGCAATATTATAGGTTGTTAACCAAAAATAGTTTTCTTACATCTTTTTCATTAAAAAAAAAAAAGTCTAAATTTAGTAAAAGAACAAACAATTCTGTGAAAGTTTCTCAAAGCCTGTCTATACTTTGTTGAAAATATGGTATAAATAGTTAATAAAAATTTATATTAAGTCTATTTTTCAATTATTTTTAAATAAAATACAATTTTACGATTTTTAAATGTGATGTTTTTAAACTGTGCAAAATTTAAAAACTAATTTCATCATATTTCTGGCAAAAATTAAACATTAGGCAGTGGATTAATTTATACATTCCAGGATTATTTTTAAAAGTCACTTAGTATGTTGAATTTAACCAAAGCATTGGCAGAGACATCTATACTAAATATTAATCTTTATTTTATTACTTATCATCTATTCCTTTTTTTGTCTCAATTTTAATGAAAATTTAAAATAATTTTAGGAAAAAAATTTAAGCTTTCACCTTGAGAAGAAAAATTTGATTTAATAAAAACAGAAGGTGAAAAAAACAATGTTTTCGCTACATATTATTTTAAAAATTGAAAATTTTCTGACAAAATTCTGAACATTTTACTGTTTTGTTTAGATTTAGAAATTAAGCTTATGATTTATTTTAAATATTTAATTCTTCCATCATATTAGTGATTAGAATATCTATTGTTCAACAAAACAACAGGTTTCAAACCTTATCACAAAAATAATAAATAAGAACTGATACTTTATTTAATAGATTTTACAGTAAAATTTTTTGTACATAACTATGATCATAATATTAATTTCAATAGTTTACAAAAATTGAACTAGATTCATATGTGATTTTAATTAAGTACATTTCGAAACATTTATTTTAAAGTCATTTTTGATTTACACAAAAATATTTTTTTATACTTATTAAGGTTTGGCAGGAAATATGGAATTGTGCTTAGAGAAAAGATTAATTTTTTTTACTCTATTTTCAATTGATCATTAATAATTTTTATTTTTATAGTTTGTTGTGGAATTTATCTTTCAAAGATTAGATTACTAGTTTCTGCCTCATGTTTTCTTTTATGTTTTTTCTTTTTGTGCGATGTTTCCACTTTTTGCACAGTTTCTGTTATAGTATCCTTCTCAACATTCAAATTTTGTTTTGGTACTTCTGGAGTTAGTGTTTGATAGAAACTATTATTGCATTCTTCTATTTCATGTTTTCTTTTGTGTTTTTTCTTCTTTTTGTGTGAAAATTCCACTTTTTGCACAGTTTCTACAAAAATATCACTACCAACATCAGATATTTCTATCAGTGTTACTGGATTTTGTGTTTCACAGAAGCTATTATTGAAGTCTTCTTTTTCATATTTGTTTTTGTGTTTTTTCTTCTTTTCATGTGAAGACTCAACCTTTTGCACAGTTTCAGTAAAAATATTGTTATCAACATTGGATATTTCTGTCTGTGCTTCGGGATTTTGTATTTCGCAGAAGCTATTATTGGAGTCTTCTTTTTTATGTTTGCTTTTGTGTGTTTTCTTCATTTTGCTTGAAGACTCAATGTTTTGCACAGTTTCTATAAAAATATCATTATCAACATTAGATATTTCTAGATTTTGTGTTTCATGGAAGTTATTATTGGAGTCATCTTTTCCATTTTTGCTTTTGTGTTTTTTCTTCTTTTTGTTTGAAGACTCAACATTTTGCACAGTTTCTGCAAAAATTTCATTATCAACATTAGATATTTCTATCACTGCTTCCAGATTTTGTGTTTCATGAAAGCTACTATTAGAGTCATCTTTTCCTTTTTTGCTTTTGTGTTTTTTCTTCTTTTTGTTTGAAGACTCAACGTTTTGCACAGTTTCTATAAAAATATCATTATCAATGTTAGATATTTCTATCACTGCTTCCAGATTTTGTGTTTCATGGAAGCTACTATTGGAGTTTTCTATTCCATTTTTGCTTTTGTGTTTTTTCTTCTTTTTGTTTGAAGACTCAACGTTTTGTACAGTTTCTGTAAAAATATCATTATCAACATTAGATACTTCTTTCACTGCCTCCAGATTTTGTGTTTTATGGAAGCTACTATTGGAGTCTTCTTTTCCATTTTTGCTTTCGTGTTTTTTCTTCTTTTTGTTTGAAGACTCAACGTTTTGCACAGTTTCCGTAAAAATATCATTATTAACATTAGATATTTCTATCTGTGCTTCAGAGAACCTACTATTTGAGTCTTTTTCATGTTGCTGTTTGTGTTTTTTTTCCAGGTGAAATATTTTTATTTCTGGAGCTGCTTCTGTTAAAGGATCCAATGTAGTGCCTTCCGTTCTTTCCTCACCTACAATTTGATTTTTACTTGCTAAATTTGAATCATTAAATAATTTTTTCTTTTCATGTTTGTGTTGCTTTTTCTCAAAAGGATATTGTTCCCTATGTTCTTCTAACCTCTCAAACATGGCTACAAAAAATCCATTGGTGAAACATTTGTCTGGATACGCTCTTAAACAATGAGACCCAAACTCAAAGTTGTTTGAACCCCTTATTGACCAATCAGGAAGTACAGGGCTAAGTTTAAATCTATGGCTGAAATGATTTAAAACTTCGTGAATAACAAACTCATTTTCTGTTTCAGTTATTGAACAAGTAGAATATACAACTCTCTTGACAGAAGGAAAAAGTAGAGCATGCTTCAACAAAATGATCTGAAACCCAGCCAACTTTTGAATACGCAAATCATTTTTAGACTCTTTGGTATCAGTGATGTAGTCCATACGATTAACCATACCGGATCCAGAGCAAGATGGATCAAGAAGAATGTATTCAACTGAAGAATATTTTTCATCTCTAGGATCAACTGAGTTAAAATCACCACAAAATGTTTGACATATATTTGCATGACCTGATTTTAACATTTTGTTTAAAATTTCAAAGCGTTGTTGGTCTCTTTCACATGCATAAATCACACTGCAAAAAAAGACAAAAATTTTCTATTATTGTAATAGAAATAATTAAATTACAAACAAATGTTGTAATACACTTTTGTAACAAATTGATTGATAATAACAACCAGTATCACAACATATCCATTAAGCCACAGACACAAGGAAGTCATACAGCTTAGAATAGTGTATAAAGTAAAATATAATGTATTACTCAACGTTGGAAACAAACTAAAATATATAATTATTTTGGCCCACATTTTTTATTATATCGACTCATGCATTTTATCTTGTTAATTACAAAAACTTATATGTAACTGCATGTAAACTTATATGAAACTTATATGTCATATTGATTTGCTACATTAAATAGTTACTCGCTTTTAACATTCTATAAAATTTTTTTAAAGACATGCCATTATTAATGTAAATAGTATGTTAAAAATAAAAAATACCGAGAACAGGTAATAAAACAGTTTTCTCACAATCTAAAGTATAAGAATCCATGAATTGTAATTCACCAAAAATAGAAACTATTCACAACTAATATACAAGATTGAAATAATACAAATATACATGTTTTTTTTTTTCCAGTTAAAAACTTATATTTTATGGTTTATTTGAAACAAAGGTAAAAGAAATATTTAATGTCTTAAATTAAAATCAATTAAATCATTAAATATTTCATAAAAATCCTATTTTACAATTAATTAATTTTTTTATAAATGATACAATAACATGAACATGTTCCATAAATTTATGTATAGTTTTATGCTAACATGATAAAAAATAATAAATAGAATTTTAAATATCCTAATACATTACCTTACATCTTTATACAACATGCAAATAAAAATTTTATGCGTTAATATTAGATTAGAATGTCTAAATGTTGTATAATGCATGTAACAGAGATATTTTGCCCTCCTTGCTTGTCAGTATATATAGAAATGCCACATAAATAAACTGACAAATTTTCATTACACTTCTTATTACAGTAGAAAATTTTAATCATTATTTAGTTTCAATTTATATTATACTAATATTTTTCAGAAATGTAGTGATACTTAAATACTTGAAAATTACATTTTAATGTTTATTCAAAGTTATACATAGTCACAAAAGCAATTAAACTCAAAATTGGAAGGAAAAAAAAATTATGTAAATTTTTCATTTATTTGTATTGAAACTAAAGGTATTTATATGCACGAAAAAGGAATTAATAATTTCTGAAATTCTTTCTTAAAACTAAGCCTGTTCTTTTTCCCCCTCAGAAAAACCATTTAGTTAAAGCAATGGTTTAAACTAGTCCGCCCTGATAATATATTAAGGAAATTAAACAAATCTTATAAACAAAATAAAGTCAAATGAATTGTTGCGTAATCAATCAAATTTTTTATTAATACAGTAGGGAACCGATTATCCGGAACGATCGGGACTATCGCTATTCCGGATAACTGATTTTTCCGGTTTTCTGAACCGCTACAAAAAGCAGTTTTTTTTATTGTTAAACCCACCTAAAAAAAAATTATTTGGAAATAATCTTACAAAGAAGAAAAAACGATGAAGTAATACAGCAATGATTATTTCTAAAATGATGGTATGGTAAACATCTTTCAAAAAATAAAGAAAAATCCTAAAATCTTATGAAGAAAAAAATTCTTTTTTAAAAAATGGCGGGAAAATGTATTGAATTTCGTTCCGGTTTTTTGGTTTTCCGGTTTTCTGATTTCCGGATAACGGGTTCTGTACTGTACTATAAATGTATTTCAACAACACACCACCCTGCCACACTTTTAGTGTGGCTACTCTTATTTTTCAATAAGGCTGGAAGCTCTTAACTGAGTGTCATTGGGGCAAATAAGAATAGGCTTTCCCTATTTATATACTTAAATGCCTTTCAAGAATCAAGGCACTATCTTACTTGTGTAATTTCTGGAAGTTTTTGGCATTACTGTGATGATATAGTAACAACACAGATGCATTCAATGATTTAGAACTTATTTATTTTAGAGAGCCTTGAAGAACCTATTATCACTTCATCTATATAAGTATATTAAGTACTCACTATCACAGCACTTGTAAGCTATTTCTACAATATCACAAGTAATACCTATTAACACAATTAATTAAGCATAACTGGAGTTACGATAAGTGGTTTTTTTACAGCCCCCCCCCCCTAAATGGATGAGTAATAATAATTTTTACAATTACTAATGTGAAAAATGCATTTTTTTAAATTACCTTCAGCTTAGTATTTTGTACAAATAGTAAAGAAAATAAAAAAATAGGACACCAAGAATCAGGGTTGCCACAGAAAAAAATGAACAAAATATAATTTCTTTTAGTAGCCCAAAGAACAAAAATAGTTGCGTAAATAAGAACAAAATTTTTTTAATAATATGACTAAAATTTTATTAAATGACTTAATTGTCATATACCATGATCTATTTAGTCAAGTTGGTGGCAAATTTTTACATAAACGTTAGCGTTCTAGCACTAAATTTTTATAAAAAATTAGTATATTTGCTGAAAATTGAATACTTTTAATTAGCGGAATTCATTAAAAAAAAAAAAAAAAAAAAACTCTTTTTCAATAAAAAAACCCTTTTATCAATAATTGCCTTAGCAAATAAATAAATAAATATATATATTGAAAAGTGATGACTCAAATTTGCATTTTAAAATAAATTTATTTTTTAAGAAAAAAAAAATAAATCATTGTGTTAAGAAGCTCCTGCAGACTGCAGGTTGTCAACCCAATTTATGCAAAAATGTGATGCGATGTCACCTCAGGCCAAAAATAGTTTCAAATAGTCTCATTTCAGTCGCTTGTGGCAACCCTGATGGATGCAAGTATTTAAATTTTTATAAACAATCCGATACAACTTATAAACAGATTATAAGTCTTAATTGTTTCAAAGGACATAATAGTAAATAATAATGACATCAAATGATTACCCATTATTCTCCATTAAAGCAGTTAAATGCAATGTCTTCATTCCAGGAGCAGCACAAGCATCTATAACAGTAGCACCAGGAGGAGGAGCCAAGACGTAAGCAGGGATATAGCTAGACTAAAAAATAAATAAATAACTAATCAGTTCACTTGCTTACAGTAAAATGCAAACATTATATTTTGCACAAAGATGGATAAAAAATTTCAAAAATGTCAAATTAAAAATACTTGAAAATTACCTTATCTTGAATTAATACATGTCCTTTCTGATATAATGACCAAGTTGTTAAGTTTTCCTCACTATTAAATACTAGGAGATCCTTAAAATGGTAATCAAGTAGAAAAGTATTCTTTTCCAAATTTTTGATTAATTTGTAAAACCTAAATAATTAAGAATAAATATATATTTTTTTATAAACATAAATAATTATTATCGCAATTTTCTATGCATTCATTTAACATATTTATAACATAATTTTATTACAACAATCAAAAACATTTATGTAACTACTTAACATATAAATGTTGTCATTTTGAGTCATTACAAAGTTTAGATCTATAGATCAACTTTAATTTACTACCTGACTCATAGCAATGAGATCACAGAGAAGAATTTATTAACTTAGGAGTCTCTTAAAATCTTATCATAAGCATTACCTGTTAAAAACTTCATTCACTTAAAAAATACACAAATGGAAAATAACAGTCGACACGTTTCAAGTGCTTCAAAAATATGCGTCTATTTACAAACTTGTCAGACGTGAATGAAAAGAAACAAAAATTATTTGAAATAAAAAGAAGTAAAGCTACCAACAAAAAAGATGAAAAACAAAACGAGAAAAACCACAGTAGCAGAGAGTGAAAAAATATGAAAAACAGAACAAGGAAAACCACCCCCGAGAGGGGAAAATCAGAGAAAACTGCAGTTTCATGTGCTATGGAGAGGTGGAGAGGAACTAATATCATTAACAAGGGAATCAATATTCATATGAATAAAACAAGATTCTAGGGCATCAAGATGAGCTGATGTGACTGGGGTGGAAATAATTTTGGCACTGTCAAAATTGAATTTATGCCCGAAATTCCAATAATGTGCAGCAATTGATGATTTCTTGAATTCTTGATAACGGACTGTGGTCGCTGTGAACTGGAAGTAGAATTTGTATCAACCAGCCATTGTCAGAATTCAAATCTGGCACTTCTTATTGGAAGGCAAATGCTCTATTCTCAGAGAGATACCTTGTAAATTTGAATCAATTTCATTTGTTCTATTTTTACCACTTTTGCACAAATTTTCAACTTTTTGCCACTCTCCAGGCAAAAATCTAACTCTGTTTAAAAACCTTGGTACCATTGGCTGAAAAAATACTCAAGATAATAAATATAGCTAATCATACATCAATTATCATGTGAATAAAAAATGACCAAATCTCTAGATCAAAATCTTGCCATCTAAAAGTACTTAATACTAATTCTATCTGGAGTTTTACACAATTGATCTATCTGTCTCAAGGCAACTAAAACATTTTCATAAGAAAAAAGCCAAGAATAAATAAAATAAAAATGGGATACCATGAATCATTGCACCAAATAATTATTGAAGTTTTGCACCAAACATTTTTTTTAAAAAAAAGCTTCCAAGTTGATAAAAGGCCATCACTGTGGTCACATAATTAGCAAATTTTTTTAAAATCAATTAAAAAATAAAGTTTGGAATGTAAAGTAACAGTTTAAAAAGATGTGTTAAGCTGACATTTAGGTTTCTTGGATCTTCAAAGAAAGTCATAACCTAACCTGATGTCTCATAATAATTTAGCCCAAAGATTTAGTTGAAAACATGCAAGGGATTTTGCTTATGTAAGTTTTCATGAAGATCAAAATATTACAATTATAAATAATTTTTTATTGCTACTTCACACAAAAAACTTAAGATTTTTTAACTTTTTGGATAAAACAAATAATTTTTAATACGACTAAAAATGTTTGGTAAATATGACTTAATGTAAAAACTTTCTACCAGCTTAATATTTTAAATTACAAAAAAAAAAAAAACTCTTGTGATGTACACTAACATTTATAAAAGATATTATTCTCTTTATTCTAAACTCCGATTTCAGATTTATCACCATTTCGATCATATTCAATTCAAAGAATAATTTCAATTAAAATGCATTTAAAATTTTTTTAGTAAACAATTAAAAATATAAGCTGTTTATTGAATGAACAAAATAATGTTGACTTACTCTTCTTCAGAAATGTTGGCATCAAAAACTATTTGTTTCACACCTAAACATTCAAGATCTTCTAAAACTTCAGGTAATGCTATTGCTAATGTATTCACTCTTACGTACTTTGGAATATATGTTAGACCTTTACAAATAAGAAATAATAGGTATAAGTAAGTAACAACAGTTTTGTTACAAAAAAAAAAAAAAAAAGTAATGTATTAAATCACAATAAAATATATAAGTAAGAATTCATACTCAATTTCTGGAAAAAAATTCATTAACTACAATGATATCCATAGCAACATAATATATCAGGTAAGAACACATATAATTAATATTTGTGGACAAAAATAAATAAATGAAATTTTAATAGCATGAAAAATTAAATATTACCCTCAATATCAATATAAAATAACTACTAGTCCCATATCATAACCAGTGACATAGAACACCACAATATATTTAGATATTGATGCACCTATAAATCAAACTATCAAGCTTAAGTCATTTCATAAATTTAGATTTTTAAACTAAAGATTATTTATCTTAAATTGTCTAAAAGTCATGAAACAATTAAAAAACTTTTACCTTTCATTTAAAATTGAAATTATTATTGAATATTCATGCGATTAACATTTGCCTCTTAAAAATATTATTCAAAAACATTACAGCAAACATAGATTTTTACTAAGTTTTAAGTAAAGCTTTTTTCTAACAGATAGTTACATCAACAGAAATGGCTTTATGAAACATTTGCATTGAAAAACTGATAAATTTTACTTGACAGGATTTAAGTAAAAAACATATGACATATTTGGGGAAAAAAAACCTCTTGGACCCTTTTTCATGTTTTTAACTTCTTTCTTCACCTTTTTAGCAAAAACTTTTATTTCCACTAAGTTACGTTTATTTTAAGTCCCTTGAGTTTTCCATGTTTCCTTTGAACCCTGTCTCTTTAAAACTGGTAATAATGAGCAGTAAGCATATGGCTCAGGGCTCATGACATCTCCAATCCAACTTAAGCAGTAAAATAGTAATAATAAATACGGTAAGTAGTAATAGTAAAATATGAGTTTTGTAGTTTTTCTTAACAAAAAAAAAAAGATATTAAAGAATTCATAATAATATATAGTATGCATTTAACACATTGATTTGCAATTTTACTTATTAATATAATATGATGCAATAATGAATATATATAATAATGAATGTGTTGAAAATGTAAGTAGATAGTTTATATTATAAAAAATATGCTCATTCAAACAGTGGAATTTCAGTTTTTAAAACTATACCCATTGTATTTTGTAAAAAGGCAAATATTTAAAAAAATACAATATTGTATTGTAATACAAAATAACTAATCTTTTTACCATATCAAGTATGCAAATGAGTAAATGAAATTTTAGTAAGTCATTGATAAAGTGATGAAAAACTAAACTCAGTGATGCAACAGCTCCAGAAGGACATCATAAAACTTACAACAAGAATTGCCCAAAATCATAATTTAGAAAAAAAAAAAAAAAAGATTTTGATTTAATTTTTTTTTTTTTTTTAAATTTACAAACTAAAACATCTGATAAGATGTATTAATAATACTTAATATTAAAAAACAATTATTATGCTTAAAATATGGTTAAATTATTAAAAGCTAATCATCAAATAAATAAAAATCATACCTTGTTTTTCATGTTCAATTTACAAATGCATTGGAACATTGGGAGACTATTTGTCAATTATATATTTAATGAAGAGTAAATTAGTTCAGATCAGAAAATATAACTGTAAAATTATTTTAAGTTACTCTGGTTGATATACACAAACTATACATTTAATAAGTTTTAAAAGCACCGAATTTAAATAAGCATGAAACTAAACGGGTGTAATTAAAAAATGTTTTTCCAAATAATACTTTGCCAAGTATTCCGGAACAGGGCCAAAAAACCAAATATTCGTCACATCCCTAATTTAAATCATGCAATCATGACAACAACTAAAAACTATACTTCATTAGGGATGCACCAAATACCCGATTTCTTTTTCGTATTCAGGTTGTTTTAAGCAATTATTTAAAAAAATTCACATCAAGCTGAGTTTATACTCATCAGTCAAACATTTGGCAAATAAGTGGATACTTAGTATTTACCTTTCATTTTGCATACAACTCATTAAAAAAAAAAAAAAAAAAAAAACAATTGTTTGATATTAAATTCTCCAGTTTTAAACTTGAAAAACTGTTAATATATTTTCAAAATGAACATTTAAATCAGTCTATCATATAATTTCCTGTTGCTTTGATAATTTTTTTTAAACATCAATAATTTTTTTAAAAGTCATAACTAAAAACATTTCTTCTTAGTCATTTTATTGCAAGAGTTTTACAATCTCATTAAATGAATAAATTGAAACTTACTATTATCGAACAGACTATTATCAGACTTTAACTCATTGTATGCTTTTTCAATTTCAACTTGATATCTAAGTACAGTTTCCACTGGTTTACTTTTTCCAGGTAAACCATTCCCAAAAATCAGCTCATGAATTAATATGCCAGCCAATTCCTTTCTCAAATTTGGTTCTTTTTCCAAGACTTGTGTTTTTTCAATTATTGAATCTAATAGACGTCTTTGTTTTAGTACATTGAATGTTAAACCTGATACCTTATGAAGCACCTAAAAATGAGATGATCCTTTTAAAAATAATAATAAAACAAAAAAAAAGTACTTTGATAATGATCACATAAAAATATTTGTTATAATTAGAGAACTTAACACATTTAAATTTGGTGCACAAAAATAATTTGGCCTGAGAGCAGAATTATATTATAACAAGAATTTTTATAATTACAAATATTTTGCAGCTATTGTCAACAAACAAGTCTCACTGATAAAAACCATATTTTAAAGAAAATTAATTTTATATTGCTAATTAAAATTACAAAAAAAACCTTAATATAAAATTATGTATAAATGCCAAGCATAACAGCAAAATGAAAAAAAAAAAAAATTATAACCAAATATAAAATTTTCTCAGCGACTTTGACATGATTGTTCTGCAACGACAGGATTTTATGTAGTTTTGCTCCAATAATTATTTGATCTTGTGGAGCATTGATTATTCTGCTACTTATTTAGAAATGTTGTGCTTTAGGATAATGAAGTATTATTAATTATTAGATGGATAAAACAGCTGTTAGTAACAACATATAATAAGGATAATTTAATGATAGTCGAAACTAGTATCCTGCAATTTTTACCAAGTCACAATTATATTTAAAAATGCATGATTTTAAAATTAATAAAAAAAATATTGGGGTATTCCTCTCTACCAATTATGACTATATTGCAGCTAGTCATTGGATCAAGGAAAAATGTTAATTAAATGAGTTATTAAGTATACTGAAAGGCAAAGCCTAATATAAATAAAATAAGAATCATTAGTATTATTTTGTTTCGGGGTGTAGAAGCAAACCTCATACTACACTACTTATACTATTTTATTAGGTATTTATTAACACAGTTAATTAATCGCCGGCCAACACATGTTTGAAGGCTCCCGAAAAACATTAGTGCACATTAATTTAATGACCGTCGAAACTATTACTCAGAGAATTTTTGCAGGATACTTAAACAAGGGGAAATTTAAGCAAGCACTATTATAAAAATAATGTAATTTTTTTTTAATAGGCACTTTTTTCGTATTTTTACATTATTTTATAGCCTACAAAATTTTTTCATCAGTTTGAATAACACTTTTATTTGCTTCAATATACGAATAACATAGTACTTACTGCGCCACGTAACTTTGAATTATTAAGCACGGTTTTAACATTAGCTTCGCATCTTTTAACGATATTTAAAATTTTTTCAACTTCTTTATAGCTTTGAGGTAAACGTTGTTCTTTAGTTAAGTGAGATCGGCGATGATTTTCTTGATTCATTTCTTAAGATTTTCTGAGTTTATATTCTAAATAGGTGGAAAATTTATTAAAGTTCAAAATTCAATTGAATATTTAATTCTTTAATGATCTTTGAGATACAATCCATTGCATATTATTCAATCCACATGCGTCTTTGTTTACTAAACAAAAATTTGCTAAGTAAAAATTAGATGTTTTTTACGTAAAAAAATATGCCATCTAGAGTAGCCGAGAGACTCCGGGATCTAAATAACTTTTGGAGGGAAATACTAAGAAATTTATAATTTTTTTATGAAGACTATTAATTTATTATAAAAATATTTCTTCAATGAACTTTACTTCTCATTAATTTTGTACAAGTTCGTTTAAATTGCATAATTTTCAAAATTGCTTTTTAGCAGACGCATTATTTAACAAAAATGAACAGTTGAATGCGTTTCTAATGGTGAAAAACAAATATTTACTTTTGGATGACATTCCAGGAATTAATGGATTACTCACGATTATTGCATTAAACTGACCTTTAAAATCAGCACAATATTTAATAATGAATTTGAAGTGATATATGAATAGCTCGTTTCTCATACCGCTAATAAAGAAAAATGAACAATTTGATTTTTGCTACTTTATTCCTTTTAAATATTTTTCTTCCCATGTCTGAGTAACTTGTAGATATGGGCAATGCTTTTTCTAACTGCTTCTGCAAAAAACATCGTATTGGTTCGATGAGGTATGTTATAGGTTTCTTTTAAAAAAATTGTATAAAATTACATTAAAAAAAAAAAAAACAAACTGTAGTGCTATGTAACAAGAAAATCTTTTCTCATTTTATCTATTTTGAAAAGATATTTTATTATAATCTTGATATTTGCATTAATGTGTTGCATAAGTTATTGGTGTTGTGAAAAGCCTAATTTATTTATTTCATGATAATAATTTTCTATACTACTATTTTAATGTAATAATTTTTTAATATTTGGTAGATTAAATATTTTGTGTGAAGGAAGCTGATTAATTATTATTATTATTAAAGTAGATTATATCAAGTTATTTTTCTTTCCCTAATGTTACTACTGATGGGATATGATATCAAGGTGTTTGTAAATTAAACATTTACCTTAAATTTAACATTTACCTACCTGTTTTTGAAGATTGAGATAGATTTTAAGTTTCATTTTATCACAGTTTCACATGTTGAATATTTCTAGATTTAGTAGTTACCTTTAATTATATCAAAATTAAAAACTAATTGGTTATCCAGATGTAATGTTACAATTATTACTATTAATGTTTTTTAAATGCATGTGTGTAAGTGAAATTTATTGAATTTAAGACATGACATTATTTTACTTTTTAGGTTGATTGAATTTCTTTAATATTAAATATTCATTAAAAAATTTAATTGCTTTCAGGGATATCACATTGCTTATGATTGGACTTGATAATGCAGGTAAAACCTGCACAGTGAAACACCTTTTAGGAGGTATGATAAAAATTTATGATTGTATTGGCATTTTTTTTATTTTTCCTGCATGGGTCAGATGTCCCCTTGCAATTAATTAATTTTAATATTTTTATCATCATATAAAATTTTCACCCAAAACATTTATTGAAAATTAAGCAAAAATCTAACCATTAGTGCTAACTAATTAATAAAAATTATTCATCAATAAAACAATTGAAAATTTTTAAAAACTAGGCAATAATTATTCAATTACTATTAAAATTTTGAAATACGCATTACACATTCAATTTTTATTTTACAAACCTATTTTTGCAATTTTAAATTATTAATTTATTTACCATTAATATCCTAAAAAAGTTTAAAGAAAAAACATTTATTGTTTTATATGAAATGAAATTGCTTAAAAATGAATGACTTCTTAATTTTGTAATAAATGTGACATAATTTTTGGCATTCATAAAATAATTGCTAGAGTGCTCAAATTTCCTAATGTGCCTGATGACTTTATAAGTTTTTTCTTCTTTTTTTTTCGTTAGTTTGAAAAGCATAATTTTTAAATTTTTTTATTTTATTTCGTATCTGGGTATCATTGTCAGAAAATTATTCTCTTTTATAAATAATTTCATTTTGAAAAAGTTGAAAATCTATAAATACTGTTTCAAGGTAAGTTACAATAACTTGATTTTTATAATTTTTTTTTAATCCCTTTTCATATTGATAAAACATGTACATGTACATTCTTACCTTAAGGCAAAAAGTCATAGAAAGACAACAGAGTAACTCTAATATATGACTTAATGTCTATTAATTGGTAGAGTATGAAATAATGTAATGATTTTTTTTCTAATTAATGGAGTTTTTGTTACATTGCTTATAATAGTAAAAATGTTCCAGACTTGAGATCTTTTAAAAATAAACTTTTACTTTCAGACGTGGATTTGATAGTAGTAGCACAAAATTATCCTTAATTTTCAATATTTTTACTTAATCCTAATTATTAATGCAAGATTTTATTATGGTTTTTCAATATGCTAAATTTTATAATTTTTCCCTCTTTAGCATCAACTGCTGATGCTGTTCCTACCATTGGTTTTTCTAGCATTTCTATAAAGGAAGGTAAAAGTCATATAACTATTTATGACCTTGGAGGTGGACCAAAAATTCGGGGTATATGGAAAAAATACTTCGCTTTAGTTCATGGAATTATCTTTGTTGTTGATGCTAGTAATCCTCAGCGATTTGAAGAATGTAAAAATGAAATCAGAAATGTTTTGAAACATGATAAAATTGCTGGGAAACCAATGTTGGTGTAAGTACTTGTGAATAATATTTGTTAAACATCTTTCTTTGACAGTTTTTTTCCTTTTATAATGTTCTTTACTGTCCAGATTTTCTATTTTTTACATGTTATTGTATTTTATGATGGCTGTTGCATATGTGTTGTTCAATAAATGTTTATACTATTTACATCAAATTTTATTAATTTAAAAATTTTTGATAGAAATCTGGTTTTGTAGGTAATTTTGGCAAGAATGAATTACAATTTATTTATTGAACTTGAATTTTTTATAATCGTCCTTGAGCCGCCACCCCAATTTTTTGGGTTTGAGACTATTATTGTTCAACTCCCTTGCCTTGTAATTTTGAACACAATCCAGAAGACAAGGGGACTCCTGGACCAGAAATTTGGCTTTGTGGAGGACAAATTGATAGAACTAATCCGCATTTGCATTACATGGTGAGGAAAACCACGAAAACCTCCCATGGTTAGCCTAACAGCAAGAGGACTTTAACCCATGATCCGTCTACCACTGAGAACATTTCACGTCAGCACTGTGGTCTGTGCAAGCCGGATGCGGAATTCATATCGACCAGCCATCGGTGGGATTTGTACCCGGTACACCTCATTGGAAGGCGAACGCTCTATACACTGAGCCATTATGGCTCAATGAACCTGAATTGACTAATATTTCTGATGACTCAAATTATTTGTTGTGTTCAAATAATATTATGTGTACACAAGATTAGTCAAATTCAATTTAATTTGCTAGCGAATCACATTTTTGTTTATTTTTCTCTATTAATTTAATTATAGTTAAATATGTAAATTACTAATAACAATTTTAGATTTTAATGTTTTCAAATTATTATTTTTTTTCTTCCTGACATGTGCTGATTTTATCTAGTTATTGAAAAAAATTATTCTTACCCCCACCAAAAAAAAAAAAAAAAAAAGGAGTTCTTGTGGTGGTAGTAAAAAAAGCATCAAAACTACAATAATGGGGAAAAATCGCAGAATTGTTCAGTTTATTAATTTTTGCTATTTTCATTACTCATTGTTTCTATGTTGTTTTTATTTTATTTGCAGTTTTTGTGTTTTTAAATTCAGTGTTAGTCAGTTGATATGAATTCAGTGCTGTATCAAGGATCGATAATTTCAAATTTAATTTTTTGAAAGACAAAATAAAATTGCATTGGTGTAATAGCATATTCTCTTCAGGCTTATGATTAACCCTCTCACCATTAGTCATGGCTTTTTTTAACTAAGCTGCAAAAAAAGGGTTAACTTATTATTCATAGAAAAGTGTGTTATTGGAAAATTTCACAACAGCTTTGTCCCAGGCTTAACTGCTTAGAGGGTTAATTAAGTTTCACAAATTGTTTTAGGCAAATATTGTGATGGGAATTATAAGACAGTTGCAAAAATTATTTTGTTCCTTCCATAGTTAGTTTATCACTCGGAATTAATGGTCTATTATTCCTTGATTAATGATCCTGTGCAGGGATCAGGGAACTGGCCTTGCACCAGAAAGATTCTGGGTTCAAATCCCAGACAAGGCATGGATTTTATTTCATTCTCTCTACTATCTGTCCTTACTGTGGGAGCAACGTTGACCCACCTAATACGGTGCCTCTGAAAGAGTGACCAACAAATCTGCCCTTCAGATGCCTGTATGATGTAGGTCATTATCCAGGTGGGCATTGGAAGAAAAAAAGATCAAAAATTAATTCATGAAGAAATCATAAACATAGTCTCATAAATGAGGAATAATCTATTTACTTCTAATAAGCTAAAGTGTTATTTTATTTCTAGGCTCATTAATACAGGGGGAAAAAATTAATAAATTTAAATATAAAGAGAGGACTATTGAATTTTTAAAGAAAAAAAAGTTTATCATTTCAGTTTATTTAATCAAATTTGAAATGTATTTTTTGAAATATTTACTTATTAGTTTGAATATATATTTTGAATTTCTAGTTTGGTTAATAAGCAAGACATTTCTGGAGCAGTTGATGAAACAGAAATTGTAAGGCGTCTAGACTTAGAAGCTTTGGTAAACGAACAGAAATGTCCTACTCGTGTTGTAAGTTGATTTTATTTTATTCATACTTTGTGTGCTGAATTATTTAGAAGTTCAAAACTATTTTTAATCAACTTTAATGTGAAATTATCATATTAAACTTTTCATATAACTCTTAACTTTTATTAAAATTTTTCACTACTTGGTATAGATAAATTCTTTAAATCTTAATTCTTAAAAAACAGGAAGCTTCTTGTGCCATATATGAAGATGCTGAATCTAAAATCAAAGATCCAGGCATCCAAGAAGGGTTTAGTTGGTTAATTGGGCTTATTAGTAGAGATTTTAATGAGCTACATCAGCGAGTACAAGAAGAAGTCGATGAACAAAAAAAGATGGAAGAAATTGAACAGGCTGAACGAATGAAAAGAGTGCAAAGGATACGTGAAGAACGGTAATAATTTAATTTGGAATAATTATTCAATAACTTTTTAATTTTTTGGAAATACTTTTGGAAAATTGTAAGTCATATAATTATTTAATACACAGCAAGAATTTTTAGATTTCACAGGAAGAATTTTTCATTTTTAGTTTTCACTATATGAGGATTTTGGGGCAATCAGAAATGTATTTTTGGTTTAAAAAACTCCAAAATTTTAAAGTAGGCAATAAGTCATTTGTGCAATTAACAAATTCCAGAAAATTTTAAAATACTTCTCCAGAAACAATAAGCAATGTAAAAATGTTTTTTTTTTAAATGTAAAATTTAATGTAAAAATGTGGCTCATGATTGCATTGCTCCAGGCCCTTTATTAAAGAGAGTAATTTGGATTTTGTATTTTTATAAAACATTAATTTAAGATTTAGCATCTTATAAAGAAAATTTATATAATTGTTTTATTTTAAACAACGATTTCAATTTATGCTGATTAAATGTATCATCTTATATTTTGTTTGAACAATATGGAGCTAATCAATGAAATAACTGTAGATATTTTAACAATGTAAATAATTAGAAATGTCGGTTAAGCAAAAGGGAAAAAAGAACCAAAGTACTGGTTTTTAACCATTTTGTTTTGTGAACTATTATTTTACGCTGAAAATCAGGGTTATAAATAGGTTTTAGTTGCAATTTTAAATATTTGTTTAAAATTATTGAATAATATTGAAAAACTCAATTAATTAATTCTCTATTTATTAAAATTAACTATGTATGAATCACAATATTCATAAATAAACTTTTGATAGTTTCATGTCCCCCAATTTCTTCTGAATTTCTTTTGTTTTAGAAATTTTATTTTTCAAGTGATAAAAAAGGTGAAGTATTAATATTTTAATAAATCAAAATTAAAATTTTTTTTTTGTCCACCACTGCCTGTAAATAATTTAATTAGATATATTAAAGGTCAGATAAAAGACAAGTTTATGTTCAAAAGTCTCGATAAAGGTTTTCTAAGAGTTTTATTAGTTTTAAAATTTTTTTATTTTAGTTTACTATTGCTGATAAATATATTATGCCTGACACTTAAATGTTGGAGGTTATATTTTTCTTTCTTTTATTACTTATCTTAGCAAAATATATTGGAATTGTAAAATAAATCAATATTTGATGTGTGGTTCTTGTTAGATAATGTGGATAAACTTCGTTGTATTTTAATCTATATTATTGCAGCTGAGAAAGTTTTGTTTTCCTTATTTTCCTAAGCACTTTTTAAACTTTTTGTATCCTAAGAAGGCAATTACAAACCTTATCAAAATTACCTTTAATTTATTTTGTGTTAAAATTCATATTTTTTGTTCAATCAAAATGAACAGTGCTTAATGTGCATTTTTGTTGATTTATTTAATAAATGCAATCTTTTGAAAGTCCTTAACTACGACTGTATATTTTTATCTGAAATTTAATAAATTTTAATTTTAAAATATTTAATGATTAGATGAAATAATATTTTAAGTAATTTTTTTTGTACCACTCATTTTTTTATTCTATGGTATTTTCAAGTCCATTCATTTTCTAGGTTTTTTTAATACTGTCACACTTGCTTATAACGAGGGCTTGTAAAAAATGGGTGCGAGAAAAATCATAAAAGTTACTTAAAAGTCATACATAGCAGATTAAGCATAAATATAGTACTTTATTTACTTTTTATTTCTGTATAGGACAAAGGAAGTTAGTTAATTTGCTATGGACTGTCATATCATCTCTTTATTTTGTTACTCAGGCAGGAGATTCTTTCGACTTTTGAAATTTCCGACTTTTTGGAGAGAAAATAAAAAATGCTATGTTAAATATCTACTTTTTCTTAATATCTCTACATTATTTTATTGTTTTACTTTATTATTTTTCTCTTTTATCATGATATATATATATAAAGCTTAACAGTTTGTTGAATTGCCATTCTACACTTATGATAAAAAAAAACTTCAATTTAAGTATGAAAATAATTTAAATGTTTTCTTTTTGTTCAAAATAGTTTCACATTCTTTTTTGTTTTATTTTTTCATGATTTTCGTTGATAGGTATTTTCAGACTCCTTGTTTTGTTACCACATACCTGGTTATTTTAATTAGGATAAAACTCATTACCTAAAAAAACATTATAAGTACCAAAAAGGTAATAAAGGTTAAGTGGAAATTTTATGAATCATAAAAATATTCTGGCTATAGTCAAGGTTCGTTCATTAAAAGCGAGCAATGTTCCATTAGAATTAAATTTGTACCTATTAAGTATTTCTGATTTTTTTGTTAAATCTGGATTTTCGTTAAACCAAGGTTTGTTATAAGTGAGTTTAACTGCTATTTAACTTTTCTAAGATAGCAATATATGTCTTTATTTCATAGATCATGCATTCATTTTTGTTGCTATTTTTTTTTGGTTAAAATAGAGAGAGACAGGCTGAAGCTGCTGCATTATCTGAAGAACAATCTAATGAATGTAATGATGATGATGATGATGTTATCATTGGAAATCCTTTTAAGCCATGTGATGTAATTAAGGTATGGTATTTACTATCACACAAATAAAAAATATTTGAATTCTTATTTCGTTCTCAATTCAATGCAACTTATTCATTGGAACCTTGTTTTAAAATAGAAAGTAATTTATTAAATATTTTCCATCATGTTTCATAAGAAATAACTGAAATTAAATTTCTGATCAATAATTTATATAAAATTTTAAATTATTAATAATTGCAATCTGATTTTGGTTGTTTTTAATGTAAAATGTGTTTTATTTTAGTAAATATTTTTAGAGAAAAAATAATATTGATTTTAATGAAATACAATGGTTAACTGATTATAGATGTTTCCATTAATAGTTTTATTGATTGAACTGTACTTAGCAGCTACAGGAAGCATTAGCTGAAATCAGACTTTGCTAAATTGTGAATTCCTAATTGTGGTTCCTATATTTTATTTATACATATAGGAATGCCAAAGTTACAAACCCAAACTTATAAAAGAAATGGGTTCAATTCTATCATAAATAGATGTGGTTTTTTGTTTTGATTTTTGGTAGTTCCTTTTTACAGTAATTTTCCACATAGTTTTAAAAATCTCAATGTTTCAGTACGATGTTAGGAAACATAAATTATGTGGCTTGCTGCTGAGTTATTTTCTTCTATTCTGTCGATTTGCGCTGATTAAATCATAGGTCTTGTCACTCTTGTTTTTGACAGTAATAACAAATTTTTTCATGGTTTTTGTAATCACGATATTTTAGATAAGCATGTAATTTAGAATTGCTCATTTTAGTAATAACTTTTTGACACTCTCAATTTCATAGTAAACTTATGTGATCTTATATAATTTTTTCTGGCAGTAATTGTTACAGAATTTTAATAATATTGAATTTTTTAATAGCATGATAGTATTACGACAAGCGAATTTGAGTAATCACTTTTTAATACTATCAATTCACGACTTTTTAATCTTAAATTAACATGTTTTTTTTTAATGATTTTTTCTGCATTTATTGCTTGGAATTTCTACATAGTTTTTAAAATCGATTATTTTCTTTACACTAGTACTAAGACATATGAATTTTCCCATCTTACCTTTCATTAAAAATTGATAAAATTTGTCCTTATTTTAAAAGTTTGTATTATTTAAGTTACAGTATGTGTGTACATATAAATTTATTTTTTAAAAATATATTTTATATTTACTATTGATTTTAAGGCTGAACTGGAGGAAAGAGATAGAAAAAAAGCATCAGAAACATCAACTCCTCTTGTTAAGGTGATTCATGTGAGTCCGACAAATAGTGTTGAAGCTAGTAATCGGGAAGAAGTTATACTTCAAGCACAACCACTAAATAAACATATGCTGAGTTCGCAAATGAATGGCCAATTTTCTAACCACGCTTTTATTACTGAAACTTCAAATGGGAATTTATCTTCTGTTCTCTTATATGAAGATGAGGGTAAGAAAATAGGTTTTTTTCTTCTTTTTTTTTTAAAAATGAGGGAAGAAGTTATACTTCAAGCTGTTATATATTAATTTTCAGCACATTAAAAAAAAAAAAAAAAATCGAGACATCGCAGACCAATATTTGAATTGTAAATGAGTATTTTAATTTCTTTTAATATTTTTAATCTGTTTTGTAACATTGGATGGTGGCTGGGTGGCATGTAAGCGAATTTCCCTTTTGTAAGTCTAGAAATCCCTTTGCAAATGATAATTCCCTAGCAGGCAGTAAATGGCTAAAGAGGAGTGACACAACGGTACGAGAACTTATCAGTGAATGCCAGATGGTGCTGTTCCCCCCCCTGTTTTCGAATTTTCAACGCGGATCGTGTGGTCAGTCAGTAGAATTTCTTCTTTTCAGATAGCTGAATATCTCTTTTAGGTCAGAGCGCTTTGGCTTAAAAATGGTCTATCAACTTTTCTGGATCCAGGCAGCCGATAAGTACAATTTTGTTTAACCGAACTTTAAATTTAATTTTTTTTATTGTTTAGCAAAGCACCTTAAAGTAATTAATATAAATTATTATAATCGTATAATATAACTTAAACTATGTTCATAAAATAATAATTACTCCGTTCATTTAAAACCATGTGCGGGATAATTTTTTTTTTAACCCATCCAAATTTTGTTCACTTACTAAATGGTTTCAAAAAATAATTTGTCAAAACAGTTAAAAATATTTTTTAGTAGGTGCAGCACTGAAACTTTGAATATCTAATGTATTCTAATTATTGATTTAAGTAGAATTTGTTTGTGTATGTATTTTTTACATATAGTCAAGATTTTTCTGTTTTAATACATTTTTATTTAAAATATTAATTAGTCTTTCACTATTGACTATGTTTCATACTATTTTTTTAACTATGAATAAACGATAGTTCACGTGCAGCCCGGTATCCTAAACCTCAAGGATTATTTATAATTCCTCTAAATAAATCTTTATTTTATTAGATTGCGTAGAGCAGATTAATTTATAATTAATTCTAATCCAAATTGCAACATGGGTAAACCGATTAATATTGTTAATTGATCTTGAGGCAAGTGACAAGCTTGCATGAGCACGTCGGAGAATGGTAATTGATATTAAGCGTAAGAAATGAAACGATTATTTTTTTAATGTTAAATCCCAACGTAATATATTTCAATATTAAGTTGTTTTCATAAATTTTGTTACATTTACACGCAACACAACTTATACTTTTAGTAAGTGGTTATTCCAATTACTATACGATCTAATTTATATCATTATTTTTATTAAATGATTAGTGATAATGGCAAAATATTCCAAAATACATTAAATGTTAGTTTAAAATGAACCATACATTAGAACAACAAAATCAAATTATAACCAAGCACAACCACTGAGTAAGCATATGCTGAGTTTGCAAATGAATGGCCAATATTCTAACCACACTTTTATTACTGAAACTTAAAATGGGAATTAATCTTCTGTTCTCTCATATAAAGAGAAGGGTAAGAAAATAGTTTTTCTTCTTCTTTTTTTTTTTTTTTAAAAAGGGAAGAAGTTATACTTCAGGCACAATACTACTCTTATTAACTTCTTTATTCTGTTTTTAAGTTATGTTTACTCTTTTAAATACTTTCATCATTTGTAAAATAGAATGAAAAAAATACATTAATATATTTTTTTAAGAATATAATAATAATCACATAATTTACAACAACATGCAAGTTATATTTAATTAAATATATTTTAATATTTCATCAGAATAAACTAGTGGTAGATTTAATTTTGAAAATGCAATTCTATTGAAAGTCTTTGTTTGGAATCCTGAAGAGTTTCTCTTCTAATTGCATAAATATTATATGTATTCAATTTTTTTTTAAATCATAGAGCAGTTACGACCATTTATAACTAAAATGTATTTAAAAGTAAAAACCAGTTTTATTTGACTTTATCTAAAGGCTTAATTATTGAGAAATCATATGAAATAAAGCTTTCTTTAGATATTAGACAATTTCCTTAAATGTTTGCTCCACCTATTTTAAGGTATCCCTAAAATAACATGTACGTTAGATATTTCTCACATTTCGAATGTATCAATTTATCCTTTCATTATTTAATAAGTTATTTATTAAGTTATTTTTAAAAGATGCAAGTAGAGTCCATATCTCTTTGAAAAGAAGTTTATTTTTACATATTATGGAAGTTTTTTATGTATAAGTTTGCAATTTATGCATAAATAAACTGTTTGAAAGAAAATATTGGTAGGCAATGTAAATTATATACTTTTTTAAAGAAAAACTACTTTTTTAAAACTAAAAAAAGTAGAAAAAGTAAGTAACGGTCCGAAACCTTAACCAAGATTAATTCAGGATTAAAATCCAGTTGAGACTATTTATAACTAAAAGGCGTTTAAAAGTAAAAACCAGTTTTTTTTGCATTATTTAATGGCTTATTTACTGAGAAATCATATTAAATTAAGCTTGCTTAAGACAATGTTGTTAAATTTTTGTTCCACTTGTTGCATCTCTTAAAATAACATTCAAGTTAAATATTTCTTACAATTTGAATGTATCATTTTATCTTCTCATTACTTAATACTTTATTTATTAAGTTATTATTAAAGGGGCTACCGTATCTTTTCTAAAGGTCACACGATTAAAAAGTTAGAAGTTTTTCTGAAAGTTTTTATTTTTGCATATTTTATGAAAGCATGTGTTTGTAAATTATGTTTAAATATGTAAACTATTAAAAAAAAAGTATTTGTAGACACTGTAAATTATAATTTGTTAAAAAATTTTTTCAGATGCTAAGAAAAAAAGTAGGAAGAGCAAGAAACGATTCAAAAACAGGATTGTTCCTGAAATCTCAGAGTCGAGCAATTTAAGTCACATATCCAGATTAGGAGATCTTCCACCTCTGAGGTCAAGTATAGATGGTGGCCTGAAGGGACAACCTTGCATTTACACATCTCCCAAGAGAAATATGCATCAAAATGGTAAAATCATTTTATCAAAATGATGCACCATGAAAGCAAATACTTTTGATAACTTTTTAATTACCATGAAATCACCACTGTTGGTTTGTTCATATGATTTTATTTTTGCTCAATATCTAATATATATAATTCTCTTACGTGGCTTCCAAATTTTGGCTATATTTCTTTTCCGCCGGTGGCAACGTTTGCTTTGTTTTGTTTACGTTACTATTTCTCTTACACGTCGAATCGCCCAATGATTGCTGCTAAAAATGTCACATGCCAAATCTAGGTGAGGTGGCTCAACATATAGCGCTTTTAAAAACGGAAACTGAAATAACCAGAGAGCATCAGCTGCGGCAATCTCATACTATTAAGCTAGGCAGAAGTGAGTAGTCTTTGTCGATAGATCTCTATTTTAGTATTTTGTCGAAAGCGCTTTATTTATTAGGAATTTATTTGACGATTTTTTATTTATATTACGAATTATACTATGGCACATTTCTAATAGGTTTAACGAATTACACGTCATTTATTTGAATTCAAATTTATTTTAATGGCTTAGTATTTACTAAAAAGATGTAATTTTTTTAAAAAAAAGGTTTTATATGGATTTGAATGATTGTTTTGAATTCTTAGAATTTTGTGCACTTGCAATGTACCTAAGTTAGTAGCGAGCGAAGCGAGCTTGGTTTGCGAAGCAAACCATATAAGATTGCATAGCAATTTTCGGGGGTTGGCGAGCGTTAGCGAGCAGGGGCACAGCCCACTAGTACTTCAATATTCAAATGAATAATTCAAGTAAAATAACTAAGCAGAGATGAAGTGAGAAACTTTTTGTGAGCATAAAAACCCCATTAAAAACATCTGCAAATAATTTATGGATTCTATCTACTAATTACCAACCTTCTTAATCAGTTTTTCATATTGACATATTTTTCTTTTAGCTTAGCTATTTTTCAGTTGTGAGTTGTCTCTAAAAAACAACATATTTCTGGCTTACCATAAAAAAGACTCATTGAATCAAACCATTCTGTTGGTGAAAAGAAAAATTATTTTACTTTTTTTTTTTAATGAATAGCACTAAAAAAGTTTTTTGAAACAATGTTTAATTTTTTTGAAAATTCTGAAATAATTACTATTTATATCAACATATTATTTTGAAGTAGTGTTTCAGATAAAAGAGAAGCATGAGAATCAAATTTAACCTACAGTTTTAGTCAGCCATAAGAACACTCACAATAATTTTTGCAAACTAGCTTTTGCAATAAGTAATGATAAAAAATTTTCAACATAGAAGAACAGAATTCCAACATTTGTGTATATTTTTCCTGTCTAACTATTAATTTATTCATGGTGCGTAGTGTTTTTAAAAAGTGCTGAAAGGGGCTTATTTTTGTTTTTTAAAAGCCCTTAAAGGTACTTTTTTATTGGGTGTTTTTAAAAAATGATTTATATTCTCTTTTTGAAAATGAGATTTTTTTTCTTTACCTTATCAATTTTCACTACGTATTATGCCAAAGCATGGTTTTCTCATTGTTTTACTCAACGTTTTCACAATTCATTGAGAACAATGCATTTCTTTGTATCGACGGTCCGTAGCGTATGAAAGCGCTAATAATTTTTTACATGTTTGATGAAATACTTGTGGTTCCGCATGTGGTATACTGAGCTGGGTTCTGTGAGGTTCTTGCACTCTCATGTGCTACTCAGCTGCATTTTGCAGGATATTCTTAAATTCAGGCTTTATTTTCCACCCTCTAAAATCGAACAGAAAAATCTTTCAATCTCTTTATGGTGGCTAATACAATCAAGAAGCCGGCCAGGTGGCCGAGCGGTCAGCGTGCCTGACTGTGAAGCCAATGGTTGCGGGTTCGAATTCCGCTCAGGGCATGGATGTTTCTCTCTGTGTGTGTTCTCTATTGTGTGATGTGTGAATGTGGTGGCTAGGTCCCTATAAATGAATGTGGTCCCTATAAACGGGTATGTGGCAGTGTGGCGTGGGTAATGTTGCTCGTCTCCGTGACTTAGGTTCACAGGTGCCAACTGGGTAACGTTAAATGAGCAACAACTCCGGCATCTTCCTAGACGAAGAACAAAAGTTCAGTGTCTGCCGTTAAAAAAAAAACGAAAATATAATCAAGAAAAGAGTTTTTTGTCAGACACTAGTCATATCATGATTGTGTAAAGTCTTTGAAAATTATTTTGCATTTTGTTAATGTATAAAGTGCTTTAAAATATTTTTATATGCGTAAAAAGTATTTAAAAGGTGCTTTTTTTGTTGAAAGATTTGGCTATTCACCTTGTTATTTTTATGGTAAATTAAATAAATTTTTTTATTACCTTTATAGGTAAAATAAATTGGGCAGTGGTTGATGAGTTGGAACCGTGCAAAGAAACTTCATTGGCTGGCTCAAAACGAGTGGAAGCTTGGTCAGAAGAACGGCATTAAGTTATGTTGTTTTGTAATCAAATTACAAAGTCGATGTTTTGTTTGTCATTAGGTTTTTTAAAAAACCATATAACATTTTATATTCATTGTATATACTAGTCAATTATAGCTTTAGCTGCATATTTTATACGGTATTTGTTTAGATTCAGTTTCTTATTCTCACAAAAAATTTTCACTTGTTTATGGTATTCATCAAAGATATGAACAAATTATATTTAAATTCACATATCAATTTTTAAATACATTTCATTATTCATTTAATGTGTGATTTTTTAAAAAAATTATTAGTATTTTTTAATTATAGTTTTTTACCTTGTTGGAAGCATGCAGATTTTATTTTGTATTTGCATTACAATTAGTAATTTTTTATAAATTATGAGTGACATATCAATTTTAAAAAACAAATCAGCATTTGTATAATTTTTTTTAGTTAATAAAACTAATCTTCGTTTTCTAATTTATTTTCTTAACTACTGGTATGCAGATTTCATTTTATATTTATGTTAGTCATTTTCTACTTAATTTTTAAAAAAATTATATCTTATTGATTTATGCAGTATGCAGAAATTTTTTTAATTACATCAATCATTACTTAATAGGTTTTTTTTCACGATTCAATAATTTTTTTGAATTTATTTCATAAACTAAAGCCTCTATATATGCTTATATGTTATGGCTCATTTAAGGTTGCTCAATTAGTTAGCTGTAATTTATTTTGTTACAAAATTTTCAATTTTATTGTTCGAACTCATTTTTACGATTATGATTTTACAATCATATTTATAGTTAAAATTTTTTTTTCTTAGCTAACTTGTTGAATTGATATTTTATACATGTGAATTTTTTAAATATAGTTCGATAGAGAGTGCAGTCATGGTGCTTTTTGTATTACAACTATTTTTATGAATCATTTTTAAAATACTATTCATATGCATATTCACATTTACATATTGATAACTGCACATACACAAGATTTATCTTATGCTAGTCTTGATGATGATCTGAAATATTTGATGATTAATGTCATGTTTTATTTTTAAATTCATTGGACAACAATTAAATCAGGATGTTTTTACAGTTTTATGTATCATTCCTCACATCCCTGTTCATAAGATTTGAAGTAACTGTGCATGCTTATCTGAAGCACACTACGTGACAAACCTACATGAACAAAATAAAGAGATTTTGCAAAAACCTGTAAGTTTAAAATTCTGACATAATGAGTGGAAATAAATCCCCAAATGAATGGTAATTTACTTCAGTTTTGTTATACCAATAGGAAAATTATGAACTAATTAATTTTAAAGCTCAACGATTTTGTGATGTATTTATCCTCTGATTAAATTTCATCCCATCACTAGAGAGAATTATGCAACATTATTCTAACGTTATTTTTAATGATTTGCATATAAACAACAAAATATTTATGAATTAATAAAAAAAATATACTTTTTAGGGCCGAATAATATTACATGGATGAAAATTAGACGTTAGTTTCTGTACATAGTAGTGATTAAAACAATAAATGATTTAACATCTTATTTTTGTTCATGTTATTTAAACTACTATATTATTGTTGACATGTTATTTAAAAATTTTTTTTTTTAAGGTGATATATTTTTTTACCCATAAAAATATCAATAAAAGTGTTATGTGAATATTTTATTGAAAAAGGAGCTTTATCAAAATAATTCCGTATGATTAGGCAATTTTGATTTACTTGTACACTATTAAAAATAGCACTAAATTAAAAAAAAAAATGCATGAATGTTTTAATATTTATATATATATATAATTAATAACTATGTATTTATTAATTTTTTAGTTGTATTTAAATAAGTGTCACAAATTAGCATAATAATTAAGTAATTATATGACAAATACTAAACCTCAAAATAATTTCACAAATTTTTTTCTTTTTACTAAGCAATTTTCTTGCTGGTAGAAAGAGTTCATTTGTGTCTTTTATCAATATTTTTCAATAGTTATTAACAACAGTGTATTGTGCTAATGTTTTCAACGGAGTGGTTATAGCCTTAGAATGCTGACCTAGCCCATACAAAGTAAAAGTACAACTCAGAAGCGAAAAAAAAAGAAGAAAAGACGAGCATGTGCAGTTACTTCAAGATTTTCTTCGGAAATGGGACAAAAACTACAACATCTCCCTATTGTCTTGTTTTAGCTAAGAGCTATTTGCCAAAGTATTTATTGTGGCATAGTAATTATTGGATTAAATTGATTGTCTCAATAGTTTCAACGAATATTTAAAAGTGATGTGTTTTGTTATGAAAGTATTTCAATATTATTTTCATTTGAGATAAAACTTAATCTTTAAACATAATTCAAAATGTTTTAACCATGTTCTATTAATTATAAAATTATTACAATTACTGTATTGTTTTAAAATTAATATGTAGCTTTTTTTCCTAATATTTATTCATGCATTCATTAATGATTTTGTACAGATTATTAAGTTTTGTGGAACAGGGCTATTTGAAAGCTAAATTAAAGAGACAATTTATTTTAATGCTTGAAATAAAATTTTTATGTCATTGTTATTTGGGCTAAAGGACTTAGTTGGTGCAAAGAATTTGAAAAATGAACTTTTTTAGTACAGAATGCATTAAAAGTTCAAATACCTTAAAATTCCTTATCTTTAAACATCAAAGATATAAATAAACACTCATTAAATGAGATTAAATACAACAGAAAGGCACAAATTGTCATTAATCTTTTATGACATGCCATTTTATTTTTAATATGAACCTATGCTCTTGATATTTATGTAACATCAAATAATATTTATCTAACAATTTATTACAAAATATAAATAAGCTGATTATTTATATTTTGTAACAGAATTGAGATACAAAGGCATTTTAAATTTTAAAAATTTTGTATGATGTGCTATAATATTTCTTAATCTTTCAATGAAAATATAACTAGATGAATAGTGCGCGAAATGAAAAATGGAACATTTTAATAACTGATTGTCATGCATTAAGATGAATCCTAATGGTGCAAAGAATTGAATTTAAATATATGCACACATGCATTAATGCAAACAATATTTTAAGTTAGCATATCAAAATCACATATCTTTATTGAATAAATTTAGCTTCTTTTTGATGAATTTTTACTTGACCCTCAAAATATGCGGGTGGGGTCATAAAGTCGCAATTCGGAAAAAATAGTTCTAATATTTTAGACCAGAGATCAATCATAAGTTTGTGCTCCTTAATGTTGATTTTGTTTTTGGTATAATTCGTTATTATACCCCTACTAGCAAATAAAAATTTTTTTTGAGCGCATTCAAAAATTCATTTACTCAAAAAGATAATTCTACATAAAAAATTATAATTTTTTTTTAATAATTATTTATTTTAGCATTGTTCAAAATTTTTTTTATGTATAAAGTATACTCATTAAAACATCATTTTTAAAACTGTTATTTTAAATGATAAAGTCTAAAATTTTGTCATAGTATTTTTTTTCTTCTTTTCTTTCTTTTTTTTAATAATAATAGTTTCTGAAAATAGTTTTTTATATTGAAAATTTAATTATATGGCTATTCAAAGTAATATACTTTAAAATAATTCACAAATTTGCAACCTTACAATTTTAAAAGCTGAATTAATCATCTTCATTGAATCAATTTAATTATGTGCAAACATTTTTTGATTTTCTTAAATAGCTCCAAAAATGTGATGAAATGCACCAAAAAGTGATATTAACTATTAGGGACCTAAACTTTCGCCTGTTCTTCTGCCAAACTATTAGCATAATATTTTCCAGATTGCATATTTTGAGTTTCAAGAGTACAAATCCATTGTAAAATGCATGTTTATTCAGAGGAAGTATGTTTTCGTACATAAAAATATTTCTTGCACATGTAAGATAGCATACAGTTGGACCTCTATTTAACCAAGTCGCTAAATCCCAATAAGTTCGTTATATGGAAAATTCGTTAAATAGAAAATTACCTTTTGAAATACTTAACACAAAACAGGTTTTAAATTCATAAACACTAGACGTAATTAAAATAGCAATTGCAACACCTTTTTCTCATAAACTAGTAACTTCTATTTATTGTATAAATTCTTAACCACAAAAAAATATGCATGGAAAGCAGGAATAGAGCAAAACATCATCCAGTGTTACACTATCATGCTACATGCATTTTCAACTAAACCTAAATTTATGTATAAAATTCTACCTGCATTTATTATAAAAGTCATTTTAAACATACATAACCACATGTGTTCTTAAGTTTAATTGCTACTGATAAAATCCATTAATTTTGTCTGAGATTTTCGTTTGAAATGCAAATAAAAAGGGAAAAGGATTTTACTGCTTTCTCTAAAAGTTAAGTGGCTTCAAAAATCGATGCAAGGTCATTTCTCCCATGAAATGCGTTAACAAGTTTGAAATGTTCTGAAATATTTTGGGAAATAGGGAGAGTGGATCTCAAAGAAAAGTTACTTAAAGTGAAAATTCACTTCGCTATTTGGAATTTATTTTACGAAGAAATTTCCAAAGTGCTCTTGGTTCCTTGAAAAAAAAATCGAAAAATGGTAGTTTGTTAAATAGAAGTCCAACTGTATTTACTTTTAGTTTTTGAAACTATTAAGATTAGATTTTAGTTTTTGAAAATTAGACCTTTAGATCAAATGTTATCAAGATGTTCTATTACCCATCACTTTTTCTGTTATATTTACTAATCTATTATAGATAAATGTACTTGAATGTAATTTTATGATAAAAATCAATATTTGAGTACCTGGTTGTTTACAAAAGAGTTGAAATTGTATTTACCATCGATTTGTGGATAATTGGTAAGCTTTACCCCAGTTCCAGTTACTAACATCAACATCATTTTCACTGAAAGCTATAAGACATACTATTTTCTGATAAATTTAGCACTAAGTGTCTTCAAAAAATATATCAACATGTGAATTTTGAAATGTGCAATAGTCATGATAAAGTGCCTCTTTATATTGTTTTTACAGTGTTATTTATTACTGACTTAGCATTGATGAGTAATAAGAACGAAAAGCAATGTTTGTGAGGTTGAAACATGACCAATTTTAATCTTTCTGCAATTTTGTAAATTTAAAATGTAATTATGTGTAAATATGCATTTTTTTATCACAATGCTCTGCTTTTAGGGGTATCAGTACTACTAGTCATTATATATTTTGCATCAGTGTTTTTTATATTCTTCTAAATGTAACTTACTAGTCAGCCAGCATTGTTTTTAAAAGTATATGTACTTTTATTTCCCCTTTATATTATTCTCTCAAAGTCGAAGTATTAAATACATGGACATATATTTCTGTTATGAAACATGTATTTTGTTAAGTTTGATTTATAAGAAGTCCATTTTTAATTTGATTAATTTAAACTCTTGGGCTGATGAGGTAGGGGTGTCACGCCTCCAAAACTTATGATATTGTCTACCATATAAACAAAAGTTCTCCAAATATTCTGGTCCCTAGCTAATGGATAAACATACCCTTTAGCATTTGATGCTTTTGAAATGTATTTTTTTTTCAAGTGATAACGAATTAAAGCAATTTTTTTTAAAAAAAAACCAATAGCATTTTAAGAACTGTCATTTGAATTTAATATCATGTTCACTTATCTAATTGATCATTTACATTTCTATTTAAAATTAATTTATGATTGACGAAATTCATTTAATTCTTATTTAAAGTATTGCGTTTTTTTTGCACCAAATAAGATGTTTTTTAAAACTGTACTATTTTATTTTTTATTTTGTAGTAGTTAGTGCGTATATGGATTAGTACTATTGTTTGTAATTAAATATTCCTGCCATTCTACTTGATTGAGGAACTGAAGTCATTACCTATTTTTTAAACTTAGAATTAATTAGTTATGTGTTTTGATGTTGAAGACTTATCTTATAAAATAGTAATGTTTCTTCCCTCATTTTTTATTTATTTTTATTTATAAAAACTTGTAACAGACTGTAGTCATTGTAATTCCAAATATTTCAATGTACAGTGCAAAAACTGTGACTAAATGTCAACTTATATGGTGCTGCTTTTTACTGCAATAATTTTCTTTTTAACCATGATTCTTCTACTTAGTTTTATAAATGAGTAAGTTTGTTAGGGTACATTGGAGGGTAATTTCATTGGTAAATTTTGTTTGGTCTATATTAAATGTGTTTTGATTGAATTTTGAAGTCTCAGGGATATGTATGAACAATTTAAAGTACTTGTGTAAAATCCCCTCGACCGTCTTCGGCAAAACCTATAAAAAGGCACTAACAATGAGAAACTATGTACGAAATTTCTTGGTTATTCTCTTAAAGTTTTTTATTGAAGTAATTTTGTTGAAAAATTTTGTTGTTGTTAAAATCTAACAATTTCATAGTTTTTTTAAAAATTGTGCCATTTTTTTTTTTACCCCTTCCTTCTCGCTCCCATGAAAATGACGGGGTGATGTTTCGCCCCCTGTTTCTCGCTCCCATGAAATTTCCAGACTGGAGTGTTCAGTAGTAATGCTCCAATAAGAATAAAACTAATTCATTTATTTCGCCCAGAAAACATTTTATTTCTCATTTCACACACCAGATGGCAGTACCAGGATATTTTTAAGGTAATTGTAGATAGTTAGTTTATTTTAAACTAGATGTCAGCACTAATCAAATACACGTATTTGGCAAAATAGACACTTTTATGACCGTTTTATTGAAAATTAACCAATCGCTAAGGGGTTAAATGTATGTATATTCTAAAACATCAATTTCAATATTTTGTTTTTTTAAAAAAATTACTTTTTGTTATAAAAATAAAACCATTCTCGCAACGATCGGCTGTGGGCCAGGGTGGTCATAATGGTTAAGGATCCACAATTTTGTAATTGTGGCAGTTTGGCCAGCACTGTGCACATGTCTCCCTTACTTCCTAGGCAAGCTGCTACCCATTGGTCTGATGCTGGGTAGGCTTAGTTCTACATAATGACAGTAAAGTGCCTTAACCACTGATTCATCGCTGCTCACTTTTTGTTATAGTTCTCATTAAATATGCATATTAAATTATTGGGTGTCGATTTGGCGGAATTTATGCCAACTATCCTGGTTGACGGAACTTTACACATGCACTTATTTTATAGCTACTAAAAGCATTTTTGACAGTAAAATTAAGTACTTTATATGACGAGAGTTTTTTTCAGACTCAATTTAGATCTCCTACAAGTCGAAACCATGTAGCTTGGGTTAGTTTTTAAAAAAAAAATTAATTGTCACATACTTAAAATTTATGGGATGACTTTTATAATTTTACTTGGGTGGGTTAGATTTATTAAGCTATTTTTGGAAGTATAAGGATTCACAGTCTTTTTGTGAGTGCCTGTGACTTCTTTGCAAACAAATTTTTTTACATAAGTTTTTTCTTTAAAAAAAAAAATTGATAGTAGTATTAATAAAATGAAGCAGTTTATAAATTAGTCATCAAACATTTTAATGTGTTTGTAAACAGGTTTCTATTCCTTTGCTTTCATATATCAGAATTTAAATTTTGTGGCTTTGAGTATAGTATATCTCGTTGTATAAATTTTAATTTTTTTATTTCTGGCAGCAGCATTTGATGTGTACATCAGTCGCTGGTCGTTGTATAAGCCTGCCCCCTATTTTTGATTATGAAATAGCAAATTTCTAGTATCTCGGTGGTATAAACCGATCACTGAAATAAACAAATATTAAAAATCTTAATGTTAAAAAAAATAATAACAATTAAGTCTGCAAAATTTTTTTCAAGTTAAAAGATTGCACATTTTTCTCTCTGGACGGCATACATTTTCCCGGGTATAAAGATGCATAACGTTATTGTATTCTATCCTAAAGTTTTTAAATACGTAGCGTTTTAAAAATTTTCATTGTGTTATATATTTTAAAATACTTTTGAATAAATTATCTTAATTTTTCTTATTCTTATTTTTTAAAATTTAATTTAACCCATTGTCGGTTCTGCACATAAAAAGTCGTATTTTAAATTGCAGTCTTCTCCGCATATCAAAACTGGTTTTTCCACGCAATTAGATAGGGAAATAGTGTATTGTAGAAAAATATTCTTCCAATTTTGCCCATATTCTAAACCGCCAATAGGTTAAAATGTTTCTGAAAACAACAACCTTTCTATGTAAAGAAAATGAATAAAAATGCAAAATTAATTGCATATAACATATTAAAAATAATTTTTGAAAGGGGTAAATTGACACAGAGTTAATCGTATCTATTTCATAATATTGTTTATAATGCATCGATATTTCACGATCAACGAATGTCTGACTTTATTATGAGTGTACAAGTTGTCTCCTTAATTTGCGTAAAATTTTGGAGGTTTGAAAAGTCGACTTATACACCGCTATGTAAGACAATTCAATTTCCTCAAAATTAAATTCTTTTTTTAATGTATTTATACGAATGCTTTAATTATTATATAATTTTTGAAAGTCTATTCAATGACAATGTATCGGATCCTCTGACAAATTTTCTCTCCTGAATCGTATAATTAGTAATAGTGTTTTTCTGATATTTTTTTTTAAATGTTAAGAATTTTTCTACATTTCTGTTTAATGCACATCAGATATGCCATATCTTCTTTCCATATTTTTACGTATTTTAAACAGTTAAAATTTATAAAACATTGGAATTATTTCCTTCCACCCTTCCCCCCTCAACAGTGCACAAAAAGGCTGAATTTAAAAGCTCAGTTTTTATACCTAATTTGAATCGAATTTTTTTTTTTACTCTTATTGTCTTGCTTCAAATGATCTTAAGAATATGGTGTATAAAATATGACATGTCATTTTTAAAGAAGCATGTATCAACATAGTTTTTATTAAAAAAAAATAAATTATTTTGTTAATGGTATGAAATAAGTATTTGCAGTTTTGCATTCTTTGATGATGCAATTTGTTACTTACTTATAATAAGCAGTTAATTGTATGAATCTTGTTTTTATCAATAAAAAAATATTTGTAAGATTTTGTTGTGATTATTTTTAAATTTTTTCAGGGGAACTACTTTTATTTGGATTAATTAAAAACCAGAATCAATTCAAATATTTGGATATCTAAATAATTGATTAGAATATTATTTAAAAAAAATTAAAATAGTATTTGGTTTAATGACTACAAACACTATGTTATTGAGATTTCGGAAATCCTAAACTAGTTTTGAACACTGTTTAGTTTTGAAAAATTTAAGATAAAAGGATTTGAACCAACTACTTTGAATTCAGTATTATATATTATATTTAATATATTTTAGGTAACATAGATGAATTATAATAAATTTAATAAAAGTTTTAATTAGCGTGTTAATTTTGTTCTATAGTTAATTGTTAATTTTTTGGTTATGCTTAAATGAAAACTTTTACTAAATCTGGGTAGATGAACAGAATAATTCTAGACAATTGACTGAAGGGCTTTTGACAGTTTTGAACTGGATGGGTATTTTCCATTGTATTTTGAACCTGGTTAACCCCTATCTCTTTACTTGAGTCCACTATATTTCTAGCGTAACAAGACACAATCATTGGTAGATAAATAAATCAATAAACTTCAATTAATGCAGGAAATACTGTAAAAAATAAACCACATATTTAAAGTGACCTGGTAGAGATAAACTGGAGACACATTGTTGAACATTTTATAGAAGTCTATTGCTTGTATATACATGGAAATGGTTCTGACATTAATTCATTAAGTACAGCTGGTTTGCAAAATAATATCTTCTATGGGGCATGAACTATTCCAGCGATTGAATACTTTATCCAATTCTAACTCTTTATCCAATTCTAATGTTGCCACTATTGTTAAATATTCCCGATAGGGTCTACTTAGTTCTTGAATACCTACTGGTTTGAATATTATTGGTTGGAATAATCTCAAACATCTATGGGGCATGGACTAATCCAACCATTGAACACTTTGTCCAATTCTAAGGCTGCTGCTATTGTTAAATGATCCTGGTAGGGTCTACTTATAGCTTGGATACCTATTGGCATACCTTTACTTAAACCAGTTGGTATTTGAGTCGATGGAAATCCTAAAATACAGAATATGCTGGTATATCCTATATTTTTATATTTAGCGATTGTCATAAGATAATGTGGTGGTCTTTCTGGATGAGTTGGCAAGAAGAAAATTGCATCCCCCTGCAGAAGCTCTAGAAACTTTTGTTCCAGATTTTTGTACATTTCGAGGCATTTGTAATAAAATGAATCTTTTTTCCTCCTGTCGCATGCTGCAAAACATAGTGCTGGCAACGTGTGATCCGAGGTCCCCAGTATGTTCTTGACCAACTCCTTGCATATGTTAATGTTGCCTTGCTCTCCAGCTAACATGAATTTGAAAGGTGGAAAACCTGATTCCAGTAATTTACATTCCCAAATAGGAAACGCATATTTCATTTCTTCCATGCTGATTTTTACGGCTATGACATTGTATTCTTCTTCGAAATATCTGACTGCCTAAAATTGAAAGTAAATACTTCTCACCACGGCAAGAAAAGTGACACAAGTCAAAAAACAGCATTTGAGAAAAATCAACTTAAAGAATACTATAAAACTTTTTCTAGAGATAGCACAACCTTTTGAGCTTGATGGGGCACTTCATACATATATTTTATTGACATAATCTCAAAATTGCTGTTTTTTTACTTATGTCACTTTTCTTGCCGGGGTGCGACTTGTGTGTATAATAGTTGCACGCATTTTTGTTGGTTTTGTCTATTATTATTTTTTTCCATTTCAGTATTTTCTCAGCAATGTTAAAATAAAATAAAAATACCTTTTTCAAGAACACTAAAAAGGAGAGAAAAATTTGATTTTTGTCGCACTTGATATACAAAATTGTTAGGTAAATAGCTTACGAAAAGCTCAAGAAGAATTGTCGGTGGCGATAAAAGTTTTATTACAAAAAATTTGACAAAAATCGAAATAGTTTCCCCTTTTCAGTACAATTAAAAAACGAAATTTTAATTTTTCTCAATGATTATTTTCCCCATCCCAGTTTTTTGTTAATCAGTTTGTTAAAGTCGGAAAGTGGTCAGAATTTTTAAAGCAGAGATAAACTTTGCTTGCAACATTTAGGAAACACTCGTAATTTTTATTGCCATCAGGCTCAGACCGATTGAAATTTGAGCCCTTTGGCTAGCTGGATAGTGGTCGAAATTCTATTTGTAGATAATGTTTGCTTGAAGTGGTCAAGAAACGATTTAAACTTGTATTCTCATCAGGTACAAAGTTCTAGTTTAGGTTTGATACAGTGAGTCAAAAATTGGTTGAAATTTTAATGAACAAGAAAGTCTCCTGAATTTATTATGTAATTTTCCTGAATTCTGATAGATATGATTTCCTGAATTGTCATATAATTTTTTTTTCATTATAAGTTTGTTATAAATTTCTAAACGTATGTAAGAAGCAGCTGAAAACTGAACGGGGACAACGTGACAATGGAATTCGTTTCATTCAAATATAATAGCCAAATGTGTTCATATGTTTATCTCACTGCAGTGAGATAAACATATGAACACATTTGGGGAACAAGACATAACTTGTCCAATCTTGCAGATAAAAGTAGATCGCTGGCGGATTCACAACTTTACCAACTCTTGCAATCTAATAAACCGACTACCACAAATGTCTGTCTTCAGGTCACAGAAAAAAAGGAAGTCCCCAGGGAGAAGATTTGGATTGTACGTCGGAGAGGATGAAGTGTTTCCTAGCAAAATCTCAAGATTATTTCTCCAGATTGGTATTATAGGAACGGGCCTTATCGTGCAAAATAATGAATCCATTCGGCAGCATTCAAAGGCTTTTTGACTTTATAGTGCGAGATGTGCCATCTTCTCGGAATCTGTTCTGCAGCTTGCACATTCTTATTAAGGATATGCAGTGTCCCTCATCTACAGTAGACAATCGACTTCGACAATCGATGAATTTCTTTCGTTCCCTTTAACCTCAGTTACAATGAAAGTGACCACACATCTCTGTTCTTTGATAGCTTCCATTTCCAATGCTAAATAATTATAGTTTTCACCACGTTCCCACCACTTCAGAGCAATTAAGAAACAGATGTGTAGACCTGTGCATTTTCACCATGCATTTCTTTTACCGTTACAAATGCTGGAATGATATGATGTTGCCATCTTAGACGAAGAATGTATTTTATAGTAGGTGTTCGGTTTTCATTTGACTTCATCACAATAGTAATATGCCTAAGAAGCATTTTATTATTAAATTTTGAGGTTTATAAATCGAAGCCTTACTTTTTTAATTGCAGCTCTAATGTCTGGAATAGCTCCTAATAAGGGGCCAGGGATTTCTTCCATATAATAAATCTTCACTTGTCGGAAATCAATCTAAAAATTAGAACATAACTGTACTCAATTTGTGGGCAATAATAAATTAAATGAAAACGAAAATCAATTTTACTTTCCTCACGTATTATGTTGTCCCGCAGTTGACTGATAGTTAAGACACGGTTCCTAACAGATCACCGAAGTCAAGCATCACAGGCTACTGTCAGTGTGCGGGTGGGTGACCACTTGGATCAGTCTGCGTAGGGACCGAGGGTGTGCGGTATTGGTCTTCGTTAAACTGTTCTACCGTAAAGTGCTCGACTTCGCGTGCAGGTCGTTGGGCTACCGAAGCGGGGGTGCCATCCCCTCTGCAGAGGATCAAAATTGTGATGGCATGTCTTCGGATCGTCCTCAGGGGCGTTTCCCAGACCGTCGCAAATAGCCCATTGTGCAGCTCTAGTGCGACGTAAATTAACAACAACAGCAACGTATTGTGTTCACGTAAATATATTCTTGTGTAAAATATAGGGCCTGATGTGTAGTCATACTTTAAGGATAGCAAAACTGAAAACTATCTGAGGGATTTATTCAGTGATAATATTAAGCCGATAAACGCGTGCCGTATCTCAAAATTTCAGGAATGTTCCGAAGTTAAAAATATACAACGTATTATATTAAGTGGTTAAAAACGTTTTGAAACCAGAAGTTTTTTAACAACCGAAAATCAGTTAGGAATATTATCTACTAACATTCTTTCAACGAACGTGAGAATTTTTTCGAGAAATAAGTTTTTGAACGGATATGTTATGAGTACTTACTTTTTTATCCCATGGGACAAGTTTATTATTGTCTGCCAATATCCTCGTTAACAATTGTAGGTCTTCAGCGTAACGACACATTGGCCCTGTGCTGACAAGTCGGTCATATTTTTTATAATCTGGAAGTTCAGGGCACCCAACCTCATTTGGTATAATACCTAAGTGAATAAGAATAAATAGCAAGTTTAAGAACAATGAGATCACTTTGGGATCGAGTTCTTTCGACGCTTTTTTTATATCTTTTATCCTGTTGAATAGGCGGATCAATACTGAGTAATAATCGAACAAGCGAATCTCCAATGTTGTGTAATCTAAAAAAATTTCCATAGCGATTTCACAATTTGATTGATCTTAAAACTCCAAAATAATAAAAACTGCTTACCTTTCTATTCTGAAAATTATTCAAATAATAACTAATATTTAATAATGTGCAAAACAGTAGAAAATACACTTGTAATAGATTATTACCACTGATCGACGGTGAACTGATATTTTTATTTCAAACCATGGAGATTTCTACCTCCATGATTCAAATAGATATTATTTTTTGAAAATATCTTTTTGAAAATGTTGTTTTTATGATTATTAGAACTCAAAAAAATATATTAAAAAGTAGAAATTGATTATAGTATTTGTTATGTCTTTTTATATTCTATGAAAATAATAATTTTTTTTTCTTTTTTTTGAATATATATATATATATATATATATATATATATATATATATATATATATATATATATATATATATATATATATTTCCCTAATTCTGCATCGATCATTCGTTGGTTCCCTTATTATGAAAGAGGGGAATCATCAAAAGGAATTCCTTTTTAAGAACCACTGTGAAGTTGCAGAAGTTATATAACATATTATTTGTACATAAAGGCTTTGAACTACTGCGTTCTATTTATCATTATGTAATAATCATCCACCAGTCACGTGCGTTTTATTATCGGGGCAAAAATTGTTCTGCTTGGCACACTCTAACTATATTGCAGATTTGTGGTTTTATATCGCCTCGATTGATAATAATGTTACTTAATCAACATAAAATTGATAGCAACATTTGTTATCAAGATTATTTCTTATGGGACACCGGTTCCATAAAAATTACTGCCATGTTAAACACGCGTCTGGGTCAACCACATGCAGTTGGCTTAGATGCATGTGAGAATATTAAGAAACTACATGTAAAACGAACTGCTCATTAAAGGGCGATTGCATATGTGAATTGCATGCAGGGAAAGTGCTCTATTTCTGTTGGAACGATGCTTATTGCAGTTATATGATCTATAAAGCCTCCAAACTTAAAACTTTTTTATCGGTTTCAAAATCAAGACAGAAATTAGACAAACCTCCTATTCTTATGGCTATCCATACGCTACTGAGGCTGTTTCTACACTGATGAAGTCCGCACGAGGCATTTGGGAGATGATTTTTATTGCGTGGCCGGTCTTATGTTTAAAACATGATTAGTATAAGTAAAGAACTCTGCTTATAAGCGTCATCTATAGGTCATCGCAATCGCGAATATATGTTTTACGGTTTCGTCTAAATGAGATAAAATGGCAGAATTTCTTTATCACTGCAAAACATTTATATTACAGCGTTAAATATTCCTTTCTTCTAAATACTTGAAGTTTGCACGAATTTCGAGACACGAATTTCCTACATTACGTGTCACAATTACGAATTTTGTTTTTTCTGCCACTTGAGTCTCCCTCGAGGAAATTATTGCCAAGACAAAAGAAGTGCCCATATCATATTTTCCCACGTAATTGCAGTTACATTTTATTTCTTAGTGTCGAAAGGAATACTTTAAGAAATAAAGTAAAAAATCACTTTTGTGAAGACTTTTGTAAAATACAATACCTTGGAAGCTTTTTAAATCTATATGTTTGATGATTTTAGGAAATATTACCAGCAGAAGGTTTATGGCCATAGATTCCGCAGAATGAGGAAGGGATTCTAATGCTGCCAGCAATATCATTGCCAATGCCGATGGTAGCTCCCGCAGAAGTTATCAAGGCCCCTTCGCCTCCTAAAATAATAAGAAGGAGTATATTCAAGCGTAAACTGTAAAGAAATGGTAGCAACTACTTAACACCAAAATGGAAGTACTATATACTATATCCACTATACTAAATTTGTTCTATTACGCTACTTAGTGTAAAGTAGCCGCCACCATTTTCTTTCGCATTCAGTAGCACTAAATATTATAATTGCAGTAAAATAAGATCCACGTAAAAATCAGTAAATGTATTATTATGATACAATATAAACTAATAATCATTAATTTAGTATACATTAACTTTGAAAATAGAGTTAGTTTGTAAATCAAACATATGAGTAGTAAATCGAAGTGTATTGCATAATATAAAGACAAATTCGAACTAGGCTTAACAGAACGAAAGCTAATAGAAATTATGCATGTTAAAATCACTTCGCTGTCTGTCGCTGTCGCGGACCTATCCTTTTTGGCTAGAAGTCTCAAATAATAAGGTCATGAGCCGGCGTTGTTGCCATTTTGAGGACTTGACCATGTCAGTGGACCTCTGTTCCTGTCTTTGTGAGCTGTTTCTACAAGTGGATACCACATACACATTTCTCATAACACTCAGGTCCCTACAGCAGGAAGTCTGTCATTGGTCAGCCTTGTGTCTTCCAATTATCCGTTATCTTGTGGTATCGTCTAGACCAGTGGTGCCAGAGCCGTTTTTAAGGATGGGCCCAGTGGGCCCTGGCCCAGGGCCCCGAGTTCTGATGGGGCCCCCTAAAAGACTAAAATCTCATTGCATTAATTTTTTTTTTTTTTTTTTTTTTAATTCTAACTCATTTATTATAACTAAAGAGGGCCCCCAGATCCCACTTTTTTTCTTCTTTTACATAGTCAGATGCTTTTCAAAATCTAACCGAAGTGTTTACAAATATAAAATAATTGTTACTCTTCACTTTTCTAACCAAAAGAGCAATAAAACGCTCTTTCCACAGATGAAAATATCCCCACTTTCGTAACTACCACCCACAGAGTTGTCAAATAGCCTCCTCACTTTACACTGTGAGAAAATGTTTTTAGCTTCTTTATATTGCCTTGGGACTCTTTTTTCCTAACTTCGGAAATATCAGATATCCACAGAAACACCCTTTTGTCTGATTTCTGGTCATAAATTTCTAGGAAGAAAACATTTCAAGGGCTGTAAATAGGGGGAGGGTCTTGCTAGAATCTGTCTTGAGATTTCCATTAGTGCCCTTAAATTGGGCCTCGCTCAATTCGAATTTTTCTCTCTTACAAAATTTTGTTATTTTTTCTAATTTATTATAAAAGCTTTTTTTCCCCTGTAATCATCCTAAATGATTCCACTAGCCTAATTGTTTAATTTATTTAATTATTGTGGTTGATTTTATTTTGTTATTTTTCAAATCAATCGTAAGAGAATCTGTGAACTAGGCATATATAGATCAAATTTTCGTAGGATATTAAGAAGACAAATCTTTCACGTTGGAGGTAAGCAAATGTTTTTATTAAATCAATTTTGGTTGTGGTTAGGGAAAACGCGAAAAGTTTGCGCAATTTTTTGTATATACATTGTGATTTTTTTTATTTTTATTTTATTTAAATTTCGGGCCACTATTCAATTCCCTCTTTGACTGGCCTGTCTGCCAAAACACTTGATTTGGTCTGTTCTGGATGAAACTGAGATAGCAAATGTAATTTTATTTTAATTTTACTTACTGCTAATAGACAGAAGCAACATATGATTTTGTTTAATAGAGCATTGAAATCAAATGATCATCAGCTAAGAAAATTTTTAAATATGAGAAAAAAATTGTTTAAAACTCCCGTATGACCAAATTTTCCGTGTTTCCCCTAAATATGAAATATGTTTAATTTGTAATATTATTTTTCGCACACAAAATTAATTTATTCTGTTAGCTTATGATTTTATTGTTTATTGATCATATTTGTTTCCATTTTTAACTCTTTGATTTTTGTTATTATGTGTTTAAAGTTAATAAGGTTTCTTAATTTTTTAATTAATAAGGCTTTTAAATTTCCAAATCAAAGTTGAAACAAATTCTTAAAATTGTAAATTGAAACTATATATGAAATTTTGACAGCTTTGCTTTTATTTTAAACTTTTGCATTTAATTTAATGAAATAAAAATAAATTAAAAAAATGAAAAAATATAAATAAGTGACTGAATAAAATAAAAAACTTCGTTGTCATTTCATCTTCTAAGCAATTTGAGTATTAATAAATTATTTAAATATAAGTAAATTTTTAGTTTAAAAAGTAAAAAGATTTTTTTGATTTGTTTAAAAGGTAATTATGCTCCATCATGAGACTATTTAATTTCTGTTCCTAATGATCAGAATTATTTTTTATTTTACTTTATTGTAAAAATGATATATTTAATACTTTCATGTGATATACTACAGTTTTAAATACCTAAAAGATGACTGAAATTGTCAATTCAAAAAACAATTAATACTTTTGAACATGAATTTAAATGACTTCATATGTTTTGTTTGGCTATCTCATTTTATATTATCGCAGTATTTAGAGCAGACAGTTGCTTGTGGGTGTGGATGATATAAGTAAAAGGAGCATGCAAAAAAAAAATTCAGTTAATGCCCAATATTATATTTTTAAACTTCTCGCAAAAATGTAGTAAGAACGACGCTGACGTGAAATATCCTGAATGGTAGGCGGATCATGGATTAGAGTACCCTTGCTATCAGACTAACCGTGGAAGGATTTCGTGGTTTTCCTCTCCATGTAACTCAAATGCGGGCTAGTTCCTCCACGAAGACAAAAATTTCTTCCAATACTTGATCCTGGAGTTCTCTTGTCTGCTGGATAGGGTTCAAAATTACAAGGCTACGGAGTTGAACATTAGTAGTAGTAAACTCGAAATTGGGTGGACTACTGAATGACTGTTATAAAACAAACTAATAATTTGGCCACGATAGCTTGGTTGATGGTAAGGCTATGGACTCGTGTTCGTGAGAATGGGAGTTTGAATTGAGCTGGCCGAATAATACCCAAGTATAAAATGGTGAATGTTAAATCTGTCGAGGTCATTAACTCCTCCAAGTTCTCATAACTATTCAATACCTCTGGGTACTGATCCAGGAGTTTCCTTGTCTTCTGGATTGGTTTTAAAATTTCAAGACTACGTAATTAAACATTAGCTCAAAATTTAGTCAGTTTTTCAATGGTGATTATAAAAAACATAATAATTAAACTGTATTTTTTTGTACTCTTTTTAATTCCTTGCATATTTTCTACACACCTTCATAATTTGATGCTTCTAAGTCTTACAGATTTTGAGCTGAGAAGCAAAATGTATGTCTTACAGGAAATTGATTTTGATGATGTGATAAAAGATTCGCCTCTCAAAAAGTGCGAAAAGTATTGTTACCTTAAATTTTCGATAAAAATAATGTATATAAACTTTTATAATTAATTTAAATGTTTTTTTACTCTTAAAATAAAATAATTTTTAAAAATTATTCAAAATTACATCTTTTTCTCTAAATTTACTCATAAATGCCTATAAACATAAAAACGGCTCTGTTTATATGTTCTTTACTCTTAAAATAAAATAATTTTTAAAAATTATTTTAATTTTTTCTCTAAATTTACTCATAAAGGGCCCCCAGAAAATGACAGGCCCAGGGCCCCTATGAACATAAAAACGGCTCTGAGTGGTGCGCAAACTTTTTTCAACTGCGACCCCTTTTGAAGAGAGAAAATGTTTGTCGACCCCTAGAGATAAATGTTCACAAATACGATGTATATTTCGCGCATTTCTTTCGTTTCATCGAATAAAAACATCATCATATTTGACTCGTATAATTTTATTTATAATTTTAAGAAAATACTTTTTGTATAACACAAAAATCAGTAAATTGCCCTTTAATGAGATGTATGTGGCTGCAAGTTTCTAATTATCTCATCGATGTTTGGATGTATGTTGCTAATTGCAATTCGCATATCATCTTCAGGGTTTAAACGCGAGCGGTATTTAGCTTTTATTGAAACTAGTTTGCTAAATCCAGTTTCACATAAATACGTTGATGCAAATTGTATTAACACTCTGATGGCATTCTCGAATAAAACGGGATATTGTTTTTCCACGGATAGCCAAAATTTTTGGCAAGGCTGAGTCTTAAATTGATTTCGAAGAGTATAATCACTTATTAGAACTATCAATTGCTCTTTCTCACTAATTTTAAGAGTTGAACTGCATATGTCAAAGGAAAATGGATCACGAATCCAACCAAGATCGTTTTCAGGAAATTCATCGAATTTTCTCCAAAACATTTTTTCTTTAACTTTTCAATGTGATTGGAAATGATGTTTTTAAATGTAAATATATCTATATTATTTTCCTTGATAAAATCGTTAAAGCAAGGGAACATGTCGGTGCTGTTTTTATTCAGTTCAGTTTGCCAGAGACTAAGCTTATTCTTAAAAGCTTGAATTTTACTGGCTGCAGTTATGATAGTTGAATTCTCACCCTGCAAGCTTAAATTTAAGTCGTTAAGTTTTTCGAAAATATCAATTAAATAGCTAAGCTTCCCTAGCCAAACTTCATTGATATAATAAATTGTCAATCTATGTTTCTTTTCGATTAAAAACATGTACACTTCATTTCTCAAATCAAATATCTGTCGTAGTATTTTCCCACGTGAAAGCCATCTGACTTCGGTGTGTAACAGTAATCTCTCATACGTTGAGCCCATCTCATTGCAAAGTATTGAAAAGAGACGGCTGTTGTGGCTGTTGCATTTAATGTAGTTAATTGAACTAACGGCGTCTTGTAATACGTTGTGCAACTCTTCATCCATATCTTTTGCAACAAGAGCTTGCCGATGAATCATACAGTGATTAAATACCATATGAGGCGCCACCTTCTGAATTAAGCCTCTGAGCCCTTTATTCGAACCTGATAATGCTGCAGCACCATCTGTACAAACCGCAACACAGTTTGCCCAGGGACTTTGTTTCAAAATATTCATTTGTTACTTCGAATATTTTTTCTCCAGTTGTTTTTCCTTCCAAACTTTTGCAACATAAAAACGTTTCTGCTGTATCTTTATTAAAAATAAACCTAACGTAAATAATTAGTTGTGACATTTCAGTAATATCGGTAGTCTCGTCCAGTTGTAAAGCAAATACAGATGAATTTTGTATGCGTTTTATGACTTCTGACTCGATATTTCGTGACATTTCGGAAATCCGCCGAGACACGGTATCTCTTGATAATGGTATTGTTTTTAGTTCATTTCCATATTTATCGCCATGCATAATTGATGCCATCTTAGTTGCTGCAGGAAGGATAAGGGATTCTCCAATTGTATGGGGTTTCATTGTTTTCCTATTAGATAAGAAACTTCTAAAGAAGCTCGTAATGCTTTCTGAGGTATTGTTGTAAATTTCTTTAAATGTGGACTTTGAATTTTCAGATTTTCAGCTCGTCTTTGAAAAAAATCGGCATGTTTATTTTGAAGTTCTTTATGTTTAGTTTCCAGTTTCCTTTTTAATTTAGCTGGCTTCATGCTCTCATTTGCAAATTTTTCGTTGCAAATGACACATATCGAGCGTTCTTCATCATCAACAACACAAAATGTAAAACCATACTTAATAAATTCCTCATTGTATATTCTTATTTTTTTAGATCGGGCATTTAGTGCAGTATTTTGCGACTCCTCATCAGTATTTGTTCGTTTGTTAGTTGAAGATGTACCTGGTGTACGTATTACCCATTTATCCATTACGAAGATGGGGGTTAAATTATTTAAACTAAAGCAAATAATATATAAAATTTTATCATTTTTTTTCGAGAAATTCAATAAAATTAACAGATCTTTCTCTAATGATAGTAATTACCTGATAACAAAGAGTAGCAAGGCCCGATAAAAATATAAAAAATCAAAATTACACAACGTCACATGATAAAACTCAAGGATAAACTAAAACAATTGCAGGCCACTTGCTACATGCTACAACTTCATGCGAACATTTCACGTCTTCACTCTGACTATCAGATACACCGCGTACCTCGCCATCTGATTGGCTGATCACGGAAGCGAATTTTTGCCCTTTCCCTGCGGTTAACGTCTAGTCAAATAGGCACTTTTCTGTAAAACTGGCGAATTACCGCGAAGAGGGCGCTATCTACCGGAGTGAAAAACTTGCGTCTTCACACTTTACATATTACGCATTACGGTCAAAGAAAGAGTGGACAGCATGAAATTGCAATTAAACAGTGAGTGACGGCACTTCACTCTTTATATGTACACTGTATGGTATGGGATAATGCATTTCATGAAAATTTGGCGACCCCCAAAAAACTTCTAGCGACCCCCACAGGGGTCGCGACCCCTAGTTTGCGCACCACTGGTCTAGACCAGAGGTGTCAAACTCAATTTTCCAGAGGGCCGTATATTAAATTTAGAATGTGTAGGCGGGCCAGATTCAAAAAAATAAAATGTACTGAATTATTATAACATTTTATTTATTTAATTATATAGTATATAATATACGGTTGTTAAAAATCGCATCGAAGTTTAAAAGAGGATAATTATTTTGAGCTCGAGGATCCAGATACTGACTTCTCCTGTTTTTGACAAGCTCATTGATGTCCGGTTTCATATTTGTTGTAATTATTTTAAGAATTGATTGGAAATGTTCATTCGTAAGTCTTGTACGATGTTCATACCTGCCAACTTATAATCCTTTCAAGGATGATATTCCCCAGTGGTAGTAATATAAAATTTAAATTACAATTTTAAGCAGAAAAATTTGCTGTATTTTGTACAAGCTTGTGCGGATTACTACAACAGGGTTACATATTTTTATATATGCTTAATTTTTTTAAAAATAGTGGTGGATCAAAAATATTATAAATTAAGTTTATAAATGCAAGGAACATATAGAAAGCATACATTTTACTACCACTTTAAATATAGAAATAAAATTTTACGATAAATGCGTAAAAGTTGGCAGGTATGGATGTTTGTTCTTATTTATTTTCATGACGGAAAACATCTGCTCGCATAAATAGGTGCGACCCAGCATGCATAGACTCGAAGCGCGTGGAAGATTCCGTTTGCTGCTAGGAAATGGCGTTACTGTCTATCTCTCTCGCTTGTCTAGGCCCGCGCTGCCCTTGAAATTACTTATAAATGTAGTGTGCGCACTTTAAAACGTCTGTAGAGGAATCGAGTGAAGTCTAAAAGCTCTAAAAAACATGATTCTTCTGTCTGTGAGACATTGTGATCGCGGGCCGTATCTTTGACATGACTGGTCTAGACGAAGACGACTGGCAATGCCGATGTGTAAATAAAGAAATAAAAAAAAGAAGGATTGGAAACTACGAATAGAAAATATATTTACGTTACAGTACTATACAAACGCTATACTTTATATTAACGCTATACTCTATACAAACGCGATCACAGTGCCACTGCCTTAAGACGATACAGGCCATTGCGTGGTGTCTGCGAAATGCTTAGTTATCATCTGATATCTTATTTGCGTATAGGCGTTACTTATTTTGCTCTTTAAAAAAAATCCGTTCCCCCCTTTAATTGTTTTCACCAGTGTATATATTACCTATCCTATTTGGCTTTTTGAAAGCGTGTTTAAGTCTTACCTAAATTTTACTGAAATACCAGCTTAAAATTTCAATTGACATTGCATTTCCCAACCCCTAAAAAATAACTACTTTATAATGAGTAAACTTTGGAGGATATGCTGCTCAATTTCAGTAATTAATGTAGAATTTAATATTATTAATATATTTGCGTTAATGATGTTAATGTTCATATTTTTCAATATAAAAGCTAAATGAAATAATTGAGATACCAGTCTTAAACATTTTGAAGAAGAGAAACGTTTCAAAAATGGAACATAGGTGTTATTAATCGGTTAGATATTAATTTGCTCAAGTTTTCGTTCACAATTTTGGGTAAAGTTACTTTTATCGATTCAAATTCTACAGATAGATATTTTAGGCATAAATCTATACCAAACGTTTTTTTCCCACTAAAATATTAATTTATTTCCACTAAAATATTAATTTATAAGCAATCTTTTTTTTAACAGCAAATGTTTAGAAAGGTTTTACATGGCGAAATTGTTATCACAATTTAAAATATCATGCTTGAAGGTTTTATAAATGGCGTCATTTTTACTCATGCAAAATTTGTGTCGACCAAAATGAGCGTCGGAAGTTTAAGGCTTTTTTTTCCTTTTTTAACCCCTTCCTTCTCGCTCCCGTGAAAATGACGGAGTGAGGTTTCGCCCTTTATTTCTCACTCCAGTAAAATTTCCGAGCTGGAGTGTTCAGTAGTAACGAGCCAATAAGAATAAAACTAGTTCATTTCTTTTGCTCGAAAAATATTTTATTTCTCATTTTACACACCAGATGGCAGTACCAGGATATTTTTAAGGTAATTGTATATAGTTAGTTTATTTTAAACTAGATGTCAGCACTAATCAAATACGTGTATTTGGCAAAATAGGCACTTTTATGACAGTTTTCTTGAAAATTAACCTATCGTTAAGAGGTTAATAAACTACAACATTAAAACATTTTTGCATAAATATCACAATATTTCAGAATGGTTTCAAAATTGCTAATATTAAAGCTGAAAAGAAGCTAATAACTTCCTTTCCTCATTCTGACAAATCTGAATTTTGTATGAGTAAAAATAACATCATTTCTAAATCCTTTAAGCATGATCTTTTAAATTGTGCCAACAATTTTGCTACGTTAATTTTCACGAAACATTTGCTGTTAAAATTGTTTACATAGAGTTAGTATAGAAGGATTCGTATTATTTTGTTTTCCATCAATGTGAAGATGCTTACCCGAGCTGCCACCGGCAGTTCTTGCATTATCATATGGATTCTTAGTCATTCCAAATACATGATTGGCACTCTCCCACCACATGCAGTATTCTGGGACATTTGTGACTGTAAGAGGAATGGCACCAGCTTTCCTGTACAGTGCTGCTGTTTTAGAATCTTGTTCAGCTTTTCTATCCTTAAAACACATCGCACCGAAAGTGATTAACAAACCTACATCCGAGATAAATCATTTAATTTAAAACAAGTATTTTTTTTTCATGAAAAATTGGTTTGAATACAATAAATACAAAATACGTTTTAGTTTTTCAGCATATCATGGATGTTTTGAAAATTCAAACTCGTTTCTCAAAAACTTTTATCAATAATGTCTACAATATTCTGTTATTCACATTTTCAAGTTCCGAAGTGGTTTCGATCCGAGTGGGCGCGATCCTGTGCAGTTACGAGTATATGTGCCGTGGATTGATTTTCACAATTATTTTAAAGAACATGTTTACATGAAAGTGAAGGTCTGTGAAACGGCACTGCTTTATCTTTTTAAACACGTTTCACCTCTCCAGGTGATTATTGTATTCATGTATAATTTGTCTATGGAATGAACTCTCCTCGCCATTCGTCTGGAGCAATGGTGATAGATTTATAGGTCTAACTATTTCCAGCAGAGGTGTAGGGTCAAAATTTAAGACATGTTCTGGCTCGGGCCGAAGAGAGAAGCTCCCTTTATTGAAATGTGCTATTTCTCGCTTCCACAGCAGCAGACTACCTTTAGTCTATTGAAAGAAATCTCTTCCTTCCTTTCTCGCCACAAAGTCTATTTTATGCCCAGGGGTGTTCTTTCTATAGACAAACTACACTGAAGAGCCAAAAAAAACTGGTATACCTGCCTAATAGCGTGTAGGGTACCCGCGAGTACGCAGAAGCGCCGCAACACAACGTGGCATGGATTCGATCAATGTGTGAAGTAGTGCTGGAGATAATTGACACCATGAATCCTGAAGGGCTGTTCATAAGTGGGAGTAAGAGGGGGTGGGGTTATCTTCTGAACATCACGTTGGAAGGCATCCAAATATATTCAATAATGTTCATGTCTGGGGATTTTGGAGGCCAGCGGCACTCTTCTGAATTTAGACACTTCCGCTGGCCACCAAAATTCCCTGACATGAACTTTATTGAACATATTTGGGATGCCTTCCAACGTCATGTTCAGAAGATATCCCCAGCCCCTCTTACTCCCACTGGTTTATGGACAGCACTGCAGGATTCATGGTGTCAATTGTCTCCAGCACCACTTCACACATTGATCGAATCCATGCCACGTCGTGTTGCCGCGCTTCTGCGTACTCGCGGGTACCCTACACGCTATTAGGCAGGTATAGCAGTTTTTTTTGGCTCTTCAGTGTGCATTTCTGTTTTATGCAGTGGACATATTCAAATCTGGCTTACAAAGTGGTCAAAGGTTTGGAAAAATTTAAAAAAATTTAAAAAGAGGCGATAAATGTTTTATAATGTTATCGTAAATTTTATAGGCTTTAATTTCACATCAATTTTCGGAATCAGTTGGTCAGTTGTAACACAGATAATTACTTTGCAAATATTTTCAGTTGATAGTAATTTTTTAAAAAAGTTTTAGTTCCTCAATCTTTTCTGGAATGTGGCTACTAATTATTTTCAAATCAAATTTACAATTACCACTTAGGCAGAGTAATAGAAACTTTTCACAGTTCGGGGTTGAAAATTCAAGGCCAAAACTTTGCCAATCCAAAGCAATACGTTAATAAAGCTTTGCCGATCCCTAACTTCACGGGTACAAAACTTAGCTGGTCTAAAACTGCCCCCACTTAGAACTTCTAAATTGACATTGAACATTTTTTTTAATTATTTTTAAATAAAAATAATAAAATAATAATATTTATTTAATATTTTTATTACTATCAATTTATTAAAAATCATTATGTTATTAATAATAATTTAATCAATTAATTAATTAATAATTTTATTTTATTAAAATTAAATTATTTGTAAATTTAAAGCTTTAAAACATTTACTTTTCAAAATTAACCTAACGCTTTTTCTTAAAATTAAACATTTTGTTAAAATAGCAACATTAAGCAATAAATTAATTATGCATTGGAAGTTATTAAAATTCGATAAAGCACGAAATATTTTCATTAAAATTAATACATAAATAAATTATTCAAAAGGAAATTTTCTTACAAATAAAACGAAAAAATTAAGCTTGTAACACAAATTTCTTTAAATAACATGAAGCTTTTTTTCGTCCATTTTTTTTACTAAAATTATAAAATATAAAAAATAAAAAAAAACATTTAATTCAGTATTTTAAATTTTATTAAAATTAAATTATGAGCTGAAATTATTAACATTTTCAAATCTATACAACTTATTTTATTAAAATTAACTTGTAATTAATGTTATGTTGATTAATTATAGATTTCCATTCAAAGTTTTGTCCACGCGAAGTTTTATCCCCGTGAAGTTTTGTCCTCGTGATGTTTTGTTCAAGCGAAGTTTTAGCCGCCAAGTTTACCAATTCGATTTCATGGTTGGTTTTAATTTAATCGATATTATGGTTCAGTAGAACCTTCATTTTTAACTATGTCGTTTTTAAGTGCATTTAATGAAAATATGATAATTTTACCTTTAACACCGATTGCTTCTTTGCATGTAAATGGAACTCCCAAAAGTGGTGTATCTTCAGCTATTGAGGATTCACATTTCCATGTTGCTGCTAGAAATGCATCGACATTCTTCGCGTCTTCTAAGGCTTCGTCATATCGTTCGTCAGTGACAGCGTTTATAAATGGATGGACTTGTTTGGATCTTTCAATGTAGGCTCTGACAACTTCTTCACACTTCAGCTGAAATATTTATTGTTCTACGGTAAATGTCCATGCTATAAGATGGCCAAAATTTAATACAAAATTATAGTACATTGATAAGATAATGTTAATTACATTTTTACAATAGAACTAAATACTTATTGGGAAGTAATGACAAAAAATGAATTTTCTATTCTCTGGATTCTATTTTAAGTACATAAACCTTTTCTGGACAGGTGAGTCATGAATGTGTTCGTACAGAATCAGAATCAGGAGGAACAAAATTAAAAAGCGGTAGCTCAAGCTTGGGCATGGCTTATTTTTTATAGTCTTATTTTTGCTTTCATTTTAATTCCAACATATCTTATCAATGCCACTTAAAAGTGTAACTATATAATTTTTTATTTTGAATTAAGTAGTGATTCATTAAGTAAATCAAACTATTGTTACTACTTCTCTCAACTAATGTGCTATAGAAATATTTTGCTTTCCAGTTTTACTTATTTTACCCTGATTGCACCATTTTCAGAATGCATATATGACTCCCCCGTCGAGAAGTGGTCAACAGCAAAAAATATTTATAATTTAATAGTAAAATAAAATAGTTTGATAACGGTGATTATTTTCCATTAAATGTTATACTAGTAACTGGCCCAATATTCAAACCGTTAACCCTTTCTGGAACAGTAAATTTTGATTAAAAAGTTTCCGCAGGACATTAGCAAGCATTAACAAAAATAAAACTCTACACACATGGGTATAAGATACACATTAGCCCTGCCTATCAGTATCCACATATGTTAGCTTAGTTAATCTTTCATAAGAGATATCTTTATTTCCATCTTTTACCAAATGGTGGGATAATTAATTTTACTCCTATTTGCTGAAATTTTAAATTATGTTACTTTGGTGTTCAAAATTAAGAGATTAGCTGGATTGTCTTCCGAATTGATGCACAAATTTTAATAAAGTTTGATATTAGCATAGGTTGAAATAGTCAAAAAAGTGCCTCTGAACAGTTATAATATACGCCACACTCTTATGAGTTGGAAAATATGAAACTGGTAGTTACAAATACGGTAAAAATATCTTTAAGTCAGTGAAGCTTCTCTCAAAAAACATACATTATACATTCCGGATTTCAAATTGGAAATAAGGCAATTTAATAGCTCCTGAGTCCAACTTGCTTAGCAACGTTGTTTTCAGATCATCAATGGAGTCAAAAAGGTATGGCGAGTTTCACTAGCCGCCCTCCTAGTGCGTCCTAGTTACGCTATGTGAGGTTGATGTCTGGTGATTTGACTGGCAAATCTATCTGGTGAAGAGTCTCAGAAATTGGTCCAACAGATTAAACCTGCATAATCATGTGTTGACGTAGAATGAAATGAAATTATTGGAGACTGCACCCTTGAAAAAGCTAAAAAAGAGCTTTCAGAATTTTATAAGATTTCTAAAAGAGATAGAGTGTTCTGCAGCTAGTCAGCTTGATGACTGGCTAAGCCATCAGACTTTCATTGCCATGACGGTCAATTTTTCGGATATTGGCAGGTACCATGTTTTCTTCATATGAAAGTAATAACATTAGAAATCACCTTAAACATTGAACGAAAAATAAAGATAAATAGCAATTTTGTAACGCTTAGTAATATATTTCAAAAGGTAACACGTTTTTACTTTAAGATCAGTAAGATAACTATTATAAAATGAAAATTTTCGTTGCATGAAATATTAACTATCTTTAGAGCATTGTGTAAATTGAAGATTTCTGTATCCTTTTTTTACCTCTTTTTTGCGAATTCTCTCTGCGAGTTCTGTAGCTGACATCAGGAGAATAGCATTTTTGATGGGAGGGAGGATCTTAGATCGACCCATGACCAGATGGTAAATGAAATCTAAAACGTAATCGGATACGGGCCATGTTAACGTCACAAGTATGCGTACCAAATCCGCAAAAAACTGAGAAATCTAAGGGAAAAATAGTTAAATAAATATAGTTAATATTAATAAAAAAATTTCGTAGCCTAGAAATATATAAAAATGATTCGTTTTTTAAAAAGTAGAAGACATGTTGTTCATGTTTCATTTTCAGAAGCTTTCTGTTTTAAATTATAGCTATTGAATACGAAAAGAATTGGAAATGTGCTGTCTGACGCTATCTGCTGCTGAAAAAAACTGTGAAACAACGTTTCTTGCTTCATGTCAGAATTTAATCTAAATAGTTGGACTGGTATTCTTTACATTTGTCGTTCGACTGTGTTACATTAGCGTCGCAAATAGTTGTTACAGTGAAACTTCCAGGAAAGACCACTTCTATGCAGCGACTTCCTCTATTTACAACTTTTGGGTGGCACGGAATTTTTTCTATAGACTTTGTGTTGAAGAAAACCTTCAGGAGAGATCATCAAAACTTTCAGAGATCGGGCAAACCTCTGCACCAAATGTGAAAAAGATCAAATAAGGAAACTCGAAAAAATATCAAAACAAAGAATATTAACAAAACAAATAAAGTAGATCAAAATGTATTTGAAATGTTTGTGCTGGGCTGTTATTAAGACAGCTCTTTTGGACTATCACTGAAATAGACCTACACCGAAGAGCCATTACATTATGACCACCCTGCTAATAACATGTAGGACCACCTTTAGCCCTCAAAACTGCTAGCACCTGCCGTGGCATTGATTCCACAAGGTGCTGATAGGTAGTCTCAGGTATCTGGTACCAAGCGCTCACCAACTGGTCCTGCAATTCCCTCACATTGCGAGGGGGTAGCGTGACAGCACGAATTTGGGTTTCCAAGTAGGACCACAAATGCTCTATTGGATTAAGGTCAGGTGAATTTGGGGGTCAAGACATGACTTGAAAGTCACTGGAATGTTCCTCGACGATTCGATCCTTATGGCATGGTGCATTATCTTGCTGGTAAACACCATCCCCAGCAGGAAAAATTGTTGCCATGAATGGGTGAACCTGGTCTGCAACTATGTTCAAGTAGCTTACAGACGTCAGGGATTGTTCTATGAGGATTATGGGTCCTAATGTGCTCCATGAAAACATTGTTCCTGGGCAAGAAACCATGAAAACCTGGGCTAGCCCATTGTTATAGATGGAGGGTGGTCATAATGTAATGGCTCTTCGGTGTATAACCTCAAGCTGTTGTCAGAGTGCACAGTGATTATTTTTTGATTATTATTCAGAATGATTTCTTTAGAGTCGAAAGTTAAATTAGAAAAGTTAATTAGTTAAATGAGTTATTTTATAAAAAAAAATAAGCATCTTAAACAAATAAACCTCTTCTCATTTTTATAAGCTAACTAATTTTTATGATATAAAATCAAATGCAAACTTAAACATAAAACATAATTGTTTATTTATTTAAACTAATTCTATCATTTATAATTTTATTTTATTTTATAATCGTCGTTGAACAGATGACCCAATTTTTTGGATTTACGACTACTATTGTATAACTTCGTAGTTTTGTAATTTTGAAGCCAATCAAGAGCACAAGGGAACTCCTGGATCAAGTATTGGGAGAAATTTGCTTTCGTGGAGCACTTTTTGATGAAACTAACGCGCATTTGCGTTACTTGGAGAGGAGGACCACGAGACCTCACAAGGTTAGCCCGGCGACCAGGAGTCTCTAACCCACGATCTGTCTACCACTGAGGATATTTTACGTCAGCACTGTGGTCGGTGCAAGCCAGATGCGGAAGTCGTATCGATCAGACATCGCTAAGATTTGAAAACGGTTCACCTCATTGGAAGGCGAACGTTCTATCCCTTGATTCATAATTAATCATTTTGTTTTTACACAAATAATTAGATCAGTAGGGATCATTTTATTGACTCTAAATTTTATTCATTGATCCGGTTTTCATGATGCCAATACAAGTGACATTTCCGCACGAAGAAAATGACGCTGCAAAAATTAAAATCGTTTGCGAAAAATCATGTACCTTCGATAACATTTCGAAGACAATGGAAGTTACCCTTAAGAACGACCAACCTAAGAACGGCCATTTTTCTATTTTTCTGCGGAACAGAGAGTGGTCGCTCCAGAGAGGTTTCTTTGTATTTTGTAACTTAATTTTTCCCGATTTACGGAGTAATCTGTTGGCGAACTTGGTAACTAATTTAAAAACTTGGTGAGAATAAATCTTCTGGTTTCCTAAGCAGAACGCATAAACGCATTTCCATCCCCTAATGCTTATTTTTAATTAATTTTTCAAATTACTGGTCATTTTGGGTTGCCGTTTACAGGCGACTAGAGACAGGTGACTTAGAGGAAAATTGCGAGTGAGGCCATGGGCCAACATGGACTGTAATGCCATGGAGTTAGTTAGTTTACATTTCATACACGATACATGTTTATACATGTTTGAATTTCTTGATTTCATTCATGTTGATTTCATTCATTCTTACATAACATGTTTACATTACACAACGATACATGTTTACATTTCTTGATTGTAAAAGCTGACTTTCTGTTTGTTTATATTTCATAACCTCTCTCCTTCTCAATAATAGAATTGCCAAATTCTCATTGAAAAGAGTTGCTACATTTACTATTTTCTTCTGCTTTTTTCTGCTTTAAAGAAGTTTTCTTCCTTTAATTAATGCATTGATTATTATTTATCGCAGTTGGATAAGGATATACGGTAGAGTGGAACGAAAATAATATATTCGATAATTGAAAAGCCCTGCTTTCTAAAAGTTGGATGGATACATATTTTCATAAAGGATATTTATAAATTCATTTAGTGAAATATATTGGCATTAAAATACTGTACATAATTATCTTTCTCAGAATTTTTAGAAACGAGTTCCATAGTTGAAAGTGAATTACTGGCGATTTTAAGTTGTTTATGTGTTTTGTCACATTTGTAGTCACAAAATTTTTCTTTTAATGGCAATGCAAGAATTTGAAAAATTGAATTGTCTGAATTATCTTACTGAATTGGCTAAAATATCTTATAACAATATTAAAAATAAAACATTTTTTATTGATATATCATTAATTGTGATTTTAATAAATAAATTAACAATTCATTTGCCTCATCACGAATTACAGCAACTTCGACGATATTGGCTGAACAAGTATTGCTATTCAAATTAAGTATGAAGTAAACGTTCAACTGAAAACGATTATTTTGTTGATTAATATCAGGAATTTGCTTATTACATTAAAATTTATTTCTAAGTCTATAAAATTATATGAATATAAAGTAAATAAACTTTCGACTAACAATGATAATTTTGTTGTTGAATATCAGGAATTTAATTTAGCATTGCATTAAAATAATTAACAAGACTTTAAAACCATATGAACATAAAGTAAGAAAATATGAAAAATATATTTACTAGTTTCACAAGTCTTGCCATTATTTCAGCGTTCGAGACTTTTACTTTTAAAGAGGATTCATCTTCGTCCTAAAAGATATAGACAATGAAACGAAAATTGAATTCGCTTCCTCATTTTTTACAGTTATTAAGATTTTGACTCCACGCGCTCGAGAAATTTGCAATAAATTTGATGATGGCAATGTAATAATGAGCTTAAAAACTTCGTGAAAATGATTCGCACGTGAAATGATGAGCTTTAAAACTTCGATGTTTTGCTTTCCTCAAAAATTATTTAAAATAAAGTAAACAGAAAGTTAATGTTTTTAAAATTGCCACAAGGAAGTAACTTTAAAATATTAGTTTGAAGAAATTTAACTTCAAGTAAACAAGTTTTGTTATTCTACCTTTAACTTTAACAGCATGTTGAACACCACGCTAATTTTACATGACTTGCCATCTGGCCACGGTAAATAACTACGAACTAAATTTGCAAATATTAGACGGATTTTGCTATTTTTTTAGAAGGTGTATCATGATCTATCCGACAAAAGTGGTGAATTATATAAGCCTACGAATTGTTTAAGAATAGTGGTGGATAAAAATCTACTAAATTGAATTTATTAAACCAAGAATCACAATAATTAAGTAAATTTTGAATTAATTTTCTGCAATTCCATAAGAGAGTGTAAATTTTATAGTTCTATATCATGTTATACGATGTCAGCCAGCTGTTTTTCGCGGCCTATGTGAAAGGTCAGCGTCAGCAAGTGGTGGCAGAAGCAGCCTAAATGTAATTTCAGCGTCAACCACCGGTGGTTGACGCGGCCTAAATGTAATTTCAGTGCCAGCCACCGGTGGCTGACGCGGCCTAAATGGAAAGTCCAGTGTCAGCCACCGATGGCTGAACCGGCGATCAACGTGTTAAATGTGGCTCCGGTGAAAAAGACAGACTTATTTTTTGTTTTTATTTTAATTTTAACACATCAAATGGATGCTAGTTCAAAGTGTAACTATACAATTTTAACCTTGAACTAAGTAACTAACTATTAAAACCCCGCCCACAAATAAACTGCTGAAGAAATAGCTTTCTTACTACTTTCATCTTTTTTACACCAATTGCTGCCACCTTGAGAATGCTTGCATGATTCGTTCGATTCGAAGAGGTTAATGTTACAGTTAACAAGAATCGCCGATTCCAAAAGTTAAAAATCTCATAACTTCGACATTTAATAGTGGCAACCATGCAGAGATGCCAACTTGCGCCGCTTTGTAAAAATTATTTTCTTATGGTAACAAAATTTAAGTTATTTTTAGTTTAGCAATTTTCCTCTTAAGTAATTTTTCCACCGCTACATATCAAAAATTAAAAGTATGATATAAAATGCAACTTTAATACATATTTATCATTATGAAATTTTTAAAGAGTATGTGTGATTATACTTATTTTACGAGTTTTACAATATAATTTTATAGCGATTTATTAAAACTTATGAAGAAAGTGGAGCATTTGATTTTGCATCCATACTTCATTGCAGTTATCTCGTGGTGACATTTTTAAGGAGTGGGCGTAATTATCCTTATTCTGCACCTTTTACTACTTAATTTACTACAGCCTTATTAAAACGTTCGCAGACGTACTTGTAACTTCTGAATGAAAATTTATTCCTTGCGTGGACAGCGTAAAGCTGAAACAAACATAATTGGGAAGAAACATATAAATTGGGAAGAAATGAGAAGTTAACTTCGGATAATTCATTGCAAAAAATTGTTCTACATTTTTGTTTTAATTTTACTTATCAATTCACGCAGGCTCAAAAATAATTTAGAGTTTCTTTTTATAGCTTTAATAGATTTCTTAATTACCGGAAAAGACAGATGCGTTTTATCGACAAAGATTGGCCAGATGTGATTTTATTCTTTATTTTCTCTTTTTTCGCTTTGGTTTTTATTCATTTGGGAGTTTATATTAAATTAAGGTTTTATGAGTTTATGACATAATATAGAACATATTGTACTTTCTAATACTAAAAATTAGAGTTTTTATACTATATTATTTTATATAATCATCTTGAGCATAAATTGAATTAAGTGTTTATGAATCAATTTAGTATATTTTTGTAATTTTATTTTAAAAAGAGTGTCAGCATACATACAAAGATAGATTAAAATATCCAATAAGCAAGCAAAGTGATTCGAAAGAAACTGCGACAACAGTTCCGGGGTTTGACAAGCGCAGTGAGCATGGGGTTGAACCCCCTAGTATTCTATACCAGAATCACAATTCCTACTTTGAATTAGTAATCTCAACTACTAGTTGAATGATAAATTATTGTTTTTTAAAATTATTTTATGGACTTAATGAAGTCTTTTTTAAATCGTTTGATTACTTTTTTTAAAAAAATTTTATTCTATAAAATGCTTTGATGGTTTTTCTTTATCAGTATTTTCAAGTCAAGTGTTTTGAGAGTTCATAAAGACAGAAATATATTTATTTGGAGATTTACATGGTATTTTTTTTTTCAAGAAGAAAAAATTCTGAGGTGTATCATAGAATTTGTTCGCAAAAGATATAAAAGTACAATATGTCCTCAAAAATTTCTTAATTATTTAATTAGCTACTTTCGGCATAACAATTAAACAAAAATAATAATAATATGATTCCAGATGCAATAGTCTCCCTTACACTAAAGTATTATATAATAGTGTTTTAACCCCTTAACGATCGGTTAATTTCCAAGAAAACGGTCATAAAAGTACCTATTTTTATTATCCCTGTATCCCTGATTAGTGCTGACATCTAGTTTAAAATAAACTATCTATAATTACCTTAAAAATATCCTACTGCTATCTGGTGTGTAAAATGAGAAATACATTTTTTTCCGGGCAAAAGAAATGAATTAGTTTTATTCTTATTGGCGCGTTACTACTGAACACTCCAGCCCGGAAACATCACGGGAGCGCAAAATTAAGGGCGAAACCTCACCCCGTCATTTTCACGGGAGCGAGAAGGAAGAGGTTAATGAGTTTATTTGATCAGTTATTCATGAAAATTCAGTTTTTTCACGAAAATTCTCAATGGCTGTAATCGTCACTTACTCCTTCCCACATTTTTGTTATTTTCCCCCACAAACAGAGAAAATTAAAATAATAGATATGTTATCTGGAATGCTGCATCTTTTATTCGATATATTATTGAATAATGGGATGCCGGCAAGTGACGTAGTATGTGTATCTCGATCCTAATTGTCTGTTGAAGAGTGGCATTTCTTTACGTTTTCAACAGTTCTTTCCATTCTATTTCGAGTAAGCCTAACCCGTCAATTTTCAATTCTGATAAGTGACATTCTATTTTCTTTCCCTAAGATTCTTTAACAAAGATTTCAATTCTTTCACTACATATTTCTTACTTAACACAAAGACTGGCTCGAAGCCATGTACAGCATAAACAAAGTAGCAAAGTGCATGGAAGTTGTCAGGTACGCAAAAATATATCACGGTTTCAATAAAATACATAAAGAAATAATAAATCTATGTAATGTAAAAGGCGTAGAAGAGGAATAATTGCATTTTAACAAATTAGATTTGCGATATGGTGTTGTATCTAAATAACTTTCTAACTTATGTAAAGACATTTGACTTTAAAACACTATCTTGTTTATAAATACCATCTTGTTTGTAAGCGATCAGCTGACGCTGAGGTCATAGGTCACGTGTCTGGGTATCAGTGATCATCTTCTGATCGAGTTTCAAGCACCCAATTAACAAATAAATGCACTAGTTTACTTTGTACTATTGATGTTATTTTTATATAAATTAAAATGTTAAGGACCAGTGTGTCTACCGGTCACGAATATTTTCGTGACCTTTATTCCAAATTCGATAATTTTCAAGAATTTTTAAGATGCAATTTCTCAAACGAATCTCATATTGAGGAATAGGAATTAGACTTTTAAAGGAAGTGGTAAACCTTAGGAAAATGTGCCATAGGTTTGCCATAAAAAATGGCATAGGATATTCCTATGGGGTTTTGCTTATGGTAAAATTTTGCCATACATGTATGCCAAAATTTTGCCTTATAAAAAATGCCATAGGATATTCCTATGGGGATTTGCCTATGGCAAATTTTTGCCATACGTATATGGCAAAAGTGCATGGCAAACTTTTACCATAGGCAAAACCCCATAGGAATATCCAATGGCATTTTTTTATGGCAAACCTATGGCAAATTTTCCTAAGGGTATTAAAAAAATATTAGCAATTTTCATAATAATAGTTGCTTTCCTGTTTTCTTTCCTTGGAAAAATTTCTACGTTATTGTATTTGGATTTTGTTTCAGGTGCTTTGTTAATAAAATTTCAGATACTAAAAGAATAAAGTTACGTAAGTATTTCTCCATTTAATTTCCGTGAAAAAAGAAGGGGAAGAAAATGTGTGTAAATTTGTTGAAGTAAGTAATTTGAGTATTTTTAAATTATGTTTTTTGCTGTGTCAATTATTACAATAAATGACAACTTAAAAATTGAACCATTTTATTTTGGGATTATAAGGGGGGAAATTAAATTTAAAATTTCCACTGAGTTCAATTGTAAATACATAACTTTTTATAATTATATAGTGTAGCTTTTTATTATATAATTTCAGAATAAAATTAAAGAATGATAATTGTGAAATTACAAGTGGCTTACATTACGACTTTTATAAAGCATGTTTTACAAACAATTAACAAAAGAAAGTGGTAAATAACAAATCCACAAAAAAAATGTTTTTGTTTGAAACGTTAGATACTATGAGAACAGCTAGTCGTCATTTACAGCAACGTGTTAAAGTACCAAAAAGAAGATTCCATTAGCTTTCTGACAAGTTAAATTCTGATAATGAAAGTTCTCAGTAGGTTACATTTTTTAGTTGATATTATTTTTTTCATTTTCTGTGTATGAGTAAATTGAATGTATTAAAGAAAATTATAGGTGACAAATAAACAACCGACTGATGCAGTAATAATGGAGCTTGGCTATCGTTTGGTATTCAGCTAACGGACAAGAAAAATATTAATTATAATAATAAAAATAAATAATAATAAAACTATGACAGAATACCATTACTGCTACTGTTAATAATAATAACAATAAAACAATAATAGATCCTGTGCTTCAGTTTTTAAAAACAAGATTATAATGTTTTACCGCTCTTGTGACTTAAAATATATTTGCAAAATACTATTGAGATTCTAAGTAATTTTTTTTCCCTTCACGATATTCAATCGTTATTAATAAATATGATTGCTGTGGTTAGTTCCTTTTATAACTAAATACTTTAATTTTAATCATATTCAAATTTTTTGCTGCACTTACACCACTACTTGATCTTACCTAATTGGGATGTGCTAATTTCAAATCTGAAATTAGTTTTGTTAGGAAAGCTACAGATCTTTCTTAAAACTATATTTTTATTTAGTTTGTTTTTTGTCTGAATGTACTAGTTTATTAAGAATGTACAGGTTTTTGTACATATACATACACTTGTCTGCTCTTGAGAAAATACCACTTAAAGTCGATTAACATATGACATTAACTTATCGCATCATGAACTGAAATGCATTATTGCTTTCTTCCCACCACTCCTTCGTTTAACATATTTTTAACCAGGTATAACGTATTCTTAACCATGATATAAAAATTCTTGGTTAAGAATATGTTATTAAATTGCATAAAAACTGTTACTTGTAAAGAGAAACTGATTGAAGATTTGATATCAGATCAGTTTAAAAATTTCATGCAACAGAAAAAAATTACATTTCAGTATTATTGTTTCAATTCAAAACTTTTTTAATGTTCCAAGTGACGAAGCATATAACTGTGTCAACCAACCGCAGAATATTGACAATTCTCACAATATTCTTAAAAATTCTAACGAATGAAAAGTCAATTTGCATTAAAAAAAAGTAGAATTCAGAAATACAGGGTTGCCGATTTTTAACACTTTGTGAGAAATGTTTTCCTAGTGGTAGCAAAGTTTATGTTTTGATATTTATTTATTAAATTTGGTGAGTCATTTTCGGCAACACTACATGCGGGTTTTTCAAAAGTTCTTATGAAAAGCCGCTCCTTTTCCAGTTCATTTGAGGTGAGGCTTTTAAAATGTCAACAAAATAACACAAAATTCTTAAAGCTATAGTTTTTGATTTTCTGCCACTCTAGAAAATATTTTGCAGAAAGCGTAGCAATTGGCAGCCTTGGTAATATGAGGAAAGTGCACATAAATTAGTTTTGATTAATTTAATTAAGTATTTTATAGTGACGTCAGATCAGTCATTTATAAATAGGCATTACTTTTTTTAACTGTTAACTGCCTTAAGACAAGCAATATTTACAGTCCGTAGGCAGTTTATTGCATATCTTTCAGCTGTTATGGCTGCTGGATAAATTCTGTGCCAAGTCTTATAGCATGTAACATACTATATAAATTTATTAAGACAGTGTATAAGCATTTAAAATTCAAAGCAAAGGGTTCTTGTGTAAAATAGTTGAAGAATTTTTGGCAAAACCAAAACAAGTAATGCCAACCAACAAGAATTTTCGCTAATACTGTAATAACTATAATAATTAGAATAACTGTAAACTAAATACATGGTTATTCTTTAAAGGTTATTCATTGAAATAGCTATAGTATGCTATAATATAATAAATTTAAAGTATTTTGTGTTTAGTTATTTTTGCTAATAAAATGTACGCTAATTGTAAACCGTACGTTTTAAATCATTAACTTCAATACTTTAAAAAAAAATATATCTTTCTTTTATTCCCATTAAATATGCATTGGTTACAATCAGAAACGATTAGGCGTCAATTTGGCATATTGGCTTACATTTTAGTTTACATCATTTTATAACAGAAACTGTAACTAAAACACAAATATATTCACTGTTAAATAATGAATTGCCAGTTATACAATTTTAAATGTTAAATTCAAATTAATAATTGCCTATTTAGACATAACCAGGTCAAGTAAAATCCATCCATCATGTATTTTGAATGATTCACTTGGTTTTCTCAATTTGTAAATGTAGTTGATTTAATAAAGTTTTTGAATTGTGAATTTAATTTTATATTTTGACATTAACATGGATAGGAGGTGAATACTTATTTTATTCAAGCATTTTTTGTAATAATAATAGCAGTTGAATCGAAAATTTCCGACAATTAACCATGTTTCAAAGCTTAAAAGGAATCCATTATTAATATGATCCGTTGAGACATTGTATTGTTTGTTGAAGTTCTTGTATGAAAAATTTGATAGTTCATGATAGTCTATTTACACACTAACTGGACAAGGAGAAATCCAACCATTAAACACTTGATCTAATTCAAGAGCTGTGGCTATAGTTAGGTGGTCACCATAAGGTCTACTGATGGCCTGTATTCCTATAGGAAGGCCATTGCACAAACCAGCTGGTATTTGAGTTGATGGAAATCCTAAAATGCTAAATATTGACGTATATCCAATGTTTTTATATTTGGGTATAGTCATTAAATAATGGGGTGGTGTTTCACGGTGAGTTGGCATTAGAAAGATGGAGTCTCCTTGGAGAATGTCTTCGAATTTACTTTTAAGATCGTCGTATTTCTTAAGGCATTTGAAGTAGAAGTCATCTTTGTCTCGTCTATCTACCATGGCGAAATAAATAGCAGGTAAAGTGTGTGGTGAGCAGTGGAATACATTCTTAATCGCTTCCCAATATAAGTTTATGTGGCCATAAATGCCGGCTATCAAAGACTTGAATGATGGTGATCCAGCTTCTAGTAATTTACATTCCCACATTTGCATGGCGTATTTCATTTCACTTAAGTTAACTTTAACTGCTCTGACTCCGTACTGTTCTTCAAAGTGTTTAACAGCCTAAAAAAATAAATAAAAAATTAATTGATTGTAGATAATGAATAGTTTTTAAAATATTGATTAGCATAACAAAAATTAAATTGAATGAAGAAAATATATTGCAAGTTCAAGTGCTTGAAACTTAATAAAAGACTTAAAAATTAAATGTAAGTAGATGCAGGTAATGTATTGTATTTAAAATGTTTGACAACTTAGAAACAAAACAAAAATTTAATTAAATGGAGAAAATATATTGTTTATTTAAAATGTTTGTAATCCTAATAATACACCATGAAATTTATTTGTATAAAGTTAAGATATTATTCTTTAAAATGTTTATCAACCTAAAAATAAAACATAAACTTAATTGAATGAAGAAAATATAAGGCTATTCAAAATGTTTGGCAGCCTGGAAAGAAAAACAAAAATCTAATTAAATGAAGAAAATATAATGTTATTCAAAATGTTAGCAGAGCCTAGAAAGAAAACAAAACTTAATTGAACGAAGAAAATAAAGTGTTATTAAAGCGTTTAGCAGCCTAGAACTAAAACAAACGTTTAATTGAATGAAGAAATGTTTTGTTACTTAAAACTATTGAGGCCTAAAAGCAAAACATAATCTAAAATTTATCTAGCTATTAAAAATACAAAAAAATTGTTCAAATATTTCTCGAAAACATAATTTTAAGGTGTCAAAATTTTAAAGTGCTATAAATTTTGAAATTGTTCAGTTGAAAAAGAAACGAATCATCTTTGAACTATTTTTTTATTTAATAACCGTCGTTGAACAGCTGACCCAATTTTTGGGTTTACGACTACTAATGTTCAACTCCGCAGCCTTGTAATTTTGAACCCAATCAAGAAAACAAGGGAACTCCTGGATCAAGTATTGGGAGAAATTCACATTCGTGGAGGAATTTTTGATAGAACTATGGATGGAGGATATTTCACGTCAGCACTGAGTCAGCAATTATGAAGGATCTGTAGAAATAAATGAATATTTGGCATACAAAAAATGTTAAGTCGCCAATTTCAGGCATTGGTAGAAAGGCGTCACTAGAGGACCGTGCAGCTTGAAAGTAATCCCTTGCGTGAATCTGCAGTTTTGTACAATGAGACAAATGTGACCCAAAAAATTATAAAATAAATAAAGTGTGGAGGCCACTTTTTTAAGTCATTCATTGCATAAAATTATTAGTGCCGTATAGTAAATCTAATTCAAAAATAATTAAATAATAAAAAAGTCGTAGCAAGATTTTTTTCCTGATATAGATCCCTCTAAGGAAAACTATTATTTTCAAACTATATTTCTTATACTTTGTAAGATGAGTTGCATAATTATAAATAAAAAGTTCGTGAAATCGTTTAAAATATTCCCTAGATTTGGAGAAATATGCCAATAGTATCTATGCAACATTAAAAGGCTTAATTTTTGACCATGACTAAACTATAGTGACAATATTTCCCATATTGTGCCTATCCCCGATATTTTAATGGTCTAAAATTAGAAAATACGTCGAAAAAAAGTTGCGTTTATACAAAAAAATACGATTTTAATTCTATTTTAGTAAATAGTTGCACCAATTAATTAGTAGATAGAACTCTTCAGATCATTTAGGTTCACACGATGTAAATAAAAATTCGAGCATTAAAAGAAGTGTTATTTTAGGAGGAATCTTTTATTAGTAGAGTACAAAAAATAGAAAAAATTCATGTAATTTTTGTTATTATTACAGTTATGGTTTTTATAGTTTCTTTCAAATAGTGTGGTTCTTTTCAATTAGTGTACAATTCATTCGATGTAATTACAAAGCTTCAGTCATTATTTAAAATTTTTTGCTTTCCAAAAATGGCTAAAATTCGTCGATATATTCGTCGGCTCGTTTTATTTTTAAGTTTTTAAAATGCCAATTTCATGATCACAAAACTTAAATGAATATTTAAATGTAGCGATGCCAGTTTTATTAATTCCCTCGCTTAGTGCTAAGCAATGCATATTTTTACGGATTTTCTTTTTTACTTTCGATTAACATGACTACTTTGCTTTTTGCAAGCTATCATGTCTTCATTATTTTTTTACGCTTATTTGCTTCTAAGCAAACTTCATTTTCAAAAACTGACGTTCAGAAATAAATAAGATTTGGTTTCTGATTTGTCAGTGCATAAGCAAAAAGCAAGTCTTTTATTTATTTATTTATCTAGTCGTTTATTTGTTAATTTACAAAAAGTAGAAGAAGAAAACAACATTCCAACTGTAAATTAAATTAGTTTATTAATACGAGAGAAAAAGTGGAATAAGTCATGCGAAAAAAATGGAATAAGATAAGTATTACAAAATAATCATGTAATTTTTTAATTAAAGAAGTAAAAATGATTGTTTTTCTTACCATAAAATAATCTAGATAAGAAAGGTTTAAAAAAAATTACTAACTTTTTTAATAGACTCTTTGACTTCTGGAATTGCTCCTGTTAGTAGACCAGGTATTTCTTCCATGTAATAAAATTTCACTCTACAAAAATCAATCTGAAAATACAACACAATTTAGTTTGTTAATTAAGTTAATTTTAGTTACTTAATGGCCAATAGCCATGAATTTCTAATTCATACAAATATAAATAGATTTGTCTTATTATACATTTAATTATGTTATCAAAAAAAGTAACAATATACAACATTGTAAACTAATTTTTACACAGTGCAATATATTTGTACATTGGCTATCTGTAAGATAAATTATGCCAGCTTTTTTCGCTTTAGTCTCATAAAATATTTTTGCAGAATTAATTTACATGCTTTACTTACTTTATTTGAGTTGATTTGATTGCAAATTTTCTAGACTTACATTTATGAACGAGGATTTTTTGTAATGATGATTTGAAGATAATGCGTGTATGATATCATTACAAGTTTGATCGGAGAACAAGTGGTGGTAGAAATTACATGGTCTCTACACCACACTCCTCAACCAATCGTGAAAATTTCGCGGGAGTGCATCCCAAATCACTGAGAAACACAAGGAGAAAAAGCAATTTATTCGTCTACCAGGACAGGGCAAGCACTTGCTCAATCCATGAATGAACTCTAAAACAAATACCGATCAATATAGGATAGAAATGCTGACTTTAAATTACTTATAGATCTATAAATTAAATTTTATGCAACTAAAAACCTCCATTAATTGCACAAAATTGTGTCCCAAATATGAATTTTCATATTTTAAAAATCATGAAACATTAACTTAAATGTGTAAAGCATAAACGCATTGGTACTATAGGTAACATTAATATTGACATCAGTTTTACAATTTCTGATAACTGTTAAAGACTCCATGCATTTTTATAATTTTATAACCGTCGTTGAACAGCAGACCCAATTGTTGGGTTTACGACTATTAATGTTCAACTACGTAGCCTTGTAATTTTAAACCCAATCCAGAAAACAAGAGAACTAACTCCTGGATCAAGTATTGGAAGAAATTTGCCTTCTTGGGGGACTTTTGGATGGAACTAACCCGCATTTGCCTTACATGGAGAGGAAGACCACGAGAACCTCCCACAGTTAACCTGACGGCAAAGGAACTCTAACACATGATCCGTCTACCACTAAGGATATTTCACCTCAGCACTGTGGTTGGTGCAAGCTGGATGCGGAATTCGTATCGACTGGGATTCGAACCAGGTTCACCGCATTAGACTCCATATATTGATTGAATTTTACTTACTTTATCATTCCATCGAACATTTTCATGGTTGTTTGCCAAAACTCTAGTCAGCAACGGCAAATCTTCGGCATAACGGCACATTGGCCCTGTGCTGATGAACTGACCAAAACATTCAGTTTCTGGTGGTTCTTGAAATGCTAATTTATTCGAAACAATTCCTGTGTAGGTAAAAAAAAATTATATTATTATGACTGAATACTAATGTTTTGAAAATCATTCGACTTAAAGCGAAATGGAATTAAAAAAAAAGGCCAAAAAATAAATGCAATTTTAAGGAATATTTTACAGAAAAATAAGAATATTTTTTTAGAGGAAAAAATTAAATTCTTCCTTTTATTTTTTTTTGCACAATTGAGATATTCTAAAAAAACTGTCTTTTACAAAAGGATATTTTAAAAAATATTTATGTTTTAAAAAAAAAAACAGTGTTACAGTAATATGAAGAAAGGGTACTTTTTGACCCATCGGGTGAAAGGAAATAAATTTTTTTAAAAATATTTTTTTTAAATTTAATTTTAACTTAAAATAAAATGGTTGTCACTACTCAAAAAATTAAATAATGAAATTTACTTGCGCTTGTATTACTTGCCTAGAAGAAAATTTGTCGCGCAAAACAAAATCTCACAATGACGAAAAATATTCGTGATAGCTAAGTCTATGGGGAACGTAATTTAGTTAAGGTGAAATTTAGTGTATATACATTATCTATAAGGGAGTGGAATATCGCAAAGTATAATCTATCCAAATTATAATCTCACACAAAAATAAAGAAAAAAATGCTGTACAAAATATCTCATATATGAAATACTATAGTAGTACTAATTTTAATTTCAATTATATTTTTATACATGATTTCTCGCCTACGTAAGATTTTTTTCATGTGAGACGTTGCAACAGAAAAATTTTCTACTCCTGAGATGATTTCTACTGGAGAGTTATTTACGTAAAATTATAGTAATGTTAAAATTTTTGCTCGTGAAATTCTGTCTACCGAAAAGATTATGTTACGAGATTTTGTCACCTCGAGATTTTGCCGACTTTGTGCCCACAGAACTAGATCCAAGTCAAAATGAGATACACTCAATTCGAAATGAAGAAGACCGCTGATAAAAAAACCACCTGATTCATAACACCATAGTTAGTTGGTTAGTTACAAACAAGATAACGTTACAGCTACAAGGCAAGTATTAATTACATTTCTCATTAATTTACAAGAATTCACTTGTTATGAGATGATCGCCCTAAATCGATTCGTGGTATATAATCGATTACGAGATTCGATTACGTATCGTATAATCGATACGTATTCATATTTGACGCTTTAGGCTTACTCGAAAGGAAAGAACAGTTGCCATGTTTCAACAGCCAATCAAGATCGATACCCACAATGACGTCGCTTGCAGGTATCTAATTGCAATTATGCAAGATTCCATTCTGCGAGATTCAGTGTCCGTTACGTTTTTAGGGAGTTTTCCAATCTAAATAATCTTTGAAACCCAAAGTACACTGTTGTTATTATATTCCGGCTAGAAGTGAACAAATGGAGTAATGCTTAATATAGAATTACGTAACAACAGTTTCAAAAATTCGCTTACACGTTTAACCATTATATTGGCCATATTATGTCTTACCACATGAAACCATTAACTTTGAGCCATAACACGGTGCAAATTTTTAGCATCCTAATAAGGTGTTATATTAAATCAATCATGTTACCGTTCAAGCTGAACTATTGTATTCTGTACACCAGATAAAGTAGTACCATTATATGTTTTAACTTAGATTATAATTTCATCATATTAAGTTTAAAGATAATACAGACACTATTTTGGTCTAATACACTCCGAAATTTCCAATAGGAAATTATTAAAACATTGCAACTATTTGGAGTGTTATGTAAGAACTGTGCGAGTAGCGCATCATTTGCCATCAAGTTCATGCCTTTCGACATCTAATTTATATTCCTAGTGTTTTATATAGTTAATAGCATGAATTATGAAATAAATTAATTGTTGTTTGCTTGAACTAATTTTTAGACAGTTTTAACAGTAACAGTCCAAAAATTACACCAAACGCATACTAATAATTTTTGAACTAAAAAGAAGAATTTCGAAATGTTAACGCAACAGTTTTGACAAAATTTAATAATAATAAAAAAAGAAACGACAACGGAAGTCAGAATTTCTATGACTGTTATATGAGGACCGGAGAACATTCGTCGGATATCTAGTATGATCTTACATACGTAGTATGTCCCAACTTGTGTACAAATACAAGTAGAGTTTGCATTTTTCGTTGGGGCATACTATGAAAAATCATACTTGATAGCAGACGAATGTTCTCCACTTCTAAACCGTCGTTAAATTTTTGACGAATTTCATTAGTGCGTTTTTATTTAGTTTTGGCTCAACAGTTGCGTTTACATTGCGTTAGAGGTTAGTTCGTAATCTTTACTACTTTTTGCTTACTGCGCTAAAACCTATTTCTCCATTGTTACTTACCTCTTGTTGGTTTGTGTCCATAAATTCCACAAAAAGAAGCTGGAATTCGAATGCTGCCAGCAAGGTCATTTCCAATGCCAATAACAGCACCCGCTGAAGTTATAAGGGATCCTTCTCCTCCTACAAGTTCATGTAAAAATATTATTTAACAAGAATTTCAAGTAGAAAATATTTTTATCAATCACTAATCAACAACCAATCACAAGTTTGTAGTAAATCCTCAGTTTGGTATCTCGTTTTGTAGTAATTAATTTTACATTTCACAGGAGTTAAACCAACATATTTTGAGGAACTAATCTCGTAGTTTTATTTAAAATTTTGAGATCCAAAAATCTTGTTCTCGATCATGTGGTTCTTTGCAAAAGAAGAAAACTGTAGAACTAGTAACTGTACTTTTTAAATCACTATAAAGTGTCGCTCGAACGTAAAGTCAGCAAGAAATGGATGAAGCCAATTGACAATTGAACCGCTTTTACTGTGGCATTGTTACACTGTTGCAGGAATTACTGTTCGGTGTTTTTAAAACCAAAAGCAGTAGCTAAAATTGAAAGAGAGCCATTAGCAATATTTAGATAAATTATGATGCATTTTTGTCATTTCGATACTGTTGCAATACCTGTTGTTGTCCAACTTCGGGGAAAAAATTATGTGAAAAAAATTTGTAATTTGACATTTTTCCCCAAAAAACATTTCATTGAAAAATATTCATAATAAAAAAAATTAACTGACAGCATGATAATGTATAAACTTCATTAGTTTCAAAAACCGACATGTTTTTAGATGGTAAAGCCGACACGTTTCAAGCATTCGGATATCGGTACCCATTCTCTAAACCCACCAGGCTTGAATGAGAATCTTAAGAATGGGGGACTGTTTTCGAGTGTTCAAAACATATCGACTTTTTCCATCTTAATAATTTTTACAGTTTATTAAGTTTTTGCGTGGTCAAGCACATCTTTCGACTTTAGTTTATTGGGATTATTCACACTGGTTATTATAAATAAAGGAAAGACTACAAAAATAGCGACAACTCTCCCAAAAATTAGCCTATTTCAATGAAATTTGAATATATTGTCAAATAAGAGTTGCTAAGTAAATCTCCATTATGTTAACTAACGGTGCTGCAATGAAATGACATCTGCAATGATCATGAGTGGCATATTTTATATGAAGCCTGTAAATTTTGCTGCGTTTTTGAAATTAGAAATTTGAGATAACCAATTTAAAGCAATAGTCTTAAGGCATCATTTGTTCGAAGAAATGTGATGGAGATCTATTGGAAGACGAGAGGAAGAACAAAGTCAGATAGAAGTGGCCAGAAATGTGAGTCCATCTGTGGTTTATAGACTTAGGCAATAATTTCTTACCACAGGTTCACATAAAGAAGGTTCAGCCAAGAACTACCAAATTCTAATTTCTGCAACATAATAGCTGTCTTTTTACGTTGTTTTATACATTATTATGTGATCTATAACGTGTGCCAATTTCATTAAACTCTATGGGTAGCTTTTTGAGTTTCAGCCCTTTTCGTGATTTTTTTCCTTGATTTATGATAACGAGTGCGTTTCATGTCTAATAATTTGTTTCATGCAATTGCGAGCAAATTGGATGAAATTAAAAGTAATTTCATACCAGAACTGCCACCAACTGTTCTTGCATTGTCATATGGATTCTTCGTCATACCATAAACATGATTGGCACTTTCCCACCACATACAAGATTCTGGAATATTTGTGATAGTCAAGGGTATAGCGCCAGCTTTTCTGTACAAAGCAGCAGCGTCAGAGTCCTTTTCAGCTCTACGAGTCTTGAAGCATACCATCCCAAGAGTAATTAGAAGATCTAGTGGGAATAGAATTAAAAATATTAGTCTAAATGTTAGAGAATAAATAAAGAGGTATATAGTGTTTTGAATGGATGAAGGAAGTATTCAACACTTTGAATGATTGACGGTGGCATGTAATGTTTTGAATGGATGAAGAGGCGTGTAACACTTTGAATAGATGAAGGAGGCATGTCTTACTTTGAATGGATGAAGTAGGTATGAGACAATTTGAGTGGTTGTAAAAACATGTGATACTTTGAATGGATGAAGGAGGCGTGTAATGTTTTGAATGAATGAAGGGGGCGTGTAATAGTTTGTACGGATGGAGGTAGTATGTAACTCTTTAAGTGGTTAAGGGAAGCATGTAATACTTTGAATGGATGAAGGAAGTATGTAACACTTTAAAAACGGAACGATTTATTGTTAAAGAAATATATATTATTGAGTTGGTATGTATTAAAAATGTTGAGTTCTTGTTATGAAAAATATTCATTTAATGCCATATATACAACAGGACAGAGATCAGCGACTTTTCTTAAAATTAAAAAGTTTTGTTCGATGTGTTAAAATTTTTTTTAAAGGGCCAAAAATAAGTACATCTACAGGTAACATTAGAAACATAATACTAAGGCTATTTGTACTTAGGCATGCACTTATAGCGAAACCAAAATCCTTTCAACGTAATAACAGAACATATAATTTAATGTATTTAATGCATTCTAGTTTCTGCCCTTTGTTGGGAGTAAAGAAAAAGATCCGCTTTCTTATTGTTTGATTGAATAATGTTAAAAAAAAGTACTAAATGTATTACGACATGCATTTACTTCGAAGAAACTTGATAAACATAGTAAAATTTTTTCATATTTCATTTTTAAAAAACAAACTTGAAAATTGGTTTTATATTGTAACAAACAATCGCTTACAAAAATAAAACCATTCCAAATTTTTGACTATTTATTGTTCTTTTTGTAATATGTTACACTGAAGAAAAGATATTCAATACTCATTCATTTTTTTTAATATTAGGATTTATTTATTCAAATGAAAAAAAACAATAAAGAAATCAGGGCTCGAAAAAACTCAGAAATTCTACCCGTCCCCGAGGACGGCTTGTCCAACAATGTACCCGTCCTCCTTTGAAACTAACCCGTTGCTTCTAAATAAATGAAAATATAATTTTCTCTTATTTATTACAAACATTTATATAAATTGCACAATGAATTAGTAGTTACTAGGATTACATTATACAGTAATAAAAGAAATACTAGGTAACTAATAGTAAAACCTAGTATTTCTATTATGAAATAATTTATTTCTATGATGAAATAATTTAAATAACAAAGGTTAAGTTATCTGTCAATTATCATGTCAATTTAACCGATGGTACTGCGTTTTTTAAATGAATCAAATATGACGTTTGCCAGTTCCACAATCAAGCCAATGATTTACAGAGGTTTCTGCATAGAATTCTGAAAGAGGTTTTCCATTTAGGTAGATGTTCATAAATGCGTTTAACGCTTCTTGTTTAAGACCAGTAAGTAATGTGTTGTTTTGTACGTTCATACAGACACAGAAAACATCAATTCCACTATGCGCAACATGTTGCTGTATTTCGAGATTAGAGGGTCATTTTAGAAGTGAGGCGCTAGACTCTTGTAAGATAACAAAAATTGAAAATGTATCACGGACATTAACGGGAAAATGGCCGTCCGCGCGGACGCTGGATTCGAGAAATTTGTTGTCCGCGGGAAATTTTTGACCGCCGAGGACGGGCGGACGGGCGGTTTTTCGAGCCCTGAAAGAAATTAAATTTATTAAATGCAAAATAAATGGTACGCGTTTGTTTTAATAGTGAGCTTTGAATTAGTTGTCGAATAATTCTATTCGAAAGCCCTTTCTTTCAATTTTTTTAAAACACTTTAACCTTATCGAAACTAATAACATAAAGAAAATGATTGTCAATTTATAACGCTTTATTGACCACACAAGGACAGGTTAATCTTTTTTGCTTTAAGTAATAAAGTTAGTTACTCATAATCTAAACAACAAATGAGAACTATACACATTAACTATAAGTGTAAATAACATGTTTCAGTTAAACTTTAAAACACTCGTGAAAAAAATAATTAGCTTTTTTTAAAAACATTTTTTACTTTTGACCTACATAAATCCTGATGCGTGAGGCTTTGAGAAAAGAGAAAGGTAATGAACACCAGCAAATTATCGGTCATTTTAATTGCTTCATTGTATGAATGAATTACAGGCTTGTTGATTGAATTTCTTGAGGACAAGGTTAAAATTTCCTCTTGAAGGTTGGTTGATGTTGTAATTTTGATCAATTACCAAATTGAATTATATTACTCATTAGTTATCAATTACTTTAAGATATAGTTGTTACTTATGTCTTTCTCAAAAGATGTTTGTATATTTAAAAATGAAAACTTAGGGCTCTATAGTGATAGGCCAAACGATTTTCAAGGTAACATTTCGACATCAAACAATATTATTTCTAGAGTTCTATTATTTCTAGTTCTTGAGTATTATCTTATATAGGTACTTTAAGACAATGCTCCCCAAACATTTTTATGATCGGGGACCGGTCAAAGTTTGATAATCTTACCTCTTCTCGTAAGGGGAAAGACGTTGATTGTTTATATTTTAGATTCTTTTGATTTTATAATTTTAATTTATTGCATTTAAGCATGCCTTCAAAATAAAATAACAGTTACGTACGCTGGATAGGTGATATGCCTCAACTCCCGACTAACCTCTCTCGTCCATGGAAAGTCATATGAATCAGAGAGAAACACACTACAGTAAATAAAATAGAAATAAGTTAATGTTCCTTGGGCGGTCTGGTACCTTTTGATCCACGAACCAGCACCGGTCCGCTGCCCGTGGTTTGGAGATCGTTACTTAAAAGTATCTGAAATTTCCACTGGTTAAATAGTACGTGGTTTACATGGAGCCCATGGTTTACATGGAAATCGTGCTTTTTTTATTTTTTATTTATTTATTTTTTATTTTTTAAAAATTAAGAATGCTTTTTAAGAGGACGCCATACAGTAAGAGAAATACTTCGTGCCCAATTCAGTTTCACATAGTTTGAAAATTCAAAGTGCAGAAAAAAGGGAATTTAGATTAACCAAGAGTAAACCAAAAAGCTTCTAAAGCTAAAGAATATTATTTAAAATATAAAAATGCAAATATTGTTGATAAGATTGTGGTAGGATTAATATCCCATTGCAAGCTTTCCGCAAATTGTTCGCCTCTTGATATTTTGAGAAAATTTTTCAGCAATGGGATGCCTGCAAGTGACGTAGAATGAGTATTTCGATCCTGATTGGTTGTTGAAACGTGGCATTTGCTTACGCGGCATTTGCATCGAAACTGTTCTCTCTATTTCGACTGAGCCAAGTCCGTCAAGTATCATTTCTGTTAAGTGACACATTCCATATTCTTTCACAAAGATTTTAATTTTTTCACTATATCTATCTTATTTAGCACAAAGACAAGCACGAAACCACGTGGAACATAGATAAACTAATTATGCATCCAAGTTGTCAGGAACACAAAACAAAAAGATATCACGGTTACAATAAAATGCATAAACAAATAATAAATTTAAATTCAGTAAGAGACGTTGGCGAGAAATAATTATATTTTAACAAATTCGATGTGCTGTAAGGTGCTGTATTAAATTAATTTCACTCTGATTAATATTCTAAACTATATAAAGAAACATAGCTCGGCTTTAACACGCCATCTTGTTGATGAACGATTAGCTGGTGCCGAACACACATTTTTCAATACTTTAAATTTTAAATTAAAGATGTAAGTGAAAGAGAAATCGCCATGAGGGATTGCTGCTCTGATAATTTCATGAAAATAACAGAAATGTTAAATAAATAACGGATTATTAATTGAATATGAAATTAATTAGCGATTTCGAAAAACATTAGTAGTTAAAAAAACATTCCTACTTCTCAATCTTTCTCATGTACCCTACCTCCTGTGAAAGTTTGTCGTAACATTGCTTCTGACAACAAGAAAAACATTTTCGAAAACAATTTTCCTTTCTAGTATATTCAATTTATTAAAATATATTACTTGATTTATACGAGAACTTTCGCTGTGCCTGTAGATTCTTAAAATATTTAAGTGCATATGATATGTTATTAAGCGGAAATAGAACAAACTTTTAATTAATTTTAATACTTAATTGAAATTTCAGTTTTTATGTTCACATATTTATCTATTAAAATTTCGCGTGCCTGCTATGTCTATGAATTTGTTCGTTCGTATGTTTTTGTTTCAAATAATTTCCATCATTAGCTCTTTGAAATACGCTGAATAATTGAAAAAAAAATCATATGTTTTTCTTTTAAACTTAATATTAGCTTAATAAATATGGATAGATAAACAAAAGCCTTTTTTTCCGAGTATCAAAATGGTGCTCAAATTTAACAAACCAATCACAATGAGTAGCTTTTTAATAAATTTACTGGCTTGGATATCTATTAAAATAATTTTGATTTACCTTTGACTCCAATGGCTTCTTTACATGAAAATGGTACTCCTAAAAGTGGGGTGTCTTTTGCTATGTCATTCACTGATTTCTCTGAAGTGGAAAGAAATTCATCCACTGCTTGAGCTTCTTTTAGTGCTTCATCGTATCTTTCGTCCACAACTGCATTTATGAACGGATGAATTTGTTTTGATCGTTCGATGTAAACTTTCATAACTTCTTCACATGATAACTGAAAAAAAATCTATCCATTTTAATCTTTTTAACAACAATTGCTTATAGTAAATATTCAATAAAGAGTTAAATTGGTGAATGGCAAAATATAAATTGGAGAAGTTTGTTAAAACCTTTTATGACAATTGGTTACTGAAGGGATTTAAATCGAAATTACAAGTTAAAGTAGAAGTTAATTTTAACTGTATTCATGATGTAAATAATTTACAAAGCGGAATAAATTGACTGCAAAAAAATTTACAGACTGGAACTTAGAGTAGAAACTTAACTTAGAGTAGAAACTAATTTTTAATAAAATCCCTGAAATAAAGTTAGTTTACTGGAAGTAATATTGTTCAAAATGGTATATAAGCTAATGTATATTCGGCATCTATCTTTAATAAATATTTTACTCTGCGAAATAAAATTCGTTAAATGCAAAATGAGTTAAGCCTAAATTGAATAAAATAGATTTGAAACGCATTTTATCCTGATTTGCTCCTCTTGGTCAGTGTGGTTTTTCTTGTTCTGTTTTTTTTAAAAATCTTTTTTTCTCTCTCGGCTACTGTGGTTTTTAGTTTTGTTTCCTACCCCTTTCTGTTCTTCGTTGGCACTTTTACGTTTTATATTTTAAATCACTTTTATTTCTTTTCATTCTCGCCTGGCAACTCTTGAAAATGGGTGTCTGTTTTCGAGCGATTGAAACATGTCGACAATTATTTCTAATTTGCAAATTTTTGAAGCGAATGAAGCTTTTAATCAAGTCAAAACTAAATATTAAAGATTCGAGCTTTTTATTCCGTTACAAAACAATTATATTTTCTCATAAAATAAGAGATTTTTTAAGTTGTGAGTTCGATAAACGAATTGTGAATAGTTTTTCATGAAATCTGTCCGTGATAATTATTCTAGAAACTAAAATACCTCAGTTTATATTAAAATTCAACTAATATAAGTAATCAACTAATAAATTATATCGGAGATTAAACTTTATGACAACTAATATTTGTATATATTCTCTAATGGTAAAAAGAAATTGTTCGAAATGAAATTATACAAATTACAATCGATGGAATTAATCTGTTTGAACTAAAGAATTGGGTACTTGCAACTGGAGAAGAAGACTGATACATGGTCACCTGACCTATGACCTCAGCGCCAGCTGATCGTTTACAAACAAAATGGCGTGTTAAAGTCAAATGGCGTGCTAAGTTTCTCCACAAAATTTAGAATATTAGTTAATGTGAAGTTGATCAAATGCATCGCTGTATCGCACATCTTATTTATTGAAATATAATTTTTTTTCGTCTGCGTCTTTTACTTAACTTAGATTTATCATTTGTTATGCATTTTATAGTAAAGGTGATAGATTTTTGTTTTGTGTACCTGGGAACCTCGATGCATAATAAGTTTGTTATTATTCTACGTGGTTTCATGCTTGTTTTGTGTTAAGTAAACTGAAATATAGTAGACGGAACATAAGTATTTATTAAACATAAAGCATGACTGAAAAAGAATAATGTATTTTTCAGTTGTTTTAAAAGTGAATAGTTAGTGTATGTTTATGCGACCCTACTATTCCTGGTTTTGCAAATATAGAATGTGTCGCTTAAGAGAATTGACACACGACAGTCTTGGCTAACTCGAAATGGAATGGAACGAACAGTTGATAACGTAAACAAATGCCACATTTCAGCAACCAATCAGGATCGAGATACCCACATGGCGTCGCTTGCAGGTATCTCATTCAAAATTAAAGCTCTTATACAGCAAAAAATTTTACCTGTTTTCGACGAATTTTTTCTGCTAGTTTTGCGGCTGGCATAAGAAGAATTTTATTGTCAATTGGAGGTAGGACTTTTGTTTTACCCATGAAGATTTGGTAAATAAAATCCAAGACATAATCTGATATAGGCCATGTCAGAGTCAGTATGACTCTCACGAAGTCTGACCAAAACTGAACTATCTAGAATTAGAAAAAAGAAGAAAATATATGTTTTAGAAGCATTTAAAAACATTTTATCATCTTAAGACATGTAGGCAGTAGCACATAAATATGTAAGATACAATATTCGGAACTTCAGTCATAAGAATTTTTATTCACTTATTTCCAGAGAGAAAACTAATTTTTTTACAAGAATGGATAAATAATCAATATTTAAAGCAAAAAAATAAAATGAAAAAACATTTATGAAAAAGGCATTTAAAATTTCCACGGCTTTCGTACCAATTGGAACTATTTTAAGTTTATAAACAAAAATGACCCCCCAAAAAGATTTCTCAAAATTGAGCAAACATTTTTCGAAATAGATCTGAAACTAATGTAATTGAATTTAAAAACCCCAAATTCTAATTATTGAGAATAGTAACTCGCTCAAATATGATGTTGTAATGTATATGCTGTTTAAATTTTGAGCATAATACTGCTCTCAATAATGAGAGCATGGAGTTTTCAAAATCGATTATATTTGCCTTGGAGCTATTTTTTTTTGAGAAACCTTTTGTTTCAGTGCACACAGTTAGATTTTTTACTCCAAAACTGCGGTAAAAAATCGGTAACAAACTTTTTATCCAAATGAGCAAACAGTTTATAGTTAGGAACGTTTATTCACCTTCTTTGAAACCGATTACAATAGGTATGGTTAAAAAAACCTTGAATTCAAAATTATACGGTTTTGCAATTATTTACAACTAGCATGGTTTTGAAACGGTAGAAATGAAGTTTATTTGGATATTGGAGTTCTGTTACGTTAGGCAATGATTAATGGAGTTAGGAGGAGTTAGTGGTTAAGTTATGTTTTGTCCTGTTGAAAAGAAAAATTTGTAAGACGGACCACTCTTTCAAAAAAAGAGTTGATTTATTTTTATTAATTTTAATTATCGCTAAATGCGATTTCAAAGTTTTATTTTTAATTAGACGGAGCTACATGAGAGCCGTCTGTTATTGTGGAAGTTACAAAATCTTCTGCCGGTGTTGGCGCTGACGCTCATGCGCGCCAACACCTGTGAACCATGGAATGCTGTCTAATTAGTTCGCCTGGTGGTGCCATCTATTGTGAGAGATAAGAAATACAAGACATTTTTGTGTTAAGCAGTTCTGGTGTGCTGTCACCTATGCATGAATGAAAGTTTCGTTTTTCAATAGTCTAGAGTATCCAGTTGACGAGGGCAGGACACTGTAAAGTCCTTTGATGTTGAAGGAATGGAGGAAATATTGTGGTATTAAATCTGGTATTCGAACCCCCGTTCAACCGGTCTTAAGATTGACAGATTAGTCCTCTCGGCTGAAGTATGCACTGAACTGCAAGGAATTAAGTGACTTCACAAGGTATTCACTTTCTTATTACTCTACGTCAGTGTTTCCCAAAGTGTGGTACGCGTTCCCCCATGGGAACGGGAACAGTTTAGCTGGGGTACGCGTTCTTATGCGAAATATCTTACAACAAACGAAAATTTCAGAAAATTTTATTTGGAAACAAAGCTAGCCATGAAAATTTACCATTACGCATTTTTCTATTGGCTATTTTTTGCAGAGTTAACAGTTAATAATTAGTGGGGTCAACAGCCAGTTGAGATTTTTAACTTTTGTGCAATTTTTTATAGTAAAAAACGCATTCATTTTTTAATTAGTGGTACACAGCGTTACGAAAAATTTAGAAAAGGTACACAAAAGTCATAAGTTTAGGAAACACTGCTCTACGTTTATTAGATATTGGATATTTGCATATTAATTCTTAATCTTTATCACATGGGTTAGCCTCCAGTTTTCAATAGTCAATAAACGACTTTTCTCACAGTTACCATCTTTTTTATAGTTATTTGTCTTTTTCGGTTGAATATCGTAAAATAACAATTAAATTAATTGTTTTTTAACTATTTTTTTCTCAGAAATTTCTAACTGTGCAGAGTGACTTGCATGATATATTTTACTATAACAGTAAATAATTTTAACAGTAATATATTACAGTATATATAACAGTAATATATTTTACTATAACAGTAAATAGTTTTTGAACTCGAACGTCAATTTTTTTATTTCATCGTAATCCTTGTACACTTTTCTACACGCCATCGTAATTTCAGATTTTTAAGGATTGCAGTTTTTGCGCAGCGAAGCAAAATGAAAAGTTAAGTTGTACCCTCTAAACAGCGGTTCATAAGATTTCCTACAGAGAAGTTTTCTTGCATATATTTTTATTTATTTATTACCTCACGAGATATTTGGTAGAAACTTGGACAAGACAGTACACATAGAATTTTTTTTAAAAAATATTATGTCCATTTTTATTTAGGATCTAATATTGTTTATATTGTTAGGATCAAAATATTGTTTATTTTGCAAATATTTTTTAAAATGGTATTTTTTCAATTAAAGGCTATGGAACTACACTATTTGGAAGAAAGTGACGGGACACGACACTATAACGACATAAACCCATATTTATTAAAATTAATAGGAGGTAGGGCCTCCTTTGGCTGCGATCATAGCTGCAACCCTTCTGGACATGCTTTCCACTAAATTAACCATAGTGGCAAGAGGAATTTCCTTCAAAATGTTTAACAGGAAGTTTCATAGTTCATGCTTGCTTTTGGGGAGTGGGGTGCAGACTCTCAACCGACGGTTCAATTCGTCCCAGAGATGTTCAATTGGGTTAAGATCAGGGCTCTGCACCGGCCACTCCATGCGTTTAACGTTGTTGTTCACATACATATCAAGAGTCCTCCTTGCAACTTGGGATCTTGCGTTGTCGTCTTGATACAAGCAATCATCCATACCGTACATTGCCCGCATGGTAGGAAGGACATGGTTGTCGAGAATATCACAGTATCCATCGGCATTCATCATACCATCAACCTTCACCAGTGGGCCAGCGCCATACCAGGAGAAACAGGCCCATACCATCAATCCTCCTCCACCAAACTTTACAGTTGTCGCGTCACTTTCTTCCAGATAGTGTAGTTTTAACACGGGATTTCAAAAACTATTCTTCTTGTCAATGTTAAATGGATATCCTAAAAATTGTTGGGATTAAGCGTGCTTAATCCATTGTTATTACTCATGGCGGGATTTTTTATTACAGTATTAGTTTCTTATCGATTTTCCTTTTTGTTCTTGTTTGTAGTTTCATTTGATTAATTTTATTGCATTTTTTGTCTTTCTAGGCACATAAAGTAAATCAAAGACATTTTATTGCTTTTATTTTAGTAGTTTGTTAATTGTTAATAACGAGCAGCGATAAACAGTCATTTTGTCGGACTAGGGTTCGATCCCCAGTGAAGGCTTGATGCCCACCCTGCTACAAATAAAATAGTTGCAGATAGTCTAAAAAGTAAATGTGGCTTGTACGCAATGCTGACAATGTTACTTCAATCATGTTGTTGGAGGGGAACTTTATCTTTCATGAGCACCTGGCCCACAATGGTCTGTTGCTGAAATACTTTACTTTATCTCAAAATATTATAATTGAAGTTTATACAAGAAGAAAAAACATAGAGTCAAAATTACTAGAATATGGCAATATTTACCGCATTTCTTGCAGTAGGGGAACACCAAAATATACCGGCACCCAGGAAGAATCATTCGTAAAATTAATTTTATCGTAAAATCCCTTTTCACCCTTAAAATTTTATTCCGAATATTTTACAGTAATAATTATTTACCTATAGTGATTCAGTGATTTTACAATAAATAGCATTTCCTCAACAGCCCGTTGTGGGCCAATGCTATTTGTTTCTTGCTATATGGGAACACCAGAATGCTCGGTAAATTTTAATGGGGCGTTTTGGTAATTAATTTGGTAAAAATATGGTCTATACAAAGCGATAAAATTATCAAATGCGATTATTTGATCATGATATCGTAGTGCAGGGCATAAAAATAATTTATTTGGTTAGATTTTATATTCAATTTGGTACATTTTACTAAATTTGTGGTTATAAGAACTATAATTTTAAAAACCAGAATTTCTGGAAAACCATTACCATATGAACGGAAAAATTACCAAATGAGTTTTTTAAATACCTCATATTTTGCTATTACTTACCAGAAATAGGTTTCTTATATCATAAATGTCACTACTATTTATTACGGTAATTTGACCAAAATTTGTTTCTCCGTGTGCAACAATTGTTAGAGCAAGAAAATTTAGGCTTCTTCCAAGACTATTTTCCCAGAGTAGCAATGAAAAAGAATTTTTTAAAAAGAAAATGCATGTTTATTGGCAAATTTTACTAAAAAAACAAGTTTTCCATAAAATATTCAATTATCAAGTGTTTCTTTAAGTAAACTCAAAGCAAAAATTAAAGCAAATCTTCACTTCACTTAAATTTTAACTATTTGATACTTCTTTTCCTCTGATTTGCACCAGAAATTTCAAGATAAATTATAAATTTTGTCAATATTTAGTTTTTTATAAGTTCCCAGAAAAAAAATTCAACTATTACTTTATCCACTTTAAAATTATTATTAATATTTCTTTAGAATTATAGCATGAATTTTGTGTCTTAATTTCATGAAAATTGGGAAAGAGAATGTAAAAAAGAATGAATCAACTTAAAACTAAGAAGAAATGCTATTTTCTTAAAAATATTTTCTGTTGCTTTGTTAATACAACTCACAATACAAATGATAATATAAACGTATCTAATTAGTTTTAATTCTTAAAGGTTCGGAAGTATTTCAAGTTTTCCGGCGAGGTAAAATTATGATAATTAATTTTGATTAGATGACTAGTAAACTTTAAATTAATTGTTAATATGACAACAATAAGAGGGATAAAAATAATAAATTAATTTTTGCCGCCTTATAGGTCACATTGGACCATATAAGTTAAAGTGCATGCCGCTCATATAACATCATCGGTCTCTCAAGAGTTAAGTATTTATTTCAATGAATCGCCGAAAAAGGTAAAACAATATCGATAATATATAGTTTTAAATGAAAAAACACTAAACACAATAAAGTCGCTTTCTATTCAATTTCTACATTTTAAGATAAAAATAATAAAATAGATGTTATAACATTACATTAAGCATTTTTAGTTTCTATTGACTAAATCAGTTTTTCCCATTTTTTTTATTCGAACCCTAAATGATCGAGTTTTTTTTGGCGACACCAAGGCATAAAAAATGTTCATTAGTGGTGAATACACTGTAAAAAATTACGGATCAAATAACAGTAAAAAGTACCGGAACCCTGAATAAATCATTCGTAAAATTAACTTTATCGTAAAATTCAGTTTCGCCGTTAAACTTTTGTTCCGTATATTTTGCAGCAATAATTATTTAACTTCAGTGATTTCACAATGAATAGTATTTCCGGAACAGCCCGTTGTGGGCCAGGGGAATCATGGAGGTTAAGGTACCAATAGCATGATTGTGGCAATGTGGTCAGCTCTGGTCAAACCACCTTTACTTCCCAGACAGGCTTGTACCCATCGATCTAAAGCTGAGTGGACTTAAAGCCGCCTCTGGGGATCGAACCCCAGTTCGTCACAATGACAGTTCAGTGCTTTAACTAAACAGCTATCGTAACTACTATAAATATTGTAAAAATTACGGTATATCAGCTTTTTTCTCGTAAAATTTATCGGCATTCTGGGTACCGATACATTTTACCGTAATTTTATCCGGAATTTTTTACAGTGTACACTAAACAAAAAAAAAAAAAAAAGATTTTTAAACTATTTTATGTGAGGAATGAGATATTTAATATTATTAATTTGGTGTTGGTGCATGCATATTCTGAACATGAATACAATAAGCCAAATTTTAGCTTTGAAAAAAGATCTTTTTATAAAAGTTGAGAATAGTTATAAGAGAAGTGTTATTTATTCTCGAATTTAGTTATTTTATTTTGAATTGAAAAGTTTGAAAAAAATATATATTGAATTTTTTTATGAATACATATCCTTTCAATATTTTATTCTATCTATTTTTGTTGAATAAAATATATTTTGTTTAAATTTAGCTGTTTTTTTTCATTGTCATTTTATATAAATAAGTTCATATATAGGCAACTGAAACTAAGTATTATTGATTGAATCTAAATACAATTATTATTAGTTAAAAAATCCAAACTTTCGGAACCTAAATCCTAACCTGTAATCCTAGGGTTCCACGGAACTCCTTTCATACGGTTAAAATGACCAACAGAATGAATCATGGAACTCTTAAAAAATATTCAATATTTTATTATTATTTTTTATATTGCGTTGTTTTACAAAGATAATAGAAAAAGAATCTGAGCTTCATTAGCGTAACAATAATATTAAAGCAATTCTTGCTAAAATGAGGAAAATAAGTTAATCATAACCCATCGAATCGGTTAAATAAGTTCATATAAACAACTGAAACTAAGGATTATTGATTGAATCTAAATATGATTATTATTGATTAAAAAATCCTAACTTTTGGAACCTAAATCCTAACCTGTAATCCTAGGGTTCCACGGAACTCCTATCATACGGTTAAAGTGGCCAACAGAATGAATCATGGAACTCTTGAAAAAATTCAATATTTTTTTTTATTTTTTACATTGCGTTGTTATAGCGTTCTTAGCTTAACAATAATATTAAAACATTTCTAACTAAAATGAGAAAAATTTATATTGTAACCTAATGTGAAATATTTTAAGTGTTTAAATAAATAAATTATTCCTTCTTTTTCCATTCAAATAATAACAAAATATAATATTTCTATACTATCAAAATCACTAGAATGGATTAGAAAACTTACAAATTTCAAACGTTTTCAAAATTATTTTTCATATATTGATATGTTTTAATATTTTACTGTAAAAAGTTAATTGGAAAAAGAAACTAAACATACCTAGATTAATAATAACACTAAATAAAATTACAATGAAATATCAAACATAGCGATAAAGTCTTTTCTATTTTTTGAATGAACTTCTTACCTTTGCCATGCTACAAAAAATGTTCTTACTATTGTAGTTAGCTTCATTTGAAGTACAATGTTACTGCTAAACAAGGATTGATTCGCGTTTTTGCCGTTCATTGAGAAAGACATATTTTACAACAATTTAACAAATGACCTACGGTTAAAGTTAACGGTGTGTCGTAAGAGGAACTCTAATTGTATATTTGGAATCAGGTATTCGCAAACACAGTAGTGTCAGTAATTGTGAAACATCGCGTGAAGTTGAATACTGTGACAGGTGTTTTCCTTCTTTTGATTTCCATTTTTGTCTTTTTTTCGATCATTAAAGTCAAGTTTTTTAAGGTTATTACTCGGCCAATCTACGGAAAGTGCGAACACGTTTGGAAAATTCAATAATTCTACAGGCTATTTTTTTTTTGTTGCATAAATTGATTATACACTTAAAAAAAGGAAAAAAAAAAATTCAGAACAAGTTTTTTTGTTTGATGTATACTTTACTGAACTAATTAAATCCTTTTTTTAAAATTAGTTTTTCAAAGTGACAAAAATGTAACTTTTATGTAAGCGAACCAAATCGTTCCTACACTTTTGAATTCATTATCGACTTATAAGGATATTTATTTCTTACTGTTAACGATATTATTCTTATTTATAACGATCTGGCTAAGACGATATTTTTATCCTCTTTAATAAATTGTTGCTAAAACGGACTTTAGTTGTACTTTAATGTTAATAATATTTTAAAAAGAAAATGGCCGTTAAGTCAAGATTAAACATTTTATTGATAAAAAAAAAAATATAAATGCGAAAAAAAGAACAACTTATATCCTTGCAAGAGAATCAAGTCGTTTTGAGTTAAGTTTTTATTTAAATTAAACAGATTTATAAGTTTTCAATGTAATTTTTGAGCATCACGTGCAAGGATGTAGCAGAACTATAGTAATGTTAGGATTCTTAATTAATTTATCATATAATTGTTAAGCATCTTATACTGTTACGTTTTGCTTGTTTTTTTTGCTCTCTAACTATATGTTTGAGGCTTGGAATGTTAAAAACCTTACGAAGTTGCCTCAATCGTACCTAATATGCATTCCTAAATCGTGCCGTTATGATTTAAGAACAACGTATCAACTTCAACTACTGAACAGGTTGTTTCATGCCATTTAACACGTTCACGCCGGGTGTTGCGCTTGAAAGCGAGACGGAAAAGAGAAAATACTGGTAGAAGAACTATTTCAATATTAGATAATATTCGGGAGGAGTTAATCTATTCTCAACAATAACAATTCACTGTAAGGAAATTTATCACGGCGAAGAAGCAATTCAATATAAAAATTGCACCCGTTAAAAATAATTGGTAGTTATGGATTTTTATTATTCCCGGAAAAAAAAACTAAAAATTGAAATTTATTGGTTACCAGTTTTTACTCCTGTGCGCCGCCCGATGAGACAATCTAGCGTGACCCACCGGTGGGTCACCCCGGCGTGAACGTGTTAAACTGCACTTTAAATGTCGAAAAGTGACTTAGAGCTATTTCTAATTTTTAACCATTATCAAATCTCTCATCTCGTTAGTGAGACTTGTAATAAGACTGCTAAACCTTAAGAATAGTGTTTAAAATGAATAAACTATTCTTCGATATAAATTTTTAATTAAACTTATTTTTTTGTCGGAGAAAAATCTCAATTTATGCGTGAATCAATCAGATAGATACGAAATTATTCCAGTAAATTTAATATTCTTATGATGGGATTAATTTCCCTTATTCCAAAGAAGGAGAAAGTGGCGAAAAATATTTAAGTGATGAGCCTTCTAGTTATTTAAGTAGTGATGTTGTAATTATTGGTTAGTAATGTGATTTGATAGACCAGTTTGTCCTAGCGGCTTCATTGTTGAAAGCTTTATCCGAACCAATTTTCCATTTCTAAAGAATTAAAAAAGAAAGTTTATTGATCCCCCACCCCCTAAAAAAAGTAACGCAGTCTTAAAAAGTTAAACTTGAACTCTGGTGATCAAAATCATGGACACTGTCGGAATTTTTTATGTTTTTTAATTTTGTGCGCTTATAGAAAATCTCACGTTTCACAAAATGAAAATCTCGTTGATATCAATTTAAAGAGAATTAAATACTGAATTCTATCAAAAACCAAACGTGAAACGTAACAATTTCTGTAAAGATACCAAATTAAAAAGCATAAACATATAAATATTTCCAAAAGTATCCAGAATTTTCACCACTGGAAAACTGTTACTATACTTGTAACAGTTCAAAAGTTCAATCACATTTTTTATTCTGCTATTAAGTGCTTGTTTTATGTTACGCATGGTCTGCTTATTCACTTAATCATAAATACTCAATATTTTATGAGGATGGTATTTTTTAAGGAACAGGTAGAAAGGATTAGGTAACCCGTTTCTAAATTGCACAATTTGCAGACCCTATGAAAATAATTAATTTTCAGTACGTACAGCCTAAATATTAATTCTTAAAAAATATATATATATGTGGCAAAAGGAATATATTTCATGATTAAAATATTTCAAATGTCAGTGATCTGAGACTGAATAGAGTTTAAACGTGAAAATTGGTATGATTTAGGAAACTTTTCTTCACATGCTGTGGAAATTTAAAGTTTAGCGTATGAAAATAGAAGAAGTTCTTATGTTTGATAATATTGATAACATTATATCGATGCACGTATCAGTAAGCAAAGTCTGGATCTAGCTGTTTATATGAGCTTCGTTTATAGGACGAAGTATTCACACGTGTCTATACAATACAGACTGTTTCTGTAAAAAATGAAGGAAATAAAAAAAATGTAAAATTTTTCTGTGGTGTTCATCTATACACTACAGTGAAATAATTTTGTGTAAAATTTACTGCATTTGTGCAAAAATCTAAGAACACCTATTCTTTAAACTGAAATTATCACTCATTTAAATATCAGATTTATTTTTCTATAAAAATATTCTTTCCTTTTTATTTCTGCACAATTTAAAAATTTATAATTTTAGTAAATTTGGCATTTTAGCAAGATTTAAAATTTAAATGCGAGATCAGTGGCGCACGCAAGGGAGGGGTTTAGGGGTTTAAACACCCCCCTTGAGCTCAGACAAAATGGCAAAAATGAAAATTTTAGTAGAAATTATGCGGGCTATTATTTTTTAAGACTATATATTTTTATTTGCCTTATGCCTACTTTTTTTCCTCACGGTATTTCTCAGAATACTGAAAAAACATTTACTGTAATAGGGTTGTACTTTTGAAACCAAATTCATGTGATAATGTTACGGACTGGTTCCGTTCTGTCCTGCCAGTCGCGATAGTTTTCGAGACTGACTGGCATTCGCGAGGTCTTTACGCGATGATTCTGGAATCCTAGAATAGTGTAAATAATTTACTTTTCTTTTATCTTCAATTGTTTCTATTATTATGTACTAAATTGCGATTTTATTGTTATGTATAACCCAGACTAGAATTATGATTTTCAACTATTGTACGTTCTGAGATTTAACTTAATCCTCCAATTTATTTTTCTATTGCGATAAAAGAGCAGATATCCAACACTGGATAGGTACTCTGATAAAACTTGAATAGTTAGTTAGTGGAGTTAGTTAGTCGGGCTAAGAGTTATCTCTGCCGCTTGTCTTTCGGAGCTCGTCGCTAAATCTGTTTTGTCTTAACAAAAAGTTCATTCAATCGCCGAACCCGTCGTCGCCACTATTTCGACTAGTGAAGAAATCAGTAACAATACCATTGGTGATACTGTGCTCGTTGAAGTTATTCATTCCAGCTCGAAACTTTGAGATCGTAACATAGCGGATATTTCTGCGCCAATATGTATATATATATATATATATATATATATATATATATATATATATATATATATATATATATATATATATATATATATATATATATATATATATATATATATATATATATATATATATATATATATATATATATATATATATATATATATATATATATATATATATATATATATATATATATATATATATATATATATATATATATATATATATATATATATATATATATATATATATATATATATATATATATTTGCTGTTCTTGGATCTTTAGGATGTCAAAACGCAAGAATTTAACAATTTTTAATTACTTTGAGAAAAAATCACGACCTGAAATTAGTGAGTGACAGCATCTAGTACCAATGCAAGTTTTTCTGTTGTACGGAAATGTGATACTTCCGTTGAAGAAAACGTTTCTAGCATAACAAAATCTGATGAATGTGAAAGTGGCCCTCAAAGTGTTACTTCACACCCATATGACTTTTTTCAGAAGATATTACATTATGTTCTTAAATTTAAAAAATCAAATCAAAATTTAACTAAACAATGTTGTCTAAATAAAAAGTTAAAATTGTCTAGCTGTCTAAATTAGGGAAATACATAATAGTGCTTTATTACATATTCGAATTTCTTTTAGTAGTTCCAGAAAATTATGAACACCCCCCTTGAAAAAATTCTGCGTACGCCACTGTGCGAGATAGTATATAATTATTGATTTCAACGGCTCCAAAAGCTTTAAAATGGGGCTTTGTATTGCTCTCAAATCACTGAACTGGTGCTCTACATTGCAAAAAATTCTGGATCAAATTATTTTTGGGTACATCATCCGTAAAATCCATTTTTCTCATAGAATATTATAAAAAGTATCAGCGCCCTGAGTGCCGGTACATTTTACCATAATTTGATATATTTTTTGCAGTGTAGATTGCTCCGAAATCAATGAAAGTCTCTGCCAATTTGTAACACATACAAAATCATAAACTTAAAAAGACTTAGTTTCCAATTGAAATACCAGATGTAGTGAAATTAATGATTTAATGTTTTGAAAAGTACTAAAGTGATGTTCTGAATTGCTCCGAAAACATTTAATTAGTGCCCTAAATAGTTCCAAATTACAGAGATAACGCAAATTGTCACAGATGATCTCTGACGGGCTACAAAATTTAATACAGTTGTCTGGATCAGTGGTTTTAAAATAGAGTTCCACAGTACCTTAGGGTTCCGTGAAGGAGTTAAAGGGGTTCTGTTAATTAGGAATTTTTTTAAACAGTATTTTTTAACGATTTTGAAACCTTTTGTAATTATTAACGGAAACTTTTAGATTCAGTTAAAAATCCATTTTTCATCTCAATCCATTTTCATTTTAGTTGTCTCCATGAAATTATTCATAGTAAAATACCAGTAAAAAGACGTGACAATATTTTTAAAAAAAATTTATATTAATTAATTATAGAAATTATTATTTTTCAAAAATTAAGCTAGCATTTCCCATAAACCTTTTCAAATCGAATTTCTTAATATAGAAATATGTTTCGCTAATAACCATTTTTAGTACTTCTAGCAGTTCTTGTTTTTAAGTTTTCATTCAATCGAAAACCATAATTCGGCTTATTAAGTTTCATCTTATGGATAGACCCCAAAAACAAATTCATTACTAGAGTATATTCAGCTTTAAGACTGTGAATTAAACGGTCGGATATAAAACATAATTTAAGATACATAACAAAAACGTAATGGTATAACGAAGAAAAAATCTCTTATTGTTATTTTATTACCGTCGTTGAGCAGCCGAACCAATTTTGAATTTACGTCTATTATGTTCAATTCCGTAACCTTGAAATTTAGAATCCAATCCAGAAGACAAGGGAACTCTTGAATCAAGTATTGGGAGAAATTTGCTTTCGTGGGGGACTTTTCGATGGCACTAACCTGCATTTGCTTTTTATGGAGGGAAAAAACACGAAAACCACCCATGGTTAGCCTGGCAGCAAGGAGACTTTAACCCATGATCCTTCTACCACTGAGGATATTTCACGTCAACACTGTAGTCAGCGCGAGCCGGGTGCGGGATTTGTATCAACCAACCCTCTCAATCCTCCGATTAAATATTTTCAAAATATCATAAACTTTCATTGGTTAATAAGTTTACAATTGTCCTTATATACTTTATTTACCTTTAAAAAAAAGATCATTTAGGGTTCCATTGCCGAAAAAAATTGGAAACTGTTGGTATAATTAACTAGCTAAATTGCAAATAGTAAATGAAAAGAATATTATATGAGTATTTTAAAGTGTGAAAAATATTCGTAATGATATTTCAAAGATTTCATTGATGTTATCCTTCCATAAAACATGAGTCAACGCTATATTATTATTTTTTTATTGGACTAAACATATTTTCCCAATATTCAAGTATGCAAATATTTAATGTTTTGAGAATTTTAACAAACATTAAAATATGCAAAATAATAATAAAAAGCAAACTTACTTTCGTTCCTATGCTAGCCATTTTATCGGTATCCAATTACTATAATTTCACCCGTAAAAGTCATCACAGAAAATGAAAGGAAAGGCTTGTTTGCGTCCTCATTCTTGGTTATAAATTAGACCTGAATTTGACCTGAAGAAGGCGGGGAATTGAAGTAATTATGCCAAAAGCGTCTTATTAAAGTATTTGACCTTTGAGTAGTTTTAAAAGTTAATTTAACTTAGTAAAGTTAAGGGATTAGATTTACAGTAATATTTAATATTTAAAGATGGATTAAAATATTTTCATTGCGGCTATCCTCAGAACGTTTGACCTTCTTCGATCCGGTTTTGTTGCTTCACTTGATAATGTTTAAAAAAACAACAAAAAAACTTTTTTCTTCTCTTTTTACTGACAACAAAGGAAAAATTTGTAAAAAATACATCAATCAGTTTTCTTTATATTTTGACGAAGCATCACTCTTCAAAATCCAAAATTATTAAAAATTGAAAAATTACGATGTTTAATTTCCTTCAAAAGACTTTATACCTGTTAGGAATACTAACTAAGCATATTGGAGGACAGTAAATTTGAGTTATTTTTAAATTACTAATAAATAACAAATTATTAACTATTCTTAAAAGTAGAATCATTGCACGAGTAAAAATTATGTATATTATTGGAGTAGTGGCCGTTGAATTTGCAACACTTGCCACTCCAACATTGTTTATTTGAAGTTTCTTTCCTTTAGCTATTAAATTATTAAGTAATATTTCATACTTAGTTGTAACATCAAAGTTAAGAAGTTGCGTGATATATTATCTAATTATTTTTCGAAAGATTAAGTTTTTTTTTCAATATTTGGATGTTGATAAGATTTTATACTTTTTTTAAAAATATAAATGTAGCAAAAACGTCACGTGTCCAGTAATTGCGCAACAGAAAATGTTATACATTGAATTTTTAATTTTTTAAAATTTATTTTGAGTAAAAATATAAATATATGTTTCAATACTTTTCGCCATTAATTGCGTTAAAAAGTTTCTAAAGTTACAATTTTACCCTTTTCTAAAAAAAAAAGTTTTTCAAAAGATGAAAAATCATTAATTTCGTTATAGCATTTAATTCAGTTACTAGTAACTGTTTATGATATGTATTGCTTTAAAATTTTGCAGATAACGCTGACAAAATGATTCTATAAAATTATATTTAAAATATTAATATCATTTAAAATTTAACAAAATAAAAATAATTAAATTAAATAAAGAATATTATAATTATTATATATTAAAATGAGCAAAAGTATATGTTTTACTTAAATCTCGGTACTTAATATTTATTTTGTTATTTAAAATGTATCTCGCTGGTCACGTTACAGTGTTATACCATAAAAATCATTACCATTTTATATTTTTAAAGAACTGTTTTTTTTGTTGTAAATATTATGCACAAAATAAAGTAATTTAAAAATTATTACTTTTCTATTAATATTGTATTGCTGTAAATATTTTCTTAATTAATAAATATTGCTATGAAATTATTATTATTTTATAACAAAAATACAATAAGAACTTGACTTTTTAAAAATAGTCATTATTTTTTTAAATTCATTTTGCTAATCGACTATATAATAATTACGATTTTTTGAAAAAGAAAATTCGGCTAAGTAGTTAGCATTTCCACGGAGAGTTTTATTATAATTTAGTTTCAAAAGGTAGAAAGTAATTTATTTCTCATTAATTATTCTTTGATAATATTTCATTGCGTAAATCTCAAAGATTGCAAAATGTCTTGACGTCATAAAACACACACGCAAAAGAATCGTAAACCTTCGGGCAATCAGCGATCAAAATTACCTTCGAGTCACTGGGTCAACGATTATAGTCTGTATTTACAAAGCTTAAAAGGTCAACCACTTTTTTTTATGAAAAAGGGGGGATGTGATCATTAACTTTATTGAATAGCTGAAATCGTAGAAAAAAGTCTATTGTTAATGTATTTCATAAAGATAGAAGCGTTTGATTCTTTGAATTTTATTCCGATCAAAGCTTAATGCCAACTTGTTTTGTGATTTGAGGAAGGGTGTTAAGAAATTATAAGATCATAACAAATTGCTGCATTTCTGAATAAGATAGATTGTTGAAAACTGTGTGTTTGAAATTGATCCTGAAACACTTATAGTCTTTTTTCCTCGGAAAAATTAATAAAGATATTTTTTAGGCAAAAATCTCTTTTACGTTTATTATAAATGATACCTTAAAACCTTCCCTATTTTAATCTGAACGCTTCTCGTTTTTTTGAGGGAAATGGGGGTGCCTTGAGGTGAGAAATTGAATTTCTATTCTTGTGTGAAATTCAAGTGAGGCCTATTTTAGGATGTATTATGACTAATGGAATTATCAAAATGATCGTAATACTTATAGTTTGATTAATAGCTTAGGAGTTACAAGTGTTTATGTACAAAAAGTACATTTTTGCAATGGTACCTACTTAAGCATCAGACATAGCTAGCTAGACAAGTGAAGTATGGTTTCCTATGTAGGTTTTAAGCTTGTAAGAATGAAACTACACACAAGATACATAACAAATAGTTCAAAATGTGTAAACGTTTTTGCATATAATAAAAATACTACTTTTGACACGTACCAAAAAAGCTGACCACCCTGAATAATTTGAGTGAAATTGATCGAATAATTCCTGCAAAATCATTAAGAAATCATAAAAATACGACTTTTTTAAAAATCGATTTCACTCAAATTTTGTATTTTGCTATGTAAAATTACCTTCTTTAAAATGAAGTAAAAAATTTTAAACCTTACAATTCAAAATTTTTTCGACAATTATTAAATAAAATAATAAAAAGATATAAATATTTACTTTAAGTTACTTTTCGCATAAAATTATTGTTGGATAAACGAATTTAATAATTGTGTGCAAAAAACTTTAAATTCGCTTCAAAAGTTCTCGAAACATGGTGTAATATGCGAAGAGTAAAATTAACATTAAGTGGTTCAAAGTCACGATCGCACTTCCTAGATTGCGGCTACGCCTTCTAGTTTGGGGGTCAAAAATCCAAAGCCGTCGGAAAAAAAAATGTAGATTTATTTAGCGAAAGTGCATTTTGGTGTCTTTTGTAACTTAAAACATCGTCTGCGTTAATTAATAAACCATTAAAATTGATCCCCAGAACGTAAAAATCCAATGATTAGATCAAAACCTATTTAGGGTAGTTCTCTTTTTGCGCCCTGTTTATTTTACTTTGCTGTTCAGAAACTATTTGACCTTGTAAAGTTTATTTTCCCTCTTAAGGAAAATTCTATTTCCCCCCCTCAAACAGCCTCCAGTTTCCTCGAAAACAGGGAGAGGCGTATAAAGTAGAGTGGGAGAGTTTTTTTTAAGTATCATTTATAATGACAAAGCTTTTTGTCAAAAATATATCTTGAAAGTTAATTTTTTGAGAGAAACACCTCATTTTCAGCTATAATTTCAGGACTATTCATTTCCCAAACAAATGTAAGTTTTTTTTTAAAGTCAATTAATTTAAAAAAAAATGAATAAGGCATTAAAAAAATAGCTTTTTTCAACATGAAAAACTTTGTAGAAGAATCTAAGAGTCCGTTTTTTGAAAAAATTAAGATTTCTCATCGAAAAAACATACATCAATTTTATTTAACTGAAAAAAAAAATTTCGCCACATTTTTAAAATTCGCTGATGAAGGTACTAAGACACAATTTTTGAATGATTTCGGAGTCTAAAATGGTTAAGCATATTTAGCAACATAAATTAAAATGTCAAGAGTAGCAAATTAAAATGTCAAGAGTACAGACGCTGATTTTAAAGGATAGTTAGTAATTAAAAGCATTCACCAACTGAAAGTTTGGGTCAGAGAATGAGAATACGCACGCTAGCAAATTCCCAGTAAGCCTTGTATTAAACCGCCAAATTTTAACTAAATCTCGCCAAGTGTTCATAAGTTATCAATATTTCTTTTCAAAAAGGTCAATAATCGTCACTCTGTATCTTGTTTAAAAAAGTGTTCTTAAATTTTAATTCACAATATCATATATTAAAAGAGATGACTCAAACAAAAAAATAACGATTTGGAAGAAAAATAGTTATGAAACCGCATGATGATCGACAGAATTCTTCACAGTTAACTAACAACAGTTTTTCGAATCTAGAAATTTTTTCACGTTTCTGTACGAAAACAACGAGTGGGAAAATTTTTGATCAGTCTTAAATCAAACATGAAAAAGCTGTTACTCCAGTGACAGACTCAACAACACACAGTTTCTGTTCAGGCTATGTTCTTTACTTTGCTTTTTCCGGCAAAAAAATATTTTCTGTTATAGAAATTATTTTCACTAAAAGTTAAAAAAAAACTCTGAATAGTATTTACTTTTTTCTCATCTACGATACTTCTACCAAGCCAATTAAATACCAATTAAATACTCAATTAAATCTCAATTTCCGTGTCGAAATATTAAGAAAAGAAAATTTTTTAAAAGCAGCAAATCTTTTGTCTAGGCATAAAATTCTTTTAAACAAGGCTGTTTGGTAATCATAAGTCCATTTTAATTACCAATTAAACATGTGCCAGTTAAAATTATTTTTACTTCTTAATGTAAATACTCATTTTACTTGGTTATGCTGTTTTTCAATAATACCATTAAAATTAATTGTAGTTACTATTATTATTTTTCCTTTAAAATCTGCGTATTCTTTTAAGTAAGTTAAAAAAGCAATTCGTAACAGTAAGAGTTCGTTTCGTTGTGGTCAAAACTCCTTACTCCTTTTAACTTCATTTTTATATATAAATTTGATTTTCGATTGCACGATTTTAAATTTTGAGATACTTTAAATTCTACTTATTAAAAAAGTCTGATCAGCTTGTAACAAGAGACATCTATTAAATAATAAAAATCGTACGATTTTGCATTATTATTTTCTTTTATTTTTACAGATTAGTATACAAAAGTTCTTTTATCAATGTCAAACAAAGTTGATATTTCAATTACCGAAGCTCTTGACACAAATGATGAATACACGAAGCTCTCTCATATAACAAAGACGTTCACAATTTCAACGTAACAAAATAGTTTAAAAACAGTGACATGAAAAAAATATAAATTCAGTTAAATGATCCGACTAACTTTTGTACGTCATATTTGTTTGCTTAACTCAACTTCATTTTAATAAAGATTGCAGGACTAAAATTTTTTAAAATCAAACTAAAGCTGCCTCTAATCATTATTTGCAGCCCTACATTTGGTCCTTTGAAAACACCAAGTATAAATCATGTATTTTAGCAGGCATAGAAGCTATAATACGAGGAAATAATCACTTCAGTTAACATGTTTTGCCAAAAGTCTCAATTTTTTACATTTTGGAATGTGTAAAACCTTTAGAACTGGTTTTTAATTTTGATCAAAATTAATCTAATTTGAAATTGCAAAATGAGTAGTTTTTTAAAGCATTACTTTTTTCTTACACAAAATCAGAAATTTTGAAGAGTATTGAATCATAAAGAGTATTGAACCATGGTTAAAATTTGATACAACTTTATCATACTTTTAAGTTGGATTTTACTATCGAACTTCTTTAACTTGATTTTTTAACTAACTTCAAACGGCGATATTGTCAACTTCAAATGGTTATATGGTTAACTTCAAATGATGTTATGCTTCAGTTTAATACATTATCAAGGATGCAGTAAATTCTAACCACCTTATGAACTACCGACATAAAGTGCATTTTAGGCTTAACTGATTTATTTTGTAATTGAAATTTGCAGGCATAAGAAAAAGACAATCAGACAGGCGATATCAGAGTGACGTCAACACCTCTTTGTAGCCTCACCTAATACTTCTGCACACAATTTTCAGTCTGTAATAGGACAAGGACTTCTCCAACCACCGAAAACCTTGTCCAGTTCCATTGCAGCTGCTAATGTCAAATGATCTCGCATCCGTCCACTTATTGCCTGTATTCCTATAGGCAGCCCATTGACTAGACCAGTAGGTATTTGTGAGGATGGAAAACCGAGGATGCTGAAGATACACGTGTATCCAATGTTGGGGTACTTAGGAACAGTCATGAGGTAATGAGGAGGGGGTTCAGGATGAGTAGGTAGCAACAAGATAGCGTCGTCCACGAAGATCTCTTGAAATTTTCTTTCTATGGCTTCATAGATTCTTAGACATTCGTAATAATACTCGTCCTTTTCTCTTCTGTCTACCATTGCAAAATAGATGGCTGGGAGTGTGTGATTTGAACGTCCTAAGAAAACCTTGAAGAGTTCCCGCCATAGATCAACTTTGCCAGTTTTGTATTCAAGTAAGCATTTGAAGGGAGGGACTCCAGTTTCTAATAGTTTGCATTCCCATACATCAAAGGCGTATCTCAATTCGTCCATTTTAAAAGGGATTGCTTTTATACCATATTCCTTTTCGAAATGGTGTGCAGCCTGTAACAAACAATAACTATTTATTTAAGGCAATACATTTTCATTCAGTTATATATATATATTTGTTAAAGTAGTTGGGAAAGCAAGCATGAGTCTTTAAGATATATTTCTATTTGCTTTAAAAATATAAGCTTATTGCACTGGAGCAGTGGTTCCCAAATGCTGTTTTGCTTAAGACTCAAAACAGTTCCGACAGTTTAAACTCGTTAAATCAGTAATGATTTTTGAAAACTGTAATTATATTTAAATTCAAACAACAAACCATCATTTGTTTGATTTCGATATTTTAGTTAGTTACATGAAATTATTTTAGTAAAATAACGATAAAAAAGAACTAACAATTGTTTTTGAAAAAAATATTTCTTCCAATAACAATATATTGAATAAATTATGAAAATGATATGCATTTATAAAAGATTGAATCAATATTTCTGATGAACATTCTCAATGTTTATAACAGTTCTTTTTCGAAAATTATAATTCAGCGTACTTAATTCATTTTCAGTTTATGCTTACACCAAGAACAAACTCAGAACTAGACTAAATGCCACTCCAGGCCTGCAAATTTAACCGTTTGACATAAAACTTATAAGTTTAAGTCTGTTATGGGTTTTGTTTGGTTAGTGAATTTATGGTACTTGAGGTTCGGACAAAAAATGCTCGATCGTTCAGCGTTCCGTACTCGAAAAGAAGTGGGAAAAGAGTATAGGAACACTTTTATTAATGGAAAATGATTTTAATATTTTTTTGAAATTTAAACTATACAATATAAGAATTAACATGTTTTACTATTCATGTCTCGAAAACTAATACATAAGATTCTAACGAGCAAAATTATTTAACAGTCGTTAGTTGTATAGTATATTATTATACATTTCCTTTTGAATGTCTCTAGAGTGCTTCGAAAAGACGATAGTAGGGTATACTTTGTGCTGTTTGTAAATAAAGCAAAACGTAAATAAAGACAAAACAGGAATATATTTTTTATATTAGTGCGTTTCGACACAGTGAGATTCTTGTTGATAAGATTCTGTGTCATTATTTGTGCCTTATTCACATTTTTTAGTTTTGTCTGCAGTGTTTATTTAAATACTGAAGAAAATTTGTACTTTATTCAGTGTTCAAAAATTAAAAAAGAAGTCAAAATAAAAATAATATTTTTAAAAACCACGTTTTTGTAGTGGAGAATAATAATTAAAAAACAAAAATTTGAAAATTGAAAAACGTGGGGCGCATGAAATACATAACAGTAACAGTGCTCATGAGAATATGTGTATGTATATCTGTTATTGTATCTGAATGTGGATGTATATGTGGTTGTGCATGTGTATGAGTAAGAAAATGTGTATATGTATGTGTATATATACTGTTATGTATTTCATGCACCCCACGTTTTTCATTTTTCAGATTTTTGTTTTTTAATTATAATTCTCATGCAAATTAAAAATTTATTTTTATTTTGATCTTTTTTTGTATTCACTTTCAAAATCTCAATTTTTTCACTCACTGTACCTGTCAGCCTTTCAACTGACACGTGACACTAATTTGAAATAATCAAATCGACAACAAAAAACAATCGCGAAAATATTAATTTTTCTTTAATTTTATTTCACTTTTTATGTCTTTTTTCTCTTCATTTTCATGCATTGTCATCCAATTCTGAACTATGTGCCAAATTTGAAGTCTGCAGCTAGTCGAGAAGTTAGTTTAAAATCGATTGCAAAATTCCCCCGGGACAGACATACACAAAGACAAGTTGATATAAACGTGGTAAAAATAGGACAAAAAACCTACAACGTTAAACAGGGTTTCTTTAACAAATTTTAGATGACACACCAAGGGATAATAGTTTATTGATCTTAGAGTAATAGAAAAGGTTTAAAAATCCTAAATAAAACGAAAAAATCAATAATTTTTCAATCTATCGTATTTGAGTTATTACATTTCGGATACCTGAAAATTTTGCATGATGAAAATTATCAATGTAAAATCATTTAGGAATCTACAATATTACTTACTTTTCTGACAGCATTTTTTATGGGTGAAATAGATTTCAGTAAAATGCCAGGATATTCCTCCATGTAGTATATTTTAACTTTACTGAAATCAACCTGGAAAGAGATGTAAAAATTTAGTTTATTAATTTCTATTCTGTTGAATAAGATGGAGTCATTATAATACAAGCATTGTCATTTTAACAATCTAAGAACAAAACGCTTAATGATTTTTATGGTTAATTTTCATGGTTGGATTTCTGACTTCCAAAATATAGAAGATAACCGCAATCTGGAAAATGTGGTTCCCACAGTTTAGTCAGGAATGTGATCCAAAGTTTGGACACCTTAATATTATTTCTACTTCTTGAGTATTTCTCCATATCTCTTAAATTTTTTAAGAGAATTGAAAATTTTTTGCTCACAATAATAAAATTTGCTTATCCAAAGATAGTTCCATGTAAAAAATAACTTTTAGTACATATTTATTATTTTTTACTATTTATTTATAAATAATTGAAAAAATTTCAAACTGAAAGTATGCAATTTTTTGCATAATTTTTAAGTATGTAATTTTATACAAGAATTATAGAATAATTTTGATACAAGAGAGCGAAATTGGTCGAACAGTTACCGAGAAATCGAAAATTCAAAATACGACTTTCTTAAAATTTGATTTCTCAGGAACTATTCAATCATTTTCGCTTAAATTTTGTATTTTGCCATGTAAAATTACGTTTTAAAAATGATGTAAAAATTGTATAATTTACAATTTGAATTCTTTCAATTATTTATAAATAAAATAGTAAAAAGTAATAAATATTTACTTAAATTATTTTCTGCATAGAATTATCTTGGGATAAACGAATTTTACAATTATATGTGCACAAAATTTTCAACTCTCTTAAAAAGTTCTCGAGATATGGCGAAATACACCACAAGTAGTATCAATACTAAGGGGTCCAATTCTGGACAGCTCTTCTGGCTAAATTAACATCATATTTTCCAGATTGTGGCTATGTTCCATATTTTGGTGGTAAAAAATCTGAATCCGTCGATGAAAAGGTATAGTTGTTTAGAGAAAGAATGTTTTTGTGTCTGATTTAGTAACTTAAAATATCCTCTACACTAATTAGAATATTAAAGATTAGCCCCTCGAGCCATTGAGATTGAGTCCTAAAACATGAAGATCCGATCATTAGATCAAAAGTTAATTATTGGGGTCTGCCCCGTGGCGACTTTCAATTTTTGTATGCCATTGTAAGTTAATAATCAGTACTCAATCTAAAGTTTTGTTTCTCAATGCCCACTTGGGGAATGACCTTTCGTCAATGCAGGCATCTGAAGGGCAGATTTGTTGGCCACTCTTTCAGTGGCACCATATTAGATGGACCAACGTTGCTTCCACAGTAAGGACATATCGTACCGAGAATGAACGAACATCAATGCCTTGTCCGGAATTCGAACCCAGACCCATTTAATGCAAGGCACTCCATCGAAAGTTGAATGGTGAAAAATATAATGATGCATAAAATAAAAAATACAGTCTCACCTTTTCATCGAATTTAATTCTTTGGTCGTTGCTGGTAAGTATCCTCATCAATAAGGGCAAGTCTTCTACGTACCGGCACATTGGACCAGTACTGGTGAAAGAGTCGATATCCTCGTTCTTATCGAGTTCTCCAAATGGAAACGCCCCAGCATTCGATACTGTTCCTGTTAAAATACATTATGAGTTTCAAAACAGTGAAAAAAATATTCAACATTCATGACAAACATTAAAATTAATTTTAAAAACGCATTTTTTCATTTTGCATTTTGTTGATCAAATCAACGTCTTAGAATTTAAAGTAAAATCACCAAAATTTAACAAAAGTTAATTAGCGAAAATTGACGGTCTGGTGATTAAATCGACAAATCAAAGGTATTATGTTTTTTCATAGCAAAAAACAATAAACGCATTATTATATTCTATTTTCAAAAATACTAAAAGGATGAAAAAAGCTTTTGCCATATCAAAAAATAGATATTAGTTGAATATAGGACGATATTATTGACAGGTTAAAAATTAGTGACTCGATTGTTATAAATATTGTCATAAAATAACTGAAGTATTATTACCATTGTCTTTTAGTATTATGAACTTACAAAAGCTAATACTATATGTACGTGAAGAAAACAAATAAGCTATATTTGTTCCAATACCAGTACTTAATATCGTATAAGATCAAGTATTGGAGATTTTAAATTTTAAATTAATTTTGGTCATAAAGCAACAGACTTTCTTAAAGGACATTTTTAGTATATTTTTTATCCAAATGTACAATGCTAAAAAAAAAAAAAAAAGAAAAAACGGACCATCTGGAATAATTTTTGATCTATTGATTGGATCTTCACGTTCTAGGACTCACTCTTAATGGTTCGAGAGGATGACCTAAAAATATTCTAATTAATTAGTATAGACGATATTTTAAGTTACGAAATCAGACACAAAAACGTACTTTCTCTGAATAAAAATACCTTTTTTTCGTAGGATTCAGGTTTTTGACCCCCAAAATATAGGAGTAGCCGCAACCTGGAAAATATGGTTCCAATTGTTTGGTCAAGAGAGAGCTCCAAAATTTGAACCCCATGATGTTAATTTTGATTTTTGCGTATTTCGTTATATCTCAAGAATTTTTTAAGCGAATTAAAAAATTTTTTGAACACAATCATAAAATTCGTTTAGCCAAAGATAATTCTACACAAGAAGTAAGTTATAGTAAATCTTTATTATTTTTTATTAATTAATTTAATGATAAAAAAGAAAAAATTGAATTGAAAGGTATACAGTTTTTTTTATATAATTTAAAAGTGTGTAAATTTGCTTGGCAAAATACAAAATTTGAGTGAAATCGGTTCTATAGTTCTTGCGAAATCAAATTTTAAATATACGTCTTTCATAACATCTAATTTCTCAGGAACTATCAAACCTATTTTGCTATGTAAAATTACGCACTTTAAATCGATGTAAAAAATTGTATTCCTAACAATTCAAAATCTTGTCGACTATTATTAAATAAAATAAAAAATATTTACTAAAATTCATTTCTTGTATGGAATTATGTTTGGCTAGGTGAATTTTATGCAATTATGTGTGCAATTTTTTTTAATTGGCTTAAAAAGTTCTTAAGATATAAGAAAATACACAAAAAGTAATATTAACATTAAGAGGTCCAATTTCTGGAACACTCTCCTGTTCAAACTATTGAGACCATATTTAACAGATTGCGGCTATTCCCTAAATTTTAGGGGGTCAGTAATCTGCATCCGTCGAAAAAAGGCATGTTTATTCAGTGAAAGTACGTTTTTGTCTCTGATTTCATAACTTAAAATATCGTCTGCCCATATTTTAGCATATTCGAGGTCACCCCTTTAGGCCATTTAGATTGAGTCCTAGAACGTGAAGATCCGATCATTAGATCAAAAGTTATTCAGAGTGGTCCGGTTTTCTTTTGCGCCTTTGTACATGTTTGAAAACGTTATAGATAATAGATGGCACATTATGAGTATTAAAATTGCATATGAAACCATACCAGAAAATGTGGTCATACATGGCTAGGGGAGCTACCCTACTATGACCTAATCAATTAGATTAGAAGCACATGAAGAAACAGTTCATAATATTGAAGTGCCCTTAGCGGCGTCTGATGATATTTTCGGGCGTGGATTCCTATGAAATTTTGATGCTGATGATGCACCCTAACTCCCCTAGAAGTTTGTCACCACAGTTACGTAACCCCCTGTTATGTATAACGTTTTTATACTTGTACATTTTAACAAAAATTAGACAAAAAATGTCATTAAAAAGTATAGTTTAGAGAGAGAAACTGAATGCAGATATGAAATCAGAGATACGAAAGTATCTAGGATCTGTTAAAAAATCTCATGCAACAATCATGCATCAATCTTGTTTTATAGTGTAATTGATAAATAGGTTTACGTATTTTTCAGCGCATAAAGCTGACAGGTACTTCGAATTAAAATCAAAGCAAGCCAGCAAAGCGCGTTAAAGCTGAAATTAAAATTGTTAGGTGTAATAAAATTTCTTTAAAAACTGTCGTGATGAAATTTGAGTTATGAGGTTCCTTTAAACGGTTTATCAATGCTTCATAAGAAATAACTTGATATTACCTAAATGAATAAAAAAGAAATAGCTAAAAAATCATGATAAAATTACCAGTTGAAGGTTTATGACCATATATTCCACAAAACGATGCCGGGATACGTATACTTCCGGCGATATCATTTCCTATTCCAATCAATGCAGCTCCCGCGGTGATTATTGCTCCTTCACCTCCTGAAATGATAAATTATAATGAGTGATTTATTTCCAACCAGGAATCATGGCCGGAAATCAGCATGATCAAACGACCTGGATCATTACTTTATGCGGTTATAAGGTAAACATTGCTATTGTTTTTTCTCTTTTTGCTGCTCTCCCTATAGCAGTGTTTCCCAAACTCATGACTTTTGTGTACCTTTTCATAACGATGCGTACCACTAACAAAAAAAATGAATGTATTTTCTTAAAAATATGTTTTTTTTTCTTTTTTGGTACAAAGTTTTGTAGATACCAACATGCGATCCATATTCTATGTTAGGAATAAAAATTATATTTTGTAAAAATAATCAAAATAAGTAGAATTTATTACAAACCTTTACTATAAAAAAATTGCACAAAAGTTAAAAATCACAACTGGCTGTTGACACCACTATTTATTAACTGTCAACTCTGCAAAAAATAGCCTATAGAAAAATACATAATCGTAAATTTTCATAGCTAGTTTTGTTTTTAAATAAAAGTTTTTGAAATTTTCGTTTGCTGCAAGATATTTCGCATAAGAACGAGTACCCCCGCTAAACTGTTCCCGTACCCCTGGGGGTACGCGTACCACACTTTGGGAAACACTGCCCTATAGGAATATGCAATTACAGCAGTAACAGATAGATTTAACTAATATTTGGTAATAAGCGTTTTAAAAATCAAGATTTCAATGATACTTGCGCCTAAAAAATTGAAAAAAAAAATAAGAGCGAAAACCTATTGAAAGACATAAAAATTAGCAATATTGGTTTGCCTGGAATGCTCGCAGTCCCACCCGTTTCGCAAAAAATCATATCATGAAAAGAGTGACTCAGATGCAAGTTTGCAATAAAACTTGCAGTACAATGTAAAGGACTTATCACGGAATTACGAAATTTGCTTCTATTTGCATATCTATGAAGTAAAAGTAACGAAAATATAGATGGTTTAACACGTTGTCTGCTGCGTCACCTATATTCGGGTGACAGCAAAGTTTCTGATCAGGATGCGTCACCAGTATTGGGGTAACGCTTAATTGACTACTTGCGAAGGATATTCGCATGTATTTGAAAATATATTTCACAAGAAGTAACAAAAGTATTGAATTGTTGTAAAAGTAATACAAAAATGATTTATTATTGTGAACCTTGTAAAAGCTTTCTTGTTCACTGCTATTTGACTCAATAAGAAATGAGTTTTCCATTTTTCTTTTTGAAATTTCAACTAATTCGGGTAAAGATTTTAAGTTATACTCCTCTTTACTCGGCAAAGATTCAAACGAATTGTGTAAAGGGGCGAGATAAGAAACAGACGCGTACACAAATAAACAGACATGATACCGTGGAAACAAACGGAGCAAGATATTATCCTTGTGGCCACCAGAGACTTGCATTATTAAAATATCGATTTGAGTACTTAGCAGAATACGCTTCGTACGGCGGTACTCGTAGTCTGAAGGAAATTTCACTGTGAACTCGGACGACAGTCAACGTGTTAAGAAGTTAAATGCTTTATGCATACCTGCCAACTTTTATGCATTTGGCGTAAAATTTTATTTCTATATTTAAAGTGGTAGTAAAATGAATACTTTTTATATATTCCTTGCATTTATAAACTTAATGCATTATCTTTTTGACCACCACTATTTTTTAAAAAATTAAACATGTATATATTAATAAGTAATATTGTTACGACATTGCAATGCGTCTCGCTTATGTTAACCAAAGATGCTTGTGTGTTTACAATTTAAATTTAGGCTAATCCAAAATTTTGGTTACCCGAACAAGGAACAGTCCCAATTACTTTCATTATGCATCATTAGTATGACAGCCCACAGTGGGCCAAGGCTTTTCTTGGATGAGATTTCCAATTCGCTCTAGGTGATTAAGGCTTTCCAGTTCTTAACCATTAGGATTAAAAAAAATTATCCACTGCAGTTTGGATCGTCCTCTTCTTATTTTTCCCAGCAATTTTGTCACAATGAATCCTTTTAAAGAGTTTAAATCATTCATTCTGAATACACGTGCAGCTCAGCTTACCCCAATTATTTTACTTTTAGTTATTGGCAATACTCTTGACGCTGCTGCATAAACTTATATAACATAGCATATATAAGGCTTATTGTTTAGTTTCAATGTATGAAATTTCTTACCGGAGCTGCCGCCAACTGTCCGACGGTTATCGTAAGGATTTTTTGTCATTCCAGCTACTGCGTTAGCGGCCTCCCACCAGAAACATGTCTCTGGAACATTTGTGACAGTTACTGGTATGGCACCGGCATTTCGATATTTGGAAGCTGCCACTGAATCTTCTGGAGCTTTTCTACCTTTGGCCCAGACCAACCCGTTCACCTGAAGAAGATCTGTAATAAATATTTCACCTTTTTGTAAAAATTTTAATTAGAACAATTCTCTTTCTAGTTGCATTTCATAGAGAGATAACAGGTTAGAGTAAGTAAATAAGTTTTATTTTTATACACTGATGGAAAAAAAACCCAAAATTATTGTAGAGCAATGAAATTTCAGCAATGTGTTTGTCTGGGTAACATATTTAAGCGATAAAATTTTCAAGATCACAGGTTAATGCAATTAAGAGAAACATTTCAAATGCGAAAAACTGGAGCATTAATAACCGATGTAACCACCAGAATTTTGAATGCAAGCATGCAAACGGGTATGTTTTGTGTTATACAAATGCCGTAAGTCATTTTGTGGAATGTAGTTAAATGCCTGTTGCACTTGGTCAGTTAATACGGGGATAGTTAATGCTGGTTATGGATGACGCTGAAGTTGTCCAGTGATGTTTCATACGTGCTTGATTGGAGAAAGATCTGGTGATCCAGCAGGCCTAAGCAACATGACGACATGCTGTAGAACATGTTGGGTTAAAACAACAGTTTGAGGGCCAGGGTAATCCTGTTGGAAAATACCCGCCTTCAATCAACACCTCCTAGAAAGAACAGGCCTCAGCACGGGTTACCATAAATATCCCTTAGTAGTTCAAACGTAATGACATATTTTGTATTTTCACAGCCATACACAGTATACGGCAGTCTCCGTTCTGAGTAGTGCCGAGTGTAGTTCAGTTACGACTTAAAAATCATTTAATGAACGAATTAACTCTAAAGTGACAATGTTTCGTTAGTGCTAGACACTCTTGCTATAGCAATCACATGACTGAGTTAGTCGAAATTTATACCGTTAATCAATCACTGCATAGGTATGTTTAATAAATTATTTCCTGACTGAAAAATCACTTTTATTTATCAGATAATATTTATTATTGCAACGTAATGAATTGTGAGATGAAGTAGCTTAATATTAAATTTAAAAACTAAACTGGAAAAAAAAAACTAAATTTTATTTTAGTGCAATCGTGGCGAATTGAGATTTTGAAGAAGTGGCTGCAAATATTTAAAATTTACATGACGATGGCAAGAGCTAAAATGTTTTTGTACCCTTGATCTACACTACAAAAAATTCCGGATCAAATTTCGGTATCAAGTACCGGCACACTGCCACATCATCCGTAAAATCCTTTTCTACCGTAAAATATCATACTGCAATTTTTACAATATTTATTTCATTCGGTGATTTTTCGATAACTATTACTCTAAAAATAACGGCATATCATTTCCTTTGTTCCGTAACATGTTCCGGTAAAGATGAAATTTTACGGTACCGGCTGCTGATTTGACAATTCAGTGGTCTTTAACGACTAGCTGGCTTTATTGTAGACTTTTTGCTTGACTGTAATTGGTCGCTGTGATGCCACAATTGGCATTATATATTTATTTTCTATCATTTTAAAATATCTTTCATTACTTAAGCTTTTTTTTAATTAATAGAATTACATTTAAAAATAAATCAAGGGCTTAATCTTTTAAAACGAACACGAACATAAAATATTTATTTCCTCTCTTCTAGATCAATGTAACGGATACTTTTTTTTTATTTTATTGCTAGGCAGACTTATTAATTCACTGTCGCCTCTAATCGAAAAAAAAAAATCTATTTATAACTTTTTACTCTAAATTTCCAACGGCTAAATGTTTCGGTTGCATGGTTGTAATAATTCTCATAAATTTGTTGGCGACTCGTGATCGCCAAAATGTTCTTTTAAACCCATATTGATATGCTAGTTGGCTTTCTTTTGGCTATGATATATTATGACAAATCGCCAAATTATGGATCTCCTACCCATACTTTCTACGTCCGTTGGGAATAATTATATTTACTTGGAATTCAAAATTTGTGGTGACAAGGAGTCCCCTTTGGGGCGCTCCTGTCTCAGTCATCCTAACGGTTTAAAAAGATATAAAATCGTAACAAAAACTTCTTGATGTGGAAGTTATATTTCCTTGATCCCTTCAAGGGATTTATTTTTTATAATTGGTAATTATTATGATGATTTGTATTGATGGCCATTCTCTATAATCTTCAAGAAATATTGCTTAATAAATTGGATTTTCATATTCACGATTCATATTAATTTCCTGGAAACTTTAATTTTTGTTTCATCCATTTACTTTTATAATGGCCTAACAATCATGAATTCCATTATACGAATATTGGCGGCTAAGGACGGAGGACCAAACCTCCCCCACAGTCGCAATTATATTGCAAGCTTTTATATCTTTTAAAATTTACTACCTGAACTAAAAAAATATAGTCGAGAATCAATTTTTTTCTCATTTAAGGGAATGCCTAACAGGAGAACTGGTTGATAAAATCCACAGGATTGAAAATTTTTTAACAGTGTTGAGGACTTTTATGTTTTGCATAATTTGACTAAAAGTCAAAAAGAGTAGAGCGTTGTTATATTTTACTACTTGCATTAAAAAATATCTCTTGTTTCCCTGAACATACGATACCTTTAACTCCTATGGCTTCTTTGCAAGTGAAAGGAACACCCAAAAGTGGTGTATCTTTTTCTATTTGTTGTGGGGATTTCTTTCCACTCTCCAGAAACGTATCTATATCTCTGGCATCTTGCAGAGCATCATCGTACCTTTCATCTAATGCAGCATTTATGAGTGGGTGGACGGAACGTGATCTTTGAATGTATGCTAACATCACATCTTCACACTTCACCTACGAACAATTTTAGAAGATGAGCAGACATGATTGACAATAGGTAATACATAGATACAAACTGAAGAATTTTTCTAGTGATTATGAAGTAAAAAATTAAAATTTTTTGAACTAGTAACTCCCGTCACCACTGATGTTTAAACCATTTGCTAACCCCTTAACTTGTGAGCTCGAGTTAATTCGAGCGCGCTAAACAGGACTGTGCACACTCGAGATAATTCGAGCGGCGTTGTATTTTATGCTGCGATAATTTTTCACACTGGAATATAATCGAGAATTGAAAATAGCAATGTGAAAGCTAAGAAAAAAAAAATCGTTTTATTGATATTTATCATTTACATTGGATTGTAAGCTATAACACTTATTTATTCAAGAATAAAATATACAGAGATGCCAATTTGCTCCGGACAGCAAATATATATTTTAAAGTGGTAGTTCATCAATTGTGGTTCTTGGTTTAATAAATTCAATTTAGTAGATTTTTATCCACCATTATTTCTAAATAATTAGTAGGCTTATATAATTCATCACTTTATAGTACTTTTGTCGAGCTATACCTTTTAAAAAGCAAGCAAGAGTCAAATATTTGCAAAATTTACTTTTTAGTTGCTTACCAATTTTTTAATTATTTTTGCTTGTCCGGAGCAGTTGGCATCCCTGAATATAGCCTTTTTCCATGGAACAAACGCGCAGTATATCAAAATTGTCCACCAAAAGAAAAGACAATGTTCTAAAGCTGGTTTTTTACATAAAAATAATAATTTTTTTGTGTCCGGTTTTTTTCAAAAAATCTGTGCCATAACCCCTTGGGGACGGGTGATTCAGAAACGCATTCGTACAAAATCAGAATCAAGTTGTAATTAAATAAAAAATGGTAACTTAAATGTAGTCGTTGCTAATTTGACAGACTTACTTTGCTTTTACTTTAATTATTGTTAGTTTAATCATATATTTAATCAATGTTAGTTCAAAGTATAACTAAACAGTTTTATTTTGAACAAAGTATTGGTGAATTAAATAAATCAAACAATTATAACTCCTCTCAGAAATAAACTGCTAAAGAAATACTTTGATTACCAGTTTTATATTTTTACCCTGATTGATACGGTTTTATGCTGTCACATATTTGTATCAGTCGGCGCGAAAGGGTTAATTGCTGCGAATCGTAAAATAAGTAAAAGCAAAATTAAATGTTAATGTTTTCCAACCACTAGAAAATATCTAAAAAATCATATAAGGTATCTGCTATAGATTCAACCACACTTAAACATTTCAGCACCCACTTTGAAAAATAGCAAAGAGCTTTATTATAAATATAACTTCTCAGGAATACAATTATGGTTAAATTTATAATTTTAAAAAGTAAAGTGGTATATCTTTAACCTACAAATAAAATTTTTATAGGTAATTTGTTTGCTCTTTTTTTTTCTAATAACATTTTATGCCACATGCGATTAAAAATGTGAAATGTGGTAGAAACTAATTCATTTTTATTTATTTATTACCTCTTTAACTATTCAGTCGTAACTATCACTAAGACTTACATTTCAAATTATTCATATTTAAAGCAAAAACATTCTTCGTACTTACTTTCAATAGTAGACTGAAAAAAATATGCTAGAAAAAATTAAATGTTATTAATCACCACTTTTTGCATTTTTAGTCACTCGGGGAAACTCTCGACTATGAAAATAGCTAATAGAATTTTTATCTTCTGACCCACAAATTTCTATAAAATAACTAAAGTGCTCCCAGAATTAGGTACTAAAAAGTATGCCTAGGCTTCCCTTTAATTATTGTTCTATCTGAGGCTCATGTAAACACAACAAATATTATTTTTTAGTTAAGCTATTCAAAGAACTTGACCTCTCTCAAATCTCATCTCCGTTTTAAGATCTCTTTATTATTTTCATTTTAGCTTTTTTTTTTTTTCAAATGATTTTTATTTGATATCTTCAAACTCTAGAAAACTATAAAAAATTTCTTCAGTATTAGTTTTGAAAGGCTTGTCTCGCTTTGCCTACACTGATTATATTTTTAGTAACTATGTAAGCTTTAAAGTTATTAGGTGTCTCAAATTTATAATAAGTGAAAAAAGAGAAATCGCTTATAACCCACAACACTATACCATATTAATCACAAAAAAACTTCATGCGACAACATATTTTTTTGATTATCTATTTTAATAATTATTTTTATTATTAATTATTAATTTTATTATTATTTATTAATTATTTTTTTGATTATCTATTTTAATTCTATAAATTAGGTGTATAGTTCTGAATAGTAAACTTTTTTGAAATTCGTTTTCTCAGAAATTATTTAACCTATTCTGTTCAAACTTCGCATTTTACCCCGGAAAATTATATTCTTTTAAATGATGCCAAAAAAATTGGATGCCTTGCATATCAAAATTTTTTAGACCATTATTAAATAAAGTAATAAATATTTTAATAAAGGTTATTTTTTCATGCAATTATCTTCGGATAAAGGAATTTTTTTTGTTTGGATTTGTGTGTAAAAATGTTTCAATTTTTATTAAAAACTTCTTGAGTTTTATTAAAAATACGCAAAATTAAGATTATGGGGGTCCAAACTTTGGAGCGCTCTCCTGACCAAACATATTTTCCAGATTGCGAAATGAATCTTACAATTGTCTCCAAAAATCTTTCTATTTGATAAAAAAAATTCTCGAGATATGGCGAAATACGCAAAAAGTTAAATTAGCATCCGGGGGCTAAAACTTTGGACCACACTGCTGATCAAACTATGGAGACAATATTTTCCAGACGTCCTATATTTTGGGGTTAAAAAATCCGAATTAGTCGAGTAAAAGGTATGTTTATTCTAATACACGTTTTGTGCTTGATTTCGTAATTTAAAATATCGTTTGCCCTAAATAATTAGCATATTTGAAGTTACCCCTCAAACTATTAAGATTGAGTGCTAGAACGTGAAGATTTGATTATCAAATCAAAAGTTATTCAGAGTGGTTCGTTTTTTTTGGCGCATTGTACAGTAATTGTTTGTTTAGAATCTTCTCAGGAAAAATACTAATCTTATCATTTATCGTTTTAATTTTTTTAAATTATTTTTTTACATTTTCTGGAATGAAAATTAACAAAAGAGTAATAGTACCTGACGATTTCTTATTTTCTTTGCAAGGTCAACGGCTGACATCAGAAGCAACTCATTGTTAATTGGTGGTAATGGTTTTGTTTTACCCATAAACAAACCATAAAGGAAATCCAAGACATAATCTGATATAGGCCGTGTGAATGTCAAAATAATTCTCAAAAATTGCGCACATATACCAACCACCTAAAAGAAATATAAAACAAAACATCTTAGGCACCATTATAAGGGGTTATAAAACAATTAAACACAGTATACAGCAAAACATAAAAAGATAATGGTTTAAAATTGTTTCTCATAATTGTTTCATTTTTATTGGCCAAAAATATCATATGGTGGGATTGTTAATGCACAAAGAATATATGGAAATCTCCTGTATAGATATGGCTTTTATCAGCTTGAGAGCGATGCAATATAGGAATAATAATTGCATTTTTTTAACGCCTTTTCCCAATTTTTGATTTGTTATTTTTGAAAACTAAAATTCTTAAGTTTTACTTTTTTAAGTGTTGAATAAATATAGTTTAAATGTGGCAAACATTTTTTCAATACTAAAATATCATTTGTTTGTTTGGAAATGCGTTTATCGTAGCGAGTTTTAATGTGTACGCTCTCTTCCAAAAGTTAAGCAAGGAAAGAAAAATTTTGATTTCCGGAAGCCAAATTGAATTGGAGTTAACTTAACTTGTAACAGAGGTAGAAGAAAGTGTGCACAAATGTTAGGTAACAACCAATTACGGTTTTATGTCAAGAAATATGTAAATCAAGCAGCAGTATAAAAAGCTGGCTTTGTGTAGGCTTACTGTAGTTGCATTTGAGTGCGGATAAAAAGTGAGTAGAACATCCTTTTATTTTTTTCGAACTAAACATTTATCTATGACTTCCAGAAGAAGAATGGAAGAGTCTGAGGGCTGATGTGCAGTCGGATTCATTAAAGCAGTACAGTCTATCACAGATGTTGCTCTGTTCTTCGGCATCAATCATTCCGTCATTTCAAGATTATGGCCAAACCAGTCGAACAGTTATCCAAAGACCTGCAGCTGATCATCAAAGGGCTACGACTCCCGCGGGAGATCGAAGTATTGTTGTTGTAGCTAAGAGGAATCGAAGAGCTACCTCCACACGTGAGACTTGTATGGTTATGGCAGTAATTGGCCAGCTGCAACTGTTCGCCGAATGCTACACATTAAAAGACTTTACGCCTGGGCACTATGAGTTTATATTAGTCTATCCCTTCAAGCAAGATTGGCACGGTAGAAATGGTGCTGAGGGCATGTGAATTGAACCCTGTTTGATGAAGCTAGATTTAGCATACAACCAGATGACAAGCGTGCGAAGTCCTGAAAAAAAACAAGACACACGCAACAGGTCACAGAACATCATGCGACATCGCGCAATCTGTTGTGGAAGCATAGTGACATACTCGGAATTGGATATCGCACTTGCCTGCACAGCTACTGATGTGGTTCTGTGACGACTGAACGGTATCAGAATGAAGCCACTTTATGTGAAACTGTATGCTGCAGAAGTTGATTTCTACTTTCGTTTCAATGGACGGCAAAGCACGTCCTCATGAAGCAGCAGTGGTCAACGGTTGGTTGAAGTGCGAAGGGATTGCCGGTATAGAGTGGCCGGCTTTCTCATCGGATTTTAATCCAATTGAAACTTCTTGTGATGACCTCGACCGAGCTGTGGGTACTCGTTTATCCACCGCCAGCCAATCTCATAGATTTGGAAACAGCTTTCAAAATAATGGCGATCGCTGGAATCTGAGGTGGTTGACCACCTCGTAACAAGCATATTAGCACTCTGAATAAAAATAAGGAGTGCTCAGTACTCACATGCCCTATTGATATCGAGTTTTGTAGTTTTTTTAAAAAAATTTAATCATAATTTTGAGAATGACGCTTGACTTCAGCATATAATTTATGAATGACATCAGCATATAATTTATGCAAATACAATATTGTTTTCATAATTATTAATAATATGAATCATGTTTTTCTTCGTTTTGCTTTACGAATAAACATATTAGCTACTTTTCTGCAGCAGTTCTGGTCTGTTCTTCATCAGTTCATTGCTCCATGCTAAAATTTTGGAAGCAAGTGTATTTTCCGCATTTTATTGCTCCATGCTAAAATTTTGGAAGTGAGTGTATTTATGCTGACTCATAAATTAATTTTTTTAGGGAATTAAAGATAGATGAAAGAAGAGTTTTTCAGCTCATGAATGTCAAACTTTTGAAAATATTTATTTTAAAAATTATTTAAAAATAGAGGCGTTCAATGTAAGTCCCAAAAGAATTAAGAGACGTCTAATTTCTCTTAAATTTGTTTTTAGAACGTTTTAACAATAAATTTTTATGAACAATATTTGTGTTTTTTTTAAAATCCATAATCATACAAGAAACTAAAACATGGGACGAAGTGTTTTTTATTTTTATTTTTAATTGAATTTATCGTATAAAAAGTGACAACGAACCTCATTTTTGTACTGCATTATTCAGTTTCAAAAGTCATTTAAATTTGGTTTTTTATGTACTTTTATAACGGCTTCAGCCGGTGACCAATTTATAACGAATGGAAATTAATACGACTGTCTTCTGATCGTATGCGACGCATGAAATAGATGGAGCAATTTTAACACACAATGTTTAACTTCGCTAAGAATTCACCAAACTGATAATGCATTTATTTTTTTTCTCATTTACATAATCATTTGATATAAAGTCATCCTGAGTTTTCATGGATTACAAGATTATTAGTCTTATCCTTGCTTCAGAAATATATACTACAAAACCAAATCTTTTTGTATAAAGAATTATTTTGCTAACTTATTAAAAGCACGGGCTCTCAAAAACTTAGACATAAAGCAGTATTTTAAAACTATTTCAAAAATAAAACTGTCTTAATTACATTTTAAAATGTAATGATGGGCATTTTATTTAGAATTCATTTTTTTTATTCGTTCTGAAAATATTCTTTTCCGTATTGAGAGTTGATTTCCGCAAAGGAAATAGTTGAACAACCTTTTATCGACGAGCGGAGATGATTAACTAGGTATAATGTCCGTCCATTAGAAGTCAAAATAATGCTGTGCCAAGTGACGATAGATTAGAGATAAACGTTATTTTCTCTCTTCATAAAGAAACTTCAGTCAAGAAAATGTTTTCTCGAATTTTTCGATTGTTATGTCTAAGATAATTTTAAATACATCATTTAAAAAATAACATTTTTAAAACTTTTTAAAATTTTTTGTTTGTTTTTTAACTTTTTTTTGTTGAAAACGTTTATAGATAAAATTTAGAATTTTATCAAATATTTATCTTATTTTCCTTTTCAGCGTGTCACTATATAAAGACGATCTTATTATAAAAAAAACTTTTTTAATATTTTTTAACTAATATTTTTTTCTTCAAAAATTTCTTTATTTTCATGTTGTTTTTAATATAATTATTTCTCTAAATATGTTTAAAATGAAGTAAATAACATTAACGTAGTACATAATTCTTATAACAAATATAATACATTAGTTTCAAATGGATGTTAATGAATTTTTTATTTATTATAACCTTTTCTTTTTAAATGTAATTAAATGAGGAATGAATTAAGAACACTAGTTCTTTATTTCATATCTTAATGAATATGCTATATTAAGACAGAATAGTGTTTTCGAAGCATACCATAAGAATAAAGAGAATAATATATAAGAATAACATATACACAGTCAAAAATTTAGATTTAAATTACTGTTCAAAGTACGGCAATTTCTACAGTAATTTTTATTTAATTAGAGTGATACAGTGATTTTGTGGTAATAATTACTGGAAAAATTACGATATATCAGATTTTTTGTTCCGTAACATGTTCTGGTAAAAATGGATTTCACTGTAAAAAATACCGACACCCTGAATGACGGTACTTTTTACCGTAATTTGATCAGATATTTTTTACATTGTATTAACCCAAAGGGCCAGGGCCCACAAGGGTGCTGCGACTATCATAGTACTAGGCCTAACTACACAAGTAAGAATATATTGAAAATCTATTAGTCATTATATTTGTCTTTAGATATGCTAATATAAGGGCAATAGATGTCTTTGTCATTGTATTTTTTGACTGTATATTTATATGGCCTGAAAGTTTTTTTGTTGTTGACATAGTTAGTGGTCGGCACGATTGAAGAGGTTTGAGAACCATATCGCAGTTTTCGCTGCAATTACTACAAATGCTTATTTTATTTTAAATATTTTATGTACTAATTAAATAAAAAAAGTGCTTGGTATTTCTTGATAGTTTTCTCCTCTTTTTGTATCATTAATTTTTTTTTGTCTTAAAATATTTATGCGGCTTAATGGAACGTAAAATCGACATCTAGCATGAAACAGTATGTGATTTATGATGTGCTAAAAAGATATAAATAGTGACGAGATTGCATGTAGTTTAATAGAATATATTAAAGACGATTGTTCTTATAAGAATTCTTAATGATAACTAAAGATTTTTAAACAATAAACAATTTATAATTGGATCAGGAAAAAAAAATCGTTGATATTTTTGGGCACAATGAATTTAAGCTATGATTAACGGAAAACTTTTGGCTCCATTAGTTTGACAGCTAATTATAAACACACAACAGCATAAACATATAATAAGTTTTATTAAATATGTATATTCTTGAATAACGCGAATAATCATGATGGTAATTCATAAAGCAGCGTCAAACGTGGAAAAAATGTAAGAGTTTATAGTTAATAGAATGAAATTAATAGAGTTTTAAGAAAATATATTGAAATTAAGTCTTCTTAACTATATTAAACTAAAATACCATTTTTAATTTTATTTTAAAAAATTCATATGTCTATAATCAACCGATTATTGCAAATAACTGCACTTATAGCATGATTCATATAAATTGTTTACCAGCAAAAATATAAAAATAATAATTACTTGTATTTAAATTAGCCGTATTCATATACAAAATTTAAGCATAATTAATTCTATCAAAATTAACATCGTTTTATCAAATGTGAGGTCGTTTCTTTTAAGGAATAAATTATATCCCAAATTATTCGTTCTTACTTAACACTACACTCATCTTGCAATGAGTTAAGATATTATTATCTTATTTAGGCGATCAATTACTTATTAATTAATTGTAATTATTAACAGTAAAAAATTATTAAATTAATCTTTACTTTATTGTGGTTGTAAAAACATCACCCTTAATTTTATTTTAAGCTATTTTTTATCTCACTTAACCTATCTTTACTGATATCCCTAAAATTTCAGTGGTTTTAAAAAGTAACTCTTTGAATTGGTCCATTATTATACTTATAGTATATATTCACTGGCTAAAATATGAAATTAATACTTACACTATTTGAGATAGCCATTTTCACAAATGGATTCTAAGCATGGGTTATTCAAAATAAACGTCCTTTCATCAAATGTGAGGTCGTTTCTTTTCAAGATGAAAAGGATATTCCGAATTTTCTGTTCAAACATAAACCATCCTCATCGTATAAAAACGATACTAAAGTTGACAACTGGAAGGAAGAGCGTCACGTTGCGCAGTTCCGCTTTAATGGTGCTATGGTTTCCTATTGTTACGAAGAAAGTAAAATAAAAATAGAATAAAATATTTGAAAGCGGAAAATGGCAATTACTCTTAGACATGTGGTAGACCGCTATAATTCTGTTGTATATTTTTATTTTATTTTGTTACGTATGAGTCATTGAGTTAAGGTGCTGATTTCTATTAAGTAAATGACAATGTATTTTGTTCCCTTTAATGTTGTTGGATCCGAATTTATTTTGAAATTTTCGTGATGATTTATTTTGGTTTGTATGAGTTATGATTTATGTTATAAATATTTACGTGGAGAAGAGAATGAGGTTGCAATTTATTGGAGCAATAAATAATATGGATTTTGATTGGGCAGCTGTTTTTATTTCTGACATGACTATTATCTGAAAACTCGTTTTGTTTAAAATATAAATTTTTTTTTCAATTTTGAAGTATTTCTGTTTCAAGAACAATAGATAGATATATTTTTAAAATATGTTATTCAAGGAAAAATTAATATAATTACACTGGTTATCATAAATTAAGGAAAAATCACAAAAATAGCGATAACTCTTTCAAAAGTAAGCCAAACCGTGCAAAATTTGCATATGTTGTCCACTAAGAGTAGCTGAGTAAAATTGCAATATGCAAATTAGTGGCGCTGCACTCGGCTTACGTCATCTGCCTGGAGCATAAAAGTCCAAGTTTGAGAGAAAGCACACAAATTTTACTGTGATTGCGACATTGAAAATCTGAGATAGCCAATTCGTAATAATGACCTCTAGGCATCATTTGCCTGAAGAACTACGATGGAGAGCCATCGGGAGACTAGAGGCAGGGCAGAGTCAATCAGAAGTGGCCAGATGGCTAAATGTGAGTCCATCTGTGGTTCATAGACTTTGGAGGCAATTTCAAACCACAGATTCGGCATCTAGGAGGTTCAGTCAAGGACGGCCAACTGTTACGACCAGTGCCGATGACCGATATTTGACATTAAGTGCACGCAGGAATAGAACCGCTACTCCGACACATCTTAGATCCTCTCTTGCTGCAGCCACCGGAAGGTTGGTGTCAACGTCAACTGTGCGCAGAAGGCTCCACGAAGGTGGTCTGTATGCGAGACGACCAGCCATTTGCGTGCCGCTCACATCACGCCATAGGAGAGACCGTTTGCAGTGGGCCCGACAACATGTCCACTGGACGTCAGATCAATGGAGGCCTGTTCTCTTTACGGATGAGTCCAGGTTTAGTCTAGAAAGTGACAGTAGACGTTATTTGATATGGAGAGAACCTGGGACCCGTTATCATCCATCAAACATCCGTGAAAGAGATGCATACGGAAGAGGCAGTGTCTGTGTTTGGGGAGGCATATCCTTAGGAGGGCGCACATACCTCCATGTCTTTCCAAGGGGAACCGTGAATGCTCAGGTTTATCGAGACAACATCCTTGATGCTTATGTGCGCCCATATGCCGGGGCAATTGGTGATTGCTTCCTGTTACAGGACGATAATGCAAGACCACACAGAGCTCGCATTGTTGATGATTATCTTCAACAGGAAACAATTACTCGCATGGAGTGGCCAGCTCGATCCCCGGACTTGAATCCTATCGAGCACGTTTGGGATGCTCTAGGGAGGCGTGTATCTGCCATCAATCCGCCCCCTCAGACCCTTGCCACGCTTGCAACTGCTTTACAAGAGCAATGGCTCTCACTTCCTATTGAACTGATAGACCGCATAATTGAAAGCATCACACATCGCTGTTTGTGCTGTATTGCTTCTAGAGGCAATCATATTCCATATTAAAGGTACTTTTTCTATTGCAAACCGATACTTCCAATTTGTTTATTTTATACATGTGCTAATTTCTATACTACTATTAATGTCTGATAATTTCTTTTTATGTTGTTTAATACCTTACTATGTGTTGTATATTGTGGGTAAGTTTCATAAAATTCCATGTGTAATTTCTTGAGTTATCGCGATTTTTGTGAATTTTCCTTAATTTATGATAACCAGTGTAGTTGCGTATAAATATGAAACAAAATTAGACAAATTAATCTAGTTATATATTTTATCATCCTCTTAAGGACAAATTTTTACAAATGAAATTTTCCAAAAAAAATTGTTTTTAGTTTATTAAGAACCAAATTTCTGTGGATTTAGGGTTTTTATACAACAACGGTTATATTAAAAAAATAAAATTACAATGAATTTTTACGATTGAGAAATTTTTTTACTTCGAATCAAGATATTCAGAAACAAAACGGATTTTTTTTTTATAAAAACCAATTTACTACATTAATTAAAAAAGTCCTTACACAACTGGATATTTTTTAAAAATTTTCTTGAAATTCTTAATTTTTTTAATGTTTTTATTTTAAAAATTTATAAATATTTACATTTTATTATTGTTTTAAACTTATTTCTCAAATTCCAACTTTTTTTTCACAGTTTGATTAATACAAAAATTAGGGCTTTTTACTCATTTGTTTAAAAAATAACAAAGTAAATAAATTTTTTTTAAATGGAACAAAAAGTTTTTTACTCTTAAGATAATTTGTGCCGAACTTTTCTAAAGTAAACACTTTATAACAAAAAATCAGAATTAATGAAAAAAATATAAAAAAAATTTCTCTACTCTTTAGATAAATTGTGCCGAACTTATCTAAAGTAAACACTTCTATCATTGTAAGCCATAACCTTAGCTATTTGAAGTGGAACTCGTTCTTATTAAGCTATTTTAAGTGGAAATTGAAGATATAAAAAAATTGTTTGTACTCTCGTTCTATTTCAAAGATTTTGTGAAAAACCGGTATACGTTCAGAATGTATAAGAAAATTTTTTAAAAATACATTCGAAAGTAAATAGAACAGCCTAAATGTTCATTAAGCCTCTTCTTCTGAGTCTCTGTCTTCATATGAACTAATATTATTTGTAAATAAAATACTATTTTTATTGCTGAAGTGAGTTTTTAAGAATTAAGATTCTATGTGGAAAAATCTCGCCAAATTAGTCTCTTCTTTTAAAGTAATTACTCTATCTGTCAGTTTTAAATCCCAGATTAACTTTTGCTTCAAAATAGCATGTATAGATTAAAATTATAGCTATGCTTTGAGCTTAAGGCACTTAACTGCGGGCCTTTTAATTTATTTAATTATTTATTTTTCTTTTTGTGAAAGAACTTCTTCCTTATAATGATTTTTATTTAAAAACTTGTTCTCTAACATAGATTTTTTTAAATATTTTAGTTTCATTTACTTGATATTGGTCACTAAAGGGTTACTCTTTCTCTTGAACATTTTATTTGTGACACCCAACATATTTTTTGGAAAAATTAAAATAACTGCTTAAAGGTGCGAATATTGCCGCAATAGTATATTGTCATTTATATTATATTAAACAATACCATTTATACTATTTAATTATCCTAATATTTACATTAGTACACTATAATTTACCATTATAGAACTCTTGTTAAAGACAAACTATTAACATTGCATAAGTATTCTAAAAAACATTAAGGACACATTATTGACACACTATTATTATTTATTATCAAATACAAAGAATTTAAATTACCACTTACGATTATCATTTACTGTTATATACATATACTTTACCATTATATTATCATTCACCATTATAGAAAAATTATTTACATTACTATTATAAAAAAATTATTTTCATTACCATTACATACACAAGCTGTTATATTGCAACATCATTATACCATTGTTATTGACGCATTATTAACATTAATATTTATCATCAAATACAAAGAATTAAAATTACCACTTACGATTATCATTTACATATACTTTACCATTATATTATCATTTATTTTTATAAAAAATTATTTACATTACCATTACATGCAAACTTTTTATATTGTAACATGTAACATTATTATTTAACATTAAATACAAACAATTTACAAGATAACTTACGATTATAAGCAAACAGTTTACATTATTATTTACAATTATAGACAAACTATTTACTTTGCCAATACATTTTAATTTACTAATGTAGAAAATTATTTACATTGCCGTTATACGCAAGCTATTATACTGTAGCATTATACCACACATACTTATATATTACCTTAATAAGTTTTTATATATTGGCATTACCACTTTTGTGAAATATTTTAACAACAGCAATAACGGTAATACAGCATTTTAGGGATTAATAACACAAACTGTTTACTTGGAAAACAAAATTAAACACCAAGATTTTTAAATAATTGATCTTCCATATATATACAGTAGGGAACCGATTATCCGGAACGATCGGGACCATCGCTATTCCGGATAACTGATATTTCCGGTTTTCTGAATCGCCACAAAAAGCCGTTTTTTTATTGTTAAACCCAACTAAAAAAATTTTCTTTTTGGAAATAATCTTACAAAGAAGAAAAAACGATGGAGTAATACACTAATGATTATTTCCAAAATGATGGTAAGGTAAACATCTTTCAAAAAAGAAAGAAAAATCCTAAAATCTTATGAGGAAAAATTTTTTTTTTTAAAAAAAAAATGGCGGGACGATTTATCGAATTTCGTTTCGGTTTTTTGGTTTTCCGGTTTTCTTATTTCCGGATAACGGGTTCTGTACTTTTAAGAAACACAAAAGAATGATACTCAAGGTAAAAAAAAATATTATAAACAAATTTTTTCCCTTTAAAACTGAATTACAGACAAATTTATCACTTTCATAAAATTTATTTTAACCTGACTAACTGATGAATATAGGAGTTATGAGCTACTTAAAGAAAGTCGCACAATATACAGAAGAAAAGGTTTTCTAATTGGCAAACTTACTAATTAATTTTTTTCATAATTTGAAAATGTTAGTATAGCTTTCTCTTATCAGATAAACAGTTGATCCGAATCAGAGCACTTACCTTTTTTCAAATCTTAAACATCAACCACTGTCATAAATGAAATGCTGTTCAAGTACTTGGAGCAATCTATTTATCGAAAGCGTGTCAGCTCTTAATATTATAAATAAAAATGAAACTTAATCAATGCTGAATTTGAATTGAGAAATAAAAATTAACTTGGATTTCCACAAATCTAATCACCACTTTCATTCTTACATATGTGGAAAACAGGTTTACAACAATTTTATCGATAAAGATGAGGATGATAGTATAAACGTTTCATAAAGAGTAGAAAGAGTTGACCATGAAAATAAGTGTTGTCAAATCCCAAAAACTACGTGAATTTCCACGAATCTGTTTTCACTCTTGCTTTCTGAACATAAATACACTACATAAATGTCTACATAAATGCATAAATTAGATTAAGGTGATAAATTACAGGAAGGTGTTAAGTAGAAAAACGGTGCAACTAGTGTGAATAGCCATTATCGTTAATTTTTTTCGGTGTTACTTTCAACTTTCTCCAACATACTAAGCATTATGAAACGGGGAAATATTATGATGTTTTTCTTACATAGAACATTTTTCCTTTTAAGCTTAAATAGTTGAGATTTAAAAAATATTATTAAGGTACTTTCGGCGACAAAATTTGGAATTGTTTAATTTAGAAATATTTTTTATTTAGATTTATGAGTGTTTTGTACACCAAAACATGGTATAAATACAAAGCAAATTACGAAGCTTTTTTTTAAAAATAAAATAACGAGGGAAACTGGTAAAAAAAAATAAATTGACTTTTTCACAAAATCACATGACTATGTTAATTTTTTTCATTTTTATCATGATTCTTGCTTTACAATATTCATAAAAATTCAACTTAAAGAATAGTCGACGCATTATACAGAATATTGATATTTTGTATTGATAGCTCAATAATAAAATTTTAATGTAATGGACTGTATAAATATTTCTATACATAATAATAAAAGCGGCTGTGTGTGTGTGTGTGTGTGTGTCTGTAATCACAATATATCGCCCCAGAAGCCTCGCCCAGGCACGAAACTCGGCACATAATTGTGTTTTGACATAATGAAGAAGTATTTTTTTTCTTTTTCAAAAATTTGGATTAGTTATTTAGTTATCAGTCATTTTGTAAGTCTATGCTTTTCGTCTGCTTTTTCGTCTTCAAAGAGCCATATTCAAAAAACTATTAAAAAATGCATATACTTTTCCCCACTCTTATAAATGTATGCTAATGCGAACCTTACAATTGAAATATTTATTTTCGACAACTTAAACCAATAATATACGAAGGAATTAATAATTTAATTGTAAAGTTCGCATTAGTTTACATTTATTAAAGTGGAGAAAAGTTTAACTTTTGTATTAAAAATGTGGCAACATATTCGATACGTAAATAGAACGCTTCGCTTTGATATATTTGTCGCTGTTCATAATTGTTATAATAAGTTTTTCTTCTTTCCACGCTCTATTTTTTTTCTTAAGCGAAAACGATAATTTTTGTAGCGATATTGTAGTACTTTGTACAACTAAAAATTCTTTTCACAACACTTTAAAAATATTTACTTTATTTTCTTTATATATACAGAGAACAGTCGGCAAAGAATTCGATTAGGTTGAAAAACATTTCGCTAAAAAGGAACGAATTCCAAAAGAAAAAGTAAACAACTTAAAGAATAAAAATGCTGATGCCAGCCAATTTTTTGAAAGTTAACTTAGAAATAACAAACCAAACGATGTTAAATAACAAACCAAACGATGTTAACAAAATGACGTAGAAAGCGCAACTAGATCAAAATTATACAAGCACAACTAGATCAAATTATAATACCTGAGTGCTTGACGTAACAGATATAGAAATAGAATTTGATACCATAAAAAATTATATAGAAATAAAAATTGATACCATAAAAAATTTATTCGTTTTCGTGTTCTTTTCATGTATTTGGCATTTTAGTTTTTTTTCCTTCTTAAGCGTTGTAGCTATATAATTTCAAACATCCTCAAGAGCTATAACACATCTGCAGCAGAACTGGATATGAAGACAAAATTGCAGGACAGGAACACTTTAATTGTCCACTAATCTTCAGATTTCCTGCTATGTTTTAAAAAACTTTATTTGTGAAAACCTTCAGCGTGGTGGACAGCTGGCCGCCTTAGGCGGCTAGTATTTAATAAAAGTAAATTAGTTGATTAGTTCACGCATGAACTTCCATTACGGAGCGACCATACGCTCTCAAAGTGTCAAACAACAAGAATGAATAGTTTTTTGGTTACATTAAAGATGGCTGGCGACCTTAAATCTCGCCAACTGGTAGTTCAACACCAAACATGTATTATTATTATTTATACAGTAGTATAAAAACATATTTTGCAAAAAAGCTTATTTAGCATTTATTTTAGCTGCAAAATAAAATAACAAGGTTAAAATAATAGTTAAAATAATTCAATAAGCATTTTTCTTCTTTATTGCTACAAAAATAACTAATTTATTTATTAGTTAAAGTCTACACTCATTATTATTAACTATTTTTTTTTCATTTATTTATTTTCAATAAAGTTATATTAAAAACTGCTTGTTCGGTGTTTTAGCAGCAGGCTGCGTACCAAACATTAGTTACATACCTATCTTGCCTGTGAATAAATGAACTCTCCTACTTAACATAATGGGCATATGCACTGACAAAAACCAAAAGAACACAGCTTTGACTTAGCCGGTAGTCTAATGTAGTGTTGTTGCAATGTTTTAGAACTGTAGATCATGCAGCCTGAGACTGTCAAAAATATCTTTCAGGAAATTTGCATTGCCTTACAGGGATTATTAGTAAAAGTCTTAATTAACCACAAGATTATTGATAAAAGTCTTAAATAACCACAAGATTATTGGTTAAAGTCTTAATTAATCACAAGATTATTGGTAAAAGTCTTAATTAATCACAAGATTATTGGTAAAAGTCTTAATTAACCATAAGATTATTGGTAAAAGTCTTAATTAACCACTAGATTAATAGTAAAAGTCTTGGTAAATGATAATGTAAAAGTTTTCTTGTTGTTCAAAACTCCTCAAGTCGGAGCACAAAAAACCTGATGAAGCATGTCTGCCAGAATTTCCTTCACATCGGTTTGAATTTTACTCGAGAACGTAACATGATTCCAAAAGAAGATTTTATTGATAAAAATTAAAGTCTTTAATTAATATTTTCGATTAAGTTTTCATATTTCTTTTAATAACTATTCAGCCTATTCAATATAAAAACTTTTTAATGTTTACGAATAAACATAAATTTGCTTGATTTTATAATATTATGCATTAATTTACAAATAGAATTTTGTTAATTTTGCGAAGTCACAATTTACCTTAATCAAAACACTGTCACAACTTTGCAATTGGGTAACTATAGAGAAACAACTGTAAGTGTGAACATTGAGAACCATAGTGTCAAATTTATGTTATTCAAATTACTGTGCACATTGTGATGTATAGTAACAATTTATCAAATTCGAAATTGTGCTAAATGTGAGCATTCAGAAATATAGAGGTAGTTTACTAAACTCAAGTTATTAACAATTGTTGACAATGCGAAAAATTAAATGCAAAATAATGTAATAACTGTTCACATTGCGAACTAGAATAACAATTTTCCTTATTCAATTTTCTATAACAACAGTTTACATTAATAAATAGAGTAACAATTTACTATATTCGAATTACTGTAAGAATTGCTCACACAGCAAACTAACTAATACAATTTACTATATTGATTGTTCACATTGCGAATTACCTAATACGAATTACTATAATAGTTCTTCACATTGTAAACTAGAGGGACAATGTATCTAACTTTACAGTAATAATTGTGAAGTAAACTGCGAAGTAGAGTAATAATTTACATGATTAAAATTAAACAACTGTTCCAATTGTGAATTAGAGTAACAATTTATCTGATTCTAATTACTGTTTATAATTGCTCACTTTGTGAACTACCTGATACAAATTACTGTACTAATTGTTCAGATAGCAAACTAATACGAATCACTATAATAATTGTTCAAGTGGAAACTAAAGTGACAATGTACCTAAGTCGAAATGTTGTAAAAACAGTTCACCATTAAGAACAAGAATAATAATTTACCTAGTTCAAATTATTGCAAACAACTGTTCACATTGCGAACTATCTAATACAAATTACTGTTCTAATAGTTCACATTACGATCTATCAAATACGAACTACTATAATAATTGTTCACTTTGAAAATTATAGGGATAATGTATCGAATTCGAATTACTCTATTAACTGTTCATCCAGCGAACTAAAGTTATAATTTACTTAATTGGAATTACATTAACAACTGTTAGTATCATGAACTAATAAAAGCAGCATGCACATATTACCTGATTTTTATTTTCTTTTGAGTAAATATCTAATTTCAGAAATTTTATGGTTAGACAAATAATTAAAATATCCCTCTTCAAAAGGTATTTATTTCTCGAAAGAAAATATTTTTCCAAAGGCAAATGAGAAGGAATTTTGTATGAAAGACTTCATCTCTAATTGACTGTGTGGTAAAAACAGCTGAAATAATGAAAGATCACGTGAACAGTTATTCAGAAACACGCATACTTTTAGATGAAAATCTTTCAAACAATTTCAGTTTTCGTTGGAGTTTCGAATTATAAAAATATAATTGATGCAATAATAGGATTATTTCAAAAGAGATGACCGTTAACTATTTTTTATTTTGCTAAATGAATCAAGCCGCGGCAGCATTAAGAAATGTTTGCGAAGTTAAGAGAAATTTTTTTATTATAGTTGACCTTGAAAGAAATATATGATATACATCAGCATCATATAATTTACTGTTTCCTTTCATTTAAACTCTTAATTTCAAAAATTGAGAATATATGATTAGTTACACTTTAAATACATAAATATGCTTTACAAACAACAAATATTTACAAAATGATGGTAATTTGTTTGTTTTAAGAAAAACTTTTTGATACATGTACTTTCAGTTTTTCATCTTTCATGTTTTTAAAAGTACTGTCAAATCACTGTTATATGTCATTTTTATTAGAAGAACGCTTTTAATTATTTTGTGACTTTTTTCAAATATTGCCAACATATCAAACAACAATAAAAAACAAAATAATTAAGCTTCATTATTTTCACAAAAGAATATATAATTTGAGTTTTCTCTAGCAACCTCTATTCAAAAATTCTGGTTTCTAATGAAGTTATAAGACTTTAAAGTTTGGATGACAAAAGTTTTTATAAATTTCTTGGAATTAAAAAAAATAAAAAATGCACATTAGTGTAGAGTTTATAAAATTTTTTTGATTCACTTACGAGATTTTTTGACCAACCTTTTTCCATTTTTTAGCTAATACGAAGTAATTTTTAAGTAATTTATTAATTATTTTCAATAGTAACCTCTATTCGAAAATTCTGGTTTCTGATGAAGTTATAAAAGTTTAAAGTTTGGACGGCAAAAGTTTTTATAAATTTCTTGAAATTAAAAAACAAAAAATGCACATTAGCATAAAGTTTATAAAATATTTTTGATTCGCTACTGAGATTTTTGACCAACCTTTTTCCATTTTTAGCTAATATGAAGTAATTTTTAAGAAATTTGTTTCAGCTATTGTTTACAAAAATATAGTTTATGTAAAGTTACTTTAAAATCATAATTTAAAAAAATAATAAAACTTTAAAACCGTAGTTATACAGCCGTAAATTTAAAATATTTATATTGTCCTTGTTTCAGAAGTAAATTTTCCGATATATTTGTAGAAAAATAACATCAGAATTGCTGTAAAAAAGAGAGAATATGAAAAACAAAAATTTGATTTTTCAGGTACTATTCAACTGAATTTGCTCAAATTTTGTATTTTGTCGTGTAAAACTACATTCTTTAAAATGATATAAAACATTTTTAACCTTACAATTCAAATCTTTTTCTACTATTATTAAATGAAATAATAAATATTAATCAAAACTTATTTTTTACATGGAATTATTTTTGGATAAACGAATTTCATAATTTTCAAAAAAATCTAATTCACTTAAAATTTTTCCAAAAATTTGGATAACTACGTAAAAAGTAAAATTAACATTGAGAGTTCTATGAAAAACTAACATTAAGGGTTTCAACCGTTCCCCTGACAAAACTATTGTTACCATATTTCCTAGATTGTGGATAAACCCCAATATTATGACGGGTGTCAGAAATCTGAATCCATCATAAAAAAGGTGTGTTTATTCAGAGAAAGTATGTTTTTGTTTTTGCTTTCGTAACCTTAATTATCGTCTACCTACACTAATCTTAGTAGCATATTCGAGGTCATCCTCCTGAAACCTTTAAGATTTAGTCTTAGAACATGAAGATCCGATGTTTAGATCAAAAGTTATTCAGAGTGGTTCGCTTTTTTTGCGCACTGTACGCACTATCAACCCAAAAGTTATTCAGAATGGTTCGTTTTTTTTGCGCACTGTACACACTATCAACCCAAAAGTTACCTGGCGTTCATTTAATGCAGTGTTTCCCAAAGTGTGGTACGCGTACCCCCAGGGGTACGGGAACAGTTTAGGGGGGTTACGCGTTCTTATGGGAAATATCTTGCAACAACCGAAAATTTAAATTTTTTTTTATTTAAAAACAAAGCCATCCATGAAAATTTGAGATTACGTATTTTTCTTTAGGCTATTTTTTGCAGAGTTAACAGTTAATAATTAGTGGTGTCAGCAGCCAGTTGTGATTTTTAACTTTTGTGTAATTTTTTATAGTAAAGGTTTGTAATAAATTCTACTTATTTTGATTATTTTTATAAAATATAATTTTTATCGCTAACATAGAATTTTTTACAAACATTTAAGAATTTTTTACCGAAAATTTTGTACCAAAAAAGAAAAGTAAACATATTTTTAAAAAGATACATTCATTTTTTTTACTAGTGGTACACAGCGTTACGAAAAATTTAGAAAGGGTACACAAAAGTAATAAGTTTGGGAAACACTGATCTAATGTATCATTGTGCGGGAATGCTGAATAAATAAATCTGAATAAATTTCTTCTGAATAAATAAATTTATTGACCCGAGCCCGCAACGTTTAAAAATACATTCAATAAATGCAGTTGTAATTGCTCAAAGTGAGAATTTTGAAAGGGAAAAAGAAGAAAAGAAACAGAAGAATTTAAGAGGAAAAATGTAGAGATGTGCCAAGATTTTCCAAATAATTGGACAAAAACTTTTAGACGAGATTAAAAAAAAAAAATTTGGACATCACGTTGAAAATTTTTAGCTTATTTTAGAATTATTAAAAATTTCCTACGAAAAGTATATAAATTTGTTATTTACATAAAAATCTGTAAATTTGCAGGGCATCAACTTTCCAATGACGTGACAATTAATCATACGTTACCATCGTCTACATCAGTGTTTCCCAAACTTATGACTTTTGAGTACCCTTTCTAAACTTTTCGTAACGCTGTGTACCACTATTAAAAAAATGAATGTATTTTTTACTATAAAAATATTGCAAAAAATTTTAGAATCACAACTGGTTGTTGACACCATTCATTATTAACTGTTAACTCTGCAAAAAATAGCCAATCGAAAAATACGTAATCGTAAATTTTCATGGCTAACTTTGTTGTTAAATAAAAATCGTTTGAAATTTTCGTTTGTTCGTAAGATGTTTCGTATAAGAACGCGTACCCCCGCTAAACTGTTCCCGTACCAGAGGGGGTACGCATCCACACTTTGGAAAACACTGGTCTTCATCATCCCTGCTGAAATTCACAGCAACGTAATGGTTTTAAAGCTTATTGCACACGTATTCTAGAATATCACAATATGTTTCTGAATGATTTTATGAAACGAAAACTAGCCTTTTGTTTTCTCATTATGGAAAATGTTTTCAGTTTATATAAAGTCCATTTCTTGCGTTAAATTTACATTTATAACGACGGAATCAATACTTAGAATATTGTTAAAAGATCTTTACTAGAGGAGATTTAAGTTTGATAATACAGCAAAAAATTATTTTAAATGGGGTAGACATAATGTGCACTTAGGTAAATGGAACAAAAAAATAACGTTTCTGAAAAAGAATTAATAAAAAAAATAACCAGATGTTTACTAGCATGAAGCAAAAATGTGTACTTACTTCTTCAGATTTGTTTATTAAAGTAAAAGAAAACAGCAACCATATTAGATAATAATTTCAGCAGCAGTCAGTCAACACTTGCAATCTAGAGATATCTTGATAAACAATACTTCATTTCCTTGAAAGTCTGTGAAGAGTCTCGAGTAACTCCTGCTTTCGTAAAATAATAGCTGAATTCTTATAGTAGGTGGATGAATCATTTGAGACTGCGGTTTCTTCTTACTTCTCATTGCATAATTTTTTTTTAGTTTCCTTTGCATAATAGCTTTTGAATATTTTAGATTCCAATTACAGCTCTGCCGTAAAATGGCTTAATGTGAAGAGATTTTTACGATTGAAGAATGAAATAAGATCTGTCGTTTTCGTTGCGCGTTTTTTGAAAATTAATTAACTTTTAATGATGTTGCTAAAAACTAATATGTTTGCGTCTCTTTATTTATTAAAAGCGCCGTTTATTTCATCATTCTTTGTGAAATGCGGCCACTTTGACCTACATCCATAATGAATTTCGCCAAAAAAGATTTTAGTTCAAAAAGATTTGAATAGTTGCTTATAAAAATGCCACAAAAAATAACCAAGCATTTTATTAACTAGTCTAGTTAATTATCTAGTAAGTCAAGTAACACAGCAAATTATTCAGTGGTCGATAAAAGTTGAAATATTCTGCTCTTCAAAAGAATAAACCCCACAGTTCCTTGCCTCGGTCTTTTAAAATTGTTTGCCTTGTATGGCAATTGCACATTGGTAATTATAAAAAGCTTATACCAGCTCACCAAAGATTCATGTGCATACTGCAAAAAATTCCAGATCAAATTATAGTATTAAGTACTGGCATTTTGTTCTTCATCATCCGTAAAATTGATTTTACTGCAAAATCAGTTTTTTTTACCGTAAAATATTACACTGTACAGTATTAAATTTTTGCAATTATTACTATAAAAATTACGCTATATCAGATTCTTTGTTCCGTAACCTGTTTTTGTAAAAATGACCGTAATATGTTGCTCTAAAAAGTACTGCAACCTGAGTGCCGGCACTTTTACAGTAATTTGATCCGGAATTTTTTGTATGTCTTCTGTGTAACCAGAGTGATATTGATAGTGACCATCTCAATAATTCTATATTGTTTTTAAGTTTATTATATAAGGTTAAGTATTAAGTTTACTCTATAAGGGCTAATTCTTACACCGCTTTTATTTTCTCCTACATCATTTCATTGGCTTACGAGCCGGATAATGGTTAGTATTACCACAGAAAGACATGGGATTAAAAACAAAAACTTTTTCTTCAAGAATGTAAATACTTTGTAATAAAATGCGTCGCATTATTCTTAGCGATGCATCAATTACAGATGTCCGATGAAATATTTATATGGATTTGGAAGATAAGTATATTTTCTTCAAGGAACTCTTCAAGTAAAGTATTTCTTCAAAGTAACATATATTCAAGTTAAGAAAATGTATATTTCAGATTTAATTCAATTAATATTAAAAAAGGAACATTTAACAAAATTAATAAGTACGTCAAAAACGTTTTCTGCAGTATTACGAATTTTGAAATTACTAATGAATGCTGATTTAATTTTTGAACAAGACTGTATTTAAATGAAATTCTATAAAAAATAATTGAAAAATCGAGTACACAGTACACTATTTGCAAGATAAGAATTTAACTGACATAAATAGTGTGCAAAAACACAAAAAACAGAGCATTTTTCAAAATATGAACTAAATTTAAATAAGCATATGTGGAAAGATATTTTTATTTATATAATTGAAAATGAAAGTAGAAAACACCTAAGTGATTAACAGTTTTATTCTCATTTTCTTGTTTATCAATAAATTATGACATAAAAGATGACATTGCGTGTTACTATAACATAAAAGTTAAATGTACTTTCCATACTAATACAATATTTTGTTGATTTTATCATACCCTCAAACTACTGACTGTTTTCTTAGTTTCAGAAAATATTCTTTACATTCGTAGCAAAAGTTATGCATTAATATTTTATTAGATTGGAATTGAAAAAATTATCTCCATCACTGCATAAATTATCTCCATCTACACCCAAAATATCTCCACAGAATAATTTTGAACAATTATATAAAAGATTGGATAGATTCTAAATCGTGTTTTATTTTAAGATGAGTGAGATATAGGCTGTTTCGTGGTCTCTGGTGCCCATATTTATATATGAATCTTAGTTCTAGTCTAAATTATGCTCTTACGTCTAATAAACGTCTTATCAAAATTGAATTTTTCTTAAAAAAAATTATGCTTTAATTTATTACCACAGAAAAAAATTATTTCGCAAAAACCTCAAATGAAAAAAGAACTTGTGTAGAAACAAATACAATTTTGTTTTATACAGGGTTCTACTATCACCTTTTTCACTGTGTATTATTTTTTATTTTATTAATTTTGTCAAAAATAAAGTTAAAAAAATACACACATTTGGGGGTCTCTAGTTCAAGAATAGACTCAAGCCAGAAATAAAAACACTATCTAAATCTGTCGAATCACAAGAGAGGAAGGTGGTATGAAAAATACCAAAACTAGTTTGATTATATAATGAAACTTGTGGGTGTTTGGAATAATCTTGTTTTTCGACTTCTTTATATTTCCTCAGACAATCAAACATGCTTTGATACGATCAGTCTCACATTCCTCATTAGTTACTTGTTACATTCATCAAGCAAAATTGATTTTTCACCCTAAAATATTAATTTGTGTTCTTTTATCAGCATAACTTTTTACTTCATATTCGGCAAGCATTCTAAAAATATTTGCTAAGATCGGTTATTACAGAATACCTTGCATATAAAATGCAAATTGATACAAAATTATTAAAATGTTTTTCGTCAATAATATATACAGTAGAAGTGCGTTATTATCATTAAAAATATTAAAATTGTGCATACATATTCTAAAACCCAAAATGAAATCCAACTATTGGTTTAACAATTGAAAAACTTAGAATAATCAGGTAAGTCGCATTTTCAAACTGGCTAAAATCAGGGTAAGTAGAAAATAAGTGGTACCCGAACTACTTTATTAATAGGCAGGGTTTATACATCTGCGCCCTATTTTATTTGCCTCTATCTAATTTGAAATAAAAATTATACAAGAATACTCAAAACTAATGTATTATTTCGTGAAAACTGAAAATTAATGTATGTCCTACTCAAAACTAATATATCTATTAGTTATGTCAAAATTAAAGTAAAAGCAGAAACAATTCTGTTACATTAAACGTATTTATATTTTTATGCAGTCACTTAATATTATGTTTCCCGATTCATAAATATCCCTGAAAATGTCATTTACTTGCTTCGCCTACTATGCTCTTCCCCATTTTGCACAAACTTAACAAAATCAGTGAATACTTTTTCGAAACGTGACAACTCATTATTGTTTTATTTCCCTTTTTCTGTCATTTCCTCTGTAGGTGTGGGAATTCGACACACTTTATAAGTAGACTTGTGAACGCATGACTGTCTGCCTGTTGTAGGCGACGTTGTTCTACCTAATTAGTCTCAGAAAAACACAACTATTGCTGCTTAATTATGTTTGTCTATGTACCTGTTGCTTTTCTGGTTTTGCTGAAGCATACAGGAAATGGGCAAAACTATTAAGCGCTTCTATATTGATTTTTTTAAGACAGAATATTTTTTAAAACAATATTCAAGAAAAATTGTTTACATCGGAACTCTTAGTATATTTTCAGAGATAATAAAAACTTTGAAATAGTACAATTTGCTTCGGTATAAAACTTGTACTGACTAATGTAATCAGAAAAGTTCTTTGAATAAAAACCATTGCATAAGTACTAATTTTAATAAAAAATTAGTCATAACTAGATTTTCACATAAATATGAACATAGAGTTTGCATTATATGTATATTAATTGTAAAAAAGCTGCTTATTTGCACCAAAAATGAAATTTCTTAAAATAGTTATTGTTGAAAAAATGAACTGAAACTTTAAACTTCATCTAAGCATAGTTAGCAAAACTTTAGCATGGGTATATATTTATACAATGATGTTCAATTGATTGTTGATGATGGATGCTCTGTTTATCTTTCAAACTTTTCAAAGAGTTTGCAAAAACTTTTAAAATAAATTATCGTCAATTAAAACAAAGAAACTCGTGTTAACTATTTTTAAAGTTGTATTGACTATAATATGTTCATTTTTCATTTTTGGGGAATGAACAAGGATTTTTCCATTCACCGAAAATCCTGTCTAATTCCAGAGCAGTAGTAAACGTTTAATGATTCTTATAAAGTCCACTTATTGAGGTAGATACAAATGGGCTCTCTATCATACATTCCTTCAGATCCTAGATATCCAAGAATATATTGAAGTACAAGTATAGGTGTTGTTTGGATATTTAGGATAGTCAGAATATAAGGAGATGGGTGATCCAGGTTTTTGAAGTTAGATTAAATAAGTTCATTTTTCATTTCCTGTAGCACCTTTAGAAGTAATTATTGGGCACGGGCTTTTCCAGTCACCGAAAATCCTGTCTAATTCCAGAGTAGTAGTAAACGTTAAATGATTCTTATAAAGTTCACTGATTGAGTAGATACTAATGGGCTCTCTGTCATACATTCCTTGAGATCCTAGATATCCAAGAATATATTGAAGTACAAGTATAGGTGTTGTTTGGATTTTTAGGATAGTCAGGATATAAGGAGATGGATGATCCAAGTATTTTGAAGTTAGATTAAATAAGTTCATTTTCCATTTCTTGTGGCATCTTTAGAAGTAATTATTGGGCACGGGCTTCTCCAACCACCAAAGACCTTATCTAATTCCAGAGCCGTAGCTAGTGTTAAATGATCCTTATAATGTCCACTGACTGCCTGAATACCTACGGGTACTCCATCATACATTCCAGTTGGTATCTGTGATCCTGGATATCCTAGAATATTGAAGATACAAGTATAGGCAATGTTTGGATACTTAGGAATAGTCATGAGATAATGGGGTGGGGGTTCCGGGTGCGTAGGCAACAATAAAATGGCATCTTCTTCAAATATTTCTTGAAATTTGCGTTCAATTTCTTGGTAGGCCTTTAAGCATCTGTAGTAAAAATTGTCTTTGTTTCTTCTTTCAACCATGGCACAATATAGAACGGGTAAGGTATGCTTGCACTGTCGAAAGCAGCTTTTTGCAAATTCCCACCATAAATTGACTTTACCACTCTCTCCCGCTAAGTAACCCTTGAAGGAGGGGCAACCCCTTTCCAGAAGTTTGCGTTCCCAAATAGGAAAGGCATACTTTAGCTCCTTCATTTGCAACTTTATAGGTTTCACACTATAACATGTTTCAAAGTGCTTCAGTGCCTGCAAAATAAAATGGAACAAATTACAATATAATTAACTAAGAGACGGTTATGAAAAATTGAGATTTCTCGTGAATAATGTGATTTAGAAATTTTGCAAGCATCAGTAGATGAAGGTGCGACTTGGCAGTCTTTGAATTGTTTTCATAGTGGATAAAGCTTCAAGTGTTTGCAAAAAAATAGTAGGCGAAAATCTCAGAAAGCTCTGCTTTGGCAAATTAAATATTAAAATAAAAAAATTAAAATACCATAATTTCGATCACTTTGACGCGAACATTTGAAATACGTGTTATACATTTTGCTAATTACGTATACACTTTGCAAATTAAAAAGTTGCGTACTTAGATATAAATGAAGGTATAATATTTATAAATTGCTTACAATTTTCATAACAGTGTATCCATTAAACAACTTTAAATTTAAAGAATAGGTTGGATTGATTTATTTCAACTTTCTCTCTAAATATTTGAATTCAATTTGTATAAAATTTACAGATTTATAAAATGTTGTGTAACGCAGATGAGAATTAAAAAAAAAACGATTGTTTATGCAAAACATATACAAACTAAACTCAGTACTGCGATAACCGATGAGCTACTTTTTCCAGTATATTTTTTTCAGTTTACTACTGAGAATGAAAGGAAAGAATGTTTTTACTTTGACGACGACTGATGTTATATTTGGCACAGTTCTTCTTGAATAGAAATAGCTTGTTTGTTCATAATCAAAAAGTCAAAAATACATTATTATTATTTTGGAAAATTTCAGCTAACGCAAATGCTGTTTAGTTCCATCAAAAAGTCCTCCACGAAGGCAAACTTTCCCCCAGTACTTGATCTAGGAGTCCTCTTGGTTGTCCTTGTCTTCTGGATTGGGTTCAAAATTACACGGCTACGGAGTTGAACATTAGTAGTCGTAAACCCAAAATATTGGGTCGGCTGTTCAACGACGAAATAAGAAGGTTAATCCCAAAAGTAAGTTAATGAATTGTCATAATTGAATATTTATTGTATCAGAATACAAACCATTTTAATTTTTTCTTTCATCACAGGCATGGATTTGTTTAGCAGTCCCGGAATATCTTCTAGGTAATACAGTTTAATGTCACAGAAATTTACCTGAAAGTAAAGAATTGTATATAAGTTGCTGCTTAATCAAAACAATTATGTTTGTTGTTGAAAAATTATTTTTCGTTTAAAGTTCAAAGTTTTAATAATTTTCAAAGAATTAAGAAAAAATCAAATGTCATTACAACTCAACAAGTTCTCAATAGTAATTAAGTAAAACTAGGAGACCATAGGTACCATAGGCTTTAAAAAAAAGACACGATTATTTGTATTTTTATATCTACTTGTCCTTTATTTCGTTCTATCTATATTTTTAATTTCTTATTGCTGCGCCATCTGTTAACCAAAGTGCAAAAAACTGTAAGGATGATTTTCGCTATTTTTTTTGTTGTTTTTTTTGTTTTTACGGAGAATCCATATTTGTAATAAAAAAGGGTTTCTAGTAAAGATTTTGAAGCTACTCATACCATTTTTGGAGTTCAATCTGGGGAGAATAAATAATTAGTATTTTTAATAGTGCTTAATTTTTTTTCTTGCTAAATTACTTTGTTTAGTTTTCAAACGGTCTCAATAGGTAAAATAAAAATATTTAATAAATGACCACAAAAACTCCAAATTACCAGTTGACCATGATTTGTTTTTCCTTGTGCTACAGTATGAACTGGATGCTAGATGGCAGCTGTCACACATAAAACTTTTGAAGAAAAGGATGACTTAAAATAGTTTTAATTAAAAAAAAAATGTTGTCGTCAGGTTAGATTGCATTTTTAGAATCTAAATAAAACATGAGACATTACTGACTGTGTTTAGGAGAAAGTTGAAAAATACTTTGAAGTTGTTGTTTTATTTATTTTCTATTGTTTACAAAAATGTTTTTCTTCAGGTATTATAAATAATTTAGTATATCACGCATTAATTTCTTGTGAAATAGATGGTTTCTTACCTTGGAATCCCAAGGAATTCTTTTATCATTTCCTGAAAGAATTCGAGTTGTTAGAGGAAGATCTTGTACATATCTGCACATTGGACCGGTGCATATAAAATCTGTTACTTCATCTTCTACCTCTGGTTCACAAGGGAAACTCCCATAATTTGAAATAAGCACTGTAAAAGACAAAAAATGCAATTTTGTCACTAAACGCGATTAATAAAATATTTTAAAGATTTAATACCTTTTTTTTATAAGACAGAATGATTTTCTAAGTATCTACCTTGTTTTATATTATCCTGATCTTTATGATAAAAATTAATTATAATAAAAATACACTGATTTATACAGCATAAGGCTAACACTGAGTATTAGTTGTCTAAAAAATTAAACATTTAACACAGTTGGAATTTCTGAACATTCGAAAGAGATTTGTCACAACCACGTATCTGTCAACTTTTTCTCTATTCAAATATGATTTTTTCAAGTGGTAGGGAAGTGACAATCAAACTAACATAATAATAATTAACCCTTTGAGATGGTTTCAGCGTTGCCTGTGTTGCAACACATGTCTCAAAATGTTACAAACCTCAAGAAATGCCAAACTATTTGCTTCTAAAGCTATAATTATTATTTAAGCATCAAAGAAGTAAATTATGCCTCGTCAGTAATTTCACTGCTGGAGATCACAGCTGCTATTCTGTTGCCTGGGTAAAAGTTGCAACCAAAATTTGCTGCTTCGCAAATGGTTAATTTGAATTTAGTTCCACTATTCAGTTCTTCTATTCTTCGAGGGAGGGTTCTGTAATGACATGCTATGGAATTCAATCTGACATGCTATGGAATTCAGAAATTAAATTATGTTGTCATACTTAAGTATTATGATCTAACAATGCTTCAATCTATTTTATTTGCCATTGCCTAGTTTAAAATAAATTTTTTTATAATGTACATTCAAACCTAAAACCGTAATTATATTAAAAGCAAAATTTCTGATACTATGAACTTAATATTTTCCCTCTTGACCCCACCAGAGGAATTGACAAAGCTCTCAGTAGTCTGTCAGAAAAATTCAAGAATTAGTAAACTAATAATTAAAGTTAATTAAAAGTTACCTGATTTTGCTTACCACATTCTCACTTTTGACAAAACTCTCATTAGTCCGCCAGAAATATTAAAGCAATAGTAAACTAATCATCAAAGCTATGGAAAATTTCTCTTATTTTGCTACCATATTTTTCCTCCTGACAAAGCTCTCAGTAGCCTGCCAGAAATATTCAAGCAGTAATAAATTAATTATCAAAGTTAGGGGAAATTTATCTGATTTTGTTGCCATATTTTTCCTCCTGACAAAGCTCTCAGTAGCCCGCCAGAAATATTCAAGCAGTAGTAAACTAATCATCAAAGTTAGGAAACATTTCTCTAATTTTGCTACTATATTTTCCCTCCTCTCAAAGTTCTCAGTTGTCCCCCTGCAATATTCAAGCAGTAGTAAACTAATCATCAAAGTTAGGAAACATTTCTCTAATTTTGCTACTATATTTTCCCTCCTCACAAAGTTCTCAGTTGTCCCCCTGTAATATTCAAGCAGTAGTAAACTAATCATCAAAGTTAGGGAAAATTTCTTTGATTTTGTTATCATATTTTTTTTCCTGACAAAGCTCTCAGTTGTCCGCCTGCAACAGTTGTAAACTAATCATCAAAGTTAAGGAAAATTTCGCTAATTTTGCTATCCTCCTGACCGGAAAAAGCGTCTCAATTACCGGTCAAAATTATTCAAGTAATAGTAAACTAATATTCAAAGCTAGTGGGAATTTGCCTGATTTCACAATTACATTTTCTCTACTGACGAAGTTCCCCAATTATCAGTCAAAAATATTCAAACAATAGCGAAGATCAAAGCTAAAGGGAATATCATTGATTTTACAACCGATTAAATATAAATATGTTTCATCTTTCTGAAACATCATTATCTTCTCATCTTCTATATATGTATTTTCGTTATCAAATCATTGTTATAATCAAAACCGTTTCATGATAAATTTTTAAAATTTAAAAGTACATTCTATAATTCAGAATTTTTGACCACTTATTAATAATTTTGGAGGACTAGCGGACTAATTGGGGTCCTAATGCAACTGGGTCCCTAAATAACAGCCACCAAATAGGCTGCTCACCTTAAAGTTCTACCACAAATATAAAGAAACATGATGGGTGGGATAGGGGTCGTTGAGGGGCCCAGGTGCTCAGCTCAAATATCAAAACAAGGAATCCTTACTAATTGTGTTGGAAGTATATTTCCAGTCAACTTTATTAACTTTTAAATGTCGATAGGAAGGTATTTTCCCACCTATGCATTGTGCCACTATCTGATAATAACTCCAGAAGAAAAGCCAAATAAATAAATAAAGGGCTTTTTGTATTAATTATATTTATGTGGGTAAAAATAAAGGTTAGCATGAGTTGAAGTAGAGAGGCCAACGCTGAGAGCTATTTTTTTTCTGTGCGTTACTGCATTTGCTCATTTGATAGCTGCTCATCGAGTTTACTTGTATGAATACAGAATTTATAAATTCGGTTATTTATAAGCATATGATTTCAAATTAATGGCCAATTCTTTACAGTATGTTAACTTTTGAAAATCTCATCAAAAATAAATAAATAAATGATCTTAAAAATCATTTTAATTTTAGGTAAAAAGCAAATGGAGTTTACTTTTATAAATAAATCTTAATCTCGGAAATAGTTTAGAATAACATTACTAGAGAAAAAAAAAAAGAACCTATTTTGGGTAAAAGTGAAATCTAAATATGAGTTATTTATTAGTCTTGAATTAAATTTTTTAAAAAAATGTTGGTTAGTTAAAATGAATTAGTAAGTTTGCACTTTTTAAAATTTTTTTATAGATTGGTGCGATTATTGCATGAAAAACATACTTTTACTAGGTTTATGGCCATAAATTCCACAGAAAGAAGCCGGGATTCTGATACTGCCTGCTACATCATTTCCGATTCCTATTACTGCCGCACCCGAAGTGATTATAGCTCCTTCTCCACCTACAATAAAAAAAAATTTAATGAGTAACATCAATCAACATGTTTAAATTTCATATTTTTTTCCTTCGGTTCATAAATGTAACATTTTAGTATTACCAGAACTACCACCAACTGTTCTTGCACTATCATATGGATTTTTCACCATACCAAAGATGAGATTTGCACTTTCCCACCACATACAAATTTCTGGCACATTTGTTACCGTCACTGGGATGGCTCCAGCTTTCCTGTACAATGCAGCGACAGCAGAATCTTCTTCAGCTATGTGGTCTTTTGCAAGTACTATACCGCATGTCTGGACCATACCTGGAAATAGATTATGTTTATGTTATTATGTAATTGTCTTGTTATTATAAGTAAAATAATGCTTTTGTTTACTTTAAGGAGTCAAATTAGGTGTCACAAAGTCAATATGGGGACTTTGGGACACAATTTTTTTTCTCCATTTGAAATAAAGTTTTACGTATCACATTAAGAAAGAACTGTGCAGGAATATGTTGTAAAATTCTCAGTAATCTACATTACAATTTAAAAGAAATAACTCATAAAAAGAACAAGTATCTCGAAACCTTTTTATTATACGGTACAAGATATGGATCATGAATTAATATTTAAGAGAATAAGAAGAAAAATTACATCTAATGAATCACTACTAAGGCCGACAAGATGGAAAATATAAAAACTTTTGTAATTGGTGGAGGAAACCAGTATTCAAAGGATATTATTCAAAACAACGCTCAAGATATATATTTGAACAAAATTATGGCAACACTCATACACTAACTCAATGTAAAGAGACTTTCGTTTGGCTTGCAATTGTTTCGGAAAGTTTTAGATTGGAAAACTGTAAGTACAAATTGAAAAATCGCGCTGGAAGCTTTCAAAAATGATGCCCCTTTACTCATGCAAAATTTGGATCGATCGAAATAAGAAGTCAGTAACTTCTTTTAAGCTTTAATACCTGTAATTTTGATCAGTTTATAGGATTGAAATATATATGTTACCGGCAAAGTATGAAATGCGGCATTGCATAGAATGCCTAAAATTAGCCGGCGAAGTATGAAATGATTTATATTTCACACATTGCTCATTTGGCATTCTATAGAATGCCAAATGAGAAACCGGCAAAGTATAAAATACATCTCCGATTCGTCAAAATGTCATTCAAAAATGACAAATTCAAAACGTCATCTGATTCGATATTAATTTATTCGTGGAAATAATTACATTTATTCACATTTTACACTTAATTACATTTGCCCGGTATACCTTACACTGATGTTTTTTTAAGGTCAAGTGCCATTGCCCGGTATACCCTACACTGATGTTTTTTTAAGGTCAATTGCCATTGCCTGGTATACATTTGCCCAGTATACCCTACACTGATGTTTTTTTAAGGTCAAGGGTAGGACTGGGCTAAGAATCGATGTATCGAGACATATCGATTTAACGCATATATCTGCAAGACGATACAGCGACTTTCATTCAAGGCGATGCATCAGAAATCTGATTTAAGCCGTCGAGTAAAGACAACGAGCGCAAAACGATATAGCGATATAAGACACGCAAGGATATAAGATAACGATATAGCGATATAAGACTCTTCTCTTAAGTTCCGATGTCGACTCGTGCTGTGGAAGACGATGTTCGTTTCGTTATGTTGAAATGGCCTTGATTGGTGAGCTGTAGAATCAGAGTTTTGAGAACACATATGGTTATATCGCATATTCCTTTTCGCACCTCTTAGCTTTTTTTTTCTTTGTTGCGACTTTTCTTGTAGATTATTTTTAGTGGGATTCGCCGATGCTACCTTGTTCTGAAGGCAATCTATTATTGAAAAGAATATATAAAGAAGGGTTTCTTCATTAATTAGATAAGTTTTTTTTTAAAAAAACTTCTTTTTACTTTTAAATGTGAAAATTATTGGCAATCTAATTTAGGCGCCCATAAAGAATTGAATTTGTTAGGTTATTTTTTTACTTTCTTTTAATTTATTAAAAACTTTTTGGATGAAACTTCTAATAATTAAATGAGTTTTTATTACTGATTTTAAATTTATAAATCTTGTTTTTATTTTTAGAAATAAAGCTAAAACAAAATTTATTTTTGTCATTTGGATTTGGACATAAGTCAATCAACTTTGTTTATACAAAAAAATTTGAAAGGTTTGCGCATTTTATTCATTTTTTTAAATCATTTAGCACTTTGTTTTATTAGAGAGTATAATAATTTTTTTAAAAAAATATTCTTTTCATATAATTTGTTAATTAGCTAAATATATTATCGAATATCACAATTTTTTTATTTTTACGAAATTAAATCTTACTTTGTTTTTCGTTCATAATTCGGTCATTATTTAATTTAATTTAATTATTTATCTGAAATGATAAGGTCCCGCAGTGAACTGATCGTTAAGACACGGTTCCCTGCAGATCACCGAAGTTAAGCATCACTGGCTGCGGTCAGTGTGCGGGTGAGTGGCCACTTGGATCAGTCTGAGTAGGGACCGAGGGTGTGCGGTATTGATCCTCATTAAACTGTTCTACCGTAAAGTGCTCGACTTCACGTGCAGGTCATCGAGCTACCGAAGCGGGTGTGCCATCCCATCTGCAGAGGATCAAAATTGTGATGGCATGTCTTCGGATCATCCTCAGGGATGTTTCCCAGACCGTCGCCAATAGCCCATTGTGCAGCTCTAGTGTGACGTAAATGAACTATAATAGAACTATAATAACTGAAATGATAATAATAAAAAATAGTGTTTTAAAAGCGTTTTTTTTCCAAAATTTATTTAGCACTTTGTTTTAAACATACAAATAATTTTTAACGTTTCATTTAGAAATTGAACATTACGATCGAACTTAATAATTATGTAATTATTTATGCATAATAGTACAAGAAAATATTAATTTGTAAAAAACGCTTTAAAAAAAGTTTTTAACTCTTTGTTTTACGCGCATTATGAATTTCTAAACAAACATTTCAATAAATATTTTAAGTAAGATTTGTGCACTGTAGTCAATTTATTTAGTATCTTTCTTAAGCAAAACATATATATCGTCAAATTTATAAATTGATTTAAATCAATCTGAGTATGAAGTTTTAATAGAAATCTGACTTTCTGTGCCTTCAAATAAATGAAATTCAAAAGTACTATATCACGATACATCGTTATATCGCGATGCAAAACTGACGATGCATCACGATATATAATTTCTAATATCACCCAGTCCTAGTCAAGGGTCATTGCCCGGTGTACATTTGCCCGATACTCCAAACACTGATGTTTCTTCTAATCTATCGTCAGTAAGGATTAAAATATCGAATAAATGTATTTATATCCACGAATAAATTAATATCAAATCGGATGTAATAAATATTTCCGACATTCACCAAAGCGACTATGATTGTCTACATTCACCGGTGAAAGCCAACAACTGCCGATTTCGCTCATTCACACATTTACATAATAACCTCACCAGGACGTTCATTTCATACTTTGCCTAAATAGCATTTGGAATTCTATAGAATGCCTAGGTAAAGTATGTAATAATTCTCACATTTCATACTTTGCTTAAAAACGTCCGGCATTCTATAGAATGCCTAGGTATTCTATACAATGCCGGCATTTCATACTTTGCCGGTAACATATATATTAGAATGCTTTTTTGATTATGGTGGTATTAAAAACGAAAAGAAGCTTTTAACTTCGTACGTTCATAATGCTCGACGCAAATTTTGCAAGAATAAAAAAGACGCCATTTCTAAGAGTTTCAAGAACGATCTTACAAATTGTGCCAACAGTTTTGATGTTTAGTATAGAAGTGTTTCCACTTCAAAAGAGAGATTAAAAATACCATTTACCTTTTACTCCAATAGCTTCTTTACATGTGAAAGGAACTCCAAGAAGTGGCGTATCTTTTTCAATCTCATCAACAGATTTATTACTGCTGTTCAGAAATCGATCTACTGCTCTGGCGTCTTCCAATGCATCTTCGTATCTCTCATCACAGGCCGCATTAATAACTGGATGCACTTCTTTTGATCTCTCTACATAAGCCTTCATTACGTCTTCACATTTAACCTGCAATTATGAATAAACCGAATAATTTAAAGATCTTCTTGTTTTTGGATTGTTTAACTCTTTGCATGCATTGCTATCACTCCAAAATATTTCATGCTATCTAAACTTATATAAACATTAAATCATTTAGAATATATAGTATACAGTGTTACCAACTTGCTCAGGACAGAGGATAAATATTTTCGAGTGGTAGTCTTTTAATGTACGATTCTTGGTTTGAATTCGATTTATAGGGATTTTACTCAACACTACTTCTAAATAATTCAAAGATATAAGTGATTTGTCACTCGGTTACTGTTAAGCCGTGTTCATCTTTTGAAAAACTTGGCAAAATTAACCGAAAATGTGCAACTTTTACTTTGCTATTTACTTTGCTTAGTTTACTTTGCTACTGTTTATTAAAATATTTTGCCGAATCCGAGCAGTTGGCATCTCTGAGCATAAAAATTTTTTATATAATAAACAACAACCATAAAGGAGTTTTATTTCTTGGTTGATTAAAAACAACAACCAAAAGGAGAGATTTTTGAAGTTTTGAGAGAGAGAAGAAAAAAAAATTAGTGTAGGAAAAAAAGTTCTTACAGCGTTAAATCGCATGATATGGGAGGCCAAATTTGATTTCCAAAAGATAAAATTGCACAATCAGGTGATAATTCCATATAACTCGAAAAAGAGAGCAATGTTTTTTCTTGTAGCGGTTAATATTTAATAACCCCGAATGGGTAACTGTCCCTTTGTTTTCCTTTTTCTGGTTGATTGAAATTTATGGCAAAGGTAACTTAAAATTTGCTTGAATCTTGAAACAACTTTTGGTACTTTTCATTTAGCCAGGAGCAAGGGAAATTCAAAAATTTATTAAATTTAATTTCAATTTTTATTTTAAGTTAATTTTTACGTGATAAAAAATAAATTAAAAAAAATACTTCCACCGAAAGTCTGCATATTTTGGCGGCTTTTTGCTAATTGAAAACTACCCAACTTCTTTTCAGTCCCTAGAAAGAATGTATAAAATATCTATAAATATCGGACAATAATAGTAATAAAAATAATAAAGGAAAACGTAATACTCTATGTTCTAAAATAAGATTATATTAAATACGAGATTAACCTACTCTGTAATAAATGTAGAAGAAAAAAATCGGAGCAATATTTACTTGTTTCTTTCGTATCTTTTCAGCAAGTTCCGTTGCTGAACAGAGTAATAATGGATTTGTAATGGGTGGTAATGGCTTTGTAGGACCCATGACTAAATGGTAAAAGAAAGATAGAATCTTATCGGAAAAAGGTCGGGTGAGTGTCAATAAAATCCGAATAAATTCTGCGATCATTCCAACCACCTAAAATTAAAAGAAAAGATTATAGATGAGTGTAATCCCTGTAATCTTAACCTTTTAAAATATAGAAAAGATAAAAACTACAGACCAATAGCTGCACATTTCACCTCCCTGACGCCACATATCATAACTATCAAAACAAATAACTACATCAACCCTTTTGAAAATAACTCCTTATGCTGATACAACTCTGAACAATTTCAACCTTAAACAAATATAGTTTAGAGAAATCTGCTTATTTTACTTTTGATTCCTCTTTAGTTATTCAAGCAAAGTGCTTGAAGCATTCACAAAAGCAGCCTCACTGCCTGTTTACCTCAATTTTCAACCAAAATAGTGATAAAGTTCCACGATGAATGGGATAGGGGCGGGGCTGCTTCACAGTCCAGGTGCCCAGTAAAATTAAAACACTAGGACTAGGACTTAAACATTTATATGAAATAAGTTTCTAACATGTTCACGACCAGTTGAATATAGGTGGTTACACTTTATCTCTCATGGAAGACAGCCAATCTATAAAGGTAAAATCAAAGTCAAATGTTCTTATTTTAGCAACCGTTTTAGCTTTTAAATTTTACAGAAGTTCATTTTAATAAATAATATGTTATTGTCTTGAGAAAACATCATGTTTCAGCAGAAATAATTAAAGGATAATATGCATTCTGTTACCACTTGATCGGCCTTTTCGACGCTAAGTGCAGGGAAGAATTTCGTCTCGGTATATAGCGTGATCGGCAAAGAAACGGGTAAAAGAACAAACATGCTTATGAAAAATAAATAAATAAAGATAAATAAATTTAAAAAAAATAATAGTTATATACCAATTTTACGGATTTATTTAATAATCGATGAAAAGCTTTAGAAATGTGTTTTCGTATGAAATGGTAGCTAAAACTATTCTAAATTAAATTTATGAATCTAAACAATGAAGTAGAAAAGCAAAAGTTTTGCTATCACATTTAAGAAATAAAATTTTAATTTTAAAAGTAAAAATCAAATTTAGCAGCTATGGACAAGACGTGATAAAATGAAGCATAAGACTTAATTTTTTTAACAACTGTTTTAGTTTTTAAAATTAACATTCAAATTGATAATAGATTATTTTCAATTATTTTAATTCCAATGAAGATAGCCCCAGAGGTCAGGCGCTCCGTAAATAATGTATCAGTCAGTCAGTGTGCGAAAATATCACATTTATAACAGAAAAAATGAGATGACAATATTATTTTGATAATGCTTGATGAGCTCTGTTGATATAAACTAGTGATATGAATTATTTAAACTGCTGTTTGTAGAAAATGCAACACCATGAAGGAATCATCAGAATCAAATGAAATTCGCAGCAAATGTCAATTATAGGATATTATGCAAATTAATAAAGTTTCAGAGCCATCGCGCGTGCGTGGCGCGCGCAGCGCCCTCTGAATTGATGCTGAAAGCGTATAAATAAAGTGCTGTAGCGGGACGTTGAAAATAGTCTATGATTATTTGTTAGTGGCAAACGTTTAGTGAGACCTGAGTATGCCTCCACGACGGAAGAATAAGAAATTCAAGCAACTTACGGAGTTTGAACGAGGGAGGATAATCGGCCTTCGAGAAGGAGGATTTTCCTATCGCGCAATAGCAGCTCGTATGCAGCGGAACAGTTCCACAGTGATGCGAGTTTGGAAGCAGTGGACCGACGAGCACCGAACAACTCGAAAAACAGGCACTGGACGACAGAAGGTGACGTCAGAGCGCGATGATCGACACCTGCTCCGCATGGCGGTGAATGATCGCACAGCTTCCTCCAGGCAGCTGGCAGCACATTGGTCTACTGCTACAGGTGTACAATTGTCGGCTTCGTCAATTCGTCGTCGTCTGCTGCGCCGTGGATTGCGTGCAAGGGTGCCATTATACAGGATTCCCCTCACGGCGGATCATCGACGGCTGCGTCGGCAGTGGGCTCTTGAGCACAGAGACTGGCGAGCTGATTGGCACCAAGTTGTCTTTTCAGATGAATCACGCTTCAATTTGTGGACCCATGATGGCCGTGTTCGTGTTAGACGTTATGCCGGTCAACGCTGCCTTCCTGAGTGTATTATTGAACGACATAGTGGTCGAACACCCGGAGTTATGGTCTGGGGTGCGATTTCGTATCATGGACGATCCAATTTGATACGAATTGAGGGTAATCTCAATAGCAACAGATACGTCCGTGAAGTGCTACAGCCCGAAGTCGTTCCTTTCCTTCAAGGCATCCCTGGAGCTATCTTTCAGCAGGATAATGCACGCCCACATGTTGCGCGGACTGTTAGAGACTTCTGTTCAGCACAACGCATGCAACTTCTTCCTTGGCCTGCTTATTCGCCGGATATGTCGCCTATTGAGCACGTGTGGGATATGGTTGGTCGGCGTCTCACTCGTGATCCGCGTCCTGCAGTTTCCAAAGACGAACTTTGGTTGCGCATACAAGCGATATGGAATTCTCTTCCTCAAGCAGATATTCAACATCTGTTTGACTCCATGCCACGTCGTATAGCAGCACTTATTGCAGCGCGTGGTGGCTGCACCAAATACTGATTTCGGACGCTTAATTTGTTTCTTTTGTTTTGAAAATTTCATCATTTATTTGTATCAGTACAAGTCGTTTCTGCATTAAATTTCATTTGATTCTGATGATTCTTTCATGGTGTTGCATTTTCTACAAACAGCAGTTTAGATGTAAACCAGCAGAAGCTATTAAGTAAAACCGACCCTCAATGACTAATAGATAAAGTCACTTCTCGTAAAGCATCTAGATAGTAAATGTTTTTTTTTTTAACAGAATTAACAAACTGAAAAGATTTTATTTTTCAGTTTAACCAGAGCATATCAGAGATTCATCTTAACAAACAACATCACATTAAAGTTGCCAACTATACAACTTATGGATGTGTCAGGATATAGATAACTCCAGAGGTGGCGGAGTTGCCCATCTGGCAAAAAATAATCTCATGACTACCGAACATATCAAATTGGAACAAATCTCAATTTTTCTTAACTAGCATTTACAGGTGCCGTGATGGCTCAGGGGATAGAGCGTTCGCCTTCTAATGCGGCGAACCGGGTTCGAATCCCAGTTGATACGAATTCCGCATCCGGCTTGCACCGACCACGGTACTGACGTGAAATATCCTCAGTGGTAGATGTATCATAGGTTAGAGTCCCCTTGCCGTTAGGCTAACCGTGGGTGGTTCTCGTGGTCCTCCTCTCCATGTAACACAAATGCGGGTTAGTTCCATCAAAAAGTCCTCCACGATGGCAAATTTCTTCCAATACTTGATCCAGGAGTTCCCTTGTCTCCTGGATTAGATTCAAAATTACAAGGCTACGTTGTTGAACATTAGTAGTCGTAAACCCAAAACAGGGTCGACTGTTCAACGACGGCTATAAAATAAAAATAAAAAATCCAGCATTTACAATGGGAATGGAAGGAAATATTTTTTTAAAATTTAATACTCGATATTTATGTGTAAATTTTGAAATATTGGCTAAACTGTGTTATATATCCCTGTGTAGTTAAAAGACAACACTTTAGCATATTAAAAGATCAAAGTTTTCCTATTATCGAAAAGGTGAATTATTTATTTATTTGTTCACTTCTTATTGTCATTTCAGCTTCTTTTTATTCATCGATTTTAATAACAGGAGCTGTTAAATTATAAGTGAATAGGGTTAGAGTATATTTTAATTGTCACAGTTGATTTGCCTTAAACAAATAATAATGAATTTGAACGAACTAATGACACCCCCGGGCACTAATTTACAATCCTGCGACTTTTAACGACTTGCTTTCTACTTTGAAGATTTTTCTCTTGGTTTAAATGATCGTGAATACCTGAATGGGGAAAATTTAAATTTTATTTTAGTTTAATCATGATGAATTGCGATTTGAAAAAGAGACTACGCATATTTAAAATTTATGAGACGATGAAAGGAAATTTACATGACATCCTTTGTCGTTGACAGGTTTTTGTCATTCTAGAGTAAATTTTTTCTAACAACTTTAGTTAAATAAAGGAAATTATTATCTTATAACGACTTTGTTAACATTCCGTTTTAAAATTTAAGTGCGCTTCTTGTGTTTCAGAATGTTACTCTTCCAGTTTCTAAATCAACTATAATTATGCTTTTTTTTTACCGAAAAATTTAAAGTATGACACTTTTGAAATTCTGAGAGTGTGTTCTTTTTACAAATATACATAACAGAAAATTAGTATTTTAGACGAAATTGCTAACATTAACTCACTCTAAAATTATTTGAAGGAAAAAAAAAAGACTCCAGAAAATAAGACAGAGAATAGTATTAATATAACAGGTTCTTTAATAGTTTAAAATGAATAAATTATTTAACTAGAGTTTTCGGTTATAAAAACAGTAGGTATTTGATAAAATAATGTTATCCATCAGTAAAAAACACTGAAAAATCCAAGTTTTAAATTCAAAATAAGTTGTTTAAAAAAAAAAAAAAGGTGACTACCAATAGGAAATAGGAAAGTGTCACTACCAGGGCTGTTTGTAACCCAGAAAAATAGGTATAGGTAGTAAATTTATAGAAAAACCATTTCCTATTTAATTTTTTTTGCTACGATAAATATTTGTGAAAACCACGACTTATTAATAGTATTTTCCACCTTAGAAAACAGTTTAGTATATTCGTTATAACATTTACCAACCCTTAGTAGGCAGTTTTTTTTTATTTCTTCCCAAAACAAGTTAGATATGAATTAGTTTCCCTTCACTGCGAACTTAATTTCTTTTTCAAGACAGTAAAGCCCTGATGAAAACATACAGATCAATAGAACAACTATTGAACGAATATTATCAACAGAATAGACATTTAATCAATAGAACAACTATTGGACGAATATTATCAATAGAATAGACATTTAATCAATAGAACAACTATTGGACGAATATTATCAATAGAATAGACATTTAATCAATAGAACAACTATTGGACGAATATTATCAATAGAATATACATTTAATCAATAGAACAACTATTGGACGAATATTATCAATAGAATAGACATTTAATCAATAGAACAACTATTGGACGAATATTATCAATAGAATAGACATTTAATCAATAGAACAACTATTGGACGAATATTATCAATAGAATAGACATTTAATCAATAGAACAACTATTGGACGAATATTATCAATAGAATAGACATTTAATCAATAGAACAACTATTGGACGAATATTATCAATAGAATATACATTTTATGAATAGAACAACTACTGGACGAATATTATCAATGGAATATGCATTTTATCAACAGAACAACTATTGAACGAATACGAGTTCTTAAATTTTGGTAAATAGAAAGTAGAATCAAATTTTATCATGGTTAGAATTTATATTGAAATATAACTTACGTTAAAATGGGTATCCATTATTAAATTTCGTGGGTATACACATTCATACAGACCCAGTTTTCACCAAGATTAAAAATAAGACGCAAATTATAATGTTCATTTTTACCACTTAGAAAGACCTCGGTGGTTGTATAACAATATTCAAGGACGCCAACTTATAAGTCCTTCCATATTAATCGATAAACTTAAGGACTCTTTTTATAGTTTAAGGTTCAACTTTCGATATAAACAAGTAGTTGGTATTCCAGACTCATTGGAAAATGTATCAGCTTTTTCATAAATATATTTAAATGAGTTAATTTGAATTTTCATTGTGCATAAGTCCTTTGTTATAGATAATGTGAACCGTATAAATTACATTTCCTATTTGTTTTGTATATCAGGGAAAGATGAAAACTACAATAACTCCACTTCAATTACTCCACTTCAGTACTTCAATTCAATTACTCCACTTTAGTAAACATTTTTAGGAATATTGTATCGTTAGTTTAAGTCAGTAGTCCCCAACCTTTTTGTACCTAAGAGCAAATACCAGAATATTGGTCGAATGACGGGCACCATTTATTTTTTCAAGATAAATTTATAGTTGGTAGACATAGGTAATATTACACACTACATATAGTGCACAAAAAATTTAATTTTAAAAATTAATTTAACATATGAATATAATTAGTATTAATTTTCTTGTGTAAAATAAATAATTACTAAATTGCTTTCAAAACATATGAAATATAAAAATTATTTATAAAATACAGTCAATGTGGTGTTAGGCATGGCATTTCGCTGGCCAGCGCTAGATAATTGGGAGAATATAATGCTATTTTTAAGAATGGAATTTATTCCTTCAATTATATTCCAGAATTTCTCATGGGATATAATAGTTTTGATGATAATGTCATTCTGAAGATCCACAATTTCTATCTTCGATTCTTCTCGCTTTACTTGAAGAAATTCTGAAATGTATGTTGCTATTACGGTAACGCTTATTTGGTTGGTAAAAGGATTAACAAAAAAGTTATCAAAGGCTCGATGATATTAAATTGTTGAAAGAGCTTTTTAAATTGATCTTTAAACAATTGGAGGTTGATGACAAATGTTAATAAGTCAATTTCATTGTCACCTAACATTTTTTTCATGTTTGGAAAATGCACAAGAGACTTAATTTTCAAATGTGATATCCACAAAACTAGCTTAGCTCTGAACGAGTTTATAGCCTTTATCATTTTTACTTTATGTTTGCCTTTTTCCTGCAGCTCCAAGTTTAAATTATTTAGTTTTTTCCATTATGTCCATTATGAAAGACAAATCTGCTAGCCAAAGAGGATCTCTCAGTTCCAAAAATGTTTGATTTTTGACTGCAAGATAATTTTTTATTTCTCCAATGAAATGTAGAAATCTATCAAGTACTTTGCCATTACTGAACCAGCGTACCTCAATATGTATTTGCATAGCATTTATTGGGAAAATGGAAAACTGAAATATTTTATCGTTGGGCACAAGCAGCGGGCGCACCTAGATCGATCGACGGGCGCCATGGTGCCCGCGGGCATAGGGTTGGGGACCCCTGGTTTAAGTTATAAGTTATGAATTATAAAAATTTATCGTATTTATCGTACTAAAGGAAAGATTATTTTAAATTAATATTGCATTAGTGATTCAAAACTTTTGTTCCCTATGTTTCCCATAGAATTTTTTTTTGCTTGTAGTTTTTTTAAAAAAAAACTTAAATTTTAGGAATTATTTCTTCTAATAATGTCTTCAATAAAGAATTTTTTTTATTTTTTCGATTTTGCCAAAGTTGTAGTGTTTTTATTTTATTAAAATGGGTCACAAACACAAAACAATATGAATTATTTTTAAAACCATTATTTAAAATATTTATTCACTCACAGAAGAAATAAGTAACCACTTGCTTCCTATGTTTCCCCTAGAATTTTTTCTGTTCGTAGCTTTTTTAAAAAAAGCTTAATTTTAAATAATTTTTTTCCTGACAATATATTCAATAAAGAAAAACATTTATTTTTTCCGAAATTGTAGTGTTTTTATTTTATTAAAATAGGTCAGAAAAAAAACATATCAATTCTTTTTAAAACCATTATTTAAAATATTTATTCTCTAATAGAAGAAATAAGTAATCACTTACCCAAACCATCGCATTGCATTTATTTATTGGAGTTCTATTACAGAGCATGTTCAACAAAATTCAACTGTCGTTATCTCGATATTTTCGTTAATTAAAATAGAAAGCTCTTAGTTAATTTGCTGTAAAAGATGTCTGAGATTAACTGTCTTAAGTACGATTGTTTCCTTCATCACCGTCATCCTAATAAATAAGGTGGAAGTGAATTGCAGTAACTTAACCTGAAAACCAAGATAATCTGACAGCTCATAAATTTATCATTCGTTGTTTTTTGTTATGGCCATCTTTCCATATATATTTATACGCATGAAAAGTGCATATATATGTGTACTAGCCTGACAACTACTATGATTTTCGTAAAATATTTCATTGAGTAGTAGAAATTTAAAAACCAAAGCCCTCAAAATTTTTGGTAATTTTGCTAACATTTTAAACGCCTCACCATGAAAGAGCTAGAACCAAGTAGCCTCGCAAATTATCTATATATATTTACTGCGCATATATAGAACTCATAATATAAGTTTAAACTATAGAGAAAACATGAAAAATAATATAATAAAGGTTAATGAAAAGATTAATCTTTATTATATATATATATATATATATATATATATATATATATATATATATATATATATATATATATATATATATATATATATATATATATATATATATATATATATATATATATATATATATATATATATATATATATATATATATATATATATATATATATATATATATATATATATATATATATATATATATATATATATATATATATATATATATATATATATATATATATATATATATATATATATATATATATATATATATATGGGATACTTCTTCAGTTACACTTATTAATATCTTGCAGACAATTGTGTAGTTTATTGACATTTGCTCGAGAAAAAAAATAAAATAGAAATTCACCAAATCTTGAATGCCAGGAAAATGACATATTAGCTTAGAAGTTTAAAAAACAGTCATTTTAAGTTAATAGTAACTCAACTTAAGCCTTTATGTTAGATGGACCATAAATTGCTTAAATTAATTCTTTTTATCCACTGTAGAAGGAATAAAAAAAAATTTTGTTGCTGATATGTACGGAATAAAATTGTGTATAATAATCAATCATTAAATAAATAAATAACTTTGATTACGTCCAACCATATTACAATCATACATATACTTGGTATTAGGTTAATATATGTTTTTCCTCCTTACAGTATTAGCAGTTAAGAAAAAATTCTGGTAACCCTTCAATGTTCTGGAATTTATAAGCCAGGAAAATGACAGCCAGGATAATGACAAATTCACAATTTTATAGCATATAACTTTACTTTAATTTAATATTTTGGCCTAAGACGTTTACATTCTGCAGAAAACAACAGGATTTCTTAAAATAACTCAGATAAATCTATGTAGTTTATGTTATTAATGATTTCAAGAAGCCAGGAAAATGACAACACAAAATCTACTCATCTTGAAAAAATTTTTGAAATAGGTTTTGAACCAGAAAATTGGTTCCTTATTCATGCAACAAGACAACTTCTGCTTGTATGAATAACCTTTTCACAACAACTATAAATATTGTAGAATGTTTAAACTTCCAGCTTAATAACGATGCACTTGCTTTTTGAAGTAGTCTTATATAATATTTTATGAGCAATTAATTTATGTGTAAAGAGAGTTTTAAACTGATTGAATTAAAAATGTAAGCTATGTTTCATATCTAATTATTCAAACATGAATTCCTTGAACCATATAAGTTTCCTCTGAAAAAAGGAAAAAGGAATTGAAGGCCATGAGCAACCTTAAGAAATAAATCGAAAAATATAAACATGTTTTTTTTTATTAAGCGTTTTGCTACCTTCCAATGACGAAAACTGCATTGATTAAACTGAAATATGTATTTTCCAAGAATTAACTTACAGCGTACCCTGCAACCCTGTTTTTTGTTTGATTGATTTTCAAGAAATCAGTTATTTGCATGCAATATGAGATGAACTATTTTTATCGCCTTGAAATAAAAAGAACCCAATGTAATGTGCAAATATAAAATATTTGGTAACTGTTACCTTCTACAATGATCGATTTCACTAATTGGAAACTACAATAAATGATTACAATTGTCACAATAAATGTTCTAAATCATTCAGATAGGATTTCTACAATCTGATAGTTTAAAAAGCGGTTAGATAGTTTAGATAGTTTAAAAAGCGGTAAAGGTTTTTCAAGGCTACAGAAAAATGAAACTTCAACTTAAGTATTATTAAAACGACATCACATTTAGCATTATAAAATATTTTTTTGACTCAAATTTTTTTCCGCTCCTTTAAACTATTGCATTTTTTCTCAACTTTGTCATCACTTTAACCTTTTAAAACTAGGAATCAATATGCATTCTACATTCTACCACTTAGAAACAATTTCTGTATTCACTTTAGAAATTCCGAAGGTATTAGAAGATCTGACAGCAGGTTAGCGTCATCAAACAGTACCTATTTCTTTAATAAAAAAAAGATGACTCTTATAATTATTGTTTCATCATCAGTTTTCATCCATCAGAAGCAAAATATGATTCTCAAAATTAGTAATTTCAAACTTTAAAAGTTCATAAATAATGTCTAAGTTAGACTACTTTAGTACTGTAAGAGAGACTACTTTACTTCATACATTTGTCAAAATCTTTATAATACTTATTAAATTAATTTATTAAATAATAGTCAAAATAACAGAGAATGGTGAAAATCTGAAAATAAAAACATTAAAAGTGGGAATTTAAATAGGGTTCGATACGTAATAGAATTTATTTTGCTTTTTTTAAAAATTTTTAACATACAATAATACCTATTATTCAAAGTGTACTGATGCAAGTTTTATTTTATTTATACTTTCTAGAAGTTCAAATGCACTTTAAGTTTTAAATGCACCTAAAATTTTCAAATGCACTTTAAGTTTCACTAGGCACCGTAAACTAGAAACTGTACAAAATCGACACTTTATGGGATATGTGTATTAAGCAGGTAAGGGGAGGGGGAATTTCTTCAATTTTTAAAATTAATTATAGTCTAGAGTAAAGGAGTTAATGCAATTAAAAAGTCTATGAAGGTTAGTATGTCTCAATGCTTGATCCAAGATTTCTTTTGGTTTGTTCAAGATTAAATGGCTAGATCGGAGGTTACACATTGTTAGTTTTAAATCTAAAAGTGGCTGGACGATACCGGTGATGAAATAAAATAAATAAAATGGTTTTAAATCTACCATAGTACTAATTGAATGTTCTAACGTTTGAATAAGTAGCAGGAGGAAATTTTTTCAGCGATATAGTTTCTTTGAAACAAATATGTCACCAAATGTATTTAAAAATTTACAAAAACTCGCGTGAAATATTACTGAGCATGCTACCTAACCTAAAACATTTGACTGATGAATTATAAATGCAAAGAACTTTAAAATTTAACTGAGAAAACACCATGAATTTTAATTTTAAATTACGTAAACACTTAATATTAAATCAGACCTTGACCTCGTCTGAACAACTAGGTAATGAATAACAATAAAATTATTTATTTAATGAGCAACCATAAGTTTTCAATTGAAAAGATTCCTAAATTAATCTTATCAAAAATTCCAGCAAACTCTCCATAAAAAATACCGAAAGCCATAAATTTCAACAGCGGAAGAAAGTTTCGTTATCTTTAAAATTGACTCATGCTTATGCAAATAACGCATATTAATGTGATTACCATAATTATTTTTTTATTGATTTCTGCAAATCTTTAATTGCTATTTATATGTTATGTCACACTCAGGAGGTGCTACGTATTCAAAATGATCTAATAAAATGTATATGTTTCTACATTTCGTTTTGTTACAATATTCAAAAGTCAAAAAATTCTTTATTCTTTCATATTTAATTATAAATAAAATTTTTTTCATAAATTATTACTTGTGTCTTATATTTGAGTTAATTAATTAGCAATTTTACGGTTCGTTAGATTATTTCATTCTACTAATGGTGCTGCTATCCGAGAAAAATTACGTAAGGATATTTTGAAAACAACTGACCAACGTGAAGCAGTTTAAGGACAAAAATAACACTTATTTTTGAAAATAAATGAAGGACAAAATTAACACTAATTCTTGTGCATACAAATGCATAAAAGTTTTTTTTTATTTTTTATTTCCTTCTGAAGGAAATGTTTGGTAAGCTCTGTCAGAATATTATCAGCAACGTAATGGCGTCTCCGATTGAAATTATTACATTCAACAAACGGTGCTGCTGAGTGCTAACAGAAAAAAATTACATGATAAAGTTTTGAAAACGAATACAATTTTCATTAACAATGTCATGCAGTGTAAGGAAAAATTAACAGCATTTGCGCATAAATTTCAACTAAAATAGGGCGGCATGGTATAATACTGCAGAAAACATTGCCTTATAAATTTAACAGTTGGTCGTGCCATCTGTTGATGAACTTTGTGACTTTTTTTAGTCAAGTTGCTGCAATGAGAAACAAAGGTTAATAGGGAATGATTTGTAGTATTTTCTTAAAGGCGGATTTTTGAAGGCTCCGTCGGAATATGAAATGATGCTTTTTTGCGAATAATATGCTATTTTTATAACTGCTGTGAGTTTGCAACTGTTACTCATGACTGTTAGGACAAGTTTAGCTGTTCTAAAGACAGCGCTGCCTACGCTTTTTTTGAAAATGGCGTAAAACGTCAGTATGGAAAAAAGCCACAGTTTCGTGTAAATGAAAAGAGTTCATGGTCTAATTTCTTAATATTTAAGAACTTACTCCGATACTGTATTACTTGGGCTCCTAAAAATTTGTAAAAACTTAGAACAAGGCAGTGATTTTGATAATTTTTATCTATCTCTAAAAATGCCGCCAAATTGGCGACATTTTTAATAAAGTTTAATAACTTTTAAAATATTTAAGTTATTTGTCTGCTCTAAAGCCCAGATAATTCTTCAGGCAAAGATTATAAATATATTTTAAAATCATAGCATTGCTTCAAGTGCGAGGCACTTAAAATAAGACTTTTTTTCCCTTGATGACAAACACTTCTTGCTTCGAGAAACAGCGTTAAAAAACTTTCAATAACATAACTGCCATTTTTTTTCATGCTTCACAAAAGCTTCTTCTCAATGGCAGTAAAATAACTAATGGACTGATAATGTAGGGCATATACTTAATTCACCTCTCTCCATCACTTAAAAAGCATTTAGATAACTAACTAGTTCTATTACATATGGTTAAACTATTCAAATGTAGTGGTAGTAAAAAGTATAATTAAACAAATTTGTTAAAACATAAATGCAAAAATTTTGCTACCTTACTGAGTACACAAATGAGACCGGAGTCCGGACTTGCCAACTCTTCCGGAAAATCTGAAAGAGTTGCAGGTATGCAATAAAAAACGGTAGATATGAAATATTTAAAGCCTTATTAGTTCTCAACTTTTATGGATTTTTGGAATGTTTTATGTTTACAACTAAAGTGGTAGCAAAATTTATGCTTTCTTTTGCAATTTTTAATTTTTTTAAAAAAATTAGCATTTTTATTTAAATTATTTTGGCACCACTACACTAATACAGTTGTCATTTCAAGACTCTTCTCTTTTTAGCGATTGTTTAAATAAACAGTCGCCAAAACTTTCACATGAATATAAATGCATGATATGGGCAAGAAAGTGTGTTTAAGCTCTAATCTTATTTGAAAAAGAACTTTTTTTCATACAGTTGTAGTTATATTGAATTACCGAATTGGTAAAAATGATCTTCAAAAAGAATGATGGTTGGCAGGTCTGTTGCATCGGTTTTAAACTCACAATAATACAAACAATGAATAAAAGATTGGAACTCGCGCTTCTTTATTTTTGTCTCAAATTGTGAAATTTTTTATGCTGAAAGTAACTTGCAGTAAATGTGATTTCACTTAAGAAAAAAAAAACGTATTTCAAACATAATAAACAGCAAAAAAGAAACAACCTTATGAAACATATACGAATATCTCCAATTGAAATGCCTTATTGTTCCATGCAATAAATCATGTTTCAAAATAGAAAATAAAGTAAGTAAGAATGACGACAGTTCACATAGAATTACGATACGTAAATGCATTGTATTTTGGTCATAAATAGTTTGAATGAACATATTCTGTCTTTAAAACTAATTTGTATTTTATATTTAACCATTTACTATCCAAAATACGATGAAGGATAAAACAGAAATATTTAAGTTACGGAACTCTTCATTTACCAAATAAATTCTTTGTACTGATGTAAACATGATGCTAGAAATAGATGATATATTTTCTTATAATCTCACTGGTTATTTAATTATTTTAGATTGCACCACATTAAGTTAATGTAACTCACGAATTCTCTATCTAAATCTGAATTTATTTAATTTGTTAATTTTGGACAAGAATGGTTTGCTTAGTTAAATGTTTAATTGTTATAATTTTATTGCCATTTTTTTTACTCCTACAGTTAAGATAATGATGTTTGGCACTATTTTAAAAATAAGAAGAGTAAAATATAAGGAATTTTTTTTATTTTCAATAAACATAATGAAAGTTGTTAGAAAAGATAACAGATAGCAAAAACATTAAAACATTTAGGGTTACATAAAAGCAATGACAACGCAGAAATATACAAATAAAAGCGCTTATTATTATTTTTATTTTTTTTATTTATTTGTTAATTTTTTTTCGCTGCACAAAACCCTCAAAATTATTTTTTTACCTCTCATTATAATGGAATAACTTTACGTAGTAACCACCTTGATAGAACTTTATGTAGTAACCACCTTGATAGAACTTTACGTAGTAACCACCTTGATAGTCTTAAGTGACGTGGTAGGAACACTCACCAAATTTTTGTTGGTTGTAATTGTAAACTTTTTTGGGTCGTAATTATTATAATAATAAAATTAAATAAAATTAATAAAATTATTTTTAAATAAAATTAATCTTTTAATAAAATTATTTTTAATTGTGGATATTTTATGTAATTTTACTGATTTTTCAGCACAATTTTAATTTATTAGACACCTTTAGAAAACTTTTCAAATGTCGTGTTTTGTGATTTTCTACAATTGGGTACTTGCAACTCGAGCGGTGAAGTGATTATGCCTAACCATGTAAAATCGCTTTTTCACAAAGAGCCATAAAAAGTCAAGATGGAAATTAAAAGATTATTTTTTTATATAAATTTATATAAAATTGCATTGCTATATACCGTCGCTTTCTTACAATCAAAATAAAATAGCTGAATTCGTCTTTAAAGAAATATGTTTCCTAAAAATTATTATCAACTCTTATAAAAGTTTTTTTAGCTTTAATTTCATCGTACTCTTTTATTGATTATTACGTTCACATTTGTCTTTGTATACCTATTTCATAAAGTCGTAGTTATGCGAAAAGAAGGTGGATTATTTAGGATTTCATAGCCGAAAAAAAATTAAGAACCTCTGGTCCAGATGCAATCTAGATCTAATAGTATATAAAGTAAATCTAAAGTGAATTCATTAGAAACCTGGTGACTTCTCACCGATAAAATGTTTCTTGATAGACCATTTCGGGTTTGATATATGAATCAAGCCCTTATTGTTTATACAGAAGAACAAAACGGTAAAATGCGCAGTACATACATTGTTATGAAATGAAAAGTCAAGTTCTTAGCTTGTCTTTTGCAAGAACCACCGGAGAGGGACTTATCCAACCACCGAAAACCTCTTCTAATTCGATTGCCGTTGCTATCGTAAGGTGATCTTTATAATAGCCACTTATGGCCTGAATACCAAACGGTAATCCATGGCTCAATCCTGCTGGTATCTGAGTGGACGCAAACCCTAAAATACTGAATATACACGTGTACGCTATGTTTGGATACTTTGGGATGGTCATCAGGTAATGGGGAGGAGTCTCGGGATGGGTCGGTATCAAGAAAATGGCATCTTCCTTAAAGATTTCATGAAACTTCCTCTCCATACTTTGGTATTGCTGGAGACAGAAATGATAGAACTTGTCTTTACTTCTCCTGTCAATCATTGCCAAGTAAATTGATGGCAATGTGTGGTTTGACATACGAAATAGACTTTTGAGCAGTTCTAACCACAAATTGATTTTACCACCTTTGCCAGCTAGAATGTCTTTGACGGCACTCATTCCTCTTTCTAGCAATTTGCACTCCCACATGGGAAATGCATACTCTAGTTCATCCATTTCTAAGCGTGTTGGTGTGACGCCGTACGTTGTTTCAAAGTGTTTCACAGCCTGGAATTTAAAAACAAATTTGACAGTTAAAGTGAGCAAAAAATATTAAATTATATTTAAAATGAGAGAAAAAACAAAATAAGGTTAAACAAAATAAAAACAAAATTGGTTAATAAAACTGTAAATATAAACAAATCTTGAACACAAAAATTTGAAACTAGCCTCGCAAATTAGTTCGTTATATGAAATTACAATGATTCATTAATCGTTTCATGAATATAGGGATTTTTTGATAAACTTTTCCAACACAGCCCCGACTACTATATCGAAACGTAACTTTTAGCAGAAAGGTTTGGAGTACCTTCAAGAAAAGGTAGTTTATAACCAAAAGTAATAAAACCAGACAAAATATGTTACGAAATATGTTAAAACAAACAAAACGTGAGACAAAATGTGTTAAAACTGTTGACCAATAACCCCTTTAGATTTTATATCTGATTCTTACCAAGCATGGTTTGGAAACTGTCTTAAAATGGTAATTTAATTTTGAAAAATTACCTACTTTGAAGTACTTATAACTGCTAAAGGTATTTTCATTTAGTTTATCGGTGGTGCGAAAAACTTCAAAACCGATTTTATAAAAATAACTAGAAGTTAATTATCTGAAATTTTAATCAGTCTTGAGAAAAGTCCGTTACCATTCGTTAATTTTTCCAGGTTATGGGTACCATGTGTTTGTTGAAGTATCCTAAAGCGTACCTTAGATCTGAAAAGTATAATGAGTAATAATAATTAAAAGATATAGTCTGGCCGCTAAAAGATGAGTACTCAATCTAATTGAAAGCTACCTTATAAGAACTCGTCTTTCTCCATTTTATTTTATTTACCGTGTTCGCATCTACCAGCCATCGCTGAGTTTCGAACCCGGGTTATCCATTTGGGAGGCAAGAGCTCTATCTCCTGTGCCACCACGGCTCTAATTCTTCATAATTTTTTATTTTACATTTTATAACCGTCGTTGAATAGTTGATCCAGGTTTGGGGTTTACGACTACTAACGTTCAACTCCGCAGCCGTGTAATTTAAAACCCAATCCAGAAGCCAAGGGAACTCCTGGATCAAGTATTGGGATCAAGTATCTCACGTCTTGTAATTTCTTGATTCGGTTGAAAAATATTTTTGGGATTTTATTGCATCATCTCCATCGGAAAATTCGGTCTAAGAGTGTACAACGCTCCCCTTTGAAGTGATGGAAAAAAATCCCAAGAAAAAAAAAAGGATGGAATACTTGGATCCTTAAATCGTTCTTGCTTGACGATGAGTTGAAAATACAATATTTGATAGTGACAAGCGAGCTGTCCTTATCGGAGAGGAAGTAGAAGACATATGTGCTTAAACAAAGTGGATAATTTCTATCATTAGCTACCACATTATGCATATCAAAAAACAGAAATGGATTCATGTGATGTCTCCATACTGAAATATATACCATTCTCGCTGCAAATCTAGTCTTCAAGCAGTGCATATGCTACCGTGAAGGACCGAAATCAAGAGAATGTCGACTTTCGCCAGTAAGAATCACACAATCGCTTTGGTGAATGCCCAAAATATTGTCATATCCGATTTTAAATTAAATTATTCGTTGATATTATTATATTTGTACGATATTTTAACATCTGCTGAGGATAGTTTAGGAGGACATCAGTTTTCGGAGTACCGATTAAATGCATACTGGGCAGTGGCACTTGATCTTACAAAAACAATGATGTAGGACAAACCAGGTAAATATATACCAGTGGCACTTAACTAGACCTAGTTTATATTTCGGACATATACCAAAGTGACTATGTGATTGTCAACATTCACTGGTGGAAGTCACCAACCACCAATTTCTGCATTCAGAGTAACATATATATCACGATATGTAATATTTCGCCACGGTAGAATAGTTCACATATACCCTTTGCAGTCCGAGGTCGCCTCTGAGTCACCCTCAACAGCCATCACTCTAAAATTAATCTTTTTATGCCTTAATAATTAACAACCATAGTATTTAAAGAATTTAAAAAAAAGTATATTAAGATAATGTATTATGTATTTTAAAGTTTTAAGTGCTTCGATTTGTTCAAACAGCATTTTAGAGCACTGGGAGTGCAAAAAGTAAATACTGTAGCTGTAGTCAGTCAAACGTATTTATCAGTATGATCCAGGATGATGCTCTGTGAGAAATGTTTTAAATCATTCGATTTTCGTGATAATTCATGCAGAGTTAGAAAACAGAAATCAAGAATTCAGAATTATTAAATATTAATGAATTTTATAAGCTATTGAAGATTAATTATGTATCATTTAAACATATTTATTAACGTAAAATTAACATAAAATAAAACTATTCCTTCAACATAAGTAAGAAATTAAATTGTGTGTATTATGTATCTTTTAAACATTTTTATTAAAACAAAAAATATACTATAAAATGTGAGTATATTTTTAGATAGTTAAATACAAAATTAAAATATATGCGAAAAATGTAACTTTTTTTCAAATAAATAAATAAGTAAATAAAATAAAAATGACGAACTTCTTTTCAATGTCCGCTAGAAACAAATTGTTAAAAATAATATTATAAATAAAATAAATTACAGAGAAACATTTTACCAACCTGATGAATTTTATTTTTAGCATCTGGTGTTGAGCAATTAAGTTTTCCAGGAATTTCTTCCATGTAATAAATTTTTACATTCCGAAAATTAACCTTTAAAAATAAAGACTATTACAAAAATATGAAACAAATATTATTTTTATAAAAATAATTTACTTGTCGATTACTTCCGAAATACTTGTGCACAATTTAGTTTCAATAAAAGAGTAAATTATTATCTGAGCTAATAATAATTTTAGATTAGCTGATAAAGCGGGTGCATCCATGACACATCTTTTCCTAACCTCGCTAAGACTTACAGACTCCTTAATTAATTCTTATTACCTCGAAATCCAAATTATTTTAGTTCAGTTACAATGACTGACCTTGACAATTATTCGTCTGAAATTGATAATAATTTTTTATTAAGTAATCGTTTACGATCTCTGAATGACAGATTCTAATTAGATTATTGTCATAAATTTTATGTTAATGGCGATAATCTGAGAACAATTTTTATGTAACAAAAGAATATGTCAGGAAATAATAAGCATGTTTTGGCTAATTATTTAACTGCAAAGGAAAGTTAAATGTGGATCTGAATATGCAAATAAACAGTGAGTATGTTTTATTTAAATAATAAAATCAAAGATGCATCTACACTTTAACGCTTTTCTTTGTAGCTAGGCCCTTTTTTGTATCAATATCATTTTTAGTTCATTCAACATTTGGAACGATAACAAAAACACTACTATCTATGCTTATTGCAAAAGGCATTAGTATCTTAAATTATGCTGATTGTTCGTAATCATAGCCCTTAATATTAATTTTTATAAACCACGAGAAAAAGAAAGTAAATGATTAGTGAAGAAACAACGCAGTTTAGAAAATGTTTATCTCAAATTTATGCTTAAAGAAAAATTTTATCTGAACCTGACGAACCATTAACGAGAAAGGCGATACTCAAAAAGTCAAAACCCATTTAGTTGTCAGAAGAAACTAAAAAGGGGAAAAGACTTTATTGAAAACAACTTCAAAATTTGATGTTCAATTACGTCCTTCTCAGTAGTAATTCGACAGAATTCGATAACGTTTTCGTTTTTAACCACTTATATTATTTCGTGCTCCTATTTTGAATACTTTTTTCATGTCAATTTTCGCCATATTACAGAAAACCTTGTTCACTAATAATATGATATCTAAAATTTTTCTAGAATTCTGAAAAATACTTACTCTTTTGTCCAGTGGAACTTTATTGTTGTTGTCAGATAAAATTCGCAGCAATAAGGGCAAATCTTTGGCGTATCGACACATTGGTCCTGTGCTAATGAAATCATCCAATAAGGCGTCTTCGTCTGCATCTTCCGGGTAGCAGCCCCCGTTTGATATATAATCTATTCAACCAAAAGAATTCATTGAAATGTTAAGTTGCAATCAAACAATTGAGAAAGCTGACAAAACATCTAAACTTCATGTCAACTTAACTTCGTATTGTTTTATTTAATTTTATGACCGTCGGCGAACAGCTGACCAAATTTTTTGAGTTTTCGACTTTCAATGTTCAATTCAATAGACTTATACTCGTAATTTTGTTGACCAGAAGACGAGGAAACTCTTGGATTAAATATTGGGAGGAATTTGTCTTTGTGGAGGACTCTTTGATAGAACTGATGGAACTAACCCGCATTTGAGATGCATAGAGAGGAAAACCACAAAAATCCCCATGGTTAGCCTGATGGCAAGGGGACTCTAACGCATGATCTGCATACCACTGAGGATATCGTAATTCAGCATTGTGATCCGTGTGAGTCCGTGAGCCTCCACAGTTCAAATTATTCGTATTGTTGTGAAAGTTAAATAGAGTATGTATTGTGTTTTTTTAAAATATAACAATTCAATATTTTGAAATTTGGATAAAGAATGGGTCTGTTTCGTGAAGTGGAGCTTTTGGAGATCACTCCAAAATTCTTCAACTTTTAAGAAGTTTATCGTTTAACGGTAAAAGTTTGTTAATCGCTTAACTGTTGATTTTTCGATTGATTCAATTAATAAATTTTACGCGCCATCATTAATCTTTTTGTTTATAATAATTCTTTTATCAATATTTTAGATATTTGTTTAAAAAATTAAACTGCAATGAAAACAGTTAAAATCTTAAAGAAAAGTAAAATACAATTCCCGATTTTTACAAACTTGAGGAACATTTCTACTGCAAATAATTTGACAATAAATGTGAGAAAACATAAAATTAAGATACTTTAGACGTGTTCAAATTTAAGTACATCTAAGTACATGTTCAAATACTCATGAGCAGCTCGTCTACAACAGGATAGCCTCTCTAGAGGCGTGCATTGACAATTTATTGAATTATTAATTTTTATGATGTGCTCTCTTCCTTACTTCCAAGTTTGTATGTAGAGTTCATAAACACCCAATATATTAAGAGTTATAGTGAACTATGTCCCTGAAACTAACATGAGAGAACTAAATTCATAAATCTAATAGGCTTAAATCGCAAAAGGATTCTTTTCATGTTAATAACAACATTTATCGCAAAACTATTATTTATAGACTTGATTCATTTTAGCTTTGATTACGTCAAATAGGAACAACTCATTTTAATGGGCAATTGTTATAGCAAAATCGATCTGCATTTGCCGACTTTTTTATACACTACCAAATTATGATGACACGAACTGAAGTATAAATATTTGAAAGACACGTTTAAGGAGATAAACTTTTTATAATAATTGGGTGCTTGCAACTAAAGAAAAAGTTAAGTGATTGATCTGATTTGAATCACTTGATGCCCGATCAGGTGATTTAAATCAGATTTAATTGGATACCTGTAAGCGACGTCAAGCGCGTCCAACCTGATTGGCTTCTGAATCGACAAATGCCACGATTTACCAACGATGGTGTAACTTGTTGGTGTCCAATTATTTCAAACTAATTTACAAGTTGAAACTTATAATAAAATACTTGAAGTTTATAATAATAAGATACTCACTTCGGGAAGGCTTATGCCCAAAAATTCCACAAAATGATGATGGCATTCGTATGCTACCAGCCATGTCGTTCCCAATACCAATAACAGCTGCAGCAGATGTTATTATAGCTGCTTCCCCACCTGAAAAATTATGACATATTTGGCATGTTTAGTAAATAACAAGCCAATCGCTGTTTCATACAATTTACTTAATCTAACCGAAAAGTATTATCTTAATTGGCTTGGCGTTGTTGCCATTTTTCACGCTTTTTGTTTAAGGTACTTTCTATTGGTAGCGATGTAACAGTTGAATTTGCAATTTGAAGCAGAAATTGTCTTAACTTCTCGAAGAATTAATATTTCTCAAAATTGGATAAGGATTTGGATGCATTTATTTATAATATTTATGAGTAGTGGCAGTCAAAATAATTCGACTTTGTTAAATAAAATATGAATATTAAAGGTATATATTTTATTACTAGTTTAAGTACAAAAAGAAAATCTCAAAAGAATCTGAAGAAAATCAATCAAAAGATTCGGCAGCTATGGTTCAGACACTTGCCCCATTGTGTTAATAGTTGCGCAATGTCATGCTCGCAAAAACCATTGACTATAGTTTGAATAAGCTTCGCATCCACATCTTGATCTCTTCGTTTGTTTGAAACACGTAGTCCTTTTTTGAGCTGATGGAAAATGTAAGACACATCAAAATAGATGTGGGATTAAGTTCATTATTTGAGTTTCTGCCGAAGTTCATTGGTTATATTTGCTGTTTGGAATCTAGCATCATCATGCAAAAGAATGTGTTCAACTAGACGTTAATGATGATATTTCGATTTCGTTGCCTTTATGAGCTTTGTTAAATCTTTCAAATAATACTTAAGTTTTATAGCTACAAGAAACTAAAATAGATGAACCTTTTGAGAATCTTATCATCATTGTGCGTTCTTTTTAGAAACGTAACAATTATATATTACTCAAACTTCCTCATTTTGTTTTTTTATGCTATTATATGGATCCAGTGCAATAAGGTTTACATTAAAATTTATAGAATTATTACTACATGAACTTTGGTTCTTGTGTTATCATATGGATTTTGTAAAACGAATTTTGCATGAAAAAAATATAGATTACTGCTTGAACTTCCTCCAACTGTTCTTGTGTTATCATATTAATTTTGTTAAACGACTTTTGCATACAAAATACGGATTACTACGCTGAATTTCCTCTAACTGTTCCCTTATTATCATGTGGATTTAGTAAAACGAGTTTTGACAAAACAGTTATGGATTACTCCCTAAACTTCCTCCAACTGCTCTTGTGTTATCATACGGATTTAGTAAATCGAGTTTTGCGTGAAAAAAATATGGATTACTACTTGAACTTCCTCCAACTGCTCTTGTGTTATCATGCTAATTTTGTAAAACGACTTTTGCATAAAAAATATGGATTACTACCCTGAATTTTCTCTAACTGTTCTTTTATTATCATACGGATTCAGTAGAACGAGTTTTACCAAAACAGTTATGGATTACACCTTGAACTTTCTCCAACTGCTCTTGTGTTATCATACGGATTTTGTAAAACGAGTTTTGCATAAAAAAATTATGGATTACTACCTGAACTTCCCCCTACTGTTCTTGTGTTATCATATGGATTTTTAGACATGCCAAAGACAAGGTTTGCACTCTCCCACCACAATAACGTTTCTGGAACGTTTGTAACAGTCACAGGTATTGCTCCAGCTTTTCTATATAGTGCTGTAGTATCGGCATCTTGTGCAGCAACTGCATTTTTCGATTTATAATAGCCACAAGTTTGGGCCATTCCTAAAGATAAAAAAAAATCTCCACAATAAAACAAAATTTTAAAGATTTATTTTCAAAATCTGGTTTAGTTTACTTATTCTTATCATTTTCATTGCTTCTTATCATTTGCTACATACTTTAAAGTATCTTTATTAGTTAATACAGATTTTAGTGAAAATAATACATCAAAATATTTTGTTTTATAATGAAGTACCAATAAAAATATGTATTAATAACATAAAAAGTCAATAAAACTGTATTATCCAAAATGTAAAATTTAGGTCTACTTTTTTTTAACAGAAAATAATAAAATTAATCAATAATCATAATTAATGTAATAGCTATTAAATTAAAGCTTTAAATTATTTTTGAATCTCTTTATTGCAGTTTGTAAGGTTTTGGTTAAAAATTAATAAAGTTCTGGAAGTTTTCAGTATATGTTTATTGAAAATATACCAAATATGGTGTTGTGTGTTTCTGTGGTCACTAAACACAAATTATTAAAACTGATAAATTAAGAGTTTTATAGACAAATAGTTATTCTCTTAAGTTCTGATAAAAGTTGTACAAAAATACAGTTTATTTTAATAATTTCTGCTTTAGTTCTATACTACGGAAGAAAATATTGCACACAAGCTTCATATGTTGGAAGGTATGCTGCCACACAAAGAAAAATCAACGTTTTATGCACAAGTTTTATGCAAAAAAACTTTTATCCGAAAAAAAATTTTGTTTTATCAGATTTTTGAAATTTTATTTTAGATTTCATATCGTTTAATTTATGGAAAATTGTAGTCAATTGAAGCACTTACATTGTCTAACAAGCTTCATATGTTGGGGAAGGTATGCTGCCGCGCTAAGAAAAATCAACGTTTTATGCAAAGAAACTTTTATCCGAAAATAAATTTTGTTTTATCAGATTTTTGAAATTTTATTTTAGATTTCATATCGTTTGATTTATGGAAAATTGTAGTCAATTGAAGCAATTACATTACCTAACAAGCTTCATATGTTGGAAGGTATGCTGCCGCGCAATGAAAAATCAACGTTTTATGCAAAAGTTTTATGCAAAAAAACTTTTGTCCGAAAAAAAATTTTGTTTTATCAGATTTTTGAAATTTTATTTTAGATTTCATATCGTTTGATTTATGGAAAATTGCAGTCAATTAAAGCACTTACATTGTCTAACAAGCTTCATATGTTGGAAGGTATGCTGGCGCGCAAAGAAAAATCAACGTTTTATGCAAAACTTTTATGCAAAAAAACTTTTATCCGAAAATAAATTTTGTTTTATCAGATTTTTGAAATTTTATTTTAGATTTCACTTACAGTGTCTTTACATTTACACTGCAGTGTCCAGGAAGAAAATTCTTGGCAAAATGACAATGCATATATATATATATATATATATATATATATATATATATATATATATATATATATATATATATATATATATTGTATTTAGAAGATAAAAGATAATACATATGCTTAAGGTACCTTTGACTCCTATAGCTTCTTTGCACGTAAAAGGTACTCCGAGTAGCGGTGTATCTCTCTCAATATCATCCAGAAGCTTTTCATTTTTATCCAAAAAGATATCGATATTTCTAGCATCTTTCAGTGCATCTTCATATCTCTCGTCACAAGCTGCATTAATAAAAGGATGTACCTCCCGGGATCTCTCCACGTAAGTTTTCATTACATCCTCACATTTTACCTACATTGTAAAACTTTACTTATCATACTTTTTCAAGTTTGTGTACTGACTTACCGTCACGAGAAAAACTCTCTCAGGGATCCTTATCCAAGAAAAAGAAACAAAAAACTGGGAGCAAAAACATTTAATTTCGGAAGGAGTAAATAAGATCTTATTAATTAATTAATATGCTATATATGCAAAATTATTATCTTATTAATTAATATCCATAAATACAGAATTGTTTCCTGCCTGGAAAAATATTTTACTCCTATCAGAAATTTGATGGGAAATGAATTGATTCTACTACCAGTTTTTCCCCTTTCCCGAAACAACACAATGCGTATGTTTTCCTCTTGTCTGTAGGTCAATACCATAACACTTGTCCTGCTTGTCATTTTTAAATCAGGAGTTCGAAATTAAAGCTTTAATTTATTAATTTATTAAAAACTCCCTCCTTAAAAATGAGACAGAATTGTTTTACAATTTATCTGCTACTGAAAGTATTAATGTATCCATGAATCCAGCTATTAATTAAAATTTATAGGAATTTGGATTGAAAAGGCATCATATGGTGCGGAGCGACTATTCACTCAGGGTTGGCGGTGAAAAAGGGCGACGGAAAATAAAAAATGTGGCGATTAAAAAAATTAAAAACGTTTGCAAAGAATCTTTTTGATTTAACTAGGAATAATTTGAAATGGAAGTCACAGTTGTAGTTACAATTGAACATTTAAATTCTGAATAAATAAAAATGAATAGAGTGACTGCCACTTTTTAAATTTTTATTCGTCAGTGGCACTCATGTCCAGGCCAGCGGACGCTCCGTTTCTTCATCTGATGTGTTGGCCGTAGACAATTGAGACAAATGGTGTGAAAGGCATTAGTAGCAAGAAAGGCAGTTGACTGCTAATGTAGTTGTCAGTATAGGCAGATTAATATCATAGTATAGTAATAGTAACATTGAAAAATAATAGAACACTTTTATACTACCTTTATGTCAAAAATTTTTCCTTCAGTAATAAATGTTATGGAAGATTTTACATGGCAAAACTGTAAGCACAATTTGAAAGATCATGTTTGAAGCTTTTAAAATTGGTGTCTATTTTGACCTTGCAAAATTTTGCTGAAAACTTATTTCCTTTACTAATACTACCAATATATTACCAATATAATTAAAAGAAGATTAATACCAATATAATTAAAGATTAATACGAATATAATTAAAAGAAATCATCCTACAAAATAATTTCAACATTGCTGGTATACACTTGAAGAAAGTTATTGCACATTTTGTTTGATCCGATCTTTGCATGAGTAAAAATGACATTATTTTGAAAAGCTTCATGCATGATCTTTCAAATTTCGTTAACAGTTTTGTCATGTAAAATCTACGAAAATATTGGTTACTGAAAGAAAAATTGTTTACAAGCGATAGTACGGAAGTGTTTCTATTATTTTGATCAACCCTTTTTTGTATTTTGAATTTAAGAATTAAGGTGGATTTTCTCCCTTGGTCATCTCCCTTCTCTGGGAGTATCCATTATATTCGGCTGAACAATTCCAATAAAACAAAAAAATGTACTGTATATTTAGTCACTTTATTTAATGTTAAAATTATATAATAATGAAATTTTAAAGAAAAGTGTAACGAAAGGCAATAAAAATCAACATTCGACTCAAAATGTATTGTAACTTTTTAAAAACGCAAACGAATTTCTGGTGTTGTTTTATGTCTGAAGAGCAAATGGCGCTCCAATATTTTTTCATTTTTTGTGTTGCTTCTTTTTTTTTCTTTTCTTCTTTTTCGAATTTTTAGATATTATTACAATCATAAAATCAACTTGTTTTCTCATTTTAAATTCACTTGAAAACTTTTTTTTTAAATTTTTTTTTTAAAAATAGTTGTTTATTTTCTGTTATAAAAATGAACACTGAATTTTTCTTAGCTTTAATATTTGGCGAATGCGTCTTTGATGTTGTATTTTTTTTAATCTTTTTTCAAAAATTAATGCTAAACCATAACCGTAGAATTTGAACATTTAAAATTTATATCAGAGTTAGAGAATAAAGTAAACAATGTATTTTTATACAAAAGGACAAAATTAAAAAAAAAACAATCATTCTTACCTGCCGAGTTCGAATTTTTTCAGCAAGTTCGGAAGCTGTGTAAAGTAATAAGGGATTGCGTATGGGAGGTAGAGGTTTTGTAGGTCCCATGAAAATTCGGTACAAAATCGAAAGAATTTTGTCAGACAATGGTCGTGAGAATGTTAGAATTATCCTCAAAATGTCTCCAATCGAGCGTGCTACCTAAAGAGAAAGAACACGTAAAATTAAAAAAAAAAATTACTTCTTCAGTACAACAAGCAATCACCCCTTAGGGGAGAGTGTTCTAAGACCGGGTATCTCGATTGTATGGGAATTAGTTCTCTTTTCTATGGGATAACCTTACTAGTGAAGAAGGATCTTCCATATTAGCATGCTCTTGTCAGTTAATTTACGGAGCCTGAATGGATAAGTTTGTTTTACTTTGTGAACTAAATAATATTCTCTTGTTCTTAAGCTACCTTTATTATTATAGAGTTATAAAAATCTTTTTTAGTCCAGCTTATAATACGTTTACTAAAGGTTCATACCCTAACAAATAATAGTTACACTGTTCTGTTTCGTTTCGATAACCTCTGCTCTCGGGATAAGACTGGGTACTCAATTTATGTGTGTCTCGGCCCACGAAAGCTACAGTGCAGCAGAGGAAGAAAACAACTACACCTAAGGCTGAACAAAGATTTTACAGGCCCAAGGACAAAATTTAAGGATTCTTCAAAGTACAGAAAAACTTATTTTCTTATTTTGTAGAATTTTTAAAGAGTCTTTATACAAAATCATGGTTTTATATCAATAAAAGGAAATTCTAAGCAACTCCTTTTGGAGAAAACTAATTTAAAAGCACTATATTTAATTAGAATTTTATGTTTTTATTTTTCCCACTGAGAAACTCTGCTCTCGTGATACGACTGGGTACTCCCTTCATGTGGGCCGAAGAAGGCTACAGTGCAGCGAATGAAGAAAACAACGACATCGAAGGCTGAACAAAGATTTTGGAGGCCCCGGGACAAAAATTTAAGGATTCTTCAAAGTACAAAAAGCCTTATTTTCATATTTGTGGTATTTTTAAAGAGACTTTATACAAAATCGTGGTTTTATGTCAATAAAAGGAAATTCTAAGTAATTTTTTTGAGGGAAAAAAAAAGAAACACATTTATAAGCACAATACTTAATTAGAACTTTATGTTTTTATTTTGACCACAGAGAACCAAGAAAATTATGTTTTGTAGATGTTTACAGGAAGTTAATTAAAAAAAAGGAAAGGAAGGTCTCAAGGGGAAAAAAATGATAAAATTAGAGAGTTGGGTGAGGGACAGACAGAAATGAAACTAGACATAAATTTTTTCTAGTTTCTGAATATTACACTTGAAAATGCGCGAAACTTTTAATGATTATAAAGGAGTAAAACATCACTCTTGAAAATATCTAATATATTTTCAGAAAATCACAAAAATCAATTTTGCCTTCGTAAACTTTAGAGGTCCCTAATAGAGGGCCCTAAAATTATACCATCCCTGATTAAACTGGCTCTGATTGGAAATGATCGTTTAGTTTCCGAAAACTATTAATGGAATATTATTTGTAAATTTTTGTAAAATATACTGTCATAGTTTTTTTTCCAGAGTTATTTAAAATATAACAAACAGATTTTTTTTTACGAAAAAAAAAATAGAAAAAAAAGATGACGTAACGGGAGAATTATGAACTAGATTGTTTGAAAGGACCACAATTCAGTAATATTAACAGTTTGAAGGTTGAAAAGATTCAGAGGTACTTCACTGTCTCTGTGTGTAATAGAACTCTCTCAATATTTATATTAGCTCTAATGTTATGTTTAGCTTCTATTTATTCTTTATGAAAGATTTCAATAGTATAAAATAAGAAAATATTTCTCTGGTCAATATTTAAATATAACATCAGTCTTAGCAACTCTTTAATACCAAATTCTTTGCAAAAAAACAACTCCTCTAAATTATGAATATAATATTAAATTAAGTCCCAATAATACTTGCGGAATTAAACAAAAAGCACCAAAAACGTTTTGATCTTGTGACAAAAGGCACTGAATGTTAAGTTTATTAAAATTAGTTTGAAATAATGCTTTAAAAGTGCAATGAAAGGCTACAAAAATCAACATACGGCACAAAATATTTAAATATTCTTGATAATAGTGATGAGGATAATAAAACAATTTTCTTACAAACTTCTCGAAAGCCATTTCTAATTATTCTTTAAGAAATAATTTTATGATTTTAACAAATATTTCAATAACTAAATAATACAGACAAATAGAGTTCACAAATATTTAACTAAATGATTTCAAATACTAAATGATATTACCAACATGATCCATTTTACACAAATGCTGTTTGTTATCGCTCTTTGAAAGCTAAAATACTTGAGATAAATATCGTCGGCGATTGTTAATTTTGCAATTTAATTTTTAATTAATATAATTTTAAATTAATTAATTTTTTTGTTTATCAGATATCCATATCGAGGCCAAGTTGTGAAATCTGTCTAGGTTCCTAGGTGGAATAAAAATGTAAATTTACTAAGAGATTTACTTAGTTAAAAAAAAAAAAAAGATTAGAATTCTTGATGGAAAAAAAACTTCTTTTAAATACTATATATATATATATATATATATATATATATATATATATATATATATATATATATATATATATATATATATATATATATATATATATATATATATATATTTTTATATATATATATTGACTCTAAAATGATTAAGAAGTTTATCGAATTAAAAATTAGTTTAAAATTTTATGTTAAAAGTATATATAATAATAGTAATTTTAAAAAAGTGTAAAAAGGACAACAATAAAATGAACAAACAAAATATTTAAATAAATATTGTTGATAATTGTGATAAAGATAGCCAAACGATCTACTTACAATTCTCTCGAAAGCCATTTCTATTTGTTCCTTAGGAATAAAAAAAAATTGTTTGGTGTTATTTTAACTAATATTTGAATAACTGAACAATGCAGAAAAACACAGTTAAGAAATAATTAACCGAATGATTTTAAATACTGCTAAATGATATTGAGAACATGATTCATATTACACAAATGCTGTTTGTTACCGTTCTATGAAAGCTAAAATACTTGACACAAAAATCGTCTGCAATTGTTTATTTTATGAGTACTTTATCAGATGCTCTTCTTCTTCGAGGCTAAGTAGTTAAATCTGTCTATATTCCAGGATGTAAAAAAAAAGTTAACTTACATAAGAGATTTACTTCTTGAAAAAGGAAAAAAAGCATTAAGATTCTAGACAGGTGACAAAAGAATTTTTTAAAAATAGTATACACTTTTGATTCTATGAAAATGATTGAGAAGATTCCCGGTTATATTTTTTTATTAATCAGTAATGACCGTCTTACGCAACGTCGTGAGTTATATAAAAGGTAAGTTTTCTTTTTTTAATGAGGTGATGTCTATTTTCAGATAATTTGTTACTTTATATAATCCCACGATTTTTACTTTATATACTTTATATACATGATTTTTACTTTGTTACTTTATATAATCCCATGATTGCTGTTAATAATTTTCTTATATTTTGTTGCGCAATTTGTTTTAAAATAGAATCAGAAGAAAAGTTTGTTAGAGGAATGGGAATTGCTTTCACAACTTTGTTGCGCAATTGCATTGAAAATGAATAAGATAACTAATAACTAAGTTTTTATGTTTGTGTACACGCATACACAGACAGTAAAGCATGAAACGGATTGTTAGGAATAATTTTGAACCTGTTGATCCGGCTTTTAAAATCTAATAATCCACTGTTATTTTAGTGTTGTGGTTTATACATTTCTTTACATTATGTTGCGAAATTTGTTTTAAAATAAAAGCAGAAAAAGAGTTTACCCGAGGAATGGGAATTATACTTTCACAATTTTGCTGCATGATCGCATTAAAAATAAATAATGTAACTAATTAAAGTTATTATGCTTGTGTGTACGCATATTGGAAGCTTCCTAAAAATATTCAGGTAACACAAGCAGTGATAGAAAGATAGTACAAAGAAATCAAAAGAGTAAAAGAAGCAGACAATTTTGGAACATCTTAGAAATAGTTGTTTTATTTATTTGTTGAGATTGGTGTTTTGATTGTAAGGTGTGTACTAACCCATCACGGGAGTTGAAAATGATATAAGCCTTGTTGACGTTTTTAATAAATGTTTTACAGCTTAAATATATTTTATTGACAAACTTATTTACTTTAAAGGAATCGTGTTGTGTTATTTATTATGGCTTTCTTGGAATGAGCAAAAAAAAAAATGCGATTTAGTAGAATAAAATGAGGAGTTAAGGGAAAATGTCAAGGACAATATTACTGATTGATTTAATACATTTTAAAAATTCAATTTGTTTAAAGAAATGTTTGAAGTGTTTGAAGAGAATCGTATCGGAAATAAAGGAATAGCAGAATAACGAAGACAACAAGAAAAAGCTGAACAACGAAGACCAGAAAAAAAGGAACAAAAAGGGGAAAAAAAGCAATAATTTGAACAAGACTGATTAACTTTTAGTAACAAGCCAAGTGGTCCATAAAATATTGGTGCTACTCAGCGTCTAAATATTGGTACTGGAGATATTGATACTACTCAGCGGAATACGTTGGATATTCACAAGTTAAATTTACCTGTATATAGTAGTAATTTTCGAGCGTCAGACAAAACAAGCACAGATCACAGATTCTTAAATAAAAGAGAGTCACTTATCATCTTTTCATTCACCTGATATAACAAAATTAACAGCAAGAGAATCTGAAGAATAAATTAAGTGGCCATGACCAATTAAAAGAAATTTTATTAAAATTTTTTAATTTAAGTTCTGGAAAATTACGGATGAAATCTATCAAAGAGCGAAGACACCAAATGATAAAAAAAAATTCTTCTTTAAAAAGGGTCTCAGTAGTACAGGAAATATTCTCTGGGTACTCAGCCTACCATGCAAAGTGCAATGAAACACTTACATAACAGCCTTGATAATAGCCATGTATTTCATTAAAATATCCATAGGTGATTCTAGTGAATGATAGAGGATCTGTGTCGATGATTAATGTACTTTTTACTATTTTTGTAGATCTAGTTTCCTAAGACAAATCTAATGGGATCAAGGAATATCTTGATGTTTTTCAATTAGTCAGGTGCATGAAAAATCAGTTCTTTTCAAATTTTTTTTACTTCTTTTATTTCATTTTATTTTATAACCGTCGTTGAATAGCCGACCCAGTTTTGATCTTACGACTACTAATGTTCAACTCCGTAGCATTGTAGAATTGAACCAATCCAGAAGACAAGGCAACTCCTGGATCAGTACCCCCAGAGGTAGTTGGTAGTTGGTAGAATTGAACCAATCCAGATGACAAGGCAACTCCTGGATCAGTACCCCCAGAGGTAGTTGGTAGTTGGTACGATTTGTTATGAGAACATGGAGGACTTAGTGACTCGACGTATTTTTAACGTGCATCAGTCACCATTTTCTACACGGGGAGTCTTTTGCCGATGGGGATTGAACCCACTACCCCTTGGGCATGGGCCCAGTGCTCTACCTATCAGGCTGTCCTGTCCCCTTCTTTTATTTTATTCAATTTTTGTGAATGTCCATTTTATTCAGAGTTTAAAAAAATAAAATTAAGTAAAAGTTCTTTTGCTTACGCCTGGCTAACTGAAAAGTACCAACTACTTTTATGCGCATGTTAAGTTTTTTGATCGATTTGGCATAAATGTTCAGCATACTTCAGTTAAGTTCGTCACCCACAGTCAAACTTTGTGTAAATGTTTCATAGAACTGTCGAGCGGATCTTAACCAATCGGAACCTGTTTCGAATCAGGTTTCTACCATTTGCTCTTTTAACTTTGCGTACTATGATACAAGAAAAAGATCATCCCCATCAAACACGGAAAAAAGCATTTTTGGGATTAACAGGCTTTTATGGTCGATATATTCTAATATTCTATGTTGTTTGGGAGGAAAAAAGCGAAAAAAAATCAATTAACGAGTAAAAAATTTTGTTTACTATTGAAGTTTGAAATGTAAGTATATTAAGTTTTGTGCTTGTTAAAAAATTTATAATATAGGAAAAGTTTCTGAAGGGGGAATGAGTTGTAAGAGTTCTAAAAATATCCAGCTAACAGAAGCATTGATAGAAAAACGTTGCTGCGAGATTAACACCTGGATCAAAGAAAAATTAAAAGAAGCTGATAATTTTGGAGCGAATAAGTTCTCACTATTAATTCTAAATGAATTAGTTAAGAGTTGTTAATTTTTGTTGAGACTGTTTTTTTTCCTCCTATTTCAAGATGTGTACTAACCGTAAAATGGAAAAATGAAAATTGGAAATGATATAAGCTTTGTTAATGTTTCAAATAATTATTATTATTATTTCCTTTTAATAAAATATTTCTGTTCAGCTTGAATCGGTAAATATACAGATAAAACATACAGATGTTCTGCTATTTTACTATTTTGGTTAATATCTTTATTTATTTATTATTTTTTTTATGTAATTTGTTTTAAAATTGAAGATGAAAAAAAAGTTTACACGAGAAATTGGAATAACTTTCCCAACTTTGTTAAGCAATGACTTAGCTAACCAAATAAATGAAATAATTAATTTAAGTTATTGCGTTTGGTGGCTGGGTGGCGTAGTTGGTTTGTCGTCGGCCTTCTGAGCCCAAGTTTGCGGGTTTGATCCCCGGCCCAGGCACCGGACTTTCGGGATGCAGAAAATCCTCAGCGGCCATGTCGTATGATTATGCGGCATGTAAAAGATCCCTGGAGTGCCTTATTGGCTCTTGGCATTTCCGGCAAAATTAAATTCCTAGTGCACTTTATCATCCAAATAGAGTCTCGGTGCTGCCATCTAGTGTGGCAGAAACTAGACGTCCAAATTAACATGACCAACGGTATCTCACCCATTGTGGTGGTCCGGAAAGAGTGGATACCACCTCTAGAGAACGCACTAGGTCTGCTCATCGACAAGACCGATTGTGCAGCTCATTGGAAATAAAAAAAAAGTTATTGCGTTTGTGTATTCAATCCCTAAAACGAAAAACGGAACATAACGGAAATAATTTTTAATCTAATGATCCTATTTCTATGTACTGAAATGTGATTAATAGTTTGCATACTAATAGACTATGAGAGTAAAAGTTTTCGAATTCATAACTTGAATTTCTTTCTTCTGAAAATATACCTGAATAACCACTGAGAACCTGAATAACCGCTTTTTGCAGTCTTGGGTATCATTGTTTCTTTGAATAAGAGTCAAATTATACGAAGAACATTTAAAACTTCGTACTCTTTTGATACTATATTTTTAATATTTGCACTTTTCATTAGATATCGTAATAGTGCAAATACAAAAAATTATCTTTTATTTATTATCTTCTATCTATTATCTTTTATTTAAAATATTAGGATAATTAAAAAGCTTGTTACTAAAATTATCTTACCTTATTTATTTTTGTTTTATACTTACCTAAAATAAATAAAAATTTAACGAGTCAAATTTACATATTTCACACTATTTTTAAACACTAAAAAATCAAAATGAAGCATAAACTGATTCGACAATTTATTTAAAAAAATTGAAATATGAGAATAAATTTTTATGCGGTTCAAAATTAAAATATTTTGTAATGAACACTAAAATTCAAGTACAAATGAAGAAAAAAGCTACTTAATATTTTTCAAAACCACCTTTAGCATTGATCACTGCGTATAAACAATCTTCCATAGAATAGAAGAACATTTTTTTTTGCTGTCTGCATTAGCGCTAGTAGACTTAATGCTCTCAAATAGCTCAGCTTTGTTTCTAGGAACAATTCTTCCCAGTTCTTTCTTTACTATTTTCAAAAAATTTAAATTTGATAAGCATCTGGTGTATTAGCTAGTCACGGTAGCACTATAATTTTGTTTTGCTCCAGTCAGATTTTAGTTGATTTTGTATGAGGCGAGCATAAATCTTGTTTGAAAATAAAATCGTTCTCAAATATTCATGCAGCGCTCGAGAATATCTTGATAAATCTTGATATCTGAAGCAACTTTTACCTTTCCAGGTCCGTTTATGCTAATGTAACTTAACACTATCTCACTATAGCTGCAAACAACCGCACATTCCAAGCTTTCTTTAATAAATTTTTCATGTAATCTCTCTATTATTATTTCATCCACCAAACTGGAACGCTTTGACAACCATAAGACACGCATGGACATACTTTCGGCACTAAATATAGTTTTGCAACTCCATAAAAATCTTGATTTTCACCATCTTATTCTTGCAAGCTTTTGTTTTACAGTCGTTAGTGGTTTTGTTTCTGGAACACAAGATTGAAACTTAAATTTGAAGACGCCTTGCTGTCAATTTAGAAACATTAATTCTATCCTTCTTCTTTCCATTTTTTGATCATTAATTCCATCCTTCTTCTTTCCATTTTTTGATCATTAATTCCATCCTTCTTCTTTCCATTTTTCGATCATTAATTCCATCCTTCTTCTTTCCATTTTTTGATCATTAATTCTATCCTTCTTCTTTCCATTTTTTGATCATTAATTCCATCCTTCTTCTTTCCATTTTTTGATCATTAATTCCATCCTTCTTCTTTCCATTTTTGATGCAAATATCGTACTGTTCTGGAAGTTTTTTTTTTAAACTAAGCTTAAGGTTTGCCACCTCTAGATGGCAACACGATATAGCAACAAAACAAAAGAATTGAAAAAGAGAAGAGATGTCGAAGATGAGAACGAGGATAAGAACAGAGGATGAGCGGAGCGGTTTTTGAAAGATGTGATTTATAATTATTTCTTTATTATTTTTATTTTATGTTTTCGGTTTGGGATGGGGCATAAGTATGTGCTATAATAAATTTGTTTTCTGCTACAGATACAGTTCAGCGTGAAATCAATTTCACATTATGGAAATTTATAAAAAGAACCTGCAAGTGTCACTCTAAGCTGTAAGTTTACTGTCATCTCTGGCTGACGTTTTTACAGTTTTTATTTTCCCAATATTTAGCTTCACATCATCCTCATGCATCAAAATGAATTATGTGTCTGATTAGAGAAAAGCAATTTTACAGTGATACCGGGAACAGCTATTTCACCAGATCTGAACTCAATTAAAAATTTATTGAGTATAGAAAAGAAAAAAATGTTCGAAGGTGCTCTTACAGACAAAACTTAGCTAGTGGAGATTAAGTCTACTTGGGCTAATGCGGTTAAAAAAAAATTAAAAAAAAACTTGCTTGTTCCATACAAGATTGTTTATATGCAGTGATCGAAGTTAAAGGCGATAATGTAAAATTTTAAACAACTTATTTTCTTAATTTATAATTAAATTGTAGTGTTTATGATGAACCATTCTAAAAGTTTGGACCTAATGAAGTTTTACTATATTTTGATTTTTAATGATTACAAATAATACGGAATATGTAACTTTTCAATTAAATTTAAATGCTTAAAAATAAATTAACAAAATAAGAATATTTTTAATGTCGAATTTTTAAATTTTTCTAACATTTTGAATCAGAGGTGCATTTTCAATATTTACGTTGATTTCTTTCAGTTTAAATTTGATTCATGTAATTTTGTTCGTGAAATTTATAATTTGTTTCTATGCAATTATGTATGTTAAGATGTATGTTTTGTGTGACTTAATTTATAGACTAGAAAAATTGTTATTGATTCAAAATTTAATATTTTTCAGAGATGTTTAAAAAAAAAAAAAGAGACAGAACAGGAAAAAAACAAAATAAGAGATCTTAAAAAAAGAAAAGAGAAAAAAAAGGCGAAGAAAATATATCTAAAAGGGTCAAGCTATAAGAAGATAAGAAGTCAAGCTAATTCAATTTAGTTTCCGATCAGTAAATAAATTTAATTAGTGCTGATACTTAAGTATTTGCGTTATCTTTTGATAGTTTTAAAAACTAAGTTATATTTCGGTTTCCAAACTGTAGTGGCGTCATCTATTATTGTTTTGGGAAACTAGTTTCTTTTTCATATTTGATCAAGCGTAGGAATTTTAGAGTTAAGTCGAAAATTTGATAAAATTGATTGCGTGTAATGATTAATAAGATTCGAATAACAATTTTTTAGACTTAATTTTGAAAAATTTATTTCATTTAAAAGTTAAAACGTTTATTACGAAAGGAACCATGTACTCAAATCAAAGAACATGGTTCCCTTCAATTTTTTCTTTTCCCTTTCCTCTAATTATTGCGAAGGCTAAAACATTGTATAAGAAAATAAATCCTTAAAGTAGAAACTTTTCTAAATGTAGTTCTATTGCAATTTGACAGTCTGAAAAAAGCGAATCGAAATTCATTTAAATGTTTGGACTATTTCTCAAACATTTTTTTCATTTTATTTTTTAATACAAAGCTGTTTTCATGAAAAAGAAAAAAAATTAAAAAAATTTTATTACACTTTTTAAATGCATTAAATTTATTTAATCATAAATATAATGATACTTAAAATCAATGCTCCATTTAAATGTGTAAAATATCACAAAATAAATGATCGTTGTAGTTGCAATCCATAATAAATATTCGTTAAATGTTAAGGTTTATTTACATTATCTTTCCCCTTAGCTTTTTTATATTTTCACAATACATCACAAGCTTGTCAAATTGCTACTCCAGCCTCATACGTTTAATATTATTCAAATAATTTGTATACAATTTTTTTAACCTTTGTTAAAAATCATCGATTTGGAAAGGTGTGTACATTTCTGAGTACAGCACTAATACATAGCACTGTATTAAATATTGTATTCTGTATGCGTGTTAATAAGTTTCCTTATGTAACCGAAAATGGCAATAGGCTGAAATCGTCCTTTCTCATTATTGTGCCAATATATTCGGTCCAAAAAAAAAACATATAATGGGATCCTTAAATTAATCTGGAAATATTTGACTGTCATCAATTCAGAATTAATAAAAGTTAAAGGGAAGTTACCTGTGTTAACTACTTATTTGTCTCTTATTCAAGGGTATCTTTTTTTACTTTTTTTGTTAACAGAGATATTTAATCCACGTTTTTAAATAATATCTTTAACTATTTTTAATAATTATACAATTATATTTAACTTAATTCATTATTCCAGCTCTTTTTTTTGGATATTTTTATTTAAACTTAAAATAACAATCTCATTCAAAATTATAACTTAAAACTAAATAAGATGTACATTTATTATATTAAAAAGAAATTCTATGGCATCACCTTATTTTATAACATTTTGTGATAAAAATATTTAACTTACAATGACTAAACTGTAAATAGTTTACAATTAGTTTTTGATCAAGTTCCTTTTATTTTTATAACCAGCGGGTGACCGAGCTCCGCTCGAAGAAAACAGGTATCGAAACTAACTCGAAGATTTAAATTTTCAATTGTGATTTATCAAAACAGTACATGCCATAAGAAAATTTGGGAAACCATTGGTGAAAAGATAACCGGTTAAAGTGCACCATTGTAAACTATCCAAACAAAGTTAGAGTTTGGAAAGGGAACTATTCTATACAAAGGTAAAGTTTGAAAAGTCATAGGAAATAAAATGTAATTGATAACAAAAAATTATACAATTAAAGACACTGTTCACAACGAATTCGTAAATTTGCTTCCGATCATCCGCTTCTTGAAAATTCTTGTCCAGGAAAAGGCGTCGATGAGAGAGGTATTGTCGAGCATAAAAGACGATGTAAACTCCGCTTTTTCTCAAAACAGCATCGATGGGCAGCGGGTTGTCGACTGGATCGCAGACTAATAGTTGACGTTCTTCGTGACCTTCTTCTTGCTTCGTAAATTCCTAGCATCCAGTGCTCGCCTCTATCCATTCGAGCTCTCTTGTGAATGGGAATGAGTAGCACGTCGAATCCTTGTTGAACGCCGTATAGATAGTTGGAAGCCTTGTTCTGGTCACTGATATCGTTGAGAAGAGCCATTCCTTCATAAGCGCCATCCGCTGTTGTAACGTAGAAGCGTGCGACAAATTCAGGGTGAAGTACGGCAACTTTGACGGTCGGGTAAGCTTGTTCGGCGTAATGGAGAAGCATTCTGACAATGACGGTATCTTCTAGTTGTCCATTTGCGGGTAGAATTGAGTTGATCGCTTGTTGTTCCAAAATTCCGGCTCCTTGAAGAATTTCATGTAGAGGTGCGTTCTGCATGTTGAACATGTAGCTTGAAATCTGACGAATGTTGAAATGTCGGACTTTGTTGACGGTGGTTTTAACACAAAAGTTAAACTTTTCTCCACTTTGATAAATGTAAACTAATGCGAACCTTACAATTAAATTATTAATTCCTTCGTATATTATTGGTTTAAGTTGTCGAAAATTAATATTTCAATTGTAAGGTTCGCATTAGCATACATTTATAAGAGTGGAGAAAAGTATCTATAGCCATTATGGCGAACTAATAAAGTTTGAAAATATCCTATCTGTAACTCCGAACTGCTCGACCGTAGCGCTTCAAAACCGGCGCCAATCGATTCCTCGTGGCCAAAAACCCCAGACCCCCAAGTTTACCGGAGTTTATTAATTCTGGGGCGATTTTTGACTTGGCAACCATTCCTTGTATTATAGTATAAGATATATATTATGAGAAAGTGTGTGTATCAACTAATACGATTGAAAAAAATTGAAATGGTAAGGAAGCTGTCAACTAACTTTTGCCAAATTGCTAATTAATTTCTTTGACGAAATTTTTTTGACTAGTTTTCATGTGAATGAAGTTCCAATTATAGCTGAGAAAAAGTATTTGGTTTTAATTTTATCCCAATGTCCTTTGCGGAGCCCTATATGTGATAATGGAATAAAATTTTAGTTAAAAATGTTTTTAGCCTTAATTTTGATTAATTTATCTGGTACTCGTCAAAGCAATCATAGGGATTGGCAAGAGAGAGCAATTTGAATTTAAATATCGATATTTTGCTGTGTTTTCATCGTCATTTGGTATAAGTTTTTGAAATTTTTTTCAAAATGAAAATTGCATTTTCTTTTTTCTTGAAAAGTGCACATAAAATTGAAAATTTATTTTTCAAAAGTTTCTAAAATTAAATAAAAAGAGAATCATCGAAATCACGCCACAATGTTTTAAAATCATCTATTTGATGAAAATCATATTACAGTATTTTCAAAACATCCAGTGTCCACTGCAATCACATATATTAATGTGACATATTAAACTGTTCAAATAAAAATTATTTTCGTTAATTTATAAGCTTACTGTAAGCAGTGTTATCTATGGAAAAAAATTTGAACAAAAATCCGACCCTCGTTGAGGATTGCCTTGCTACATGAATGTGCGGCCAGAATTTTATTTATAACTTTTTCTGCTATAATTTTTCTTTAAAAATTGGTTAGTCTAATTAAAGTTATCCAATAGAAAAAATACAAACTCTTACTTATATTTTAGAAAAATAGCTAATTGTGTTTAATTGGTATATTATCAGTGTCTCAAGTAACAGTTAATTAAAATAGATTGACCTGTATAAAAAGAGAAATCGATAGTTCATAATTCTAATACAATGAGAAAAATACAAGAGCTATGAAATGGTATTTTGATGAAATTAATGTTTATTACATTACAATACAACACAAATTCACTAGTCATGCAAATTAAAAAGTGAAAGAAAAACATTTTTAAAAGAGAATGCATCTTTGTGCATGTTTTCATGCAGCAAGTTTGAATATAATTTTATAGTAAATAATGCTGAAGAAATTTTTCCATTTGCTTTTTTTACGCTATGTTTATAAAAAATTTACAGTTTTATCATTTTTGAAATTGTGACTCGCAATAGTTTAATTTGACCATGTAGAACAGCGTAGAAAATGTAAATCAATCTATGATATTCGTCGAAATGTTCTGTTCTCATTTGCTAAGATATAAATCATTTGCAGTAGCAAAGAATTTAAAAACAGGGTTACCAAACTTGGCAACCTTAGCACCATTGAAAAATAATTGCTCCACATGAAAATACTTGCACGGCAATACACTTAATATAATATAGACATGAATTGTTTATTGTCAGTATTTGAAAAAATATATTTATATGTTATTACGAAAAATTTTGTACACCCGCTTTCATTTCAATTAATGATAATTACTTAAATTTGAATGAAAATATTTTTAATTCTAAACGTTCTGTAGCTAGAAGTTAGTGGGTTTAAATCCCCCTATATTTTTGATTAAAGCAAAATGTATACATTGAGTTTACCTAAGCAATGTAAAAATTTTGCGTTTAACTTATCTTTCAGTAATCAGATTTAGAGTTAGTAATTTCCACAAATTGAATCGAACAAGTAATTATTTCATGATGAATACATACGAAGTAATTTTTAAATGAAATATAATATTGTTGAAAACATTATTTCAGTTAGCTAAAAATAGTATTCCAGAAGTATGCGATTGATATTTTTTACTAAAATTACCGATGTAATAAATATTTTCAATCTTAAAGAACTATATAGCTCCTTGTCACAATATTACGTTTTCTAGTTTTTATACATTGCCAATAGCATAAATATTTATAAACATAGTTTTATTAGCTACATTTCACATATGGATGTATAACGTTCTTGATTTCAATAATAATGATAAAAATGAGGATTTAACACTATTGAAAACAAACAATTTAATTGATAAGTTCTATAAACTCAACGAAGTTTGAGTGGATATTTATGAAGCTATAACTGGACATGGACTTTTCCAGCCACCAAATACTTTATCCAACTCAACAGCTGTAGCAAGAGTCAAATGGTCTTTGAAATGCCTACTAACAGCTTGGATACCAATAGGTACTCCATTATAAAATCCAGTGGGTATCTGCGAACTAGGAAAACCTAAAATACTGAATATACAAGTGTAGGCAATATTGGGGTATTTGGGAATGGTCATGAGATAATGAGGAGGTGGTTCTGGATGAGTCGGTATCAGGAGAATAGCATCTTCGCTGAAGATTTCCTGGAATTTCTTCTCTAATTCTTGGTATTTCTGTAAGCATTTGTAGTAAAAGGCATCTTTGGTCCTTCTGTCAACCATGGCGAAGTAGATGGCCGGCCACGTGTGATCGGAGAGTCGGAAGATGCTTTTGAAAAGTTCCCACCAGAGGTTGATTTTGCCGCTTTCACCGGCTAATATATAGAGTGTGTTGGTATTTTGAAAATGTAATACTTTGATTTTCTTTTCAATTAATTTTGATTTTCATTTCTCTTATTGCAAAAATAAGTATCTTATTTTTAAGTTATTGATAATTATTGTTGTGAAAAATGGCATATTTATGGAAATTAGTTAAATCAGAACTGGTAATTTTAGCGAATGAATTAGAATTAGATGTAAAAGAAAATAACACAGTTCCAGAGATAAGAAATAAAATTGTAACGCAAGATAATTATGACGAATCTATAACTAAAGAAATAGTTAATAGAATTTTAGAAGAAAAACGGGAGAAATCAGAATTAAAACTTTTAAGAGAAAAGGTTTTAAGTCTAGAAAATAATGACAAAGATATATCCTATTTAGGTAAACTAGTAAAAGCTGATTTAATTGTTTTGGCAGATGAGTTAGGAATATTAGTAAGTGATACCGAACCAGTTTCCGAAATCAGGAAAAAAATAATATCAGATGAAAATTACAATGAGGGGTTAACCAAAGAAATTGTAAGTCGTATGCTAGAAGAAAAGAAAGAAATGCAAGAATTACAAATTTTAAAGGCTAAAAATCAAGAACTTGAACTTTATAAATTAACTTTTCAAAGTAATGATAAGGAAACACGTTCAAGTGTAAATTCATCTAATGTAAACATTTCCTTAATGAGATTGTCACAACCGTTTGATCCCCATAAAGATGAGATATTTTTGTATTTAAAAAATTTCGAAACTAAGGCCAAATTGGCTAATATTCCCGAAACCGAATATGTTGTTTATTTATTGAATATGTTACCCCATGATATTGTTAACCAACTAACACGGGAACCGGGTGAATTGGCTCATGATTATTCACATATAAAAACCTTATTATTAAAAAGGTATAAACTTAATCCAGAGCAATTAAAATTTAAATTCTTTTCAACTCATAAGAAATCTCAAGATTCTTGGCGCGATTTTTGCAATGAAATATCTGCTTACTTTAATGATGGGTTAGCTGAGCTTAAGATAGAATCATTTGAAGAATTAAAGGAATTAATTATTGCTAACCAAATCAAAACTAGAGTACCAAATGAAGTAAAGCAGCATTTTCCTGATACATGGAATTCTATGAATAGTTCTTTAAATTTGGCAGAAAAACTAGATGAATTTGAATCTTTAAGAATCGGTATGAATTACAGACAGGTACTAAACCGAAACAATTTTCTCCTACTTTGCAGAGACGCGCTGCAAATAATTCACCACAAGTAAAAAGAAATTTTACAAATAATTATCAGAGTGGTCCCGGACAGTTCAGATACCAGACTGATCAACAGCATTATATGGGACGAAATTATAATTACCCATATAGGGCTGGTTTCAATCAGTATAGTAATCAGTCTAAATATAATAGTAATGAAATGAAACGATCAGCTGAAAAAACTCACCACGGAACTGTTTCTGATAAATCTTCCCGAAACAAATATGACAAAAAGAGTGAAAATTATAATGATAAGTCTTCTCAAAACAAAGGTAACAAAAATGTTGGAAATTTTGTTGAAAATGGTATTAATGATCAATGACAATTAAATTCTTTATATTTTTGTGATATGATTATGTCGGGAAGTGATGGCACAAAAATTGAAATTCCGGCCCTTTGTGATACTGGAGGAACAATATCAATTATTCCATCAAAATTATTAAAAAATATTTACTATAGAAAAATTGAAGAAAGAGATAAGGTGCCATTGCAACAAACACAAGGCAAAATTCATGATTTTGATTTAATTGAAATAGATGTTTGTATCGGTAAATTGACAAATAAAATTAAAATGTATAGTATTAATACGAATTTGAATTATTGTTTGCTATCACTACCTGACATGTACGTATTTAATATTAAAATAGATTTTGATAAAAGAATTGTTATTCAAGGTGAAAATGAAATCAAATGCTCTAAAAATATTATAACTCAGTCAAAATGTTTATGTCTCAGTGTAGTTAAGGATAGTCTTTGCTCATCACCAACGAGTAAATATTCTAAATCACTTGAATCTGTGGATTGTCATTCACCACAGGAAATAGTAGATAAGAGACTATCCTTATTAAGAGAAAAATATAATGATATTTTTAGTGAGGATAGATATGATGTTGGACTCATAAGATTAGAGCCTCAGAAGGTTATTCTTACTTCTGAATTGCCAATATCTTTACGTCCATATCGTTGCTCTCCTCAAGATAATATAGAAATTGAGACACAAATTAAAAAGTTGTTAGAAAATGATATTATTAAACCTTCACATAGTCCCTATTCAGCCCCTGTAACGATGGTTACCAGAAAAGATGAGGGAAAAAGAAATAGACTTTGTATAGATTTTAGACGATTAAATTTAGTAACAAAATCAGATGCTGATCCAATCCCTCGAATTGATATTGTTCTTGATGACTTAACAAATGCAAAATATTATTCTAAAGTGGATTTATGTTCAGGTTTTTGGCATTTAAAAATTAGAGATTGTGACACTGAAAAATTTGCGATGACCACTAATTTTGGCTTATATGAATGGTTAAGACTCCCTTTTGGATGGAAGAACAGCCCAAGTATATTTCAGCGAGCTATCCGCCAAATACTACAAAAACATAATATTAAATTTGCTAAAAATTTCTTTGATGATATTATAATTTATAGTAATTCTCTTGAAGAGCATTTAGCTCATTTAGGAAAAATTTTCGAAATTTGTAGGTTAGAAAATATCAAATTAAAAGGTTCTAAGTGTGATTTTTGTAAAACAAGTATTAAGTTTTTGGGTTATGAAATTTCTGAAGGTAAATGTTCTCCTAAAGATGCAAATATAGAAACAATTAAAAAACTTCTGCCTCCTCATAACGTCAAGTCATTACAAAGGTTTTTAGGTTCGATTAATGTTTATCATCGTTTTATTCAAAATTACGCAAAGTTAAGATTGCCGTTAAATAAATTACTTAAAAAAGATGCTAAGTTTGTTTGGTCTGAAGACTGTCAAAAATCATTCGAAGAGATAAAAAACGCGTTAATTTCCAAACCAGTTTTAAGTCTTTTCAACCCACAAAGAAAATGTCATTTGTATGTAGATGCTTTTGGTGAGGCTATAGGTGCAGTCCTTAAACAAGAGCACCCGGATGGAACACAACATCCAATATCTTTCCATTCGAGGCAATTAAGAACTTATGAGAAAAATTATTCAATTACTGAGTTGGAATGTTTAGCAATAGTAGATGCTCTTGATAAATATCAACATTATCTTCATGGAACACCTTTCACCATACATACAGACCACGCAGCACTAGTTTGGTTGAGAAATGTGAAACATCTGACCGGTAGATTATTTAGATGGTCTTTAAAGTTATCAATGTATGAATATGAGATAAAATATAAAAAAGGAAGTACTAATTATGAGGCAGATATGCTCTCTAGAAATAAAATTTCTCACCATAATTGCTATCCAACTCATTTAATTCAAAAAGAAAAATTAATTGAACATCAAAGGCTTGATAATGTAAATAATCCTAATTTTAAGAAAATTAATGATGTTTTAACTGTTAGTAAAAAGGGTTTAATTAAAATTGTAGTCCCCTTTTCCTTAAGAGAAGAATTAATTTCAAAAGTACATGAAGAATATGGTCACCCAGGTGTAAAGAAAATGTTAAGCATTATTTCCCCATACTATTATTGGTCAGATATTATTAAGGACATTAGTAATTATGTTAAGCACTGTGAAACTTGTCAGTTTAATAAGATCTCACACTTGAAAAAATACGGTTTGTTACAGTCAATGCCACCCTGCAAAGAACCTTTTGAGTTAATATCACTGGATTCTGTAGGTGGTTTTAATTATTATAACTCTTCTAAAAAATATTTGAATATTGTAGTTGAACATTGTACCAGATATATCTGGGCTTTTTGTAGCAAAAATATTACATCAGAAGTGTACTCGAATTTGTTGAAGCCTTTATTTACATCCTATGCCCCAAAGGCTTTATTAACTGATAGGAACCCAGCATTTACTTCTAGTCGATTTAAGAAATTTTGAGAAATCATAATGTAAAACAGTTGCTGACAACTAGTCACCATCCACAATGTAATGGAAAATCAGAAAGGGTAGGACAATCAATAGTTACTAGATTAAAATGTAAAGTAAATAACTTTTCTAAAAAGATTCCTTGGACTAAATTTCTTGATCAAGTTGTGTCTGAATATAATAATACTCCTCATGCTGTTACAACTTTTCCATCTGCTTATTTATTGTTTGGCTCCTTGCCTTTTGATTCCCCTATTGATCAACCTTTATACCCCCCAGTAGAAAAAGCCAGAGAAATAGCTTTCGAAAAAACCAAGGAACGTCATTTGAAAAATAAACTTAGATATGATTTAAAATTTAAAAATGCAGATTTTAAAGATGGAGATTTGGTAATAATGGAAGAATATAAATACCCTAACACTAGAAAATTAACTTCTCCTTATTCAGGCCCTTACACTATATTAAGGAAACTTTCTAATGTAAACTTTGAAATAGATAAATATAATAATCAAACTGAAATCGTTCACTCTTCCAAATTAAGATATTTTTATCCAGTTGAAGAATTTCATTTAACACCAGAAGGTGAAAATTAAGAGTACATTTTATGTAAATTTTAGTCAATTTCTGTTATGATATTTTTGTAATTTTGCTATAAGGAAAATTCGAATTTTGTAATTTATTAAAAATGATACTGAACTGTTATCAATAATATTAATAAGAAGAATTATTGAAGGAAAAATTATGAATTTTGTTATACATTAAGACTAAGTTTGAACTGTCATATATATTGATGATGATGAGAAGAAATATTACCCCTTTTCTGGAAGATCCGACCCTTAATTAGTGCAAACCAGCGTAGTGTTTACCCATACCTGAGATAACAGATTATGTGGACGAAGCTTTATCTTTTCTTTTGCCTTTGTGGAAATATTAAACCACAAATGCATATAATTGATGATTACACACTTAAGGTTGCCAGGATCTTCCATAACTGGAAATTATGTTTGGAATTGTATTTTTCTTTACTTTATATTTTGATGTTTGTATTTTATGAAGGTGTTTATACTTTATACAGTGACATGTAGTCACAAAGAATGAGAAGTGGCAACGATGCCAAAAATTGTTTGTGGAAATGAGTACAAAAAAATGAATATTGGATGTGGAATGAGTACTAAAATTGATTATTTTGTGAAAATAAGAAAAGTTGTTGTAAGGTATGTACTAGAAAGAATAGTGATTACTGAGATTAAGTAGTGTATTTGAGATTTATAGAAATGAAGAGGAAAGTTAGTTTTTTTTTTACTTGAAGTATTTTAAGGAGTTAGTTAAAGAGAATATTTTGAATAAATATTTCAAAGTGTAACAGAAGAGGGAAAATTTATGAGTATTTTAAAGCTCTGTGAGATGAATATTTAAGAGATTTTTGTTAGAGATTTAGGATAATGATGAAGTTTTATAAGCATGCTAATAGGTCCTCAATCAAGTGACTAATGTCACAAGGATTTAAACGTACGTAGCAATTTTTAAGGCCTATTGTTTAGTTGCAACTACATTTTTATATTTATATTTTTAAAGTAGATGTTACTTTAGCATCTTAAGAAGTAGAATATTGAGTGTTTTTATAAATGTTTTATATAATCTATTTTAAAAATTTTTGAGAGTTAGTACGAAACCATTGCAATTGAGGTAGTTTCATATGTTTTGTTAACATTATATTTGAATATTGTTTTTATTTTTAGATTGTTTTTGTAATTCAGATCATGTAATCTGAATCATCCAGATTAATATTCATTTTAAATAGTTAAATAGAAGATGGTAAGTAAGGATTTTGATCTTTCCTCAATGAGATGTGATGTGGAGCCTGATCACCTCCGGGTCAACACCTTGGAGAGGGGGGATATTGTAGTATCTAAAATACTAGCTTAATAAAATTAAAAGGATCTCTTGAGACTAAACTCAAACAGAATTATATCTATCTGCAGATAAACTTATCTGGTCTCAGAGAACATTAAATTTCTCTTTCACATACTTAACTTGGCTCTTCGCGTATACATTTAGTCCCGTTGAATAGCGATGAAATCTTTATTTATAAAATGAATCCACCCCGCACAATAAGAAGCCAAATTCCCATGAAAATCAAGACTATGTTGAGATATTAATTCATTTCCATCTGGTCTTCAGATGTTACAGAACGCCGGTCCTAACAAAGAAGATATAAAAAATGGTCTGGATTATTTGGGTCACATGACATGAAGGAAATTATATGTAACACGTTAAAAAAGTGTACACTTATCTTTTAGAAATGAAACTGTAAGCATCTATACAGGAGCTCTGCTCCGTGTATATATAATTTGTAAATAGATTCCTTATTCTTAATCTCAATAAAAGCATAGAAAATGCATTATGTTGTCATCCTTATATAAAGGATATTAAAAATATTAAAATATGACTGCAAATTCTAGAAAATGCAATATAATGATGAATGAAAAGCCACGGCTAAAGAGTTTATGAGGAAAATAGAGGAGGACCACTACATATATATATATATATATATATATATATATATATATATATATATATATATATATATATATATATATATATATATATATATATATATATATATACATATATATATGTAATAACAGGGCTCCAACCCTGTTATCAGTGTTGTATTTAGCTTGAAATAATTGCAGTCTTAAGCCATCATACGTTCTAAACAGGTTTATTAAATGTAGGCTGGTATTGCTAACAATTCACGTCCCCACTCCTGAAAAGGAGGGGGAGTGGACAAGACTCCGGACAATTCCGGCACAGCTTATCAGGATCACATTATGATGAAAAGGACACGCAAAACTATGCGCTCTTACGTTTTATACCAACATAGATTTGAGGTAAAAAGGCACGTTTCGTACATTCTTTGTATCCTTACGCATTAAGGAAAATCATTTCTGCTTCCTTATATGGAATTGAAAAAGGGAACGATTCTAAAAATAACTCTTCCCTTGAAATATAAATCTATTTATATTTCAATGGTATGTTTTCAGCCTTGAATTCCCAAAATAGAATCTCTCTACGCTTATTCTTTAACAAAGACATTTTATGAAAACGAAAGAGATTTAATTCTTTTATTAATACAAAAGTATTTACTTTTTGTATTACATCCCCCCCAAAAAAAATTTTTGGTGAGCCAAAATAAAAAAAATTTAGAAAACTTTAATTTTAAAATTTTTAGGTTGGTACGACTGTTCCTTTTTCCCTACTAACAAACAACATCTTTTTAATTATGAGAAGAAAAAATATTACTTACAATGACAAAAATATGAAAAACATGATTATGTAATTTATCTATTTAGTAACTAAACAGAAAGAAAATTAAACATTTATAAAACTAATCTACTAAAATTTTCAAAAAAAATTTTTCCCACAAAAATATACAAAATTTTATGGAAACGAACTGGACAACAAGTGTCATTTAATCAGAATTTAAGATTCTGTGTGGTTAAATGATTATTTACTTGAAGAAATAAAACTATTCCACTAAAATTTTAAAAAACAATTTTTCACACAAAAATATACAAAACTTTTATGCAAATGAACTGGACAACAAGTGTCATTTATTTCGAATTTAATTTCAACATTTGTGGTTTGTGATATTTCCTAAGCTTTGATACATGTACTTTTTCAAAATTTTGTTTACTTAAATTTCTTTTTAGTTATTTTGTTTTTGTAATCAGTTTCTTGGTCATTCTTTCTTTTTCCTATTTTTCCTTTTATTTTTTGTTTTTGTTACCCTTTACATATTTTTTCGTCGATATTAACCTGATAATGAACGCATCCATTACCTAGAGCTATCTTCGAATCATTTGAACTTTTTGGACATTCTTTCTTTCTATTTTTTGATGTTTACTTTTACTGAAACATCCTTAACATTCATTTTTTCGATGCTTACTTTTTTGAAACATCATTCTTTTCTTTTTTCGATGTTTACTTTTTTTTGAAACATCTTTTTCACCATTTTTAACCTTAACATTTTGAGAATTCTGCTGTTTAATGTGCAAAGATAAGTTGTCACTTTCAGAATTAGCAGAGATGATCAGTCTCTTTCCAAATAGAATAACAACTGGTCCGACACAATGAATAAACAAACAAAAATCCCTGCAAGGCTACAACCCTACTAAAGCAGTATCAAGTATGAAACTTTAATTATGAAGATAAATCAGTATCAAGTATGAAACTTTGCTGAGTTAAAAATTTGGCCTATCGTAATAAGGGAGTCTCACAAATTTTGTTAAGTGTTAACTGTCCGTTTGATTGGGTTTCACATTTTTTAAAATAGGAATTTTTAGTTTTGACCAAGTCCGAAAAAGTAAGAGAATTACAAATTTCTTTAAGTTTGTTTGAAAACTCTTCATCGTTAGGTTCAAAAGATAGTTTTGAAAAATTTAATTTTTAATGTGGCTAGATCTTGAAAAATCATTAGAAAACAAAAGTTTAAACAATGACTTAATTTTGTTTGCCGTCACTAATTTAATTGACGTTTGAACCATATTTTTTTTTCCCAAAAAAAAAACATTTTAAAATGCACGATAAATACAGTACTATATCATAATTTTATATTAAAAAAAATATCTAAACACAAGAAATACAATCTAACTCTGAATAATACTCTATTCCATTATTCAAAATAAAATATTTAGATTACTACTCATATCTAATATTACTAAAATTTTTAATCACAACATTGAGAAAGAAAATAAAAATGAGAGAGTAAAAAAAAAAAAAAATATCTACAGTAAATCCTTTCCATTAGCCACACTTTTCTCCTTTGACCTTCATCTATTTTTCTTTGACGAGAGACACCAAACATATCATTTTTTTTTCTTCTTCTTTCGCGCACTTAAATCGTAGCAATTCATGAATATTCATGATTAAGATTCGCGCACATTCACTTTTTATTTCACAACTTGAGTAGTAAGAATTGTAGGATCACTCGGTGTCGAATCACTACCATGTTTGATGTTTCTTCCAACTTAGAGGCACTATGGAATTGTAGGGTCATCGGATGGGATACTTTCACTGGTTTCAGGGGACAATCTCCAGCCATCTTCCTTCCTTTCTTTTACATCAGCACTTCAGGCGCGACGAGGTACAAGTAGTACGGGTGGAAATCGCCCTTCCTTCCTTCCTTCAACGTATTTGTCACTGCCGATTTTTTTCTCTTCTTTTAAGCCCAAGGGGGGAGAAGCTTTCCGGATGGGATGAGGTTTCAAAACGGATGGGATGAGGAAAATTTCAACGTAGTCGTCACAGCCGGTCCAAAGATTTCCTCAGCAAGCAACTATCCTGCCGGCTTGTAATAACAGGGCTCCAACCCTGTTATCAGTGTTGTATTTAGCTTGAAATAATTGCAGTCTTAAGCCATCATACGTTCTAAACAGGTTTATTAAATGTAGGCTGGTATTGCTAACAATTCACGTCCCCACTCCTGAAAAGGAGGGGGAGTGGACAAGACTCCGGACAATTCCGGCACAGCTTATCAGGATCACATTATGATGAAAAGGACACGCAAAACTATGCGCTCTTACGTTTTATACCAACATAGATTTGAGGTAAAAAGGCACGTTTCGTACATTCCTTGTATCCTTACGCATTAAGGAAAATCATTTCTGCTTCCTTATATGGAATTGAAAAAGGGAACGATTCTAAAAATAACTCTTCCCTTGAAATATAAATCTATTTATATTTCAATGGTATGTTTTCAGCCTTGAATTCCCAAAATAGAATCTCTCTACGCTTATTCTTTAACAAAGACATTTTATGAAAACGAAAGAGATTTAATTCTTTTATTAATACAAAAGTATTTACTTTTTGTATTACATATATATATATACATATATATATATGGGTAATTCTTTTAAACATGACAATTCGGGCCAAACAATTTCATAAAATTCAAAGTCTTCAAAATAATCTGAAATTTTTTTTGTATACTTCTTTAGTTACACTTATTCATATCTTACAGACAGCTGTGTAGTTTATTGACATTTGCTCGAGAAAAAAAATAAAATAGAAATTCACCAAATCTTGAATGCCAGGAAAATGACATATTAGCTTAGAAGTTTAAAAAACAGTCATTTTAAGTTAATAGTAACTCAACTTAAGCCTTTATGTTAGATGGACCATAAATTGCTTAAATTAATTCTTTTTATCTACTGTAGAAAGAATAAAAAAAAATTTTGTTGCTGATATGTACAGAATAAAATTGTGTATAATAATCAATCATTAAATAAATAAATAACTTTGATTACATCCAACCATATTACAATCATACATATACTTGGTATTAGGTTAATATATGTTTTTCCTCCTTACAGTATTAGCAGTTAAGAAAAAATTCTTGTAACCCTTCAATGTTCTGGAATTTATAAGTCAGGAAAATGACAGCCAGGATAATGACAAATTCACCATTTTATAGCATATAACTTTACTTTAATTTAATATTTTGGCCTAAGACGTTTACATTCTGCAGAAAACAACAGGATTTCTTAAAATAACTCAGATAAATCTATGTAGTTTATGTTATTCATGATTTCAAGAAGCCAGGAAAATGACAACACAAAATCTACTCACCTTGAAAAATTTTTTGAAATAGGTTTTGAACCAGAAAATTGGTTCTTATTCATGCAACAAGACAACTTCTGCTTGTATGAATAACCTTTTCACAACAACTATAAAGATTGTAGAGAGTTTAAATTTCCAGCTTAATAACGATGCACTTGCTTTTTGAAGTAGTCTTATATAATATTTTATGAGCATTTAATTTATGTGTAAAGAGAGTTTTAAACTGATTGAATTAAAAATGCAAGCTATGTTTCATATCTAATTATTCAAACATGAATTCCTTGAACCATATAAGTTTCCTCTGAAAAAAGGAAAAAGAAATTGAAGGCCATGAGCAACCGTAAGAAATAAATCGAAAAATATAAACATGCTTTTTTTATTAAGCATTTTGCTACCTTCCAATGACGAAAACTGCATTGATTAAACTGAAATATGTATTTTCCAAGAATTAACTTACAGCGTACCCTGCAACCCTGTTTTTTGTTTGATTGATTTTCAAGAAATCAGCTATTTGCATGCAATATGAGATGAACTATTTTTATCGCCTTGAAATAAAAAAAACCCAATGTAATGTGCAAATATAAAATATTTGGTAACTGTTACCTTCTACAATGATCGATTTCACTGATTGGAAACTAGGTGTGGTCACAATAAATGATTACAATTGTCACAATAAATGTTCTAAATCATTCAGATAGGATTTCTACAATCTGATAGTTTAAAAAGCGGTTAGATAGTTTAGATAGTTTAAAAAGCGGTAAAGGTTTTTCAAGGCTGCAGAAAAATGAAACTTCAACTTAAGTATTATTAAAACGACATCACATTGAGCATTATAAAATATTTTTTTGACTCAAATTTTTTTTCGCTCCTTTAAACTATTGCATTTTTTCTCAACTTTGTCATCACTTTAACCTTTTAAAACTAGGAATCAATATGCATTCTACCACAAAGGAACAATTTCTGTATTCACTTTAGAAATTCCGAAGGTATTAGAAGATCTGACAGCAGGTTAGCGTCATCAAACAGTACCTATTTCTTTAATAAAAAAAAGATGACTCTTATAATTATTGTTTCATCATCAGTTTTCATCCAACAGAAGCAAAATATGATTCTCAACATTAGTAATTTCAAACTTTAAAAGTTCATAAATAATTTCTAAGTTAGACTACTTTAGTACTGTGAGAGAGACTACTTTACTTCATACATTTGTTTAAACCTTTATTATTAAATAATGGTCAAAATAATAGAGAATGGTGAAGATCTGAAAATTAAAACATTAAAAGTGGGAATTTAAATAGGGTTCGATGCATAATAGAATTTATTTTGCTTTTTTTTAAAATTTTTAACATACAATAATACCTATTATTCAAAGTGTACTGATGCAAGTTTTATTTTATTTATATTGTCTAGAAGTTCAAATGCACTTTAAGTTTTAAATGTACCTAAAACTTTCAAATGCACTTTAAGTTTCACAGGGCACCGTAAACTAGAAACTGTACAAAGTTGACACTTTATGGGATATGTGTATTAAACAGGTAAGGGAAGGGGAATTTCTTCAATTTTTGAAATTAATTACTCATGACTGTTAGGACAAGTTTCGCCTATCTAAAGCCAGCGCTGTATACGCTTTTTTTAAATGACTTAAAACGTCAATATGGAAAAAAGCCACAGTTTCGTGTAAATGAAAAAAGTTTATGGTCTAATTTTTTAATATTTAAAAACTTACTCCTATGCTGCATTACTTGGGCTCCTAAAATTTGTAAAAACTTAGAATAAGGTAGTGATTTTGATAATTTTCATCTATCTCGAAAAATGTGGCCAAATTGGCGACATTTTTAATTAAGTTTAATAACTTTTAAAATATTTAAGTTATTTGTCTATTCTAAAGCCCAGATAATTCTTCAGGCAAAGATTATCTACATATACTTTAAAATCATAGCATTGCTTCAAGTGAAAGGCACTTAAAATATGGCTTTTTTTTATTTTCCTTGGCGACAGAGCTTCGAAAAACAGTATTAAAAAGCTTTCAATAACATAACTGTCATTTTTTGCAGGCTTCACAAAAGCTTCTTCTCAATGGCAGTAAAATAACTAATGGACTGATAATACAGGGCATATACTCAATTCACCTTTCTCCATCACTTAAAAAGCATTAAGATAACTAACTAGTTCCGTTTCATATGGTTAAATTATTCAAATGTAGTGGTAGTAAAAAGCACAATTAATCAAATTTATGAAAACTTAAATGCAAACATTTTGCTTCCACATTAAGTACACAAATGAGTCCGGAGTCCGAACCTGCCAACTCTTCCGGAAAATTTGAAAGAGTAGCAGGTATGCAATAAAAAACGGTAGATATGAAATATTTTAAAGTCTTATTAGTTCTCAACTTTTATGGATTTTTGGAATGTTTTATGTTTACAACTAAAGTGGTAGCAAAATTTATGCTTTCTTTCACAATTTAAAATTTTTTTAAAAAAAAATTAACATTTTTATTTAAATTATTTTGGCACCACTACACTACATATATCTACTTACAAATTGATAACTAAAACTTTTTTAAATACTTTAAGCCACTGTTTATATATACAGTTGTCATTTCAAGACTCATCTCTTTTTAGCGACTGTTTAAATAAACAGTCGCCAAAACTTTAACATGAATATAAATGCATGATATGGACAAGAGAGTGTGTTTAAGCTGTGATCTTATTTGAAAAAGAATTTTTTTTCTCATACAGTTGTAGTTATATTGTATTACCGAATTGGTAAAAATGATCTTCAAAAAGAATGATGGTTGGCAGGTCTGTTGCATCGGTTTTAAACTCACAATAATACAAACAGTGAATAAAAGATTGAAACTCGCGCTTCTTTATTTTTGTCTCAAATTGTGAAATTTTTAATGCTGAAAGTAGCTTGCAGTAAATGTGATTTCACTTAAGAAAAAAGAAAACGTATTTGAAACATAATAAATAGAAACAACCTTATGAAACATATACGAATATCTCCAATTGAAATGCCTTATTGTTCCATGCAATAAATCATGTTTCAAAATAGAAAATAAAGTAAGAATGACGACAGTTCACATAGAATTACGATACGTAAAGGCATTGTCTTTTGGTCATAAATAGTTTGAGTGAACATATTCTGTCTTTAAAACATATCTGTATTTTATATTTAACCATTTACTATCCAAAATACGATGAAGGATGAAACAGAAATATTTAAGTTAAGGAACTCTTTATTTACCAAATAAATTCTGTACTGATGTAAACAAGGTGCTAGAAATAGGTGATATATTTTCTTATGAGCCCGATGGTCATTTAATTGTATAAAATGTACTACATTAAGTTAATGTAACTCATGAATTCTCCATCTAAATATGAATTCATTTAATTTGTTAATTTTAATGCTTTGGATAAGAATTGTTTGCTTTGCTAAACGTCTCATTGTTATAATTTTATTGCCATTTTTTTACTCCTAGAGTTAACACGATGATATTTGGTAACATTTTAAAAATAAGAAGAGTGAAATATAAAGATTTTTTTATATTCAATAAACATAAAGCAAGTTGTTAGAAAAGATAACGAATAACACAAACATTAAAACATTAAGCGTTACATTAAAGCAATGACAATGCAGAAGTATACAAATAAAAGAGCTTATTTTTTTCATTTTTTTAATTTTTTTGCTAATTTTTTTTTGCTGAAAAAAATCCTCAAAATTTATTTTTTTACCTCTCATTATAATGGAAGAACTTTATGTAGAAACCACCTACATAGTCTTAAGTGACGTTGTAGGAACACTTACCAAATTTTTGTTGGCTGTAATTGTAAAACTTTTTGGGTGTTACCTTTTAATAAAATTATTTTTAATTGTGGATATTTCATGTAATTCTACTGATGTTTCTACACAATTTTAATTTACTAGACACCTTTTAAAATGTCTTGTTTTGTGATTTTCTATAATTGGGTACTTGCAACTCAAGAGGTGAAGTGATTATGCCTAACCATGTGAAATCGCTTTTTCACGAAGAACCATAAAAAGTCAAGATGGCAATTAAAGAGTATTTTCTTACATAAATTGATAGAAAATTGCATTACTATTTCCCGTCGCGTTCTTACAATCAAAATAAAATAGCTAAATTCGCCTATAAAGAAGTATGTTTCCTAAAAATTTATATCAACTCTTATAACAGTTTTTTTTAGCTTTAATTTCACCGTACTCTTTTATTGGTTATTACGTTCCCATTTGTCTTTACTTATTTTATTAAGTCGGAGTTCTGTGAAAAGATTGTGGATTATTTAGGATTTCATAGCCGAAATTAACTAAGGACCTCTGGTCTAGATGTAGTCTAGATCTAATAGTATATTAGGTAAATCTAAGTGAATTCATTAGAAACATGGTGTCTTCTCACAGATAAAAATGTTTCCTGATAGACCATTTCGGGTTTTGATATATGAATCAAGCCCCCCTATTGTTTATATAGACGAACAAAACGCTCAAATGCGCAGTACATATAGTGTTATGAAATGAAAAGTCAAGTTCTTAGCTTCTTTTTTGCAAGAATTACCGGAGATGGACTTATCCAACCACCAAAAACCTCTTCTAATTCGATTGCCGTTGCTATCGTAAGGTGATCTTTATAATATCCACTTATGGCCTGAATACCAAATGGTAATCCATGGCTCAATCCTGCTGGTATCTGAGTGGACGCAAACCCTAAAATACTGAATATACACGTGTACGCTACGTTTGGATACTTTGGGATGGTCATCAGGTAATGGGGAGAAGTCTCGGGATGAGTCGGTATCAAGAAAATGGCATCTTCCTTAAAGATTTCAAGAAACTTCTTCTCCATACTTCGGTATTGCTGGAGACAAAAATGATATAATTTGTCTTTACTTCTTCTTTCTATCATTGCCAAAAAAATTGATGGCAATGTGTGGTTTGACATACGAAATAGACTTTTTAGCAGTTCTAACCACAGATTGATTTTACCGTCTTTACCGGCTAGAATGTCTTTGACGGAACCTATTCCTCTTTCTAGCAATTTGCACTCCCACATGGGAAATGCATACTCTAGTTCATCCATTTCTAAGCGTGTTGGCGTCACGCCGTGCGTTGTTTCGAAGTGTTTCACAGCCTGGAATTTAAAAAAATTTTTGACAGTTAAAGTGAGCAAAAAATATTAAATTATGTTTAAAATGAGAGAAAAAACAAAATAAGTTCTTAGTACTGTAAATATAAACAAATCCTGAACAAAAATTTTTGAAACCAGCCTCGCAAATTAGTTCGTTTTATGAAGTTACAATGATTCATTAATCGTTTCTTGAATATCGGAATTTTTTGATAAACTTTTCCTACACAGCACCGATTACTATATTGAAAACGCAACATTTAGCAGAAAGGTTTCAAGTACCTTCAAGAAAAAGTACCTTATAACCAAAAGTAATAAAAGCGGAGATGAAGCGTGAGACAAAATACGCTAAAAGTGCTGACCAATAACCTCTCTAGATTTGATATCTGATTCTTACCAAGCATGGTCTTGAAACTGCTTTAAAATGGTAATTTAAGTTTAAAAAATTACATACTTTGAAGCATTTATAACTGCTAAAGGTATTTTCATTCAGTTTATCGGTGGTGCGAAAAACTTCAAAACTGAATATATAAAAATAATTGGAAGTTAATTTTCTGAAATTTTAATCAGTCTTGAGAAAAGTCCGTTACCATTCGTTAATTTTTCCAGGTTATGGGTACCATGTGTTTGTTGAAGTATCCTAAAGCGTACCTTGGATCTGAAAAGTATAATGAGTAATAATAATTAAAAGATATAGTCTGGCCGCTAAAAGATGAGTACTCAATCTAATTGAAAGCTACCTTATAAGAGCTCGTCTTTCTCCATTTTATTTTATTTGCCGTGTTCGCATCTACCAACCATCGCTGAGTTTCGAACTCAGGTTATCTTTTTGGGCGAGCTCTTTATCCCCTGAGTCACCACGGCTCTAATTCTTCACACTTTTTCATTTTGCATTTTATAACCGTCGTTGAACAGTCGACACAGTTTTGGGTTTACGACTACTAAAGTTCAACTCCGTAGCCTTGTAATTTAAAACCCAATCCAGAAGACAAGGGAGCTCCTGGATCAAGTATTGGAATCAAGTATCTCACGCCTTGTAGTTTCTTGAATCAGTTGAAAAATATTTTCAGGATGTTATTGCATTATCTCCATTGGAATATTAGGCCTAGGAGTGTACAAGGTTCCCCTTTGAAGCGTTGGAAAAAAATCCTCCCCCCCCCAAAAAAAAAGGTAGAATACTTGGCTCCTTAAATCATTCTTGCTTGACGATGAGTCGAAAATACAATATTTGATAGTGACAAGTGATTTATCCTTATCGGAAAAGAAGTGGAAGACATATGTGCATAAACAAAGTGGATAATTTCTATCATTAGCTACCACATTATGTATGTTAAAAAACAGAAATGGAATTATGTGATGTCTCCATACTAAAATATATACCATTCTCGCTGCAAATCTGAACCAAAATACCACTGAATGACCAAAATATTGTAGCTGTGGTCAGTCAAACGTATTTTTCAGTATGGTCCAGGGTGATGTTCTGTGAGAAATGTTTTAAATCATTCCATTTTCGCTATAATTGATGCAGAGTTAGAAAACAGAGATCAAGAATACAGAATTATTAAACATTAGAGAAGCTCATAAACTGTTAAAGATTAATTATGCGTCATTTAAACATATTTATGGACATAAAATTAGCATAAAATAAAACTATTCCTTCAACATAAGTAAGAAATTAAATGGTGTGTATTATGTATATTTTGAACATTTTTATTAAAACAAAAAATATACTATAAAATGTGAGTATTTTTTTAAGAAGTTGAATACAAAATTGAAATAATATGCAAAAAATGTAAACTTTTTTTCAAATAAATAAATAAATAAATAAAATAAAAATGATGAATTTCTTTTCAATTGCCGCTAGAAACAAACTATTAAAAATAATATTATAAATAACATAAATTTCAGAGAAACATCTTACCAACCTGGTGAATTTTATTTTTAGCATCTGGTGTTGAGCAATTAAGTTTCCCAGGAATTTCTTCCATGTAATAAATTTTTACATTCCGAAAATTCACCTTTAAAAATAAAGACTATTACACAAATATGAAACATATTATTATTTTTATAAAAATAATTCACTTGCCAATTACTTCAGACACTTTGCACAATTTATTTTCAATACTCTTTTAGTTTAGTTATACTGCCTGACCTTGACAATTATTCGTCAGAAATTGATAATAATTTTTTATTAAGTAATCGTTACGATCTCTGTATGACAGAGTCTGATTAGATTATTGTCATAAATGTTATGTTAATGGCGATAATCTGAGAACAGTTTTTATGTAACAAAAGAATAAGTTAGGAAATAATATGCATGTTTTGGCTCATTATTTAACTCTAAAGGAAAGTTAAATGTGGATCTGGATATGCAAATAAACTGTGAGTATTTAAGTATTAAAATTAAACACGTTTCTACACTTTAAGGTTTTTCTTTGTTAGCTAGGCCCTTATTTTGTATCAATATAATTTTAAGTTCATTCAACATTTGGAACAATAACATGAACTCTACCGTCTATGCTTATTGCAAAAGGCTTTAGTATCTTAAATTATGCTGATTTTTGGTAATCATAACCCTTAATATAAATTTTTATGAACCACGAGAAAAAGAAGTAAATGATCAGTGAAGAAACATCGCAGTTTAGAAAATGTTAATCTCAAACTTATGTTTAAAGAAATTTTTTATCTGAACCTGACGAACCATTAACGAGAAAGGCGAGATTCAAAACTTCAAAGCCCATTTATTTGCCAGAAGAAACTAAAAAAGGAGAAAAGACTGAAACATTGAAAACAACTTCAAACTTAGATGTTTAATTTCGTCCTTCTCAGTAGTAATTCGACAGAATTCGAAAACGTTTTTTTTTTCACCACTTATATTATTTCGTGACCCCTATTTTGCATACTTTTTGGATGTCAATTTTCGCCATATTACAGAAAACCTTGTCCACTAATAATTTGATATCTAAAATTTTTCTATAATTCTGAAAAATACTTACTCTTTTGTCCAGTGGCACTTTATTGCTGTTGTCAGATAAAATTCGCACCAATAAGGACAAATCTTTGGCGTATCGACACATTGGTCCTGTGCTAATGAAATCATCCAATAAGGCGTCTTCTTCTGCATCTTCCGGGGAGCAGTTTGATATATAATCTATTCAACCAAATCAATTCATTGAAATGTTACGTTGCAATCAAACAACTGAGAAAGCTGACAAAACATCTAAACTTCATGCCAACTTAACTTCGCATTGTTTTATCCTGTTTTGCAATCATCGATAAACTGCGGAAGCAATTTTTTTGAATTTACGACTATTAATGTTCAATTCCATAGCCTCGCAATTTTGAACTCAATCCAGAAGACAAGGGAACTCTTGGATCAAGTATTGGGAGAAATTTATCGTTGTGGAGGACTCTTTGATGGAACTAACCCGCATTTGCGTTACATAGAGTAAAAAGCCACTGAAACCCCCATGGTTAGCCAGATGGCAAGGGGACTCTAATACATGATCTGCCTACCACTGATGATATTTTACGTCAGCATTGTGGTCCGTGTGAATTGTATCGACCAGCCATCGCTGGGATTTGAACCAGGATCACATCATTGAGAGTGTCGAGCGCTTTATCCCCTGAGCCTCGACGGCTCAACTCTTTCGAATTGTTAAATGGAGCATGTATTGTGTTCTTTGAATATAATAATTTAATATTTTGAAACTTGGATAAAGAGTCGGTTTGTTCCTCGGAGCTTTTAACCCACTCCAAAATTCTTCAAATTTTAAGAAGTTTATCGTTTAACGTTAAACGTTTGTTAATCGCTTAACTGGTGATTTTTCGATTGATTCAATTAATAATTTTTACGTGACATCATATATCTTTTTGTTTATAATAATTCTTTTATCAATATTTCAAATATTTCTTTAAAGAAATTAAACTGCAATGAAAACAGTTAAAATCTTAAGGAAAAGTAAAATACAATTGACGATTTTTACAAGCTTGGGGAACACTTCCACTTAAAATGGTTTGACAATAAATGTGAGAAAACATGAAATTAAGATAATTTAGACGTGTTCAAATGTAAGTACATCTAAGTACATGTTCAAATACGCATGAGCAGCTCGTCTACAACAGGATAGCGTCTCTAGAGGCGTGCATTGACAATTTATGGAATTATCAATTTTTATGATGTGCTCTCTTCCTTCCTTCCAAGTTTGTATGTAGAGTTCATAAACACCCAATATATTAAGAGTTATAGTGAACTATGTCCCTGAAACTAACATGAGAGAACTAAATTCATAAATCTAATAGGCTTAAATCGCTAAAGGATTCTTTTCATGTTAATAGCAACATTTATCTCAAAACTATTGTTTATAGACTTGATTCATTTTAGCTCTGATTACGTTAAATAGAAACTGATCATTTCAAGGGGCAATTGTTATAGCAAAATCGATCTGCATTTGCCGACTTTACCAAATTATGATGACGCGAACTGAAGTATAAATATTTGAAAGACTCTTTTAAGGAGATAAACTTTTTATAATAATTGGGTACTTGGAACTCTAGAAAATTGAAGTGATTGATCTGATTTAATATGATTTGAATCACCTGATGCCCGATCAGGTGATTTAAATCAGATTTAATTGGATGACGGTAAGCGACGTCATGTACGTTTGTCGAACCTGATTAGCTTCTGAATTTACAAATGTCACCATTTAATAAATATGACGTACATTGTTGGTATCCAATTATATTAAACTATTTTTTAAGTTGAAACTTAAGTTCATAATAATAAGATACTCACTTCGGGAAGGCTTATGCCCGAAAATTCCACAAAATGATGATGGCATTCGTATGCTACCAGCCAAGTCGCTTCCAATACCAATAACAGCTGCAGCAGATGTTATTATAGCTGCTTCCCCACCTGAAAAATTATGACAAATTTGGTATGTTTAGAAAATAACAAGCCAATCGCTGTTTCATACAATTTACTTAATCTAACCGAAAAGTGTAGTCTTAATTGGCCATTTCCATTGTTGCCATTTTCCACGCTTTCAGTTTAAGGTACTTTGTATTGGTAGCGATGTAACAGTTGAATTTGCAATTTGAAGCAGAAATTGTCTTACCTTCGCGAAAAATTAATATTTCTTAAAATTAGATAAGGATTTGGATTCATTTACTTATAATATTTATGAGTAGTGGTAGTCAAAATAATACGATTTTGTTAAATAAAATATAAATATTAAAGGTATATATTTTATTACCAGTTTAAGTACAAAAAGAAAATCTCAAAATAATCTGAAGAAAATCAATCAGAAGATTCGGCAGCTATGGTTCAGACACTTTCCCCATTGTGTTAATAGTTGCACAATGTCATGCTCGCAAAAACCATTGACTATAGTTTGGATAAGCTGCGCATCTTGATCACTTCGTTTGTTTGAAACCCGTAGTCCTTTTTTGAGCTGATGGAAAATGTAAGACACATCAAAATAGATGTGGGATTAAGTTCATTATTTGAGTTTCTGCCGAAGTTCATTGGTTATATTTGCTGTTTGCAATCTAGCATCATCATGCAAAAGAATGTGTTCAACTAGATGTTAATGATGATATTTCGATTCCGTTGCCTTTATGAGCTTTGTTAAAACTTTCAAATAATACTTAAGTTTTATAGCTACAAGAAACTAAAATAGATAAACCTTTTGAGAATCTTATCATCATTGTGAGTTCTTTTTAGAAACGGAACAATTATATATTACTCAAACTTCCTCATTTTGTTTTCTTATGCTATTATATGGATTCAGTGCAATAAGGTTTACATTAAAATTTATAGAATTATTGCTACACGAACTTCGGTTCTTGTGTTATCATATTAATTTTGTTAAACAACTTTTGCATACAAAATACGGATTACCACACTAAATTTCCTCTAACTGTTTCTTTATTATCATATGGATTTAGTAAAACGAGTTTTGACAAAACAGTTACGGATTACTCCCTGAACTTCCTCTAACTGCTCTTGTGTTATCATATTGATTTAGTAAAACGAGTTTTGCGTGAAAAAAATATGGATTACTACTTGAACTTCCTCCAACTGTTCTTGTGTTATCATATTAATTTTGTAAAACGACTTTGCATAAAAAAATTATGGTTTACTACCCTGAATTTCCTCTAACTGTTCTTTTATTATCATACGGATTCAGTGAAACAAGTTTTACTAAAACAGTTATGGATTAGTCCTTGAGCTTTCTCCAACTGCTCTTGTGTTATCATACGGATTTAGTTAAACGAGTTTTGCATAAAAAAATTATGGATTACTACCTGAACTTCCCCCAACTGTTCTTGTGTTATCATATGGATTTTTACACATTCCAAAGACAAGGTTTGCACTCTCCCACCACAATGACGCTTCTGGAACGTTTGTAACAGTCACAGGTACTGCTCCAGCTTTTCTATATAGTGCTGTAGTATCGGCATCTTGTGCAGCAACTGCATTTTTCGATTTATAATAACCACAAGTCTGGGCCATTCCTAAAGATAAAAAAAAAATTCCACAATAAAACAAAATTTTAAAGATTTATTTTGAAAATCTGGTTTATTTTACTTATTCTTATCATTTTCATTGCTTCTTATCATTTGCTACATACTTTAAAGTATCTTTATTAGTTAATACAGATTTTAGTGAAAATAACATGATATCAAAATATTTTGTTTTACAATGAAGTACCAATAAAAATATGTATTAATTACATAAAAAGTCAATAAAACTGTATTATCCAAAATGTAAAATTTAGGTCTACTTTTTTTAACAGAAAATAATAAAAATCATCAATAATCATAATTAATGTAATAGCGATTAAATTAAAGCTTTAAATTATTTTTGAATCTCTTTATTGCAGTTTGTAAGGGTTTGGTAAGAAGTTCTGGAAGTTTTCAGTATATGTTTATTGAAAATATACCAAATATGATGTTGTGTGCTTCTGTGGTCACTACACACGAATTATTAAAACAGAGAAATTAAGAGTTTTATAGACAAATAGTTATACTCTTAAGTTCTGATAAAAGTTTTACAAAAATACAGTTTATTTTAATAATTTCTGGTTTAGTTCTATACTACGGGAGAAAATATTTCACACGAGCTTCATATGTTGGAAGGTATGCTGCCGCACTAAAGAAAAATCAACGTAAGCACTGAAAATTCGAAATTGTGATTTTTATTTACTATTTGGCATTTTTGTGCAGAAGTTTTATGTAAAAAAAAACTTATGTCCGAAAAAAAATTTTGCTTTATGAGATATTTGAAATTTTATTTTCGATTCCATATCGTTTAATTTATAGAAAATTGTAGTCAATCGAAAGAAAATTTGAGTCAATCCACATTTCTCGAAATCTATCGTGAAGCACTTACATTGTCTTTACATTCGCACTGCAGTATCTAGGAAGAAAATTCTCTGCAAAATAACAATACATATACACCGAAGAGCCATTACATTATGACCACCCTGCTAATAACATGCAGGACCACCTTTAGCCCTCACAACTGCTAGCACCCGCCGTGGCATTGATTCCACAAAGTGCTGATGGGTAGTCTGAGGTATCTGGTACTAAGCGCTCACCAACTGGTCCTGCAATTCCCTCACATTGCGAGGGGGTAGCGTGGCAGCACAAATTTGGTTTTCCAAGTAGGACCACAAATGCTCTATTGGATTAAGGTCAGGTGAATTTGGGGGCCAAGACATGACTTGAACCAATCCATGACGATTCGACCCTTATGACATGGTGCATTATCCTGTTGGTAAACACCATCCCCCGCAGGAAAAACTGTTGCCATGAATGGGTGAACCTGATTTGCAACTATGTTCAAGTAGCTTACAGACGTCAGGGATTGTTCTATGAGGATTATGGGTCCTAATGTTCCCCATGAAAGCATTGTTCCTCAACGAGAAACCATGAAGACCTGGAAGAGCCCATTGTTATAGATGGAGGGTGATCAAAATGTAATGGCTCTTCGGTGTATATATAGTATTTAGAAGATAAAAGATAATACATATGCTTAAGGTACCTTTGACTCCTATAGCTTCTTTGCACGTAAAAGGTACTCCGAGTAGCGGTGTATCTCTCTCAATATCATCCAGACGCTTTTCATTTTTATCCAAAAAGATATCGATATTTCTTGCATCTTTCAGTGCATCTTCATATCTCTCGTCACAAGCTGCATTAATAAAAGGATGTACCTCCCGGGATCTTTCCACGTAAGCTTTCATTACATCCTCACATTTCACCTGCATTGAAACACTTTACTTATTATACTTTTTCAAGTTTGTGTACTGACTTACGGTCACGAGAAAAACTATCTCAGGGATCCTTATCCAAGAAAAAGAATAAAAAAATTGGGAACAAAAGCATTTAATTTCGGAAGGAGTAAAAAAGATCTTATTAATTAATTAATATGCTATATATGCAAAATAATTATTGTCTTATTAATTAATATACCATAAATACAAAATTGTTTCATCCATGAATCCAGCTATTAATTAAAATTTATAGGAATTTGGATTGAATTGGCTTCATATGGTGCGGAGCGACTATTCACGCAGGGTTGGGGGTGAAAAAGGGCGACTGAAAAAAAAATGTGGCGATTAAAAAATTAAAAACATTTACAAAGAATCTTTTTGATTTAACTATGAATCATTTGAAATGAAAGTCATAGTTGTAGTTGCAATTGAACATTTAAAAAGATTCTGAATAAATAAAAATGAATTGAGTTTCTACCGCTTTTTAAATTCTTAGTCGTCCGTGGCACCCCTGTCCAGGCCAGCTGATGCTCTGATAAGTGTGGCCGTAGGCAACTGAGACAAATGGCGTGAAGGTCATTAATAGCAAGAAAGGCAGTTGGCTGCTAATGTAGTTGTCAGTATAAGCAGATTGATATCATGATATAGTAATAGTAACATTGAAAAGTAATGGGACACTTTTATACTAACTTCAACATCAACAATTTTTCTTTCAGTAATAAATGTTTTGGAAGTTTTTACATGGCAAAACTGTAAACACAATTTGAAAGATCATGCTTGAAGCTTTTGAAATTGGTGTCTATTTTAACCTTGCAAAATTTGTTAAAAACTGATTTCCTTTATTAATACCAATACAATTTTAAAAAATCATCCTACAAAGTAATTGTTGGTATAAATTTGAAAAAGGTTATTGTATTCCATTGCACATTTTGTTTAATCCGATCTTTGCATGTGTAAAAATGACATTATTTTTAAAAGCTTCACGCAAGATCTTTCAAATTTCGTCAACAGTTTAGCCATTTAGAATCTACGAAAATATTGGTTGCTGAAAGAAAAATTGTTTGCATAGCGATAGAACGGAAGTGTTTCTATTATTTTGATCAACCCTTTTTTGTATTTTAAATTTAAGAATTATGGTGAATTTTCTCCCTTGGTCATCTCCCTTCTCTGGGAGTATCCATTATATTCGGCTGGCAAATTCCACGAAAGCAAAAAATGTACTGTGTGTTTAGTCACTTAATTTAATGTTAAAATTATATAATAATGAAATTTTTTAGAAAAATGTACCGAAAGGCAACAAAAATCAACATACGACACAAAATGTAGAGTAACTTTCTAAAAACGCAAAAGAATTTCTGGTGTTGTTTTATGTTAAGGGGCTCCAATGTTATTTTTTTATTTTCTTTTGTATCGTTTCTTCTTTTCTTTTTTTAAATTTTTTAGATATTATTGCAATAATAAAATCAATTTGTTTTCTCATTTTAAATTCACTTGAAAAACATGGTTTTAAAAAAAACATTTTTCTGTAAAAAATACTTGTCTATTTTCTATTATTAAATAAGAACACTGGATTTTTTTTAGCTTTAATATTTGGCGAATACGTCTTTGATATTGTACTTTTTTTTCTATTTTCTAAAATTAATGTCAAACCATAACCGTTGAATTTTAACTTATATTTAAAATTTATATTAGTTAGATAATAAAGTAAACAATGTATTTTAATACAAAAGGACAAAATTAAAAAAACAATCATTCTTACCTGCCTCGTTCGAATTTTTTCAGCAAGTTCGGAAGCTGTGTAAAGTAATAAAGGATTGCGTATGGGAGGTAGTGGCTTTGTAGGTCCCATGAAAATTCGGTACAAAATCGAAAGAATTTTGTCAGACAATGGTCGTGTGAATGTTAGAATTATCCTCAAAATGTGTCCAATCGAACGTGCTACCTAAAGAGAAAGAACGGGTAAAATTAGAAAATTTTTTTTTACTTCTTCAGTGTAACAAGCAATCACCCCTTAGGGGAGAGTGTGCTAAGACCGGGTATCTCGATTGTATGGGAATTAGTTTTTTTTTCTATGGGATAACCTTACTAGTGAAGAAGGACCTTCCATATTAGCATGCTCTTGTCAGTTAATTTACGGAGCCTGAATGGATAAGTTTGTTTTAGTTAGTCAACTAACTAATATTCTCTTGTTCTTAAGCTACCTTTATTTTTCATTAGAGCTGTAAAAATTAGCTTTAGTTCAGCTTATAATACGTTTACTAAAGGTTCATACCCTAGCAAATTATAGTAGCACTGTTATGTTTCGTTACGATAACCTCTGCTCTCGTGATAAGACTGGGTACTCCCTTCATGTGTTTTTGTGCCCACGAAGGCTACAGTGCAGCGGATGAAGAAAACAACGACATCGAAAGCTGAGCAAATATTTTACAGGTCCCGGGACAAAATTTAAGGATTCTTCAAAGTACAAAAAACTTTGTTTTCACATTTGTTGAATTTTTAAAAAGACTTTATATAATATCGTAGTTTTATATCAATAAAAAAAATCTAAGTATATTTTTCGAAAAAGAGAAAAACATATTTATAAGCACTATATTTAATTAGAATTTTGTTTTTATTTTGCCCACAGAGAACCAAGAAAATTATGTTTTGTCGATGTTTACAGGAAGTTAGTTGAAAAAAAAAGCATTCGTGACTCAAGGGAAGAAAATGGATAAAATTAGATAGTTGGGTGAGAGACAGAACGAAATGAAACTAGATATATTTTTTTTCTAGTTTCTGAATATTACAATTGAAAATGCATGAAGTTTTTAATGATTATAAAAGAAAATCGCGAAACATCACTCGTGAAAATATCAAATATATTTTTAGAAAATCACAAAAATCAATTTTATCCTCATAAACTTTAGAAGTCCCTGATAGGGGGCCCTAAAATTATACGAGCCCTGATTAAACTGGCTCTGACTGGAAATGACCGTTTAGTTTCTGAAAACTCCTAATGGTATACTATTATTTGTAAAATTTTGTAATATGTATTGTCATAGTTTTTTCCAGAGTTATTTAAAGTATTGCAAACAGATTTTTTGTAACAAAAAAAAAGATTATGACGTAAAGGGAAAATTATGAGCTAGATTGTTTGAAAGGACCACAATTCAGATGATATTAACAACTTCAAAGTTGAAGAGATTCAGAGGTACTTCAATGCCTCTGTGTGTATTAGAACTCTCTCAATTAGCTCAATATTAGCTCTAATGCTATGTTTAGCTCCAATTTACGATTTACGAAACATTTCAATAGTATAAAGTAAGAAAATATTTCTCTGGTCAACATTTAAATACGAAATCAGTCTTAGCAACTCTTTAATACCGAATTCTTTGCAAAAAAACTCTTTTAAAGAAGGAATATAATATTAAGTTCCATTAAAGTATACTTGCTGAATTAAACAAAAAGCACCAAAAAATTTTTGAACTTGTAACAAAAGGCACTGATTGTTAAATTTATTGAAATTAACTTAAAATTTAATGTTAAAATTATGTAATAATAAGATGTTTTGAAAAATGTAATGAAGGGCAACAAAAATCAACATACAACGCAAAATATTTAAATATTCTTGATAATAGTGATGAGGATAATCAAACAATTTTCTCACAATCTTCTCGAAAACCATTTCTAATTGTTATTTAAGAAACAATTTGATGATTTTAACATATATTTAAATAACTAAATAATATAGACAAATAGAGTTCATAAATATTTAACCAAACGATTTCAAATACTAAATGATAATACCAACATGATCCATTTTACACAAATGATGTTTGTAATTCGCGATCGCAACGAACTATAGGGGGCGTTGTTGTATGAGACGCATACCTGTGATTTCTATATGAACCGTCATTCACTTACTCTGGAGACGTCTTTAATGTAGCGTGTAGCATTGTAACGTTCCTTCTTTAATGTGGCTTATTTAAATTTAAAAAAGAAAAATGTTTGATATCCTTTCTTATATAACTGAAAACAAGATGATATCTCTTTTTTTTAAAGAAGGAACATCCAAAACACATCTGAAAAATATTTGTAAATAAACAGAAAAAAATATGTATCTTCTTATTAGAGTTAAAACCTAATGCCTGAGAAATAGTTTTACTAAATTTAATGATATAACCTGAAAGGCCTATTTAAACTTTACATTCCATAGTTTTAAGAATCATATTACTTCAAACATTAAAATAAGCAAAAAGTATACATAAGCTTCATAATTTTATGTAATTTAATTTTATAAATAAAGTTTTTTGACAAGTAATTTTATCAAAAAGTTTTAAGTTTTAATAAAATTCATTATTTAGAAACTGAAAAACGTAAAGTAAAGAATGCTTACGATACAAAACAAAAAAAAATTCTAAAAATTCCTTATATTAAAATAAACAACTTTCATGTTTTTTCTTTTTTAATTCATAATCGGACGTAGAAAACCATTCTATAGAAAACTATCATCAAGAAAAAAACTACTTAAAAGAAAATTTTTTTATTTTATAAAAATTAACACTTACCTGCTTTATAAATCAGAAGAATTCCAAAATGATTTGTTCTTCAAATTTTTTTGTTACCATTTTTTAGTGCTACGAAAATGCGTCTTTGGGATTTGCCAAAAATGGAACAGGATGCAATTTTATTTTTTCTGGAGCGAAATATTTTGCCCATTGTCCACCGAAATCCGATAAACTACTTTGATTTTAAATAAAGTGTTTCGTTTTATGATTTGTCACAAAAATTTTAGATGTAGATTGGCGGCACTTAAAAACAGCCAAATCTGCAGCTGCTGTGGCGTTAATACATAAGTACCGAATTTTTATTTATACTTTTCTGAATCATATTACTTGAAACATTAGAATATGCAAGAAGTATACATAAACACATAATGTTATACAATTTATGTTTTCAAAAAAAGTATTTTGACAACAATTTTTATCAAAAAATTATAAACTATAAAACGGAAAATAAAGAATTCTTAGGATAAAAAAACGATTTTAAGAATTCTTTACATTGAAATAAACACTTTCGTATAGTTTCTTTTCTTATTATTCTTATAGTTCTTAATCAGACGTAAGAAACCATTCTGTAGAGAACTATCATCAAATAAGAAAAAAAAGTTTCACAAGCTAATTTTTTATTATAAAAATCACAACACTTACCTTCTTTATAAATCCGTTAGAGTTCCAAATGAAATGTTCTTCGTTTGAAAGTTTTACTTTCAAATAATATGTGCATAGATTATCCCTTTATTACTTTTAGATAACATACCACACATCAAAATTTTATAATTGTAAGATCTCGATATGAATTTGAATATGTAGCTTAAAAACAGAACAGCTGAATTCTAGTTGAAATTATCTATTCTTTCAAAACTAAGAAATACTTACCAAGAAAACGATAAAACATTTATTAATCATCAGCACAAATGACACTATTTCAAGTAATTTGGTTGATTCTTTATTGTTGTTTTCCCAATTATATAGATACAGAAATATATACTGTTCTATAACAAAGAAGAATTCTATAACTATTGCAGTTCTTGACGTTCTGAATTCACATTTCTTTATTGGAATGACGAAAGCAATGTTGACTTCATTTTAATTTCTAATGAATTGAAGACAGAAAAAATTATTTTACCGTAATAGACACACAAGTGATCATGAAATTGTAAGTTATGTTGTTGGTAATAGAAAGGTAATAAATTATTGAGAAATTGTTCTTCAAATGCTTGGCGTGTTCTGCTTCAATGTTTGGCATGTTCTGGTTAGTTTTTTCAAGCTCTTCAGCTGTTCCTTAGAGAAATTGTGATTTTTATTTGCTGCTAAGAAAATGGCGTCCGTCATGGCCGATGACTTTGATGGAACTAAATGAAAACGTGATAAATTAATGTCTGATATTTACAGGCTCCCGATAGAGGGCGTACTCGAGCGTTGCGATCGATCATCGGTGATTGTTAATTGGGTATACTATAGCCTACGTCACAGGTTGTGTTATTCCTACTAAATTTAACCCATGAACGGCATTTTCTGCGAGCCTAACTTCAAGCCACAAATAAACAAACGAAGTGTTCGATCGTTTAAATAGCTGCTCGCCAGATTTTATTGCATTATAAAGAAAAGTTATTGAAACTAAATACAACTAAATAAACAACAACAACTAAAACAAATAACAACAACTACTAATAACAATAACTAAATAAACAACAACTAAATTCCATTCGTTTAGCACTGCGTCATATGTTGTTCCTACTAAATCGAAGTAGTTGTGTTTTTTTCATATTATACCCAATTTAGCAATTTAATTTTTAATTAATTAATTTTTTAATCAGTTCATTTTTTTTGTTTATCAGATATCCATATCGAGGCCAAGTTGTGAAATCTGTCCAGATTCCTGGGGGAATAAAAATATAAATTTACATAAGAGAATTACTTAGTTAAAAAGAAAAAAAAAGATTAAAATTCTTGATGGAGAAAAATTTTTCTTTTAAATCCTATATGTATATTTTGATTTTAAAATGATTAAGAAGTTTCTCGAATTAAAAATTAGTTTAAAATTTTATGTTAAAATTTTATAATAACATTAATTTTAAAAAATTGTAAAAAAGACAACAAAAAAAATGAACAACAAAATAATTAAGAAAATATTGTTGATAATAGTGATAAAGATAGCCAAACGATCTACTTACAATTCTCTCGAAAGCCATTTCTATTTGTTCTTTAGGAATAAAAAAATTCGTTTGGTGTTATTTTAACTAATATTTGAATAACTGAACAATGCAGAAAAACACAGTTAAGAAATAATTAACCGAATGATTTTAAATACTACTAAATGATACTGAGAACATGATTCATATTACACAAATGCTGTTTGTTATCGTTCTTTGAAAGCTAAAATACTTGACACGAAAATCGTCTGCAATTGTTTATTTTATGAGTACTTTATCAGATGCTCTTCTTCGAGGCTAAGTAGTTAAATTTGTTCCAGGATGGAAAAAAATGTTAACTTACATAAGAGATTTACTTTCTTGAAAAAAGAAAAAAAGCATTAAGATTCTAGACAGGTGACAAAAGAATTTTAAATAGTATACACTTTTGATTCTATGAAAATGATTGAGAAGATTCCCGGTTACATTTTTTATTAATCAATAATGGTCGTCTTACGTAATATCATGAGTTACATAAAAGGTAAGTTTTATTTTTTTAATCAGGTGATGTCTATTTTCAGATAATTTGTTACTTTATATAATCCCATGATTTTTACTTTATATACTTTATATACATGATTTTTACTTGGTTACTTTATATAATCCCATGATTGCTGTAAATAATTTTCTCATATTTTGCTGCGCAATTTGTTTTAAAATAGAATTAGAAGAAAAGTTTGTTAGAGGAATGGGAATTGCTTTCACAATTTTGTTGCGAAATTACATTGAAAATAAATAAGATAACTAATAACTAAGTTTTTATGTTTGTGTACACGTATACACAGACAGTAAAGCATAAAACGGTTTGTCAAGAATAATTTTAAACCTGTTGATCCGGCTTTTAAAAACTAATAATCCACTGTTATTTTAGTGTTGTGGTTCATACATTTCTTTACATTATGTTGCGTAATTTGTTTTAAAATAAAAGCAGAAAAAAAGTTTACTAGAGGAATGGGAATTACTCCCACAATTTTGTTGCGTGATCTCATTGAAAATAGATAATAAAACTAATTAAAGTTATTATGCTTGTGTGTACGCATATTGGAAGAATCCTAAAAATATTCAGATCACGCTGGCAGTGATAGAAAGATAGTACACAGAGATCAAAAGATTAAAAGAAGCAGACAATTTTGGAACATCTTAAAATTAGTTGTTTTATTTTTTTGTTGAGATTGGTTTTTTGATTGTAAGGTGTGCACAGACCCATCACAGGAATTGAAAGTCATAAAAGCCTTATTGATGCTTCTAATAAATGTTTTACAGCTTAAATATATTTTATTGGTGGTAGCATCCGGATAAACTTATTTACTTTAAAGGAATCGTGTTTGTGTTATTTATTATGGCTTTCTTGGAATGAGCAAAAAAATGCGATATAGTAGAATTAAATGAGGAGTCAGGGTAAAGTGTCAAGGACAATAGTACTGAGTGATTTAATACGTTTTAAAAATTCAATTTGTTTAAAGAAATATTTGCAGTGATTGAAGGGAATCGTATCGGAAATAAAGAAATAGCAGAGTAACAAAGACAACAAGAAAAAGCAGGACAACGAAGATAAGAAAAAAAAGGAACAGAAAAAGGAGAAGAAACAAACAATAATTTGAACAAGACTGATTAACTTTTAGTAACAAGCCAAGTGGTCCATAAAATATTGCTGCTACTCAGCGTCTAAATATTGGTACTGGAGATATTGATACTACTCAGTGGAATACGTTGGATATTCACAAGTTAAATTTACCTGTATATAGTAGTAATTTTCGAGCGTCAGACAAAACAAGCACAGATCACAGATTCTTAAATAAAAGAGAGTCACTTATCATCTTTTCATTCACCTGATATAACAAAATTAACAGCAAGAGAATCTGAAGAATAAATTAACAGCCATGACCAAGTTGAAGAAATTTTATTAAAATTTTTTAATTTAAGTTCTGGAAAATTACGGATGAAATCTATCAAAGAGCGAAGACACCAAATGATAAAAAAATTGCTTCTTTAAAAAGGGTCTCAGTAGTACAGGGTACTCAGCCTACCATGCAAAGTGCAATGAAACACTTGATAACATCCTTGATAACAGTCATGTATTTCATTAAAATATCCTTAGGTGATTCTAGTGAATGATAGAGGATCTGTGTCGATGATTAATGCACTTTTTACTATTTTTGTAGATCTAGTTTCCTAAGACAAATCTAATGGGATCAAGGAATATCTTGATGTTTTCAATTAGTCAGGTGCATGAAAAATCAGTTCTTTTTAATTTTTTTTTAACTTCTTTTATTTCATTTTATTTTATAACCGTCGTTGAATAGCCGACCCAGTTTTGATCTTACGACTACTAATGTACAACTCCGTAGCATTGTAGAATTGAGCCAATCCAGAAGACAAGGCAACGCCTGGATCAGTACCCCCAGAGGTAGTTGGTATGATTTGTTATGGGAGCATGGAGGACTTAGTGACTCGACGTATTTTTAACGTGCATCAGTCACCATTTTCTACACGGGGAGTCTTTTGCCGATGGGGATTGAACCCACTACCCCTTGTGCATGGGCCCAGTGCTCTACCTACCAGGCTGTCCTGTCCCCTTCTTTTATTTTATTCAATTTTTGTGAATGTCCATTTCATTCAGAGTTTAAAGAAATAAAATTAAGTAAAAGTTCTTTTGCTTACGCCTGGCTAACTGAAAAGTACCAACTACTTTTATGCGCATGTTAAGTTTTTTGATCGATTTGGCATAAATGTTCAGCATACTTCAGTTAAGTTCGTCACCCACAGTCAAACTTTGTGTAAATGTTTCATAGAACTGTCAAGCGGATCTTAACCAATCGGAACCTGTTTCGAATCAGGTTTCTACCATTTGCTCTTTTAACTTTGCGTACTATGATACAAGAAAAAGATTATCCCCATCAAACACGGAAAAAAAACATTTTTGGGATTAACAGGCTTTTATGGTCGATATATACTAATATTCTATGTTGTTTTGGAGGAAAAAAGCGAAAAAAAAAATCAATTAACGAGTAAAAAATTTTGTTTACTATTGAAGTTTGAAATGTAATTATATTAAGTTTTGCGCTTGTCAAAAAATGTATAATATAGGAAAAGTTTTTGAAGGGGGAATGAGTTGTAAGAGTTCTAAAAATATCCAGCTAACAGAAGCATTGATAGAAAAACGGTGCACTGAGATCAACAACCAGATCATAGAAAAATTAAAAGAAGCTGATAATTTTGGAACGAATAAGTTCTCACTATTAATTCTAAATAAATTAGTTAAGAGTTGTTAATTTTTGTTGAAACTGTTTTTTTCCTCCTATTTCAAGGTGTTGTGCTAACCGTGATGGAAATGATATAAGCTTTGTTAATGTTTCAAATAATTATTATTATTATTTCTTTTTAATAAAATATTTCTGTTCAGCTTGAATCGGTAAATATACAGATAAAACATACAGATGTTCTGATATTTTACTATTTTGGTTAATATCTTTATTTATTTATTATTTTTTTTATGTAATTTGTTTTAAAATTGAAGATGAAAAAAAAGTTTACACGAGAAATTGGAATAACTTTCCCAACTTTGTTAAGCAATGACTTAGCTAACCAAATAAATGAAATAATTAATTTAAGTTATTGCGTTTGTGTATTCAATCCCTAAAACGAAAAACGGAACATAACGGAAATAATTTTTAATCTAATGATCCTATTTCTATGTACTGAAATGTGATTAATAGTTTGCATACTAATAGACTATGAGAGTAAAAGTTTTCGAATTCATAACTTGAATTTCTTTCTTCTGAAAATATACCTGAATAACCACTGAGAACCTGAATAACCGCTTTTTGCAGTCTTGGGTATCATTGTTTCTTTGAATAAGAGTCAAATTATACGAAGAACATTTAAAACTTCGTACTCTTTTGATACTATATTTTTAATGTTTGCACTTTTCATTAGATATCGTAAATTATCTTTTATTTATTATCTTCTATCTATTATCTTTTATTTAAAATATTAGGATAATTAAAAAGTTTGTTACTAAAATTATCTTACTTTATTTATTTTTGTTTTATACTTACCTAAAATAAATAAAAATTTAACGAGTCAAATTTACATATTTCACACTATTTTTAAACACTAAAAAATCAAAATGAAGCATAAACTGATTCGACAATTTATTTAAAAAAATTGAAATATGAGAATAAAATTTTATGCGGTTCAAAATTAAAATATTTTATAATGAACACTAAAATTCAAGTACAAATGAAGAAAAAAGCTACTTAATATTTTTCAAAACCACCTTTAGCATTGATCACTGCGTATAAACAATCTTCCATAGAATAGAAGAACATTTTTTTTGCTGTCTGCATTAGCGCTAGTAGACTTAATGTTCTCAAATAGCTCAGCTTTGTTTCTAGGAACAATTCTTCCCAGTTCTTTCTTTACTATTTTCAAAAAATTTAAATTTGATAAGCATCTGGTGTATTAGCTAGTCATGGTAGCACTATAATTTTGTTTTGCTCCAGTCAGATTTTAGTTGATTTTGTATGAGGCGAGCATAAATCTTGTTTGAAAATAAAATCGTTCTCAAATATTCATGCAGCGCTCGAGAATATCTTGATATATCTTGATATCTGAAGCAACTTTTACCTTTCCAGGTACGTTTATGCTAATGTAACTTAACACTATCTCACTATAGCTGCAAACAACCGCACATTTCAAGCTTTCTTTAATAAATTTTTCATGTAATCTCTCTATTATTATTTCATCCACCAAACTCGAACGCTTTGACAACCATAAGACACGCATGGACATACTTTCGGCACTAAATATAGTTTTGCAACTCCATAAGTATCTTGATTTTCACCATCTTATTCTTGCAAGCTTTTGTTTTACAGTCGTTAGTGGTTTTGTTTCTGGAACACAAGATTGAAACTTAAATTTGAAGACTCCTTGCTGTCAATTTAGAAACATTAATTCTATCCTTCTTCTTTCCATTTTTTGATCATTAATTCCATCCTTCTTCTTTCCATTTTTTGATCATTAATTCCATCCTTCTTCTTTCCATTTTTTGATCATTAATTCCATCCTTCTTCTTTCCATTTTTTGATCATTAATTCCATCCTTCTTCTTTCCATTTTTTGATCATTAATTCTATCCTTCTTCTTTCCATTTTTTGATCATTAATTCCATCCTTCTTCTTTCCATTTTTTGATCATTAATTCCATCCTTCTTCTTTCCATTTTTGATGCAAATATCGTACTCTTCTGGAAGTTTTTTTTTTTAAACTAAGCTTAAGGTTTGCCACCTCTAGATGGCAACACGATATAGCAACAAAACAAAAGAATTGAAAAAGAGAAGAGATGTCGAAGATGAGAACGAGGATAAGAACAGAGGATGAGCGGAGCGGTTTTTGAAAGATGTGATTTATAATTATTTCTTTATTATTTTTATTTTATGTTTTCGGTTTGGGATGGGGCATAAGTATGTGCTATAATAAATTTGTTTTCTGCTACAGATACAGTTCAGCGTGAAATCAATTTCACATTATGGAAATTTATAAAAAGAACCTGCAAGTGTCACTCTAAGCTGTAAGTTTACTGTCATCTCTGGCTGACGTTTTTACAGTTTTTATTTTCCCAATATTTAGCTTCACTTCATACATCAAAATGAATTATGTGTCTGATTAGAGAAAAGCAATTTTACAGTGATACCGGGAACAGCTATTTCACCAGATCTGAACTCAATTAAAAATTTATTGAGTATAGAAAAGAAAAAAATGTACGAAGGTGCTCTTACAGACAAAACTTAGCTAGTGGAGATTAAGTCTACTTGGGCTAATGCGGTTAAAAAAAAAAACAAAAAAAAAACTTGCTTGTTCCATACAAGATTGTTTATATGCAGTGATCGAAGTTAAAGGCGATAATGTAAAATTTTAAACAACTTATTTTCTTAATTTATAATTAAATTGTAGTGTTTATGATGAACCATTCTAAAAGTTTGGACCTAATGAAGTTTTATTCTAATATTTTGATTTTTTTTCAAAAATGAATTGTCGAATTATACTATATTTTGATTTTTAATGTTTACAAATAATACGGAATATGTAACTTTTCAATTAAACTTAAATGCTTAAAAATAAATTAACAAAATAAGAATATTTTTAATGTCGAATTTTTAAATTTTTCTAACATTTTGAATCAGAGGTGCATTTTCAATATTTACGTTGATTTCTTTCAGTTTAAAATTGATTCATGTAATTTTTTTCGTGAAATTTATAATTTGTTTCAATGCAATTATGTATGTTAAGATGTATGTTTTGTGTGACTTAATTTATAGACTAGAAAAATTGTTATTGATTCAAAATTTAATATTTTTCAGAGATGTTTAAAAAAAAAAAAAAAAAAAGAGACAGAACAGGAAAAAAACAAAATAAGAGATCTTAAAAAAAGAAAAGAGAAAAAAAAGGCGAAGAAAATATATCTAAAAGGGTCAAGCTATAAGAAGATAAGAAGTCAAGCTAATTCAATTTAGTTTCCGATCAGTAAATAAATTTAATTAGTGCTGATACTTAAGTATTTGCGTTATCTTTTGATAGTTTTAAAAACTAAGTTATATTTCGGTTTCCAAACTGTAGTGGCGTCATCTATTATTGTTTTGGGAAATTAGTTTCTTTTTCATATTTGAACAAGCGTAGGAATTTTACCTTTAGAGTTAAGTCGAAAATTTGATAAAATTGATTGCATGTAATGATTAATAAGATTCGAATAACAATTTTTTAGACTTAATTTTGAAAAATTTATTTCATTTAAAAGTTAAAACGTTTATTACGAAAGGAACCATGTACTCAAATCAAAGAACATGGTTCCTTTCAATTTTTTCTTTTCCCTTTCCTCTAATTATTGCGAAGGCTAAAACATTGTATAAGAAAATAAATCCTTAAAGTAGTAAGTTTTCTAAATGTAGTTCTATTGCAATTTGACAGTCTGAAAAAAGCGAATCGAAATTCATTTAAATGTTTGGACTATTTCTCAAACATTTTTTTCATTTTATTTTTTAATACAAAGCTGTTTTCATGAAAAAGAAAAAAAATTAAAAAAATTTTATTACACTTTTTAAATGCATTAAATTTATTTAATCATAAATATAATGATACTTAAAATCAATGCTCCATTTAAATGTGTAAAATATCACAAAATAAATGATCGTTGTAGTTGCAATCCATAATAAATATTCGTTAAATGTTAAGGTTTATTTACATTATCTTTCCCCTTAGCTTTTTTATATTTTCACAATACATCACAAGCTTGTCAAATTGCTACTCCAGCCTCATACGTTTAATATTATTCAAAAAATTTGTATACAATTTTTTTAACCTTTGTTAAAAATCATCGATTTGGAAATGTGTGTACATTTCTGAGTACAGCACTAATACATAGCACTGTATTAAATATTGTATTCTGTATGCGTGTTAATAAGTTTCCTTATATAACCGAAAATGGCAATAGGCTGAAATCGTCCTTTCTCATTATTGTGCCAATATATTCGGTCCAAAAAAAAAACATATAATGGGATCCTTAAATTAATCTGGAAATATTTGACTGTCACCAATTCAGAATTAATAAAAGTTAAAGGGAACTTACCTGTGTTAACTACTTATTTGTCTCTTATTCAAGGGTATCTTTTTTTACTTTTTTTGTTAACAGAGATATTTAATCCACGTTTTTAAATAATATCTTTAACTATTTTTAATAATTATACAATTATATTTAACTTAATTCATTATTCCAGCTCTTTTTTTTGGATATTTTTATTTAAACTTAAAATAACAATCTCATTCAAAATTATAACTTAAAACTAAATAAGATGTACATTTATTATATTAAAAAGAAATTCTATGGCATCACCTTATTTTATAATATTTTGCGATAAAAATATTTAACTTACAATGACTAAACTGTAAATAGTTTACAATTAGTTTTTGATCAAGTTCCTTTTATTTTTATAATATATATTATGAGAAAGTGTGTGTATCAACTAATACGATTGAAAAAAATTGAAATGGTAAGGAAGCTGTCAACTAACTTTTGCCAAATTGCTAATTAATTTCTTTGACGAAATTTTTTTGACTAGTTTTCATGTGAATGAAGTTCCAATTATAGCTGAGAAAAAGTATTTGGTTTTAATTTTATCCCAATGTCCTTTGCGGAGCCCTATATGTGATAATGGAATAAAATTTTAGTTAAAAATGTTTTTAGCCTTAATTTTGATTAATTTATCTGGTACTCGTCAAAGCAATCATACGGATTGGCAAGAGAGAGCAATTTGAATTTAAATATCGATATTTTGCTGTGTTTTCATCGTCATTTGGTATAAGTTTTTGAAATTTTTTTCAAAATGAAAATTGCATTTTCTTTCTTTTTTCTTGAAAAGTGCACATAAAATTGAAAATTTATTTTTCAAAAGTTTCTAAAATTAAATAAAAAGAGAATCATCGAAATCACGCCACAATGTTTTAAAATCATCTATTTGATGAAAATCATATTACAGTATTTTCAAAACATCCAGTGTCCACTGCAATCACATATATTAATGTGACATGTTAAAATGTTCAAATAAAAATTATTTTCGTTAATTTATAAGCTTACTGTAAGCAGTGTTATCTATGGAAAAAAATTTGAACAAAAATCCGACCCTCGTTGAGGATTAGTTCATGCCTTGCTACATGAATGTGCGACCAGAATTTTATTTATATCTTTTTCTGCTATAATTTTTCTTTAAAAATTGGTTAGTCTAATTAAAGTTATCCAATAGAAAAAATACAAACTCTTACTTATATTTTAGAAAAATAGCTAATTGTGTTTAATTGGTATATTATCAGTGTCTCAAGTAACAGTTAATTAAAATAGATTGACCTGTATAAAAAGAGAAATCGATAGTTCATAATTCTAATACAATGAGAAAAATACAAGAGCTATGAAATGGTATTTTGATGAAATTAATGTTTATTACATTACAATACAACACAAATTCACTAGTCATGCAAATTAAAAAGTGAAAGAAAAACATTTTTAAAAGAGAATGCATCTTTGTGCATGTTTTCATGCAGCAAGTTTGAATATAATTTTATAGTAAATAATGCTGAAGAAATTTTTCCATTTGCTTTTTTTACGCTATGTTTATAAAAAATTTACAGTTTTATCATTTTTGAAATTGTGACTCGCAATAGTTTAATTTGACCATGTAGAATAGCGTAGAAAATGTAAATCAATCTATGATATTCGTCGAAATGTTCTGTTCTCATTTGCTAAGATATAAATCATTTGCTGTAGCAAAGAATTTAAAAACAGGGTTACCAAACTTGGCAACCTTAGCACCATTGAAAAATAATTGCTCCACATGAAAATACTTGCACGGCAATACACTTAATATAATATAGACATGAATTGTTTATTGTCAGTATTTGAAAAAATATATTTATATGTTATTACGAAAAATTTTGTACACCGGCTTTCATTTCAATTAATGATAATTACTTAAATTTGAATGAAAATATTTTTAATTCTAAACGTTCTGTAGCTAGAAGTTAGTGGGTTTAAATCCCCCTAAATTTTTGATTAAAGCAAAATGTATACATTGAGTTTACCTAAGCAATGTAAAAATTTTGCGTTTAACTTATCTTTCAGTAATCAGATTTAGAGTTAGTAATTTCCACAAATTGAATCGAACAAGTAATTATTTCATGATAAATACATACGAAGTAATTTTTAAATGAAATATAATATTGTTGAAAACATTATTTCAGTTAGCTAAAAATAGTATTCCAGAAGTATGCGATTGATATTTTTTACTAAAATTACCGATGTAATAAATATTTTCAATCTTAAAGAACTATATAGCTCCTTGTCACAATATTACGTTTTCTAGTTTTTATACATTGCCAATAGCATAAATATTTATAAACATAGTTTTATTAGCTAAATTTCACATATGGATGTATAACGTTCTTGATTTCAATAATAATGATAAAAATGAGGATTTAACACTATTGAAAACAAACAATTTAATTGATAAGTTCTATAAACTCAACGAAGTTTGAGTGGATATTTATGAAGCTATAATTGGACATGGACTTTTACAGCCACCAAATACTTTATCCAACTCAACAGCTGTAGCAAGAGTCAAATGGTCTTTGAAATGCCCACTAACAGCTTGGATACCAATAGGTACTCCATTATAAAATCCAGTGGGTATCTGCGAACTAGGAAAACCTAAAATACTGAATATACAAGTGTAGGCAATATTGGGGTATTTGGGAATGGTCATGAGATAATGAGGAGGTGGTTCTGGATGAGTCGGTATCAGGAGAATGGCATCTTCGCTGAAGATTTCCTGGAATTTCTTCTCTAATTCTTGGTATTTCTGCAAGCATTTGTAGTAAAAGGCATCTTTGGTCCTTCTGTCAACCATGGCGAAGTAGATGGCCGGCCACGTGTGATCGGAGAGTCGGAAGATGCTTTTGAAAAGTTCCCACCAGAGGTTGATTTTGCCGCTTTCACCGGCTAATATATAGAGTGTGTTGGTATTTTGAAAATGTAATACTTTGATTTTCTTTTCAATTAATTTTGATTTTCTTTTCAATTAATTTTGATTTTCATTTCTCTTATTGCAAAAATAAGTATCTTATTTTTAAGTTATTGATAATTATTGTTGTGAAAAATGGCATATTTATGGAAATTAGTTAAATCAGAACTGGTAATTTTAGCGAATGAATTAGAATTAGATGTAAAAGAAAATAACACAGTTCCAGAGATAAGAAATAAAATTGTAACGCAAGATAATTATGACGAATCTATAACTAAAGAAATAGTTAATAGAATTTTAGAAGAAAAACGGGAGAAATCAGAATTACAACTTTTAAGAGAAAAGGTTTTAAGTCTAGAAAATAATGACAAAGATATATCCTATTTAGGTAAACTAGTAAAAGCTGATTTAATTGTTTTGGCAGATGAGTTAGGAATATTAGTAAGTGATACCGAACCAGTTTCCGAAATCAGGAAAAAAATAATATCAGATGAAAATTACAATGAGGGGTTAACCAAAGAAATTGTAAGTCGTATGCTAGAAGAAAAGAAAGAAATGCAAGAATTACAAATTTTAAAGGCTAAAAATCAAGAACTTGAACTTTATAAATTAACTTTTCAAAGTAATGATAAGGAAACACGTTCAAGTGTAAATTCATCTAATGTAAACATTTCCTTAATGAGATAGTCACAACCGTTTGACCCCCATAAAGAAGAGATATTTTTGTATTTAAAAAATTTCGAAACTAAGGCCAAATTGGCTAATATTCCCGAAACCGAATATGTTGTTTATTTATTGAATATGTTACCCCATGATATTGTTAACCAACTAACACGGGAACCGGGTGAATTGGCTCATGATTATTCACATATAAAAACCTTATTATTAAAAAGGTATAAACATAATCCAGAGCAATTAAAATTTAAATTCTTTTCAACTCATAAGAAATCTCAAGATTCTTGGCGCGATTTTTGCAATGAAATATCTGCTTACTTTAATGATGGGTTAGCTGAGCTTAAGATAGAATCATTTGAAGAATTAAAGGAATTAATTATTGCTAACCAAATCAAAACTAGAGTACCAAATGAAGTAAAGCAGCATTTTCCTGATACATGGAATTCTATGAATAGTTCTTTAAATTTGGCAGAAAAACTAGATGAATTTGAATCTTTAAGAATCGGTATGAATTACAGACAGGTACTAAACCGAAACAATTTTCTCCTACTTTGCAGAGACGCGCTGCAAATAATGCACCACAAGTAAAAAGAAATTTTACAAATAATTATCAGAGTGGTCCCGGACAGTTCAGATACCAGACTGATCAACAGCATTATATGGGACGAAATTATAATTACCCATATAGGGCTGGTTTCAATCAGTATAGTAATCAGTCTAAATATAATAGTAATGAAATGAAACGATCAGCTGAAAAAACTCACCACGGAACTGTTTCTGATAAATCTTCCCGAAACAAATATGACAAAAAGAGTGAAAATTATAATGATAAGTCTTCTCAAAACAAATGTAACAAAAATGTTGGAAATGGTGTTGAAAATGGTATTAATGATCAATGACAATTAAATTCTTTATATTTTTGTGATATGATTATGTCGGGAAGTGATGGCACAAAAATTGAAATTCCGGCCCTTTGTGATACTGGAGGAACAATATCAATTATTCCATCAAAATTATTAAAAAATATTTACTATAGAAAAATTGAAGAAAGAGATAAGGTGCCATTGCAACAAACACAAGGCAAAATTCATGATTTTGATTTAATTGAAATAGATGTTTGTATCGGTAAATTGACAAATAAAATTAAAATGTATAGTATTAATACGAATTTGAATTATTGTTTGCTATCACTACCTGACATGTACGTATTTAATATTAAAATAGATTTTGATAAAAGAATTGTTATTCAAGGTGAAAATGAAATCAAATGCTCTAAAAATATTATAACTCAGTCAAAATGTTTATGTCTCAGTGTAGTTAAGGATAGTCTTTGCTCATCACCAACGAGTAAATATTCTAAATCACTTGAATCTGTGGATTGTCATTCACCACAGGAAATAGTAGATAAGAGACTATCCTTATTAAGAGAAAAATATAATGATATTTTTAGTGAGGATAGATATGATGTTGGACTCATAAGATTAGAGCCTCAGAAGGTTATTCTTACTTCTGAATTGCCAATATCTTTACGTCCATATCGTTGCTCTCCTCAAGATAATATAGAAATTGAGACACAAATTAAAAAGTTGTTAGAAAATGATATTATTAAACCTTCACATAGTCCCTATTCAGCCCCTGTAACGATGGTTACCAGAAAAGATGAGGGAAAAAGAAATAGACTTTGTATAGATTTTAGACGATTAAATTTAGTAACAAAATCAGATGCTGAACCAATCCCTCGAATTGATATTGTTCTTGATGACTTAACAAATGCAAAATATTATTCTAAAGTGGATTTATGTTCAGGTTTTTGGCATTTAAAAATTAGAGATTGTGACACTGAAAAATTTGCGATGACCACTAATTTTGGCTTATATGAATGGTTAAGACTCCCTTTTGGATGGAAGAACAGCCCAAGTATATTTCAGCGAGCTATCCGCCAAATACTACAAAAACATAATATTAAATTTGCTAAAAATTTCTTTGATGATATTATAATTTATAGTAATTCTCTTGAAGAGCATTTAGCTCATTTAGGAAAAATTTTCGAAATTTGTAGGTTAGAAAATATCAAATTAAAAGGTTCTAAGTGTGATTTTTGTAAAACAAGTATTAAGTTTTTGGGTTATGAAATTTCCGAAGGTAAATGTTCTCCTAAAGATGCAAATATAGAAACAATTAAGAAACTTCTGCCTCCTCATAACGTCAAGTCATTACAAAGGTTTTTAGGTTCGATTAATGTTTATCATCATTTTATTCAAAATTACGCAAAGTTAAGATTGCCGTTAAATAAATTACTTAAAAAAGATGCTAAGTTTGTTTGGTCTGAAGACTGTCAAAAATCATTCGAAGAGATAAAAAACGCGTTAATTTCCAAACCAGTTTTAAGTCTTTTCAACCCACAAAGAAAATGTCATTTGTATGTAGATGCTTCTGGTGAGGCTATAGGTGCAGTCCTTAAACAAGAGCACCCGGATGGAACACAACATCCAATATCTTTCCATTCGAGGCAATTAAGAACTTATGAGAAAAATTATTCAATTACTGAGTTAGAATGTTTAGCAATAGTAGATGCTCTTGATAAATATCAACATTATCTTCATGGAACACCTTTCACCATACATACAGACCACGCAGCTCTAGTTTGGTTGAGAAATGTGAAACATCTGACCGGTAGATTATTTAGATGGTCTTTAAAGTTATCAATGTATGAATATGAGATAAAATATAAAAAAGGAAGTACTAATTTTGAGGCAGATATGCTCTCTAGAAATAAAATTTCTCACCATAATTGCTATCCAACTCATTTAATTCAAAAAGAAAAATTAATTGAACATCAAAGGCTTGATAATGTAAATAATCCTAATTTTAAGAAAATTAATGATGTTTTAACTGTTAGTAAAAAGGGTTTAATTAAAATTGTAGTCCCCTTTTCCTTAAGAGAAGAATTAATTTCAAAAGTACATGAAGAATATGGTCACCCAGGTGTAAAGAAAAAGTTAAGCATTATTTCCCCATACTATTATTGGTCAGATATTATTAAGGACATTAGTAATTATGTTAAGCACTGTGAAACTTGTCAGTTTAATAAGATCTCACACTTGAAAAAATACGGTTTGTTACAGTCAATGCCACCCTGCAAAGAACCTTTTGAGTTAATATCACTGGATTCTGTAGGTGGTTTTAATTATTATAACTCTTCTAAAAAATATTTGAATATTGTAGTTGAACATTGTACCAGATATATCTGGGCTTTTTGTAGCAAAAATATTACATCAGAAGTGTACTCGAATTTGTTGAAGCCTTTATTTACATCCTATGCCCCAAAGGCTTTATTAACTGATAGGAACCCAGCATTTACTTCCAGTCGATTTAAGAAATTTTGAGAAATCATAATGTAAAACAGTTGCTGACAACTAGTCACCATCCACAATGTAATGGAAAATCAGAAAGGGTAGGACAATCAATAGTTACTAGATTAAAATGTAAAGTAAATAACTTTTCTAAAAAGATTCCTTGGACTAAATTTCTTTATCAAGTTGTGTCTGAATATAATAATACTCCTCATGCTGTTACAACTTTTCCATCTGCTTATTTATTGTTTGGCTCCTTGCCTTTTGATTCCCCTATTGATCAACCTTTATACCCCCCAGTCGAAAAAGCCAGAGAAATAGCTTTCGAAAAAACCAAGGAACGTCATTTGAAAAATAAACTTAGATATGATTTAAAATTTAAAAATGCAGATTTTAAAGATGGAGATTTGGTAATAATGGAAGAATATAAATACCCTAACACTAGAAAATTAACTTCTCCTTCTTCAGGCCCTTACACTATATTAAGGAAACTTTCTAATGTAAACTTTGAAATAGATAAATATAATAATCAAACTGAAATCGTTCACTCTTCCAAATTAAGATATTTTTATCCAGTTGAAGAATTTCATTTAACACCAGAAGGTGAAAATTAAGAGTACATTTTATGTAAATTTTAGTCAATTTCTGTTATGATATTTTTGTAATTTTGCTATAAGGAAAATTCGAATTTTGTAATTTATTAAAAATGATACTGAACTGTTATCAATAATATTAATAAGAAGAATTATTGAAGGAAAAATTATGAATTTTGTTATACATTAAGACTAAGTTTGAACTGTCATATATATTGATGATGATGAGAAGAAATATTACCCCTTTTCTGGAAGATCCGACCCCTAATTAGTGAAAACCAGCGTAGTGTTTACCCATACCTGAGATAACAGATTATGTGGACGAAGCTTTATCTTTTCTTTTGCCTTTGTGGAAATATTAAACCACAAATGCATATAATTGATGATTACACACTTAAGGTTGCCAGGATCTTCCATAACTGGAAATTATGTTTGGAATTGTATTTTTCTTTACTTTATATTTTGATGTTTGTATTTTATGAAGGTGTTTATACTTTATACAGTGACATGTAGTCACAAAGAATGAGAAGTGGCAACGATGCCAAAAATTGTTTGTGGAAATGAGTACAAAAAAATGAATATTGGATGTGGAATGAGTACTAAAATTGATTATTTTGTGAAAATAAGAAAAGTTGTTGTAAGGTATGTACTAGAAAGAATAGTGATTACTGAGATTAAGTAGTGTATTTGAGATTTATAGAAATGAAGAGGAAAGTTAGTTTTTTTTTTACTAGAAGTATTTTAAGGAGTTAGTTAAAGAGAATATTTTGAATAACTATTTCAAAGTGTAACAGAAGAGGGAAAATTTATGAGTATTTTAAAGCTCTGTGAGATGAATATTTAAGAGATTTTTGTTAGAGATTTAGGATAATGATGAAGTTTTATAAGCATGCTAATAGGTCCTCAATCAAGTGACTAATGTCACAAGGATTTAAACGTACGTAGCAATTTTTAAGGCCTATTGTTTAGTTGCAACTACATTTTTATATTTATATTTTTAAAGTAGATGTTTCTTTAGCATCTTAAGAAGTAGAATATTGAGTGTTTTTATAAATGTTTTATATAATCTATTTTAAAAATTTTTGAGAGTTAGTACGAAACCATTGCAATTGAGGTAGTTTCATATGTTTTGTTAACATTATATTTGAATATTGTTTTTATTTTTAGATTGTTTTTGTAATTCAGATCATGTGATCTGAATCATCCAGATTAATATTCATTTTAAATAGTTAAATAGAAGATGGTAAGTAAGGATTTTGATCTTTCCTCAATGAGATGTGATGTGGAGCCTGATCACCTCCGGGTCAACACCTTGGAGAGGGGGGATATTGTAGTATCTAAAATACTAGCTTAATAAAATTAAAAGGATCTTTTGAGACTAAACTCAAACAGAATTATATCTATCTGCAGATAAACTTATCTGGTCTCAGAGAACATTAAATTTCTCTTTCACATACTTAACTTGGCTCTTCGCGTATACATTTAGTCCCGTTGAATAGCGATGAAATCTTTATTTATAAAATGAATCCACCCCGCACAATAAGAAGCCAAATTCCCATGAAAATCAAGACTATGTTGAGATATTAATTCATCTCCATCTGGTCTTCAGATGTTACAGAACGCCGGTCCTAACAAAGAAGATATAAAAAATGGTCTGGATTATTTGGGTCACATGACATGAAGGAAATTATATGTAACACGTTAAAAAGTGTACACTTATCTTTTAGAAATGAAACTGTAAGCATCTATACAGGAGCTCTGCTCCGTGTATATATAATCTGTAAATAGATTCCTTATTCTTAATCTCAATAAAAGCATAGAAAATGCAATATAATGATGAATGAAAAGCCACGGCTAAAGAGTTTATGAGGAAAATAGAGGAGGAGCACTACATATATATATATATATATATATATATATATATATATATATATATATATATATATATATATATATATATATATATATATATATATATATATATATATATATATATATATATATATATATATATATATATATATATATATATATATATATATATATATATATATGTAATAACAGGGCTCCAACCCTGTTATCAGTGTTGTATTTAGCTTGAAATAATTGCAGTCTTAAGCCATCATACGTTCTAAACAGGTTTATTAAATGTAGGCTGGTATTGCTAACAATTCACGTCCCCACTCCTGAAAAGGAGGGGGAGTGGACAAGACTCCGGACAATTCCGGCACAGCTTATCAGGATCACATTATGATGAAAAGGACACGCAAAACTATGCGCTCTTACGTTTTATACCAACATAGATTTGAGGTAAAAAGGCACGTTTCGTACATTCCTTGTATCCTTACGCATTAAGGAAAATCATTTCTGCTTCCTTATATGGAATTGAAAAAGGGAACGATTCTAAAAATAACTCTTCCCTTGAAATATAAATCTATTTATATTTCAATGGTATGTTTTCAGCCTTGAATTCCCAAAATAGAATCTCTCTACGCTTATTCTTTAACAAAGACATTTTATGAAAACGAAAGAGATTTAATTCTTTTATTAATACAAAAGTATTTACTTTTTGTATTACATCCCCCCCAAAAAAAATTTTTGGTGAGCCAAAATAAAAAAATTTTAGAAAACTTTAATTTTAAAATTTTTAGGTTGGTACGACTGTTCCTTTTTCCCTACTAACAAACAACATCTTTTTAATTATGAGAAGAAAAAATATTACTTACAATGACAAAAATATGAAAAACATGATTATGTAATTTATCTATTTAGTAACTAAACAGAAAGAAAATTAAACATTTATAAAACTAATCTACTAAAATTTTCAAAAAAAATTTTTCCCACAAAAATATACAAAATTTTATGGAAACGAACTGGACAACAAGTGTCATTTAATCAGAATTTAAGATTCTGTGTGGTTAAATGATTATTTACTTGAAGAAATAAAACTATTCCACTAAAATTTTAAAAAACAATTTTTCACACAAAAATATACAAAACTTTTATGCAAATGAACTGGACAACAAGTGTCATTTATTTCGAATTTAATTTCAACATTTGTGGTTTGTGATATTTCCTAAGCTTTGATACATGTACTTTTTCAAAATTTTGTTTACTTAAATTTCTTTTTAGTTATTTTGTTTTTGTAATCAGTTTCTTGGTCATTCTTTCTTTTTCCTATTTTTCCTTTTATTTTTTGTTTTTGTTACCCTTTACATATTTTTTCGTCGATATTAACCTGATAATGAACGCATCCATTACCTAGAGCTATCTTCGAATCATTTGAACTTTTTGGACATTCTTTCTTTCTATTTTTTGATGTTTACTTTTACTGAAACATCCTTAACATTCATTTTTTCGATGCTTACTTTTTTGAAACATCATTCTTTTCTTTTTTCGATGTTTACTTTTTTTTGAAACATCTTTTTCACCATTTTTAACCTTAACATTTTGAGAATTCTGCTGTTTAATGTGCAAAGATAAGTTGTCACTTTCAGAATTAGCAGAGATGATCAGTCTCTTTCCAAATAGAATAACAACTGGTCCGACACAATGAATAAACAAACAAAAATCCCTGCAAGGCTACAACCCTACTAAAGCAGTATCAAGTATGAAACTTTAATTATGAAGATAAATCAGTATCAAGTATGAAACTTTGCTGAGTTAAAAATTTGGCCTATCGTAATAAGGGAGTCTCACAAATTTTGTTAAGTGTTAACTGTCCGTTTGATTGGGTTTCACATTTTTTAAAATAGGAATTTTTAGTTTTGACCAAGTCCGAAAAAGTAAGAGAATTACAAATTTCTTTAAGTTTGTTTGAAAACTCTTCATCGTTAGGTTCAAAAGATAGTTTTGAAAAATTTAATTTTTAATGTGGCTAGATCTTGAAAAATCATTAGAAAACAAAAGTTTAAACAATGACTTAATTTTGTTTGCCGTCACTAATTTAATTGACGTTTGAACCATATTTTTTTTTCCCAAAAAAAAAACATTTTAAAATGCACGATAAATACAGTACTATATCATAATTTTATATTAAAAAAAATATCTAAACACAAGAAATACAATCTAACTCTGAATAATACTCTATTCCATTATTCAAAATAAAATATTTAGATTACTACTCATATCTAATATTACTAAAATTTTTAATCACAACATTGAGAAAGAAAATAAAAATGAGAGAGTAAAAAAAAAAAAAAAATATCTACAGTAAATCCTTTCCATTAGCCACACTTTTCTCCTTTGACCTTCATCTATTTTTCTTTGACGAGAGACACCAAACATATCATTTTTTTTTTTCTTCTTTCGCGCACTTAAATCGTAGCAATTCATGAATATTCATGATTAAGATTCGCGCACATTCACTTTTTATTTCACAACTTGAGTAGTAAGAATTGTAGGATCACTCGGTGTCGAATCACTACCATGTTTGATGTTTCTTCCAACTTAGAGGCACTATGGAATTGTAGGGTCATCGGATGGGATACTTTCACTGGTTTCAGGGGACAATCTCCAGCCATCTTCCTTCCTTTCTTTTACATCAGCACTTCAGGCGCGACGAGGTACAAGTAGTACGGGTGGAAATCGCCCTTCCTTCCTTCCTTCAACGTATTTTTCACTGCCGATTTTTTTCTCTTCTTTTAAGCCCAAGGGGGGAGAAGCTTTCCGGATGGGATGAGGTTTCAAAACGGATGGGATGAGGAAAATTTCAACGTAGTCGTCACAGCCGGTCCAAAGATTTCCTCAGCAAGCAACTATCCTGCCGGCTTGTAATAACAGGGCTCCAACCCTGTTATCAGTGTTGTATTTAGCTTGAAATAATTGCAGTCTTAAGCCATCATACGTTCTAAACAGGTTTATTAAATGTAGGCTGGTATTGCTAACAATTCACGTCCCCACTCCTGAAAAGGAGGGGGAGTGGACAAGACTCCGGACAATTCCGGCACAGCTTATCAGGATCACATTATGATGAAAAGGACACGCAAAACTATGCGCTCTTACGTTTTATACCAACATAGATTTGAGGTAAAAAGGCACGTTTCGTACATTCCTTGTATCCTTACGCATTAAGGAAAATCATTTCTGCTTCCTTATATGGAATTGAAAAAGGGAACGATTCTAAAAATAACTCTTCCCTTGAAATATAAATCTATTTATATTTCAATGGTATGTTTTCAGCCTTGAATTCCCAAAATAGAATCTCTCTACGCTTATTCTTTAACAAAGACATTTTATGAAAACGAAAGAGATTTAATTCTTTTATTAATACAAAAGTATTTACTTTTTGTATTACATATATATATATACATATATATATATGGGTAATTCTTTTAAACATGACAATTCGGGCCAAACAATTTCATAAAATTCAAAGTCTTCAAAATAATCTGAAATTTTTTTTGTATACTTCTTTAGTTACACTTATTCATATCTTACAGACAGCTGTGTAGTTTATTGACATTTGCTCGAGAAAAAAAATAAAATAGAAATTCACCAAATCTTGAATGCCAGGAAAATGACATATTAGCTTAGAAGTTTAAAAAACAGTCATTTTAAGTTAATAGTAACTCAACTTAAGCCTTTATGTTAGATGGACCATAAATTGCTTAAATTAATTCTTTTTATCTACTGTAGAAAGAATAAAAAAAAATTTTGTTGCTGATATGTACAGAATAAAATTGTGTATAATAATCAATCATTAAATAAATAAATAACTTTGATTACATCCAACCATATTACAATCATACATATACTTGGTATTAGGTTAATATATGTTTTTCCTCCTTACAGTATTAGCAGTTAAGAAAAAATTCTTGTAACCCTTCAATGTTCTGGAATTTATAAGTCAGGAAAATGACAGCCAGGATAATGACAAATTCACCATTTTATAGCATATAACTTTACTTTAATTTAATATTTTGGCCTAAGACGTTTACATTCTGCAGAAAACAACAGGATTTCTTAAAATAACTCAGATAAATCTATGTAGTTTATGTTATTCATGATTTCAAGAAGCCAGGAAAATGACAACACAAAATCTACTCACCTTGAAAAATTTTTTGAAATAGGTTTTGAACCAGAAAATTGGTTCTTATTCATGCAACAAGACAACTTCTGCTTGTATGAATAACCTTTTCACAACAACTATAAAGATTGTAGAGAGTTTAAATTTCCAGCTTAATAACGATGCACTTGCTTTTTGAAGTAGTCTTATATAATATTTTATGAGCATTTAATTTATGTGTAAAGAGAGTTTTAAACTGATTGAATTAAAAATGCAAGCTATGTTTCATATCTAATTATTCAAACATGAATTCCTTGAACCATATAAGTTTCCTCTGAAAAAAGGAAAAAGAAATTGAAGGCCATGAGCAACCGTAAGAAATAAATCGAAAAATATAAACATGCTTTTTTTATTAAGCATTTTGCTACCTTCCAATGACGAAAACTGCATTGATTAAACTGAAATATGTATTTTCCAAGAATTAACTTACAGCGTACCCTGCAACCCTGTTTTTTGTTTGATTGATTTTCAAGAAATCAGCTATTTGCATGCAATATGAGATGAACTATTTTTATCGCCTTGAAATAAAAAAAACCCAATGTAATGTGCAAATATAAAATATTTGGTAACTGTTACCTTCTACAATGATCGATTTCACTGATTGGAAACTAGGTGTGGTCACAATAAATGATTACAATTGTCACAATAAATGTTCTAAATCATTCAGATAGGATTTCTACAATCTGATAGTTTAAAAAGCGGTTAGATAGTTTAGATAGTTTAAAAAGCGGTAAAGGTTTTTCAAGGCTGCAGAAAAATGAAACTTCAACTTAAGTATTATTAAAACGACATCACATTGAGCATTATAAAATATTTTTTTGACTCAAATTTTTTTTCGCTCCTTTAAACTATTGCATTTTTTCTCAACTTTGTCATCACTTTAACCTTTTAAAACTAGGAATCAATATGCATTCTACCACAAAGGAACAATTTCTGTATTCACTTTAGAAATTCCGAAGGTATTAGAAGATCTGACAGCAGGTTAGCGTCATCAAACAGTACCTATTTCTTTAATAAAAAAAAGATGACTCTTATAATTATTGTTTCATCATCAGTTTTCATCCAACAGAAGCAAAATATGATTCTCAACATTAGTAATTTCAAACTTTAAAAGTTCATAAATAATTTCTAAGTTAGACTACTTTAGTACTGTGAGAGAGACTACTTTACTTCATACATTTGTTTAAACCTTTATTATTAAATAATGGTCAAAATAATAGAGAATGGTGAAGATCTGAAAATTAAAACATTAAAAGTGGGAATTTAAATAGGGTTCGATGCATAATAGAATTTATTTTGCTTTTTTTTAAAATTTTTAACATACAATAATACCTATTATTCAAAGTGTACTGATGCAAGTTTTATTTTATTTATATTGTCTAGAAGTTCAAATGCACTTTAAGTTTTAAATGTACCTAAAACTTTCAAATGCACTTTAAGTTTCACAGGGCACCGTAAACTAGAAACTGTACAAAGTTGACACTTTATGGGATATGTGTATTAAACAGGTAAGGGAAGGGGAATTTCTTCAATTTTTGAAATTAATTACTCATGACTGTTAGGACAAGTTTCGCCTATCTAAAGCCAGCGCTGTATACGCTTTTTTTAAATGACTTAAAACGTCAATATGGAAAAAAGCCACAGTTTCGTGTAAATGAAAAAAGTTTATGGTCTAATTTTTTAATATTTAAAAACTTACTCCTATGCTGCATTACTTGGGCTCCTAAAATTTGTAAAAACTTAGAATAAGGTAGTGATTTTGATAATTTTCATCTATCTCGAAAAATGTGGCCAAATTGGCGACATTTTTAATTAAGTTTAATAACTTTTAAAATATTTAAGTTATTTGTCTATTCTAAAGCCCAGATAATTCTTCAGGCAAAGATTATCTACATATACTTTAAAATCATAGCATTGCTTCAAGTGAAAGGCACTTAAAATATGGCTTTTTTTTATTTTCCTTGGCGACAGAGCTTCGAAAAACAGTATTAAAAAGCTTTCAATAACATAACTGTCATTTTTTGCAGGCTTCACAAAAGCTTCTTCTCAATGGCAGTAAAATAACTAATGGACTGATAATACAGGGCATATACTCAATTCACCTTTCTCCATCACTTAAAAAGCATTAAGATAACTAACTAGTTCCGTTTCATATGGTTAAATTATTCAAATGTAGTGGTAGTAAAAAGCACAATTAATCAAATTTATGAAAACTTAAATGCAAACATTTTGCTTCCACATTAAGTACACAAATGAGTCCGGAGTCCGAACCTGCCAACTCTTCCGGAAAATTTGAAAGAGTAGCAGGTATGCAATAAAAAACGGTAGATATGAAATATTTTAAAGTCTTATTAGTTCTCAACTTTTATGGATTTTTGGAATGTTTTATGTTTACAACTAAAGTGGTAGCAAAATTTATGCTTTCTTTCACAATTTAAAATTTTTTTAAAAAAAAATTAACATTTTTATTTAAATTATTTTGGCACCACTACACTACATATATCTACTTACAAATTGATAACTAAAACTTTTTTAAATACTTTAAGCCACTGTTTATATATACAGTTGTCATTTCAAGACTCATCTCTTTTTAGCGACTGTTTAAATAAACAGTCGCCAAAACTTTAACATGAATATAAATGCATGATATGGACAAGAGAGTGTGTTTAAGCTGTGATCTTATTTGAAAAAGAATTTTTTTTCTCATACAGTTGTAGTTATATTGTATTACCGAATTGGTAAAAATGATCTTCAAAAAGAATGATGGTTGGCAGGTCTGTTGCATCGGTTTTAAACTCACAATAATACAAACAGTGAATAAAAGATTGAAACTCGCGCTTCTTTATTTTTGTCTCAAATTGTGAAATTTTTAATGCTGAAAGTAGCTTGCAGTAAATGTGATTTCACTTAAGAAAAAAGAAAACGTATTTGAAACATAATAAATAGAAACAACCTTATGAAACATATACGAATATCTCCAATTGAAATGCCTTATTGTTCCATGCAATAAATCATGTTTCAAAATAGAAAATAAAGTAAGAATGACGACAGTTCACATAGAATTACGATACGTAAAGGCATTGTCTTTTGGTCATAAATAGTTTGAGTGAACATATTCTGTCTTTAAAACATATCTGTATTTTATATTTAACCATTTACTATCCAAAATACGATGAAGGATGAAACAGAAATATTTAAGTTAAGGAACTCTTTATTTACCAAATAAATTCTGTACTGATGTAAACAAGGTGCTAGAAATAGGTGATATATTTTCTTATGAGCCCGATGGTCATTTAATTGTATAAAATGTACTACATTAAGTTAATGTAACTCATGAATTCTCCATCTAAATATGAATTCATTTAATTTGTTAATTTTAATGCTTTGGATAAGAATTGTTTGCTTTGCTAAACGTCTCATTGTTATAATTTTATTGCCATTTTTTTACTCCTAGAGTTAACACGATGATATTTGGTAACATTTTAAAAATAAGAAGAGTGAAATATAAAGATTTTTTTATATTCAATAAACATAAAGCAAGTTGTTAGAAAAGATAACGAATAACACAAACATTAAAACATTAAGCGTTACATTAAAGCAATGACAATGCAGAAGTATACAAATAAAAGAGCTTATTTTTTTCATTTTTTTAATTTTTTTGCTAATTTTTTTTTGCTGAAAAAAATCCTCAAAATTTATTTTTTTACCTCTCATTATAATGGAAGAACTTTATGTAGAAACCACCTACATAGTCTTAAGTGACGTTGTAGGAACACTTACCAAATTTTTGTTGGCTGTAATTGTAAAACTTTTTGGGTGTTACCTTTTAATAAAATTATTTTTAATTGTGGATATTTCATGTAATTCTACTGATGTTTCTACACAATTTTAATTTACTAGACACCTTTTAAAATGTCTTGTTTTGTGATTTTCTATAATTGGGTACTTGCAACTCAAGAGGTGAAGTGATTATGCCTAACCATGTGAAATCGCTTTTTCACGAAGAACCATAAAAAGTCAAGATGGCAATTAAAGAGTATTTTCTTACATAAATTGATAGAAAATTGCATTACTATTTCCCGTCGCGTTCTTACAATCAAAATAAAATAGCTAAATTCGCCTATAAAGAAGTATGTTTCCTAAAAATTTATATCAACTCTTATAACAGTTTTTTTTAGCTTTAATTTCACCGTACTCTTTTATTGGTTATTACGTTCCCATTTGTCTTTACTTATTTTATTAAGTCGGAGTTCTGTGAAAAGATTGTGGATTATTTAGGATTTCATAGCCGAAATTAACTAAGGACCTCTGGTCTAGATGTAGTCTAGATCTAATAGTATATTAGGTAAATCTAAGTGAATTCATTAGAAACATGGTGTCTTCTCACAGATAAAAATGTTTCCTGATAGACCATTTCGGGTTTTGATATATGAATCAAGCCCCCCTATTGTTTATATAGACGAACAAAACGCTCAAATGCGCAGTACATATAGTGTTATGAAATGAAAAGTCAAGTTCTTAGCTTCTTTTTTGCAAGAATTACCGGAGATGGACTTATCCAACCACCAAAAACCTCTTCTAATTCGATTGCCGTTGCTATCGTAAGGTGATCTTTATAATATCCACTTATGGCCTGAATACCAAATGGTAATCCATGGCTCAATCCTGCTGGTATCTGAGTGGACGCAAACCCTAAAATACTGAATATACACGTGTACGCTACGTTTGGATACTTTGGGATGGTCATCAGGTAATGGGGAGAAGTCTCGGGATGAGTCGGTATCAAGAAAATGGCATCTTCCTTAAAGATTTCAAGAAACTTCTTCTCCATACTTCGGTATTGCTGGAGACAAAAATGATATAATTTGTCTTTACTTCTTCTTTCTATCATTGCCAAGAAAATTGATGGCAATGTGTGGTTTGACATACGAAATAGACTTTTTAGCAGTTCTAACCACAGATTGATTTTACCGTCTTTACCGGCTAGAATGTCTTTGACGGAACCTATTCCTCTTTCTAGCAATTTGCACTCCCACATGGGAAATGCATACTCTAGTTCATCCATTTCTAAGCGTGTTGGCGTCACGCCGTGCGTTGTTTCGAAGTGTTTCACAGCCTGGAATTTAAAAAAATTTTTGACAGTTAAAGTGAGCAAAAAATATTAAATTATGTTTAAAATGAGAGAAAAAACAAAATAAGTTCTTAGTACTGTAAATATAAACAAATCTTGAACAAAAATTTTTGAAACCAGCCTCGCAAATTAGTTCGTTTTATGAAGTTACAATGATTCATTAATCGTTTCTTGAATATCGGAATTTTTTGATAAACTTTTCCTACACAGCACCGATTACTATATTGAAAACGCAACATTTAGCAGAAAGGTTTCAAGTACCTTCAAGAAAAAGTACCTTATAACCAAAAGTAATAAAAGCGGAGATGAAGCGTGAGACAAAATACGCTAAAAGTGCTGACCAATAACCTCTCTAGATTTGATATCTGATTCTTACCAAGCATGGTCTTGAAACTGCTTTAAAATGGTAATTTAAGTTTAAAAAATTACATACTTTGAAGCATTTATAACTGCTAAAGGTATTTTCATTCAGTTTATCGGTGGTGCGAAAAACTTCAAAACTGAATATATAAAAATAATTGGAAGTTAATTTTCTGAAATTTTAATCAGTCTTGAGAAAAGTCCGTTACCATTCGTTAATTTTTCCAGGTTATGGGTACCATGTGTTTGTTGAAGTATCCTAAAGCGTACCTTGGATCTGAAAAGTATAATGAGTAATAATAATTAAAAGATATAGTCTGGCCGCTAAAAGATGAGTACTCAATCTAATTGAAAGCTACCTTATAAGAGCTCGTCTTTCTCCATTTTATTTTATTTGCCGTGTTCGCATCTACCAACCATCGCTGAGTTTCGAACTCAGGTTATCTTTTTGGGCGAGCTCTTTATCCCCTGAGTCACCACGGCTCTAATTCTTCACACTTTTTCATTTTGCATTTTATAACCGTCGTTGAACAGTCGACACAGTTTTGGGTTTACGACTACTAAAGTTCAACTCCGTAGCCTTGTAATTTAAAACCCAATCCAGAAGACAAGGGAGCTCCTGGATCAAGTATTGGAATCAAGTATCTCACGCCTTGTAGTTTCTTGAATCAGTTGAAAAATATTTTCAGGATGTTATTGCATTATCTCCATTGGAATATTAGGCCTAGGAGTGTACAAGGTTCCCCTTTGAAGCGTTGGAAAAAAATCCTCCCCCCCCCCAAAAAAAAAGGTAGAATACTTGGCTCCTTAAATCATTCTTGCTTGACGATGAGTCGAAAATACAATATTTGATAGTGACAAGTGATTTATCCTTATCGGAAAAGAAGTGGAAGACATATGTGCATAAACAAAGTGGATAATTTCTATCATTAGCTACCACATTATGTATGTTAAAAAACAGAAATGGAATTATGTGATGTCTCCATACTAAAATATATACCATTCTCGCTGCAAATCTGAACCAAAATACCACTGAATGACCAAAATATTGTAGCTGTGGTCAGTCAAACGTATTTTTCAGTATGGTCCAGGGTGATGTTCTGTGAGAAATGTTTTAAATCATTCCATTTTCGCTATAATTGATGCAGAGTTAGAAAACAGAGATCAAGAATACAGAATTATTAAACATTAGAGAAGCTCATAAACTGTTAAAGATTAATTATGCGTCATTTAAACATATTTATGGACATAAAATTAGCATAAAATAAAACTATTCCTTCAACATAAGTAAGAAATTAAATGGTGTGTATTATGTATATTTTGAACATTTTTATTAAAACAAAAAATATACTATAAAATGTGAGTATTTTTTTAAGAAGTTGAATACAAAATTGAAATAATATGCAAAAAATGTAAACTTTTTTTCAAATAAATAAATAAATAAATAAAATAAAAATGATGAATTTCTTTTCAATTGCCGCTAGAAACAAACTATTAAAAATAATATTATAAATAACATAAATTTCAGAGAAACATCTTACCAACCTGGTGAATTTTATTTTTAGCATCTGGTGTTGAGCAATTAAGTTTCCCAGGAATTTCTTCCATGTAATAAATTTTTACATTCCGAAAATTCACCTTTAAAAATAAAGACTATTACACAAATATGAAACATATTATTATTTTTATAAAAATAATTCACTTGCCAATTACTTCAGACACTTTGCACAATTTATTTTCAATACTCTTTTAGTTTAGTTATACTGCCTGACCTTGACAATTATTCGTCAGAAATTGATAATAATTTTTTATTAAGTAATCGTTACGATCTCTGTATGACAGAGTCTGATTAGATTATTGTCATAAATGTTATGTTAATGGCGATAATCTGAGAACAGTTTTTATGTAACAAAAGAATAAGTTAGGAAATAATATGCATGTTTTGGCTCATTATTTAACTCTAAAGGAAAGTTAAATGTGGATCTGGATATGCAAATAAACTGTGAGTATTTAAGTATTAAAATTAAACACGTTTCTACACTTTAAGGTTTTTCTTTGTTAGCTAGGCCCTTATTTTGTATCAATATAATTTTAAGTTCATTCAACATTTGGAACAATAACATGAACTCTACCGTCTATGCTTATTGCAAAAGGCTTTAGTATCTTAAATTATGCTGATTTTTGGTAATCATAACCCTTAATATAAATTTTTATGAACCACGAGAAAAAGAAGTAAATGATCAGTGAAGAAACATCGCAGTTTAGAAAATGTTAATCTCAAACTTATGTTTAAAGAAATTTTTTATCTGAACCTGACGAACCATTAACGAGAAAGGCGAGATTCAAAACTTCAAAGCCCATTTATTTGCCAGAAGAAACTAAAAAAGGAGAAAAGACTGAAACATTGAAAACAACTTCAAACTTAGATGTTTAATTTCGTCCTTCTCAGTAGTAATTCGACAGAATTCGAAAACGTTTTTTTTTTCACCACTTATATTATTTCGTGACCCCTATTTTGCATACTTTTTGGATGTCAATTTTCGCCATATTACAGAAAACCTTGTCCACTAATAATTTGATATCTAAAATTTTTCTATAATTCTGAAAAATACTTACTCTTTTGTCCAGTGGCACTTTATTGCTGTTGTCAGATAAAATTCGCACCAATAAGGACAAATCTTTGGCGTATCGACACATTGGTCCTGTGCTAATGAAATCATCCAATAAGGCGTCTTCTTCTGCATCTTCCGGGGAGCAGTTTGATATATAATCTATTCAACCAAATCAATTCATTGAAATGTTACGTTGCAATCAAACAACTGAGAAAGCTTACAAAACATCTAAACTTCATGCCAACTTAACTTCGCATTGTTTTATTCTATTTTGCAATCATCGATAAACTGCGGAAGCAATTTTTTTGAATTTACGACTATTAATGTTCAATTCCATAGCCTCGCAATTTTGAACTCAATCCAGAAGACAAGGGAACTCTTGGATCAAGTATTGGGAGAAATTTATCGTTGTGGAGGACTCTTTGATGGAACTAACCCGCATTTGCGTTACATAGAGTAAAAAGCCACTGAAACCCCCATGGTTAGCCAGATGGCAAGGGGACTCTAATACATGATCTGCCTACCACTGATGATATTTTACGTCAGCATTGTGGTCCGTGTGAATTGTATCGACCAGCCATCGCTGGGATTTGAACCAGGATCACATCATTGAGAGTGTCGAGCGCTTTATCCCCTGAGCCTCGACGGCTCAACTTTTTCGAATTGTTAAATGGAGCATGTATTGTGTTCTTTGAATATAATAATTTAATATTTTGAAACTTGGATAAAGAGTCGGTTTGTTCCTCGGAGCTTTTAACCCACTCCAAAATTCTTCAAATTTTAAGAAGTTTATCGTTTAACGTTAAACGTTTGTTAATCGCTTAACTGGTGATTTTTCGATTGATTCAATTAATAATTTTTACGTGACATCATATATCTTTTTGTTTATAATAATTCTTTTATCAATATTTCAAATATTTCTTTAAAGAAATTAAACTGCAATGAAAACAGTTAAAATCTTAAGGAAAAGTAAAATACAATTGACGATTTTTACAAGCTTGGGGAACACTTCCACTTAAAATGGTTTGACAATAAATGTGAGAAAACATGAAATTAAGATAATTTAGACGTGTTCAAATGTAAGTACATCTAAGTACATGTTCAAATACGCATGAGCAGCTCGTCTACAACAGGATAGCGTCTCTAGAGGCGTGCATTGACAATTTATGGAATTATCAATTTTTATGATGTGCTCTCTTCCTTCCTTCCAAGTTTGTATGTAGAGTTCATAAACACCCAATATATTAAGAGTTATAGTGAACTATGTCCCTGAAACTAACATGAGAGAACTAAATTCATAAATCTAATAGGCTTAAATCGCTAAAGGATTCTTTTCATGTTAATAGCAACATTTATCTCAAAACTATTGTTTATAGACTTGATTCATTTTAGCTCTGATTACGTTAAATAGAAACTGCTCATTTCAAGGGGCGATTGTTATAGCAAAATCGATCTGCATTTGCCGACTTTTTTATACACTACCAAATTATGATGACGCGAACTGAAGTATAAATATTTGAAAGACTCTTTTAAGGAGATAAACTTTTTATAATAATTGGGTACTTGGAACTCTAGAAAATTGAAGTGATTGATCTGATTTAATATGATTTGAATCACCTGATGCCCGATCAGGTGATTTAAATCAGATTTAATTGGATGACGGTAAGCGACGTCATGTACGTTTGTCGAACCTGATTAGCTTCTGAATTTACAAATGTCACCATTTAATAAATATGACGTACATTGTTGGTATCCAATTATATTAAACTATTTTTTAAGTTGAAACTTAAGTTCATAATAATAAGATACTCACTTCGGGAAGGCTTATGCCCGAAAATTCCACAAAATGATGATGGCATTCGTATGCTACCAGCCAAGTCGCTTCCAATACCAATAACAGCTGCAGCAGATGTTATTATAGCTGCTTCCCCACCTGAAAAATTATGACAAATTTGGTATGTTTAGTAAATAACAAGCCAATCGCTGTTTCATACAATTTACTTAATCTAACCGAAAAGTGTAGTCTTAATTGGCCATTTCCATTGTTGCCATTTTCCACGCTTTCAGTTTAAGGTACTTTGTATTGGTAGCGATGTAACAGTTGAATTTGCAATTTGAAGCAGAAATTGTCTTACCTTCGCGAAAAATTAATATTTCTTAAAATTAGATAAGGATTTGGATTCATTTACTTATAATATTTATGAGTAGTGGTAGTCAAAATAATACGATTTTGTTAAATAAAATATAAATATTAAAGGTATATATTTTATTACCAGTTTAAGTACAAAAAGAAAATCTCAAAATAATCTGAAGAAAATCAATCAGAAGATTCGGCAGCTATGGTTCAGACACTTTCCCCATTGTGTTAATAGTTGCACAATGTCATGCTCGCAAAAACCATTGACTATAGTTTGGATAAGCTGCGCATCTTGATCACTTCGTTTGTTTGAAACCCGTAGTCCTTTTTTGAGCTGATGGAAAATGTAAGACACATCAAAATAGATGTGGGATTAAGTTCATTATTTGAGTTTCTGCCGAAGTTCATTGGTTATATTTGCTGTTTGCAATCTAGCATCATCATGCAAAAGAATGTGTTCAACTAGACGTTAATGATGATATTTCGATTTCGTTGCCTTTATGAGCTTTGTTAAAACTTTCAAATAATACTTAAGTTTTATAGCTACAAGAAACTAAAATAGATGAACCTTTTGAGAATCTTATCATCATTGTGAGTTCTTTTTAGAAACGGAACAATTATATATTACTCAAACTTCCTCATTTTGTTTTCTTATGCTATTATATGGATTCAGTGCAATAAGGTTTACATTAAAATTTATAGAATTATTGCTACACGAACTTCGGTTCTTGTGTTATCATATTAATTTTGTTAAACAACTTTTGTATACAAAATACGGATTACCACACTAAATTTCCTCTAACTGTTTCTTTATTATCATATGGATTTAGTAAAACGAGTTTTGACAAAACAGTTACGGATTACTCCCTGAACTTCCTCTAACTGCTCTTGTGTTATCATATTGATTTAGTAAAACGAGTTTTGCGTGAAAAAAATATGGATTACTACTTGAACTTCCTCCAACTGTTCTTGTGTTATCATATTAATTTTGTAAAACGACTTTGCATAAAAAAATTATGGTTTACTACCCTGAATTTCCTCTAACTGTTCTTTTATTATCATACGGATTCAGTGAAACAAGTTTTACTAAAACAGTTATGGATTAGTCCTTGAGCTTTCTCCAACTGCTCTTGTGTTATCATACGGATTTAGTTAAACGAGTTTTGCATAAAAAAATTATGGATTACTACCTGAACTTCCCCCAACTGTTCTTGTGTTATCATATGGATTTTTACACATTCCAAAGACAAGATTTGCACTCTCCCACCACAATGACGCTTCTGGAACGTTTGTAACAGTCACAGGTACTGCTCCAGCTTTTCTATATAGTGCTGTAGTATCGGCATCTTTTGCAGCAACTGCATTTTTCGATTTATAATAACCACAAGTCTGGGCCATTCCTAAAGATAAAAAAAAAATTCCACAATAAAACAAAATTTTAAAGATTTATTTTGAAAATCTGGTTTATTTTACTTATTCTTATCATTTTCATTGCTTCTTATCATTTGCTACATACTTTAAAGTATCTTTATTAGTTAATACAGATTTTAGTGAAAATAATATGATATCAAAATATTTTGTTTTACAATGAAGTACCAAAAAAAAATATGTATTAATTACATAAAAAGTCAATAAAACTGTATTATCCAAAATGTAAAATTTAGGTCTACTTTTTTTAACAGAAAATAATAAAAATCATCAATAATCATAATTAATGTAATAGCGATTAAATTAAAGCTTTAAATTATTTTTGAATCTCTTTATTGCAGTTTGTAAGGGTTTGGTAAGAAGTTCTGGAAGTTTTCAGTATATGTTTATTGAAAATATACCAAATATGATGTTGTGTGCTTCTGTGGTCACTACACACGAATTATTAAAACAGAGAAATTAAGAGTTTTATAGACAAATAGTTATACTCTTAAGTTCTGATAAAAGTTTTACAAAAATACAAATTATTTTAATAATTTCTGGTTTAGTTCTATACTACGGGAGAAAATATTTCACACGAGCTTCATATGTTGGAAGGTATGCTGCCGCACTAAAGAAAAATCAACGTAAGCACTGAAAATTCGAAATTGTGATTTTTATTTACTATTTGGCATTTTTGTGCAGAAGTTTTATGTAAAAAAAAACTTATGTCCGAAAATAAATTTTGCTTTATGAGATATTTGAAATTTTATTTTAGATTCCATATCGTTTAATTTATAGAAAATTGTAGTCAATCGAAAGAAAATTTGAGTCAATCCACATTTCTCGAAATCTATCGTGAAGCACTTACATTGTCTTTACATTCGCACTGCAGTATCTAGGAAGAAAATTCTCTGCAAAATAACAATACATATACACCGAAGAGCCATTACATTATGACCACCCTGCTAATAACATGCAGGACCACCTTTAGCCCTCACAACTGCTAGCACCCGCCGTGGCATTGATTCCACAAAGTGCTGATGGGTAGTCTGAGGTATCTGGTACTAAGCGCTCACCAACTGGTCCTGCAATTCCCTCACATTGCGAGGGGGTAGCGTGGCAGCACAAATTTGGTTTTCCAAGTAGGACCACAAATGCTCTATTGGATTAAGGTCAGGTGAATTTGGGGGCCAAGACATGACTTGAACCAATCCATGACGATTCGACCCTTATGACATGGTGCATTATCCTGTTGGTAAACACCATCCCCCGCAGGAAAAACTGTTGCCATGAATGGGTGAACCTGATTTGCAACTATGTTCAAGTAGCTTACAGACGTCAGGGATTGTTCTATGAGGATTATGGGTCCTAATGTTCCCCATGAAAGCATTGTTCCTCAACGAGAAACCATGAAGACCTGGAAGAGCCCATTGTTATAGATGGAGGGTGATCAAAATGTAATGGCTCTTCGGTGTATATATAGTATTTAGAAGATAAAAGATAATACATATGCTTAAGGTACCTTTGACTCCTATAGCTTCTTTGCACGTAAAAGGTACTCCGAGTAGCGGTGTATCTCTCTCAATATCATCCAGACGCTTTTCATTTTTATCCAAAAAGATATCGATATTTCTTGCATCTTTCAGTGCATCTTCATATCTCTCGTCACAAGCTGCATTAATAAAAGGATGTACCTCCCGGGATCTTTCCACGTAAGCTTTCATTACATCCTCACATTTCACCTGCATTGAAACACTTTACTTATTATACTTTTTCAAGTTTGTGTACTGACTTACGGTCACGAGAAAAACTATCTCAGGGATCCTTATCCAAGAAAAAGAATAAAAAAATTGGGAACAAAAGCATTTAATTTCGGAAGGAGTAAAAAAGATCTTATTAATTAATTAATATGCTATATATGCAAAATAATTATTGTCTTATTAATTAATATACCATGAATACAAAATTGTTTCATCCATGAATCCAGCTATTAATTAAAATTTATAGGAATTTGGATTGAATTGGCTTCATATGGCGCGGAGCGACTATTCACGCAGGGTTGGGGGTGAAAAAGGGCGACTGAAAAAAAAAATGTGGCGATTAAAAAATTAAAAACATTTACAAAGAATCTTTTTGATTTAACTATGAATCATTTGAAATGAAAGTCATAGTTGTAGTTGCAATTGAACATTTAAAAAGATTCTGAATAAATAAAAATGAATTGAGTTTCTACCGCTTTTTAAATTCTTAGTCGTCCGTGGCACCCCTGTCCAGGCCAGCTGATGCTCTGATAAGTGTGGCCGTAGGCAACTGAGACAAATGGCGTGAAGGTCATTAATAGCAAGAAAGGCAGTTGGCTGCTAATGTAGTTGTCAGTATAAGCAGATTGATATCATGATATAGTAATAGTAACATTGAAAAGTAATGGGACACTTTTATACTAACTTCAACATCAACAATTTTTCTTTCAGTAATAAATGTTTTGGAAGTTTTTACATGGCAAAACTGTAAGCACAATTTGAAAGATCATGCTTGAAGCTTTTGAAATTGGTGTCTATTTTAACCTTGCAAAATTTGTTAAAAACTGATTTCCTTTATTAATACCAATACAATTTAAAAAAATCATCCTACAAAGTAATTGTTGGTATAAATTTGAAAAAAGTTATTGTATTCCATTGCACATTTTGTTTAATCCGATCTTTGCATGTGTAAAAATGACATTATTTTTAAAAGCTTCACGCAAGATCTTTCAAATTTCGTCAGCAGTTTAGCCATTTAGAATCTACGAAAATATTGGTTGCTGAAAGAAAAATTGTTTGCATAGCGATAGAACGGAAGTGTTTCTATTATTTTGATCAACCCTTTTTTGTATTTTAAATTTAAGAATTATGGTGAATTTTCTCCCTTGGTCATCTCCCTTCTCTGGGAGTATCCATTATATTCGGCTGGCAAATTCCACGAAAGCAAAAAATGTACTGTGTGTTTAGTCACTTTATTTAATGTTAAAATTATATAATAATGAAATTTTTTAGAAAAATGTACCGAAAGGCAACAAAAATCAACATACGACACAAAATGTAGAGTAACTTTCTAAAAACGCAAAAGAATTTCTGGTGTTGTTTTATGTTAAGGGGCTCCAATGTTATTTTTTTATTTTCTTTTGTATCGTTTCTTCTTTTCTTTTCTTTTTTTCAATTTTTTAGATATTATTGCAATAATAAAATCAATTTGTTTTCTCATTTTAAATTCACTTGAAAAACATGGTTTTAAAAAAACATTTTTCTGTAAAAAATACTTGTCTATTTTCTATTATTAAATAAGAACACTGGATTTTTTTTAGCTTTAATATTTGGCGAATACGTCTTTGATATTGTACTTTTTTTTCTATTTTCTAAAATTAATGTCAAACCAAAACAATAGAATTTGAACTTATATTTAAAATTTATATCAGAGTTAGATAATAAAGTAAACAATATATTTTTATACAAAAGGACAAAATTAAAAAAAAACAATCATTTTTACCTGCCGTGTTCGAATTTTTTCAGCAAGTTCGGAAGCTGTGTAAAATAATAAAGGATTGCGTATGGGAGGTAGTGGCTTTGTAGGTCCCATGAAAATTCGGTACAAAATCGAAAGAATTTCGTCAGAGAATGGTCGTGTGAATGTTAGAATTATCCTCAAAATGTGTGCAATCGAACGTGCTACCTAAAGAGAAAGAACGGGTAAAATTAGAAATTTTTTTTTTACTTCTTCAGTGTAACAAGCAATCACCCCTTAGGGGAGAGTGTGCTAAGACCGGGTATCTCGATTGTATGGGAATTAGTTCTCTTTTCTATGGGATAACCTTACTAGTGAAGAAGGACCTTCCATATTAGCATGCTCTTGTCAGTTAATTTACGGAGCCTGAATGAATAAGTTTGTTTTAGTTAGTCAACTAACTAATATTCTCTTGTTCTTAAGCTACCTTTATTTTTCATTAGAGCTGTAAAAATTAGCTTTAGTTCAGCTTATAATACGTTTATTAAAGGTTCATACCCTAGCAAATTATAGTAGCACTGTTATGTTTCGTTACGATAACCTCTGCTCTCGTGATAAGACTGGGTACTCCCTTCATGTGTTTCTGTGCCCACGAAGGCTACAGTGCAGCGGATGAAGAAAACAACGACATCGAAAGCTGAGCAAATATTTTACAGGTCCCGGGACAAAATTTAAGGATTCTTCAAAGTACAAAAAACCTTGTTTTCACATTTGTTGAATTTTTAAAAAGACTTTATATAATATTGTAGTTTTATATCAATAAAAAAAATCTAAGTATATTTTTCGAAAAAGAGAAAAACATATTTATAAGCACTATATTTAATTAGAATTTTGTTTTTATTTTGCCCACTGAGAACCAAGAAAATTATGTTTTGTCGATATTTACAGGAAGTTAGTTGAAAAAAAAAGCATTCGTGTCTCAAGGGAATAAAATGAATAAAATTAGATAGTTGGGTGAGAGACAGAACGAAATGAAACTAGATATATTTTTTTTCTAGTTTCTGAATATTACAATTGAAAATGCATGAAATTTTTAATGATTATAAAAGAAAATCGCGAAACATCACTCGTGAAAATATCAAATATATTTTTTGAAAATCACAAAAATCAATTTTATCCTCATAAACTTTAGAAGTCCCTGATAGGGGGCCCTAAAATTATACGAGCCCTAATTAAACTGGCTCTGACTGGAAATGACCGTTTAGTTTCTGAAAACTCCTAATGGTATACTATTATTTGTAAAATTTTGTAATATGTATTGTCATAGTTTTTTCCAGAGTTATTTAAAGTATTACAAACAGATTTTTTGTAACAAAAAAAAAAGATTATGACGTAATGGGAAAATTATGAGCTAGATTGTTTGAAAGGACCACAATTCAGCTGATATTAACAACTTCAAAGTTGAAGAGATTCAGAGGTACTTCAATGCCTCTGTGTGTATTAGAACTCTCTCAATTAGCTCAATATTAGCTCTAATGCTATGTTTAGCTCCAATTTACGATTTACGAAACATTTCAATAGTATAAAGTAAGAAAATATTTCTCTGGTCAACATTTAAATACGAAATCAGTCTTAGCAACTCTTTAATACCGAATTCTTTGCAAAAAAACTCTTTTAAAGAAGGAATATAATATTAAGTTCCATTAAAGTATACTTGCTGAATTAAACAAAAAGCACCAAAAAATTTTTGAACTTGTAACAAAAGGCACTGATTGTTAAATTTATTGAAATTAGTTTAAAATTTAATGTTAAAATTATGTAATAATAAGATGTTTTGAAAAATGTAATGAAGGGCAACAAAAATCAACATACAACGCAAAATATTTAAATATTCTTGATAATAGTGATGAGGATAATCAAACAATTTTCTCACAATCTTCTCGAAAACCATTTCTAATTGTTATTTAAGAAACAATTTGATGATTTTAACATATATTTAAATAACTAAATAATATAGACAAATAGAGTTCATAAATATTTAACCAAACTATTTCAAATACTAAATGATAATACCAACATGATCCATTTTACACAAATGATGTTTGTAATTGCTTTTTGAAAGCTAAAATACTTAAGATAAATATCGTCGGTGATTGTTAATTTAGCAATTTAATTTTTAATTAATTAATTTTTTAATCAGTTCATTTTTTTTGTTTATCAGATATCCATATCGAGGCCAAGTTGTGAAATCTGTCCAGATTCCTGGGGGAATAAAAATATAAATTTACATAAGAGAATTACTTAGTTAAAAAGAAAAAAAAAAGATTAAAATTCTTGATGGAGAAAAATTTTTCTTTTAAATCCTATATGTATATTTTGATTCTAAAATGATTAAGAAGTTTCTCGAATTAAAAATTAGTTTAAAATTTTATGTTAAAATTTTATAATAACATTAATTTTAAAAAATTGTAAAAAAGACAACAAAAAAAATGAACAAACAAAATAATTAAGAAAATATTGTTGATAATAGTTATAAAGATAGCCAAACGATCTACTTACAATTCTCTCGAAAGCCATTTCTATTTGTTCTTTAGGAATAAAAAAATTCGTTTGGTGTTATTTTAACTAATATTTGAATAACTGAACAATGCAGAAAAACACAGTTAAGAAATAATTAACCGAATGATTTTAAATACTACTAAATGATACTGAGAACATGATTCATATTACACAAATGCTGTTTGTTATCGTTCTTTGAAAGCTAAAAAAAATTGACAAGAAAATCGTCTGTAATTGTTTATTTTATGAGTTTATTTTATTATTTTATGTTTGTTTATTTTATCAGATGCTCTTCTTCGAGGCTAAGTAGTTAAATTTGGTCCAGGATGGAAAAAAAATGTTAACTTACATAAGAGATTTACTTTCTTGAAAAAAGAAAAAAAGCATTAAGATTCTAGACAGGTGACAAAAGAATTTTAAATAGTATACACTTTTGATTCTATGAAAATGATTGAGAAGATTCCCGGTTACATTTTTTATTAATCAGTAATGGTCGTCTTACGTAATATCATGAGTTACATAAAAGGTAAGTTTTATTTTTTTAATCAGGTGATGTCTATTTTCAGATAATTTGTTACTTTATATAATCCCATGATTTTTACTTTATATACTTTATATACATGATTTTTACTTGGTTACTTTAAATAATCCCATGATTGCTGTTAATAATTTTCTCATATTTTGCTGCGCAATTTGTTTTAAAATAGAATTAGAAGAAAAGTTTGTTTGAGGAACGGAAATTGCTTTCACAATTTTGTTGCGAAATGACACTGAAAATAAATAAGATAACTAATAACTAAGTTTTTATGTTTGTGTACACGTATACGCAGACAGTAAAGCAAAAAACGGTTTGTCAAGAATAATTTTAAACCTGTTGATCCAGCTTTTAAAAACTAATAATTCACTGTTATTTTAGTGTTGTGGTTCATACATTTCTTTACATTATGTTGCGTAATTTGTTTTAAAATAAAAGCAGAAAAAAAGTTTACTAGAGGAATGGGAATTACTCCCACAATTTTGTTGCGTGATCTCATTGAAAATAGATAATAAAACTAATTAAAGTTATTATGATTGTGTGTACGCATATTGGAAGAATCCTAAAAATATTCAGATCACGCTAGCACCGATAGAAAGATAGTACACAGAGATCAAAAAATTAAAAGAAGCAGACAATTTTGGAACATCTTAAAATTAGTTGTTTTATTTATTTGTTGAGATTGGTTTTTTGATTGTAAGGTGTGCACTGACCCATCACGGGAGTTGAAAATGATATAAGCCTTGTTGACGTTTTTAATAAATGTTTTACAGCTTAAATATATTTTATTGATAAACTTATTTACTTTAAAGGAATCGTGTTTGTGTTATTTATTATGGCTTTCTTGGAATGAGCAAAAAAATGCGATTTAGTAGAATTAAATGAGGAGTCAGGGTAAAGTGTCAAGGACAATAGTACTGAGTGATTTAATACGTTTTAAAAATTCAATTTGTTTAAAGAAATGTTTGTAGTGATTGAAGAGAATCGTATCGGAAATAAAGAAATAGCAGAGTAACAAAGACAACAAGAAAAAGCAGGACAACGAAGATAAGAAAAAAAGGAACAGAAAAAGGAGAAGAAACAAACAATAATTTGAACAAGACTGATTAACTTTTAGTAACAAGCCAAGTGGTCCATAAAATATTGCTGCTACTCAGCGTCTAAATATTGGTACTGGAGATATTGATACTACTCAGTGGAACACGTTGTATATTCACAAGTTAAATTTACCTGTATATAGTAGTAATTTTCGAGCGTCAGACAAAACAAGCACAGATCACAGATTCTTAAATAAAAAAGAGCCACTTATCATCTTTTCATTCACCTGATATAACAAAATTAACAGCAAGAGAATCTGAAGAATAAATTAACAGCCATGACCAAGTTGAAGAAATTTTATTAAAATTTTTTAATTTAAGTTCTGGAAAATTACGGATGAAATCTATCAAAGAGCGAAGACACCAAATGATAAAAAAAAATTCTTCTTTAAAAAGGGTCTCAGTAGTACAGGAAATATTCTCTGGGTACTCAGCCTACCATGCAAAGTGCAATGAAACACTTACATAACAGCCTTGATAATAGCCATGTATTTCATTAAAATATCCATAGGTGATTCTAGTGAATGATAGAGAATCTGTGTCGATGATTAATGTACTTTTTACTATTTTTGTAGATCTAGTTTCTTAAGACAAATCTAATGGGATCAAGGAATATCTTGATGTTTTTCAATTAGTCAGGTGCATGAAAAATCAGCTCTTTTTAATTTTTTTTTACTTCTTTTATTTCATTTTATTTTATAACCGTTGTTGAATAGTCGACCCAGTTTAGATCTTACGACTACTAATGTACAACTCCGTAGCATTGTAGAATTGAACCAATCCAGAAGACAAGACAACTCCTGGATCAGTACCCCCAGAGGTAGTTGGTACGATTTGTTATGGGAACATGGAGGACTTAGTGACTCGACATATTTTTAACGTGCACCAGTCACCATTTTCTACACGGGGAGTCTTTTGCCGATGGGGATTGAACCCACTACCCCTTGGACATGGGCCCAGTGCTCTACCTACCAGGCTATCCCTGTCCCTTCTTTTATTTTATTCAATTTTTGTGAATGTCCATTTTATTCAGAGTTTAAAAAAATTGAAATTAAATGAAAGTTTTTTTGTTTACGCCCGGCTAACTGAAAAGTACCAACTACTTTTATGAGCATGTTAAGTTTTTTGATCGATTTGGCATAAAGGTTCAGCATAGTTCAGTTCAGTTCGCCACCCACAGTCAAACCTTGTAGAAATGTTTCATAGAACTATCAAACGGATCTTAACCAATTGGAACCTGTTTGGAATCAGGTTTCTACCATTTGCTCTTTTAACTTTGAGTACTATGATACAAGAAAAAGATTATCCCCATCAAAGGTAGTGCACGAAAAAAAACATTTTTGGGATTAACAGGCTTTTATGGTCGATATATACTAATATTCTATGTTGCTTGGGAGGAAAAAAGCAAAGAAAAAAAATCAATTAATGAATAAAAAATTTAGTTCACCATTGAAGTTTGAAATGTAAACATATTAAGTTTTGTGCTTGTTAAAAAATGTGTAATATAGGAAAAGTTTTTCAAGGGGGAATGAGTTGTAAGAGTTCTAAAAATATCCAGCTAACAGAAGCATTGATAGAAAAACGGTGCACTGAGATCAACAGCCAGATCAAAGAAATATTAAAAGAAGCTGATAATTTTGGAACGAATAAGTTTCACTATTAATTCTAAATGAATTAGTTAAGAGTTGTTAATTTTTGTTGAGACTGTTTTTTTTCCTCCTATTTCAAGGTGTGTACTAACCGTAAAATGGAAAAATGAAAATTGGAAATGATATAAGCTTTGTTAATGTTTCAAATAATAATTATTATTATTTCCTTTTAATAAAATATTTCTGTTTAGCTTGAATCGGTAAATTTACAGATAAAATATACAGATGTTCTGCTATTTTACTATTTTGGTTAATATCTTTATTTATTTATTATTTTTCTTATGTAATTTGTTTTAAAATAGAAGATGAAAAAAAAGTTTACACGAGAAATTGGAATAACTTTCCCAACTTTGTTAAGCAATGACTTTGCTAATAAAATAAATGAAATAATTAATTTAAGTTATTGCGTTTGTGTATTCAATCCCTAAAACTAAAAACGGAACATAACGGAAATAATTTTTAATCTAATGATCCAATTTCTATGTGCTAAAATGTGAATAATAGTTTGCGTTCTAATAGACTATGAGCGTAAAAGTTTTCGAATTTATAACTCGAATTTTTTTCTTCTGAAAATATACCTGAATAACCAATGAGAACCTGAATAACCGCTTTTGCCGTCTTGGGTATCATTTGTTTCTTTGAATAAGAGTTAAATTATGAGAAGAAAATTTAAAATTTTGTACTCTTTTGATACTATATTTTTAATGTTTGCTCTTTTCATTATTTATCGTAATAGTGCAAATACAAACATTCTTTCACCTATTTTATAAAAATGCACTAGTCAACAGATAATTTAAAATTTGGTTGAAAGAAAAGAAATAAGGAATAACTTGTAAACAATTTTTAAATCGAAAATAATTTTTAATAGAGTCAATTCCAATTTCTTAATAGATACAGTAAAATTTTTTTCTCGGGAATAAAATAGAAAAATAAAAATTTTGAGTTTTAAATTTTCATTTTTTGAGAAACTTACTTATTTTTTCCTCTTTAAACTTTGGATTTGCAATTTAAAATTACTCAGTTTTAGAAAATGTGTGTCTTTTTTATATTAAAACATTAAGTAAAGCTCTTATTTAAAATATTAGGACAATTAAGAAGTTCCACTCTAAAAATTATCTTACTTTATACATTTTTGTTTTTTGCTTAAATTAAATTAAAAATTTAGCGAGTCAAATCCACATATTTCACACTATTTTTAAGCATTAAAAAATAAAAATGAAACATTAATTAATTCGACAATTTATTTTTCTTGAAAAAAATTTAAATATTAGAATAAAATTTCATGTGGTCCAAAATATTAGAATATTTCATAATAAACACTTAAATACATATACAAATGAAGAAAAAAATCACTTAATATTTTGCAACATCACCTTTAGCATTGATGTCTGCGTATAAACAATCTTCCAAAAAATAAAAAAATCTTTTTTTTTGTTGCTGTCTTCATTAGTCCAAGTAGACTTAATGCTCTCAAATAGCCCAGTTTTGTTTGTAGGAACAATTTCTCCTAGTTCTTTCTTTACTATTTAAAAAAAAATTAAATTTGGTAAAAATCTGGTGTATTAGTTAGCCATATAATTCTGCGGTTGCCCAATAATTCTGCGTTACTCCTGTCAGACTTTAGTTGATTTTGGTCAAGGTGCAGATAAATCTTGTTTGAAAATAAAATTGTCCTCAAACAATCATGCAGCGCTCGAGAATATCTTGATAAATCTTGATATCTGAAACAACTTTTACCTTTTCAGGTCCGTTTATGCTAATGTAACTTAACACTATCTCACTAGCTGCAAACAAACGCACATTTCAAGCTCTTTTTAATAAATTTTTGATGTAATCTCTCTATTATTATTTCATCCACCAAACTCGAACGTTTTGACTACCATAAGGCACGCAGAACATACTCTCGGCTCTAAATATAGTTTTGCAACTCCATAAAAATCTTAATTTTCACCATCTTATTCTTACAAGCTTTTGTTTTACAGTCGTAAGTGGTTTTGTTTCTGGAACACACGATTGAAACTTAAATTTGAAGATGTCTTAATGTTGTCAATTTAGAAGCATTAATTCCATCATTTTTCTTTCCATTTTTTGATGCAAATATCGTACTCTCCTAAAAGATTTTTTTTAACTAAGTTTTCAGTTGACTGTCATCTCTGGTTGACGTTTTCACAGTTTTAATTTTCCCAATATTTAGCCTCACTTCATACATCAAAATGAATTACGTGTCTGATTAGAGCAACGCAATTTTATAGTGATACCGTGGCCAGCTATTTCACCAGATCTGAACTCACTTGAAAATATATTGGGTAAAAAAAGATTGCTTGTTCCATACAAGATTGTTTATATGCAGTGTTCGAAGTTAAAGGCAATAATGTAAAATATTAAGCAACTTTTTTTTCTTAATTTATAACTAAATTGTAGTGTTTATGATGAACCATTCTAAATGTTTGGACCTAATGAAGTTTTATTCTAATATTTTGATTTTTTTCAAAAATGAATTGTCGAATTATACTATATTTTGATTTTTAATGTTTGCAAATAATACGGAATATGTAGCCTTTTAATTAAATTTAAATACTTAAAAATAAATAATAGAAAATAAGAATATTTTTAATGTCCAATTTTTTAATTATTCTAACATTTTGAATCTGAGATGCATTTTCAATATTTAGGTTAATTTCTTTCAGTTTAAAATTGATTAATGTAATTATGTTCGTAAAATTTACAATTTGTTTCTATGCAATTATGTATGTTAAGTTGTATGTTTTGTGTGACTTAATTTATAGACTAGAAAAATTGTTATCGATTCAAAATTTAATATTTTTCTGAGATATTTTTTTAAAAAAATAAAAAGACAGAAGAGAAAAGAAACAAAATAAGAGATCTTAAAAAAAAGGAGAAAAAAAAGGCGAAGAAAATATATACAAAAGGGGGGGGGGATATGTAGTCAAGTTATTTCAATTTAGTTTTCTATCAGTAACTAAATTGAATTAGTACTGATACTTAAGTACTTGTGTTATCTTTTGATGGTTTTAAACACTGAATTATATTTTGACTTCCAAATTATAGTGGCGTCACCTATTATTGTTTTGGGAAACTAATTTCTTTTTCATACTTGATCAAGCGTAGGAATTTTCCCTTAGGAGTTAAATTTGATAAAATTGATTGCATGTAATGTTTAATATGATTCGAATAACTATTTCTTAGAAATTGATTGAAATTTCCAAAAAATAGTTTTTTGAAATTTATTTATTTATTTATAGTTATTCGAAATATTGGAAAATTTATTTCCTTTGAAACCTGAAACGTTTTGATAAAATCAAAGAACACGTTTCCTTTCAAATTTTTCATTTTTTCTGTTCCCTTTCCTCTTATTATTGTGAAGGCTAAAACATTCTATAAGAAAATTAATGCTTAAAGAAGTAAGTATACTAAATGTAGTTTTATTGCAATTTGAAAGTCTGAAAAAAGCGAATCAAAATCCATTTAAATACTTAGACTATTTCTCAAAATTTTTCTTCAATTTACTTTTTAATACAAAACTGTTTTCTTGAAAAAGAAACATTAATTATTAAACATTAACATTTTTATTACATTTCTTAAATGCACTAAATTTATTATATCATAAGTATTATGATACATAGAATGTCAATGCTCAATTTAAATGTGTAAAATATCACAAAATAAATTATCGTTGTTGTTGCAATCCTTGTTAAATATTTGTTAATTGTTAAGGTTAATTTATACTATCTTTTCCCTTAGCTTTTTTATATTTTCACAATACATCACAAGTTTGTCAAATTGCCACTCCAGCCTCATATGTTACGTTGAATATTATTCAAATCGTTTGTATACAATTTTTTAACTCTTGTTAAAAGTCATCGATTTGGAAAGATGTGTACATTTCTGAGTACAGCTCTGACACGTAGCACTGTATTAAATATTGCATTCCTGTATGCGTGTTTATAAGTTTCTTTATGTAACATAAAATGGCAATAGGCTAAAATCGTCGTTTCTCATTATTGCCAATACATTCAGTCCAAAAAAAAGAAAGCATATAATGAGATTATCTGGAAATATTTGGCTGTCATCAACTCAAAATTAATAAAAGTTAAATGGAAGTTACTTGTGTAAACTACTTAATTGTCTCTTATTCAATGGTATTTTTTTATTTTTTTGATAACAGAGATATTTAATCTACGTTTCTTAAAAATATCTTCAACTATTTTTAACAATTATACAATTATATTTAACTTATTACATTATTCCAGCTCTTTTTCCATATTTTTATTTAAACTTAAAATTACAATCTATTTCGAAATTACAACTTAAAACTAAATAAGATGTACCTTTATTATATTAAAAAGAAATTCTGTGGCATCACTTTATTTTATAACATTTTGGAATAAAAAATTTAATTTACAATTATTAAAATTTAAATAGTTTACATTTAGTTTTTGATTAAGTTCCTTTTATTTTTATAATATATATTTATGAGAAAGTGTGTGTATCAACAAATACGAATGAAAAAAATTAATGGTAAAAAAGCTCTCAACTGTCAACTGGTTTTTGCCATATTGCTATTTAAATTCTTTGACCGAATTTTTTTAGCTAGTTTTCATTGTAATCAAAAATTAAATTAAAAAAAAAAGGAGTTGTGAATGAAGTTCAAATAGCTGAGAAAAATGATTTGGTTTTAATTTTATCCCAATGTCCTTTACGGAGCTCGATAGGTGATAATAGAATAAAATTTTTGGTTAAAAAGGTTTTAGGCTTGATTTTCGATTATTTTATCTGTTACTCATCAAAGCAATCATGGGGATTAGCAAGAGAGACCAATTTGAATTTAAATATCTATATTTTGTTTTGTTTTCATCGTCATTTGGTGTAAGTCTTTGAATTTTTTTTTCAAAATTAAAATTGAAAATTTTTTTTCCTGAAAAGTGTGCATAAAATCTAAAATTTATTTTTCAAAAGTTTTTGAAATTAAATGAAAAGAGAATAATTGAAATCATCAATTAAATGAGAATCATATCACAGCATTTTCAAAACATCCATCGTCCACTGTAATCACATATATTAATGTGACATATTAAAATGTTTAATTAAAATTATTTTTCTTTAATTTATAAGCTTCTTATAAGCAGTATTCTCCATGGAAAAAATTTTGAACAAAAATCAGGAGCTCGGGGAAGAATAGTTCATGCCTTGTTGCTTGAATGTGCGATCAGAATTTTATTTATATCTTTTTCTGCTACAATTTTTTTTTAAAAATCGGTTAGTCTAATTGAAGTCATCCAATAGAAAAAATACAAACTCTTATTTATATTTTAGACAGAAAGCTAATTATGCTTAATTGGTATATTATCAATGTCTCAAGTAACAGTCAATTAAAAAAGATTGACCTGTATAAAAAGAGAAATAGATAGTTCGTAATTCAAATACAATGAGAAAAATACAAGTTATATGAAATGGTATTTTGATGAAATTAATGTTTATTACGTTACATTACAACACAAATTCACAAGTCATACAAATTAAAAAATGAAAGAAAAACAAACATTTTTAAAAGTGGGTGTATTTTTGTGCATGTTTTCATGCAGCAAGTTTTAATATAATTTTATAGTAAATAATGCTGAAGAAATTCTTCCATTTGTTTTTTTTACGCTATGCTTATAAAATATTTATAGTTTTATCATTTTTGAAATTGTGTTTCGCAATAGTTTAATTTGACCGTGTAGAATAGCGTAGGAAATGTAAATTAATCCTTGGTATTCGTCGAAATGTTCTGTTCTCATTTGCTAAGATATAAATCATTTACAGTAGCAAAGAATTTAAAAACAGTGTTACCAAACTTAGCAACCTTAGCACCATTGAAAAATAATAACTCCACATGAAAATACTTGCACGGCAAGACATTTAATATAATAAGGAAATGAATTGCTTCTTGTCAGTATTGAAAAAATATATTTATGTGTTATTATGAAAAATTTTGTACATCCGTTTTTATTTTAATTAATGATAATTACCTAAATTTGAATGAATATATTTTTAATTCTAAAAGTTCTGTAGCTAGAAGTTAGTGAGTTCAAATCCCAAAAATTTTGATTAAAACGAAATGTATACATCGAGTTTACCTAAGCAATGTTGCTTTTAACTTATCTTTCAGTAATCAGATTTAGAGTTACTAATTTCCACAAATTGAATCAGCTATTAAAACAAGTCATTATTTCATGATGCATACATACGAAGCAATTTTTAAATAAAACATATTATTGTTGAAAACATTATTGCAGTTAGCTAAAAATATTATTCCAAAAGTATGCGATTGTTATTTTTTACTAAAATTAGATGTAATAAATATTTCTCAATCTTAAAGAACCATATAGCTCCTTTCCATAATGTTGCGTTTTCTAGTTTTTATACATTGCCATTAAGATAAATATTTTTAAACATAGTTTTATTAGCTATATTTCACATATGGATGTATAACGTTCTTGATTTCAATAATAATGATAAAAATGAGGATTTAACACTATTGAAAACAAACAATTTAATTGATAAGTTCTATAAACTCAACGAAGTTTGAGTGGATATTTATGAAGCTATAACTGGACATGGACTTTTCCAGCCACCAAATACTTTATCCAACTCAACAGCTGTGGCAAGAGTCAATTGGTCTTTGAAATGTCCACTAACAGCTTGGATACCAATTGGTACTCCATTATAAAATCCAGTGGGTATCTGCGAACTAGGAAAACCTAAAATACTGAATATACAAGTGTAGGCAATATTGGGGTACTTGGGAATGGTCATGAGATAATGAGGAGGTGGTTCTGGATGAGTCGGTATTAGGAGAATAGCATCTTCGCTGAAGATTTCCTGGAATTTCTTCTCCAATTCTTGGTATTTCTGTAAGCATTTGTAGTAAAAGGCATCTTTGGTCCTTCTGTCAACCATGGCGAAGTAGATGGCCGGCCACGTGTGATCGGAGAGTCGGAAGATGCTTTTGAAAAGTTCCCACCAGAGGTTGATTTTGCCGCTTTCACCGGCAAGGCAGTCTTTGAATGGGGCGACGTCCCTCTCCAGCAATTTGCATTCCCAAATTGGAAATGCGTATTCCAATTCGTCCATCTTCAAGGGAATGGGTGTTACGTCGTACGTTATTTCAAAGTGTTTCGCAGCCTAGGAAATAAAAGAAATATAAAAATTAATCTACTACATTGTTAGGTTTTTTTTCAAATTTAATTATATATTAAAATACTAAGATGGCTTAAACTTTTATGCATTTGTAAAATATTCTATTTATCTATATATTTTTTGTTTTTCCTCCCCTTTGTTCCTTTTTAACTTTAGAACTTCAGAAATGATAGATCAATAATGTCAGACTTATTTCAGAAAATATTTTTTACAATTTAGTAATTCAAAATAGTTAATACTAAATATAAATACAACCACACAATTTAGTCGAACATAACTACTTTTAAATAAAATTCTTTACTTTGAAAGATATACCCCTCATATATAACAGCCTTTTTAGCTATCTCTCTTACGTAATTTTTTAGGCATTGAAGGAATTTAAATGCATTAAAATATCCAACGAACTTTAATTTATAGTTAACTAAAATAATCATAGCAAAGAAAGTTACATCTCAAATGCAAAAAAATCTTTCCAAATTGTTTTTCGGAAAATAGATTTGTGTCTAAATCGATCTATTAAATACTCCTTGTCGACTACACTGTTTAAATATACATTGTCGATTACACTGTAAAAAAAAAATCCTTATTAAATTACGCTAAGAAGTATCGGTGACGGTACTCCTTACTGTAAAATCCATTTTTACCTGAACATGTTACGAGACAAAAAATTTGATATACCGTAATTTTTACAGCAATAATTACAGTAAAACCACTAAATCATTCTAATTATATAGATACAACAATAAAAATTACTGTAAAAATTGATTTTGAGGATGATGAACTCAAAGTGCGGGTTACTTAATATTGTGAGTTGATCCGAAATTTTCTACTATGTAACAATTAGTGTTATAATAAAGTAAATGAAATACATCTAATAAGTTTGGCTTTATATTGATAAATAATACAAACCATTCGAACTTTCTCTGCTATAGAAGGAATAGAAGAATTTAGTATGCCAGGTATGTTTTCCATGTAGTAAATTTTCAGGTTGCTGAAGTTCACCTAAAATTTTTTAAAATAAATTAATGCGTTATAAAACAATACAAAAGAATATATTTGCTCCTAACTTATTCTTTCAAATGACGAAAAACTATTTGCGTTCTTAATAAATTATTTTAGGAAAAAGAAACATAACCAGAAATAAAAACATCCAATTCTTATAAATATTTATTGCACTAATAATTCAATTTATTAAAAATGCTAAAAATAAAATATTTTTGAATCAAAATGTTATGGTTTACTAAAGTATACAATAACTAAAATTTCACATTTTTGCTAGGATAGCGACAAAACTAAACTTGCATAAGCAAAGAATGAAATAATGAAATTTTGAATGAATAATATATAGAATATTATTTGCATACAAGTGTGAAATGAGCTAAGTAAAATAAAATGATTTTAAAATAAGATTATTATAGACTAGGCCAGAAATAACGAAACCCGAAATCATTCAGTGTGCTAGTTTAAGTATAGTGTTCATATGTTGAGTGTACCACTTGCTATACGAATGAGTATTCTTAAAAATAATCTATGAACCACTTCTTTGATTTCAAACTATAAAATTACATAGCGCAACTATATCTACTGTAAATTTATTACCTTGATTTAAATGGCTATCGAAAAAAACAGTATAATGAAAAAAGCTTTAATATTGAGTGAAGGTAAAAAATGCTTAATGGGATGCCATTATGGTAAGCAATAAAAAAAATTTAGGCATTTAATTTCAGATGGATTTAAGTTTTACTGTATGAAGAATTAGAAGCATAAATAAAATTCAAAATACATTATAAATTGCCTTTGTTTTGTTCGCTTATACTTCCTAATCTCTTCCATATAAATTAAAAAATATTTTTCTTCCAAAATACATTCATTAAACACATACCATCTAAAACTTCATGTATTTACAGGAGTGATACTGTTTGAAAATTACTTTGATTTATTATTACTTTCCAAGATGTCTGAACCAGGAATAATTTAATTTATCTGGATTTTCATGACAGAAATAGAAATGCTAAATGTTCCACATATAGTGATTTTTGTACTTTATTTGTGTAAAAATAATAGTTTCGGAATTTAAAGAGAACGAATATTTATGAAAATTTAATAATGTAAATAAAGTAATAGTCCATGGTTTTAGTTTATATTTTTGGACAACTCATCTCTGTTGAGAAGAAATAATTGACTGAGCATGCTTGGATAATAAATTTCTAAAAAATTGAGGGTTTACTTATGCTGCCAAGTTCCAAGACAATGCATTGATTGCCTCATATAAGAAGACGAGGTTTCCACTGTCTTAAAACAAAATTCCTAGTGATTCAAAAAAACTCATAGTGAAAATGGCTAAGAAATAATGTTTGGTTTTCTAGTTTCATTGCTTACCCAGACAAAAAACATAGTTACCAGGTTGGTAGCAGCCAAGCTGTGACATGCGAGTAACTATGGATGGTGTTTTCAATATAAATGTAAATAATAACAATCTCGAGCTCAATACCTGCTCTAGTTCCGGTTAGAAAGTTGGCAACTGCTTACTACAGCTTATTCTATGAAGTGATATTTTCAAACGGATAATTTTGTTTTCAATAAAAGAAGTAAATTAGATAATTTCTGAGCTCAAATATGCCGTATTTCATAAGATATTAATGTTATTAAGTAATTCTGGTGAGTTTGAAGTGAAAATTTGCTTCAGTTATTAATAGATATATTGTTAAAAAAGGTGACATGGTTGCTAGATTTTGAATAACTCGCTTTTTTGGCAGCCCTGATTTGGCCTCTTTTCATTTGCGTGTACTGTTTGTTCTTATTGCAAGCTGTGCACCATATTACGTTAGTGTTAGCATCTTCAGCATTGCAAACACAAGTAATAAGTAATCAAATATCACGTTTGCAAGAATCTCAAAACTCAATGATCACGTTGTGAGCTAAATAGCTTTAAAATACACCGGAAACAGTAACCCGGAAGTATAGGCGGTATAGAGCTTGCAGCGTTCCCTAGAGTAGTGTAGTATTATTCTTAATCGATAATGAATCGATTAAGTAAGATGATTATAAATTATTTATTATATGTTGGATGGCAACAGTCTGGATGAAAAATAGAACATCTACGGTGAATAAATATTTGCTAACCTTCCTTCTGAACAAGTCTATCTTGTATTAAAGCGATAAAACAACACTTCAGTAGAAAACACCATCCATTGAATATTAAGTATATACTGACATTAGGTATAAATGTTTAGATGGAGGGTGGTCGTAATGGCTCTTCGGTGTATAAAGCAGATTCAGGAAAAGTAAAGGTTGCAATATTCAAAACAAGACTAACCGACTTACTTTTTTATCCCACTGAACTCTTTTATCGTAGCCAGACAGTACTCGCGTAAGCAGAGGGAGATCTTGTGCATATCTGCACATAGGACCAGTGCTTACAAAATCATCAACTTTAGCGTCTTCCTCTGGATCATCAGGAAAACTTCCATAGTTAGAAATAACAGCTGAAAAGAAACAGATAAAATACTGTGAGAGATACTGTATTTAAAGTTATTGGCAAAATAACATGTTATTTCTCAATTTGAAAACAACCAATCGTTTTATACTTGATAATATATGCTTACCAAAATTGGCATGGCTATATGATATTTTACCATCCTCCGAACATTAATTGAAGGCTATTTTAAATGATGGTTCAATTCGACTTATTTTATTTTATAACCGTCGTTGAACAGCCAACCTATTTTTTTGGGATTACGATTACTGATAACAAGCTTAAGCCCGTCCCGCCCCCGTAAGGGGGCATCCGGGGGCACTCCGAAAGTTCGAAGTGAGCGTAACAGTTCAATTACATGCGCAAACATATTCAAAATTTTCAAATTAGAGTTTTAACAAATAGGTGGAATATTAAATATGAAATCCAGAAAACGGTGCTACTTAGAAATAAACTAAGGAAACTAACATTACAAAGAAAATAAACAGTAACAATTAGAAGAGATATTGATGTCGCATCTTCAGTAGGGGTGCAAAGTTAATAAAAGGAAACAATTTCACATGAAAAATATAGGATGTTTGTAACTCAGAATATAATTATGGCTGGCACAACAGTACTAAAGTTATCAAATTCCAGTAATTATTATTGTTATTTTTTTTAAACAGAAAGGACATATATATACCATATATAAAAACTCTAGGAACACAAGTGATTAAAATTTTCAAAATGAGGAATCACATAGGGGCAGAGATTGACAAAGCATGAGACTAAAGCTCCAAAAAAAAACATTTTAAGAGAAAATTCAAGTAATAATCAAACCATAACAGGTAAATTAATAAGCCGTGATTTAGGTGTATTTTTCCTAACAAGAGGCAGCAAAAGGCCATCAGGATTCAGGGAGGTGCCTTGTTACTAAACAATTTTCTTATTATTTCCTCAATTTCTTTTTTTATTTTAGGGTTTGACAAATGCTGCTTTATAAACTCGTAGGTGGTTCTTGAATGAAAAAATTTCTCTCTAATGTGCTTAAAATTTGTACACTGGATTAAAATATGTTCCCAATCCTCAACAAGCTGACAGGTACTGCACAGCTGAGTTCCCCCAAAAAACCTGGCTTGATGTTGTCCATGACAGCCGTGATTAGTTAGGAATTGATTTAAAAAGAAATTCCCCATGATTTTCCTCATTTGAACTTTCGGGAGGAGCTCGAATGTGTGCCTTCCCTTTGTGAAGCTGTCACTCCATCTCTCCTGCCATTCAATCAATTTTTCGCGTTCCAAAGTTTTTCTTGCAGTCCGCCTGCTAGGATCTTCAAACAGGTCGACCGTTGATCTCTCACAGGCTAATTTGGCTAACATATCAGCTTCTTCGTTGCCCTTATGGCATGCATGTGCTTTTATCCAATGTAAAGCGATATTGTTTGTGAATTCTTGTTTTATTAAGTGGACTAAATACTCTTTAGAGTTGCTGCTTTCCAAAGCTTGCAGGCTAGACAGGGAATCCGTATAAATTGAGATATTGTCTGTAATTCTTTGTTCTTTAATCCAACGAATCGACTGGAGAATGGCCCATAATTCAGCCTTAAACACGGAAACGTGATCAGAGATGCGAAAGGTTTTTCTTTCAACAGGTTCTCCCTCCAGATAGGCCACGAAAGCGCATCCTGTCTTAAATTCATTGTTAACTAAAATTTTTGATCCATCTGTAAATAACTCTAGTCCTTTTTTAGTAGGTAAATGCAGTTGATATTTAAGTAAAATTTCTTCAGCCGGATGATAAATATAAGGTGTAGGTATTGGTTTATAGATTATATGTTCTTCTTCATGTTGAAAAATATTATTAAGTTGAGCTTCTATGTTTACTGCCATATCCAGAGGAATTGTTCCAGCAAGTACTTGGAGAGAGTCAGTAGATGCAGTCTTGTATGCCTTAGTGATAGATAGTAAAGAAGTTCTTTCCATTTTTTTCAATCTATTGATGATTCTTACCTGTTGGGAAAACCAAATTTCTGCTCCATATAAGATAAGTTTCTGAGTGCTGTTTAGGTAGATGAGTTTCCGAACATCAGGGCCAATCCCCCAGTCGACCCCAGAGATTCTATTTAGTTTAGCTTGAAATTTAGTAACTTTGCTATAGATAAAGTCAAGGTGAGGCAACCAGGAAAGCTGATAATGCAATCTAAATCCCAAATAATCTATGGTTTCCCTCGTTGCAATGTTAGCCCCACAGAGGTTTGGATTACGATTACTGATATTCAACTACGTAGCCTTGTAATTTTGAACCCAATCTAGAAGACAACGGAACTTCTGGATCAAGTATTGGGAGAAATTTGCCTTCGTGGAGGACTTTTTGATGGAACTAACTCGCATTTGCGTTACACGAAGAGGAAAACGACGAGAAACTCTTACGGATAACTTGACGGCAAAAGAACTCTAACCCATGATCCGTCTACCATTGGGGATATTTTGCGTCAGCTCTGTGGTCGGCGCGAGCTGGATGCGGAATTGTTACTGACCAGCCCTCACAGGTATTCGAACCTGGTTCACCTGATTGGAAGGCGAAAGCTCTATCCCCTGAGCCACCATGGCTCAATTCAAGTTATTAACAAAAAATTTATGAGCTTCCATTTTTCTACTGAAAAAAGCAGAGAGAGCAATTCAAATCAGAGGAGATCAGAAAAACGATGACAACATTAGACTTAAAAGCTTTGTATCGCGAAGATTACAAAAATGGAGTCAGGTACGATTTACATCTTTTTCAACTGATCACTTGCTTGTCTATAACAGCATGGATGTGTTTATTGTTTCCATTGGCAAACTGGAATGTTCCAAACGACTGATAGTTGGCTGAATGTCGAATGAATTCATACTTCTAACTAAAGAGAACTTTAAGTATAGAATATAAGTATCAACAAAATGCGATCAGAAAGCGCTAATTTATTTCTTCAAATTTTTCATTCAGAAAAAAATGTTTTGTTGATAATGGTAAAAGTGATGAAGATGTATGTATGTTAGCATTCTATAAGGATTTTTTTTACGCTCACTGAAATCTTGAAGTTTTCTTACTAAGTTTTTCATATAATGCTACATATTGTGAAGAGCCACACATTGGGTATTAGAAGGCTTCAACCAATGTTAGCTTGTGCTACCAATCTCTTAAAGATCCAAAATTATTCTTTATATTACTTAATACAGGTTTCCTTCCACAGATTGAGCTTTTGATTTGTTAAGATAAAATTTAAACTTAATTATTTCGCTCGAATACCATTTCAACTTCTACCCTAAACTTTTTTCTTACATTCTTATTTTTTGGCTGTTGTAAAAACACACTAAATATTTTTCACCAGAGAGATTATTTAGCACTAAGGTAAATCGTTAATTAATAAGATTTTTTTTGAAATTTCAAATACATGATTTGGAGTTATTGGTTTGGTTACGTAAGTTGACAGGACACAGTTCTACATAAAATTTATTATTAAAATGAAAGTTATTAGAATGTAAATACAGCTTATTTACCTTTAATTGTTAAATGGTTACTAAGTTGGTTTAACGTAATATGTTGCATAATAGGATCACATTACACGATTGCTTAATACTATTGTATTATAACCAATTGTATAATAACCAGGAAGCATTGCTTTTCATCTTAAGCCTTTATATTTGAACAATAATCAAAAGAGAGCCGCAATCAAACTAGGGAATAATATTCAGAAGAAAAGATAAAGATGTGGTTAGACTATACTTAGGCACTTGAATAATACCAAATTCGTCACCAGGATGAACAATGTTGTTTTATTTATGGAAACACGCACAGAAATCCTTAAATTATGTATTTCAATGTTTCTTTCCTTCTTTTTTTTGAGAGTGCATATTACATTGCCTTTCCATTTTTGTAATTTATTTATTTTATTTTGATATGAAATGTGTTTGATTCGGATTATTGTTTTTATGTTCACTATGTTTTTTCTGGCGTCATTTCATTTGGCAATACGTGATATGTAAACCCAACTAGAGGCAAAAAATTGCAAATTTTTGCTAAAGAGGCAGCTCTAACTATGCTTTTTCCTAGGATCACAGATATCAAGATAGGATCACAGATAATATTTATCACCATTAACTAGAAGATAAATAAATGATTTAAAGGCAAATTGCATAACTTTTTATGTTGATGACAGTCAAAGTAATTCAGATAGTCATTATTTAATGATGATCATGTCAAATGATTTAGACATACATCATATCTTTTCAACGCTTTTCATTGGCTGACGTAGCACTTCCGAGATGTATTTTGTTGGAGATAAGCATATTCTTTTTAATAATGCAGAAATAAAAATACATATCAATAACTTATCGACTTCTTTCATGTTTCATGACAGAAAAAGGGTTAAGTGTCTTTTGTAAACTGGGAGATGCTAAATATAATTTTGTGTATAGTGACGTAAAACTAAATATAAATGAATAAATAGTAATAAAATTTTAAATAATTTTATTTTGTTTAAAAGTGTCTTATTGATGTCCAGGCGAAAAAGTTCAAAAACATATAAAAATATACATTTTGTAAAAATCTATTTTGTTGATGAATACATTTGATTTTTTGCACTGTCTCATCAACCTCAGGGCATTAATAAATCTGATTTATAAATATTGAAGTAAGATATTTCCCGCTGATGAGTTTCATGAAGATAGTTGGCACGCGTACAAAAGGATTAATTTTTTAAATTGTCCTAGCTACCAACTTGTGTAAGTAATTAGCAATGAGAGTCTTTCTGCTAAAAATCGTATTTCTAATTTTTGCTGATATGTAATTGCTTTTGACATGTTTTTCACAGTGCTCTTTTTGCGTCTAATGTCATCTCAGTGGTTTAGTTTGCAGCTGGTTACGTCTAAATGACAGTTGATGTGTTGGTGCACCCATTAACAGGTAATAATTTACTAAATTTGTACAAGACTTGCTTTCAACTGGTAATGTCAAAACTACCTGGCACGATATTTAACGGACTGGTGGATCCATTAAGTAATTTTCAAACATTTTTGCTTGATTTGTTTCCTACTAATGATGTCAAAACTAGTTGACATTTGACGGACCGAGTAATAATTTTTTGCCAACTATCTTTTGCCAACTATCCTTTTGCCAATTACCTTAACGAGTAATAATTTTTTTGAAAATTTGTTCCTTACTTAATTCCAGCTGGTAATGCTAAAACCAGCAGACAGGACCTTTAACGGAATGTCAGATGCATTAATATGAAATGCTGCTTAAAATTTATACTAGGCCAGTTACCAATAGGTGATACGACTTTTGAAGGTCCTGTAGACCTATTATAGTGTAATATACAGAAGGCTTAAGAAAATTTAAAACTGTCGCCCTAAAATAGGATAACCACGCATTTGATGAGATAGAAAAGTAACAATTGTTTGAAAAATAATGAGTGGACTACATATAAAATTAGGCAGGATAGTTAAAGGAGGAAAAATTTGTTGTAATACTCTATTTAAATTTATGGTAAATACTCCAAGAATGAAGTAAGTTATTACTTAACAAAAAGGCTTAATACCTTTGTAAAGTATTCAGAGAGTAATCTGACATGCTTTTTTCTTACAGTTTGATATCTTTTTGATAGCATTGGTCTTAAGTTTCGATATTATGATATAATCATAAACCAATTTTTATAGTTTACTATAACGAATTATAAATTATCGAATTTATATTTTACATCGGGATTCATTTTTTTTTAAAATTAAAGGAATTTAAAAAAGAAGATACTTGCAACATGAATTTGTTCTGAGAAATACTAACTCACTTTTAGATGGTTTGTGCCCGTAAATTCCACAGAAAGAAGCTGGGATTCGTATGCTGCCAGCGATATCATTACCAATGCCAATCACAGCTGAGGCAGCAGAAATTATGGATCCTTCACCACCTGAAAGGAAAGCATTAAAGATAATCATAATTTTTTAGATTTGTATCATATTTTAATATAAAGGATATGAAGTTTTTCGATTTTTAAATGCAACTGAAGATTATATGTAATTTAACCTGTAAATTTACTGTCTCTTGATTTTAAAAAAAAGAAGGCAAGAAGTTTTCAATGTACTTTGGAGCAAAGGGAAAAAAAAGCAGTACTCGCGTTCTTATATACAATTACAGTTCACTGTAAAGGAATACAAATACCATAGTAGAGTTTTATTTTAGATTAATTCTCTTACTTCAGGATATTTGTAAAGAAGAGCTTTTGAACAGACTTGCTGAATGTTCTTTTTTTGTACATCAAACTGAATAATCATCAGTATTATTTACAAAAGAGGGAAAATAATAATAGTAATAATAATAATAATAATAACAATAATAGTAATAGAGCGCTCTTCTTTGATCGAGGTGTCCAGGTCGAAATCCCAGATGGAAGTAGTCAATACGTATACTATTTCCTGCTTGCATTGAGTACAGAGATTTTTGTGGGTTTCCTCTGTAAAATGCCTCAAAAAATCTTCCAAGTAAGCTAATTGAGCCAGAGTTTCCCTTATCTTCTGAGCTTGATTTAAAATTACAATGAAAATGAGTTAGTTGAGCATGGATATAGCTACAATTTGGGCATGAACAGGCTGTTAAACGTCGGTGATAAGTTAAAGAATTTCCTTTATGAAATGTTTTGTTTTAAAATGTATTTTTTTTCGGAATGCAATTTTCAAAATTTTTGTTTTTAAAAGTTTATTTCCAATTAATCTATATTAAATCTTCGTTGCAGTCTGTAGTTGTATCATGTAAACAAAGATTTATTACAAATTATTAAAAGACAAGTAATTAAATGATTAAACTGTTCCGGAAAAATAAGTACCATATTAAAATCACTCGTTGAAAAAGAAGTTTAAATAATGTGGCTGTAATCACATGTAGCTGATGAATGCTCTAAGTTTTCATGCAATCCATTTTGAGAAATGTAAAAATCATATTTCTTTGAAGAAATATTTATTTATGAAAAAAGAGTTTATAGGCAGTTTTAGAGGAAAATGGTAAAACGTCTTATAGCCGTGCATGCGTATCATCTCGAAATATCACGTTTTTCACGCATGATAATGTAATATTACTAACCTAATTTAATGCAACCGCCAACCGTGACATTATATTTAAGATGTCATGTTTTAAAAAAAATTGCGCTTGTAATCAGCTACGATGAAGCGGATTACTACTGCAATCTAAGAAAAATTTCTTTTCATTAGAAAGAAATGTAATCCAAAAAAAAAAATCAGGTTTTATAACTTGGTGATATATTTTTTTATTTAAATTTCAGCGAATTATTTATTATATTTATGAAAATTATACATAAATAATTTTGTTGAAAAATTTGCTAAAATTTCAATTATTCCAAAGATTATGGCAATTATTGTAGAAGTAAAAGTTTAAAGTTTTCTTTTATAAACCATGTCTACTTAATTTAGATCTAAGGAATCATATTTGAATTTATTTGAATTGTAACAATGATGATATTCTTTCGAGATTTTATAAAGGATGTAATTTTTAAATTTTTTAAAATAATTGACAAATGAGAAGCTTTTAATTAGAACCATTTTATCAATGCACTGGCTGATCATAATTTATTATAATTTTGTATACTTTGTATACTATTTTTGTATACTATTATAAAAATTATAATTTTGTATACTCAAGTTTCAATTTACAAAATCTTGATATAAAGACTCAAATGACTGTAGTTTGACAAGGATTCAATCAACATATATTAAGTTCAGCGATCACAGAAATCCATAAGCAGCGAAAGAGATTGTTATACGCTGAATACCTATGAATATGAATACGCGTGAAACGGAATAAAAATATATCGTTAAGTAATAAAATAAATAATTTATAGGTAAATAATTTATTTTATTAATTTTGTTTCGATTTAAAAAATTCGAATCATGATGTTAAAATTGCAAGTTCAAATTCTTGTGAGGTGCAGGAAATTTGGACCCACTACGAATAGAGAGAGCCCCCCTACTCTTGAGATACTTCCGCGTCCACTGTCAAGAATTGTGTATTAGGCATTATTTCATTTGATCATTTTTCATTAAGTTTATTTTAAGTTACAAACACAGAGTTTATAAATGCGGTTGTTTATAAATGCGGTTATTTATAAAACAAGCGTTCAAATTTATGCCCGATTCTTTACAGTAAGTAAAACTTTGAAAATTCAACCTACGCACAAAAAGAGAGAAAAAAAATTAAAACTCAAATCAGTTTTAGGCAGTAATTAGTTTTAGAAAATGTTTTTTGTAAATCGATGTTAATCCCGAAAATATTTAAACATAACAATGAAGATAATGGCACTTTAATGGTTTAAACTATTAAAACATTTTACATCAGGAAAGAATATATAATTTACAATACCAGAGCTTCCTCCCACAGTTCGTGTGTTATCGTATGGATTTTTGGGTATTCCAAAGTTTAGATTAGCACTCTCCCACCACATACAAGTTTCGGGAACGCTTGTGACAGTCACAGGAATCGCTCCAGCTTTTCTATATTCAGCAGCAGCAACGGAATCTTTCTCAGCTATATGATTCCTAGCTTTAACCATTCCACATGTTTGGGCCATGTCTGCAATGAAATAATGGAGAAATGTACTTATCACGCATTTAAATCTAGTTAGGTTCATTAGTTATAATCTCAAAATTTTTTTATTTCATGATGTAAAACAAAGAAACCGGTAGCTAAAATGTAATTTACTATCACTTCAACAGTAATAACGTAACACAAAATTTATATTATGCAAAGAAAGATACAAATCAACTACCAAGTTCAACAAGGTAAAAAATCGTCGGCAATTTTTGGTTAACAACCCTCCTTAGCCCTTTGCAGGATAGAAAAATTTGAACCAGCATCTTTTAGCTTTTTCGAGTCAACTTAATTGAATCTGCTGCCTCCACGTTACAAGGCAGTGGTTCCTCATTTTTTTCGGCTTTTTTCCTTCAATGATTGAGCATGTTTTTGCGGGCTTAACTTAACTGAGACTTAATAAATAAATAAATAAATAAGTGAAAATATTTAATGATTGAAATTTTGTTAATAATTTTTGAAATATTTAATGTATCAATAAAGAGCCGTGATGACTCAGGGGATCCAGCATTCGCCTCTCAATTAGGTGAACCGGGTTCGAATCCAACGACAACTGATGGATACGAATTCCGCATCCGGCTCGCATTGACGACAGTGCTGACGTAAAATATCATTAGTGGTAGACGGATCATGGATTAGAGTCTCCTTGTTGTCAAACAAACAGTGGATGGTTTTCCTCTCCATGTAACGCAAATGAGGATTAGTTCCATCAAAAAGTCCTCCACGAAGCAAACTTTCTCCCAATACTTGATCCTGGAGTTCCCTTGTCTTTTGGATATCTTATATTTTGTATAAAATCAATGTGCAATATTTTAAAATTGATTCGTTTACCACCTTACACGTTTTATGTTATGTATTATGGAAAATAAATGATCGATATTTTTAAATGATAATTTTACCATCTTATAGGCCATATTTATATTTTATGAAAAATCAATGCGATATTTTAAAATTGATTATTTCATTATTGATTATCTTTAAAAGGGATTATTGTAATTTAAATTTATTTTCCGTTTGAAATCGATTCAACAACTACTTTCCGATATCAACTATGTCCACACTGTTACATACTCTCTAGCAACTACGGAATATAGAAATTCTTGTTTGAAAATTCTTATCCTCAGTGTCAGAAATGTTATGTCTTAACGTTTAAAAAAGCTACATCCAAAGAAATATTTGTCCATCACTACATACGAATGATTTAAACAGATATATTGGTGATCAGTTGGGCAGAAGGTTAGTAAGTCTATTGGCAAATTTATGGGTTTTAATTTCTCTTTAATTATAAGAATTCATTTGGGGAACTTTAAAATCTAGATGCATAAATTTTTAATTTACAAATATTTTGGGTAGGGAGGATTAACCTCCTCAGACGCAAGGTATCCATTAGGATACCTCAGCAAATACAGAGTATTCAAAACTTGGAAAAATTACAAAGTGAAGAGAAACTTTCCCCAATACTGCTTAAAATTTCATAAAGTTAGTTTCACATTATTTTTATAAAGTCAGTTTTGAAGCTTTTACATCAAGATAAAAGAAATGATATTATTTTTAGTAAATATAAATGCTTCAAAGTTTTGTTAACCCAATATTTGATCCTCGAGTTCCCTTGTCTTCTGGATTGGGTTCAAAATTACAAGGTTACAGAGTTGAACATGGGTAGTCGTAAACCCAAAATTGGGCCGACTGTTCAGCGACGATTATAAAATAAAATATTTCCCTTCATCATCAAAGGTATATAAAATTATATATACACCGAAGAGCTAATACATTATGACCACCCTCCATCTATAATAATGGGCCCGCCCAGGGTTCCATGGTTTCTCGCCCAGGAACAATGTTTTCATGGGGCACATTAGGACCCATAATCCTCATAGAACAATTCCTGACGTCTGTAAGCTACTTGAACATAGTTGCAGACCAGGTTCACGCATTCATGGCAACAGTTTTTCTTGCGGGGGATAGTGTTTATCAACAGGATAATGCACCATGTCATAAGGGTCGAATCGTCCTGGATTGGTTCGAGGAACATTCCAGTGACTTTCAAGTCATGTCTTGGCCCCCAAATTCACCTGACTTTAATCCAATAGAGCATTTGTGGTCCTACTTGGAAAACCAAATTCATGCTGCCACGCTTCCCCCTCGTAATGTGAGGGAATTGCAGGACCAGTTGGTGAGCGCTTGGTACCAGATACCTCAGACTACCTATCAGCACCTTGTGGAATCAATGCCACGGCGGGTGCTAGCAGTTTTGAGGGCTAAAGGTGGTCCTACATGTTATTAGCAGGGTGGTCATAATGTAATGCCTCTTCGGTGTATATATACGTCTTAAATCTTTAGATAAACTAAACTTTGTGATGTTTCGTGAAAACTACGCTTTATTTGTCAGAAATTTTGAGAGTATTGTAAAAGATTTTAAAAATAAGCAATTAAAATTACTTACAACCCTCGTCTTCTCCTTTTACCAGCCTAATATAGGGGTAAATAAAAGATGAACAATCATACATAAAAATTTGCATGGGAAGAAGGTATCTTAAAAGATATATGACGTTTGGAATAAAAAAAATGGTATCAATGATTCAGAAAAGAAAGAATGGTTCAGAAAAGAAATGAATAACCTTTTACACCGATAGCCTCTTTACAGGTAAATGGCACTCCGAGTAGTGGTGTTTCAGAAGCAATTTCTTGGGGAGATTTTTCGCCACTGTCCAGGAATTTATCAATGTCTTTGGCATCCTGAATTGCAGCTTCATACCTCTCATCACATGCTGCGTTGATAATAGGATGAACTTCTCGAGATCTTTCTACATAAGCTTTCATTATATCTTCACACCTGAGCTGAATAAACAGTACAGCATTTATTATTATTACTAGCCGATTTTCGCTACCATCTAGGTCATACTTCAAAATTTTCTTGTAACAAAATATAAATTTTAATGGTAACCAAGCGGACTGCTACTGTATTTAAATATTCTAATTCTTCAACTTCAATTCTAACACCAAAGTGTCCCGGATTGTTATTTTGAATGATTGGGCTTGACTTTTTTTTAACCTTTATTTAACTGTACTTATTTCAGCAGTTAATGTAATCAATTAGCATATAATTCTTGTAGGAGTTTTTTTAAAAATTGCTTCATTTCAAAATGTGATACTAATTATATTAAAAACTTTCAAAGACTTTTCTACCCGAATAAGTGCTAAAAATTTTATGAGTGTAAGCCAGTGACGATTTTATAGCAGCATACACTCGTTTGTGTATGATTTTTCATTCTAATTCCAATTATCGTCTTCATTTTTCGAATGAAATACACGAATTGACATTCAATAGATATTGCAAAACGAAGTATATTTTAGTAATAACACAGTTACCTTTTTGTTGATAGCTATCAAACCACGATCTCCCATCAAAACGACATTGTCATGAATGTGCTACTAATTATATTAAAAACTCTTAAATGACTTTTCTACCCGAATAAGTGCTAAGAATTTTATAAATTTTTAACCAGTGACGATTTCATAGCATCATACATTCGTTTGTGTATGATTTTTCATTCTAATTCCAATTATCGTCTTCATTTTTCGAATGAAATACATGAATTGACATTCACTAGATATTATAAAACAAAGTATATTTTAGTAATAACACAGCTACCTTTTAGGTGATAGCTATCAAACAACAATCTCCTATAAAAACGACATTTTAATGGAAATTGAAAATAATAAATTGATATTTTTATTGCTCTTCTTTTATAGCCCAAATACAAATGGTTGCAATGTAAATTCTTCTGATTACTAAATATTCAAATTATGGCTAATACGAATCATAATAAACTAAATTCAACTTTGTTAAAACGCTTCATGTGAATTATTGCGCTTCCAACCTTAGCTTCTTATACAGGGTTACTCATAATTCTCTCCGGGTTTTCGAAGCGTTATAGTAAAAAAACGAAGACGAATATGGCAAAAAAGAACATATCAAATTATTCCGAAAGTATTCAAGTTTTAATTTAAGCAGTTGCCGATAGATGGCAGCAACATGTATTACTGAAGCCAGTTGTAGTAAAGAAAAATGGCGTTTACAGGCAGAGGGAATTCTGAATAACCATGTATAATTGCCGAAATTGTATGAGTGAGCCGTGGTGGCTCAGGGGACAGAGTGTTCGCCTCCAAATGAGGTGTCCAGGTTCGAATTCTAGTGGTCGTGGCTTGTTGATAGGAATTCTGCTTCCGGGACGCACCGATCACAGTACTGACGTAAAATTTCCTCAGTGGTAGACGGATCATCGGAGCTATTCATGGGAGGTTTTCGTGGTTTTCTTCTCCATGTAACGCAAAAGTGGGTTACGCAACCCAAATACGAATGTATTTTATATTCTTGCGGAAGATGTGCTAGAGAAAATGTGTACAATAAATCAGGAGAATATCGATTTCCCAAACGCAGGAAAAAAAAGAGAAGTAACCAACTATGGATGGAATGGAAAGAAATATCAGTTACTTAAAATTGTAATTACTGTACGCATACTTTCGTATTCCTTTTTCCTATTGAGATAAAATTATTTCGATTTTCAAGTATTAGTGCATAATGATACTCCGTACGTATTGATAGAAATAATGCGTATAGAAGAGGTATTAAATCTGATAAGAGTTTATTGACTCATCAAGAGCTTACGAGTTATTTTTAACTACCATCCTTATCTAAGGTATTTTTTAATTTTAACAATGAAACTGATATCTCTGACGCAATATTTACGAACGCTTACGAATAAAATGCCAACCATCAGACTAAGCAAGTTTTTTTTTGCGTACTCATGAACATTTTACTCAGAAAATATCTTTCTTTCCCGAAAAAGATAGAGATTATCATGGCTGAATTATCAATGCAATAGGTAAAAATAATGAAGAGACTCAAATTAACATGGTTGCCAGATAGTAACAGTAAACGGGTTTTCTTAAAATAACCATGGGAGTGTATTTATAAGTTATTTCTAGAAGCGGTTTGTTCTTACACGAGCCACGTTCAGATGGAGCATTCAATCAACCTCTAAGGTCAAGGTTTTCTTTTCGAATCCACATTTCATTACGTAAAAGATGCATTCGTTAAACAGACTTCATTTTTTTTTACATTTGTTTTATGTCTCGCACTGTCGACGATTAAAGAGTAAGTATCAGAACTCAGGTGCGATTAAGAAGTTACCATAGATTTAGTAATGGATACCTTTAAATACTACTTAAAATCACATTAAGGAATTTAACTTGTTGACGCAGTCAGCATTGCTTAGATTATGTGAGTTTGGAACGCAATCTACTATTTACCGTTCTTTAATACATTGAATAGGGGAGAGTGGGGTCAATTGTAACATTTTTTACTTAACTATTTTTAACTAACAAAAAATCCAATATATTAATTAGTATTAATTGACAGACGAGTAAAGTAGACTATCATCTACTAGAAAAAAATAATAAATACCTTATTTTAAATGTTATTATATTAGTTATTAACAATTTTTGACAGTCGTGCACTTGTTACAATTGTCCCCACTTACGGGGTCAATTGTAACAAATCATAAATTCAACTAAAACATAGTTAATTATACATAGTATCATAGTTGTGATATATTTTTTTATTGATCAAAATAGTTGTGATATTTTAGGAGTAAAAATAATAATGAGCAGAGACCTGAAGGGTTAAACTTTTAACTTTAAGGGGTTAAAAATTTTAATTTATGCTGTGAAAGGTGACAAATAAAATAATGCACATGCAACATAATATAAATGATATAGGAAACTATTGGTGGTTCTTAAAGAGTTAAGCAATGGTTTGCAAACATAAGATTATTTATTTTCGGCTGCATTTTCAATGGTCCCTTTACTTATTGTTACAATCGTCCCCAAGACGCCATTTCATCTTCATTTGTTAAAAACAATGCTAGTTAATTAATAAAACTAATCCTTTTTATTGAAATGTTAATTAAGGTGTCCACTTACATATTCGGTTAATAATTTTTATTTGTTTATGCAAAATTACTTTGTTACAATATAATATTCTAATACCAAAAAAAGTACTTACGTAGCATGAAAATATCTTTTGTGATGTAACTCTTTCAAAAGTACATAAAAATGGTTGCCAGCAGGGGTGTACATGTAGATTTATTAAATACACCTAGTGTGCCACCTAGGAACCAAATCTAGAACCCGACACTCGAAATTTTTGCTCTGTTACAATCGTACCCTGTTACAATTGACCCCACTCTCCCTTACTGTTAGATAATATGTATGTGGTTTACTCTGGGGGAAATGTGATCAGAAAAAATTGCTCGTTGGAGAAACTATGTCAGAGTGTCCTTTTCGGAATAATTCTATTATTTATCTCTCGCTATTTCCCTGCAAACTTTGGTAAATTATTAAAATTTTGTTACACTACTATGTGTAGTTACATGACTATTTTTATCTAGCGTTTTCAATTATGGAAGTTTATATATCTTGAAAGAATATACTCATTGCAAATGTTATTTTTAATATTTGAATTAACTTTTTTTAATTAGTAAAAAAAATTCTATCACTTAAAATAATAAAAACGTTAAATGTGTGTAGTACTATAATTTCTCAAAACATCCTTAAATTAATTCGCCTCACTGTGGCATTAGCGTGATATCGAAATTTTTCGTTTTAATATGCCATTAGATTTATTCAACTCACTACGAATATAATGAATATATTCGTTTTTCGAAGACTTTATACGTTTGTCCATTTTTAAGGACACTACCAAAAATGTGTTCTGTGAGATAAGACATTGCTAAACTTTTTAAAAGATATAAATCTCAAAATAAAAACATCCATCTTACCTGTCTTTTTCTTATTTTCTCAGCAAGATCTGTGGCAGAATAAAGTAAAATATTATTTGTTATAGGTGGCAACGGCTTTGTAGGACCCATGACTAGATAGTACACTAAAGATAAGATCTTGTCGGAGAACGGTCGGGTGAACGTCAACAGAATTCTCACGAATTCTGCGACCATTCCAGCTATCTGTGAACGAAATAAAAGTTTTATATATGCATCAAATCTCAGAGATGTTGAAGTGTAATTATTTTTAAGCGTATAATTTTCTTTAATTAGAACATAAAAAAAATTATTTCAGGGAGTTACTATATATATAAGAAAAACAAAATTTTAGAATAATAAAAGAGAGCAGTAAGAATAATAAAATGAAATAAATATCTTCAGTAACTTCCTAACATTTTTTTATGGAAGCACTGTTTCCTTTTCCTATGACATATCATTATAATTTGTTTTCAGTAAAAGTGAAATTTAATCACAGCTATGACATACTTTTTAGGCTATTTCTTATCCGGAAAAAAGCAAATAGCTGAGGCTTGGTTTTTATGTTGGTTATATACAGATGTTTGTCCAACAAATGTTTCAATTTCCCAGGGAATTTATGACCCTGGTATAACTGTGATGCCTGGAATGTCTTTTATTGAATTATTCACCCATTAACCACTGATATATACCCTTCAATTTCTACAATATTCCAGTAGCTTCGATTTTTTTTCAAATAAGAAGTGAAGTAAAAGTAGTAGTTTATATCGCAATGAAAATGGAAAGTCATAAAAAAATCATAACACAGTGCGCAAAAAAAAACTGACCATCTTGAATAACTTTTGATTTAATTATCAGATTTTCCCGATTTAGGACTCCTTCCTAAAGGTTTGAAGGGGGTAACCTCAAAAATGCTAATTAATTAGTGCAGACGATATTTTAAGTTACAAAATCAGACACTTTCGAAGCGAGTTGAAAATTTTTTACACACAATTATAGAATTTACTTAGTCTAAGATATCAGATGAATGTGTGAAGATGATGTTTATCAGATGAATTTAAGTTACAATCAATGGGCTTTAACATTATCAGAAGCTTTCAGTAGAAATATAACTCAGTTGTCATGCGATTTAATTTTAAATCAAGTGGAATCTTAATATTAAATCAATCAGCACGTCAATTTTAAGTGAACTAAAATGTCAATTTTTAATTAAATGAAATTATTAATTTAAATCATTCAATTTTAAGGCAATTTTTTAATCAATATTAAAGCAATTAGCATACTGCCTTTAAATGTATAAAAATATTAACTTTAAATCAGCTAGTAGAACATAAATTTTAAATCAATTCGAGTTCTAATTTTGAAGTAAACTTGAATAATAATTTTAAGACAAGAACTATATTGAAAGAAGTAATTTATGAATCAATAGGAATCAAGATTATGAATCAAGATCCAATTAACACAAGTGTCAGATTCAGTTTCGAGTAATTGATTGTAACTTTCATATCAATAAGATTATTAATTCTAAATCAACTAGAGTAAATTTAAGTTAACCAAACATCAATGTCAAATCTATAGTTTAATTAAATTAAATATGAAGTTTAATTAAATTAAGATGAAAATTTTAAAGCAATTAAAATACTAATTTTAAATCAATAAGAATATCAATTTTAAACGAATTACAATATTCAATGCAATAATATATTTAAATAAATTACAATGTTAATTTTAAATAAATTACAATATTAAACAACAATATTAAACAATACAACAATATTAAGCACATAATTATTACAATATTATTATTACAATATTAAACATTACAATATTTCAAATGAATTACAATTTTAATTAAAAAAAATTGCCTACCAACTTTTGAGCTGTAACTGTATAGAAAATACTTACGTCACGCTGGAAACTCATTAAAAATATATTTCTTGTAGATTCAAATAACACAAATGCTAGATTTAGTTTTGAGTTGTAGATTACAACTTTTATAACAATTGGGTTATTGATTTCGAATCAACTAGAATAAATTTAAGTCAACCGAAAATTAATTTCAAATGCATTAAAATATGATCTTAAATTAAACTAAAAGGGAAATTTTAAAACAATTAAGATACTACTTTTAAATCAATATAAATATTAATTTCAACGCAATTACAATATTAATTAGGAATTAGAATATTAATATTAAAATTTAGAGTATTATTTTTAAATCAAACAGAATATAAATTTTAAATATTAGAATATTAATTTAAAACCAATTAGAATATTAATTTTTGACAAATTTGAACAGACATTTTAGAGCAATTTTAAATCAATGGATCAATATTTTACTAGAATAATTTTTTAAATTTATATCGTATCTACTACTTACGTCTGGAAACTCATTAAAAATACATATATGGTGGGCCGAAAATTAAGCAAATATTAGATTAAATTTTGACTTGTTGAATGCAACATTTATATCAATTAGGTTACTAATTGAAATTTAACTGAAATAAATTTAAGTCAATCAAAAATCAATTTTAAATCTATTGAAATATGAAGTTTTATTAAATTAAAATGTAAATTTTAAAGCAATTAAAAATACTAATTTTAAAGCAATTAAAATACTTATTTTAAAGCAATTAAAATACTATTTTTAAAGAAATTTCAGTACTTGTTTTAAATCATTAGGTATATTAATTTGAAATGAAATTGCAATATTAATTTTAAATGAATTTACATAGCAATTTTTAAACCATAGCTTCATAAAAAGCAGTTACGTCTAGCTGAAAACTCATTAAAAATATCTTTCGGTTAGACAAAAATAGCACAAGTGTTAGATTTAGTTTCGAATTGTTGAGTGCAACTTTTATATCAATTAGATTATTAATTCGGAATTAACTGCAACAAATTTAAGTTAACCAAAAATCAATTTTAAATCTAATAAAATATGTAGTTTTATTGAATTAAAATGGAAATTTTAAAGCAATTAAAATACTAATTTTAAATCCTTAGGCGTATTAGTTTGAAATGAAACTGCAATAATAATTTTAAATAAATTCGCATAGTAATTTTTAAGCAATAGCTATATTAAAAACACTTACGTCTCGCTGGTAGCTCATTAAAAATATCTTTCTGTTAGACTAAAATTGCTCAAGTGTTAGATTTAGTTTCGAATTGTTGAATGTAACTTCTATATCAATTAGATTATTAATTCGGAATTAATTGCAACACATTTAAGTCAGCAAAAAATCAATTTTAAATCTATTAAAATGTGAAGTTTTATTAAATTAAAATGGAAATTTTAAAGCAATTAAAATACTAATTTTAAATCATTAGTTATATTAGTTTTAAATGAAGTTGCTATATTAGTTTTAAATGAAGTTGCTATATTAGTTTTAAATGAATTTGCACAGTATTTTTTAAACAATAGCTATATTAAAATCACTTACGTCTCGCTGGTAGCTCATTAAAAATATCTTTCTGTTAGACTAAAATAGCACAGGTGCTAGATTTAGTTTCAAGTAATCCACAAATACTCCTGAATCTTAATATGGCAACGTATGAATATATTGAGTTTTCGAGGCCGAACCGTCGCTTCCCATGAATTAATGAATAAGAATGAAGGAACTTTTTGAAACGGAAGAAATCTTACATAATCAGTTCCTAATGCCGTTCGAGGAATGAGTTTTTAATATTCAAAATGGAAAGAAGACAACGAATTGTCCTTTTTGGTGTTTGTTCACCTTTTTACGACTTAAGATTTCCAAACAAAATAACACGAAAATAGCTTCTTTATATTCAAATATAGTATTTTGGTATTATTAATGGGTTGAGGAAGACAAATCACAGGTTATTTAAATTTTTGATTGTGGAAATCGTAAAACCTTCTAAATTTTGCCTTTCACTGAGAATTTCACTAAAAGTTTGTAAGATACTGTACGTCCCTGGCATAATTTATATTTTAAAAATAATTTTGAGGGTTAAAATGCTTCGGAACTCGTAAACAATAACAACAATTGAGTTATGCACTATTTTTTATATGTCAACGTATTTCAGCTTATTAATTTATTTTCACAACAAGAGACTTGATTATTACTTTTGTATTCGGAATAACGGTTTCCAGTTTTAAAACAAATGCTTTTTTTAAAGTATTTGTATTCTACAGTTGTATATAATGAAATAAAAAATATAGTCTGTTTATGCATAGATTTGCCATCTACGTTGTATGAAAATATTGTTACGTTTCATTTTGAACCACAGGTATATACGCTTTAATAGTTAAATGTGTTGCAATCAAAACTACAAAAAAAATTATCACAATGTATTTTAAAAAAGGTACTTGAGACTAATAGTTTCTTAAACTGTTTTATAAATATCTAAGAAATAATATAACAGTCTGAATATAACTAAAAAAGAGATACAGTGAAATTTAAATATCGAATAAATTGAAAGATTGTGAATAAATTGATCTACGAACGACTTTTTCTAATGTCAGGGTTTCTTACTGGACACTTTGTTATTATGTTCATTATGTTATTTTTCTGGACAAAATAAACAAACAAAAAATGAATAAATATTTTCAATTATCTAGTACAAAAGATCTATTCATTCAACTCATTTCATCCTAATAAAGCTTAAGAAATAGTCCCCAAATTAGTTTACGAACCTTATTTTCTTAATTTTGCAGCAATGCAAAATGCGTTAGTGTATGTAATTTAATTTATTTGTTCAGGCCATTAACAATTCAGTCCTAATGAAAGTTGCAAAATGTAACAGATAACTCGTTTCTAAGAAAGAATCTTTAGTAAGTATCTAGCATTTAGGTTGCAACTGAGTTGCAAGCTTTCATCCAATATTCAATTTTGTTTGCGATCGGCAATATTTTGGGTAGATCATGCCAGAAGCTTTTATAAATGGTGTTCTTTTTGACATGCAAGATCAAAATGAGGAAAGAATTTAAATGACTTCTTCTAGTATTAATATCGCCAAAACAATTTCAACTAAAACAAAAATGGCTAACAGAGAGTTAGTGTAGAAGTGTTTCCATATTTTCCAACCCCTGTACATCTCTTAACAAACTAATGTAAGTTCTAAGTAAAACTAAATGAAGTTTGTAATCAGAAGTAATGCTTGTGGATGTATATTGTTAACAGAGATGTAGAATGTCGATTGTTTAAAAGATTGGTTACAGCGAGTTAGTGTAGAAGTGCTAAGTAAAACAAAGTGAAGTTTGTAATAAAAAGTAACCCTCTACACAATCATGAAACTAATGTTCGTTAATGTAGATTATTTACAGAGATTTACATGTAGAGTATAAATTGTTTACAGGATTGTTTACAGAGAGTTTTTAAAGAAGTGTTTCCACATTGTTTTCCAACACCTGTACATTTCTTAACTAATTTATGTAAGTTCTAAGTAAAACTAAGTAAAAATTGTAATCAAAAGTAATGTTTGTGAATGTAAATTGTTTACTGAGATTTAGATGTAGAATGTAGACTGTTTACAAGATCGTTTTCATAGAGTTAGTGTAGAAGTGAAGTTTGTAATCAAAATTAACACTTTATACATTTACTAAACCATTTGTTTAATGTTTGCGAATTTAGATTATTTACAGAGATTTAGATGTAGAATGTAGATTGTTTATAAGATTGCTTACAGAGAGTTTTTATAGAAATGTATTCATATTTTTTTCCAACCCCTGTACATCTCTTTAACAGACTAATGTAAGCTCTAATTAAAATTAAATGAAGTTTGTAATTAAAGTAACGCCCTACAACATTCACAAGCATTAAACTAATTTGTGTTTAATATTGTTTTAAAATGGTATCTTCTTTTTTTAAAGGACAAAGTTACAGAACAGTACTTGCATTTATATACTACAAAAACAAGATAGTTTGCTCCTACCATCATTTATTAATAATACACAAGTTTTTATATTTAGATCTAAAGTCAAGCGCATTGCCTTTTCTAAGTTCAATTGGGTACTTGCACTTCAAGAAGAAGATCACAGATACCCGCTTATGTGACCTATGACGCTTAGCTCCAGCTGATTGTTTATAAGCAAAATCGCGTGTTAAAGTTGAGATAAGTTTTCCACATAAGTTAGAATGAACGTTAGAATAACGTGAATCGTATATTGAATTTGTTAAAAAAAATTTTTTCTCATCAACATCTTTTACTTAACTCAGATTTATTATTTGTTTATGTATTTTATTGTAACTGTGATATATTTCTGTTTTGTGTACTTGGTAACGTCGATGCATAATTAGTTTGCTTACGTTCCTATGTGGCTTTATGACCGTCTTTGTGTTCAGTAAGAAATATATAGTGAAAGAATTGAAATCTTTGTGTAAGAATATAGAATGTGTCACTTAAGAGATACTTGACGGGGTTGGCTTACTTAAAATAGAAGGGAAAGAACAGTTGCTAATGTAAACGAATGAGACGCTTCAGCAAACGATCATAATGAAGAGATCCGCAATACGTTATTTGCAGGTATCCCATTGGTTGGTAATAGAAAAATTTTTTCAGCTTGTAAACAAATGTGTTGGACCTATATATATATATATATATATATATATATATATATATATATATATATATATATATATATATATATATATATATATATATATATATATATATATATATATATATATATATATATTATATATATATATATATATATATATATTATATATATATATATATATATATATTATATATATATATATTATATATTATATTATATATTATATATTATATATATATATATATATATATTATATATATATATATATATATATATATATATATATATATATATATATATATATATATATATATATATATATATATATATATATATATATATATATATATATATATATATATATATATATATATATATATATATATATATATATATATATATATATATATATATATATATATATATATATATATATATATATATATATATATAAGTTCAAAATGAAAAATAAAACAAAGAAAAATTATAGACATATGAAAAAAAGGGGGTGGGAAATAATAAGTAAAAAAAATAAACAACATTTTATTAAAAAAAAAAAAATGAAATGTTAATTAAAAAACCGGAAAAAAAAAAGATATAATCTTTTAATATGTTTTTCTTAACTTTCTTAGAGTTTTCTTGTATTATATATACATATATATATATATATATATATACATATATATATATATATATATATATATATATATATATATATATATATATATATATATATATATATATATATATATATATATATATATTATTTTTTGCGACTGGATTATAAAAGGATTAATGAAGACAAGACTTAACTATTTTATTGCTAGCACTATAATTTAGGGGTATTTGCGTCCGGGAAAGAAGAAAAAACTGAATGTAAAAAAATTTCATTTCTTACTTCTTTTTTGCAAGAAATTAATATTCGTATTTAAAAAGTCTAATTAAAAGTTATTTCTCAATTATAGGAACAATTGGAATGTATGTTATAACTTTTATCACTATCATTGCCAGACAAGTGCATGTGGTTATATCATATCTGTCACTGAAGAATGGTAATCTAATAAGATAAAGTTTCTTATTTCAGCAACAATTTCAGGCTTTTAAATTTTGTAATAGATTTGTCTAATATCAACACTCAAAATAAAAATGTTGCTTTAAAGTAGTTTTTTTAAGTTGAATGTATATTTTATTGAAACAGGAACCGTATTAGAGTATACAGAATAAAACACAAATTAAGTATACTTAAAGAGTGCGTTAAAATACGTCTGATGACCATTAAAGCACCTTAGGGTCATGTAACTGGTGTAATCCAAGGAAGATGAAGACTCTGAAAGGCATATAAGTATACTCAATGGAATTGATTGAGGGTTGGTGAGCAGTAAAGAGTTGAGGTTTTAGTAAAAAAATTCTTCTAAATAAAATTTTATTCTCTTGGTCTGAAAACATAGATTATAATGAATTACTTTGGGAAACTAATTTTTTCTTGCATTTATACAAATTAAATGCTTAAATCGGATGAGAGAATTAAAAATTCTGTTGAGGGAAATTGTTTTTTTCCTAAGGCTACATATTTTTTATTATTTTGAAACATGGCATTTTTAGTCTATTTTTCGTTCAAATGTACAAGTTTAAAAACATTTTATATATCAGAGGGTTGGGAATATGTTGTGACAAACATTTAAGAGAGTTAAATTATACATTATCAGGATTAAAATTGAATAGGAACCCATGCTTGAAAATGTTGTGGTACAAAGCTAGGGGTTCATCCATTATGGTATGTTCAGAAGTATATGAGGAAACAGTTCATAATAGGAGAGCGCCCTTTGAGGCGTACGGTGACATTTCCAGTCTTGGTTTCTTTTGACATTTTAATCCTGATTTAACTTCCCTAGAAATTTGCCACAATATTTATGCAAAAGTCGTGGTGTCTCTGAGGATAGAGCGTTCCCCTTTCAATGAGGTGATTCGGGTACGAATCCCAGCGATGGCTGGTCGATACGAATTCCACACCAGGCTTGCACCGACCACAGTGCTGACGTTAAATATGTTCAGTGGTAGACGGATCGTGGGTTAGAGTCTCCTTGTCGTCAAGCTAACCAAAGGAGGCTTTTGTGATTTTCTTCTCCATGCAACGCAAATGCGGGTTAGTTCCATCAGAAAGTCTTCCACGAAAGCAAATTTCCCCCAATACTTAAACAAAGGAGTATTCTTTGTCTTCTGGATTGGGTTCAAAATTACAAGTCCTTCGCAATTGAATATTAGTAATTGTAAACTCAAAATTGGGTCAGCTGTTCAACGACTATTATGATATATTTAAATGACTCTCAGTTACATAAGACTTTTTTAAATTTGCACTTTCAACAAGAAATGGACTAAAAATGTCATTTTTCTAAAAAAAAAAAAAAAAAAAAAAAAAAAAAATGCTGATTGGAGAGTAAAGCCGTTTTTAGATTTGAGATTAGCTGTAAGAAAGAATACAAAAGTCTGTTAAAAATCACATGAAAAAAATTAATTAATTAGGAATTATAAGTAATATAATATATATTATTCATTAATAATAGTTATTAATCAATAATAATTATTATAAATTAATAATAATTATTAATTACGAATGATTATTAATAAATAATTATTATTAACTAATTAATGCATTTTTAAATCAGTTCAATGACACCACAAAAAAATTAACGCCAATTAAAAATTATCACTTACCGTAGCCATTTGAATAAATTAATAATAATCCGTTTTCCAGACTAAGTTGTAGATCTCTTAGCAATTTTCCACACGTTTTAATAATTTTTAATAAAGTTATTTCTATTTTAGAATAACTTTTCCTTCAGTTAACCTTTGTAATATTCTTATCACAGCCAGCGGATATGAGGTCTTATGAATTATCAGATGAACCTTTAGCGAATTCGACTCACATGCTTACGCTTTGATAGACGTGATTCTCTAAATTCGGCTCTAAAAAATTTGTTCCTATGGTATTGTGCTACTCGGCTGATTCATTTGATCATTACGAGTTAGATTAATTGAAATTCCTTTTATTGCGATATAAATCAAATTTTTACGCCTCCTCAAACGATATTGTTTTTGAAATCACTGTTGAATTTTTTAGATTGCGAAATAATCATGTTGTGAATCATTTGTAAAAGCGCTGCGTGTCTGTTTGTCGAAATTATAAGATGAGGCAAAGCGTAATTTGTCTGAAAACGCAATGCACGTTTCTTAATGTAGGTTTAGAATCGTGACATACTTAAACATTGACATTTACGCGACGTTTGAAGGAATTGTTCGAAACCGTGTTTGAGTGCGTTTCTTTACATTACGCAAACTTCATTCTCTTTGAATGAAAATAAATTTCAGTGTAAATGTTATGTTTTCATGATTAATATTTCGTTTGAACAAATGTCTTTGAATGAAAATATATTTCAGTGTAAATGTTATGTTTTCGTGATTAATATTTTGTTTGAACAAATGTCTAAGTAAGAATTTGCATTTTTTAAATATTTTTAAATATTGTTATCATAAATTAATATTAACAAATAAATAACGAGCTGTTGCAAATTCTTCGCGTTTGAGTGTATTTATCAAGGAGGTCTGTGTAATCTTTTTATTTATTTGGACACTTTTTTTTTTATAAATTACGCATATTTTAAACATTTTATGTCTAACACCTTTCGAAAAAGGACAGTTCCTATTTGTTAAATTTACGACTACCAATGTTCAAGCCTTGTAATTTTGAACCTAATCCAGAAGACAATGGAATTCCTGGATCAAGTATTGAGTGACATTTGTCTTATTGGAGGACTTTTTGATGGAACTAAGCCACTTTTACGTTACATGAGAAGAAAAACTACGAAACCCCCCTCAGTTAGCCTGGCCGGCCACGGGGACTCTAACAAATCATCTACCACTGTTGATAATTTTTGTCACCACTGTGGTCGGTGCAATCCGGATAAGGAATTCGTATCGACCAACCATCGCTGGGATACGAACCCGGATGACCTCATTGAGAGTAGAGCGCTCTATTCCCTGAGCCACCGCGGCTCTTCATAAATACTATTAATTTCAAGAAACTGTTTTCACTAACTTAGCTCTGTGAGCTCTGTTTTCTCAAACTTAGTATTAATATAAAGATTTATATTTGTGTTTAAAATCAGAGTTCCTTTTCTAAGCTAAAGTGGTAGGTAAAAGAAGGGAATATCCATTTGATTTGCATGTACGAAAACAACAATTTATTCGTAAACACACTTTTTGCAATATTTGCGGACAGGCATTATTGGGGTTAATGCAATTTTCTGTGCACATAAATAAAATTAATATTTCAATTTTTTTTAATCTTTTTAGATACAGAAAAATGAATTTAATATTAAGCAGTTTATAGGTTAATTAATATTAAATTAAATTTTAATCACAATATTAGAGTTTCAAAATACGAAAAATTGCTATATCATTTTAAGGAAGCGGTATTTTACCCAAAAGTGACGTCATTGGAAGGCCGTAATCACAAACAAATATAGAAGTTTACAAATATGATACACATATACATTCCATAAATGTTTCAGCGGCGATAATCGATAAACTAATTGAACAATTTTATCAAAATAGAAAAATTTTCTCTTCAATTATTTTTTTGGTTTTGTTACTAATTGAAGATTGATTTGTTATTAATTCTTTGTGTTTGTGAGTACTTTCAAAGTAGGCATGTGAAATAATTTTTTTTCATATTGATTGAAAACTAATTTTCACTTCTCTTTATTAACTTTGCTTGTTCTTAATGCTGATTTTCAGGGAACAAAGATTATATTGATGGAATGGATGGATTATATAGTCGGAAGGGCATATAACAATAATACTAAAACTGACCTTTCAGATTTACCTTTTATAAGCATCTAAATAAGATATTGCTTCAGTTTTTTTTCCACAAACTATTTACATATGCACCGAAGAGCCATGACATTATGACCACCGTCCATCTATAACAATGGGCTTGCCCAGGAAAAATGTTTTCATGGGATACATTAGGACCCATAATCCTCATAGAACAATCCCTGACGTCTGTAAGCTACTTGAACATAGTTGCCGACCAGGTTCACCCATTCATGGCAACAGTTTTTCCTGAGGGGGATGGTGTTTACCAACTGGATAATGAACCATGTCATAAGGGTTGAATCGTCGAGGAACATTCCAGTGACCCCCAAATTCACCTGACCTTAATCCAATACAGCATTTGTGGTCCTACTTGGAAACCAAATTCGCGCTGCCACGCTACCCCCTCGCAATGTGAGGGAATTGCAGGACCAGTTGGTGAGCGCTTGATACCAGACTCCTCACACTACCTATCAGCACCTAGTGGAATCAATGCAACGGCGGGTTATAGCAGTTTTGAGGGATAAAGGTGGTCCTACATGTCATTAGCAGGGTGGTCATCATGTAATGGCTCTTCGGTATACATGTTTACACTGTGATAACTGTTAATGCACATCGGAAATTATTTTAAAAAAAATTATGAACTGAAAACTTTTATTTTTTTAAAAATCTTCATCAAAAATCTTTCATAACTTAAAAAGTATTCCTTTTAACGCTAAAGCATTATAACGGCATGCAAATTATATAATCTCAAATATCCAAAAAATAAAATAATATTCAGGGTGATATCATAAGTAGTTTCTTAGAAAAAGTTCATCGAAAAAGGTCAGTTTTAGCATTATTGATATGTGTCAAACCGATTCCCCTGAATTTTAAAACCTTCAAAATATTCAGCAAAAGGTTATTGGTTAATTAAGAGTTTTCAATATAAGCTCAGTAGTAAAAACATAATCTATGAAATTTCACAATTCAAGAAGTGGTATTGTTTAAAAGTAATCGAAAATATAAAAGTTGACAAATAAATATATACAAGCCGTACATGATACAATGGAGATGATCGATAAACCAATGGCGCAATTTAACGAAAGGGAAATTTTTTCTTTTGAAATAATATTTGTAATTATCTGAAGTAGTTCCAGAAAAAAGACATTTTCTTGACGTTAGCAATAGCGAAATCGTAGATAGAAAAAAAAGAGTCTATTATAAAATAAAGGTGATATGTTTGTATGCAATAGCCTAAAGGATTAAGTCCAGAATCAGGTAATAAATTGACAATATAATCCGATTCTTCAAGTCGAACAAAAACCATAACAAAATAGAGATGATTGAAATATGTTTGATTAAGAAAATAAATAAACATGACACATTTATTTTTACTTGCTATATTCCCTTCGTTTAAGCAAATAAACATAGAAACATAAATTAAAATCATTATCTTTTCAAATCTTTTGCCTTATCTGCAAATTCAACACGCAATGTTTACACGCTTGCTACGACAATAAATGCTCATAGCAAGTGTGAGTTGTTAGCGTCAATTTATTAATTAGAATTTATTTATTGTCTATCTCGAAATTAATTACTTTTTTAGGGAAAAAAACTAATTATATTTTCTTTATTTATCAAGTTTAATAAATTTTTTTATTGAAAAATGCCATAGCTGCCAATTTTTAACCTTTCCGAGAATGGTTTTTCCCAGGGGTAGTAAGATAAAAAATTTAATTACAATTAAAAGCAGAAATATCTGTTTTATTTTGTCCAGAGTTCAAAAATACCATTATATCATTATCATACATTTCAATAAATACTAATCCATTTATATGTAGTGGGAAATTTCGAAATCCAAGAAATAAACAAGAAGCTTAAATTTTAGTGCCAATTTAAATGCAAAAATAAAATTTTACGCTAAATGCTTAACAGTGGGCAGTTATGAAATACTGTCATTAATTGATAAATTTCAACTATTAAGTCTATTACTACTTTCATAACCTAAGTATAAGTTTGTTGTCGTATTACCACTTTCATAATTTAAGTGTAAGTTTGCTGCACGATTAAAGCTGAAATGACAAACAGTTTCACTTTATGTAAGAGCGTATTGTTTAGACAAGAATAGTAGAATTCTATGTTTATCAAGCAGCTGGTAATAGAATAAAGCGAGCACAGGCCACGAAGGTATCAAAAAGAAACTGCGGAAGTTGTTCCTAGACCAGCCACGTATTCCTCTAATTATATTAATTTCGATAATAATTTCAATATTTTTTTATATATTTATAAAATGTTATATTTGGGAACTGACATAAGGCGTACAAGGTGGTTGTAGTACGGTCCGTTCTGGTAGACAGATGACAATGAATTTTTGTGTATGACCATGGCAAAAAAGAAATCTGCCATAAAATTAGTTCATATTTACAGTGATGAACATATGCCGAAAATATAAAAAATGGTGTTCAACAAAAAGCAGAAATCAAACAAAAATGATTAAAACAAGGAAAATTTGGAAAAATGGAGAGCTTGTGTGTGTCTCTCTAATAATTTTCGTGAAAAATAAATCTTTACGAATTCTGTGTAAATGTATCAATGTATCTTTATCAGTAAATATTTGAGAAAAGGGTGGCCCAATTTCAGAATCAAATAAGTCTTTGTAATCAGGGTTCTTAATTCCTCCCTATAACAGATAGATATGAAATTCTTTTATTGTAAGCTTTTTCTCTTTTTTCGGGAAGCAAACAGCTATCTTCACTAAAGCAAGATTCGCGCGGTTCTTTTAAAAAAAAATGTGGCGTTAATATTGAAATGTAAAAGTTACAAGCTTTTTTACACTAGCTTTTCCTTTTAAATTCGAAATATCCAAATCCACTATTTCGCAACCATTATTTAGTCGAATCAATTATTAAATCCATCATTTGGTTGAACCCATAAACCCATTATTTGGGAATATTATACAAGTAGATGAGTTATCAAAATGCATGTGGTTTGATCAAATAAGTCTCTCGATTTTTTTTTAATATTCTGTGAGAGTGTTTTTATTAAAATTATAGAAGTGCATATATTTTGATTAAATAAAGTTTTAAGTCTAAAACTTTTTTTAAATTTTGTATACGTGTTTTTTTGGTTCACTTGGTGGTCGTAATTTTAACTTTATTTTTATTGCAGATTTTTTATCTCATGATCCATACATAGAATATACTAAGTTTTAACGACATAAATCTCAACGAATACTAACTCTTTGTTTAAGTAACTTCAGTTATAACCATACTGTATGCAAAACACAGTGTCTTAAGCTGAGATGTAGAAAAAAAGTGGTCCGATAAATAGAATGAATTAATATGTTATCAGCACTAAATATAAGGTACAAATTACAACAATATTTATTACAACAATTTAAAAATAGAGGCAATTAATGCTATACATTTTTAATGAAGACTTAAGTGAAAGTATCTAATATGAAGAAACCTAATTATACCTTCCTCTTTAAAAAACACTCCACGTCTTAAGAAGCTTATATCATTAAATGCATGAAAAGCATCAATTAGAACCTTCGTTTGTTTCTTCTCTTTAAAGTGAATTTTTTATTGCTGCCTTTTCAGAAATACATGCATCCCCCATGCAGAAAACAGAAGCAATGTTTGAGAAATGATTATCATTACGTAACATAAAATTACAATAAATATCCTATAAATAAACTTCTACATTTACTTCAAGCTTTTTTTCAAGGTGAAAAAAGCAACCGTTTTATTAAAGTCAGGTCCATATGAAAGTTAAAAATGGAATTTTTTTAAATCTTATTTTTTGAAATTGTGACGTCAAATACGAAAAGTCAAAGGTTAATATCGTAATTTTTTTATGTTTTTGTTCTGAAGATTTAGTAGATGAAATTTTTTTAGCTGTAACCAGTGGACTTATCAATTAAATATTTTTAGCGATTAATTCTTTACCAAAAATGTTATGTGAAAAGTCCCATTATGAAAAAAGTTGTAGTATATATTATATCTAAACCAAACGGATATTTATTCTGTTACTTATCATTTTAGCTTTAGAACAGCTTGATACTTTGACCTTAGAGTAATCTCAACAGCGTCCTTAGAAAAAAAAATGTGAGAGAAATAGCTCACAGACTACGAAAATAGCGATAACTTCAGTCTTCAGCAATTCAATCTTTTAAATTATTTCTATTTGAGAATCTCAGCGAGGGATTTATTCTCTAAATATTAAATTGGGAAGGTAAAGCAGATTGAGTTTTCAAATAATAATAAGATATATTAAAAACATATATATTTTATCGGGGGGACCTTAATGAAGTATACCAGGTTCTACTCTTTATATCCTCTTAACATTGGATCTTCCTATAGATAGAGATGATTTCAACAGTGTAATCGCGCATTACGCTGATCGCACTGGTATAATTATCGAATCGAAAAGTCCCCAATATTGTCATCCAAAAAATTATAGGAAACATTTAGAGCATCGAAGTCTGGTGCTTAAATAGGAAATTTCGAGTTAATGCTTAGAAATCACAATTATTCGTCATGCCATTCGAAAAAATAGGGAAAAAATACAGCTAGGTTGCTAGCTGGTGCTATGAAATGATACAATCCCCTCTGTTAACAAAGTAACCTAATTACTGCTCGCCCTGAGCTCCAAATTTATGTGGGATGATCACGTCTCCAGAATTAAAGGTGAAGCACATGTTGCAGCATTTATATTCTGTCCAGATCCAATTTGGAGTGAAAATGAGAAATATTTTTTGTCTTTGACATGATCAATACTAATATACGCTTCGTCTTCCTGGTGCAATATATTCCCTGTTCTGATTAAAAAATTGGCAAGATATCGGAATAAGGTTCTGTAGAAGTTGACTAAGAAAGATAACATACATCGCGATCTAAAAATTGATTATCTTCATCAACATATAGCCAAATTAAATTCTAACAACTTTTACACTAAAATATTGTTGCAGCGAAGCCTGGCTTTAAATACATTCCAATTTGATAAGTTAGCAGAAGATATCAGAATACAACCCAGAACAGCATACTTCTGTAGCGTTATAAGTCTCTGCAGGATACGGAATAAGTAAAGACTTCACTTAAGTGCTTAGTGGCAAAATGTCCCTTTACTACTTTTTGCATTCTAACCATGCCTAAGCCCACTACAATGTTAAAAACCCATGATGAATGGTAATAGGTCTACAAACGAAACCAGGTACCGAGTGAAGGAGCAAAATCAGAGATTCTGAAAAAGTATTTTTTTTTTTAATATTCTATGTGCTTTAAAAGATTCTGCTTTAGTTTACTACCGCGGAAAAAGTATTTTTAACAAACTTCAAATGTTGGAAGATATGACAATAACGCATGAAATAATAAACCTATTTAATACCGTTTTTATTTCATTACTAAACCGAATGGAAAAAGCCAAAGTAAAAACTGGTTATAAGTTTTTGATAAAATTGATAGGAATTTTTGAGTGTATTAGTGACCAAATCTTACTTGAAAACTACATTAAACTCATCGTCATTTATGTTATTTAGTAATTATCAATTCATTATATCTTTCTGAAATAGACTGAACCATATATGGAAGAATAATTCAAATTTCATTTCCTCTTCCTGAAATTATTGCAAATGCAATTTTCGTCCTCTTTTTTTTAGTGCTAGCTAATACGAAGAAAAACAAAACGAATTTTAACCCTTGAACCCAGATTTTTTTTAGCAAACATACTTTTCATACCAGTACGAACAGATAAACTTGCAGCCCTTCGACAGGTGAGGCATATTTGTCAACTTTGAACTTCTCAAGTACGATTTTTCCAAGTGTTTACCTTTTCCAGTAAATTTCGTTTGAAAGTTTTAGCCAGGGAGGACATTAGTTTATTAGTTAGTTTGGAGTTATTGGCGCAAGACCCAGTTGTGGCTATATCACCCCTGAAACTAGGTTTATGAATAACAATTTAAATGCAGTTGAAAAACTAGATTAATGAATAGAAACCTATGTCCTTGAGATAAGAGAAGATGTTGGAATGAGGATCATCTCCAAAAAATAAAATTAAAGACGGAACGAAGCTACCTAAGTGACGTTGTCACTGAAGGACTATGTCTTTTTCACGCTTTAATGTTTAAAGAACAGTGTTTGCTAAACGTTTAATAGCAATTAGTGCACATTTCTATTGATTCGTCATATTTGTTGAATTGGTGTAGCCAGACTGGCTACTCTGTACCAGAACGAGTCACTGTAAGAATCGTTTTACAGTTATAATCATATATTTGTTTATATTTTATCAGGGCTATAAAACACACTATCGTATGAATATCGTACATTTATGCGCATCGTTAATTTATTTATGTGTTAAGGTGGTTAGAACAATTCTAAATTTTAAACTTTTTAAATGGAATCAATGGAATAGGCATGATTAGAAATGCTATTTTTTTGTGAGTAAAAAATTTTTTCTCAGGAAAATTCAAAAGAATTGGAAGCCATGGTTAATGGGTCAATAAATAATTTGATGTTAATTCGAAAAATTTCACTTACCTCAGCTGGTCCACAATTAGTTATGAACCAAAGTTTCCTTATTTTTATTTTTTTATATTGCATTACATTTTAAAATAGTCAAATTTTATGTGAACTTTTCTGACAATTAACGTTTTAATGAAAAAAAAGTTGTAGCACACACTTGCATAGAGCAAATTTTTTTCAGCGATATTTCTTTCTGTTAAGGAAGAAATATCATTGATAACTTGTGGTACTTAATGACACTTAGATTTAAGAAGCTCTCAACCCTGCAGGGTTTAATAAATGTTTAGATTATTAACATATTATGAAAATACGTTTTTTTTAAATAAATCTCAGCATTGAAGCGCTTTTTTATTTAAAAATTATCCGTGCGTTTAAGATGAACACAAGTGATTTAATATCTAAATAAAATGAGGGAAATATAAATATTTCGATGAAAAATTACATTCAAGGTTGTAATTTGCTTTAGAACCAAATAATAAGGAATTTGTACGCAGATATACTGATAAATTAATAACTAGTATCAATTTTTTTCATAAAGAATGTGAGAGTATTAGCGTTCCCTTAAGAGTTAAAATTTTAAATCTGTATACTCTAGAATTTAGATATTTTTCTTACAGATATTTACCCATTGTAATACCCATTCTACCATTGTACTTTTACAGATATTTACCCCACACGTACTTTACACGTGTTTCTCAACTCGATTTACTCGAAAGATCTTTAAAATATTTCAGTGCTTTATCGCAGACCGGCAACGTGAGTAATTTGGACTATAAACATATTTTTTACGTATGAAAAAATTTGGTAATTAAGAAATTTTTGACCTGTTTGTTTTTGATCATTCATATACTCTCTTAAATATGAAAAAATTTTTGAACTGAAACTATATAAATATAAATAAAATTTATATTAATTCTAATACACAAATATTAATTTTGTTATTTAAGTAACATAATAGCGAAACCAATTTATGCAATCACGTCTAGTAGGTAGCAAAATAATGCAAGTAAATACGAAATATATAAAAATGGAAATAACAAAGAACAATCAAAAAATAAATAATAAGAATAACAATCAAAAAATAAATAACTAAATTTAATGTGATTGCTGTTCTGGCTTGTTGCTGACTAACGTGTTATCCGTTATGGCTACACGTAAAGCAGCACAAGATTAGGTTAATTTCGATGTTTTGTTTTAATAACACTCGTAATCGAAAATTTAGTTTTTCATAAATAAATTAAGAAAAAGCGATGAAAATTCTTAATTGATTTTTAATAAAGATGGGGACATTCTCTTATAATTTTTTTTTATCCAGAAGTCATACCTGTATAATGTTTATACTATTGAATTGTGATTTTTAATCAAAATCTGAAGATAGTTTAATACTATCTTAAAATTCTAATACAATTAATATTGAATTATTTTCATTTGTAATGAACAAAATTCTTTTGAGGTAGTAAGATTAATCGTAGTTTTGCATAAATAAATTAAAAAAAATACATAAAAGAATGTCCCATTTTCATGAAAATCAATTAAGATTTTTATCACTTTTTTTTCCATCTGGAAATGATATATGTTTAATATTTATACTATTGAATTGTGATTTTTATCCTAAATATGAAGATAGTTAATACTATCTTCAAATTCTAATACAATTAATACTGAACTATTTTCATTTGTATTGAATTAAATTCCTTTGTGGTTGTAAGATTGTTATTTTGTAATATTGTATTATCATAAAATAACAATTGTTATATTGTTGATAACATTGATGGATTGATTATTGTTGATTACAATTGTTATATTGTTGATAACATTGAGCTACATTTATAGTGAATTAATAATAAATATAATTTTTCCTTTATGGTAGTAAAATTGTTATTTTGCAATACTGTTACATTAAAAAAAAAAACAATTGTTATATTGTTGATAATATTGATCTTCATATGCAATAAATTAAGTTCTTTTGTGGTAGTAATATTGTTATTTTGTTTTCAACGCATGATTTGTTAATCAAAAATTCCTTACAAGCACATCCTCTTCTGGAGGATGATTAAAGTCATAGTAAGTTCATTTAAGTGCTCCAAAATTACACTCCAAAATTTCATATTAAGGAATACAGCATTTATAAAATCACAGAAAGAAGAAAATATCTCAAAGTTGTTCTCTTGTATACAAAACTTGAATTTTTTTTACTTGAAAGCATCAATCTTATTCTATAAGTTGAGAGCGGCTATTATTTTTGCCTTGTAGGCTTCGATTTAGTTCATTTATGAGGGAAAATATATTAGACAGGAAAGAAAGCTTAGCTGCGTACTTCTTTTTACAAAAAAAAAGTATACCTAATATTGATCCCTTCTTCGTACCAGTAAATAGCATTTTCGGTTGGAAAACAATGCACTAAACTATTTAAAATATATTATTCATTAATTTTTATACAATAAAAATATTCATGAAGGAATGTGACGCAAAAAGATAAGATTTAAAATTTTTTAATTACTTTGTGGTGACACCTGCTTCCCAACGGTGCAAAGAGTTAAACTAGTTTGGGACTTAGTAACAGGTTAAAATAAAACTTTTTCTCTTAATATTACTACCACTTCTTAACATTTTCCTGGTGCTGAATCCTGAAGCGGGCCTGTAAGCGAGACGGAAAAGAGAAAACACTAGTAGTAGAACTGCTTCAATAATCGATAATTTTTTGGAGGAGTAAATCTATTCTTAACATTAAACAATTCATTACTATTAATTGTTTCATGGGGAAGATGCAATTCAATATATAAATTGTATCCATTTAAAAAGTTTGGCAGTGATGGATATTTTATTATTCCTGAAAGAAAGCTAAAAATTACATTTATTTGTTACCAGTTTTGACTCTTTTCCATCTTTTCCACTTTTTCATCTATACATGATATACACTTTCAATCCCTAGTGGGCCATTATTGGCCTCAGGAGCCCAGCTAGACTAAACAGAATAGAACAGAACTTTCAGTCCTGTCCTGAAGTTTGAATTCGAACATTAATTGGTTGTAATTTGTCAGTTTTGAATACAAAGCCTATAGATTTGCCTAATTTCCAAAACAGTGTTCATACGGCATGTATTAATTTTAATTTCTCTAACATCCAGAATTATTTCCATAAAACAAGTTTTTTTCTAAAATAATTCAATTGTTTGAGATTAATAAATATTTCAAAAATAAAATTATTCACACTTACCGACATGTTTTTCCCAGTAGGGAATAAAATCCTAAATAGAAGAAATCTTAGAAGATAATTTTTTCAGCGTGTTTTTCTGCACCACTTGTCATCGATGTGACCTAGCTGATACTGGTGGTTATGTTTGAGATTTTTATTTGACAAAGAAATAGGACACGCACATTTTTCTGAGCCAAAAATAGCAACAAATCAAATAAAAGCAATCATAATAAGTGTTTTATTCCCAATTGGTTTATTATTTCGCCACTTTGTTGTCGATCCTTCGGTTATTTCATTCAACTCAATAAATACGCTTCAATAAATGTTAAAAATGTTCTTTTTTTTCAAGCGTTTTATAAAAAACAAAGTTTTGACACAGAACACGTGATGTCTGTAGATCCCATAATCACTGTGACCTCTGTCCTACATTCTTTTTGTTTCTTTTTTTTATGAAACGTTTCTCCATCTTCTTTTTTAAAAAAAATATTAATAAAGTAACTAAAGAACGAAATCTCTTTCTTGGTCCAATGATAACTTAATGTCATCATGAGTCGGTAATTGTTTATTGCAATCTTAAACATAATCAGCTGCTAGTTTGTGTACTTCGATGCGGTATGAATATGTCCTTGATTTTGAAATATATTTCCAATAAAATGATTAATAAAGATTGTTTTCCAGGGAATGTTAAAAATTATTATATTGAAATTACCATCAGTTATTTTAATTTTAAGTATAGTTTTATTTCTTAGTATATTTTAAAGTAAATTAGTATTTTCACATGATAAAATCTATTACTTATATATTAGGATAACTAACCTAGCAACAATTTTACTTTGGCCCTAGTTAGGCTTAAAATTAGCTCAATATGGGTCCTATAATAAGACCAATCGAGTATAATAATAAGACCATCGAGAGACCAATATTGGGATGGCTGGATTTTTAAATACTGGTCCTAAGATGGCCTATATAGGGCCAATATTGGTCAATATAGAACCCATAGTGGCTAAATAATGGATATAAAATATCGGGTGAATTTTGCAATTCCATAAAAGAACGATATTGGTTGTAAAGTGGCTGAAAAATATAGGATGAATTGGAAAATTCTATAAAGAGCCAATATCAAAAAAATAACGGCCCTTTGAACCTTTATTGAGTCAAGATTCATGAATATTGGCCAAATGAGGGCCCAAGTTATTTTAATGCTAGGTTATGCTTACATATAAGCAAGATAATCTGAGAAATTTCTAGCTTATCCTTTTCCCGTCAAGGAAGCGTTAATGCAACATTTTCAGAGAAGTTAACCTTCTCAGCTTTGTAAAAAAATTATTCTCCAGGGGAAACGAAATTTAAGTTAGTTTTAGTATTGTTTATTTTAAGTATATCAAATATTCAAAGTATTATATGAAATGCAAATTTATTGCAGTAATCTCGCATCGTCTTCTTTAAAAAGAAAGCATTAATTATCCTGATTTTAAGAGTTTTAATATTTAATTTACTTTTAATTTATTAGTAGCAGAAAGCGGTGCAGTTGGTATCCCTGCGTTTTGTAGCAAAAAAGAAAACTGACATTATTAAAAAAATGGTGGACATTTAAGGTTGCCAACTTCTTCAAATTATTTGAAAAAAGTGTTAAGGTATGAAACACTGAAATTTTCTGACTACTGTTTATTTTTGAAATTTTGCAAGCCCTTAAATTAAAAGCCCGAGATAATTGTAAAGTTAAGAGGTTAAAAAGCCTTGCCAAGTGACAGCATAATCATCATCATCAAAATTTATCTGTGTGTCTGAGGCCACTTGCAGCCTTTTCCTCATTCATCTTGAAGTTTTAACTTTGAGGTGGTACTTTCATGCAAATGGAATGCAAATGGGATTGAAAAGAAAAATTCAATATTTTGTATTCTAGATAAAGATTAATTTTGTTTTCAGTTACGATTGCTCAGAGCTGTAAGCAGTTGGAAAACTTCACTGATATTATCTTCAAAATGATTAATTCGTAAAAGAAATCTAATGCTAAACATATGCAAAAATTGTTTATCTAACGTTCTTTTTGAACTGATTAATTTTCAGATCAGTGGTTGAAATTGCCCTTTGAACCCAAAGTTTAAATTTCAACACTAACGGTTCTATATTTATAAGTCTATTGTTTACAGAATATAAAAATTCTTTGAATTTTAGTTTGAATGAGCTTCTATTTGGAGCGTTTTGCAAATCAGTGGGAACACTATTGAATAATTATGGAGCTAAATAAATGAAGTTCTTGCAAAAAACATTTTCCTGAGGTATCGGTACTTGGTATATTTCTTTAGGTCTACGTTGGTTAATATTTTCTGCATTTTTTACACTCATTTGGATTCATAGAAAAATATAAACAGAATTTGTAGGTTAAAAAAGATGACGAATCAAAATTTATGGTTTCTTAGGTCACATGCGTGAATTAAATTTTTTTTCTCTTCTCTTAACAAAGAACAGCCGTTTTTTCACCTATTGTTAGTATAGATTTATCTGTGTTTGCCTTTTAACATTTTATTAATTGTGGTGGTCACACACATGCTTATTTTTTTAGCAGTATACAAATCATTTGTCTTTACTCCTTTCACACGCCTTTGTCTTTAATTTTTTTTTAAAAAAAAAGCAAAGTTCGGCAAGAAATTTAAATAAATTATTTTTTTTATTAAAAATTGATAATACATCACACATTTGCAACAGCAGTATATAATTTACACAAAAAAATCCAATAAACACTAAAGACTTCATTATAAAAATATTGAAAATATGCATTAATACGGAAGAAACATATGACGATGTATTTCTTATACTATCCAGGGATGGCACATCACCCAACAAACGTAGGAACGTAGTAGGAACTCAATTAATTAATATTCATTTTCTCAAATAAGAGTACATTTATGGATTACCACCACATTTGCAGATTTAAAAAAATATCTTATGGAATATATGTTTAAATCTGAAACCCCCCTAACATTCATGTTTATATTTATACAGTGGTAAATAAACAGGGAATTTTCATTGGTTTTTATCTCTTTTAATTGCTTTCTGCTTGCTGCTTTTTTTGAAATTTTTTTTTAGCATATGCTCTATTATAGATGATAATTTATCAAAAGTCTATCTAAGAATTATAAAGTCTGTCCACGACTAATAATCCATAATAAAACTTTGAGCTGAATGCTGATTTGAAATGTTTTGGTCAATATAGTAAAAAGCCGAACTATAGCCAGAACATCACATATCCCACACATTCTACATCAAATTGTTTTTCACTGTTATACTTTTCAAGTGTCCTGAATCCCCTCTAGATAACAGTACAATACTAAGACATCATTAAAAAGTTATTGACTTCATAAAGTAGATTAATCAATTTCTTTACATAAATATTTATGGGTAAAATGTAGCAAAAAAATTAATGTTATTAAACGATCGAAACAACACTTTTCACATACATTTATTGAAATAATCTAAAAAAGTATCGAGATCTTTTTACACAATAGGGACGTAAGGAGACGATTTTTAAAAATTTGTCCAAAAAGCTTACTGATCATCATTTTGAACATATCTAGTATTTTTTTTAACGTTTATCTTAATTTTTAATGATGAATAAGTTTATTTGGATCTACATCTGCTTTCGTATTTCTTTAAAAAGTTGCTAGTAGAGAAAAAAGTATCAGAAGGAAGCATTTTTGGTATATATCGCATTTAATTAGGATTGGAGTTCCTATAATAGGACAAATTAAGTTCTGACAAGTTACAGTTAAAAGTGGGTTGTTGCGTCCCAGCGGCAGTTGGTTGATCTGAATTTACTCCTGGCTCGCACCGACCACAGTACTGATCTAAATACATCCTCGGTTGTAGACAGATCAAGGGTTAGAATCCTCTTGTCATCGGGCTAACTTAGGGAGGTTTTCAAAGCTTTCCTTCCCATGTGATGCAAATGGGGGTTAATTCCATAAGAAAGGTAGACTAGTTTGTCCCAATACTTTATTTAGGACTTCCCGTGCCTTCTGGGATGGGTTTAAAAGTTCAAGGCCACAAAGTTAAACACTGATAGTAATAAACTCAGAATTGGGTCGACTTGTCAGCACCGGTTATAAAATAAAATAACACACAGTCAAGTACAATATAAACAGTCTTGTACGTCAAATACAATATAGAGAGTCTTGTACAATCAAATACAATATAAACACTCTTGTACAGTTAAATACAATGCAAAAGTATATGCCATATATTATTTTAAGTAATTTGAGATCAGTCAACTAGATGATACAGCAGTTATTTTATTGAAAAAAAACAATGGCGAATCTTTCTAACAGCATCTTCGTTGTTGAAGCAAGAATTATCTTTAGATGATCCTTAAAAGATACCTTGCCAGCATTCAATTTCGTTCTCATCGAATATGTTTGTCAAGAAGTATGCTTGTCAGGTATGTTTGAAATTTATGATATTAATCACTGAAAGTTGCTTGTAGTGGTTTTTGGTGTCAGAATTTTATGAAATGTTCATGGTTTGCAAAACAAATGCGTCGCCAAAACAATATTTAAAAATCTTTGGTTCAGTGTATCATCTCATTTCAAACAACCATAATATTATTCATTAATCCTAATCAATTTAGATAACATTTCATGATTGTACATAAATTTTTGATTTAGAAAAGGCAGGAGTTGATTCATCTATATTAACAGCTTGACAAACTCTACATCAGCAGAAATCGTTAAATAGTCGTTCAATGTCCTGCTAATTGCTTGTGATGCAATGGATGAGCTATTACTGATAGTGCTAGTATGATAAATCCTAGGATATTGAATATTGCTTGTATAGCTAACGTTATGAAATTTGTAAACGATGAGGGTTCATAATGCGCAGAGAGGAAAATACACCGAAGAGCCATTACATTATGACCACCCTCCATCTATAACAATGGGCTCGCCCAGGTTTTCATGGTTTCTCGCCCAGGAACAATATTTTCATGGGGCACATTAGGACCCATAATCCTCATCGAACTATCCCTGAGGTCTGTAAGCTACTTGAACATAGTTGCAGATCAGGTTCACCCATTCATGGCAACAGTTTTTCCTGCGGGGGATGGTGTTTACCAACAGGATAATGCACAATTTCATATAGGTTCAATCGTCGAGGAACATTCCAGTGACTTTCAAGTCATGCCTTGGTCCCCAAATTTACCTGACCTTAATCCAATAGAGCATTTGTGGTCCTACTTAGAAAACCAAATTCGTGCTGTCACGCTACCCCCTCGCAATGTGAGGGAATTGCAGGACCAGTTGGTGAGCGCTTGGTACCAGATACCTCAGACCACCTATCAGCACCTTGTGGAATCAATGCCACGGCGGGTGATAGCAGTTTTGAGGTTTAAAGGTGATCCTACATGTTATTAGAAGGGTGGTCATAATGTAATGGCTCTTCGGTGTAATTTCAGTTTCTGGAAAAATATTAAAAAATATTTGTTTCAACGAATGATGCTTTTTTAAACAGTCAATATAATTTCAATCACAATCATTCTAGGAAAAACTTTATGAATGCAGCGTTATTATTTAGATGAAAGAGGACAAGGACTGTTCCATCCTCCGAATAGGTTGTCAAGTTCTACAGCTGCAGCAATCGTTAGATGGTCTTTAAAAGGTCCACTGACTGCCTGTAATCCAATGGGTAAGCCATCACTTATGCCTGCAGGTATGTTAGTTACGGGAAATCCTAAGACATTAAATATGGCTGTGTAGCCAATATTATTGAATTTTGGGATTGTTAAATGACTGAAAGGCGGTGGCTCCGGATGCGTAGGTAGCAAAACAATTGAATCTTCTTGAAAAATGTCTAAAAACTTTTGCTTTAGTGAGGCAAACTGCTGTAAACAATCATAATGGAATTGGTCCTTATCTCGTTTTTCAATAGCGGCGTAGAACAGGCATGGCAAAGTGTGATTTGAAAGACGAAAAATCACTTTCAGAAACTCCCATCCCAGATGAACTTGTCCATTTTCATTTGCAAAGATTAACTTGAAAGGCTCTAAATTCTTTTCGAGAACTTTACTTTGCCACAATTGGAAAGAATTTTGGAGCTCGTTGAGTGTCAGTGGAATGGCTTTGGTGCCAAATCTTTCCTCGAAGAAATCAGCAGCCTGAAAAAAAAGTTTGAAGATATGAAAAGCTTAAGAAATGAAATAATGTTTTTCAAACTTATATTTATTTAAATTTACTAGAAGGTGATCGACAATCTCCTGTTTTCTTTCTTTACTTTCGTGGATGATAAATATTATCAGAAAATAAAAAAGATGTAATGTTTATCTAATGAAAAGTGGTGGTAGATTATTATGCTTATTAATATAGTAAATTACTACGCCACTTATATAGATAAATATACCACTTAGAACAACTAACCTCTCTAGGTTACGGGATTGGTGATACGGAATAATCTGAATGGTAGAGAAATCATCCCAATTGCTTAAATCTCCACAAGATTACAATTAACTTAGCTTACAATTATTTTAAAGTTTCTGAATTAGTTTAAATAAATGAAAGAGAAATAAAAAGATTTTGAGGTAATTCTTTTTAATAAATTTCAATTTTATTTTATTTTACTTTATACTTGCGTCGTTGAACCGCCGTCCTAATTTTGAGTATACGACTACCAATGTTCAACTTCGTAGTCCTGCGATTTTGAACCCATTCCAGAAGACAAGGGAACTGCTGTATAAAGTAGCGGGAGAAATTTGCCTTCGTGGAGGACTTTTTGACGGAACTAGCCCACATTTGCGTTACATGAAGAGGAAAACGTCGAAAACCTCCCTTGTTTAGTCTGATGACAAAGGGGCTCAAACCCATTGATCTGTCTATAACTGTGGATATCTTACGTCATCACTGTGTTTGGTGCGAGCCAGGTGCCGAGTTCGTATCTACCAGCCATCGCTGAGTTTCGAACCCGGGTTATCCATTTGGGAGGCAAGAGCTCTATCCCCTGTGCCACCACGGCTCTAATTCATCATAATTTTTTATTTTACATTTTATAACTGTCGTTGAACAGCCGACCTAATTTTGGGTATACGACCAGAGATGCCAACTTGCTCCGGACACCAAATATAAATTTTAAAGTGGTAGTTTATCAATTGTGATTCTTGGTTTAATAAATTTAATTTAGTAGATTTTTATCCACCACTATTTCTAAATAATTTGCAGGCTTATATAATTCACCACTTTATTGTACTAAAGTCGTGCTATACCTTTTAAAAAGCATGCAAAAATAGTCAAATATATGCAAAATTTACTTAGTAGTTATTTACCGTTTTTTAAATTATTTTGGCGTGTCCGGAGCAGTTGGCATCTCTGTACGACCACTAATGCTCAACTCCGTAGCCTTGTAATTTTGACCAGAACCTAGAAGACAAGGGAACTCCTGGATCAAGTATAGGCAGAAATTTGCCTACGTGGAAAATTTTTTGATGGAAGTTATCCGTTTTTACATTACATTGAGTAGAAAACCACGAAAAGTTGCTTGACGGCAAGCAGAGATATCATCCGTCCACCTGTGAAGCTATTTTAACTCAGCACTGTGGTCGGTGAAAGCCAGTTTCAGAATTCGTATTGACCAGCCATCGCTGGGATTAGAACCAGTTCACCTCTTTTATTGTTTACCATTATGAAGTCCGCTTCCATAAATGTTGCCCCCCACTTTAAAATATTTTACATATTAAATTAAATTTCTTCATAATACTGTTTGTTTATGAATTCGTGTCTCCTAAGCCACCATGGCTCCATTAACACTATTAATCCCTTAACACGCAGATTTTTTGAAAAAAAAAGGCCAATTTTTTTTTTTTTTTTTTTTTTTTTTTTATGTATAAAAACACACTTTGGAACATTGTCTTTTCTTTTGGTGGACAATTTTGATATACTGAGCTTTTGTTCCATGGAAAAAGGCCAAAATAATTTTTAAAAAAAACGGTAAATAACTACGGAGTACATTTTGCAAATATTTGACTATTTTTGTTTGCTTTTTAAAAGGTATAGCATAACATAAGTACTAAAAAGTTGTGACTTATATAAGCCTACGAATTATTTAGAAATAGTGGTGGATAAAAATCTACTAAATTGATTTTATTAAACCAAGAATCACAATTGATAAACTACCACTTTAAAATATATATTAGCTGTCCGGAGCAAGTTGGCATCTCTGTATATTTTATTCCTGAATAAATAAGTGCTATAGCTCACAATCCTATGTAAAAGATAAATATCAATAAAACGATTTTTTTTTTAGCTTTCACATTGTTATTTTCAATTCTCGATTATATTCGAGAATGAAAAATTATAGCATCATAACATACAACGCCGCTCGAATTATCTCGAGTGAGCACAGTTTGGCCTGTTTAGAGCTCTCGAATTAGCTTGATCGCACAAGTTAAGTGGTTAAAAGAAATCATGGTTATTAAATAATGGGATTAGAAATTAATTAATGGCTTGCCAAACTGTAATTAACTACAAACTAAAATTGCAAATATTAGAGATATTTTGCTAGTTTTAAAAGGTTTAGCATGCCATATATGAAGAAAGTGGTGAATTATATAAAACTACGAATTGTTTAAAAATTGTGGTGGATAAAAATCTACTAAGTTGAATTTATTAAACCAAGAATCGCAATAATTAAGTAAATTTTAAATAAATTTTCTGTAATTCCATAAAAGAGTGTAAATTTTATAGTTCTATATCATGTTATACGCTGTCAGCCAGCTACTTTTCACGGCCTATGTGAAAGGTCAGTGTCAGCAAGCGGTGGCAGACGCAGTCTAAATGTAATTTCAGTGTCAGCCACCGGTGTTTGACGCGGCCTAAATGTAATTTCAGTGTCAGCCACCGGTGGTTGACGCGGCCTAAATGTAATTTCAGTGTCAGCTACCGGTGGTTGAAGCAGCCTAAATGTAATTTCAGTGTCAGCTACCGGTGGTTGACGCTGCCTAAATGTAATTTCAGTGTCAGCCACCGGTGGTTGACGCGGCCTAAATGTAATTTCAGTGTCAGCCACCGGTGTTTGAAGCAGCCTAAATGTAATTTCAGTGTCAGCTACCGGTGGTTGACGCTGCCTAAATGTAATTTCAGTGTCAGCCACCGGTGGTTGACGCGGCCTAAATGTAATTTCAGTGTCAGCCACCGGTGTTTGAAGCAGCCTAAATGTAATTTCAGTGTCAGCTACCGGTGGTTGACGCTGCCTAAATGTAATTTCAGTGTCAGCCACCGGTGGTTGACGCGGTCTAAATGTAATTTCAGTTTCAGCTACCGGTGGTTGACGCAGCCTAAATGCAATTTCAGTGTCAGCCACCGGTGGTTGACGCAGCCTAAATGCAATTTCAGTGTCAGCCACCGGTGGTTGACGCGGCCTAAATGTAATTTCAGTGTCAGCTACCGGTGGTTGACGCTGCCTAAATGGAAAGTCCAGTGTCAGCCACCGATGGCTGACACGGTGCTCAACGTGTTAAGAGAAACTGTACTTACTCTCCTTACTGCTTTTTTGATTGACTGCGTAGGAGAAAAAGCTAGTCCTGGAAACTCTTCTATGTAGTAAACTTTTACTTTCGAAAAATCCACCTGAAATGAAATCTGGGAATTACTTACAGATCTGTTCTTTGACGAAGATCTTTTTTTAAAAACTGAGCCAGAATGATATTGAAACTTAAAAGCTGTAACAAATTTTCTAAACATCATGTCTTTTTAGTGCAATTTATCATCATAGTTTTTTTTAATTTCATGGTTATGCATACCTCATAGTTTAGTTATAACCGTTTGTCATTTATTTGATAATATTAAAAAAAAAAATCAAATACGTGATGTACCGATATAAAATACTTTTATGAAGTCAATAAATATTAAGGCCAGTTCCTTTGTCGATAAAAAAAAACTGAACTTGGAAATATTTGAGGGAATTTATATTTTATTTCAAAAATTTTATTAAGATATAATTTTAAAAGTTTTGGTTGAGGTTCACTAAAATTATCATTAAAAATTAATCATATGAGGTGAGCTTTAGCTAACTTCTGCAATTGGCCGGGATAGCCTTATCGGTAGTTCGTGGGTTCGAACACCGCCGGCCGAAGACTCGTAACAAATTTTTTTACTATCCGAAGACTAGTAAAATGACTGATGCACGTTAAATCTGTCGAGTCGCAAAAGTCCTCCATGTTCCCATAACAAATCATAACCTTTGGGGGTACTGGATTGGAGATCGGTCGTTCTCTGATTCAGGTCAAAATTACGATCTGTGGATGAATGAATGGATGTATGAATGGGTCCGCCCTATAAACGGGTGCGACGTATGGTGTGGCTGAAGTCGAATTCTTGACCATAGATGGCGATACTGCAAAACAAGGAATGCGCATTCTGCCTTAAATTTGCTTGATTTCACCAAGCAGGCTTGCTAGTATGGCAAGTGGCATTAGAAACAACAAAAACAACAACAATTGAATGATGGGCTCAAACAGAAAAAAAAACTCGACACATTTTAACTAGAAAAGGGAGAAAATATTTATTATACATTTTGGCACTAGGAAATAATATCTAATTTTTCTAGGAGATATTATTTTTAAGTACAAAAAACGCATAAGAAAATAATATGTATTTTCCATTTCTCATGCATTTTTTTGCACTCACCGAATCAAATGAAACAACAATAGTTACAAGTTATTTGTAACCATAACTTTCTGACTTATTACTAATTAGAGCATATAATCCTCATAATTTATAAACAATTATTTCTGTATCATCCATAAACTCTTACCTAATAAATAATTAGCTTTATAAACTTGTTTTCAGTTTAATTTGATTTAGCGTAATAAAATACAAATATAAACAAAGAATGAAAAACAAATAATACAATAAACAAATTCAATAAATACAATAAGAAACAAATAACTTGACTAGACAGAAATGTCCGTCTATAAACATAGATATATTTCAAAAATTGTACGTTTTATACATTATGCGTAGTAAGATCTTTAAATTCTAAACTATTAGTCCTGTGAAATTGGTTTTGGTCTCATTCGAATTTGCATACAAGACAAATGGGAAAAAAATACTTTACTTGTCTGTACACTCGCAATGTCGGCAAAAATATTACAACGTTAGAACAGGGTGAAATTCTTATTTCCGCAAAAGACAGAAACCACAATTTTCAAAACAATTACCTATTTTAATTTAGCTATTTTTCGTCTATCGACTCTATCTGGCAAATGGGGCCATCTATGGGCTGAGAAGATTTATTAAATCTACGTTTTATTCTAGAAAAACAAAGTTCTTAATTTACAAAACTCTTGTTAGGCCAGTCTTGACATTTGCTTCTGAAGCCAGGACAATGACAAAACTAAATGAAAATTGCATCGCAATGTTTGGCAGAAAGATTTTGCGGAGTATACTTGGTGGTGTAAATGAAATCAATAACTGGAGAAGGAGATTCAACTTTGTACAAGATTTTTAAAAGCAACCAAATATTAATAAATACATAAAAATAAATAGAATGAATTTGATGATCCACGTGATTCGAATGAGTCATGACAATGCAATAAAAAAGATATTGCTTTTTAGACTCACTTTAACAAAAAAGGGGGGAAGGCCACGATTGAGATGTGCTGAATCGGTGGAGTCCGATTTTCTTGCAATTGATGAAAAGAATTGGAGATCAAAGATAAATAGGAAATCGTTATAGAGAAATCTTCAGAGGAAGGCATTGGCCCCACATTGGGCTGTCTGGCCAACTATGATAATGATGACGATTTTTCGTATCCTACTCTGTAAAAACTGGCTTAGTTATAAAAAAAGAGAAAAAAAATTAACGATCTTTTTTCATTTATAGCTATAAAGCATACCTTTTTATTCAGCTGTAACCGTTTATCATCATTCGAGAGTATTTTTAAAAGAAGAGGTAAGTCCTTTGCATATCGACACATTGGGCCTGTGCTGGTGAATTCATCAAGTTTTTCATTTTCGCCTTCAATGTAAGGGAAATCCCCTTTATTAGAGACGACTCCTGTTCTCAAACGATATAAAAGAAAAAGATTAGATATTGTTCAAAATATTACGATAATAACTTTATCGAATAACAGTTGTATTGACGAAAAATGTATTTTATTTCTATTACTTACCAGTAGAAGGCTTATGCCCATAGATTCCATTAAATGATGATGGGATGCGTATACTTCCACCCAGATCGTTGCCTATACCTATAACTGCTCCAGCAGTAGTTAAGAGGGCTGCTTCTCCTCCTGAAGCATCATTAAAAATGAGTTAAGGATAATCCCAAATGCAGAATATGGGCTTATAAAGCGTTAAACATAGCTAAGTACTGTTTCTAAGTATTGTTTTCAGATAAATACTTTACGAGTTTCTTAAATTTGCGTAAGAGGGCAGCATGATATAGAGAAACAAGCTCATTGCTTACATAAAAAATAGTAAATTTATATTCTTCACAAGAAGGCTCACCTGAACCATTAGAAAATGTGGCGTATCATAGTGCCACAAGTTATAAAATCATACGAGCCTTTCATACTTTTTTTTCATTAAATGATGAAAATTTAATTTATTCCACACACCCTTAGAGTGATTTCCCAGTAATCTGCCGTAATCTTAGAATGCATTTTTTGATTCAAAATATTTTTAACGCTTGAAATATATATTTAAAATATACAACTGACTTTTCTCAGTTGGATATTAATTATTTTTTTTTACAAAAAGGCTTAATTGTAATTTTAATTTTGTGCTTGGTAAGCAGAGGTTCTAAAATTAAAATTTTATAAAATATTTTACAGAAAAAAGGGAGATTTGATCTTAAAAACTATATATTTTTTCAGTGAATTTAACAGCTTGACAGCAAAATGTAATGCATAAATTTCAAATTAATTTTTTTACGATCACTTAAGTGATTTTCTATATTTTAAGCTAAAATCTTGAAAAAAATTACAAAAAAGAATGAATTAGAACTAAATATAATGTTCAATATCGTATTTTTAAATAAAATTTCTAAATGTTCTTCCTTAAAGCTTGATAAAAATAACATGTTTACACTTACATCTTAGCGTTCAGAATGCATTTCTAACATTATGCAAAGTCTGCGTACAAAATTTCAAAGAATTCCATTATAAACTGTCTTTGTAATGTGTATTAGGGTAAAAATATTTTTTAAATCAACGTTCTTCAGAGAATGCATTTAAAATGCATGGAAATTCTAAAAAGTAAAAAAAGTCAGAGTACAAAAAAGAGAAGATTAAAATTAATTTCTGAAAAGAATTTTCTTTGTTTTAAAATTGTAATTTATTCAAACTAAAAAGAAGGTTATACTACTCAAAGCTTAACAAAAAGTATTTTTGTTACGTTTTCCGAAGTTTATTTCTGGTTTTGATTTCGTCTAAAATCATAAGAAAAAACTACCATTTCTTTTTCTAAAAGCTGGTGATAAAAAATTTAATGGGTTTTGGAAAACTATTAAACTAAGTTCAAATATAGATGATAAAAAAAAATAATAAATAAAATTTTCGTCGAAATTGCCGCGGTTTCACATAGTCATATACCTTAACTGTGAAAATGCGATTATACCCATAACTATTCCAGTGTACTGTAGTACACCTTTACTATCGTTAAATATACGTTAGAATTTGAGATATACTTATTTCAGAGGTAAAAGTGACACAAAGTAAAAATTCCTGAAAATTTCATGTGAAGAAAATCAATAAAGATATCATTTAATATTCCATACATGCTTCATATTCAACATAATTTTCTGAAATGAGATTTATAATTAAATTACCTACCAATAAAGAATATCACATCTTTATATTAACAAGAATTCATGAAAAATCTTAGTTTTTAGAAGAATTGTGATTTTGGATTTAAAAATCGCTGGAATATGAATCACGAAACTGTATTTTAAAAACGCGTAAATAGAAATCGCAATGTTGGATTTTTAAATGGTGTGAATACGAATCGCGATGTACGATTTTTAAATCGCGAGAATACGAATCACAGTGTGTAACTTTTAAATCAGACAAATACAAAAATCGATCTTTAATATTAAAATTGCGTGGATAATATTAACGGATACCAGCGTGGTTCCAAATATGCAAAATGGCAAAAACCACCTCACCAAAAGAATTTAATAGGCAGAGGAATCCGATGGTTATGAAATAAGCGTAACTCCCAGAAAAATCGCATATCTTGCTCCCAATTTTCTGACCCAGAAATATCATATGAAAAACCCAAAATACCTGGGTAGTACACCAAGAACACAATCACCCCAGTTATTTTAAAATATGCATTCTCGGAAAAAAAATATTTATGAAATCAATTAATTGATGCTATAAATTTGATATTCAAATGTCTACTCAACATTATGCATTGTGCTTGTGTACTTATTATAAACAGTATTCAAATTAAACTAGATAATTGTATTAGAAAATACCATTACCCGTGCTGCCACCGACTGCTCTTAAGTTGTCAAAAGGATTTTTAGTTATTCCGAAAATCAGATTTGAGGTGTCCCACCACATGCACATCTCAGGCATATTTGTTACTGTAATAGGTATAGCTCCAGCAGCTCTGCAATAGGCAGTTGCATCAGAATCTTTGTCGGCAACTCTTCCTTTAGCTGCATAAATTCCAGATGTCTGCGCCAAACCTAGTTTTAGAACAAAACAAAGAGCACGTGATCCGTTTGATCTCTCGAGGTATGAAAGTATTTTCAATAACCCTTAATACCTACTGTCCACTGGGCAAGATTATCTTAGCATACAGGGTGTCCCAGGATTTTTTGGACTAACTTTAAAGGGAGGTAAGGAACATCACAAGGATTCAGGTTTGCATTGTGACTCATGGTCATAAACGTCTTCGTTCGATGCTAAATGGCGTTGTTCGCAAAATGGATTGGGCGTGGTAGACCTCTGTCTTCTGATTTTAGTAGCATTAATTTCTTTCTTTGAAGTGCTGTGCACTCAACACCTGTGGATTACGAAATGGATTTGTTGGCAAGAATCGTCTGTACTGCTGCGTACATCCAACGGCTAGTCTGCCAATCCGTAATCCGACGGTGTAAAGCATGCATCTTTAGCAATGATGGAAATTTTACCATCTTTTATGACATTTCCATGTATCATCTACTACAACACATGTGATATCTTTGACCAATAAATATTTCAGATGATCTCAGTCTTGTGTCTTTTTGTTTCTGGTACCTGTCATAGTACTTTCACAAGACGTTTCGGACTATGGGTTGCTATGTAATTTTGAATCCTTGTCATGTCTCCACCCTCCCCTTAAAGTTTGTTCCAATAATGTAGGGACATACTGGACAATACAATTAGATATACAATGGGTTGGGTAACTTTTAAGGGTAAATATTTAATATCTTTTCTAACATTAAAAGCTTTCATGTGTGTGACGATGGAATCTAAAAACCGAAAATTTGACCCTTATCGATTGTATAGAAAGCTCAAGTTTCAACTGTAGCTCGGTGCCCGATGAGAACGAGAGTTTTAATGGCTTTCTGATCTCTAAAGGCATAATTTATTGACAAAATTATCACCAGAAGATATTTAAATTAATCGATAAATAAATGTATGGTCAATCCAAATTCATATCATTTTCCTACTTGTATCGACAAATTGATTTTTATCGTTATTTAATCTTTTTCTTTGCAGTTAAGGAACCCCAATTTCATCTGGAGCTCTGTGCCTAATGCCATGCAAGTCGAAATTGTTTTCTAAATAGTGCCAGCAAATACTTTCACTCTTTTATCGCGAGTTAAAATTTCGATGACTTCTCATTTAAAAATTATACTACAGATAAGGAAAAGAATGAAATTAAATTAATCCAAAATCTACGGCTTTTAAGTGGTTTAAAAAGGATAAAACTAATCATCCTTTTATTGGAATGAAAATGAAAAACGTAAGATTCATACTTTCGATAATAAGCCTCTACCATTACCAACCCCTCTCCCCCCGTCATTCGAAAGTGATGATGTCTACGTTTTTTTTTCTTTTGACCGGCCAAAGACAAAACTCTTTTCTCTTTTTTTTTCTTCTCTTTTCTCTTTTCAAAATTTCTTATTGCAATTTTTCTTTCTAAGTCCATATAAATGGATATACCAAGTTCCAACAACATCTGCCGAATTCATTTTAATTGAAAAAGGGTAACTTAAAACTAAAATACCTTTGACTCCTATGGCTTCCTTGCAAGAAAAAGGAACGCCTAAAAGAGGCGTGTCTTTTTCAATTTCTTCTGGTGTTTTATCTCCTCTAGCTAAAAAGCGATCAACCAGTCTCGACTCTTCTAAAGCATCTTCATACCGAGCATCAGTAATGGCGTTAATGTAAGGCTGCACTTTACGGCATCTATCTACGTATGCACGCATGACATCCTCACATTTGACCTATAGAGACAAGTATTAGTAACAAGATAAAAAAAACGAAGAAATTTACGAAATTTCTCTATTTACCACAGGCGCATAAAGAAAATCGAAAACACTTGGGATCACAAAGTGTTTTTTTTTTTTTTTTTTTTTTTTTTTTATCGCATAGGAGTTTCCAAACCATATTTACTGCTCTCATAAGCCTGTTTTCCCCCCTTAAAAATCGATTAAAAAGTGTCTTTTTGTTTATAATTTATACAATACTAGATAATAAGGTTTTTTTTGCGTTAAAAGAAATGTCTTACAACAGAAAAAAAATTTCCCCCCGTGAAAATATTACTTTATAAAAGTATATTTTGCTAACATGTTAATCGTGATGAAATGTTAATGTAAGGCTGCACTTTACAGCATCTATCTACGTATGCACGCATGACATCCTCACATTTGACCTATAGAGACAAGTATTAGTAACAAGATAAAAAAAAACGAAGAAATTTACGAAATTTCTCTATTTACCACAGGCGCATAAAGAAAATAGAAAACACTTGGGATCACAAAGTGTTTTTTTCTTTTTTTATCGCATAGGAGTTTCCAAACCATATTCACTGCGCTCATGAGCCTGTTTTCCCCCCTTAAAAATCGATTAAAAGTGTCTTTTTGTTTATAATTTATACAATACTGGATAATAAGGTTTTTTGCGTTAAAAGAAATGTCTTACAACAGAAAAAAAATTCCCCCCGTGAAAATATTACTTTATATAAGTATATTTTGCTAACATGTTAATCGTGATGAAATGAAAGAGTGCCTGGATTAAAAAAGATGTCAACTGTACCTGAAGAAAAAATTTAATCTAAGGATTGCAGAATGTGCTGTGCAATAAAAAGCAGGGAACTGGACTTTCCTCGTAAAGATTCTGGGTTCGAATCCCGGGCAAGGCATGGACGTTCTTTCATTTTCTGTACTATCTATTCTTATTATGGAAGCAACGTTAGCCCACCAAATATGGTGCCTCTGAAAAAGAGGTCAGCAAATTTGCCCTTTAAATGCCTGAATTGACGAAATGTATACACAGGTGGACATTGGAAATTAAAAAAAAGACAGAAAGAAAACCATATATTACGTACCAGTTAGAAATTTGAAAAGATATTTTTCCTTTATGAGCTTTTTATATAGTTAAATTTTTTTTTAGCAATATAGGAGACTTATATCTGGCAAGATTTATATCTCTCAACATCTTATCTTTCACTGTCTTATTTTTATTATATTTATTCATTTCATATTATATTTATTAATTTTTATTACTTTTGACATCAAGTCAAGAACAAGCTTATAAAATGAAGAACGAGAGGGAGTTCAATTTTTCTACAACAATGGATAAATAGTTATTAAGTAAAAAAAAAAAGCGATGAAAAGAAATTATAATTGCATTAACTTTAAACTGAATTAGAATTTCAAAAACAAACTGTCATTAAATTCCTAAAAAAAAAAAAAAAAAAAAAAAATACAGTCTTTTAGCACGTCAGAGTTGTAAACGCATTTCTACGGACTGCAGAACGGTTTACATGGTATTTTTTTTAAACTTCAAATTGAACAGTTCAAATTTTACATACTAATTATTACATGTTACTTTTTTTAATCTAGTACTTTTTCTACACGTCAAGTTTCTAAATCAATACATCAATTTCAAGTTTCTAAGTTGCATAGTTTTAGCGAAGCAAATCAAAATGCAATATTAAGATAATGGGGAGGGTCACATCGATAATGTCAACATTCATCGATGAAAAGGTACCCCGACATAGAATCGAGTTAACATGTCTTAGATTCTAGTGAATTGTAATTTTGTAGTGGTAGACACACTACAATATTCCCCATCAGAATTTTATCTGTGATGGAATTTGATAGAAAACGAATATCATTAGTTGATTCATTGCTATTTCGTGAGAAGCCGAAAGAGCAGTATTAAGGTAGCCGTACTTTTTGAGTGCTGATTGAAGTTCACGGTCGTGGTCACTAGTGTGTTGGTATTAGCAGTCGAGTGTATGCAGGCTGGAGTTTTGTGTTTGAGACTGAGTAGCAACAAAGTGAGGAGGTTGACAACGTAGCAGTCACAGGTAGTTAGTCAACTGTTCAATGTGGACCATCCATAGAAATAGGCGTGTTCAAGACGAAGTGGGCGTTTTTGATAAAGAAGGTGTGGTCATATCTCGTCCGGGTCATCAATGTGGGGAGAGTCACATCGACAATTTCAACATTTATCTACGAGGCACTCCAACATAAAAACGAGTTAGCATGTCTAATATACTAGTGAATCGTAATTGTAATTTTGTAGTGGTACGCGCACTACGAGTTGAACATCCAAAGCAGCGGCGGTCCTTTGATATTTTAATGTTGGGAGATTAAGTCCCATATTCAGGAACCTTGCCAATTGAGGTTAGCATTAGCACATTCTTAGACTAATCTTAAATACGTATTCAGAAACCATGCTAAAATTGAAAAAAAAAAAAGAGCAATCATGTTTAAAAAGTGGCAACGTCGATCAGCAAAATCTTTAACATGGTTGGAGGGATGATTTCATATAACACAGTAAATAAATGGATTATTACAAACTTAACAACTTTTTAAACCTTAAAACTAAATTTCAGTTTTTGGTTTCATTCAAATAATAAAAAAACATAAATCCGATTATTTTTCCGCATTTACTTATCTCGATATCGTACCCTTGCAATATTTAAAGTTCAGAGAATCATTTAAATACTATATAAAAAACACTCTTATCTAAATATTCATAAATGTTAAAAAAAATGAATTTAAATTATAGATTTCTACCAAAACTTTCGATATTGTTTTAGTTCGTTGCTTGCACATGCCGAAAACTTGCACATGTCAAAAATATTGCATATGGAAATAGAATCCAGTATATGCAAAATATTATGCGTGCAAAGTCCCTCTTGGTCTAATTCTGTATTAGGAAATCGTCTAAAAATTTCATAATTGTAAAGAAGATTAATTTGATTCATTATCTCAGTGTCTGAGTCATTTTGCCTTTAGAATATGATTTTTATCAATGATATTTTGTTTCTTAAGATTTTTTCGGTCGATAATTATTCCACGTATACCAAAACTTGCGCTGTTCAACATATAAACAATTATGAAAAAAGAAGAATAAAATCCTAAGTAGTTTAAAACCTATATAATAGATTACTTCATTAGCTGAATATGTTTTAAACAGAGAAAAAAGAATAATAATATTTTAACCTGACTCTAAAAAGTGCATGAAGCAAAATATGGTACTATTTTTTGCTAAGTAAAATTATATAAGAGGAATTCTAAATTAAGAACGAAAACGAAAAATGGAAAAGATAAAATAACCAGACCCACCAAGGTTATGGACATACAGACACTTAAAAAAAATGAATTATATAACGAATGCCTGTTTTAATTACTTTTTCATTCAAGGTTGAGTTAAAAATAAATATATTATCCTTAAATAGAAAACTAAAGAAATAAAACGAAATGTCCGAATGCAAGTTAAAATGTATAGTCGTTTGATTTGAAGTTTCTCTTCTTTGTAATCAGTATTAAAGAAACAAGGTTTGTTAATTTAATATTTCTTTTTTATAAAAATATTAAAATTAATTTTATTAGGACAGTGGTTTTCTACATGGGGGAAAAATTCGAAGATAAGGTGAAATTTTTTTTTTTTAGATTTTAATTTTAGATTATAATTTAAATATACTTTAAAAAATATCTAAAGTACATAAAAAGTGTAACTTTAAAGTTCTTTAAATATATTTTAGATTATAATTTTAGATTAAATAAAAAAATTAGATTTTACTAGCTGAAAATTTGAAGTGAAAAAAGTAAATAACAGCAGGAAAGAAATTGTTGTATATTTGCAAGTATTTTATCGAAACTAATTCAGGTGTGGTGATTTCAAATCTGAAATTAGGTATTTTTAGATAAATTTATTTTTCGGTTTAATGTAATAGTTTATAAAAAATGTATAGGCTTATATACATACATATACACTTGTCATGTCGCTTGAAAAAAAAATTTAAAAAATCACGAAAAACAGTAAACATAAGACCTTAACTTAACGTATTATAAACTAAAATGTATTATCGCCTCCTTCCTGCCACACCCTGCAAACTAGAGAAGTGGGGACACTTAATAGTCACAGAGTAAATTTTAGAAAATCGTAGTTCGGACTAGATTATTAAATTACGTACTGTAGCTTGTTTAGAAAAATCGATAGCAGATTCGAAATCAGCAATGTGAAAGCATCTAAAATCTGTTAAAAAAATCATATGAACGAAAAAAATATTGTTTCCTAGTGTAGTGCCCCTTAACGATCGATTAATTTTCAAGAAAACGGTCATGAAAGTGCTTATTTTTTTATACACATAATTTTTACACGTATTTGATTAGTGCTGACATCCAGTTTCAAATAAACTAACTATCTACAATTACCTTAAATATTCTGTTACTGCCATCTGGTGTTTAAAATGAGGAATAAAATGTTTTCCGGGCAAATGAAATGAATTAGTTTTATTCTTTCTGGCGCGTTGCTGCTGAACACTCCAGCCCGGGAATATCACGGAAGCGAGAAATAGAGGGCGAAACCTCATCCCGCCATTTTCACGGGAGCGAAAAAGAAGGTGTTTGAATCAACACTGATCAACAATACAAATGTTGTAAAAAACTGAAAGACATATACCGGCAAAATTAATAAACTAAAATGATACCACAGTCATATCAGCTATCCAAAATTGTCCGATTCTTTTTAAAAACTTTCTATCTATAATTTTCATTGAAGTCAATTTCTTAGTCTAAAAATTTCCTGACCAAATTTTTCGGCGATGATAATATTTTTCTCTTTCGAAATTAGATTATTAAATCGTTTAGTTAACTATATTAAAACCACTTTTAAAGCTAACAATTGAACAGAATATATGCGACAAAATATTTTGAATTAAATGAAATCACTCCAGCTAGATAAAATTTAACAACTAAAAAATATTGCAATTTTTATATTATTAAATTGGCAACACTTAATTTATTTAGTAAATCTATATAGCAATTGCTGATTTTTAAAAGTATAGAAAAAAGGCTTATTTAAAAAAGAAAAAAAAAATACAGATTTTTAATAATTTAACAATTTATAGAAAATAAAATTTTCTTTTTTTATTTTCTCTTTCCGTATTTTCTTATCTTTTTTTCTTTAAAAAAAAAGAAAAAAAAACATTTTTTAAATAAAGTATGTATAATGGCAACATTAATTGAGTAACGCCACAACGATTTTAATCTTGCGAAAATAGATGATGTGATGTTTTTATCGATGTGCGATGTTTTCATCGAACTCTGGCTAGGTACTCTCTAGTTTAGGTACTATAGACTACTAGTTAGATGATTTTATAGTTTTCTACTGTTATTTTTAATTGAACTTATGAAGTTCTTAGTAATCGTTTGATTATTTGTTTTACAAAGGAATGCTTAGTTTTTAGTTCTTTAAGAAAGTCATCTTTTTTTGACGGCAAAGGAACATTTTGCAAAGTAAATTGCGATTTATCTTAAATATTTTAATTTCTCATTATTTTTATACTTATTTCAGTACTGAACATAAGGCGTATTAACATGAATTTCCAGCACGATTAATTATCTTAAATTAACGGAAGAACAAACACGAAAAAGCGTTATTAATGTAATTTTTCCTTCTTCTTTTCTATGTTCATAGTAAAATTTATTATATGATTGAATAGAAATAGATAGAAGTATTTAAAAATATGTAAGAAACACGCTGTGTTGTTACTAATGCCACTTGCCAGCATCAGCAAGCCTGGGCAGAGGGTGGCTTTCATGTTTTTCATTGGCGCCATCTATGGCCAACAGTACGACTTTAGCCACGCACACGTTACAGCCCGTTTATAGGGCGGACCCATTCATTCATCCACAACTTGGACCAGAGAACGATCAATCTCCAATATTTTTTACAAAGTAACTTTTCTCTGCACCTTGATTTGACATTTACTTTAATGATGTTATGAGTTATAAACTGCATTGTCTTGTTTTATTTTTAAAAAAGTTAAGTAATCTTGTTAAAAAAAAATAGTATTTTGAACTTGTGTGGCATCCTGTTAGGGTCATTGTTTTTAACTTTTGTATGAATTCTGGTTCATCACGCTTGTGCATGGTTTGGAAAATGAATTTACTTACTTAGGTAATACACTTATTCTTTTAACTGTTCTTGGAGGTTCACCCAATACTATGAATTAACAGTTAAGAGTGCAGTTTCTCCTCATGGACAAAAAAATTAGCGCACCAAGAAGGAGTCGTCAAAATGAAACGAAATTTTACATACTTAATGACTACTTTGATATAAGTAAATGATTAGAAAATCAAAGAAAAACAATAATCTTTGATTTTTTAATCATTTACTTACATCCAAGTAGTCATTACGTATGTAAAATTTCGTTTCATTTTGACGACTCCTTTTTGGTGTGCTAATTTTTTTGTCCATGAGTGTATTTATTCTTAAAATTCATTTTTTAGTGTTAATTACATAAGTTTAGAAAATATTAGTTCTTTCATGTTATTAATGGCAGCTGTATGATTAAAAAGAGTTAAAGGTGTTATCGTTGACTGGTTTACATCGGATTGCAGGTTTATATTTTAAGCAATTGACTCACCTTTTCACTTATTTGCTAATTTAAATAAAATAATTATTTTCATCTTTAAGAGAACTTTTTTTTGAAAAAAACATGAATTACCTGTTTAGAGCGAATTTTCTCAGCCAATTCTGTTGCAGACAATAAAAGCAATTTATTTTCAATTGGTGGTACGGGTTTTGTTTTTTCCCAGAAGATTCGGTAAAGGAATGATATTACATAGTCCGAATATGGTTGAGTGAAATATAATAAAATTCTAATAAACCCCATAGTTGATGCTAGCACCTAAAAAAATAAATTATAGAAACAATTACATTAAAACAACATTTTAAATTATGCATGATTTAAAATGTTCTTAGACACAGAAACTTACAGCGTTAGAACATAGTTGCATATTTTTTTAGGAATTCAATAAATAAATAAATAAAATGAATAAGTAAGTAAAATACTTTTGCTAATTCAAATGAGAAAAAAAAGATAGTCGAGCTATCGTTGTACAGTTATTGTACTCGACGAGATATTTCACGCATGAGAAGAACGCAATAATAACGTCAGAAAAGCGAGATCTAGTTTGAGTTTTTCTTGCATGTGCAGTCATACTTAATATTTTGCTTTATTTCAATTCACAATTTATTTTAGTAATGAAAGTAGGACAAAAGCTTTGCATATAAATCTGAATCAAAGTGCATTGCGTCTCTGTGCAAGCTAGATTCTTGAAAATCTACATTCCCCGCTTGCGAAGAAGACAAATAAGCCGATACGTTTAAATTGACTTCCTCTGTGAACCCAAAGGGTAAAAAATTCCTTTAATCAAATATTTGGGTTCACTCGTCTTAATGAAGATGACGAATAAATTAACTAATCTACATTAATGAGTAAAACTAATCGGCATTAATGATACCATGAAAATACACTGCAGACCACCGTAAATGCAACACCCTGAAGGAAGCATGCAATTAACATGACATTTACAACATGCATTAACAGAGGGGAAATTATTAGAATTTCAGCCTAGATGCATATTACGCGCGCCTGTGGCGCCACTTCAAAGCGTTATTTAAGGCTTGGAGATTTCGACGATTTCAAGTTCGGCAATTGTGTTTTTCTTGTAGTTTTTTCAAAAAACGATCAATTATGCCTCGTAGAAAACAGCGATCATCTTTTGATCAAGTATCCGAGTTCGACAGAGGAAGGATAGTGGCCTACCGAGATTGTGGATTATCTTTCAGAGAAATCAGTAATCGTGTTGGACGAAACTAAACAACTGTAATTCCGATATGTGATCGTTGGATGCAGGAGGGTACGACGAACCGACGTGTTCGATTGCATCCACCTCAGTGCAACACTTCACGTGATGACAGACGAATTGAGCGCATGGCAGTGACTGATCGCTAAGTCACATCACAAACCATAGCACAGAACATTCAGTCTGTAACGCATCATCCAGTGTCTGCACCTACCATTCGACGCCGTTTACAGCAGAGTGGTCTGTCAGCAAGACGCCTATTGCTTCGTCTACTCTTGACGCAGAACCATAGACGTCTCCACCGCCAATGGTACGATGAAAGAAGGACGTGGATGATAGAATGAAATGAAATTGTCTTTACTGACGAGTCACGCTTCTGTCTGCAACACCACGATGGTCGCAGGTATTATGGTATGGGGCGGTATTGGGTATCACTCTCGCACTCCTCTAGTACGCATTGCCGGTACTTTAAACAGCCAGCGCTACATCTCCGAGGTGCTGGAGCCAGTTGTACTTCCTTATTTTCAGAGCTTGCCCACAGCCATATTTCAACAGGATTTCGCGACCACACGTGTCACGCATTGTCCAAGGGTTCTTCGTCAATCGCCAGATTGAATTGCTTCCCTTGCCAACTCGCTCTCCGGATCTTTCTCCGATAGAAAACATGTGGTCCAGGATTACTCAACGATTGACCCAGATTACATCCCCAGCTGTCACACCAGATCAACTTTGGTAACGTGTGGAACCTGCTTGGTTTGCTGTACCCCAAGAACACATCCAAAGTCTCTTTGAATCAATGCAGAGGCGTGGGGCATTGGTGATCTCCAACAATGGCGGCTACTCTGGCTACTGATTTTGGCAGGAACCACACTTCACAGAAGTCTATAAATTTAATCATTTGATACTCGACATTTTACGAAAGAAAAATTTTTCCTTTTGTAATAATACTTGTAATTATCTGAAGTAGTTCCAGAAAAAAGACATTAGCAATAGCGAAACCGTAGATAGAAAAAAAAAGAGTCTATTATGAAATAAAGGTGATATGTTTGTATGCAATGGCCTAAAGGATTAAGTATCAGATAATAAATTGACAATATAATCCAATTCTTCAAGTCAAACAAAAACCATAACAAAATAGAGATGATTGAAATATGTTTAATTAAGAAAAGAAATAAACATGACACATTTCTTTTTACTTGCAATATTCCCTTCGTTTAAGCAAATAAACATAGAAACATAAATTAAAATCATTATCTTTTCAATTCTTTTGCCTTATCTGCAAATTCAACACGCAATGTTTACACCCTTGCTACGACAATAAATGCTCATAACAAGTGTGAGTTGTTAGCGTCAATTTATTAATTAGAATTTATTTATTGTCTATCTCGAAATTAATTACTTTTTTAGAGAAAGAAACTAATTATATTTTCTTTATTTATCAAGTTTATTAAATTTTTTTAATGACAAATGCCATAGCTGCCAATTTTTTACCTTTCCGAGAATGGTTTTTCCCAGGGGTAGTAAGATAAAAATTTAATTACAATTCAAAGCAGAAATATCTGTTTTATTTTGTTCAGAGTTCAAAAATAGCACTATATTATTATCATGCATTTCTATAAATACTAATCCATTTATATGTAGTGGAAAATTTCGTAATCCAAGAAATAAATAGGAAGCTTAAATTTTAGTGCCAATTTAAGTGTAAAAATAAAATTTTACGCTAAATGTTTAACTGAAAGCAGTTATGAAATACTGTCATTAATTGATAAATTTCAACTATTAAGTCTATTACTACTTTCATAACCTAAGTATAAGTTTGTTGTCGTATTACCACTTTCATAATTTAAGTGTCAGTTTGCTGCACGATTAAAGCTGAAATGACAAACAGTTTCAGTTCATGTAAGAGCGTATTGTTTAGACAAGAATAGTAGAATTCTATGTTTATCAAGCAGCTGGTAAGACAATAAAGCGAACCCAGGCCACGAAGGTATCAAAAAGAAACTGCGGAAGTTGTTCCTAGACCAGCCACGTATTCCTCTAATTATATTAATTTCGATGATAATTTCAATATATTTTATATATTTATAAAATGTTATATTTCGGAACTGACATAAGGCCTTCAAGGTGGTTGTAGTACGGTCCGTTCTGGTAGACAGATGTCGATGAATTTTTGTGTATGACCATGACAAAAAGGAAATCTGCCATAAAATTAGTTCATATTTAAAGTGATGGACATACGTCTTAAATATAAAAAATGGTGTTTAACAAAAAGCAGAAATCAAACAAAAATGATTAAAACAAGGAAAATTTGGAAAAATGGAGAGTTTTTGTGTGTCTCTCTAATAATTTTCGTGAAAAATAAATCTTTGCGAATTCTGTGTAAGTGTGTCAATGTATCTTTATCAGTAAATATTTGACGAAAGTGTGGCCCAATTTCAGAATTAAATAAGTCTTTGTAATCAGGGTTCTTAACTCCTCCCTATAACAGATAGATATGAAATTCTTTTATTACAAGCTTTTTCTCTTTTTTCGGGGAACAAATAGCTGTCTTCACTAAAGCAAGATTCACGCGGTTCTTTTAAAAAAAATGTGGCGTTAATATTGAAATGTAAAAGTTACAAGCTTTTTTACACTAGCTTTTCCTTTTAAATTTGAAATATCCAAATCCACTATTTTGCAACCATTATTTAGTGGAATCCATTATTAAATCCATCATTTGGTTGAACCCATAAACCCATTATTTGGGTATATTATACAAGTAGATGAGTTATCAAAATGCATGTGGTTTGATCAAATAAGTCTCTCGATTTTTTTTAAAATTCTGTGAGAGTGTTTTTATTAAAATTATAAAAGTGCATATATTTTGATTAAATAAAGTTTTAAGTCAAAATTTTTTTTAAAATTTTGTATACGTGTTTTTTGGATTCACTTGGTGGTCGTAATTTTAACTTTATTTTTATTGCAGATTTTTTATCTCATGATCCATACATAGAATATACTAAGTTTTAACGACATAAATCTCAACGAATACTAACTCTTTGTTTAAGTAACTTCAGTTATAACCATACTGTATGCAAAACACAGTGTCTTAAGCTGAGATGTAGAAAAAAAGTGGCGCGATAAAAGAAATTGATTAATGCGTTTTCAGAACTATATATAAGGTATAAATAGCAGCAATATTTATTACAGCAATTTAAAAATAGAGGTAGTTAATGCTATACATTTTCAATAAAGACTTAAGTGAAATTATCTTATATGAAGAAACCTAATTATACCTGCCTGTTTAAAAAACACTCCACGTCTTAAAAAGCTTATATCATTAAATGCATGAAAAGCATCAATTAGAACCTTCTTTTGTTTCTTCTCTTTAAAGTGAATTTTTTATTGCTGCCATTTCAGAAATACATGCATCCCCCATGCAGAAAACAGAAGCAGTGTTTAAGAAATGATTATCATTACGTAACATAAAATTATAATAAATATCCTATAATTAAACTTCTACAATTACTTCAAGTGTTTTTCAAGGTGAAAAAAGCAACAGTTTTATTAATGTCAGATCCATATAAAAGTTAACAATAGACTTTTTTAAATCTTATTTTTCGAAATTGTGACGCCAAATACGAAAAGTCAGAGGTCAATATCGTAATTTTTTTATGTTTCTGTTCTGAAGATTTAGTAAATAAATTTATTTAGCTGTAACCAGTGAACTAATCAATTAAAAATTTTTAAGCGATTAATTCTTTACCAAAAATGTTATGCGAAAAGTCCCATTATGAAGAAAGTTGTAGTATATATTATGTTTAAACCAAACGGATATTTATTCTGTTACTTATCATTTTAGCTTTAGAACAGCTTGATACTTTGACTTTAGAGTAAGCTCACCAGCGTCCTTAGAAAATTAAAAAAAAATGTGAGCGAAATGGCTAACAGACTACGAAAATAGCGATAACTTCAGTCTTCAGCAATTCAATCTTTTAAATTATTTCTATTTGAGAATCTCAGCGAGGGATTTTTATTCTCTGAATATTAAGTTGGAAAGGTAAATAAAGCAAGGTGAGTTTTCAAATAATAATAAGATATATTAAAAACAGGCATATTTTATCGGGGGGACCTTATTGAAATATACTAGGTTTTATTCTTTATATCCTATTACCATTGGATCTTCCTATAGATATAGTAGATTTCAACAGTATAATCACGCATTTCGCTGATCGCTCTGGTATATTTGTCGAATCGAAAAGCCCCAATAATGTCATCTAAAATTAACAGGAAAAATTAAGAGCATCGAAGTCTGGTGCTTAAATTGAAAAATTCTCAGTTAATGCTTAGAAATCACAATTATTCGTCATGCCATTCGAAGAAATTGGGAAAAAATACAGCTAGGTTGCTAGCTAGTGCTATTAAATGATACAATCCCCTCTGTTAACAAAGTAACCTAATTACTGCTCGCACTGAACTCCAAATTTATGTGGGATGATCATGTCTCCAAAATTAAAGGTGAAGTACATGTTGCAGCATTTATATTCTGTCCAGATACAATTTGGAGTGAAAATGAGAAATATTTTTTGTCTTTGACATGATCAATACTAATATACGCTTCGTCTTCCTGGTGTAATATATTCCCTGTTCTGATTAAAAATAAGGTTCTGTGGGAGCTGATTAAAGGCGGGTGGTTCAGGTAGAAAGATGACATACATCGCGATCTAAAAATTGATTATCTTCATCAACATATAGCCAAATTAAATTCTAACAACTTTTACACTAAACCATTGTTACAGCGAAGTCTAGATTTATGATATTTTCCAATTCGATAAATTACCAGAAGACATTAGAATATGATCCAGAACATCATACTTCTGTAGCGTTGCAAATTTCTGCAAGATACAGAATAAGTAAAAACTTCACTTATGTGTTTAGTGGCAAAATGACCCTTTTCTACTTTCTGCTTTCTAACCATTCCTATGACCACTACAACTTTAAAAATCCACGATGAATGGAAATAGGGCTACAAACGGAATCAGGTGCAGAGTTGAAGGAACAAATTCAGAGATTCTGAAAAAATTCCTTTAAAAAAATTCTATGTGCTTTAAAAGTTTCTCTTTTAGTTTACTACAGCTGAAAAAAATATTTTTAACAAACCTCAAATGTTGGAAGATATGACAATAACGCATGAAATAATAAACCTATTTAATACCGTTTTATCACTAAACCGAACGGAAGGAGCCAAATTAAAAACTGGTTATACGTTTTTGATAAAAGTGATAGGAATTTTTGAGTGTATTAGTAACCAGATCTTACTTGAAAACTACATTAAATTCACTGTCATTTATATTATTTGGTAATTATTAATTCATTATATCTTTCTGAAATAGACTGTTAATAAACCATATGCCGAAGAATAATTTAAATTTCATTTCCTCTTCCTGAAATTATTGCGAATGCAATTTTCTTCCGCTTTTTTCAAGAGCTAGCTAATACGAAGAAAAACAAAACGAATTTTAACCCTTGCACCCAGATTTTTTTTAGCAAACATACTTTTCATACCAATACGAACAGATAAACTTGCAGCCCTTCGACAGGTGAGGCATATTTGTCAACTTTGAACTTCTCAAGTACGATTTTTCCAAGTGTTTACATTTTCCAGTAAATTTCGTTTGAAAATTTTATCCAAGTAGGACATTAGTTTATTAGTTAGTTTGGAGTTATTGGCTGAAGACCCAGTTGTGGCTATATCGCCCCTGAAACTAGGTTTATAAATAACAATTTAAATGAAGTTGAAAAACTAGATTAATGAATAGAAACCTGTGTCCTTGAGATAAGAGAAGATGTTGGAATGATGATCATCTCCAAAAAATAAAATTAAAGACGGGATGAAGCCACCTAAGTGGCTTTGTCACTGAAGGACTATATCTTTTGCACTCTTTGATGTGGTTTTCGTCATATTTGCTGAATTGGTGTTGCCAGACTGGCTACTCTGCACCAGAACGAGTTACTGTAAGAATCGTTTTGCAGTTATAATCATAAATTTGTTTATATTTTATCAGGGCTATAAAACACACTATCGTATGAATATCGTACATTTATATGTGTCGTTAATTTATTTGTATGTTAAGGTGGTTAGAACAATTCTAAATTTTAAACTTTTTAAATCCAAGACTTCAATGGAATAGGCATGATTAGAAATGCTATTTTTTTGTGAGTAAAAAATTTTTTCTCTGGAAAATTCAAGAGAATTGGAGCCATGGTTAATGGGTCAATAAATAATTTGATGTTAATTCGAAAAATTTCACTTACCTCAACTGTTCCACAATTAGTTATGAGCCAAAGTTTCCTTATTTTATTTTTTTATATTGCATTACATTTTAAAATAGTTAAATTTTATGTGAACTTTTCTGACAATTAACGTTTTAATGAAAAAAAAGTTGTAGCACACACTTGCAAAGAGCAAATTTTTTTCAGGGATATTTCTTTCTGTTAAGGAAGAAATATCATTGATAACTTGTGGTACTTAGTGACACTTAGATTTAAAAAGCTCTCAACCCTGCAGGGTTTAATAAATGTTTATATTATTAACATATTATGAAAATACGTTTTTTCAAAATAAATCTCAACATTGAAGCACTTTTTTATTTAAAAATTATCCGTGCGTTTAAGATGAACACAAGTGATTTAATATCTAAATAAAATGAGGGAAATATAAATATTTCGATGAAAAATTACATTCAAGGTTGTAATTTGCAGATACACTGATAAATTAATAACTAGTATCAATTTTTTTAAAAAGAAGGTGAGAGTATTAGCTTCCCCTTAAGAGTTAAAATTTTAAATCTGTATACTCTAGAATTTAGATATTTTTCTTACAGATATTTACCCATTGTAATACAAATTCTACCCATTGTACTTTTACAGATATTTACCCCACACGTACTTTACACGTGTTTCTCAACTCGATTTACTCGAAAGATCTTTAAAATACTTCAGTGCTTTATCGCAGACCGGCAAGGTGAGTAATTTGGACTATAAACATATTTTTTACGTACGAAAAAATTTGGTAATTAAGAAATTTTTGACCTGTTTGTTTTTGATCATTCATATACTCTCTTAAATATGAAAAATTTTTTGAACTGAAACTATATAAATATAAATAAAATTTATATTAATTCTAATACACAAATATTAATTTTGTTATTTAAGTAACATAATAGCGAAACCATTTTATGTAATCACGTATAGTAGGTAGTCAAGTAAATACGAAATAAATAAAAATGGAAATAACAAACATTCAAAAAATAAATAACAAAATTTAATGTGATTGCTGTTCTGGTTTGTTGCTGACTAACATGCCATCAGTTAACTTGACTAACACGACTAACATGCTGACTAAAATGCTACACGTAAAGCAGGCACAAGATTGGGTCAATTTCGACGTTTTGATTTAATAACACTCGTAATCGAAAATGTAGTTATGCATAAATAAGTTGAAAAAAAGTGATAAAAAATCTTAATTGATTTTTAAAAAGATGGGGACATTATTTTATAATTTTTTTTTTATCCAGAACTAATATATGTTTATACTATTGAAATATGATTTTTATCCGAAGTCTGAAGATATTTTGATACTATCTTCAAATTCTAATGTAATTAATATTAAACTATCTTTATTGGTATTGAACTAAATTCTTTTGTGGTTGTAAGATTGTCATTTTGTGACATTGTAATATAACAAAATAGCAATTATTATATTGCTGATAATATTGATAAATTGATTATTGTTGATTAGAATTATTATATTATTGATAACATTGAACTATATTCATTTAGTTTACATTAATAATAAATTTCTTCTTTTTTGGTAGTAAGATTGTTATTTTGTAATACTGTTATATTAAAAAATAACAGTTGTTATATTGTTGATAATATTAATCTTCTTTTGCAATAAATTAAGTTCTTTTGTGGTAGTAAGATTGTTAGTTATTTTTCTACATATGGATTTATTATTCACAAATTCCTTGCAAGCACATCCTCTTCTGGAGGATATCGATTGAAAGTCAAAGTCATTTAAGTGCTCCGAAATTGTACTCCAAAATTTCATATTAAGGAATACAGCATTTATAAAATCACAGGAAGAAGAAAACATTTCAAAGTTGCTCCCTTGTATACAAAACTCTTTTCGCTTGAAAGCATCAATCTTATTCTATAAGTTGAGAACGGTTATTGTTTTTGCCTTGTAGGCTTCGATGTAGGTCATTTATAAGTGGAAATATGTTAGACAAGTACGAAAGCTTAGTTGCGTAATCCTTTCTACAAAAAAAGCATAAATATTATAGATTCTTTCTTCAGATCCGTAAATAGAATTTTTGGTTGAAAAATAAAGCACTAGATTATTTAAAATATATTATTCATTATTTTTCATGCAGTAAGAAACATTCATGAAAGAGTACAATGCAAAAAGATAGTATTTAAATTTTTTTAAATTTCATTGTGGTGACATCAGCCTCCCCGCTGTGCAAAGGGTTGAACTATTTTGGGAGTTATTAATAGGTTAAAATACAACTTTTCATCCTAATACTGCTACCTTTCCTTAAGATTTTCCTGGTGCTGAATCCTGAAGCAGGCCTGAAAGCGTAAAGGAAAAGAGAATACTCTGGTAGTAGAATTGTTTCAGTAATAGATAATTTTTGGGAGGAGTAAAACTATTCTAAACAATAAACAATTAATTAATATTAATTATTTCTCGGGGAAGAAGCAATTCAATATATAAATTGTATCCGTTAAAAAAATTAACAGTTATGGATATTTTATTATTTCCGAAAAAAAACTAAAAAAAAGCTACCAGTTTTGAATTTTTTGTGTCTTGATATATATGGACTTTCAGTCCTGTCTTGAAGCTTGAATTCGAACATTAATTGGTTGTAATGTTTGGTTGTAATTTGTCAGTTTTTAATACAAAGCCTATAGATTTCCCTAATTTCAAAAACAGTTTTCATACGACAAGTATTAATTTTAATTTCTCTGATATCCAAGATTATTTTCATAAAGCATGTGTCTCCCAAAAATAATTCAATTGTTTGAGTTTAATAAATATTACAAAAATAAAATTATCCACACTTACAGCCATGTTTTTCCGAGTAGGGAATAAAATCCTTATTCGAAGAAATCTTAGAAGATAATTTTTTCAGCGTGTTTTTCTGCACCACTTGTCATCGATGTGACCTAGCTGATACTGGTGGTTATGTTTGAGAATTTTATTTGACAAAGAAATAAGACACGCACATTTTTCTGTGTCAGAAATAGCAACAAATCAAATAAAAGCAATCACAATAAGTGTTTTATATCCAATTGGTTTATTATTTCGCCACTTTGTTGTCGATCCTTCGGTTATTTCATTCAACTTAATAAATACGCTTCAATAAGTGTTAAAAATGTTTTTTTTATGCGTTTTATAAAAAACAAAGTTTTGACACAGAACACGTGATGTCTGTAGATCCCATAATCACTGTGACCTCTGTCCTACATTCTTTTTGTTTCTTTTTTTTATGAAACGTTTCTCCATCTTCTTTTTTATAAAAAAAATATTAATAAAGTAACTAAAAAACGAAATCCAATGATAACTTAATGTCATCATGAGTCGGTAATTGTTTATTGCAATCTTAAACATAATCAGCTGCTAGTTTGTGTACTTCGATGCGGTACGAATATTTCCTTGATTTTGAAATATATTTCCAATAAAATTATTAATAAAGATTATTTTCCAGGGAGTGTTAAAAATTATTATAGTGAAATTACCATCAGTTATTTTTATTTAAAGTATAGTTTTATTTCTTAGTATATTTTAAAGTAAATTAGTATTTTCACATGATAAAATCTATTACTTATATATTAGGATAACTAACCTAGCAACAATTTTACTTTGGCCCTAGTTAGGCTTAAAATTAGCTCAATATGGGTCCTATAATAACATGCATCGAGGGACCAATATTGGGATGCCTGGATTTTTAAATACTGGTTCTAAGATGGTCTATATAGGGCCTATATTGGTCAATATAGAACCCATAGTGGCTAAATAATGGATATAAAATATCGGGTGAATTTTGCAATTCTACAACAGAACGATATTGGCTGTAAAGTGGCTGTAAAATATAGGATGAATTGGAAAATTCTATAAAGGGCCAATATCTGATGAATAATGGCCCTTTGAACCCTTATTTAGTCAAGATTCATGAATATTGACCTAATGAGGGCTTAAGTTATTTTGCTGCTAGGGTATGCTTACATATAAGCAAGATAATCTGAGAAATTTCTAGCTTATCCTTTTCCCGTCAAGGAAGCGTCAATGCAACATTTTCAGAGATGTTAATTTTCTGAGCTTTGTAAAAAAATTATTCTCCAGTGGTAACGAAATTCAAGTTATTTTTAGTTTAGTATTTTTTATGCTGGCCAGATGGTCGAGTGGTTAGCGTGCCTGATTGCGAAGTCAGTGGCTGCGGGTTCTAATCCCGAATTAGGGCATGGATGTTTCTCTCAGTGTGAGTTCTCTGATGTGCGAATGTGGCCCACTCTTTAAAACGGGTATCTGTGTCTGTGGCAGTGCGGCGTAAGTAACGCTGCTCGCATCCGTCACTTAAGTTCACAGGTGCCCACTGGGTAACGTTAAATGAGTAACACTTCTGGCATCTTCCTAGGCGAAGAAAGTAAAAGTTCAGTGCTTGCTGTTCGGAGAAAAAGAGTATTTTTTATTTTAAGTAATTTTACTACGCAACACATCAAATATTCGTATTCAAAGCAACTACACATCAAATATTCAAAGTATTATATGAAATGCAAATTTATTGCAGTAATCTCGCATCGTTTTCTTTAAAAAGAAAGCATAATTATCATGATTTTAAAAGTTTTAATATTTAATTTACTACTTAATTATTAATAGCATCAACCAGGAGAAGTTGGTATCCCTGCATTTTATAGCAAAAAAAACTGCCATTATTAAAAGAATGGTAGACATTAAAGGTTGCCAACTTCTTCAAATTATTTGAAAAAAGTGTTAAAGTATGAAACACTGAAATTTTCTGACTATTGTTTATTTTTGAAATTTTGCAAGCCCTTAAATTAAAATCCCGAGATAATTGTAAAGTTAAGAGGTTAAAAAGCCTTGCCAAGTGACAACATAATCATAATCATCAAAATTTATCTGTGTGTCTGAGGCCATTTGTAGCCTTTTCCTCATTCATTTTGAAGTTTTAACTTTGAGATGGTACTTTCATGCAAATGGAATGCAAATTGGATTAAAAAGAAAAATTCAATATTTTGTATTCTAGATAAAGATTAATTTTGTTTTCAATTACGATTGCTCAGAGCTGTAAGCAGTTGGAAAACTTCACTCATATTATCTTCAAGATGATTAATTCGTCAAAAAAAATCTGATGCTAAACATATGCAAATTTTTTTTATCTAACGTTCTTTTGGAACGGATTAATTTTTGCATGAATTTTCGAATGACTAGTTAAAATTCCCCTTTGAATCCAAAGTCTAAATTTAAACACTAACGGTTCTATAGTTATAAGTGAGAAACACAGATAGAAAAATGCACAAACTGTTCCTTTTAGTTTTATAGATTTTCAAATATAAATAATTAATATTAATTTAATTGCTTTTTAATCATAATAATCATAAAAAGTTTTTCTTGATCATGAATGAGTTTTATTTTTTTTTTCATTTATAATTTACAGAAGAGAAAATAAACATACAAGAAATATATAGGTTACCTGGAATCGAGTCCTCAATGGTAACCGTTAATGTTAATAATAAATTCACTCCAAGACGTAAAAAAAAATTATAAAACTGAATATATGAAAAATAACAATGCGTAAAACATACTATAGGCAAAGAGGGTGTCGTTTAAAATAAGTGAAAATTTATATTTAATATCTATTTGGCATTAGAGAAGTCGAGAGGAGTATGCATGGTGAAAAATAAATTTAAAACAGGTTCTCAATATCGTTTACAGAATATAAAAAGTCTTTTAATTTCAGTTTGAATGAGCTTTTATTTGGAGAATCTTGCAAATCAGTGGGAACACTATTGAAGAATTATGGAGCTATTTAACTGAAGTTCTTAGAAAAAACATTTTTGGAAGGTATCGGTATTTGGTATATTTCTTTAGTGTGGCTACGTGGCTTTACGTGGGCTAATATTTTGCATTTTTTACACTCATTTGGATTCATAGAAAAATCTAAACAGAATTTATAGGAACAAAAGATGAAGAATCAAAATATATGGTTTCTAAGGTCACATGCGTGAATTAAATTTTTTTCTCTTCTTTTCACGAAGAACAGTCACTTTTTCACCTATTGTTAGTTGTCTATTGTTTACAGAATATAAAAATTCTTTTAATTTTAGTTTGAATGAGCTTCTATTTAGAGCGTTTTGCAAATCAGTGGGAGCACTATTGAAGAATTATGGAGCTAAATAAATGAAGTTCTTGCTGGAGCTAAATAAATGAAGTTCTTTAGGTCTACGTTGGTTAATATTTTTGCATTTTTTACACTCATTTGGATTCACAGAAAAATCTGAACAGAATTTATAGGGAAAAAAAGATGACGAATCAAAATTTATGGTTTCTAAGGTCACATGCGTGAATTAAATTTTTTTTCTCTTCTTTTAACAAACAACAGCCGTTTTTTAACCTATTGTTAGTATAGATTTATCTGTGTTTGCCTTTTAACTTTTTATTAATTGTGGTGGTCACAGACATGTTTATTTTTTTAGCAGTATACAAGTCATTTGTCTTTACTCCTTTCACACGCCTTTGTCTTTAATTTTTTTTTTAAAAAAAAAAGCAAAGTTCGGTAAGACATTTTAATAAATTATATTTTCATGAAAAATTCATAATACATCACACATTTGCAACAGCAGTATATAATTTACACAAAAAAATCCAATAAACACTAAAGACTTCATAATAAAAATATTGAAAATATGCATTAACACGGAAGAAACATATTACGATGTTTTTCTTATACTATCCAAGGATGCCACATCACCCAACAAACTTAGAAACGTAGTAGGAACTCAATTAATTAACATTCATTTTCTCAAATAAGAGTACATTTATGGATTACCACCACATTTGCAGATTAAAAAAAAATATCTTATGGAATATATGTTTAAATCTGAAACCCCCCCTTAACATTCATGTTTATATTTATACTGTGGTAAATAAACAGGGAATTTTCGCTGGTTTTCATCTCTTTTAATTGCTTTCTGCTTTTTTTAAAAACATTTTTAGCACATGTTCTATTATTGATGATGCTTTATCAAAGTCTATCTAAGAATTATAAAGTCTGTACACGACTAATAATCCATAATAACACTTTGAGCTGAATGCTGATTTGAAATGTTTGGATCAATATAGTAATAAGCCGCACTTTAATCGGAACATAACATATCCCACATATTCTACATTAGATTGTTTTTCACTATTATACTTTTCAAATGTCCTGAATCCACTCTAGATAACAGTACAATACAAAGACATCATTAAAAAGTTACTGACTTCATAAAGTAGATTAATCAATTTCTTTACATAAATATTTATGGGTAAAATGTAGCAAAAAAATTAATGAATGATTGTTATTAAATGATCGAAGCAACATATTTGACATATATTTATTGAAATAATCTAAAAAAGTATCGAGATTTTTTAGCACTATAGGGACGTATGGGAACGATTTTCAAAAATTGCCCAAAAAGCTTACTAATCATCATTTTGAACATATCTAGTATTTTTTTAACATTTGTCTTAATTTTGAATGATGAATAAGTTTATTTGGATCTATATGTGTTTTCATATTTCTTTAAAAAGTTGCTAGTAGAGAAAAAAATATTAGAAGGAAGCATTTTTGGTATATATCCCATCTAAGTAGGATTGGAGTTACTATAATAGGACAAATTAAGTTCTGACAAGTTACAGTTAAAAGTGGGTTGGTGGGTCCCAGCGGCAGTTGGTTGATCTGAATTCTACTCCTGGCTCGCACCGACCACAGTACTGATCTAAAAATATCCTCGGTTGTAGGCAGATCAAGGGTTAGAATCCTCTTGTCGCCGGGCTAACTTAGGAAGGTTTTCAAAACTTTCCCTCCCATGTGACGCAAATGGGGGTTAGTTCCATAAGAAAGATAGCCTAGTTTGTCCCAATGATTTATTTAGGACTTCCCGTGCCTTCTGGGAAGGGTTTTAAAGTCCAAGGCCCCAAAGTTACTGATAGTAATAAACTCAGAATTGGGTCGACTGTTCAGCACCGGTTATAAAATAAAATAACACACAGTCAAATACAATATAAACAGTCTTATATAGTCAAATACAGTATAAACAGTCTTGTACAATCAAATACAATATAAACAGTCTTATACAGTCAAATACAGTATAAACAGTCTTGTACAATCAAATACAATATAAACAGTCTTCTACAGTTAAATACAATGCTAATGCATATGCCAAAATATTATTTTAAGTAATTTGAGATCAGTCAACTAGATATTACAGCAGTTATTCTATTGAAAAAAAAAAAAAGAACAAGGGCGTATCGTTCTAACAGTCTCCCCGTTGTGTAAGCAAGAATAATCTTTAGATGGTCCTTAAAAGGTACTTTGCCAGCATTCAATTTTGTTATCATCGAATATGTTTGTCAAGTAGTATGCTTGTCAGGTATGTTTGAAATTTATGATATTATTCACTGAAAGTTGTTTATAGTGATTTTTGGTGTCAGGATTTTATGAAATGTCATGCGTTAAAAGCAAAACAATTACGTCGCCAAAACAATATTTAAAAACTTTGGTTCAGTGCACCATCTCATTTCAAACAACCATAATATTATTCATTAATCCTAATCAATTTAGATTACATTTCATGATTGTACATACATTTTTCAATTAGAAAAAGGCAGGAATTGATCAATTTATATTAACAGCTTGACAAACTCTACAACTAAACTCTACAAACTCTACAATCGTTAATAGTCGTTAAATGTCCTACAAATTGCTTGCGATGCAATGGATGAGTTATAACTGATAGTGCTAGTATAAATCCTAGCATACTGAATATTGCTTGTATAGCTTACATTATAAAATTTGTGAGTGATAAAATTTGTGAATTCGATGAATGTTCATAATGCGCAGAGAGGAAAATAATTACATTTTCAGGAAAAACGTCTAAAAATATTTGTTTTAATGAATGATATTTCTTCAAACAATCAATATAATTTTAATCAATATAATGCAGTTTTATTATTTAATTGAAAAAGTACAAGGGCTGCTCCATCCTCCGAATAGTTTGTCAAGTTCTACAGCTGCAGCAATCGTTATATGGTCTTTAAAAGGTCCACTGACTGCCTGTAATCCAATTGGTAAACCATCACTCATGCCTGCAGGTATGTTAGTTACGGGAAATCCCAAGACATTAAATATGGCCGTGTAGCCAATATTATTGAATTTTGGGATTGTTAAATGACTGAAAGGCGGTGGCTCCGGATGCGTAGGGAGCAAAACAATTGAATCTTCTTGAAAAATGTCTAAAAACTTTTGCTTTAGTGAGGCAAATTGCTTTAAGCAATCATTATGGAATTGGTCCTTATCTCGTTTTTCAATAGCTGCGTAGAACAGGCATGGCAAAGTGTGATTTGAAAGACGAAAAATCACTTTCAGAAACTCCCATCCCAGATGAACTTGTCCATTTTCATTTGCAAAGATTAACTTGAAAGGCTCTAAATTCTTTTCGAGAACTTTACTCTGCCACAATTGGAACGGGTTCTGGAGCTCGTTGAGTGTCAATGGAATGGCTTTAGTGCCAAATCTTTCCTCGAAGAAATCTGCAGCCTGAAAGATATGAAATGATCTTTTTTAAACTTATATTTATTTAAATTTATTAGAAGATGATCAACAATCTTGTGTTTTGTTTCTTTTATTTTCGTGGGTGATAAATATTATCAGAAAATGAAAAGAAGTAATGTTTATCGAATGTACAGTGGTGGTAGATTAATATAATTATTAATATGGTAAATTAGTATACCACCTATAAAGATAAATATACCACTTATAACCACTAAACTGTTTAGGTCACGATGTTGATGATACGGAATAACCTGAATGTTAGAGAAATCACCCTAATCACTTAAATCTCCCCATGCTTACAATTAGCTTATCTTACAGTTATTTTAAAATTTCTGAATCATTTTAACTAAATGAAAAAAGATAGATTTTGTGGTAATTCTTTTTGTTAAATTTCAATTCTTTTACACTGTTATTTCCTTTTAATTTATACTTGCGTCATTAAACAGCAGACCCAATTTTTAGTATACGACCAATGTTCAACCCAATCCAGAAGACAAGGGAACTGATGTATAAAGGATTGGGAGAAATTTACCTTCGTGGAGGATTTTTTGATCGAACTAGCCTACATTTGCGTTACATGATGAGAAAAACCACGAAAACCTTTTTTTTTGTTTAGTCTGATGGCAAAGGGACTCAAACCCTTGATCCGCTTACCACTGTGGATATCTTACGTCAGCACTGTGGTCAGTGCGAGCCTGGTGCGGAGTTCATATCTATCAGCCATTACAGAGTTTCGAATCCGGGTTATCCGATTGGGAGGCGAGCGCTTTACCCTCTGAGCAGTCACGGCTCTAATTCTTCGTACTTTTTTATTTTACATTTTATAACCGTCGTTGAACAGTCGACTAAAATTAGGGTATACGACTGTTAATGCTCAACTCCGTAGCCTTGTAGTTTTGAACACAACCTAGAAGACAAAAGAACTTCTGGATCAAGGATTGCGGGAAATTTGCCTTTGTGGAAGAGTTTTTGATGGAACTTATCCATTTTTGCATTACATAGAGTGAGAAAACCACGAAAATCTCCCATGGTTAGCTTGATGGCAATCGGACTCAAACCTATAATCCGTCTACCACTGAAACTTTTTAAGTCAGCACTGTGGTCGGTGAGAGCTAGTTTCGGAATTTCGTATTGACCAGCCATCGCTGGTATTTGAACCCAGTTCCCCTCTTTTACTGCTTGTCATTATGGAGCCCGCTACCATAAATCTTGTCCCCCACTTTAAAATATTTTACTTTTACTTAATATTAAGCTAAATTTCTTTCATAATACTTTTTCTTGATGAATTCGCATCTACCGGGCTTCCGAACCTGGGCCACCTCATTGGGAGGTGAGCTCTTTATCTCCTGAGCCGCCATGGCTCCATTAACACTGTTAAAAGAAATTATGGTTTTTAAATGATGGGATTAGAAATTATTTATTAAATTAAGTACATTTTGGCTACTTTTTATTAATTTTTATCGCCTAGAATTAGGGAAGTGAATGGGAGTTAGGAAGAGTAATATAGTGCTGAAGTTTGTGGTTCCTTTCACCCCGTTTCCTGCCAAAACGGGTTTCAAGTTTGAAGAACTGAATGAGCAAATCTGATATTTATAGACCCTGTGCCAAGGGAGTTTATCATTCAAGTTCGTTCCAATGAAAAAGTGGCAACTTTAATTTTCATTTAAATAAAAAAATATATTTCGCAGTATTTTTATTACGCAAAATTTAAAGTTCAATAATTGCACATTATTTCATATCTTCTTAAAAAAGTACGAACTATTTTTTATCAGCCTTATTTCCTCTCGCCTGCTATGAACCAATAAAAATGCAGGTTTTTAAAAACATACCTCAAGCAGCTAACGGATCAATCGATTATTTCTTAAAAACGTCGGCTACTTCGTTTTTGTGTTTGTAAACAAACTGTTAAATGCTTCCATCAAATATTAGTAGAAATCAGTGCTTATTACACAGTTTAAGTAATTGCAATTGTTAGACAATATTTTAAATTTAAAAATAAAATTAATAGATTAGATTCGTTTTAGATATTGTATACAATTAAATGCAGAAAAAACGTCAATTATTTAACGCCGATTTCTAAAATACTATATCAGTCTTTTAAATTTTAGCAAGACTTAAGACGAGACCCAGATAACTGTTCGGTACTTAGGAGTGAATTAATAGCTATTGAGGAGGGTTTAAAAACCATCCTCCACTCCACTGACTCTAGCGATATTTGGATTATCACAGATAGCCGCAGCTCAATTCAACATCTACAGGATTGGAGTCGAGTTAAAGGTCTCGTAAGCATTCAAATAATCAATATGCTCAAAATTCTTGCAAATCGTAGGGAGGTCCACTTTCAGTGGATCCCCTCTCACGTCAACGTGCCTGGAAACGAAGTTGCGGATATCTTGGCTAAAAGAGGCTGCTCTGAGATGGCAACTACCGACTATGACCTCATTTTTCAAGAGATTTTCTCAGTGACGAAAGATAGAGACCGGCAGGTCTGGCTCTCCCCACCTGCCCATCCCTGGTTCTGTAGGAAAAGACGAGGATGCGCATTGGATCTTGAGGCTGACAGACAGGCTCAAACGCCGCTTCAAGACTTATCAGTGGGCACCTAAAATGCATGACCTTTGAATGCGGCCGCAAAGTCTTCCCAACGTGCATCAAGTGCCATCTGATGCCGACCTCCCCCGATCCTATCCTCGATTGCTTGGGGTTCGCTCTTGCGGATATCCGTGATAGCCCACTTCTGGTGCTTGACTTTGCTAGAGTTCACGGTCTCATGGATTTGATCTAGCTGTTGCCAGATCCTGAAGGATTGGACACAAAAGCAACAACAAATTTTAGCAAAAACTCAAAGTGATCAATTTCTTAAAAAAATATTAAATAATTAATATAATTTATTTTTCGCATTGAATCATTTTTTCGAAAAACGAGTTTTATATTTGTGTAGGAAAAGAATGTTTAAAAAGAATGTTAAAGGAGTTAATATGTTTGGCAAAATACGCATAAATCAGAATTAGTCTTAATTGTATGACATTGAATGCTTTTTTAATAGACCTAAGCGTTTTTTATAGCATATGGGGCAGTTAAAGAATGTTGTGTTATTCCCTTTTAAAGAGAAACTGTACTTACTCTCCTTACTGTTTTCTTGATTGACGGCGTAGGAGAAAAAGCTAGTCCTGGAAACTCTTCTATGTAGTAAACTTTTACTTTCGAAAAATCCACCTGAAATGAAATATGAGAATCAATTACAGATCAGCTCTTTGACCAATATTTTCTTTTAATTTTTGAAAAAAAACTGTGGCAGAATGACATTGAAACTTAAAAGTTGTAACAAATTTTTTTTTATATCACGTCTTCTTAGTGCAATTTATCATCATTGTTTTTTTTTTTTTATCGCATGCATATCTCACAGTTTAGTTATAACCGTTTGCCATCATTTGGTAATATTTTTAAAAAAGAAAATCAAATACATGATGCACTGATATAAAATACTTTTATGAAGTCAATAAATATTAAGGTCAGTTCCTGTGTCGATAAAAAAAACTGAACTTGGAAATATTTGAGGGAATTTATATTTTATTTTAAAAGTTTTATTAAGATATAATTTTAAAAGTTTTGGTTGAGGTTCACTAAAATTATCATTAAAAAATTAATTTTATGAGGTGAGCTTTAGCTAACTTCTACAATTTAATGATGGTTCAAATAGAAAAAAAAAGAAACTCAAAACATTTTACCCTGAAAAGGGAGAAAATATTCTTATACACATTTTTGCACTAGGAAATAATATATCATTTTTCTGGGAGATATTATTTTTCAGTACAAAAAAACGCATAAGAAAATAACCAATAACAATAACCAATTTCCATTTCTCATGCATATGTTTGCACTCACCGAATCAAATGAAACAACAGTTACTAGTGATTTGTAACCATAACTTTTCGACTTAAACACATTAGAGCATATAATCCTCATAATGTAAAAACAATTATTTCTGTATCATCCATTAAACTCTAACCTTCTCAATTATTTGCTGTGTAAACTTGTTTTCAGTTTAATTTGATTTAGCGTAATAAAATACAAAGGAATAAGAAACAAATAATACGATAAACAAATACAATAAATGCAATAAGAAACAAATAACTTGACTAGACAGAAATGTCCGACGCTTAAATATAGATATAAGTCAAAAATTGTGCGTTTTATACATTATGCGTAGTAAGATCTTTAAATTCTCCACTATTAATCCTGTGAAATTGGTTTTGGTCTCATTCAATTTTGCATACAAAACAAATAGGAAACAATACTTTACTTGTCTGCAGAGAAATGTTTAAGATTTTCTCCTTTCTGAAATCTTCCCTTTCTGTACATTCACGATGTCGGGAAAAATATTATACCGGCAGAGTATTATATATTAATTATGTCGCAATATATTATTTAAAAATATTATACAACGTAGAACAGGGTAAAATTCTGACTTCCACAAAAGCTAGAAACCACAACTTTCAAAACAATTACCTATTTTAATTTTGTTATTTTTCGTCTATCAACTCTATCTGGCAAATGGGGCTATCTATGGGCTGAGAAGATTTATTAAATCTACGTTTAATTCTAGAAAAACAAAGCTCTTAATTTACAAAACTTTTGTTCAGCCAGTCTTGACATATGCTTCTGAAGCTAAGACAATGACAAAACAGGAGAAAAATTGTATCGCAATATTTGAGAGAAAGATTTTGCGGAGTATACTTGGTGGTGTAAATGAAAACAATAACTGGAGAAGGAGATTTAACTTTGTGTAAGATTTATAAACAACCAGATATCATTAAGTACATAAAAATAAATAGAATGAATTTGATGATCCACGTGATTCGAATGAGTCATGACAATGCAATAAAAAAGATATTGCTTTTTAGACTCACTTTAACAAAAAAGCGGGGAAGGCCGCGATTGAGATGTGCTGACTCGGTGGAGTCCGATTTTCTTGCAATTGACGAAAAGAATTGGAGATCAAAGATAAATAGGAAATCGTTATAGAGAAATCTTCAGAGGAAGGCATTGGTCCACATTGGGCTGTCTGGTCAACCATGATGATGATGATGATTTTTCGTATGTTACTCTATAAAAACTGGCTTAATTATAAAGAAAGAGAAAAAGAAATTTCATTTATAGCTATAAAGCATACCTCTTTATTCAGCTGTAACCGTTTATCATCATTCGAGAGTATTTTTAAAAGAAGAGGTAAGTCCTTTGCATATCGACACATTGGGCCTGTGCTAGTGAATTCATCAAGTTTTTCATTTTCGCCTTCAATGTAAGGGAAATCCCCTTTATTAGAGACGACTCCTGTTCAGAAACGATTTAATAGAAAAATGATTAGATATTGTTCAAAATATTACAATAATAACTTTATCGAATAACAGTTGTATTGACGAAAGATGTATTTTATTTCTATTACTTACCAGTAGAAGGTTTATGCCCATAGATTCCATTAAATGATGATGGGATGCGTATACTTCCACCCAGATCGTTGCCTATACCTATAACTGCTCCAGCAGTAGTTAAGAGGGCTGCTTCTCCTCCTGAAGCATCATTAAAAATGAGTTAAGGATAATCCCATATGAAGAATATGGGCTTATATAGTGATAAGTATAACTTCTTTAAAGGTGATATTTTCCTGTATTGTTTCGTAAAGTATTGTTTTCAGATAAATACTTTACGAGTTTTTTTTTAATTTGCGTAAGAGGACAGCATGATATAGAGAAACAAACTCCTTTCTTACATAAAAATAATGAATTTATATTTTAAACGAAAAAGCTCACCTGAACAATTAGAAAATGAGGCGTATCATTGTGCCTCAAGTTGTAAAAAATTATACGAGATTTTCATATTTTTTTTCCATTAACACATGGCTTGCTCGTCAGGCCACACGGTAAATAACTACAAACTAAATTTGCAAATATAGACAGATTTTGTTAGTTTATAAAAGGTTTAGCATGACATATCTGAAAAAAAAGTGGTGAATTATATATGTCTACTAATTGTTTAAAAATAGTGGTGGATAAAAATCTACTAAATTGAATTTATTAAACCAAGAGTCACAATAATGAACTAAATTTTGAATAAATTTTCTGCAATTCCATAAAAGAGTGTAAATTTTATAGTTTTGTATCATGTTATACGCTGCCAGCCAGCTGTTTTTCGCCGCCAAGTGAAAGGTCAGTGTCAGCAAGCGGTGGCAGACGCAGCCTAAATGTAATTTCAGTGTCAGCCACCGGTAGTTGACGCAGCCTAAATGTAATTTCAGTGTGAGCCACCGGTGGTTGACGCGGCGCTCAACGTGTTAAATGATGAAAATTTAATTTATTCTACACACCATTAGAGTGATTTTCCAGCAATCTGCCGTTATCTTAAAATGCATTTTTTGCTTCAAAATATTTTTAACGCTTGAAATATATTTAAAATATCCAAATGACTTTTCTTAGTTGGATATTAATTATTTTTCTTTTACAAAAAGGCTTAATTATAATTTTAATTGTGTGTTTGGTTCTCAAATTAAAATTTCATAAAATTTTTCTCAAAAAAAGGGAGATTTGATCTTAAAAACTATAAATTTTTTAAGTCATGTTAGCAGCTTAACAACAAATTGTAATGCATTAATATCAAAATAATTTTTTTGCGATTACTTACGTGATTTCTTGTATTTTAAACTAAAATCTTGAAAAAAATTTCAAGAAGCAATGAATTAGAACTAAATATAACGTTAATAATACCGTATTTTTAAATAAAATTTCTAAACGTGCTTCCCTAAAACTTGATAAAAATAATATATTCACACTTAGACCTTAGCGTTCAGAATGCATTTCTAACATTATGCAAAATTTGTATGCAAAATTTCAAAGAATTCCGTTATAAATTGTTTTTGTAATGTGTATTAGAATTTTTATGAAGAATTTTTTTAAAATCAACATTCTTCAGAGAATACATTTAAAATGCAAGGAAATTCTAAAATGTAGAAAAAATACTGAGCACAAAAAAAAATTAAAATTTTAAAATTAATTTCTGAAAATGAATTTTCTTTGTCTTAAAAATATAATTTATTCAAATTAAAAAAAAAAGGTTATAATACTCAAAGCTTAGCAAAAAACATTTTTGTTTCGTTTTCCGAAGTCTATTTCTGGTTTTGATTTCGTCTGAAAGCAAATGAAAGAACTACCATTTCTTTTTCTAAAAATCGGTGAAAAAAAAATTAAAGGGTTCTGGAAAACTATTAAACTAAGTTCAAATGTAGATGATAAGAAAATAAATAAATAAAATTTTCATCAAAATTGCCACGGTTTCACATAGTCATATACCTTAACTTTGAAAATGCGATCAAACCCATAACTATTCCAATGCACTGTTGTACAGTTTTACTATCGTCAAATGTACGTTGAAATTTGAGATAAACTTATTTCAGGGGTAATAGTGACACAGAGTAAAAATTCCTGAAAATTTTATGCGACGAAAATCGATAAAGATATCAATTAATATACCATACCTGTTTCATATTTAACATAATTTTTTGAAATAAGATTTATTATTAAATTACCTACCAATAAGGAATATCACATCTTTATATTAACGAGAATTCATGAAAAATCTTAGTTTTTACAAGAATTGATTTTGGATTTAAAAATCGCGGGAATATGAATCACGAAAATGTATTTTAAAAACACGTAAATAGAAATCGCAATGTTGGAATTTCAAATGGCGTGATTACGAATCGCGATGTGCGATTTTTAAATCCAGTTAATACGAATCGCAGTGTGTAACTTTTAAATCAGACAAATACAAAAACAGATACTTGATATTAAAATTACGTGGATAAGAATCGCGATAGTAGCGGATTCCAGCGTGGTTCCAAATATTCAAAATGGCAAAAATCCGCGTCACCAAAAGAATTTAATAGGCAGAGGAATCTGATGGTTATGAAATAAGCGGAACTCCCAGAAAAATCACATACCTCGCTCCCAATTTTCTGACCCAGAAATATCATATGAAAAACCCGAAATACCTGGGTATAGTACACCAAGAACACAATCATCCCAGTTATTTCAAAATATGCATTCTTGAAAAAAATAAAAATATTTATGAAATAAATTAATTGATGCTATAAATTTGGTATTCAAATGTCTACTCAACATTATGCATTGTGCTTGTGTACTTATTATAAACAATATTCAAATTAAACTAGATAATTGTATTAGAGAATTCTATTACCCGTGCTGCCTCCAACTGCTCTTGAGTTGTCAAAAGGATTTTTAGTTATTCCGAAAATCAGATTTGAAGTGTCCCACCACATGCACATCTCAGGCACATTTGTTACTGTAACAGGTATAGCTCCAGCAGCTCTGCAATAGGCAGTTGCATCAGAATCTTTGTCGGCAACTCTTCCTTTAGCTGCATAAATTCCAGATGTCTGCGCCAAACCTAGTTTTAGAACAAAACAAAGAGCACGTGATGCGTTTGATCTCTCGAGGTATGAAAGTATTTTCAATAACCCTTAATACCTACTGTCCACTGGGCAAGATTATCTTAGCATACAGGGTGTCCCAAGATTTTTTGGACTAACTTTAAAGGGAGGTAAGGAACATCACAAGGATTCAGGTTTGCATTGTGACTCATGGTCATAAACGTCTTCGTTCGACCGTAAATGGTGTTCGCAAGATAGATTGGGTTCGGTAGACCACGCTTTTCTGATTTTAGTAGTTTGAATTTCTTTCTTTGAAGTGCTGTGTACAACTGTGGATTACGAATTGGATCTGCTTACCAGAATCGTCTGTACTGCAGCGGACATCAAACAGCTTGTCCGCCAATCCATGAACCAACGGTGTAAGGCATGCATTTCTAGCAATTGTGGAAGTGTCAACATCTTTTATGACATTTTCACATATCATCTTCCACAACGCATGTGATATATTTGATCAATAAATATTTCAGATGATCTCAGTCATGCTGCTTTTTGTTTCTTGTATCTGTCATACTACTTTCACAAGACGTTTCGGACTATGTGTTGCTATGCAATTTTGAAGCCTGTCACATCCCACCTCCCCTTAAGGTTTGTTCCAATAATCCAGGGACACACTGGATAATGTAATTAGGGTGGATAACTCTTAAGGGTAAATATTTAATATCTTTTCTGACATTAAAAGCGACTAACAATTTTTTTAAGCGTTTTTATTAATCTGCTTTCAGGTGTGTGACGATGGAACCTTGAAACCGAAATTTCGACCCCTATCGATTGTATAGAAAGCTCAAGTTTCAACTGTAGCTCGGTTCCCGATGACAATGCGAGTTTGAATCGTTTTCTGATCTCTAAAAGAATAATTTATTGACAAATTATCACCAGACGGTATATAAATAAATCGAGAAATAAGTGTATCGTCAATCCAAATCCGACTTGCAACGATAAATTGATTTAATCATTAATTAGACTTTTTCTGAGTAGTTAGAGATCTTAAATTTCAACTGGAGCTCTGTGCCTGATGCCATGCAAGTAAAATTGTTTTCTAAATAGTGCGAGCAAATATTTTCACTCTTTCATTGCGAATTAAAATGACTTTTTATTTAAAAATTAACAGACTGACAAGGAAAATAATGAAATGAAATATCTAAAGACTACGGCTTTCCAATGGTCTAAAAAGGATAATTCAATTACGTTTTTATCGAATGAAAATGAAAAACTAAGACTTATACTTTCGATAATAAGCCTCTTTAAGGCCTCGTCATTCGAAAGTGATATCGTCTATGTTTTTTTCTTTTGACCTAGCAAACGCAAAATTATTTTCTCATTTCAAGCCCATTGCAAACGGTCAGTTTTAAAATTATACTATCATTGCACAAATTTTAAAATTATTCTATAATGTTCTTTTTGTGTAGATACTGATGGCATGTGAACATAATAACATATTCAAAATTTCCATGTTGGGTGAATGCCTTTTAATTTCATCCGACGAAAAATAAATTGTTTTTT